>NC_035109.1:27621189-28871189 GCF_002204515.2 Aedes aegypti
AACTTCGATTCTGGATTGACTCCGTAGGGAATGTTATTGGCTTCGGCATACTGGCATACAGATCTTCGCAGATCCATGAATGACAGCCCGTAAAAACATTCGTGGAGAGTTTTGCAATGGTCTGCAAATTTTTGTTCCTGTTCCGGCTTGAATGTTGATCTGAACCGACCGAGTTGTTCGGCCGCGAATCCCTAAAATATACATCAGAATTTAGTAAACATAACAGATTCATTGCAATATTGTTTCCTTTTACGTGGTGTAGCCTCCGTGATACCCATACTTACAAAAAGTTTGGATTCTTCATTTGCCACTCTCTGTTGAGCTTTTCTAGCAGCTCGGGGTTGTATACTGTTCGTACAGTGTTTCTCACGTAATTGCTGCGGACACAAATGAAAGTGCGAAAATGAGGTTAGAACTCAAACTTTTGCCCAGCTAGTTGATTCGAACTTCTGCCCCATTGGACATTAGTCCATTTGAAGTAAAAAAAATTGGAATCTTGGTACAAATTTGAAAAGCTACTTACCACATTTTTCGATGAGACCTTCAAGACGAGTAAACGAACACACAAATTTCCACAAAATCAATATTTTTAAACAGAAAAACGCTTTTGCCGTGGAAATGAAAATTAGATCCCTGGTGCGCAAAAACAACTCCATAAGAACAAAGCACTTTCTCGCAATTATCAACACAATGTTTACTTCATAAAATGTGCTATAAAACATCTTCACTATCCTGCGCCCGTGCTTCCAGTTTTACTGCAGTATATTTTGAGAAATCATAAAAAAACTTTTACCCCACTCGAACTTTTGCCCCACTTTACTCTAACAGGGTGTCTACTACCTGGAAAAACCTGGAATTATCAGGGAATTTGAATCAAAATCAGGGGAAATATTTTGAGGTAGTAATTCATGGTAGAATATGTTCACTGCAAAGGATTTTTGCGTCAAAATCCAGAGATTGGCATTACTTTCCAGAAGACTCTCTTCAATAAAAAAAAATTTGGCTGCGCCGCTATCATAACGTTACTTAAGCTATTCAGTGAGGATCTTTTCAGGTATGGAACTTAATCGCCTTATCTAAACATCAAATATCTTCTGGTATATTTGATCAGTATAGGATTCACGTATGTAGCACTAAGGGGCAGGTTTCTTAGAGACTTGGTCTCTATTTTAATTCAAATCTCTAATAAATCTCTGTTTATGATAAAAGGCCTTTATTTTAACCAATATGGTCGCTAAAGGATCTCTTTTCCCTATCTTGCTTGTAGTGAATTCTGATGCAAAATAAACTTTCAGAGCCTGTTACGAGACTATTCAACTAATTCTATCAGAAATTCTTCACATATTTCTAGAGAAAATGTTCCGAGAATTTTCCTTGTGTTTTCTCCAGATATTTCATCTGGAATACTTTCAGGGACTAATACAGGGTTCTCTCCAGGAATTCTTCAAGAAATTCCTCTGCCAATTCTACCAGCAACTTTTCAAAGGATGCTTAAGGGAATGTCACCAGAATTTGGTTCAGGACATCCTTGAGCACTTCAACAATACTACTCCAGTCATTTCCATAGGGATTACTTCATTTTTTTCCCAAAGACTATTCTAGGACTCCCTCGAGATATTTTTTCACTAATTCTTCAACTGAATTTTCCTGCTATAACTCTATCAGATCTTCCAAGATTCCCTCAAAATATCTTCCAAGAAACCCGCAAAGGTTAATTCATAAGCTTTCAGGGATTGTTTTAAGAATTTCTACGCCATTATGTCCACATTCACTCCAAAGAATTGTTACAAAAAATCCTCGAGTAATTAATCAGTAAATCTATTAGAAACATTTCATATTCGACCTGTGTTTCGTGGTTCAGTTTCTCTATTATTTATTTTTGGAATTTCCTCTGTATTTCATCCAAGGATTACAGTTGTTCCAAACATTCCACAATTAATCTGATAAAAAATACCAGAGAATTCTCAAAAGTTCATCTAAGATTCCACATTAGTTACTACTACAGCTGTTTTTATCCAAGAAATCCTCCGATAATTCCTAAACAATTTCGTAGCGATTTAGTTTTTCAAGGAGTTGCTTCACAGAGATTCAATATTGATCTGTTTTTTTTTGTTTCAATAATTTTAGCAATTACTCTTAAGTTTTGACAAAAGTTTTTCTAAAAATCCTTATTTATCAAGAATGACTTAAAAGCTTACAGTTTTTTTAGAGGTTAGTTTTTTTTAGAGGTTTTTTAAGAGGTTGCTCTAATATTTGCTGGAAGTTCTTCAGGAATAACTCTTGGAAGAATTCTTGGAAAAATTTGAAAACTTCATTGATAAATCTCTAAAATTTACTGGAGGAGTTACTGTTAGTGGAATTTCCTGTTTCTAGAATTTCCAAAGAAATCTTAGAAGCTATCTCTGGAGTAATTTCTCAAGGTATCCTTAGAGAAATTCCTAGTGAAAATCTTGAAGAAATTCTGAAGGACAATTATGTAAGAAATCCTGAGAAATCCCTGGAGGCATTTCAGCTTGAATATTGCAACATGTTCAAAACGGGAGCCTTTGGACGATGTTCTAGGAAACCGATGGAAAAATCACCAAAAAAAACCTTCAGGACTAAAGATTTTCTTGAAAAATATCTAAGGTAATTCCTTATGGAATCTTCGAGGTAATTTCTGTGGTTATTTTTGGAAAAAATCGTTTTTTTTTTTTTTTTTTAATATATCCAAAATAAAATTCTTGGAGAAATTCCTTGGGAAAATACTTGAAGTGGTTTTATGGGAAATAATCACTAAATGAAATCCGGGAGAGATATTCAAATCTCTCAAATTAAAATATCTATTAGAGTGGTTCAAAAAATCGTTTTTGCTCCACACCGCTCATTCGATTCAAGATCAAATTCTGAGTGTCCTCCCAAAATTTGAGCACATTCGGATGAAAATTGAGACTGCACAAACCCTTCAAAGTTTATATGGGAAAAGCAAGCAAATCATTCAATCGGTCATAGTATTAACCCATGTGCTCTTGGGGATTAGAGCTACATTGGTAATGTAAGATACATTCATCAGCTACAAGTTTGCCGAAGACCGTTTTCAGTTTTATCTAATTTGAAGAAATCTTCAGAGTTATATCTGAATCTTTGGGCAAATACCTGACATTATTTCTGATGAAATTCCTTGAGAAAATCATTGAAAATGTAGTAATACAAACACTATTATTTGTCATAATGTCTCGAGGAAGTTCAAACAAAAAAAATATACTCATAGAAATGTCAGGTCTGATTCCATAAAGAAACAAACTTTTTTCTCTTGGTTCCTCGATTTGTTTTTTGATTACTGTTAGTGTCTCATTTTTCAAGCAAGAGGTTTCTGAATTTTCTATTTTCAAAACACTCAGCTATGCTTCATGAAAAATTTCTAAAATTATTGGAAAATATTCAATTTTGGAAAAACCGATTCCGGATAAGTAATCTGGAATTTAAAAAACTTTGAATTATTTTTTTACAATCATGATTTATACAGAGCTCTTGATAGTTTTCGAATGAAATGCAAAAAAATAATCATTCACCTAAATTACCACATTTGTAAATGTTATACAGGTCGGGTTCGATTAAACGGGAACTTTATTATCCGTGTTCTAAACACGATGATAGACAGAACTTTTTTAAGCAAAATAAAACAAAACACCATCATTATTAAGTACAATTCATATGAATATTCGAATCAAGCTTTAATATTTTTAGCACATTGCTTTAAAATGTCTAGATGAGTAAATACACTTTAAAACACTTTTTAAAATTGTCATTAGTTTGTTTTGGTCATATAAAATTAGAGTATTTCTTGAACCTGGAACTAATTTATAAATCCTGGAAATATCAGGGAATTTCATTTTGGAGACGAGTAGACACCCTGTCTAATCTTTGAAGAACTCGACCAAGGAGTTCACCCCAAGCATATTTCTTATGTCATCAGGTCATTTTTTTCAGTATTCCTTCTTGAATTTTCCTTAAAAATCATGACAGGGATTTTTTTGAGAATGTTCTTAGGACGTGTTCTGGTATTTCCCTACAAATTTCTCCAGTAATTATGTCATTATCTCCCAAAAATAATATGAATTTCTAAAGGGATGTATCTTTAGCTGTACCTTTTCTGGACTCCATCTAGGAGCTCCTATAAAGGGTCGCGCTTGATTTTCTTCAGGGAATACTCGACAATTTCACAAAAGGTTTATTTTTTAAAAGTGAGTTTCTGAAAGTATGCAGAAATCATATCGAAGAATCATAAGAGATTCAGAGGAAACTACTATACGTTATTGGAGAAGTTTCCAAGCTATCATTGGAGTAATTATTGAATGATTTTTTGTGATTTGGAAAATGTTTCTAGATTACTGAAGTAGTTGTCGGTGCTGGCTACCAAGAAGTAAACACTAAATGAAACCGTAAAGGTGGTCTCACAGGTATCTTTGGACTAACGTTTTAAGAATCCTTGGATGCATTTCATAAGAATATCCAGACAAATTCAACAGGAAAATAATCTGGTCGATTTTCACAGAATCTCAACAGCGCAATAAGAAGTAGTGTCTAAAGAAATATCTTGAAGATATCTCAGGACAAAGAGATTTCAAAAGATATTCTGGAAGAATATTGTTAATATCCCTAAAAAAAAATTGTCAATATCCCTGAAATAAACCCGTAGAATGTATTCCTCAGGGAATTTTAAAGGAAATGCCCTGAAGTATTTGTTGAGAAATTCCTGGAAGAGTTGTTAGAGAAGTTCTTCAAAGAATGCTTTGAGCAAAAAATCCTGGAGAAATTTTTGAACTATTTTATGGAGGAAGCTTTGTTTAAATTCCAATAAGTATTCATTGAATTACGATTCAAGCTTTCAAAAGCGAAACTTTTGATGAAATCAATTAGAGTCTCAGTTTGGCGTCCCAAGTTACTGGAAAATGTTTGAAAATTTTTCTGGAGAGATCTCTACAAAAGGTAACGCGGGAGACGGAGTTTTCTTCTTCTTGGCATTAACGCCCTCACAGAGATAGAGCCTGCTTCTCTGCTTAGTGTTCAATGAGAACTTCCACAGTTATTAACCGAGAGCTTTCTCTTGAGAGAGTTTTAATAAAATACGTGTGGTTAGGCTATAGTCTGAAGAACGAATGAAATAGTAGTTTACGGAACAAGTTGCCGAATGATAATTTTTACAGCACGAGTCGTAAATTTATCCTACGAGGCTTGCCGAGTAAGATAATTACGACGAGTGATGTAAAAATCGAGTTCTGCAACGAGTTACGTACAACATTTTTTGCAATTTCGTAGAAGACCACTTGAGGGTATCATAAATAATATTGGAATGCATTCTTCATCATTTTACAATTTCTAATAAATCGTTTTGTAATGATTCATTACGCAACTCAAAACTGTTGCGTAATGAGAATGCGTTGCGTAATGAATCATTACAGCACTGGTTTATGTTGCGTAATGACTATTCTCGCACTGCATACTTCCGTGCAGGAAAGTAGGCCGTTTCATGACAGATTGGCGTGATGAAAATCAGCCTATTACGATGAGAAATTGCAAAAATTTATTTGCTTGTTTGTACAACTAAACAATCGTTGCTAGGGTAGGTATGGCTCTAATGAGCCGATCGTAGGTTACTACAATTTATTCACATCTCAATACTCCCCCTTAACCTACGATCCCAAGCATTTTCTTGAAAAGTTCATGATTCTGCTTGGTTAGAGGTTTTGTAAATCCGTCTGCCGGTTGCTGCTTCGTGAAAACGTAGTCCAGGGTAACATTTCCTCGGTTGAGCGTCTCCCGTACAAAATGGAGTTGGAGTTCCAGGATACCGCTCCTCCCATCTTGGTAAAAACGTACCCCGTTGTAGATTTTCGCTCATCTGCATCTCCTCCCCAATCCGAATCGGACCGCTCCTACCGCTTCATTTTATGGAACCGTCCGCATATCTTCAATTTCTTCCGGTTTGGTTGGGCACATCGTCTTGTCTAGCTTCGCTAAAGGGTCCGCAGGAGTCAAAACCGAATTACAGTTCACCATGTTGAACCGGTCCAGGATGTCTTCAAGATACTGCCGCTGATCTAGGTAAAGCCTTCCATTGGAACGATCTCGCGTTATCCGGGGTCCGAGACACAGCTTCGCTTCTCCTAAATCCTTCATCTTGAAAAGGTAATTCAAAGAATCCTTCAGTTTCTTCTTCAGTGCTTGATCATTTGAAAACAGGAGAAAATCGTCCACGTAAATAGTTACAAAAATCATCCGCCGACCTTCTATCTTGAAATAAAACAGGGATCTATTGCCGATTGCTCCAACCCAAATTCCTTCAATGACTTGTCTAGCTGAAGATTCCAAACGCGACTTGATTGCTTCAAGCCATAGAGGGCTCTCTTCAGTCGACAAACTTTGGTAGGATCTTCGACAAAATCGTCTGGTTGTTCCATGTAAATCGTCTCGCCTGTTAATTTTCCTTGGAGAAAAGCACTAACAGCGTCCATTTGTTCTATCTCCAGATTGTGTTCCACTGCGACTGCCATGAGATATCTGATCGTCGAATAACGCACCACAGGAGCATAGACCTCGTCATAATCGATACCATAACGTTGGGAGCAGCCTTTGATGACCAGCCGTGCCTTGAATCGATCCACTTCTCCGTTGGGGCCGTACTTCGTTTTAAACACCCAGTTATTGCGAATCGCCTTCTTGCCCTTCGGTAAGTCCGTCAGTTCCCAGGTATCGTTTTCATTCAGAGCGTCCAACTCTTCTCGCATGGCCTTCATCTACCGATCTCGATCTGGTCGCTGTACAACCTCCGCATAGTTCGTAGGATCATCAGTTGAACCAGTTCGCTCCGGATCAGCATTCACCGGGCTGAGTTCTGTAAAATCGTCGGGAACAGTAACCGAACTAAAGTACACAAAATCTGAATATTTGCCTGTGAGTTGGCGCTCCTCAATCCATGCTGCTCTTCAACGGATCTTTCAAGTTGCGGTGGGAGCGCGACGGCAAGCTCACTCTCGAACGTCACGTTGAGGTTACGACCAGAAACTACTACGTTGTTGGTTTCTTGAACTTCAGTTTCAAAATTCTCCTCAACGTCCAGCCAGGAATGCAACTCCATGAATTCGACTGGTTGATCTGGTCCTTCTGTTGATGACGTCATTGACGGCCGTCCTTCGTTGATGAACACTATGTATCGACTAACGGTAACTTCATTTGTTGATGGGAGGTAGACACGAAAACCTTTTGAACCTTCACTGTATCCTACAAAGATGCCTTCTACGGACTTCGGGTCGAATTTCTTCCGTTTCTGCTTTGGAGAATGAACCATAACTCAGGATCCAAAAACTCGTAGGTGCTTCAGATTTGGCTTCTTCTGGGACCAGGCTTCCAACGCTCGAGTGTAACTCCTGTTCACCAGGAACGCCGCGGTAGATACGGCCTCCGCCCAAAACTTCTTCGGCAGCCTAGCGTCGTTTAACATGAATCTCGCTTTTCCGACCATCGTACGGTTCATACGCTCCGCTGTGGCGTTCTGTTCCGGAGTGTTAGGGCATGTTGTTTGATGAACCAATCCATCCTGCTGCATGGATTTCTTCAACGACGAGTTGACATATTCTACGCCATTATCGGTTCGGAGAATCTTGAGCTTTCGTCCCGTTTGTCGCTCAACCAGTGCCTTGAACTGTTCATAAACCTCCTTCACTTGGGTCTTGGATTCAACGAAATATAGGAACACCTTGTGGTTCGCATCATCAACAAATGTTACAAAATACTGGCTCCTACCCAGTGCGCATCGTACCTTCGTGCTGTGCGTACACGAATTCTCTCTGCTCTTGGAAGTTTTCTTAAAAACTACCTAAAGCAATAAAACAGTACTTTTCAGTGCTACAAAAACAGTACTTTTCAGTGCTAAAATTAAAAACGGTACTTTTCAGTGCTACTAAAACAGTACTTTTCAGTACTATTTTTTCTACTATTGATCCCTTTACGATCCTTGTTTGGACCCGTGCCTTCGATTTTTCGTTGGACCCGTTGGCGAAAGCTAGCGGTGGTAATCCTTCTTGGACACCGTCTTGGGAAAAAACCTTTCGAAGGTCACGTCTTCTTTCGTTTATTAATTAAACATGGTATCAACAACAAACAAAAGGAAGGGTGAAACTCTGAATTCACTACTTCCTTCCAAAAAAGTGGGTTTTAAAACTGTCACTACACGTGGCAAGAATGGAAGAAAGGACGTTTCTCCGGAATGCGAACTTTCTTCCAAGGGTGAAATGAATAATTGTATCGAAATGAGCAATCAGTTCGATGCTCTAGACAAATTTTCCGAACACCAAATCGAAGCAGCCTCTAGCCCAGGCTCTTTGATTCAAGTGAGGAAGCAAAGAGTGCCGCCTATCGTGGTCAGTTGTTCCGAATTTGGGGGATTTAGGCAGGAGATCTTGAACTCCATTAGGGGAATCAAGGTTTCCTTCCAAATCGCAAAGAAAGGAGACTGTCGCGTTTTGCCGGAAACTCTTAAAGATCGTGAGCTTCTTCTCAAACATCTTGAAGAGAAGAAGCACAAATTTTTTACTTATGACGACAAAACTGAACGTTTGTTCAAAGTTGTCTTGAAAGGTCTCTCAAGTGACTATAAATCACCTGAAAAGATCAAAAATGGAATAAATGATTTACTTGGATTTTCCCCAGTCCAAGTAATCATTATGAAAAAGAGAACCCAATCTGGCATTGTTCGGAAAGGGCTTTCTTAAGAATTTTATTTAGTTCACTTTAACAAAAAAGAACTAAATAATATTAAAGCTTTAGAAAAAGCAAAACTTTTGTTTGATGTCCGTGTGACATGGGAACATTTCCAGAAACCTGGAGGAAATTACCAGAACCCCACTCAGTGCCGTCGGTGCCAAAAGTGGGGTCATGGTACAAAAAATTGTCGCATGGATGCTAAATGCATGATTTGCGGAGGTTCTTCTCACGCCAAAGACGTCTGTCCAGTGAAGGAAGATACCACCAAATTCATATGTTGTAATTGCGGGGCTAACCATAAGTCCAATTTTTGGAATTGTCCTTCACGAAAAAAGGTCATTGAGGCTCGTGCCAGGCAGATGAAAGATAATATCCGTTACGATAACGGTCGTTTCCGGAATTTGCCTGGTAGAGTATCGAACAATGCTCATTTTTCAGTTAACGATCGCTTGATTAGGAATCATACCCATCAGGAAGATCATAATCATGCTCGGTCACAAACTAATTTTAATCCGTCGGGTAGCCGTTCGAATCTTTCTATTTCGAATGTATCTACCCACGTTAAATCCTTTGCCAATATCGTAGCAGGAAATTCGAACTCCTCCCCTGTTCGATCCATGGGTACCCATTCTACTTGTTTCAAATCAAATGGAAAAAACCCTACCGCCACAGGTAACTCCGCTTCTTCGTCTACCGGAAATTCCAATGGGAAATCACATGACATGTCTGCCTCTGATTTTAATTTTCTAACTGAACAATTGAATCTAATGATTGATGCAATGTTCAAAGCCACCACTATGACTGAAGCAGTCCAAGTAGGTGTAAAATTTACAAATCAAATTGTTATTGGATTACGTTTTTCTAATGGATCCAAATAATAATTTAAATATTTTAAATTGGAATGCTCGTTCTCTGAATGGTAAAGAGGACGAGCTGTTTAATTTTCTTACGGTTAATAACGTGCATATAGCAGTTATTACCGAAACGTATTTAAAACCTGGATCTAAACTCAAAAGAGATCCTAACTTTTTTGTTTATCGTAATGATCGACTTGATGGGGCATGTGGGGGAGTTGCAATCATCATTCATAGGCGTATAAAACATCAACTGTTTTCATCATTTGAAACTAAAGTTTTTGAAACTTTAGGTGTTTCTGTTGAAACACAGTTTGGTAAATATACTTTCATAGCTGCCTATTTGCCTTTTCAATGCTCTGGGCAGCAAGTTAATTTGCTCCAAACTGACTTGCGTAAATTGACTCGCAATAAGTCAAAATTTTTTGTCATTGGTGACTTTAATGCCAAACATCGGTCATGGAATAATTCTCAAAGTAATTCCAACGGCAGAATTTTATTTGATGAGTGCTCTTCAGGATATTTCTCAATTCAATACCCTGATAGCCCCACATGTTTTTCCTCTTCTAGAAATCCATCTACGATTGATTTGGTCTTAACCGACTCTAGTCATCTTTGTAGCCAACTGATTACTCATGCTGATTTTGATTCTGATCATGTCCCTGTTACATTTCAAATATCCCAAGAAGCGATTCTCAATCCTATCAGCTCCACTTTCAATTATTTACGAGCCGACTGGAATATATATAAAACGTATGTTGACTCCAATCTTGATGTTAACATTTCTTTAGAAACTAAACTTGATATTGACAATGCTCTTGAAACTTTAACAAATTCCATTGTTGAAGCCCGGAGCATTGCAATTCCAAAATGTGAAGTAAAATTTGAATCCGTGATTATAGACGATGATCTTAAACTCTTGATCCGTCTTAAAAACGTGAGGAGAAGGCAATTTCAACGCACTCGCGATCCTGCTATGAAAATTATATGGCAGGATTTGCAGAAAGAAATCAAGAAACGTTTTGCTCAATTAAGAAACAAAAATTTTGAAAATAAAATTTCTCAATTGGACCCTGGCTCTAAGCCCTTTTGGAAATTATCGAAAATCTTGAAAAAACCTCAGAAGCCAATACCGGCATTGAAAGAGGAAAACAAATTATTACTAACTAATTGCGAAAAAGCTCAAAAACTTGCTATGCAGTTTGAAAGTGCGCACAATTTTAATTTAGGACTTACTAGTCCAATTGAAAATGAAGTTACTCAGGAGTTCGAAAATATTCTCAATCAAGAGAACGTTTTCGAAAATGCCTGGGAGACTGATTTGGAAGAAGTGAGAACTATTATTAAAAAAATCAAAAACATGAAAGCTCCTGGCGATGATGGAATTTTCTACATCCTCATCAAGAAACTTCCAGAAAGTAGCTTATCATTTTTAGTTGATATATTTAACAAATGTTTTCAATTAGCATATTTTCCTGACAAATGGAAAAATGCTAAGGTTGTTCCAATTTTAAAACCAGACAAAAATCCTGCAGAAGCTTCTAGCTATCGTCCAATCAGTTTGCTTTCCTCCATCAGTAAACTTTTTGAAAAGGTTATTTTGAACAGAATGATGGCCCACATCAACGAAAATTCAATTTTTGCCAATGAACAGTTCGGATTCCGCCATGGACATTCGACCACTCATCAACTTTTACGTGTAACAAATTTGATCCGTTCCAACAAATCTGAAGGCTATTCTACTGGTCTTGCTCTTCTAGACATAGAAAAAGCATTCGACAGTGTTTGGCATGAAGGTTTGATTGTAAAATTAAAAAACTTTAATTTTCCAACATACATTGTTAGAATAATTCAAAGTTATCTGTCAAATCGTACACTTCAGGTTAATTATCAGAACTCCAAATCTGAAAGACTTCCTGTAAGAGCTGGTGTTCCCCAAGGCAGCATTTTGGGACCAATATTATACAATATTTTCACATCTGACTTACCTGAGCTACCTCAGGGATGTCAAAAATCTTTGTTTGCGGATGACACAGGCCTCTCCGCCAAAGGACGAAGCCTGCGTGTCATCTGTAGTCGATTGCAAAAAAGTTTGGATATTTTTTCTTCATACTTGCAAAAATGGAAGATTTCTCCTCTTCTTCTTTCTGGCGTTACGTCCCAACTGGGACAGAGCCTGCTTCTCAGATTAGTGTTCTTATGAGCACTTCCACAGTTATTAACTGAGAGCTTTCATTGCCGATTGACCATTTTTGCATGTATACATCGTGTGGCAGGTACGAAGATACTCTATGCCCTGGGAATCGAGAAAATTTCCTTTACGAAAAGATCCTCGACCAGCGGGATTCGAACCCACGACCCTCAGCATGGTCATGCTGTATAGCTGCGCGTTTACCGCTACGGCTATCTGGGCCCCCGGAAGATTTCTCCTAATGCTTCCAAAACTCAACTAATAATATTCCCACATAAACCAAAAGCTCTTTATTTGAAACCTTCAAGTAGACATGTTGTGACGATGAGAGGGGTTCCAATAAATTGGTCAGATGAAGTTAAGTATCTAGGGCTCATGCTAGATAAGAATTTAACTTTCAAAAATCACATTGAGGGCATTCAAGCCAAATCTAACAAATATGTAAAATGTCTCTATCCACTTATTAATAGAAAATCAAAACTTTGTCTTAAGAACAAGCTTTTGATATTCAAACAAATTTTCAGGCCAGCCATGTTGTATGCTGTACCAATATGGACTAGCTGTTGTAATACCAGGAAGAAAGCTCTGCAGAGAATTCAAAATAAAATTTTGAAAATGATTCTGAGGCTTCCTCCCTGGTATAGTACCAATGAGTTACATAGAATATCCAATGTTGAAACATTGGAACAAATGTCAAATACAATCATTAATAATTTCAGGCAAAAATCGTTACAATCTTCTATTGCCACGATTAATGCGTTATATGTTAAGGTTAAGTTAGGTTAAGTATATTAAAAACATTTTTTTTCTCTTATAAGCAGGTGAAATCAACTCACCTGTAAAAAAAACTGAACTGCTACGGCAAATGAAATGTAATATGTTGTTAACAAAATGTTAATTAAATCTTAAATTTGTTTTACCAAATTAGGATGATAGTGTTGTCAAATAACACAGAACACCTAGATATAAGAAATGAATGTAATGTTTGGAATGATACTAATAAAGAAATTAAAAAAAAAAAAAAAAAAAAAAAAAAAAAAAAAAAAAAAAAAAAAAAAAAAAAAAAAAAAAAAAAAAAAAAAACTGGCTCCTACCAATCGATGGGACCTCGATCGGACCGCACACGTCGGAGTGTACCAGATCCAAAACATCTGTCGCTCTGGAAGTACTGGAATGGAAAGAATTTCTACTCTGTTTACCTTGAGCATAACAGATGCAATTGGGCATGTCCGTCATCCGCAACTCCAGTCCATTCACCAGCGAGGTCGTTTTTCCCATGAACTGCCTGCTCAGATGGCCTAGTCGTTGAAGCCACAACTCGACCTCGGATATCACGCAAGCTTTCTGAATTCTCTTCGTGGGCAGCTGTACATTCCGTCCTCTTGAATTCCAGAAACAACTATGTTGCCATTTTCGTCACGTACCTCTCAGCCATCGTTCTTGAACAGCACCGTCATATTCTTCTCGCAGGTCTTACTGATGGACAAAAGATTGGTTGACAACTCCGGCACCATCAAGACTTCCTTGACTTCAATCGGACCTTCATCCAGCTCCAGATTTACCGTCCCTTTCGCTACAGATTTGATTCGCTGGCTACCCGCAGTGTTGATCGGATGTATCCAGTCCATTTGCTTGACAAATCCTTCTTGAGTCCGCGTCATATGCGATGTTACTCCGGAATCGAAAAACCAGCAATCTTCGCTTCCGTTTCCAACCGCCAGTGTAGTACAAAGAGCCTTGCCTTTTGGCTTGGACGACATCGACTTCTGGGGGCAACTCACCGAAAAATGGCCCGGCTTGTTATAATTGAAGCAAACTCCTTTCTTTTTATCTGCCTTCGGATGCCTTGATTTCGATTTCGTATAAAGAGCTCCTCCTCCGGTAATTGAAGCATTCAACGGCCACTCCACGTCTTGAATAAGTTTGGTTTTCACCACGTCAGCTGTGAGCTCAATTCCGGAAGCTTGAAATCCCATAATCATCGGGTTATAATACTCCGGAAGTCCTTTGAGCAGCAAGGAAGCAAGCCACTGATCGTTGACTTCGAATCCTATTTCACTCAAATCATTCGCCGTCGTCACCAGCTGATCCACGTAATCCTCGACCGATTCACATTCTTCGAGTTTGATGGATGTCAGCTTGTCCAGAAGTCCGAATCTTCGGATGAGTCCGTTGTCCTAGAACGCTTGCTGTAGCTTGTCCCATGCTTCTTTTGATGTCTTCGCGGTCTTGACCAGACTGTAATTCTGCTTCTCCAAACTTAAACAAATGGTCGCCAACGCCCGCTCGCACATCTCCGGATCCACGTCCTGGCTTTCAGCCGGTTTCACTGCACGCCACGTCCCTTCGCGTATGAGGATCATCTTCATTGCAAAGGACCAGGAGGCGTAATTCTGGCGTCCTTTCAATTTCTCCACGGCCGGTAGACTAACTGCGTTTCCAAACGATCGCACCGGCGCAGCTGGCCGCACACCAACACCACTGGTCGAGGCGCCATCTCCTTCGCCGATTCCTCTCGATCCGCCACCAGTACTCCTACCGCCTTGAGAACTTGAATCGCCCCTCGGAAGAACCATGTTGGGCACACCAGAAAAACTTCCTTTTGATTTACTATTTTTCAGCTATGGCCTACGCTCTGGGCCATTAACCTCTTGAGAGAGTGTTAATAAAATACGTGTGGTTAGGCTGTAGTCTGAAGAACGAATGAAAATTCATGAGCCGGTCGTAGGTTACTACAATTTATTCACATCTCAATACTTTCTTTGCTGAAGTTGCCATTTTCGTAGTCGTATATCGTGTGGCATGTACGTTGATACTCTATGCCGAGGGAAGTCAAGGAAATTTCCATTACGAAAACCGACCTGGACCGACCGGGCACCGAACCCAGACACCTTCAGCATGGCTGTGCTTTGTAGCCGCGAACTCTAACCCTTTGGCTAAGGAAGGCCCTGGGAGACGGTGTTATTTTCCCTAGCTTTTGTCTCATTCTAACAATCATCATCAAAACTTCGCAGAAGCAAAATCTCGAGTTTCAGTGAACTGATGATGCTGAAAACATTATAGGCTGTGTACTACATGTATAGAATCATAGTGATATATAATCATATCGATATGTGCTTGAGATTTGCTTCTACAAATTGATTAGGTGATTACAATCACTTCCGGTACGCCATGAGTAATTCCTGAGAAATTCGAGACAGGATGTGGGAGGAATCCTCGAAGAACTCTTTGCAGGATGCCTGTCGGAATGCCTGAATTATTACTGGATGAAACGCTGAAGAAATTTCTTCTAAAAACATCCAAAGATTAATTTTGAACCTTTTTTGTCACAGATCCAATTTTTATATTTTTTCTAATCCGTCGAAAACCGTAATTAAATAGCATTTCGGATTCCATTTTGCAATCTGTAATAGAATGGGGAGGATATACGCCATTCATAATGATACGTTCATAACGTAAGATACCCGGCTACGCCCATGGCGTGCAAGTTCCCCCCCATCATATCAGAAAGCTGGTCCAAATCGATACTTTTCTCATGGCGAGGTCTTGGCCCGAAACAATGAACTTGCTGGTTGGCCTCCGAATTGCTGTTGCTCCGACTTTTTGGACGGCGGCGGCGGCGAACTCTTTGCAATTGGTGGGAAACTTTTTGCCCCGGAGGTTCCAATCTGAACACACACGCACATGACAAATTTGAAGAAAGGGGTGGAATCTGGGTCGATTCCATGGCTTCAAACTCGCGAGATGATTCGGCCTTAAGTGACACTAACTTCCCACGGAAGCATTGCTTCCGAATTTCCCAGATAATCCACCGTACCGCATTTGGTGGCAATTATCTCCTCTCGATCACTGTTATCGAAAAACGAAATTTTACATATGGTCCCCATCAATTCGAGCAACCAGCCCTCCATCCGTCCAAAGGCACGAAGACGAATTTAGGGAGAAACCTCAACTGGATGGAAGCAATCTGTGCTCTTTCTCGAGATCGCACCCGTACCTTATCGTAACATTACACAGCATGGTCGTCGCCGTCATCATCATCATCATCATCAGTGCTGCGCTGCCTTGGTCATGTTATTTTGCATATAAAACATTCCTACACCTTGCTCTCTCTTCCGCTCTTTTTTCTTTGGAACGCTGCACAGTGGCGCATGGCCGGACAAAACCTCACAAAATGAAGTTCTTGTAAATGAATGTTAATATTTTCTATAGATACCTATTTATATTTTTGCAATATTTTATCAAAAATTTTGATTGAACGAAAATATAGATCGATAGGGTTTGTTTTCGATTTATGGCGCCTTCGAATTACTCTAATGCCCAAATTTTTATTTTCGATCTAAGCATTATTTTTCGCTATCTAAATGTGATCTTGACACGTTTTGGACATTCATAAGTTCATGAATTTTGTTTTTTGATTTTTAAATTTTTATTTTTGAACATCCCCGTTTACCAAAACGAATCCTTTCCCATATCCATACTTCCAGCGTTTTTTTTTTTTGTGGAAGTGCAGAGGACTTTTCGGCTTTCATAAAGCAAGTAGCAAGTCCCTCCCATCCACAAACTGACCTGCATTCGGACGCAGCCGGCGCCGTTATTGCTTGTTATAAAAATAAGAGCACCAGTAAATACTTACACATTGAGGATGCTACTGATCCCGAGCAGCTCATGCTCATTTTTTGTATTTCATTTAAATCTTTTGTGAAAACAACGTTTTTACCTGAAATAGTAAAAAATGTCATCACACACCGAACCATTTTGATTTTTTTAAATTTCCTTGGAGAGTGTTTAGTGCATTAAGTAAATTTATCGTTTCAATCGATTTGGAGTCCTTTTGAGGTTTTATCCGACCTTCGTATAGAAGGGTGCCACTGTGCGCTGGTTGTGGCCGCGTGCACCGGCATCTATTCTTCTTGTTGTCCCCCCTGGGAGCAGTTTTTCGCACTCTCTGTCCCCTTTTGCGCCGTGTGCCCACTTCTGGTGTTGTTGCTGCTGTTGCTAATCATCGTGTATCTCGGTAGCCATTTGGCCGGAAGCGATCCACTCCCCGTGTGCCCTGGTTGGATCTTTTGGACTTCGGTTGCTCGTCGTAATCGTTAGGTATGCGGTGTGATGTTGATGCGTGTCGGAGGAAGGTCGTCGATGGTGTTTATCAGAATGTTTTGCATGCATATTTAAACGATGCTACACAATGGGTCTCGGAGCTGTTATCCTAAACAAAATACGGGTACTAATAGGTCAAACCGTTGTTCAACTCAATGGTTCAATTGCTGTAGGGGGAATAAAGTGGCTTTAGTTTGAGCTTCGACTTAAATTTCATTTGTTTAGTTAACATCTAAAAAGATAATACTGCATCAACAAGTTCGCGCCACGATGTACTAGTCCACGCACGCCAAATCGTTCTGTTCTTGGTATGCCCACCTAGCTCGCTGCACCTCATGCTTTCTTGTCCTTGTCAGATCTGAAACAATACCACTTTTGCAGGGTTGTTGTCCGGCATTCTTGCAACATGCCCTGCCCATCGTATCCTTCCAGCTTTCGCCACCTTCAGGATAGTAGGTACGCTGTAGAGTTGGTCAAGCTTGTGACTCATGCTTCGCCGCCACAAACTGCCGTATATTTTAGCTAATGGTTGTTATCAGCCGTCAGCATGGATCTGAAATAGACTAACTCATCGACCACCTTGAACGTAGCCCTCTCCATCATTACACTGCTGCCTAAGCGAACCCTGTCGCGCTCTGCTCCACCTAATAGCATGTACTTTGAATTTGACACATTCACTATCAGTCCAACGTTTCAGGCGGATGTACAGGTCAGTCACCTTTTCAAATGTTCGGCCGACAATGTCCATATCATCCGCGAAGCAAATAAATTGGTCGGATCTCGTAAAAATCGTACCCGGCTGTTAATCCCGGCTCTCCACATAACACCTTCCAGCACAATAATGACCAACAGACACGATAGTCCATCACCTTACCGTAGTCCCCGGCGGGATCCAAACGAACTAGAATGTTGTATGTATGTATGTAGTGCACCAGTGCAGGACTTGCCATGTCGTACGGTTCTTCCTAATTGATATTAAGATTTCCGTCTGGGGGTTTGACTTTCAGACGCTCGCCGCGGGCTGTTGGAGAAGAAGGATGATTGTTCTTCGTGATTCGGACCTGGTATCCACGACTTCCTCTCATCCAGCCCACGAACTGTCTGCCCATGTCCGTCCCCGTATATAGTGTTTGTGTATATGCTTCAAGGGTTGAAGAAGAAAGATCAGAATGAAGATACAAAGTGAGAGAGCGAGAGAAACGCTGTAATGTCCACCGTTTCTGGTTCTAGCGATTGTTAGAACATACAAACGAGCGTGGAATGAGTGAAAGATGGAAGGATTGACAGAAATCGATAGCTACAGAATGCACAACTAAGATATATTTACAAAGTACTCTACCTATGGAAGAGGGCTGGGATTTTAACCCATGATCTTCTGCTTAGCAAGCAGAAACGGTAGCCACTAGACCACCAAGCCCCTTATCCAAACGAACTAGAATGTTCGCCTGAAACCTACACACAATTTTGAACACCTTCCATCGTCGCTCTTATCAATCTCGGGAGCTTCTCGGGAAAGCTGTTCTCGTCCATAGCTCTACTCGTTCGATACTATCGTATGCCGCCTTGAAATCGATGAAAAAGTGATGCGTTGGGACCTGGTATTCACGACATTTTTGGAGAATCTGCCGTACAGTAAAGATTTGGTCCGTTGTCGATCGGTCGTCAATGAAGCCGGCTTGATAACTTCCCACGAACTCGCTTACTATAGGTGACAGACGACGGAAGATGATCTGGGATAATACTTTGTAGGCCGCATTTAGAATGGTGATCGCTCGAAAGTTCTCACAATCTAACTTGTCGCCTTTCTTGTAGATGGGGCATATTACCCCTTCTTTCCACTCCTCCGGTAGCTGTTCTGTTCCCCAGATTATGCCTATCAGCCGGTGCAAACAAATTGCCAGCCTCTCCGGGCCTATCTTTATGAGTTCAGCTCCGATACCATCCTTACCAGCAGCTTTATTGTTCTTGAGCTGGTGTATGGCATCCTTAACCTCCCTCAAAGTGGGGGCTGGTTGGTTTCCATCGCCCGCAGTACTGACGAAGGCATTTCCTCCGTTGTCCCGTCCTTCATTGCCTGTGCTTTCAGCGCCATTCAGGTGCTCGTCGAAGTGCTGCTTCCACCTTTCGATCGCCTCCGTCAAAATGCTCCCATCCTTATCCCTGCACATCTCGGCTCGCGGCACGAAGCCGTTACGGGATGCGTTGAGCTTCTGATAGAACTTGCGTGTTTCTTGAGACCGGCACAGCTGTTCCATCTCCTTGCACTCCGTCTCTTCCCGAAAGAGGCGGGTCCGCTGTGGCCGTTTCCGTCTATAACGTACCACGTTCTGTCGGGTCCCACGTTCTGTCGGGTCCCCCTCCCTTGGAATCTGCCCATTGACCTCTACAAAATTTTTGAACACAAATCTCGATAGGTATTTTTACGATGAAGAATATTGCCGAAGACCGCAAAGCAATCCGATGCTTGTGAAAAAAGTTATTAAGCATATACTATTCGGAATTTTTGCCCGATTTTGTTATTATTGTTATTCCTTTACGTGTTAATCAACGTCGCGTTGCCAATAGGTTTTCACAAGTGTCGGATTGTTTCGCGGTCTTCGGCAATATTCTTCATCGTAAAAATACCTATCGAGGTCTGTGTTCAGAATTTTTATAGAGATCAATGGGCGACCTTTGGCGATTTTTCTTTGCAAAAGTAAGTTTTCCCATAGTAAATCCAAAACAAACTTTGAACGGCTGGCGCTAAAATATAGTTTCTCGGATCGAGCTGAAATTTGGCACAGTTGTTATGGGACCTAAATGCACTCCAAAAAGTGGACTGGAGCGATATTCTAAATTTTGTTCCACACTAATGCCCAGCCATTTACCGTGCAAGGCATGAGTTTATGAGTTTTATATTATAAAAGATTAATTGCAAAAAATCTCGCATAAAGTACTCCAAGGAGTTCTCAGAAACAAAATCTGTTGTGACTGGCCGAGTAATTCACACAACAGCTATTTGTTTAATACTTTATTTCTTATATTCTTAACAATTTAGTTTGGAGAAATTCAAATGCGATGGCCGACGACCGTACTCAACTGTCAAAAACGTGCGGAGCAATGTGTATGTATAGAGAGGTAGTTAACATATAACAGTATAAAGGTAGAGTAAAGTGGGGCAAAAGTTCGAGTGGGGTAAAAGTTTCTTTTCAAGATTTCTAATTCAATTCAAAACAAAACTCATAAATGTTATGGTGGTTTGAATGCTATTCAAGTAAGAGACTGCCACTCCAAATATTATTAAAATCGGTTGAGATTTGTAATAGTTATGGCTATTGATTGTTTTTCGACGCAAATATTGTAATTTTTGCCCAAACTTTCGTTACATGGGATCACATAAAGATAAAATCTTTTTCAATATTTTATTTAAGGTCGTTTCTAGGTCTATCATAAGGATGCTTTGAGGTGTATTAGTTTTTGCATAAATGCTTGGAAACAATTTTTGGCTCATAGTGGGGCAAAAGTTCGAATCAGCGGGGCAAAAGTTTGACCCATGTATAAACTCACGGAAAAATTTACAAATTGCCTAAAATCCACATATTATCTTCAAATTTAGCGAAATTTGCCTGATCGTACGAAAAATGTAACCAAAAATGTACATTTTCACTTAGTTTTGCAAAAAAAACTGCTATTTTTGGGTGTATTACAATTAACCCTATTTTGGGCAATTTTTTTGGTGAAAATTTAATGTGTATTTTTCGGTAAACATAAGTTTACGGCTTGTGAAAAGCATGCCTTTCATGAAAATATGAATATTTTGTGTTTATGCCAGCGAACTTTTGCCCCACACTAGATTCGAACTCTTGCCCCACCGGTGGGGCAAAAGTTCGTTTAAGACAATCAATTTTGAAACTGTTATAACTAAAAATAGGTAAATATTTTGACACAAGTTTGTTCAGCAAAATTGCAGCCAATATGTTGAAGTTTCACCGTATGGTATTTATTTTGTTTCAACTCCCTTTTTTTCTGGAAACTTTGATGATACCACTAAGGTCGAACTATTGCCCCACCTTACTCTATGGTTCAACATTTATCAATGAAGTGTAAAGGTATGACAACTCTCCCTCTTTTTGAAAATAAAATTCATAGGATAAAATTACAAATTCAATTTTTGGGGATGTTTGATCACTCGACTTGAACGCCTGAGGGGCTGAGTTGGCACTTCTTGGACCGACTGTGGGGTCCTTGGGGTCGAAATCGCCTGGTTCGATTCAGGAACAGTTTCCGTTGATGACGTAGCAGGTTGGAGCGCACCACCGGTCTTGCACCAGTAGCCACCTCACCAGCAGGCTCAGCGGCGGTTGCAACCGAAACAGGAACAGGAACTATTGGCACATCTCGTTCAGTGTTCACCAAATCTTCACGTAAGTTCGCACCAACTCCGATAATGTGGTCGATGTGACGCTCCCATATTCTTCCGTCATCCAGCCGGACGGTGTATCGCAGTTTTCCCACTTTCTCGACGATCTTCCCGAACTTCCATTTGTCGCGCTAAAGAAAGTCTCGCACTCGAACACGATCTCCGTCCAAAAACGTTCGCACCGCAAAATCCGTCAACCGGTTTCGGCTCGTTCTTGGGCAGCATCAAATCAATTCTCGATCGGATTTGACGGCCGAGCATTAGCATGGACGGCGATTGACCCGTGGAAGGGTGCAGCATCTTCCGAAAGGTCAGCAAGATGTTCGATACCTCCAGATTAAACTCAGATTTTGGGCACTACAAGGACTTCAGCTTTTGCTTAAACGTTGTACGTAGCGTTCTGCTTGCCCGTTCGTGGATGGATGATACGGCGCTCCCATCTTATGGACGGTGCCGTTCATTCGCAGGAACTGTTGGAAGGTCTCCGACGTGAATTGAACACCATGGTCACTAACCAGCACCGATAGTATTCCGAAGGTAGCAAATATCTCCCGGCACATGTTCACGGTATTCTCCGCTGTGGTCGACTTGCACACCTTTATCTCCGGCCATTTGAAGAAATACGTGTCATTGAATGGGCCCGCAAAGTCAACGTGGACCCTCTGGAATGGCTGCGTCGGCATCTCCCAGCAGTAGAATCTAGATATCGTTCCGTTCTAACCGATTAGCACTCAGCACAGTTGGAAACCATTTCCTCGATATCTGGATCCAATCCTACCCACCGGCAGTATCCTCTGGCCAAGGACTTCGTACGGGTAGTTCCAAAATGGGTAGAGTGAAGTTCTTGCAATACCTTCCTCCGAAGAGTCGGTGGCACGTTTACTCGTATTCCTCGTAGCAAACATCCTTTCTCGAGCGAAAATTCGTTTTGTTCCTCCCCAAAGCGATCTCTGGGATCCAGTGGCTGACCGTGCTTAATTCCTTTGATGAGATTCCGCACCGACTGATCTTCAGCCGTGGCCTGAGCCAGTTCTGCAGCAGTCAACGGCAACGTCTCTATCTGGTTTAGTTCGACGACGTCGGACGTTTTCCGGGTCAGCTTGAGACAGAGGTGGTGTACGCACGGGCCTAACGATAGCAAGGTCCTTGGTTCAATTCCAGGTTGCCACGAAAACATTTTTTGTTTTCAAATCGGGTTGAAATTCAAAGGCAAAGCTTCAACCTGATTTGGACCCATTCACAAATTTCATAACGCTGAAGGGGGTGGGTGGGTGTCCTCGGGATGTTACAGTTCATACAAAATTCGAAAAATAATCATACAAATTGTGTTACGATGGGGTGGATGGGTGTCAAAAATGATCATTTATGGCGTTATGAAGATAGTGCATCATTTGCCTGAGTGTATAAATTGAATCGTTCTATTGATGATTCTACGAGTCTAGCTATTCTATCTCATCAGTACGTATTAAGCCCTGTTCCCCTACATTTTCATTTTCACTGTTCGTCAACTGCGAAAAGTGTTCCTTCTATCTGGCAGTTACCGTTGTTGAATCGTTTGCCAAAATCCCTTCTCGATCATTGCATATTGTATATATGTATTGTGACTTTTTTCCCCCGGTATTACGGTACTAAGTTAGTTTTGAAGATGTGTAATAGAATTCAGCAAGAACAACATGCTTCTTTCACAATAAGCGTTTTTTAATTTTAAACTGTGTAACAGTAATTAATCTCTCACTTCGGAGGAATTGCCTGTTTTTGTTTGTGCGTTACCCATATCTAGAGGTACGATCCTTCTCCGGATGCATGCGGGCACTTATCTCCCTTGATCATCGCACCAGTTGCGGGCCGACCGGTAAGCTCGAATTGATTGTAATTTAATGTTACACATTGGTAAAACGATCATTTAGTCGATCCACCAGCGTCCGACAACGAGTAATTGCCATGCACAGATATTGATCGTGAGATGCGCATGTCATGCTAGGACCGTCCTCCCGTGCAGTTACTGTTTACTGTTGCTGCTGTTGCATCTGATGCTACTCCTGATGCAACTGACTGCACTCACACCGGTCGTGAGCTGACCATCATCACGAAGTTGCTGTTAATGTGGTGCAATTTCTGGAGCACTCTTCCATTAGATACTACCTATACCTAGGGGTAGGCGTGGCAAAATGGACAATTTTTTTCAAAATTAAAAAAAAAATTACCAAATAAACATTTACATTTTTTTTTCATTGTGTATTCCCAGAAAACTCTTCAAAGTTTTTTTTTTAAAGTACAATCAACTCCTCATAACTCGATATTGAAGGGACCATCTTGTTAGGGAGGTATCGAGTTACAGAACACAAAACCAGTGCAAATACGATCCAAGGGATCATCAAAGTAGCCACGAGAACCAACTTTTACTATGGTTCTCTAAGTCGAAATACCGAATCGAGTAAGGGACGGTTGACTGTAAAAACTAAAATGTTAAATTAGAAGAATATCATAAAACTTTGAGGATATAATCTTTGTTCATTAATTTTTTCAGACTTTTCTGGGAATTTCTCAGAACACTTTTTTTTTCGTAAGAATGGTAAAGAATAAATGGGAGTTAGGATTTTCAAACTTTTTGAATTTTGAACTGTACCTGTAGTGACCATCTTGCCCTATCTACCCCTACTGGATGGATCGGTTGGGTTGAACCTGGACGTGGACAGGATAGGAAGGATACCACACTTCAGTCAGCAGTGCCCCGGTCAGTCGGGATGAAGGGCGGTGGAAATTAACGTTGGGAAAGTTCTCCTCGCGTTTCCGAGTGACGAGCTAATGTGTGTGCGCATATGACTGAATCGGTGGTTGCATTGCAGAGCACTGCCATTTCATTGACTAGGTCATAGGTTCCCAAACTTTTCGAGTGCGCGACCCACCTAGCTGTCTGGCATATTCTTCGCGACCCACCAGGTGAAAAAAGTTGATAAATTAATTTTTCCACTAAAATTTTTGAAGTCTATCGTTACTTTTTTGAAAATGGCATGCACCGCGAACGTTTAAATTACAAAGTCTACGATGTTGCTTACATTTCAATGTGACTAATTCTCGTTCAATTGACAACAACTACAACAATCACATCGAAATATTATATTCCACCATAATACATATTTGATGGGAATATAAACTTTTCATAAAATTTTACGAACCAAGGAAAACAGTTTTTCTCAGCTAAAAAGTTATTTATTTTTTGATATTTAAGATAATTATTTTTTTCTGAGCTGGAAATTTCAACAGTAAGAGTACTGTTTATCAATTAAACTCACTGAACTCCCAATATTTGTGATAGAATTATTTGAACAAAGATTTCAAATTTCATTTTTGCTAAATTTATTGTACACAGCAAAAAGTTGTGACTATTAAGTAGCACGCAATTTGGAAATCAACGGAAAATTGTGGCAGGCATTTGAAAATTACAAGCGTTAGCCAACAGCTGAAGCAAATCAGACCATCTGTCAACCAATCATGACCCTTGCAATAAAAAATTCAGTTCAGTGCGCTAGAAATTTATTGTTGACTGCTCTTTCAAATTCACGATGAAACCGCCAACCATCGAGCGATTCTGTGACACATTCATTTAAGGAAGAAGCTGTTCCACTTTCATTTTTCATTTACTGAGATGCTGAAACAGCCGAGAGAGCTGGAGCGTGTAGCTATCACTAAAGGGTCGCGAGTTCGATTCATGGATACATTTTTGTATTTTCTCTTTTAATTTTGAAGCTATCATCAACTTATTTTCAAACCAGCAGCAATGTAGTTTTAAGATCGCACATAATGATGAATATATTTTGATACATTCAATCCGTCATAGTTTTAGACGTTTCGTTCGCACTATGTTTGTTTCCGAAATTTGCCACAAAAATGTAATATGTAAATGCCATATCAAGTGTTTTGATCATCAGTACTTATGACTGTTAGGCTCTAGAAGAAATGCTGAAATTAATAAATGGGAACAATTTCAAACCATTTGCTTCGAATCGAGGAGACATATGAAAATGTAGGGAAAAATCTAAGTTGATCAACACATAATGAGATATTTTTTCGCGACCCACCAGAGAGCAGCTCACGACCCCCCTGGGGGTCGCGACCCACAGTTTGGGAAACTATGGACTAGGTAATTGATGGGCGAAGGGTTCCGACGACTGATGTTGGATTGGTTCTCATCAGGAGGATGACTCTTTGAACCTGAAGAGCTATACTATGGGTTGAGAGATATTTCAGCATACGTTCTTAGGTGATGATTTGACATGATTCAAGAGAGGAAGCAAAGGGAGCTGCTATTCGTGATCAGTATTTGTGAATTTGGTGGATTCACATCTGACTTACCAGAGTAGTCTCAGGGACGTCAAAAATCTTTGTTTGCGGATGACACAGGCATCTCCGACAAGGACGAAGTCTGCGTGCCATCTGAAATAGATTGTAAAAAAGTTTGAATATGTTTTCTTCATACATGCAAAAATATGAGGCTTCTCCTAATGCTTCCAAAACTCAACTAATAATATTCCCACATAAACCAAAAGCTCTTAATTTGAAACCTCAAAGTAAACATGCCGTCACAATGAGAGGGGTCCCAATAAACTGGACAGATGAAGTTAAGCCGTAAAAGAAGATCAATCTAAGATGGATCTCCCAATACAAGACTCCATTGTCCATCAAAACCTTCTGCAAGTGCCAATTACGTCACTGACAAGCTCACCTCCCAACCATTATTGGACCCCATCAAGCCGGACCGAATTTCGCCCGCTAATTTTCACATCCCGCAAAACTGCACTCTGTGCTGACGCCGAGGCCCTTCCCAGACCCACACCACGCTGAATGCCCCAATACCTACACGACGATCATCGGTGATTGCGCTTCGATCATTAGTTTTGATTGATGGCCTCCGATAGCGCCCCTGACATGCCGTTGACAGCGAATCGGTGCTGCCGTTTGGATTTTCTTATTTCGGACCCTGAGTCTCGGAGCCGCGGCTTGGTTTGATTCGATTTTCGGGGGCCTAACCTGCCATACATATAGTCGGAATCGGTCGTCGTGTGCGTTTTGATTTGAATGAGTGGGAGCGTTTGTTGGGATTACGCACGCTTTCTGTCAGTCAGTCAGTGCATCGATCGCTTCGTGTGCTCGCTGTGTCAGTGGGTAGGTAGGTAGCTTAACCCATTAACGCCCAAGGTATCCCGCAATTGTACTTAAGTTCCGAAATTGTCATCGATACCGTCAGATGAGGCTTTTTTTGACACTATTTCGACATATTCAACTTAAAGGATTTGAGAATAGCGTAAACAATCAATAACGTAAAAAAGATGTCGTTGAAGACTTTTTTGTCGGACCTTCCTAAGCCGAGTGGTTAGAGTCCGCGGCTACAAAACAAAGCCATACTGAAGGTGTCTGGATTCGATTTCCGGTCGGTCCAGGATCTTTTCGTAATGGAAATTTCCTTCCCTGGGCAGAGAGTATCATCGTACCTGTCACACGATATAAGAATGCAAAAATGGCAACTTTGGCAAAGAAAGCTCTCAGTTGAACACTAATCTGAGATGCAAGCTCAATCCAGTTAGGACGTAATGCCACGAAGAAGAAAAGGATAGTAAACGATGTAAGAAATGTATCACATTCAAACTATACAGCTTACAAAGTCAATTTTCGTACTGATGTAGATAGACTTAAAAGCTGGCGATAGACCAAGAGCATTTGTTGTTTAGATGTTTTTATTTAAATCTTTTGAATGCCGGCAAGCAGAAGAGACAGCAGTGTTTTATTTATTTTATGAATAGTATTTCGCGTAAAGCCAGTCGATTGTACGATAATAATGTTTGCTCTATAGCCACTACAAAGCAAAACCGATCCCTCCAGGATTATCACATTGAACAAACAAAAAACGGAAAAAACGCGTGAAACACAACTAATTAAAGTCGTCCGTTAACAAAAAAAACAGCTGGCGGTGTGAACTCTAGATTAGTTGTAAAAAAAAATAAAACGAACTAAGCACCAACAAAACCAATAAATGTCAAAAACCAAACCGTCCAAGAAAAAAAACGCGTAAAACACGACCAATCAACGTTGTCCACTACAAAAGATAATAATAATAACACCAGAGGTCCAACAAAACCAATGAATGTCAATTACGTCCTGGAAGTGGAAAAACGCATCGATCGTTTAGGAAATACCATGGAATGGATCCTCAAGCACTTCTGCACTACTTTCAGATGTAGCTGCAAAGATAATTATATTTATCATTGCGGATTTCGCTTATTTCAGCGTTGATGTTAACAAAGGAGATTCAAAATGGCGTACAAATATAGAACAAAACAGTGAAACAGTCAAGGATAGTCACAGATACTTACTTGAAAACACCAGCATGTTACCTTAAATATAGCCTAATTAGCATACTTATGCTGCCGATATCCTTTCTAGCATCGCACATTTTAATCCTATGAAGCTGCCAGCTCACCACTGAACACAATCACTACAAATCACACTCAAACCATGTACAGAAAACAAGAACTTGAAGGCACCGACGAAATTAAATCTTATAAAAACTTTTAATGACAAAAAAATGACAACCGAAATTTTTTTCACATCCACTCACCGGTGCGGTTTTCCTCCTTCACCTAGTAGGAAGATTCTGTGCTTCTCCTAAAGCATGGAGCAGCTGACGGAGCCACAGAGCTTCCTGGCACGCCTCGCTCAGGGCCAGGTACTCTGCCTCCATCGATGACAGCGTGACGCTGGGTTGGCGGCGGCTTGCCCAGGCTATTGTACCGCCTCCGAATTGGAAAACTATTCCAGTTGTTGAACGCCTGCTGCCAACATCTCCTGCCCAATCGGCGTCAGAGTAACCGACGAGGCTCTGCGTCTTGTCTCCACCTAGCTGCAGTTGACGAGATTTGGTCGCATTCAAATAGCGGAGCACCCGCTTAGCCGCTGTCCAATCGTGCTCGCGTTGGTCGCTGAACTTCCTCCCGAGGATCGCTGCGGTCGCAGCAATGTCTGGCCTTGCCACAACAGCTAAATACAGGAGTCCGCCTACAAGGCTACGATAGGTCGTTGGGTGCTTGAACGCTTCTCCGGCTACAGCCAATTTCAGGTAGCCGACATCCATCGGCGACTTGGCTGTCTTGCACTCCTCCATTCCGAACATACTGATCAGCTTCTCGATGTAATTTCGAAGACTTAGCTTGTAAACGCCGCCAACGTGTTGGACTTCTACGCCCAGGAAGTGGCGCACCTCCCCGAGACATGTTAAATCGAAATCCACTTGCAGTCGTCCATAGATCTTCACTAGCTCTTCTTCATCCGTAGATGCGACAAGAAGGTCGTCTACATAAACCATCAGCAGCACCTTGGTTTTACCTTCACCCTTCACATACAGGCAGGGGTCCGCTGCAGCAGCTCGGAATCCATTCTTCAACAAAACATCATCCAAACGTTTATTCCAGCACCGAGCTGACTGGCGTAAACCGTAAATGCTACGCTGGAGCTGACATACATTGTTCTCCTTACCTGCTGCCTCGAAACCGGGCGGTTGTCGCATGAAGACGCTTTCCTCAAGATATCCATAGAGATACGCTGTTTTAATGTCCAAATGGCGAACAGACATGTTGTTATTGGACGCCACTGTGAGGAATGCCCGGAATGTCGCCTGGCACGTCACTGGAGCAAACACATCGTGCACATCAACTCCGGTTCGCTGGGTATACCCTTGGGCAACCAATCTTGCCTTGCACTTGACGATCTGGTTGTTCTCGTTCCGCTTTACCTTATACAGTCATCTCTCCCTTACTCGATATTTCGTATCTCGATATCGAGTTAGAGAACCATAGTAAAAGATGGTTTTCATGGCTACCTCGATGGTCCCTTGAATCGCAGTTGCATTGATTTTGTGTTCTGTAACTCGATACCTCCCTAACTCGATGGTCCCTTCAATATCGAGTAAGGGAGAGATGACTGTAAATCCACTTCGATCCGATTACCTTCTGATCCTTCGGCCGTGGAACGAGTTTCCACGTGCCGTTCCGTTGATGAGCGGCGATCTCTTCATCCATGGCCTTCCGCCATATAGGATCTTGCATTGCTTCGCGATGATCGGCTGGTCCTTCCACTGCGCATGCAGCAAATCCAACAGCGAATTCCAGATCATATTCCTGCAAGTACCGTGGTCGTGTTCCTTGAGTGGTCCGCTTCGAGCGACGAATTCCGGAACTAGGGGCATCTTCATTTTCACTATCCAGTTCAATGTCATCCAAACCACTTGCTTCTTCACCATGATCTTCTCCTTCCTCTTCTTTGGAAGGAATCACTTGCACATCTTCTTCCGAAATCTTCTTCGTTTCGGGATCTGGTATTTCCACCGACGAAGAACCGTTTCCAAGCTCAATGAACCGAGCATCACGGCTAACGGTGATCAGGTTCGACTCCAAGTCCACGAAACGATAGCCTTTCTGCTCGATCGCATAGCCGATGAAGGTAAGCTTGGTAGCCTTGCTATCCATCTTCTTCCTCTTCGTGTCCGGCACATGGACGTAAGCCTGGCTGCCAAACACCCGAAGATGACCAAGATCTGGTTTCTTGCCCCACCAGAGCTCATAAGGCGTTCTCGGGACAGATCGAGAGGGAAGCCTGTTCTGGAGGTAGGTGGCTGTGAGGATAGCCTCGCCCCAGAAACGTTTCTCCAAACCTGCGTCAACTAGCATACTCGTAGCCATCTCTCCAAGCGATCTATTTTTGCGCTCAGCTACCCCGTTTTGCTGAGGCGAATAGGGGGTAGTGAACTGTTGTTGAATTCCTTCGGCTTTGTAGAAGTCACGCAGTTCCTTATTCACAAACTCTCCCCCTCCATCCGAACGCACTACGCGCGGTTTGCGTCCAAACAGGTTTTCGACCCATTTGACATATTCCTTGATGGTGTTGGCTGCTTCCGACTTGTGGCGAAGAAGGTATGTTACGGTGAAGCGACTAAAATCGTCCGTGATGGTCATCGCGTACCGATTGCCACTGGGGGTAGTGCACTCCATCGGCCCACCTAAGTCAGTGTGTACCGGCCGACTTGCTTTCCATACAGCACTCACATACCTGTCGCAACCCGCAATCACTCACTTTCATACCTGTGGCCAAATCCTCCTTAACGATTCTCTCCGCGGTAGCCCAGTCGCGGTGTCCAAGCCGTCTGTGCCATTGATGCTGGCAATTCACTTTATGATGTCCCTCAGTTGCTGCCATTGACGTTTCTGCGATTCGCAGGTAGTACAGACCGCCGTGGCGACCTCCAGTCGCAATTCACTTTATGATGTCCCTCAGTTGCTGCCATTGACGTTTCTGCGATTCGCAGGTAGTACAGACCGCCGTGGCGACCTCCAGTCGCAACAACCGTACCACCAACATCGACAATATCACACTATTCCGTATCGAAACTCACCTTAAAGCCTTTTTGGGACAACTTACTGAGATCAGATTCGTCGAAAGGGCTGGAACAAACTTCACCTCGTTGACGTCGATCTTCTGAACATGGCCTTCTCCGTGGACTCCGTACACAACGCCAGATCCTTCGCCTTGTATCTGCGTGCGCTTGCCATCCGCCAGCGTGATAAAACCACCAGCGAAATGCTTCAACGAACGAAAGAACGATTCATCGTTGCAGCTACCGTGAGCTTCGTCAGCAACCGTAAACGCCACACCTCTCACATCGTTGTGTGCAGCTTTTGCCTTCACGTTCCTATCTGGTTCCACCTTCGGCGAATTGCAATCCTTCCTCTGCTGGTCCGCCAGGAGCTTCCGGCAGTTCCGCTTTAGGTGTCCAGCCTTCTTACAGTAGTGGCAGGTTCGAGTTTCGTTTCGTGGCTTGCCCGCTTCGGAACGCATTGCCTTCTCCACCTTCACAGATACACCCTTTCGTTCAAGGTGTCGATTGAACTCGTCGACCAATTTCGCCTTCACGACATCGAGGGAAATATCTTCATCCGATCGGCTGTCCAGCGCTGTCACTAGACCATCATATGAAGGAGGAAGGCTTCGGAGTAATATACAGACTTTGGTGTCTTTATCCAAATTCATCCCAGCTCGGTCGAGACGATCGAAGAGATCATCAAAAACTGCTAAATGCTTCTCGACGTCACCGTTCTCCGCTAGATTCGTGGAATACAAGCGCTTCAACAACGACACACGGACGGATCTTGTCGTTTTCTGGTGATAATTTTTCAGGGCACTGTAGACGTCGTGGGCGTACACACAATCCTTAACCAGCGGGAGCTGGCTGTCATCGATGAGTAAAAGCAACGTTGCCTTTGCCTTCCGGTCGTTCCTCAACCAAGCAGTAGTACGCTCCTCTTCCACCGGAAGCCCGTTGCTTATCACCTCCCATAAATTTTCACGACACAGAAGCATCTCGATCCGGATCCGCCAAGTCTGCCAGTTCTGCCCGTTGAGCAGAGGGATGGAAAACTTCGGATCACCCATCTCAATTTCGCAATGAGGCACTTCACAAAAGTTACGCTAGTTTTCTTCGAGCTCACTTGTTTCCCGTGTTGGGAACACAACGGAAAACGAAATGTTATTCACTGTTCGCTCGGTATGCTTTCTCTTTCGAGAAGCGATTACACTCTTCTTCCACAACCGACGCTTTCAACCGTCCAGATCGTCCAGACTCTCGCGACGAAAAAACTGCGCACCCGCGACGCAACGCAAAATGAACTATCCGGCTCTATCCGGCCGAATCCTTCCGGCAGAGTCGAGGTGAACATACAGCGGAATGGCCAACGGGAATTCGGAACACCGACGGAGAAAAACAAACACGCGGATACAAACTATATTTACGTTTTATTGACCGGTATTGAAAAGTACAAACGTTCTGTATCGCTCACTGTTTGGTAACTAACTGATAAACGTCAACAAATGATCAAAGTATATTGAGCATGAAAGGTAGGGTAATTGAGAGAGGGAATCGAAGGTTATTGATATATGAGGTAGTCATTGTCCCGTTCAACAAAGCTATGCTCTGAGATATACCGTTTTAAATGTTTGCGACTACTTTTCGATACACATCGTGAGATGAATAGCAACAATCATCAACGACGCGTACAAATTTCAATGACGGCCTACTTCGCCTTAAGGGTCTATTTTGTAAATCGAGCAGATTCGTGTGACTTGCCTGTAGTCACTGTCGATCAATAAGCATTAGAGTAATTCAAAAAATCGTTTTTGCTTCACACCGCTCATTCGATTCTATATCAAATCCTGAGTGTTCTCCCAAAATTTGAGCTCATTTGGGTGAAAACTGAGACTGCACAAGCCCTCCAAAGTTTGTATGGGAATTACTATGAGAAAAGCAACCAATTCATTCAATCGGTCATAGTGTTTGCCCATGTGCTCTTGGGGATTAGAGCTACGTTGATACTGTGAGATACATTCATCAGCTACAACTTTGCCGAAGACCGTTTTGAAATCGGACGCCCAAGTAATTAATTATTGATTTTTGAATGAGTTGTAAAACTTTAGCTGTAATTATTAGGCTGTTCTGCAGGCATCACTGGATATATGCAGTAAAACATAGTAGCCATGATTTCTGCGTGCTATCTTTCGCGCCAGGTGCAGCAATGTTGCCTGTTCAGAAATTAAATGAGCACTGCTGAAGAATTTGTGACTGGATATAAATCAATAACTAATTACTGAGGCGTCCGATTTAAAAACGGTCTTCGGCAAAGTTGTAGCTGATGAATGTATCTCACAGTATCAACGTAGCTATAATCCCTATGAGCACATGGGCAAACACTATGACCGATTGAATAAATTGGTTGCTTTTCTTATAGTAATTCCCATATAAACTTTAAAGGGCTTGTGCAGTCTCAGTTTTCATCCAAATGAGCTCAAATTTTGGGAGGACACTCAGAATTTGATCTAGAATCGAATGAGCGGTGTGAAACAAAAACGATTTTTTGAACTACTCTAATAAGCATGCATTTTTAAGATGTAACCCGTCGTTTTCCATAGTAGTCCAGTCACATATAGTGACAATTGTCAAATAAAACTTGAGCGACAGAACCATTTCGAGCGATTCGTTTTGATCGATAGTGATTCCAGTCGTGTCATTTCGATCGACTCGACTTATTAAATAGGGCCCATAAATATCATTTTACAGGTGTGGTAGACAGTCCCAAAACATCCGATCTCAGGTTTGCAGCTTGTTTAGATGGGTTTTAAGGCCCTATTTTATAAGACGAGTCGTTCAAAATGACTCGAGTTTTTCTACAGTTGTCGATGTTTCTCGAGATTTCCGACAATGGGGCTCTGCACAAAAATCGTTCCGTCTCTTTCACTCCTCTGTGAAATTAGTAAACAACAAGGCCAGTAAACATCAAAATCCCATGCAAAATCAAAACAGTGCACAGCCCTATTGTTACTTTATATGACTGGATTACTATACACTGTAAACCTGACATTACCCTTTAAGGTGTAAAAAATACCCACTTTTTTCTGATATATGAAGCTGTCAAAATAAGGGGTAATTCAAAATTTTGCATAGTGGGTAATTTGTGCCCATTTGTAAATTCCGATGGTTTACTCTTTAATGGGTGAAAAATTTCTTGTAACATAAAATAGTAAAGCTATCTACCAAACTAGAATTCGGTTGGTTTTCTCTGAAAAAAAGCTTCCAGAAATACGTATAGCTCCAAGGTAGGTTCAATAAACTAAATGTTCCTGTCCTGTTCAAATTAAGTGAATAATTTAATTTCACAGGAAGCCTTTGCTGTAATAAAATACCAAGCATGTTCTGCTGTTCCTCCAGCAACAGCAGCTCTATATGGCAGATTAGCAAATCAGCATTTAGTTAATGATTCTTCCGTATCAGAACATTGTAAATATGTTATTGAATAAAATGTTTTTATATTTATTTGACTCTTGTGTTGCTTATTAAATAAAAATAAATTTAAAATTCTATTAAATTTTCATATTTCAAAGAGAGTAAATTTTACTCTGTTTCTCAATTATCTAGTTTGACATAATGGGTGAAATTTACTCGTTGATTTGACGTACAAGCGGTGTACTCTTTAATGAGTAAAGGCCCTTTACTCTTTTTATGAGTTAAACTAGTTTCTCTCAAAAAGGGTACTTTTTTACTCTTTAAAGGGTACTTTGATCTTACAGTGTATGGCTATCGACAGACGTCATCTGACGCACGCATGCTTACTTCGATCGACAGTGACTACAGACGAGTCACACGAATCTTGTTATGCACTGTTAAGGCTCCCCCGACTCTATGACACTACCCCGAAAGCCACTACCCCCAACGCCATTACCCCGAAAGCCATTACCCCGAATGGGTCACTACCCCGCACCCCGAATGCATAATATTTTGAGACTTATTCTAGTTGAAGAGTGGGGAGATAATAGTACGATTCATTATGAGTGAATAACTAGTTTGGCTCAACAATGTACTTTTCAAATATAAGAAGATAAAAAAGCAGCTAGTTTTTCAGCAAATAATTTTTACATACTAAGTTTAGTTTAGATTTGTCCTCTAAATTTGCAAACAGCCACATTGCAATGCTGTGAAGATCAGCCTATTTCTGAAAGAAGGGTGAATTTATTATGAAAGGGATAGCTATAATATGCACAAAATTAGGATATAGTAAAATCTCTTATTGGACGTCGGTACCCATTTTCTTCACTACTAGCTACTAGCTTTCAGATCTTCTTAAAGATTTTGTTTCTTAAACGATGATAATGGAAGATCACCCAGAGATAGTCGCTGCAAGTGTTGTTCTATGGAACCCGCTGAAAGACCAACCTGATAGGCAACCGTTCCGCTACAGTAAAAACTTTCGTTGGTTTTTGGGATCAATAATTTGAATTTCGATGAGATAAGCACATAAATAGTATCTAGAGACCTGGCTGTTTAAATACAAGAAGATAACAGAAAGGGAAAATTTCTTATTAGAATCATAGTAGGATTCAGTTTAGTGAATGCCTCCAGGATATATTCCTTTAACCTCTCTACCGGCAGCTTCATTTTTTACCGCAAAATTCAAATTCAAACCGTTATAACTTTTTTACTTTTCAATATTTTTGCACCATTTTTTCACAAGCTCTTAAAAAACTCTTCTAGTTTTAGGATCTGTGTCGATATTGATCATTGGCCATCTGGTTTTGAAGATATTCCAAAATTCCTTTGGGGACCTACCCGTAACTAGAACCCCCTTGTTAATTTCTCAGGCTACAGAATTTTAGTCGTATTCGGATATTCACTCTTCGGAACAATACATTAATGAGAGTATGTTGTGAAAAAATGGAGCAATTCGGTGCAGCCGTCTTTAAGTAATGGCCATTTAGGTTTCTGGAACCACGCTGGCCAAATAAAGATCTTAAAAATTTCAAAAAAAACATCATATCGTAATTTTCAGGTAACTTCAGATATAATATCGACACGGATTTCTAAACTAGAAGAGTTATTTGAGAACTTGTGAAAAAATGGTGCAAAAATATTGAAAAACAAAAAAGTTATAACGAGTTGAAAATTTATTTTGCGGTAAAAAAAATGAAGCTGCCGGTAGAGGGGTTAAAAAAAGCTGTTCTATATGGAAATGTTAGTGACTAGCTTATCCAACGAAAACTTTAAAGAACAGCCTATTTAAGAAAGAAGGGCAAATTTCTGGTGAAAAGGTGGCATTTTTGACGTGAATGATCACTGTAAAAACGGGATGCTATGGAACAACCTATGTTCATAAGAAAAGAAAATATTTGTTCAAAAACAAAATTGAAATATGAACACCACCAAGAAGTCCAAATTTCGGTGATCACGCAGCTGTTCAGCAAGACCATATTGAGGGTTATGGGTTCGAATTTCTCCGGTGGCGGATGTTATGCATTTAACATTTCCTTGAAGTCCCTGGGTATAGAGACACATTTACAATAATTGTAAATTGACAAGGAAAGCTCGCAGTCAATAAAAGACTTATTTTATTAAAAGCCTATTCACAAATTTCGTAACACTGAAGGGGGCAAAAAATTTTATAGGTGGTTGTCCTCAAAATGTTACAGCCCATACACAATCACCCTCATTCTTGTTTACGGCGGATCAAGAATCCTATTCGTTCGAATCCACGGCCCACTTGATTTTTCTGGCGAAAACGGGAATGCAAAACGGTTTTCGATCGAAAGAGCATTCGAACGTAAACCAGAATAGGGGTGAATATGTAGAATTTCCATACAAAAATTGGTACGAGGGGGTGGGTAGGCGTCAAAAATGGCAATTTGCGGCGTTATGAAATTTGAGAATGAACCCTTGAACTGCGAAAGTGCCAATAAGATATTTCGAAATAATAGCTGACATATAAAAGAAGGGAAAATATATGATAAACGTTTTACCGACGAATTTTACGCGTCATTAATCACCAGTTTTCATTAGAGACGCATTTTTGTCCGTGAAACAAGATACTGCACTGTATCTCATACTATTCGGGGTAATGGCTCATTCGGGGTAGTGGCGTGTGGGGTAAAGAGATGGAGCTGGCTCCCCCAGATCAACGCGTCTTTTTTCAGCGACAGCGACAAAAATCGCGGCGATTTCGTTGTTATGTCGCTTTAAGCACTCTTATATGAAACCATATAGACTGACGCGACAAAAATCGTTGCGAAATGGGTGTGACTTAGACATATACTCACTAAACTGTGCATGCAGCGAAACAGTAGCGAAATCGCGGCAATTGTGTGTCGCTGCCGCCGTAAAAAATCGTATTGAATTGGGGGAGCCTTTATCCTCCCCAATCTAATCAGAGCTGTAGCAGAAGATGGTAAACAGACTTTCACGATGTGCTGCGGATTATGATTGTGACAAAGAGCGATAAGTGAGAGATAATCTCAATTTTCTCAATATGCAACTCCTTCAACCAGGGACATGTTGATACATAGATTTTGAAATATGCAAAGCTCACTAGTGTCCAGGCGTTGCAGAATTCGCTCTCATTTGAGAATGAAGCACGATCAAAGCAAGCAAAGAAAAACATCCCATCTGTTGCGGTCCACGATCGCCATTGTATCGCAAGGTGTAACAAGTCTGATAAATGGAAGCAGCGAGCCCAGCGCCCCAACGAGAGAGCGATGATAAAATCCATTTTTCTCGCTTGTTTACCGTTGGGGATAGGTGTTTTTCTTTACTGGCACGATAAACAATCCACGAACTTCCAATAACAACAGTGTCCCCCTGGCTTGGAGCATGTTTAGAGGGGTTTTATCATGCACTACTATCCCCCCAATCTGATCAAACTTGTAGCAGTATACGATAAACAGTCTCTCATAATGTGCAGCATGTTATGATAGTTACAGAGAGCGATACGTGAGAGATTCTCTCAATTTTCTCAGGATTCAATCCCTGCTAGTGTCTCTTAGTTGTCCAATATCGAACTAATTAGACCGTAGTTTTATTTTTTTTTTTCCAATTCACCCCAAGTAACCAGTAAGCACGATAATGCGGCACGGTAACAGCATTATATGCGCATATAGGGTAAGGTAACCCGGGGCAAGTGAGAATCCGGGGTAAGTGGGACATTCCGTCATAGCTCGTTTAGGAAAAGTTTTTCAAGGGGGTATTCTTCTAGAAAGTTGAAGATACAATGATAAGCAAAGTATTTAGTACAAAAAATATTGTTGTTTTTAATACCATGTGCTCCATGTAACAGTTGTCAGCTCAGCACCCGTTTCAAATTGCATGGTTAATTGTGACACGTTTCACGTTCTGCATTGGCTCGCAAAAAATACTTGTGCTATAAATCGAATAACCATCGATAAGCTACACCTTCAAGTATTGTTACAAGCTGCTTACGATAAACAAGTATTTAGTTTTCATTTCATATGAGAATTTCTCTAGTCTAACTTACCCCAAAATATCTTTATACACGGGGTAAGTGGGACCTATCGAAACAAGCACCAGAATCAAAACCTTTTCCTACACGTTTCAAAATTTTCCTAGAGAGTAGCACTAAAACATTCAAACAAATGATTTTTATCAAAAAAAAACAATCTTGTACAACATAATTGTTGAATAGGGAGAAAATATGACTAATTTTTATAAGTATTTTTTTCTATTTTTATTTTTAAAATGTGAATTTAGAATTGAACGAAGACAGAGATAAAATTTCAAAACATCATAAGAACGATTACTATACCATTTTTATTGAACTTTATTTGTTATTTATTATTAATTCAGTAGTTGCGGAATACAGGTCTATCTCATTAAGTGGTTTTTCGCCATGCATAATAGTTACATGAAATAATAGTAAGATATTTGAAAATTCGTCAATTATTGAAAGTTTGCGTGCTGCATTTAATAATAACTTATAAATGATATTTTTTGAACATGTTTTATTAACCTCTTTACGCTTTACTGGAAATTCTTCACTTTCCAGTTAAAATTAAATGCGATGTGACATAACCTTACATTTACGTTTTCTTCCTAAAACGTTACGTATTTCATGGTTGATCCCTCATTTACATCAAATATGCATTCAAAATTGAAAATCTATGATTTATCAATCCTATTATTGCAATGGTTGACTCACTGGTGTTGTTTGACGCTTGAAACTGGATGTGTCCCACTTGCCCCGTTCAGCGTGGTAACTGCGTCTAATGGCTCATTGTCCATCTTTCTTCTAAGGGTTTTACAATTTCGAAATTATTCGTACAAATTCATGCACACATTAGCAAATATGTTGCCAAAATGTGACCGTGTTGTTTGATTTGCAAAATATTGACATTTTTAAATTATATTGAACAATCTGTTTGAACTATCGTTTTTTTTTATGTCCCACTTGCCAAGGGGTACCTTAATCATTTGATGCATGTCAGTTTTATGTACGCATATAATGCTATTATAATGCCAGAAAAGGCGAAATAGCGTGCCATTATAGTGCCAAGATATAACCGTGCTTCTCTGCACCACTAATGCTGATATAAGACCACGTGAGAAACGTCAGTTGTTTTCGCCAGGTTTTTAGGGCGAATATTTTGTGCTTTCGCGTACGCAGCCAGAGAGCTTTCGCGTATGCGGCCAAGCAACTGGTACACGAGGTAAATAAATGAATGAATGAAAACGGAAACCTCTAATAATATGCAAAAAATGTAATAAAATGATACAGATAGTACTTCTCCGTATCAGACACATTCGTTTTGGTAGTTTTCATTCTTTTGAGGGCTTGCCATTGCCACATTTTGATCCTCGTTTTAAGATGATGAAATTCCTCATTTTGCGTCTCGAACCTGCGACACCCGTATTGTTGAGTTGTTGCCCTGCTCCTTTGCTCCTACGGCCACATAAGATGAATAGTATTGGAAAGAAAAGTGACCAATTTAAACCATCACTTTTCCCCGTAATAAAACCTGCAATTGTAGTAGTGAGAAGATTTATGTTTGACTCCCTCTTACCACTATATGCAAACACAAAGCACGTGGTATATCTGTCAAAACACTGGATGGCATTTAAACATGCCCTGTATTCGAATATAAAGCCAATATAGTGCTTATTTAATGCCTGTATGCATCAGGCTTAGAAGCATTAATGATGCTGTAATAGGGTTTCTATGCAGCGGAAGTGCTGTTATAAAGTGTGTAAGCATTTGTGGTGCTATTATAATGCATGTACGCATCTATGATGCTGATTAAAGGCTTATTATTAGTGCTTATGGTTACTTGGGACAGACCGCCTAGCCGTCAAGTTCAGTTGTTGCAACTCACTAGAGAAAAACAGTTTATTAAGAGTTTCTTGAATAACAAGGCAATGGTTGTCACTTATTCAAAAGCTTCAATGTTTGACAATTTTTCGCATAGTTTCTAAATACAAGTATGAAATTATAGATAGGTATAAAATGAAGATTGAAACGTAATTTTAAAAATGTTCACATTTTTTATACTTTGAAGAAATCTCTGGTTTATCGATAATAACTGAGGATTTTTACTTCTGCTAACTTCATTGAATTTATTGTCTAATGCTTTTTGGAATGTTTTCAAGTGTTAGTTTGGATATCTATGATTTTTTAGGATTTCTTGGAGAATAATCCAAGCACATGTTGATATTTTGTGCATGTTGTAAATTCTTCGAACGGTTTATCGATAAACGGTTAGAATTATGTTTCAGTGAACTAAAATTAATGAACATGGTGTTATTTTTTATTGAGAGCTTAACCTCTAACTAAATTACCAAGAAAGCCATATTTGTCCAGAAATGTAAAATTCAGAAAATACTTAAAACTCATTGCGTATTTTATAAATATTACATACATGAATAATTAGGATGAAAATTTTCCAAATAATATTTGGTGTAAATAAGATTACTAAGGATCTCTAGCACACATACTAGTTGTTGGATATTATTTAAGTCGTCTTTTTGGTTGATAAAATTAACCAATTTTGTTAGTTGGCTCGTTTTCAGAGAAACTTTCTTTTTCCATCCGAATCGCCAAGATTCAAATAATTGTGATTGAAGCAAAGCCTCGAAGTAAGAAGACTCTAGCAGGATCTTTAAAATCGATTATGGCTTAAACTCAAAAATGGGGGCTTCCTCCATTAGAACTTAACTTCAAACCCTCTGCCAAATTTAAAATGATTGTCTCTTTAACTAAGTAGCGTTAGCCAAAATAGCCAAAAAATAAAGTATTAGATTTTTTTCGCGACCTCCTGATACTTGCTCACAACCTCCCAGAAGGTCGCGACCCACAGTTTGGGTCTTTAGATGGTTGTATAGACGTGGCCAAGGTCATAATTGACTTCATGCACCCAATATTACCAGTATAGACGAGTTTACTCTGATTAAAATAAATATAAATTTTAAGGCTGACAAAATCGGACAAAAATGATGCTAAAATCAGGGGTAGACAAAATCGGGTCAAAAAAGGTGCTAATATCGGGGGTAGAAAAAATCGGGGGTAGACAAAATCGGGGGCTGACAAAATCGGGTCATTACTGTAGCATAATTGCAATGCTCGCACATTGTGTGGCATTGAATTTATATTGAATACTAGTGGTCCCGGCAAACTTTGTCTTGCCATCAAGTAGGCTGTTGGAAAACGCTATGAATCATCCCATACAAAATGACAGTTCCGTGCCTTCTCGTTTTTCCAATATTCCCGGTGAATATCCTGGGATTTTTATACACACAAACACGTCGGAACCCATAACAAATAAAACAGAGAAAGAGCCATTCATATCCGTCGGCCCGTTCGTAAGCCATTTCGTGACATACAAACACCATTCCATTTTTATTTATATAGATATAAAATGTATGTTATTTTGTTATTCCGTTGTTATTACAATAATACGACAAAATACCGCAATAGTAGAACAAAGAAAGAGCTTTAGATTTATATTGAAGAAAGTGTTAGTTTGATTCTGGAATTAGCTTTTTTCTTTCAATTCCTTTTTCTTGAAAAAGGATAGGTCCAACACTTCACATTACGATAAACTACAATATTAAGATTTCGGTTATTGAAATATGATTTAGATTTGTTAAAGGTCGTAATTTTGAAAAAATAAAACGATTATAGTACCCTCTTATGCGAAATACAGCATCAGCAAATATTTCCAACCAATAGTAATTCAAAGAAGGTCGCCGGGAAAAACACTAGGCATTCGCCATATCTATCCTGGACGCTGGCCTTTAAAGGGTTAAGCGGCGGCCAGCGGTAGCTTAACTGTACGCGAAGGCTTTTCGGTTTTCAAATCTTTGTGGGCTTTCGCCGTCGACGATTGTTATTATATGTTTTACCACCAAAAGAGTGCCGATTTGCGTTTCACTCCGATTGTGTTGTGGTTTTTGATCGATTATTAGCATTATCGCAAATTGGCTGAAATTTCTCTTTCATTCCGGGATCTCAGCCTACTTAGGCGGAAGCTGTTCAGTTGAGCGTTACTTAAGATATGCCTTTTTAACTCAGTGATTTAATCTTTACATTGAATGCTTATTGGAGCAAATGTGAGTCGCGAATGGGAGCTCTTAAAGTGCTCAAATGATCTATACCAATTCCAAATGTCATTGTGCAGTCTCATAAGAACACTAAGCTGAGAAGAAGACTCTGTCCTATTGGGACGTAACGTCAGAAAGAAAAGAAATCTCGTTGAATCAGTGGATTCTCAAAAAAAACCTAAATGATTTGAGTGTTTAAACCCACCTTGTCTATAGTTGTCATGGGAAGCACATTTTTCTACAGTTTGCTTATAAGCGAAAACTTTAAAAGGATAGATCAACTAACTCAGTAAATTTTCATCGTGATTCCCCAAGGACCTCTAACGTTGATTTACGGAATGCCAACCTCGCATTCATTGGGCTCATCGCGAAATTAATCCCACAGGAGTTCTCACATCGCATGGCCCACACTAACTGCTATCAGCACACCGCAATCCTATAGGTAGCTACTGTGTTGCACTCAGCGAGTCGCACAGGAATTTAGATAAATTAGATCACGACCTGCTAGTTGCTCGGCTAGCTCTGGGGATCTCCGCCCGCACAGAGGGAACACTACGCGAGATCCGAATCATGTAGGTCCTGCCTGGCCACAAACAGCAAGGCTACCACCGCTCATTACTGATTCCACCGACGCACGCGGGAGTAATTTGGACCAATCAAGGCCAAAATTATTTCCTGCCCTCAATGATCTTATGCTCTAAAATTGACTAAAATGTTTTTGTTCGGCATAAATTGAACAGTGAATTCAAAAGTGCGTCTCCCTGCTTCAATCCTTCTAACGTCACAAAAGAGTTTGACCCCTCATCTGCAATCCGAACACTTGATTCCGAATTATTCAGCGTAGCACGTATCAGCCTAATTAGTTTCGCCGGAAAACCATGTTCAGACATTATCTGCCACAGCTCATTTCTTTTAACTGATTCGTACGTAATTTGAGATTATGACCACGAATTTGTTCTAGTTACTCCTCTGTGCGACGACGGTCGGCTCTCTGCGGGGTCGTTGTCGGTCTTTCCGGCAATCCAGTAGCCGTCCCCGTCACCATCCATCCCGTTTGTGCGAGCGCGGTCCGCGATGATTTATTCTGTTGTTTGCGCAGGTTTTGTGTGCACCCGCAACGACATGATCACGAATTTGCCTCCGCCCCATCGCAACCCTTCGCGTCATCTTGCGCAATGAAACCCCATCGGGTATCACACGGGTCGACCACAGTGTGGGTACAAATGAATCGGACCTCCGACTGACTGCTGCTGCTGCTGCTGCTGCTAATCAAAGTCTCCTCGACGGAAGGGAATCCACACGGAGATCGCACGGTTGACACGATCCCACCAATCGCCAGTTAGGAGGTAGCAAACCGAGCCCCAGCACGGCCAAAGGGGTCACTTGGCGCGAAATTCTGGAACCCTGAGAAATTTCCAACGCTCTATCGATCGATTCCGGGTCGGCGCTGGTGGGAAGCGAACATTATTTTAATTTGAATAGACTCGATGCTCGATTTCCGTCTCGGATGGCATCGATGTCTTCGCCGTCGCCGGTGTGCAGCCCAATTAAAGCTATTTAACGAAACACTTTAGATGACCCCTGGCCGTCTGTCGCGTCGTCTATTCCGTCGTAGTTTGGACTGAATGCAAATGTAGCATCAATAGGAGGGAGAGACAAGAGCGAGTATGAGAAACGTGCTTTGTTGAAGTTTATCGAGTTGTTCAAAGCCAATGCGGTATATGAACCATTTTAAGTTTTTTTTTTCAAAATACAAATAGTTATTTATGCAACAAATTGAAGATTGACAATATTTCTTTTTCGTCTTCTAATTTTTAACGTTAAAGTCCTAACAGCAGCCAGCTTCTCAGTTTAGTTTTATTTTGATTGCTGGAAAATACTTAAACCCCTCTTTAAAGTGTGTAGCCAATTAGTTTCCTGTACCCACTTTTTTAGGAATTTTGTATTAAAATTTTCAAAAAATAGATTGAGTCATAAATTGAAAAGATAAATTCTGAATAAATCAGAAGCAAAAGAATTTTAAACGGCAATTATCACACTTTTCGCTCGAATTTTCAAAGTTACATCCGAGTTTCGGGGTTGGTGGTAACTTCAATATTCAGAAATTAAATTGAAGCTATATTGAAGTCGAAAGTCCATCGACTCATAGAAATTTCGAGTCATGGAAAAGAAAATCTTTGAAAAGCTTTTGGTGAGCTTGTATATAGAATATTGATTCTATGAAGATAGATAGTCACTTCCTACGTAATCAATAATCTTCTTGATATTACGTCCCTACTGGGAAAAAGCTTGCTTCTCAGTTTAATGTAATATGACCACTAACATTTATTAAATTAGAGCTTCCTTTGCCAAAACTTGTCATTTTTGCGTACGTATGGCAAGCACAGCCTGTACATAATTAGATTTTTTTTTTCACGAGATCGGCTGTGCGAATCTCGATTTTACAATTATAACTGAGACACGGCAAACAATTTGTCCGGTTGTTTAGCCACGAAGCCCGATTTACTGATACTCGGCTTTTATTTCAGGAGAACCCAGGAAATTTGTTTGCTGACTACTCGGCTGTGCAAATCTCGGTTCAAAATTGGCCGATATTTGGCATTCCAAATTAAGTGTGTAAATCACAACTAGATACTCTCAGCATGAATTTACTTTATAGCCGTGGATGTTAGAAGTCTGTCATCCATTACACCTATTATCAACCTAATTGGATCTTCCTCGTCCTCTGTCTACTACCATGTGCAAAACTTGAACAAATATTTTTGGCTTTGTCATTGAAATCTGTAGAATTTTGTCGGTTTTCTTTTCTTTTTAATATATTCGTTATGAAGACATTTGGGATAAACATAAAATATTTTTTTCTGATATACCATTTGACAGATTTCTCTTAACCTAATTGATCTTTGCATAGGTACCCACAATTTTTACAATATAATATACTATTCTTCGCTATACTGACCATAAACCCATATTTGTCCCATGTGAATAGAAAATATAGGAAACATGTGACTGACATAAATAAAGGCAGTATATTTACTAGATCTTAGTGTATTTTGAGCTGAAGTATTGGTGAGGATTCGATGTACTAATAATAACTTTGACCGGGTTTTTATTAAATTTTTGGATGAATGTTTACGAAATTTTTCACCTTATTCTTTTTAATTTGCATTTAAATCTTTAAAAATTGCGGAGAAGATTAGTGACAGACTCACAATAAGGTTTTCAATGTGTCCTTGTGAAATCCTACTTACCTTACCAGTCAGGCTAAGGCCAGGGTGACCTCTGCTGAACGTAGGAGACGTCTCCGTTCAACTCGGTTCATGGCTGCCTGTCACCAACCTTTGAAGGTTCCGCAAATCGCAATTTGATCGACCTATCCAGCTCGCTGCGTCTCGTCTTGTACCGGTCGAATTGCACTAACACAATCGGGATGTTTTCTGACATTCTGGTGATATGCCCGGCCATCGCAACCTTCCAATTTTTGCTAGGTGGACGATGGTTGGTTCTCCCAGCAGCTGGTAGTTCATTCATCTTCTCCAAGTTCCATCTACATTCCGCCTTAGATGGTCCGCAAAACCTTCCGTTCGAAAACACTAAGGGCGCGTTGACCCTCTGCACGTAGGGTCCGTTTTTCGTGCCCATAGAGGAGTTCAGGTATAATCAGCATCTTGTCGATGGTTAATCCTTAAAAGTCTGAGACGAACCATGAATTTTAAAATGGCCTCAATTAATTAGAAATAAATTTTAAAATAAATGCGGTTAATTTGTATTACAATTACAAAAGATTGAGGGCTATCTGAAGGTGAAAAATCGTAATAAATTTTCTTCTATTCTCTGTATCTCAAAACTCTTATCAGCTAGAAGGTTGGTGTCTTCGGCAAAGCTGTTCAGCAGATCACTGGTTATCTTGCGGTGAATAGTCTGGGAATTCATTCGCTGAGTGATACTAGTAAAAATAAATCTTTAAATTTTGCTCGTTGATTTGAAGTCCTACATTTCAGAAAGTTCTTGAATGGCCGTAATTGTCCACAAACATTTTTTAAAGGAATTTCTTTTATGTTTTTTTTATAATATAATACCAAACATTACATTCTTTGTTAGAAAATACTATCACCGTGATTAAGTATTTAAAAAAAAGAAATCTTAAATCTTCCTTACCTCAAGGTGTCTTCGGCAAATACATTCAGCTGGTTGATGATTATGTGGAGGTTAACAAAAATGGCGCCAATTTGTGACTGATCAGAAACTATGCCATTTGGTTATTCAAAAAGTTATGATGTTATTATGAAATGTTCCATACTCTAATGCTGACTACCTGAAGGCACTGATAAAATTTGGAATGGCTGTTCAAAACCTGATTGAACACATGACCGTCACAAATCAGCAACAATATGCAACATTGTTGTTGATCAAGATCCTTATCAGCTAGAAGATTGGAGTCTTTGGTAGATATTCAGCTATCTGGCGGTGAATAGTCTGATTAATAATTCATCATCTACGCGGCACTAGTAAACAGAAATCTCAAATCTCAAGATCCTTATCAGCTAGGAGGTTGGTGTCTTCAGCCAAGTCGTTCAACAGATTAAGGACTATTTTGTGGTGGAAAATCTGATTAGAGAGGATAAGGATCATGAGATATACACTATTGAAGAAAATTTGTCACTGGCGCAACAGTTTTGCAGAAGACAGCAACCATCTAGCAGATAAGGTTCTTGAGGTGCAGATGATAGAAAAAAATGTCACTAGCGCCACCTGGCAGGAAAATTCTCCATCAGACTATTCACCGCCAGAAAGCAATCGATCTGCTGAATAACTTTGCCGAAAACACCAACCTTCCAGCTCATTTGGATGTTGAAATATCCGTTTGAGGTGGGGGTGACCCATTTCGCATAAAGACGTTTCACATAAGAACGTTTAGAATACGGTCGTTTGGCATAATGGACGATTCGCATAATGCAGTTTCATACAAAAACAGGTAGCATTTTAAAGAAGGCATATATTTCTCTTTATGCCAATCGTCCATTATGCCAAATGCCCTTATGTGCCCCACCCCCGTTCGAGGTCAATTTTGGACCCCTCATGTCCGCGCTTTTCCCTTTACCTTGAAAAGGGGGAGAGGCCAGGGGAATGTCCCACCAAAGGATTGTAAGACCAAATAACCGCGTTTACTTCAACAATTATTTCAAATTAATTGATTTACCGGTCACCAAATTGTGATCATTTAAAAATTCAAGGTTCGTATCGGGCTTTTAAGGTTAACTTCGTGCGATGGATATTGCTCGATCGAAGAGTTTTGCGTCCGTTTTGTCTCTAATTCCGAACAGACTCATATTCCGAACACTCGGTTTTTGTATGGCATTAAGGTTGAAAAATTTTATTTGCGAAATTATTCATTTGAATACGATTTATTCGTGCTGTTCGGAATTTGTATCAAGATGTTCGGAATATGGGACAGAAATAACACAATGTTCGGCATATGAATCAAAATGTTGTTCCATACTTTTACTTTAAAACAATACTTAACAAATTCAAATAAACATTTTTTATTGAAACACCGAAAAGCTAATAGTTAGATTTTGCTAGGAAATTAAAATTTTCACAAATATCGACTAATTTAAGCCTATCAGATGCATTTGAAGTCACGGTTGGCCTTTAGTGTTCGGAATATGAGTCAAAACGGAAGGCACGATTTCCAGCAACGATGCGTCTCTGGGTTTCTCCGCTGGTGTCGTTGTCAGCGGTCACCAGTGAGCCCAAGTACACGAATTTTTTGACCACCCCGATTTCATCACCGTCAATATGAACTCGAGGTAAGGGACATGCCGTGTCCTCTCTTGAGCCCCTCGCTATTATGTACTTCGTCTTCGACACTTTGAGGTTCAGTTCGATTCGCCTAGCACCAGCCCTAGTACGTATCTGCCATCATCTCAAAGTAGTATGCAACAATATCAACATCGTCGGCGAAACCAAGTAGCTGAACGGACTTTCTGAAGATAATGACCCTCTGCGAGATTTGAAGGAACTCGAGAGTGTCCCTGATACTCGGACTATGGACATCACTTGCTCCATCGTCACCTTGATCAATCTTATCAGTTTGTCTGGGAAACCGTATTCGTGCATAATCTGCCATAGCTGATTTCGATCGATTATATCAACAAACGTTGCGTAGGTACATTGTATTCGCGACATTTCTGCAACACCTGGCGGATGGCGAATATCTGATCCGTTTGATCACTCCACGTTCGTTCGTGTGAACATTTCCGTCACAGTCTCACAGTCACAGTCAAAGCCTTTGTGCGAACGGTTCAGCTTCTCGTAAAACTTCCGTGAATCCTTAGCACGGAACAGCTCTTCCATCACTTCTCGATCTAGTTCTTCTTGCTGGCGCTTCTTTCTTCGGAAGATCGAGTTTTGTCTGCTCCATGCCTGTTTATACCGTGCCTCGTTCGCTCTAGTGCGGTGTTGCAGCATTCTCGCTCATGCTGCATCCTTGAACTGCTCGCAGTCACCGTCGTACTAGTCGTTTCTCTAATTCGGAGCCGCTAAACCTAGTGCTGCTTCTGCGATGCTAACTATGGCGGATCGGATATGCCTCAGCCATCTTCAAGAGTGGCGGCACCAAGCTTCTATTCCGTTGGTAGGACCACTTCCAACTGCTGCGTTTTCTTGGGCTACTTCGTAATCGCTCGATGTTGAACCGCGGCCTTCGGCTTCGACGCGAGTTGATCACTGTCGAAAGTTTTGAGCGCATATTGTCTGTCTCAAGATAAATCCAATTATGGCGATTATCTGCCCATGTCTCCAAATATAAGCGCAGCGGTCACTGATCATACATGACTCTCAACTTTGAAACACAATACATGGACTAGACAGCAAGTACACTCATTGTGTTTAGTGACTCCTGATATCTATCACTAATACATAGATGCACTGCTGTCATTCTGCGAAAACCACGGGCTTTCAATTTATGGCCGGTACGCTGATCATAAGTACTGTGCAAAAGGATAGGACAAGAAACGGTCAAGGAATGATTCCGCTACCGAAATTACTTGAGCTGTACGCTGCTGAGAAGTAGAGCTGATTTCATAACGTCGGTAACGTCTGCTGTGCAAATCAAATGGAGCTGTCACTTTTCCGTACGGATAAATGGGGCGCTCAATTATTCCGCAAGTAAAACTGACATTTCGCCCATACTGAATCAGCTGTCAAAATTACTTTGGTGAAAAGGAGAAATTTTACTTGAGCGCTTTACATATCAGGTGCATACTACGCATTAAGCTAGGTATGCTGTTTCGCTCAAAAAAAATAAAAATTTCTGCCAAAGAAATGGTCAAACAATTTCCTACAGTGAGCTCCATTTGAATTGACATTTCTTTTCAACTGCGTACTGCGATCAAAGAGAAATGCTTTTCTTGAGCATTTCTTGCAAGAAAGTTCCCACGCATCGAGATAAGCGATTACTTTTCTGTTGAAGTGCATACTTCGCTTTAGACGGGCAAGTTTTTCCATTCATTTCACCCTGCGGGTGTCAGTTCGCTGTAACGGCTGCGGGAGTACGACCGCCGCCGGTCTCTAAAAAACATAAGATGATCAATACATACAGCAACTAGATAGTGGTCCGAATCTATATTCGTACTGCGGTATGTGCGAACATTGGTGATGTCGGAAAAGAATTTTCCGTCGATTAGAACGTGATCGATTTGATTTTCGGTTTATCGGGAGCAATTCTCGCTGAAACCAGGCCGCCATCGGCACCCATCGTTAGAATTCCAATTTTATGTCACTGATCGCTAGCTTTCGATAAAACTTAAGGGTGGTCCTTTTTGTTTTCTCAAATTGGTGGACCCCTCGTACGCCAGCTAGCTAAACAGTTTGCAAAAAAGCCCATTTTTTGATAAATCTTGGGTATTTCTTCACGTGATATGTCTCATATTTCCCTTGGAACACATACCAAACATAATGGCATCGTATAGAGAAAGGATATAGCTTTCATTTGAAGTTAAAAAAAATCCGGCGGCCATTTTGAATTTGGCCGCCATTTTGAATTTTGTTAGAAAAATCGTTTTTTCACCATTAGCGCACCGCTCGTTTTGAATTCTGAGATCACCATCAGAAAGCTGAGGAAAAATTGCGTAAGATAGGCTACAGAAACAAGGTGTGCAATGGTATTTACCCTATGAAATGAACGATTTTCTAAAACATGTTCCACGATTTTGACGTATATGGCGAGTGCAATCAATGCAAACATCATTTTTGTACAACAAAGATACAAGTTTTCAATAGTTGGTGTATTTTTCGAGTCAGATGAAGAATAGGAGTATTATTTAGAGTGATAAAATCTCGCGGCCATCTTGGATTTTGACGCCATCTTGATTTTGACTAGTAGAATGAATTTTTCACCTTGATAGCACTCAGCATGTCTAATTTAGAGGTTACCAATAAAAACAAGGTTACGTATACTCTTCTTCTTATTATTCTTCATTTTCCTGACGTTACGTCCCTAGTGGAACCGAGCCTGATACTCAGCTTTGTTAGTTATAAATACAGGTTACTAAATAGGAATTTTCTTTTATAATACGATTTTTAATAACAGAATAATTCTCGACATGTCTTTGAATTCAGTTATTATGAATAAATAAATTTAATGAATAAAAACCGTCCAAAAACATTGATTGAAATAAACAAATATTTTTTTTTACCATATGCTTTTTTTGTCATCGAATGAAGTTTATAAATTGTTGCGACATTAGTAAGTTTTGTGGTAATATCTGTAGTTTTAACGTAAAACATTTCCGAAAGTGCATTAATTTAGAATGGAAATCTTAAATTTTTAAGCAAAAAAATCCTTGATTTTCTAAATCATAAAGTATTGTTTTCACTAACACCCAACATGCATGTGAAAAATAGCGAAATTGAAAGGTGAGAAGCAGGCTTTGTTCTAATGTGGACGTGATGCCGAAACGCAGGTGAATCATTTTGAGTTTGGAAAATCTGGTGGCCATCTTGGATTTCGACGCCATCTTAGTTTTTAGCAGTAGAATGATTTTTTACCATCTCAGCGCTCTTCATGTTTAATTAATTAAAGATCTCCGTTAAAAAACAAACAGATTCTTTATTTCTTATCTTATTTTAGCTGTTCAACAGATTGTTCATTTCTATCAATGGTTTTAGACCAAATAAATGAAAGAATTAATGCTATTTTTCAACTCGCAGATATGCAGAACAATCATTCAGGTGGCAAATAAGCGTTAAAAATTCTACTTGTTAATTTATTTTTGAAGCTTAGGGGCTGGCTCTATTCCAGTAGGGACGTAACGTCAGGAAAAAAAAAGAAATAGAAGAATAGTAAGTGCAACGGTGGCATTAAAATTCAACATGTTGAGTGTTATCAAGGTGAAAACTCATTCTACTACTTAAAACCAAGATGGCGTCAAAATCCAAGATGGCCGCCAGATTTTTTCACTTAAAATAATACTCCTATTCTTCATCTGACTCGAAAAATACACCAACTATTGAAAACTTGTATCTTTGTTGTACAAAAAATGATGTTTGCATTGATTGCACTCGCCATATACGTCAAAATCGTGGAACATGTTTTAGAAAATCGTTCATTTCATAGGGTAAATACCATTGCACACCTTGTTTCTGTAGCCTATCTTACGCAATTTTTCCTCAGCTTTTTGATGGTGATCTCAGAATTCAAAACGAGCGGTGCGCTAATGGTGAAAAAACGATTTTTCTAACAAAATTCAAGATGGCGGCCAAATTCAAAATGGCCGCCGGATTTTTTTTAACTTCAAATGAAAGCTATATCCTTTCTCTATACGATGGCATTATGTTTGGTATGTGTTCCAAGGGAAATATGAGACATATCACGTGAAGAAATACCCAAGATTTATCAAAAAATGGGCTTTTTTGCAAACTGTTTAGCTAGTTGGCGTACGAGGGGTCCACCAATTTGAGAAAACAAAAAGGACCACCCTTAAGTTTTATCGAAAGCTAGCGATCAGTGACATAAAATTGGAATTCTAACGATGGGTGCCGATGGCGGCCTGGTTTCAGCGAGAATTGCTCCGGGTGAACTCCAGGTGGCCTTATGGATATCTGAGCGGGAGAAGAAGGAGCTTAGAACTATCATACCATGAGAGGCTGCAAAGTTGACGCATCATTGGCCGTTCGTTTGAACAGTGTACGTTGATAAAACTATAGTTGAAGAACCGGCCTTTTATCTTCAACACCGCATCTTGGCGTCCGACTCTTGATTCCTCTCCAAGCTATCTCCTCGTGGAAGTTCTGCCTTCTCGGTCATATCGTGTCTTCTTGTCTGTTTTCTATTAATTCCCCATAAAATCGGCCTCTCCATCTCCTCCAACGCGTCCCAGGACCCATAACCTATCAAAAGCAAGCTTCTGACTGATAGTGATATCGCTACCAACTCACTACCTATTTTCCAACACTGGCGAGATGATTGAAGAAATTTTGACGAACACCATCTTTAACATATAGGGGAACATGGTCTAAAACGCACTGATGGGGTAAAATGGCTCACCTCATTAAATCAGTCCCAGAACGTTTCAATTTGTATTCTTCGCCAAACGATGTTAAAATATGTTTACACAAGAGTTGCCGCCGCAACCCTTGAACATAAACTCATAGATTTTTCCATAATTTTCCGGTCAAATTCAAAATTTTTCCCTTTTCTGCCTTAACATTAAGGTTTTCCGATGATTTCATTAAGGAATAAGCGTTTCCATACCACAGAGCAAACTCATGGAGAAACATGGTTGATAACTACCTGGGCTTCGTGGCCGTGCGGTTAGCGGCGTCAGCCGTTTAGGCGTATTGTGCCACGAAGCGTGGGTTCGATTCCCACTCCAGTCGGTGGAAACTTTTCGTCAAACGAAAAATTCATTACTGGACTACTGGGTGTTCTGTGTTGTCCGTTGCCTAATGTTCGTGATTGTTCAGTCTGTGCAGCCTTTGGCTGAAGACGGTGTAAATTGTCTTTTTAAAAAAAAAAAAAAAAAAAAAAAAAACTACTAGTTCTCCATACTAAATGGCATTCTACCCCATCCATTTGGTCATTTTGAACCACCCCCATTTTTCAACCAACTTTTCTACACGATTAAAACCCGTTAAAAAACTCAAATTTGGGAAATGTTTTCATGATAGTAGCTAGCAAATATTGTAAAGTTACTGTTAGGACTTCGAATGACGTTAAAATGTAGGAGAAAACGGCACAAATCCTTAAAGTGGCATTTTGGACCATTTGACCCTACTTGACAGATTCCCGACATGATTGTTCAGGAGCTACTAACGAGTATTTGGTGACCTTTAGTTGACTATTTTTTTTGTTTTTTTATGTTTATTTGAAAGGCACTCTGTGCTCAAGGCCGTCACTGTGCCGGAATCATAGTTCATCTTCTTTACCGATACAGATTGTATTTTCAACTAATCTGTATTTACATTTATCTACTTCACTCTCTTCTACTCTTTTACTCTCACACCGAGAAGGTAGGAGAATGCTCTGCTGTTAGTCCAATCAATTTCCATATAAGCCATAGTCCATTGCTCTTGCGGTGGTTCATTTTGCCGTGTTCCTGAGTCGTTTGAGGCTAGCCGCCTTCGAGGTCTCAGTCACCATCTAATACAGACAGAGGATGGATGTGCTCGCCAAAGCACGGTCGTCCGTGCTGCGTTTTCTGGTGACTGGACGGGTTTTTTGTGGAGGGGCTGAAAATCGAACCCATGACCATCCACTTATGAAGAACTTTAGTTGATCTCTTATTTGAATTGGCTTTGAGTGTCAATATTCTTTAGACCGCTGCAAGATAAGACGAAGATCTCTGAAAAAAAAACATAGATATTTCCTGAAATCTCGAAATTTTTGAAATCCAACGAACTGGAAAAAAATGTCGCATTTTCACAAGCTTGTGGTGTAATTTTTTGACAATATCTTTTTTAGCATGTTCTTCCAGGATATCGCAACCGTTGTAGATCTTTTCCTTGATCACAGTATAAAATTGTTTCGGATTTGCTATTATCTTGCATTCGAAGCCGCTACAAGATGTTCTTCTATGGATGCCGACCAAAATTATTACAAACATTCTTCAAAATAAAAAAAATGGCCAAACATTCCTTGTTGCATTTTGTTTGAAATTGCATATAAAAACAACCTTTCCCAGTTTTGCCAACAAATTCCTTTGAAAAAGTCATCAAGAGCAAGACAGTAAGTTCGTAAGAGAATATCATGAGTAATTTTCTGAAAAAAATTAATAAAATTTTGTAATGCAATTTCTCAAGAAATTCTATTTCGAACTTGGTGTAAATATATTGTCAATTCCTTATTTTTTTAGGACATAATTTAACCTTGCCTTCAACAGCCCAATCAAAACGTTCTGAAATGCCGACACCTTTCCTCCCGGGAGGACGTGATCGAGCGCTGCTTCTGCACTATAGCATCAGTGCTACATGTCCATCTTGCGGCGTAGATCTTCGCATTCGACGCTCGTGTGGGTGCGACAACGACGACGTGATTCAACTCGAAAATAGCGAAATGACCCCCGGTGTCAGGAAGTGAGTTCAAAATGTTAGTCTTAACTACCAATAGTACCTGGATAGCGCAATACAGCAGTAGCACTGCGATCGCCGTGGTTTTGGATGCGACCAAAAATGGGGAGAAATCCGTAAGTACTCCCTTGAGGTACTTATTTAAACATCAACCCGCTCGAAGGGTTCAGCTCATTTCGAACTGCGCTTTTCCAGCGTGGAATCGTGTATTTCGCGACTCCCCGCGAGTCCTCCTCCGCCTTCCCGTCAAGGTAGTAGCCTATTTTGCATGGGCCGCATCGTTTTCTCGTTGTTCAGTTGGTTGTTCCACTAGTTCACGATGTGTCTGAAATCGTTAATAACGAAAAAATGATCGTTTTCATATCTGCACCCACCTTTTGAAAAATACGCTCGCGGAGTACTTGCTATTTTGACACCATATCCGATTGAGCTGACAGCACTCGAACGAAAAAAAAAACATATCTTCCATTTTTAGGGAGTCCAGAGAGCATTTGAGCATTTTGTTTGAGAGAAAAAAAAATACGCTCTTTGCTTCAATTCCAGAGATTTTTTACTGAACACCCGTTAAACATGTTGTTTTAAAGCTTCAATTTAAAATTTTGTCTATAATATGGTGTTTTCACTGTACCGTGCGGGATCGAAATCCGTACACTCCATACAAAACGCCTACTATTTCGTATGAAGTGTACGTATTTTAAGACTGTACGGATTTCGGTCCCCCACTGCACCGGGTACCCCCGTTGGTTTGACCACATTTAATCTGAACACTTTTTAATTTGTACCCCGCTAATTTGCACATCGTTCAGATTAAAAATGGTTCAAACGTCATTTACCTCATGGAACGGAGTAAAGTGAAATCGAACGCAGAATCAAAACAAAACAGTGAAAGAGGTGACCAGAAAGACGTTTCAAGGGTGACTAGATGTTCCAATTATTAATAAACCCCGATGGTTTGCATGAGGTATCGTTCAAATTAACGGGGGTGTACGGTACTTCAATATCTGTCGATTAAATATTTTTTAATTCACGGCGAAGATGCTAGGCAAAGATACATTTATAGAAATTGTGAGTGCAAAATTGAAGATATTTTTTCGTTACTAACTGATTCAGACACACCGTGAGCTAGGTTCACCTAGATGGGAAATTAATCGCCGTAGCGAAAATGCGAAAACAATCCTGCGCGCACTCAGTCGGGAAAGCGAGATGGTCTAACGAGATGCACCCGGTTACGATATGTATAGGCACTAGGCAGTTTGGCCAACCAATACCCAAGACACGATCCCAACCACGGTGGTGTGATGTGGTAGAATTTCCTGATTTCCTGTGCCACCGCCACTCTCTGGAATTGATCCCATGGGATCCCAAGATATGCGATACCACCGTCCATCCGTCGTCGTCGTCTTTGGCGTTGATCGTTTCCCATCGCGATGATCTTCGGTTTCTCGTGCTGCGCGCTGCACTCTATGGGCTGGATATAGTGCTGCGGTGGCAGTGAGGTAATAATTAGATTATAATGGAGCGATTTCACGAAAAGACCATAATCTCGCCGCTTCACGGATGGCTCATTAAATTGCGGCGGTGGCCCCTCGGTTGTCCCGTGGGAGATCGATACACCACCAGCGGGTCGACATTTCCTCTTGAAGTGGAGAACGTGTGGTTGGTTTCGTTTTTCGCTGCTGTCGATCTATCTGCAATCTGGTGCGGGTCATCGTCGGGAATTCTAGTATTGCGGATGTAGGGATCTGGAGAAGGTATTAAAGTGGTGAACTTGGTGCAATTTATATAGTTTGGAGCATAGATACTAAAAATGTGTGTCGAGACCTACAAAATTCTTAATATAAACCTTAACATTATATTTCATACAATTTGATCACTAAAGGAATCATGATAGAGCAATAGTGAAGGCTCCGTTACACTGCGGAACATTTTTTTATCTCAAGCCTCAAAATATCACTATTAATTTACTTAATTTAGAATTGTTGAACCCATTATGAAAGCCGTTTCCAAAATCATCTTAGTAGGGGGACACGGGGCAGTATGGACACCCTAAGGAATTTGCCTATTTTGGCTGTAAAGACATGAATATTATACTGTTTTTTTTTTTTATGTGCAGTATGCTTTTTAGAGTTCTATAGCATTTGTTAAACATTTTTGCATAATTTGGAAAAAAATATTTTGTTTCCAAAAAAAGGTTTAAAAAAAGCTTACATTAGGTAGTCACCATCAAGCTAGCGGGGCAAAGTGGACACCCCCATGGGGCAGTATGGACACCTTAACGTTTATAGGAAAATTGTCCCGCGATTAATCCCAAAACCTCGAAGAATTAACCCACCGTCGGTCGCCCTAGTGTACTGAGTACACGCACTTTGCGAAAAGTCGAAAAACACGTTGAAAATCCCTTCAAATTGATCCGGGTGTTGGTCCTATTCCAAGATCTACTCTTCTTCTTGCTTGTAGAGAAGAAATTTTTCGAAAAAATCAACGAAAAGTATTCGAAAACATCGTGTTTTTAACCTAAGTTTTTGGGCGTGTACTCAGTACACCAGTGCGACCGCTCGTGTAACTTTTTTTTATAGGGCCCGTCACACGAGCGGTCGCATCGTGTACTGAGTACACGCGGAGCAAATTTGATACTAAATCCAAAGCTAGGAAAGATAGAATATGGATGTCTTCGGCAAATTTCTTCAGTTCAACGTTACCAATTGGTCAGTGGACAAAAAACACTTTGGAAATATCCTCAACTTCCTGTGGCCATCGGATTGTGCCCCGGGGGAACCGATGTAGTGGACATTTCGCAATGCAACATCTCGAACACAAATATCTCAGGATCTAGATTTTTTAGCAAGATGGTGTCTTCGGCAAAGTTGTTCAGTAGGTCAAGAGCTAACATGTGATAGGCTGCTTGTTTCGAAATTCTTCCACCAGATGGTGCTAGTGAGCTTTAATTTTTCAAACACCGATATCTCAAGATCCTGATTACCTAGAAAGATGATGTCTTCGGCGTGTTTTCGGCAAAGTTGTTTAGTAGTTCAAGGGCTACCATGTGATAATCTTCTTGATTCAGAATTCTTTCAATAGATGGCGCTAGTGAGCCTGATATTTTTCGAACACAGATATCTCAGGATCCTGGTTACCTATAAAGTTGACGTCTTCGACAAAAGTGTTGAATAGGTCAAGGTCTAGCATGTAATATGCCACCCAACTTGAAATTCTACCAACAGATGTCATATTTTGATCGCGAATATCTCAGGATAACGATATATTAGCAAGATGGTGTTTTCGGCAAAGGTGTTTAGTAGATTAAGGACTTAACATGTGATGCGCCGTTCGATTCGGATTTCTTCCACAAAACGACACTTTTCGAACGCAGATATTTTTGGATTCTGATCGCTTAGAAAAATGATCCTGAGATATTTTCATTACTAAGAAATATTACCCCTTCGGCAAGGTTGTTCATAAGATGAAAGCCTAAATGCAAGGAACCTAAAATTTTAAAATTCTTTCAACTGGTGGCGCTAGTGAGCATGCATATTTTGATTGCTAATATCTGAGGATCCCGATTACATCCAAATATAAACTTCTTGGCTCAAAATTTCAGTAAGTCAAGTATAAACTTGTGATAGGCCACACTTGTTTGGGAATTCTTCCACTAGATGGTGCTACTGAGTATGCTATATTTTCAACCCAAATATCTAGGATCGTAATTGCTTAATCATGAAAATGACGTCTTCAACTAAGTTGTTTATTCTGTCCAAGACTGAAGCATGTTTAACATGTAATAAACCATTTGATTCGAAAGCGGTGCTCTTCAGCATGAAAATCCCATCAGAATGTACTTCAGAATTTCAAGCACAGTCAATTTTCCAGTCGATACTCAAAAGATCATCGACTCATGGAACAGATATTCTTTAGAAAGCTGATAAAAGAGAGCATTATAGTAAGTATGATTTTTTGTTTTAAGTATGGTTTCACGAGTCGATATCGAACTATGAAACTTCGACTAATACAGGTTTGACTATATTTGAAAATATGACGATCAAAATCATTGCCGCGAAAACGTGTAAGCCCAATGCTAAAATGACTTTGTTTGGCCGATGGGCCAATAGGTGGCGGTAGTGTGTAAACGTCAAACACGAATGAAAACGACGCGAGCGATGCAGCCTGCAGTTGGTCGCATATATACGAATCGGTCGTTAAAAAATGATAGATGGACACCGATGAGGGTGTGACGCCTTTTTGTCTGTGCTGAGATCAAAGAACTGTCAATAGTGGTTACAATAAAGCAATAGGCCTTTTCACGAGACAGCTGATTCGGAAGGTCTTTGACAGTTCTTCTATGCAAATGCCGAACGTGTCGGTGGTTCTAAAAGGTAAACAATAATATAAAATAACGATCAAATAATGATGAAGGCGTAATCGGTTTTCTAAATAACATCTTTTCTGTGAATTCAACTGATTTTCTGATAAAATTGTCAATGGCATACTGCAGTAGCACGTAGTATTTTTCTGCTTTCAAAGAGTATATTTCAAGCACAATGATTGGTTTAAATAATGCAAATAATAGCCTTAAAACTGGTGCTAGACTTAGTACACGCGGCTTTAAAATTTTACTTCCATTTGACAGTCGCTCTTCACCCTTGGTAATCACCGGTCCTTCACCGATAGAAACGAATGCAACATGGACCTGTCCCATGAAAAGTAATATCTAATGAGCCTATGCATGCTATAAAACGTTTGACTTTTACTGTGCGCGCTGTTTTCAAGTTGCCCGTGAGAGAGAGCGAGACAGCACCAACACACGGCGCACAGTAAAAGTCAAAAGAACAAAAGAATTTATGGCACGTACAGAGGCTCATGGGCGGCAGAAAGCTGTTAAACAAAAACGAAGATGGATGTGAGTTAGTGCAAAGTGATATGAGAAACTCGGTCTCTCATGGCGACTCACGGGATGACACGCACACTACAACATTTTTCGAATCACCTCGAAAGTGATAGTCATTGCCTGTGTTGTTTACAAATCAATTCAAAGTGCTCTTTGTACTAGTATAACCATATTATGATTATACTAGCTCAAAGAGCACTTTGAATTTATTTGTAAACAACCAGGGAGTGAAATGATCGGTCACGGTGATAATCGTTAGCCTATCGCTCAAGTTGATTTTCCCGAGGAAAAAGACGTGCCATAATATCAAACCCGACCAGTACTGCGAGAGTGTGCTCTCACGAGATGTGCAGCAACAAATTTAGATTATCATCAGCAACGAGAAGTTTGCGTCCTACTTTTCAACTAAATATAAAAATAATATTGTTCAATTTGAACCTAGAATTTGAAGTAGAATGAACCCTATATGTTTAATTTTATTTTGTGCTTATCTATTAATTTACTGGTAACGAAATGTTTTAACATTTGACAAAACGTGTATTGATGAGCCCAAATGATCAGTATCATAAGATGTTCAGAAAATAAAATGCCCACTGGCGCAGGGTTACATAATTCCAAATATAATTGCCAATAACATGTGAGCACTTTCCTTACCCAATAATTTTGATGAAGACGTCAAGTTTTAAAATAATCGGGAACTTGAGATTCTGTATTTGAAAAAATAAATAAACCAGGAGCTCTTTCTCTAGCCTGATGGAAGTATTTGAAATCTAGCAGCCCATTGCATTTTGAATTGAATGTGGAAGATTTTTGAGTAGGTATATTTACACTTGACACGTTGGCCAGTGGTATACAGAACAACTTCATCAAAGACACCATCTTTGTAATCTAATTTAATTTTCCTAACCAGGATCCTGGAATACTTGCATTCGAAAATTTCGTTTTGTGGAAGAATTCCGAATCAAACTGCATATACCATGTTTAGTCCGTAGTCCGGCCCAGATAGCCGTAGCGGTAAACGCACAGCTATTCAGCATGACCAAGCTGAGGGTCGTGGGTTCGAATCCCGCCGGTCGAGGATCTTTTCGGGTTGGAAATTTTCTCGACTTCCTAGGGCATAGAGTATCTTCGTACCTGCCACACGATATACGCATGCAAAATGGTCATTGGCATTGTAAGCTCTCAGTGAATAACTGTGGAAGTGGTCATAAGAACACTAAGCTGAGAAGCAGGCTCTGTTCCAATGGGGACGTAACGCCAGAGAGAAGAAGATGTTTAGTCCTTGATCTACTAAACATCTTTGCCGAAAACACCATCTTGCCATATCATTATCTTAAGATATTCGCGATCAAACCTTGACCTATTCAACACTTTTGTCGAAGACGTCAACTTTATAGGTAACCAGGATCCTGAGATATCTGTGTTCGAAAAATATCAGGCTCACTAGCGCCGTCAATTGAAAGAATTCTGAATCAAGAAGATCATCACATGGTAGCCAATGAACTACTGAACAACTTTGCCGATAACACGTTTTTTCTAAAAAATCGGGATCCTGAGATATTCGTGATTAAAATATTGCATGCTCACTAGCGCCATCTCGTGGCAGTTTTTCTTGTTAGGTAGCTTATCATATGTTAGTCCTTGACCTACTAAACAACTTTGCCGAAGACATCATCTTTCTAGGTAATCAGGATCTTGAGATATCGGTGTTTGAAAAATTAAATGCTCACTAGCACCATCTGGTGGCAGAATTTCGAAACAAGCAGCCTATCACATGTTAGCTCTTGACCTACTGAACAACTTTGCCGAAGATACCATCTTGCTAAAAATTCTAGATCCTGAGATATTTGTGTTCGAGATGTTGCATTGCGAAATGTCCACTACATCGGTTCCCCCGGGGCACAATCCGATGGCCACAGGAAGTTGAGGATTTTTCCAAAGTGTTTTTTGTACCAATTGGTGTACTGTTGGACTGAAGAAATTTACCGAAGACATCCATATTCTATCTTGCCTAGCTTTGGATGTACAATCAAAATTGCTCCGCGTGTACTCAGTACACGATGCGACCGCTGGTGTAACTTTTTTTTGAGCGACTGACGGAAGGTTAAGTAGGGTCGGTGTTCCCTTAGTGGACAGTCCCCTATAGTCGCACTAGTGACTTTTCACGGCCGTTTTGCTATAAATCTGTTCAAAACATTTTTTGACATGAAGGTCAGGACCTATTTATCTAAGTACCATTGATTTACATCTTGATTTTGCTCAAAAAATGTTCGAAAAAAATATTTTTGCTTAAAATTTGAGCACCCTTGCGCCTATAGTAAACCTATTGTTCCTATAGTAGCACTACTGAGAGAAACTATTTTTTATTATACGAAATAATTGATGAATTAATAACTTTTTTACATCAAACGAAAGCTTAAGATCCACACTTTGTAGGAAAAATATAAAAGTTTTGTAAAAATACGGTTTTGATAAGTATTTTGCCGACGCCGTGATGCTAGTGCTACTATAGGAACAGAAATTAGAAATAGTGCTACTATAGGCACATGTATTCCTATAGTGGCACACGCGATAATAAATACAAACATTTGAGTTTTCGTAGGTTTTATATTTTTCCCACAAAACCAAGATAAAAAGCTATCAGATGATGTAAAAATAATGACGCTAGCATTATTTTTCGATTTTATACGAATTTTTGTTCTTAGCTATGCGGCTATTGGTACATCGACCCTACATATTCAGGAAACCATAGTGGCAGGTCACTGTGTCACTGAAAACATGAATAAAACCAATTAACGACATTTTTCGTAGGGATGCATTAAATATAGCCCCCAGGTTGGTTTTGATTCAGAATTGACAATTTTCAACCGATTTGTGGTTCCGCATCATAATCATTGCAATAAATGCCAAATATTTTTGGATAATTTTGTGTTTGAAGTTATACTTCTTTCTCTTTAAAGTAGAGCTGACACTTTGTCACCCGGTGTCCATATTGCCCCAACAGTACAAGAAATTTTCATATAAGTTTTTTATGTCTTAGAGTAGCAGAAAAAAATCTACTTTATTTTTGAATATAGAATAAATGATTGAAGATTCAATCAAGAGCTACATTATCGGTCAACTTGCAGTAATTTGCCCCTGAAACCTTATTTGGTGAGGTGTGAATGTTATAATTTTCGAACCCAATAAAATTATGCTCCATTTTTCGGTTTAAAATCAATGTTTTAAACAACTTTTATGAAATTTTAGTGGATAATTCACTCGTCCGACAGGCAACTGAAATGTTGTTTGCATTGAAAGTGTAAAATTATTTGCATTTTCAAAAATACAGAGGGTGTCCATTCTGCCCCGGCTGTTCATACTGCCCCCGGTACCCCTACGTCAGGTTTTTGAGATCAATACTGTTGAAAACTCAGTATTTACCTAACGGTTTCAATCAACTTGATGCCGATTTATTTACTAATTTTATCGCAGAATTCAAGATTTATGTGTTGAAGAATATTCATCATAAACTTCATAATACTTTCGATGGTCGAAAGTTATTTTTTTGGTGCAAGTATTGAATTTTGACATATCTTTGTCTAATCGGTGAATTTTATATGGAGGCTGCAAGTATGTTGGATAAAAATGAAGCCAAATATAATGACATCGTAAGGGGCGGTCGTTAAGTACAGATGTCGCTATCAAAATGTGTCGTTATAAAAAACTTCGATATCGTTATAAGTAGCAAGAGCACTAAGTGACCAGCCCACTGAAGTCTACAGTATTTTGCACCCCTAACAATATTCACATCTTGAAACACTTGATATCACTTGACTCGTGATTTATGTGTCTGCGCCACACACTATTTCAGAGAGCACTTTACACTCGAAAACACCGAAGACTTTCCGGACTGCCTCTTTCAACGTCCACACTTAGTGCCCGTAGAAAGCCACCGGAAGAATCAATGTTTTATACAGGGCGAATTCTGTTTCTGTTTGCAAGTTAGATCCCAAGCTGGTTACGTAGTCTGTAAAAAAAATCCTGTTCGCAGCCTCAACATGTATTCTAATGTAAACAAATTCTTCAACAACTTCAAACCCGCTTCTATCTCTATCTACGACCATGTAGGGTGCCGGTGCCAATGGTTGTAATGTACCAGTAGATTGGACTATGGAATAAAACGTACATTTTTCGATAAAAACGGCGTGTGCTATTTTTGGAGGATAGATCGCCTCTAGTTTAGTCGATTTGCTAAATTTCAGCTTTTTATTTTATCAAAAAGTCAGATATATAATTAAGTTTACGCAAAAAAAATTGCTCCCTTGCACCAATAGTTGCCGTCGTGTTCCAGTAGTGGATCAACGGATGGAAGCAGTTTTTAAAATGGATGTATAAAAATGAAGAAATGTCCCAGAGATGATCTTTATGCTTCATTCAAAAGGTATAAGTTACTGTTCCGAGGGAAAAATGTTAAACCTACGTTAAAATTTACCATTTAGTTTAAAATTCCTTGTAATATTCCCGAACGTCTACTACTGGAGCACTAGCGCAACTACTGGAACACGTGTACCAAGAGTGGCTCAAGCGATTTTATGTTAAAAAATAAGTTTTATCACTCTTTTTATATTTTTCCCATATAGTAGAGGTTGAAATCTTTCTGTTGACGCCAAAAGATCTCTGTTAAGGCTTTTCGTTATTTTGTTATGATTTTTTATAGCTTAGGTAGTCCACTAATGGCACCGGTACCCTACTTTGTTTTGGTAGAATTAATGGTGGAGCCTATCCTCGCTGTATCCCTCTTCAGAGGCACGAAGGCCTCCTCCACTGACCTGCGATCGATTCCAATAAGGTCGATATCGTGCGATAGTCTGATGATTGTGCCGTTTCTTTGCACGCCAGATCTCCTTATAGCACCCTCGAGTGCAATGTTGAGCAGTAAATTCGAAAGTGCGTCTCCCTGCTTCAATCCGTCAAACGTCACGAACGAGGTTGACACCTCTTCTGCGATCCGAACACTTGATTTCGAGCCATCCAGCTTAGCATGTTTCAGCCTATTTAATTTCGCCGGAAAACCATGTTCAAACATTATCTGCCACAGCTCATTTCTTTTCACTGAGTTGTACGCCGCCTTGAAATCATCGAACAGATGGTGAGTCTGCAAGTTATACTCGCGGAATTTATATAGAATCATTCGCAATCTAAACATCTGGTCCGTTGTCGAACTGCCCTCACGTAAACCAGCTTGGTATTCGCCGACGAAGGACCCCTCAAGCGAGCGGTCTCAGTCTTTTAAACAGGATGTGCGACAGAATTTTGTTCGCCGAATTCCTTTTTTGAGCTTTTTTGTAAATAGGGTCCTAAAGCCCTGTCCCAATTTTAGTGCCAAACGCTTAAGTTTAGGCCAATAACACATGTTTACTCAATTTTCTAATGTTTTCCGTTGGTTTGAGTCCAAAAAACATTTATTTAGATTTTGTCACACTCCTTGGCTTAAACTCAAATTTTGAGTGTATTTTGTTTTCCGTGTCCCTTCCGAAATGTCAGATAGGAACAAACCCAGTGGTAAAACTAAAACCCCTGTGGTGTTTTTGTTGACTAAGCGAACGTCAAACATGATCTTAAGTGTCAAGGTTCATTTATGGACCCAATTTTTAAATTAAAGTTTAAACATGATATAGCCGTTATTTGAGCGGGAAATATTGCTAAAGTAGTTGCAGTAAGATGCTCTTTCTTGTTATTGAATAAAAACAAGATTTCATTAAAAATTTTAGGACCCAATTGGGCGTATAAATCCATCCAACAAGTCGGTGGGCATTTCTTCGTTCTCCCGTACCTTCAGAAGTACTCGGTGGATCGACTGGTAAAGCTGCTCACTTCCGTGCTTGAGAAGCTCGATCAGCAGCCTTACAGTTCTTTACCTTACTGATTTTTTTTAAACCTCCCCTATGGTCGGTGGGTCCACAGCTTTATCGTCATCATCAATATTAATCCCTCGCTACATTGCCTTTTTCACCGTTCAACAATTGCTTAAAGTGCAGGTCTCATCTCGATCATTGCACACGGCGGGCACTGGTCCGGTATTGTGCCGCGCGCCATTGACTGTTGCTTAACATCTCCGCATTAGAGCTGTGCGCCGCCGCGCCACGCCGCCGCCGCCGACCCATTTCACGTCACGCCGACGCCGATTGATACATCGGCGGCGCGCCATACGCCGATCAACGTCTCGCCGCCGATTTTGCGTTTTCACGCCGATAAATACATTAACTCAAATAATTTATAATATTAAAAAAAATAACCCAGGTTATTTAGGTATCGTCTAAGGATAAAAAAATCGTACATCAATGTTTCAAGGGATTTTTTTTTTCAAAAAGTTGTCCCGAAAATCGCCCAGTGGATCCTTCAGAATTTTTTCTACGGATCCCATGGAGAATCTTTTCAAAGTTTCTTTTAAGACTACCTTCTGGAAGTGAATAATTATTGAGATTCCACCAGGATTTTATTTTTTAAGATTAAGTCTTTCGTGAAATTTTATTTAAATTATTCTAGTGATTTTACCAAGATTTTCTTCGGCATTTCCTTCAAAAAATTGTTCTCCAAAAATACCTTACTTTCCAAGAGCTCATGTATACATCGATAGATTTCCACCTCAATTTTTATGAATTCACCCTTATTCAAGTTGTTTTTTTTTTTTCAAAAAGGGCGCTGAGACACCTAGGTCTTGAAATTCTCATAGTAATTTCTTTAGGATTTTTTCAAAGAAATTTCTTCTGGAGTTTTTCTAAGAATTGCAAAACTAATTATTGTAGGAGTTGTTTCTAGCACTTCTTCAAAACTGTTCTAACGATGCGGCATATATTTATTCAAAAATCTCAATCACCTTACCAGTGTGTGAGAAAAATATTGCCTTAAAAAAACTACAATGAACTAGGAAAATAAATAACTTACGGCATATTTATTCTGTCAAAAAGTCCTGTGAGATTTCCTCTAGAAATTTCTTTAAAATTTGTTCAACTATTCCTCCAAGTTGTTTTTTAAGGAATCTTACCATTGATTATTTTTGGATAAATCGTACAATAGTCATTTCAAGAATTCCAACAGTAATTCCGCATTGCAATTTCTCAGGAATTATTCAATATGTTTCTTTATTATTCCTGGAGTTTCTTCTGGGATTTCTCCGATGAATAGGGTCCTTAAATGTTTAATGAAATCTTGTTTTTATTCAATAACACGGAATAGCATGTTACTGCAACTTCTTTAGCAATTTTTCGAGCTCAAATAACGGCTATATCATATTTAAATTTTAATTTAAAAGTTAGGTCCATAAATGAACCTTGACATTTTTGATCATGTTTGACGTTCGCTTAGTCGATAAAAACACCACAGGGGCTGTAGTTTTAACACTGGGGTTGTTCCTGTCTGACATTTCGGAGTGGACACGGAAAACAAAATACACCTAAGATTTGAGTTTAAGCCCAGAGGTGTGACAAAATCTAAAAAAACATAACAAATATTTTTTTGACTTAAACAAACCAAAAACATTTAAAAATTGAGCAAAATTTGTTTTTAGCCTAAACTTAAGCGTTTGGCACTAGAATTGGGACAGGGCTTTAGGATCCTATTCTCCAGAAGTTCTTACACGGTAATCTTGAGAGGATTTCTTCATAAGTTTCGTGCAAGAATTTTTCTTGATTATGCTTGAATTATTTTAGTGGTTCAGTCAGAATTTTGTTGAATATTCTTACACGAATTCCTGCAGAGCTTCATTTTCCAAAATTTCATTCTGAAAATTCTTTTAATATATCCTTACAATTTTTTTCACTAAATGCTCCACGAATGCTTGAAAAGATTTTTCTATCTTATCCTTGAAATATTTCTCCAGAGTCTTTTAAGGAACTATTTCTTGAGCATGTTCAGTGGTTTATAAAGAAAGTTTGTGTTCTGTATTAGACAAATTAAATAATACGTCTTTCTTTTATGACGAGAAAATACAGAATAAAGTTTATTGCAAATCAACAACTTATGTTACTAGGATGTTGCTACCCGAACGATACTTGGCTTGCCACGTTAACAACGCTTTGGAACACGCGACAGCACATCTCCTCCGTAAGTTAGAACCGCTCTGGAGCACGTACCATTCGGTTACTTCTAGAAACATATACCCCATCATCTCGATAGTATCCTCTCTGCTGTTGAACTGAACTTGGATCTTCGATAGCCTCATCTTCTGCCGATAGATATTCGTCGTCTGGTAGTTGAACATTGGTAGTATTATTTCCAACAATCGTTTCTTGAACGCTACTTCTATCGTCCGCGAAATCGTCATATTCATATTTCAGCAGTTGATGAGTTCTTCTTATAAATGTACCAATTTCAGCTGCATAGCATTCGTACAGATTTTCTCCTTTTCGTTTCATAATTTTTGTCTTAATCCATCGCTGTCTGTCGGGATCTCGATAGTCTCTTGCATATGCTATCTCACCCGCAATGAAAGATGTATCCTTCCTTTTCGCATTATGCTTCCATATTTTAACCGTTTGTTGTACAAAATTGTCCTTCCGGAGCGAATCGAATCTAGTCCTCATCTCACGTCCAAACATAAGTTTGAATGGTGTCTCATTTGTTGTGCAATGTGGTGTAGCACGATACATTTGAAGATAACGGTTCATCGTTGAAGCAAGTGACTTACCACGGCTAGAGCTTTCCGCAAGCATTTTTTTAAGTGCATTCTTGAATGTCTTCACTGCATTTTCAGCTGCACCATTAGAGCACGGACTGTATGGTGCTGAAGTGAGATGTCGTATTCCTTTCTCCTTGCAAAATTCTTGAAAGTCTGCCGCAGTAAACGATCTACCATTGTCGGACACCAAAACATCGCAATTCCCGAAACGTCCGAAACAATCTTCTAACTTCTCAATAGTTTCCTTTGTTGATAATGTATTCACCACATAGGCTTCTACCCATTTTGTATAGCTATCGGTTATAATCAGGAAATTCTTATTTTTCAAAAACAGGTGATCGATGTGTACTCGCTCGAATGGCCGAGAACATAGCTTCCATGGAGATATTGGAACATTTCCCAATTCTGGTCTACACTGGATACACTGTTCGCATCGCTTACCCATGTCCTCAATGTCTTTATCGATGTTAGGCCACCAGAAATAATTTCTTGCTAACGATTTCATTTTCACAATTCCCATGTGCGTTGAGTGCAATTCTTGAAGTAAAAACGGCCGAAGTTTTGCAGGCGCTACGATCCGATAACCCCACAGGAGCACTTCTTCCTCCACAATCAGCTCTGATCTACGAACGAAGAACTTTTTCAACTCAGAATCTTGCACATTGGTAGGCCATCCAGTCTTGACATAGTTCACAACACGACTTACGACAGGATCTCGTCGAGTTTCAACAATCAATTGCTTCCGTTCTACTAATGATTTCGTTTCAGCTTCTATGAACTGTAGGAACATGACTTCTTCATCGTTGATATCATCGTCTTCATGGTACAATACTGGTGATCGCGACAGGAAATCGGCTACTTTATTGTTAACTCCTTTGATGTATTTGATCTCGTAATCATAATTGGCCAAGAAAACGGCCCATCGCTGAAGCTTACCGAAAACCATGTCAGGGATGCCTTTACGTCCAAAAAGTGATACAAGGGGTTGATGATCCGTCCAGATGGTAAAATTTCTTCCTAGTAAGTAATTGCTTAATCTTCGTACTGCATAGTATACTGCCAATGCTTCCATGTCTAACGAAGAGTATTCTTTTTCATGATTTTTGAGAACTCTTGAAATAAAAGTCACCGGTCTTTGGTTTCCATCGGAACAAACTTGAAATAGCGCAGCACCAATACCTTTGCCAGAAGCGTCCGTTACCAGTACTACCGGTAAAGCAGGATCATAAGGAATTAATACATTATCTGAACAAATTTTAAGCTTGATATCCTGGAAAGCAGTTTCACATTCAGGCGACCATTCATATTTTTCTTCTTTCTTCAACAGCCGGTACAGTGGGCTTAAAATGGCTGAGACATTCGGAATAAATTTTGAGTAGTACGTAACCATTCCCAAAAATTCTCGTAACAGTTTTACGTTTGCTGGCCTCGGAACATCCATTATTGCTCGTACCTTTTCCGGATCCTTATGGAGACCGTCGCCGTCCACAATGTGTCCCAGAAATTGTAATCGTTCTTTGAAAAACTCACATTTATTTCGGTTGAGCCGAAAACCAGCGTCCAAAAGCTTCTCCAATACTTTCGATAAATTGTTGAGGTGTTCACTGATTGTTGCTCCAGTAACTAGAACATCGTCCAAAAAGTTAACAGATCCAGGGCAATCTTGTAACAGTTTTTCCAAAATCTCTTGAAAAATAGCGCATGCTGGTTTGGTTCCAAAGGGCAATCTGTTCACATAGTAAATTCCTTTATGAGTACTCCACGCCAACATCTTCTTCGATTCTTCATCAAGTAGTAGTTGGTTGTATGCTGATTTCAAATCCAGTTTCGAAAAAAATTTGCCGCCATTGAGTTTGGCAAACACATCTTCCACTACAGGCATCGGATACCGTTTATCTTCCAGAAATGGATTCACTGTAACGCGATAATCAGCACACAAGCGGATCGAATTGTCCTTCTTCAATACAGGAACCAAAGGTGTCCCCCAATCAGCATTTTCAGCTTTTGAAATTATTCCAGTATTCTCCAACCTCTCCAATTCTTCTTCGACTTTGGGTTGAAAAGAAATCGGAATTTTCCTTGGTTTCACAAACTTTGGAACAGCATCGGGCTTCAGTTGCAGATTCACTTTTGAATACTTATAGCACCCTAACGAATCGTCGAACAACTCTTCATAATTGTCCAAAACGCTTTTCAGTTGTCCATCAAACTTTTCTGACTTCTTTGTATCGATCTTGTTGAATTGAATGTTCAGTAACTCACCAATGAAATCTCTTCCAATCAACGGATTCCTTCCGCCTTCAACAACGACCAATTCGCCAATCGCTTGTCGACCTTGATATTTCAATACCGCATCGAATGCACCTTTAGGCGTGGCTTCACCTCCAGTGTAGAATACTAGTTTTCCTCGAAATGGGTGCAGGGCAAATTCGTTAAAGTGTGACTGATAAAATTCTTCTGAAATAACAGTAATCGGCGATCCAGTGTCTACCTCGAACTTCGTACATCGTCCATTCACAGAAACTTCCACAAAGTAAGGGTCGCTATAGACCACGTTGTTGATCTCCAAATGATTAACGTTTTTCTCCTTCCTTCCGAAATTCTCTTTAGTTTTCTTCTGGCAAACAACAGCAATATGTCCTTTTTCTTTACAAATCTTGCAAACGTAACTTCGATATTGACAGTTGCGAAAATCATGATTACCTTTACCACAAGCATAGCAAGTTGCAGATCCAGGTTTCTTCGTCAACTTCGGAACATAATTAGCTTTCTTCTCAACTATCTTGTTCACCTCCAATACCGCTCGGTTCTTCAGCGCAGCTTCCCGTTTCGATGCTATTTTGATCAAATTCTCCAATGATACAGACTCTTCTTCTTCACATAATCTTTCAAATATTGGTCCAGGTCGAAGTCCCGTAACAAAAATATCTTTCAACGTGTGATCCAGATGTTCTCCGAACTCGCAATTCAACGACAATCGCTTCAACCGCACATACCATTCCAGGACGCTCTCTTCCAGGTCTTGGCGGGCTCTATAAAACAATGCTCTCTCACGATACGTAACAACCGTTGGACAAAATCTTCCTTTAAGCAACACACACAGCTCATCATAGGTCTTAGAATTGGGTTTCGCAGGATGACAATATTCTTCACCGTCTGGTACACCTCGAGCGAAATTGATGTTAGGAGTACAGCGGATTTACGCTCCTCTTCCGTATCAACAGCTACAAAGTATTGCTCCAAACGTTCCTGGTACAATTCCCATTGATCTCCCAAGGCAAATCTCGGCGGACAGTAACCTTCCATCTTAACGCAGGTTTAAACTCCAATCGTCGCCAATTGTTCTGTATTAGACAAATTAAATAATACGTCTTTCTTTTATGACGAGAAAATACAGAATAAAGTTTATTGCAAATCAACAACTTATGTTACTAGGATGTTGCTACCCGAACGATACTTGGCTTGCCACGTTAACAACGCTTTGGAACACGCGACAGCACAGTTTGCAAGAATTCCTCTAATAAAATTTGTAGATATTCCACCAGGGGATCTCGTAAGAAATTCAGTGTTTCTTTGATCTTTGAAGAATATTTCCATAAGTCAGTGAGTTGTTCTTCTCTCTTTAAAAAGGTGTCATGCCATCAATATTCATGAAAACTCCTCTAAAAAAATATTTACTATTAATTCTCAAAAATATTTTCCAGGGTTTGCTATAGTACCGTTTGGTCACCATTCACCGTGCACATATGCAAATTCCTACAGAATATTTATAGAATATTCGCAAATTATTCTTTTGGTAGCAAAATAAGATAAAACTGATGAAATGAGGTAGTTCTTGTCACAAAACATTTTGAAAAACCTAGTGTATGCAGTAAAAATCAAATTTATGATTCCTTTTACCGTGCCTTAGTATTGAATTTATTGTTATATTGCGATTTAACTACTTTAGTTTTTGAGCAAATATGAAATGGTTTGAACAAAACAGTCAAACCTCCTATAACGATTTTGATGAAAAATTAGTGATTAAGTTATTTTTTCAACTTTCTATGATTTTTATTTTAATATAAGATTTGAATACCCTTAAAAGTGAGTGCGCATACTACTAGCAACATATTTTCTCCACCAACAACGATTCTTCAAGGTACAAAATTAAATCATGTCGAAAACTATACGCACGGTGAATGGTGATATAGAATGGTGCGACGTTAACATGATATTTGTAAACATAATTTTTGAGTATTTTTTTGTTGTGCATCACTGATTTTTTATTTTTCCCTGAATTATGGTATAATTGCACGCTTCGTAGTGGTATTCTAGTTCACTTATAATGATTTGTAAAAAAATATAATTTATTGAAATGCATATATTTTTTTAATGCACGGTGAATTGTAGCTTGACGGTAATTTATACTGTCATTCTCATTGGAAACCTTGAAAAAATGGATGGACATTAGGCCGTCCCTTATTTTTCGAAAATGTAAAATGTTAAAAGTTCGTCATTGTAAAGTGTTCGTTTTGGTAAGAAAAAAATCAGGTAAAAATTTGAAGTCCGTACGTGGACGCTAAGTGGTCCCCAAACGAGGTAGAGATGAACCCTGTGCGACAAATCGAGCTCGCTGCTCTAGTGTACGCAACATTAGTACAAAAAGCCACTAGTAACAAATTGATAATCAGCATGGACTTTTAAGTAAAATAATATTTTATATTGTGGATATCTTCATAACAATGCACGCTGACATAAAATTCAAAACTACAAAGGGATCGTTCAAATATTACGTAACGCAACAGGGGGTCTTCTGTAGTGTTACGATCCTTACAATTTTTTATTTCATACAAAAGTTGTTATGTGGTAGAGGGAGGGGGTCTAAAATTGACAAATTTTGCGTTACGTAATATTTAAATCATCCCAAAGAAAACAAACTTCTATGCTGATTATCAACGCGCGCAGAACAATTTGTTACTGGTGGTATTTCGTTCTCATGCTGCGTGCACTAGAGCAACGAGCACGATTACGCTCAAGGGGTCATCTACACCTAATGAATTCAGGGCCGTTGGGGGACCACTTGGCGTCCACGTACGGACTTCAAATTTTTACCTGTTTTTTTTCTTACCAAAACAAGCACTTTACAATGACGAAATTTTAACATTTCGCATTTTCGAAAAATAAGGGACGGCCTAATGGACATGGATTTTTTTTTTCGAATAAGTGTCTTTGGTATCTTCCGATAGTATGACAGGAACAAATACGGGATAACAATTTCAGACACTTGAGTACGGTCGTCCCGCCGCTTTGGATCAATGTTTGATGAAGTACAGAATTATTCATCATATAATTTTGGAATACAGTACTAACCCGATTTTGTTAGTCCCTTTTTCAGAAATCTTGTTGTTCTCACTGTTTGATTAATGAATTTCAACCAAATATTTTTTAGTTATGTTAAAGCTACTATTAATATTCATAACAAGGCAAATATAGAATATTGATCAATTGTTTACATTTTGAAGGAGAGCTTCAAAAAGTTTTGAAAAAGAGGCTAACAAAATCTGGGCATCTAATGTAAACAACATTTTAACTGAGTGAAATGATAGCAGAATAAACATTAGTTATATTGGAAACTAATGTTGATACTGTGATGCCGCAGATTTTGATTACTCAGCTTCTTATTATTTTGATCATTTTAACAGTTAAAATATAAAAACTGAAAGCAGAAACCTGTTCCTAAGAAATCAAATTAAAAACGATTTTTGCCATAAGTGACAGTGATGTTAAATGTCATGAACATTACGTGACTCTGACAATTGAATAATGCGAATATCTTCCATCCCCGCGGAAAAAGTCATTGGAAAATGTTTTTCTCTGGTAATCATATCTGAACTACTTACAGTTGGCCATATATTGGCTTAGAAAAACGCTATAAGCACTTCAATGTTTCCGAAATTTCGACATTTAACAGCTCTCAGTGAAAACAATTTAAAAATTTGAAAACTTTTTCCGCATTAAGGACATTGAGAACTCATTGAGGTTACACATATTATTGACTGGCATTGAAATGAAGTCATCAAAATAAAGACTTAATTTTTTATTAGTATGTAGCACTTTTGAGTTATTGTTATGTAAAATTGTTACAATAATAAAAAAATGGTAGAAGAACATAATATGATATCGAACTTAAGATAATAATAAATTGATACCAAACAAAGATATCATCTTACTGCTGAAAACAAGATATGTTTTCAACTTGCTTTCTTCATGATGAACTTTGCTCGAGTAATCTAAACAGCACGCCAGAAACTTTGATAGAAATTTGTACATTTTTTTCTGTTCCGAGAAAATAAAATACCGTAATTCGGGGTAACATTGATCATTTTTTTGAATGTTTCTCTAATATTTCGTTTGAAAATGCAAATGTTGCAATATTTTTATTTTTGAAACAAGTACGGCCACCCATAGCTCGAGACAATATACAGTATTTTGTTTATTGAAAGATTTAAGTATGTTAAAAAAAATGTTAAAGGCGATTTTTTGATTTAGCTGATATGGGGTAACATTGATCATCTATGTAAGCATCGTTCGGTAATACTTAAAATGTCGTTACTTACTTAAATCATGGCCCCTGAAGCCGAATATGAAGGCCAATCGCTTACAAATCATTTACTTTTTGAGTTATTTTGAAATTAAAAACACCTTGAATCACGGAATACGCCTAAAGGTAGGCAATTTCCTAAGGGAATTTTACATTCTTAACAGTAATTCGGTAATGTTGCCTAATTGAGCATACTTATAAAAAATTTGACAACGGAATCGTTTTCGGCGATGTCATTTTTAGTAAGAACCACATTTTCCTTGCTTATATCGTTTGCAGAACTTATGTGAGACATGAATCTTTGGTAGTGTCATCCTTAACATTTAAAATCATTATTTCGAAAAGTCGACAAAGTTACGCATAAGTTAAACGCAATTTTCGCAAAAAAATTAACTTTCATTAGCTCATAAATATAAGAAAGAGAAGCACCATTCACGATTTGGAAATGTTTCATCAATAAATGATAATACAAACTTTTGATGAGATGAGTCATTCCGATCAATGCTACCCCGCTGATCAATGATACCCCGGATTACGGTACCGACAATATCCAAAGCTGTGATTATTCATTGTGGAATATTATGATAGATTATATAGATATGGATATCAGATCAGTTTATTTAAAAAGTAACGCGAAAAATCCAGTAAACTTCTACAAAAATACAAACAAAATTTTGCACATAAATTACTTTTCTTCAATTTTCTTAAATACAAAGTTCGAATAATCAGGTCAGATAATATATCTTAGTTGCTAGTTTTACTAGTGTTGAAACTAGGATTTTTTATATAAACTTCCAAACTGAATTCTTACCAAAATGACTGAAAGTATTCATGCACTCTATTTCAATCATAAGATTGTAAGACAAAATGGGGAATGGAATTTCAAGTTCGGTTTCGATTGCATTTGTACGCATACGGTTTCATAAGTTATACGTTCGATTTTTTTAATGTTCAATTTTTGTGCACGCCGATGCACGGCGTGACGCCGATGACGCCGCCGCCGCCGGTACAAAAATGCTCTGACGCCGCCGCCGACCAAAAATATTTCGGCGCACAGGTCTACTCCGCATATCGTTCCGGTTCATGCTATCTTGCGCTTCAGCTACCACACTTTTGAAACTAAGCGGGAAAACTTACAGTGCCAGGCCAACTCAGGACACAAGAGACTCCGGCAATCCCAGGGTCGGCTAGCTACTGGGTAATCAAGGGCTTTCGCTTACAAATAACTAACTTCACGGAACTTTCACGTTACTCAAACATTTATTGAAAACTCCTGATTGTGGCGTGAGCGTGTTGTTCTGTATTTTGCAAATTAGTGTAAATTTGTTAAGTGTGACCTATTTTTATCGTTGGTACCGGTACATACCGCTGCCTTCTGATGTTGATAACGAATGGCCGACACAGCGACTCAATCCTGCTGTGCGGCCGGAACTCTCGCCGGAATGGCGAAGCGGGCGGATGTACAGATGGTTCTTCAATCTGTTGACGGGCCAGCGGGCGTTGCTGGACGGTGGGGTTCACAGGCGTCTTCCCTCATGGACGTAATCGGCCGGCCGTGGCATGGCCACCTTGGACGGCCGAGAAGGGGAATCTCCTTGACGTTTAGGGCCTACGGCCCGAGATTTTGGTCCTCCTAGAGGACAAGGTCCTTGGCGTTTAGGCCTGGAAGCCTAATGGCTTCTCAAGCCGAGTCGTGTGCTGGACGGCGGAACCTATTCAAGGTCCGAAACAAAGACACAAGAGGTCCTATTGTACACAGGGGAATTAGAGAACTTTCACGAGTACAGTGCAGGATAAATTATATTACCTGAGCGATTTATTTTCCCTCGCATCCACTTAGCTCTTGCTAAGGGAAATAGGGTGGGGGGGGTTCTACTTGTTTCACTGCACTCACTAAATTCTTGTCCACAGCACACGGACGCCTGATACTAAAAGAGGCCGAATTCGGGCAATGTCCGTTCTTTTAAAGATTTCCCACTTTCAACAAATTACATCTTTTTAGCATGCCATCTCGCTTCTTATGAATCATCGCCATGATCAATAATTGGTAGCAAACACTAAGGACGAAGACATTTACAGCGGTACTTAACCTTAACTGTTTTTGCACAAGAAACGTGAAGGGTCCAACAAACATCAACAAATACAAAACAAAAATCAACAATTTGTAACCAAACGGTTACACTTTCTTCGTGCTGCGTTTTCTTTCTGCGGTGGTTTTACTTTTTTATCGACTCTTGCTGCCCTGTACCGCTATATGTTATGTCGGGTACCGGTCACAAGCTACGGCTTCTGGCGACATTCTCCATGTCTGTCACTCTTCATCGAACCAGTCGTTTCGTCTTCGTCGTTGACCAGTGTCCATCACTTTCCGCGCCTTTATTGTCGTGGATAGGGTCCCACAAGCTGTCGACATCTCCTGAAACATTCTTCCCAACTGCTCGTCTAGCTGCAGACGGTACTGTGCAGTTACCCCATCAGTCGACGAGCGTTGGATATTGAAGCGCAGCGTTTTGTTAGTTCTGGCACTCGTGACGCTGAATAACCGCGCCCGAATTTAAGCTACAACGAGAAAATGATCCGAGTCGATATTAAGGGCTGAGAAGGTCCTGACATATAATTTCGCCTATCTATCATGCATCGCCTCTCGGGTGTCACCAGGTGTGTTTGCGGATATTATTTCGTGCGAAGTAGGTACTGCTGATTGCCATCCCTCTAGCAGCAGCGAAGGTTTCTAGTCGCATGACATTATCATTGGTAACGGAATGAAGGCTTCCATTCCAATGACGGGTCGGAAGAAATCTTCTTTCCCTATCTACGCATTTGCGTCGCCGATGATTATCTTCACATCTTGTTTTGGGCACTCTCTGTAGGCCTTATCTAGGCTTTTATAGAACTCATCCTTCATGTAGATGAAAAACCCGAATTTAGTACTATACCATTTAATTCCACTAGAGTTTGTATCTTTTGACAGATACGCGTATTTCGACCTCAACTGTAAGACCGTCTTCAGTGCCGTGTGCTAGACTCGACTTCGAGTCTGACTCGACTGACGTAAGTCGAGTCTAGTACACGACACTGAAGACGGCCTTACAGTTGAGGTCGAAATACGCGTATCTGTCAAAAGATACAAACTCTAGTGGAATTAAATGATATAGTACTAAATTCGGTTTTTTCATCTACTTATAGGTATTCTACTAAACAGCTCGAAGATTTATTAGCATCCTTCATGCCAGCGGGCCTGTCGTTCGTTGGCGCATAATGCTGATCAGACTGAAGAGTCTTCGATAGGCCACCTAACCAGGGTTGCGCTACCTACATCGTGCTAGAGGGACTGCCTCCTCGGTGCTGACACTATACAGCATTGTCCGTTTGTTCTTTACATTTTGACCAAGGTCATAGCCATCACAACCATCCGCCTTCATCAGGGCTTTGGAATAGTTTCAAGTTCTTGATTTGTTGAAGAAATCTCTGCAGGAATCACTGTGTAGAATCTAGAGAATCTAGGCCTTCCTTAGCCGAATGGTTAGAGTCCGCGGCTACAAAGCACAGCCATGCTAATGGTGTCTAGGTTCGATTCCCGGTCGGTCTAGGATCTTTTCGTAATGGAAATTTCCTTGACTTCCCTGGGCATAGAGTATAATCGTACCTGCCACACGATATACGAATGCGAAAATGGCAACTTTGGCAAAGAAAGCTCTCAGTTAATAACTGTGGACGTTTTCATAAGAACACTAAGCTGAGAAACAGGCTCTGTCCCAGTGAGGGCGTTAATGCCAAGAAGAAGAAATCTAGAGAACTCCCTGGATGAGTCTCTACAGAAATCTAAAGGAATCTATAAAGGGCTTCTGGAAGAGTTCCTGGTTATTTTTTTTAATAATCTCTGGAATAGCCCTTGGAGGAATCTCTGGAGGAGTCCATGAAGAATCAACTGCTACGGCAAATGAAATGTAGTATGTTGTTAACAAAATGTTAATTAAATCTTAAATTTGTTTTACCATATTAGGATGATAGTGTTGTCTAATAACACAGAACACCTAGATAAAAGAAATGAATGTAATGATGAATGAATGATACTAATAAAGAAATTAAAAAAAAAAAGTCCATGAAGAATCACTGTATAGATTAATGGTGGAACTTGTGGAGAAATTCAAGGAAATCCCCTGTAGAGACTTCTTTGGAGAAATCTCTTGAATAACCCTTGAGAAATTTCTGGAGGAGTCCATACTCTTCTATCTTTTGTAGAGATTTTCCTAAAATAATCCCTAAAGTAGTTCTTAGGATAATTCCTGATGGAATTCATGCATCAATTCATAGGAAAATCACCAAGAAGAATACCAAGAAGAACTCTTGAAGGAATCTTCGAAGTATTTTTCGGAGGCTCAGAACGAGTCCCTGGAGAAATTATTAGAATAATTCATGTCTCGATATTCCTCGTTGTCAGGGTTAGGAAACAATCTGAAATTCACTCAACAGTAGCCAAACAAAGCCAATCACAGTCAGCGAAGCCAGTGAAACTCACGCCCATCGCTGCTGTAGGCAAAATGCCTTGAAAATTGCAAAACACCCGTTGCTAAGGGCAACCCAAAATTACTGAATAAAAATGTTCTATTTCCCGCTGCATTTCCCGCATTTAGAGCCTTCAATGACACTCATGATTTAGAAAATTCGTGCACCCAAAAGAGGCTACTTGATGAGATTCACGTTTTTGAACTACTGTACTGGGAGAGCCACGTGATTTTCGCGAAAATTCAAGCCTACTACTATTACCATTCCCAGCACTGCTCGTTGTAACTCTGGGAATTCTTGTGGAATTAGTGAATTGGGGAACACCTGCAGGAATTCCTGGTAGAATCCCTGAAGCGATCCGATCCTGGAAGAATCTTGAGAGGACTACTTAGGATATCTTTGTATGTTTCCGTGGAGGAAATTCTGAAGAAATCACTAGATAAATTTCTCGAGTAATCCTTAAAGAAATTGTCCTAGTGCAACTCCTGGAGTAATTCCTGAGGAAAACCTTAAACCCAGCTCTGTTCCAGTAGGGACGTAACGCCAAATATTCGAAATGCTGTCCATTTACATCTGGATGAAAAATCGTGTATTTTTTATTTTGTATTTTATCCATATAAATAAAAATTGAATGGTGTTTGTATGTCACGAAATGGCTTGAGAATGGATCAACGGTTTGACGTAAGTTTTTCACTGTTCGACAAAGGATGCGACGTGTTCGTGCGAAGAAAAAGATCGGGAAAGTCCCCGCAATAATCGGGAAATCTGGAGATTTTGTATGGGGGATTATATGACGTTTTACAGCAGCATACTTGATGGCAAGACGAAGTTTGCCGGGACCACTAGTATATTAATAAAAACGGAATTGTGTTTGTATGTCACGAAATGGCGTGAAAACGGGTCTACAGATTCACACAATTTTTTTCACAATTAAGGGAAGACGGGGTAAGAGCGCCCGCCGGGGTAAGACGAACCACCTTCAGTTTGGCATGAAAATGACGGTTTTCTTAAAAGTTCACCAAGCACTTCCATTTTTTCGAGTAAATGAAATCAATTATGTTAAAAATACAAACCAAATACGCATATTTTTTTCAAAATATAGGTGTTTCAAGGTAATGTTAAGTATATGTCTAAGTTTTTTGAGTTAATTAATCCAAAAAATAGTTCAATATCCCCGTTAAGCAATGTGGATTTCATATAATATTATATTTTTTAGAATCACAAGGGAGCTGATATATTTTTTCGCAAAATTGTGTACAAAAATCGTGGTGGTCGCTTTTACCCCGTGGGTGGGCGGTTTTACCCCGCCGCTAGAAATAATCGTGATAAGACATCACGTTTTCAAACATCAAGAACAACATTATTTTTTACAAATACAACACCTGTGATATTTTTGATCAAGCCTAAGGCTTCAAAAAATGACATGATGCGTCGAAAAAGGATTAATTGATTCTTGATTTTGACATATCAATTAAATTACTTAGGCGGGCGGTCTTACCCCGTCTTCCCCTACCTTTGTTAAGAGCTGCGACGTGTTCGTGCGTAGAAACAAAATTCTGAGTCTCCGGAATAACAGGGAGTACGGCAGCAAATTAATCTGTCATTTTGTATGGAAGATTGCATGCCAATTTTTGGATAGGTACATCTTTCAGAAGATACAGTCATCTCTCCATAACTCGATACTAAAGTAACTATCGAGTACCTTCCTTGAGTTACAGAACACAAAACCAGTGCAACTGATATTCAAGGGACCATCGAGTTAGTCATAAAAAACAACTTTTAGTATGATTCTCTAACTCGATATCGAGATACGGAATATCGAGTAAGGGAGCGAAATCCAAAGATGACTGCCACAATGCACAGTGGCAAAACTGCAACTTTTTGAAACCACTGGTTGAAAAACGCAAATAAAAAAAATGCTGACTGTCCTGTCCATTGAATAAAAAAATCGGGGAGGTTTCTGGCAAACTTTTCAGAATTCTGAGGAAAAAAAATCAAGAGACATGGAGGATTTTCTGGCTGTGCTTTTTCTGGTAGAACACTTTGAAATTTGACAGATGCATGGGGGGGGTGTTAATCGTGCTGAAATTTCTTACACAATTCATTGAGAAATTCCTGAATACCTGAATCCAGCCCCACCCTACTTTTCATATTCTTTCCCTAATACTTAAACGTCTAACATCTATGCATATTATATCCCATGAGTTTGATTTTTTCACTATTAGGAAGCGCAAGAGAGCAGATATTCGAATTATAATAATAGGTACACCAAAGGACACCTTCCTATTTATCCTACATCCAATTGATTCGACTCCTAAAGGTAGAACTTTGAGTTAATCGTATCTGAAACAGATATTCCTCAGTTATACCAACAACTTTGCTGAAAATCCTTTTCTTGGCTTTACGTCCTATATGGGACAAGCCTTCTCAGCTTAGTTTGTAATGAGTACTTCCACAGTTATTAACAGAGTGTTTTTCTGCATAAGTTGCCATTTCGCAATCGTATATCGTGTGACAGCTACGATGATATTTTATTCTCAGGGAATTCAAAGAAATTTCCAATAATAAGGAATCCTGAACCGACCAAGAATCGATCCAGACACCTTCAGCATGGCTTTGCTTGGTAGCATCGGACGATACCACAATGCTAAGAAACATTTTTCTTCGATCGGACCAAACCTCTGTTTGATACAAATAGATTATTCTGTGAGCAACTGTTTGTTCTTCAGTCAAATGACAGACAAATATTTGATCCCTCGTACTAGAAGCTCTAAACTGAACTGCAAGCATCATGTATACGCGCTTCATATTAAGAGCTTGAGATCAGCTTGCCATGAGCGCACAAAAAAAACCGCGCGCTTGAGCACGTGCTATGGTGAGACACATTTTTTCAAATCTCTTGTAGCAATGTACTAGCTCAAACGATCACATCTGCACTGGCTCATGCGTCGTCTCATGAGAAAATCTCAATGTGACAGTTCATTTGAGCCTCGCAGGCGAAGGTTTCAGAAACAAGGAAAAGGGATTGAAATATGAATTAAACTGCCCGTAGGCAGTTCGAAAGGACTGACGTGGTTCAACGCGGTTGAGGTTCTAGCATTTGAATTGAGAAACTTGTGCTGGCCACCGAAAAAGCATAGGCATAGACCGAAGTCGTATGCTTCCGTGGGGTTATTGTACTAGGCAAACATAAATGCATAAAAGTACTCTTAGTAAGCGCATGTGACGAGCCTCACGAGATGTCTCATGAGACTCGCTCACTAAGATATATTTTGTACGTATCCGCATCTCGTGTCTCACATAATCTGTGAGCTGCGATATGATAAATCGCATGGCACACTAGCTCATTTGGGTATACATGAGAAACACGACACTCTGAACTGAACTAAAGGTAAGTATGTTTAGGTCAAATAGGAAAAACGAAGTTCGTCGCTTATCCACGAACGAAGTCTACTGTAAAAATCTTTCGTTTGGATTTGACTGATAGAATAGCTGCAGTAAAGAGAACAATATCTCGAATAATTTATGATCTCGCCCTAAAAGCAATTGGTAATCGAGTGTTTTCAGGGAAATGTATGAACAATGAAAAAAAAATATCACCCCTCGTGGATAGAGATCATCCTCAATTATAACGTTGTTCAATAACGTGTAAATCCATTCGTTTGCTCAATTACAAGCTACACAATTAGTTATGAATGGCTTTTACGGTGAGATCAATAGTGTATGTCAAATAATGAATTTATGAACGAGTTCAATCTTCTGAAACTTTGAACTAAAAACACATATTACTACAACCAATGACACACCGAAAAGCAAAGCTTTCGTCTTCAAACGGACGCAAAAACAAAATCGAAAAAATTAAAACTCCTTCGGAGGGGGCGTTCTGGACGTTCGGCCCGTGTTCTGTGCCGCCGCTTTGCTTTGCTGTGTGCCACTGACTGGCTGTGCCGCCAGAAGAACACAGAACACTGCGCCTACCGATTGAACCGACCGAGGGAGCAATCGAAGCCGGCATGACTCGGTCAAAATGTGGGAAATCAAAGGTCCCCTTGCGATCGGGCAGTGCAACCGTTTTTCGTACACGCTTAAACGAAGTTACACAATGTTGAGTACGATTCGCACAAAAATCGAGCCTTTCTGGACCAATGTACATCTTCTGTAATTTTAACACTTGCCAGAAAACCTGCTCCTGGGAGGATTTTTCCTTCCGATTTTTTAGGATTGGTGAAAATAAAACTCAAGGAGTGTTGATCCAGAAGAGTCCTAATTTTGTGTAACTCTGTTTTAGAGAGTATCGACAACAGCCTAAATGATCATCATCGCCGTAATGAAAGTGAGAAAAATCTGCCTGGTAATGTTTGTGCGCGCTCCTCGCGAACGTTTGCGCGGTATCCTCAAGCTTCTAATTTGGGCACTTTTCCTAATATTAATAACTTATTTTTCTGTGTTAATCCGTGGGTACCGGAAGGGGGGTGGACACGAAACGTATGGCGCGACGCACACCCGAAAAGCGATCTCCACAGGAGAACGAGGGTGCGTCTGTGTGATCGTCGACTATCATGATGATGAAGATGATGATATAGTTGGCTAATGACTCGATCTACGCGGGATTCCTCTGCTGACCGGGGCCGGGTGAATTACATAAGTTATCTGGCTTCTGATTGTAAAAGTCATCTCCGATTCGTTTAATCCAACGGAAATGGCTGCCGGCGATTCCCACATTTCGATGGCTGATGGCGTAGAAGCTTTGCGTTGCGGCTTGAAGGTCAGAAGGTAAGAATAAGGACCTTTGAATTGATGTGCTGCTATACCACATGCGGATTAGGAAGGTGTGAATTTCATTGTGAGATAGATTTGGCGTTGATTGCTTGTATTGTACCGTACGGGAGTTTGGACGATGATGGGCTTTTGAATAAACTTGTCGATAGATTGAGCAATCAACTGAGTTGATCCCACCGGACTTTCAGACCATCTATTTTTATGGAATCCGAACGACTTAAGGCTCCGAATGGAGCATTTGATACTTGGTACTTGATGGGCTACAATCTGCTACGTTGAATCTACGCCGAATGGATGATTCTCCACTGGGCTCGGTCCTGAGCCAATCGCTTCCAGTCTCCCTGAACGTGAAGCGCCCTAAGGGCTTATGTCATCAACTGCAAAAAGCCATCGTGTGAGCTGCCTACCGCCTATATTATTTTTGCTTGTCGTTCTTCCGGCAATAATATCACGTGACCAGCCCAACGCAGCCTGTCGTTTTTATCATAATTTTTTTTTTTTTTTGAGCTTGATAATATCCACTTCTTTCTCCACTTTGAGTATGATAATATCCACTTCTTCGTTCAACCTTTTTTAACGTCTAGCATTTAAGGCCGTATAGAGGAACCGGAAGGATCAGGGTTTTGTATAGCGCAAATTTTGTGTTGAATCATTATTGCGCAAATTTTGCCTTCCTTGCAGACAACATCATTATCGCACGTCACTTGGTAAACAAATTCTTCCGCTACTTCAAATCGTTCACCACCCAGCGACACTGCACTACCAACATTACGATTTACACCACGCTGTTTACCGACGATCTTCTACTTTCTTTTGCTGGTATTGATGTTAAGTCCAATCTTCGCAGTCTCCCTTTTAAAAGACTCGAATGCCTCTTCGTAACTAATTTTATTTGATTTATTCAACCGTTCATTCATTATTTGAACAAGCTGCAAAATTGTCAAAAATACAGTTTTACCTTATAAAAAAGTATAATTTTTGGAATGATAGTGTGCTTCAATTTTCGACCCCCCAAATTCAATCTTCGCCCCACCCATGCTCTAATAATTCGCCCCCTTAACGAAGGTAAAGGTTTCCGACGTGTAATCCTCACTGGCACTTGCCTGCCTCTTTACTCTGTATTCTTATTAATAATGCAAAGAAATTAGTAGAAGAACGTTGTGGAATGCGTGCGAATTGTGTGAAATATGTTATTATTCCGAGGAAGTAAATGTCGTTATTCCTGGAAGGTCGAGAGATTTCTCAAAATGAAAATATCCTAGGCTATAATATTTCAAAAGGGCGTAACTGCTTTTAATGATAATAAAGCAGTATATTTTTACCTGCCTTTTCAGCAACACCTTTAAGATGACACGGGAGACCGTGTTATTTTCCCTATCTTTGGTCTCACTCTGACAATTATCATCAAAACTTTGCAGAAGCAAATCTCTAGTTTTAGTAAACCGATTAAACTGAAAATTTAATGGGTTGTGCACTACATATACTGCCCATAAAGGCATAACTGTCGCATATGGAATTAGTAGGCATTGAGAAAACAGCGCTCAAAATTTAAAGTTTGCATTTTCATACAAATGTTTATAATTTTCTAGTAAATTTTTTAATGCAATATTTAGCTTCACCCCACAGAATACTCAATTTGCTAATATTGGTCAGTAAAAAATATAAAGTTGAACATAATTCCAGTTTTGGAGTTGCTATTGGGGTTCAAAGTTCATATATAGACTGTTATGCCTTTATTTTTCAATATGGGACTGCACCAACTTCATATTTTTCCACAACTTTTTCAAATAAAGTGTAAAAATATTTCCGTTTCAAATTACTAAACGTTTGGATTTTGGTTTTTCTTTTGAATCTTTTTCAATTTTTCTTTTTGCATTCTCTGTTTAGCTTTCAATAATTTCAGTTCTGCCTTCTCCTTCTTCTCTTGCTCAATAGCCACTTAACGTTCTTCTCTAGCAACTTTTCGTTTCAGTTTCTCAGCCTCCAAATAATTTTTCTCATCTTCTCTCTGTTTGAATTCTTCGATAAACTCATCCGTCGTCAGTACATGGTATTGCTTTGAATTATATTCCCGCTTAGCTGTACGTTGTGGTGTGGGTGGCACATTAAAAAAATCCTTCAACTGTTTCAAAGAACTTCCTGGGATTGGTTCGATTATTGTAGTATCCTCATTCTTACCATTTAGTTCCGCTGGATGAGTCTCGTCTGCTGATGAATCATGATGAAAACTGGACGATGGAGCTTCATTCGAACCCGGAACAACAATGAGAGCAATGTTCAATTCACCTTGGACCTTATTGGACACAAGGCTTAATTCAATTTCTGGGTAGTTCGAGTGTAGTTCTGTGTAAATGTGCTGAAGAATCTGTTCTTCATCGTTCTTCAAGCACACGAAATCACTTTTGAATTTTTTAATTTAGTTGCTTCCAATGAATTCCGCACATCTCTTGATTGTCTGTTTGGCTGCCTGGAGTTCCTTCTCCAAATCGGTTGGTTCATGCACTTCCGGGGTTTCAACCATGAAGTCCGAACCTACTGCCGGTTCATTTAAACACTTTTCGAAATTAATTGCGCAGTGATTCCATGGGAGTAGTCCTGATGATCTGAAACCGTTCTTGGTGGATTTTACCGTCAAAGATTCACGCAAGCAATCTTGAAGGACCCTGGCAAAGTTTTGAAATGTCACGGCTGCATGTTGATTATCTCGTCGAAAACGGTCTACGGCTTTCGTCCATCCTGTTTTCAAAGGCTTAAACGCAGCCACATCTGCCAGTTGCATAATCCGAGTGACGTTGGGATACAAGGCGATCAGTATGATCCCCATCTCTCGGCACATAATCGATGTGTGAATATTTATGTGACTGCATCCAGATATTCCTTCACGCTGTCCAGTAGCCAATTTTTTGTGATTGGATATCCTCGGTTCTGCATATCGAAAATCCACTCCTCTATTTCCTTTTCCTCTTCAGGTAGTAAAGCTGTGTCTGGACCAGTACGAATTTGATCCTGATTCTTCAGCAACAGACGGGAGCGAATCGTAGAACGGGGAATTGCGAAATGCTTTGCAGCCTTCTTGATGCTTATCACTTTGCCGCGAACCTTCGCAACAGCGCTAGAGAGCACCGCTGAAGTAAAGTTTTCACCATATTTTTTCAGTCTCTGAAATTGAAAATCGGTAAAACACACAGATAAGAACATACAGACTACACGAAATGAGTGATTGCGAACACTTACTTTGATATCCATTAGTTTTCACAGTTAAAGCCAAGTACGGACCTGAAACGTAATTCACTCAAGTAAAATTTCTCCTTTTTACCGAAGTAATTTTGACAGCTGATTCAGTATGAGCGTAATGTCACTTTTACTTGCGGAATAATTGAGCGGCAAATTTTTCCGTTCGGAAAAGTGACAGCTCCCTTTGATTTGTACGGCAGGCGTTACCGACGTTATGAAATCAGCTCTACTTCGCAGCAGCGTACAGCTCAAGTAATTTCGGTAGCGGAATCATTCCTTGACCGTTTCTTGTCCTATCTTTTTGCACAGTACTTATGATCAGCGTACCGGCCATAATAAAGTAATTTACACTGCAACCTCCTTAAACAGGTTCAAAATCATTGAGTGTTGTTTGGTTTTTGACAGTTTCTCGAAGAGGGGGCGAAAATTGAAGCACGCAACACTGAAATAACACTACATAAAGTTTCGCCAGGGGCGAAGAGTATAATCGTTTCGAAACCTGCTTTAGTTTTCGTCACCCTGTAAAAGTAGTTTAAAACAGATTAAAATTGTTAGAATAGTAGAAAAGATCCATTTGTGTCCCTTTCTGATGTATGTTTCATTATAACTATTCAATATTTACAGTTTAAATAATCAACTGAATATGTTTTCCCTCCCTTGTGTAATTGAGGCTTTTTTCATTGAATGGAAAAAATCGCGCGCCAATTCAAGAACCTTTTTATTTGGCGGTTCAGAAGATTGATTCAATTAGTGGCTTTTGGAAACTAAGTATATTTTATTTTAATCTTTTATATCAGTTACAAAACATAATAGTTTTATTTTATTACAATTCAAAATAAGCGAATGTGGGGCGAAAATTAGAGATGGGGTGAAGATTAATGCATCTACCCTATTAGTAGTTCGTCAATGAAAAATAATTGAATCCAATTAATACGGGAATTAATACAGATCAATAGATTCACGAATACGACTTGAAATAAACTTGAGAATAAAGTTGTTTTTCTTCAATTTTTCAAATCTTTTTGCACCATAATAGGAACATGTTCATATAGTGGAGGCAAATGCTTGGTTCCTATTATATTAATACATTCCATTGCTTTCTGGGACCCTCCACTATAGGTAAGGAGTATGATGAACACAAGTACTTAAAGTTGATATAGTCAACAAACATATGTCACGTTGTGATAAGTGTAATAGCTAGCGGTGTATTCTTAACAATCAGTCGCTTCATCACTTTTCACATAAAACATGGTACATAAAATATTTAAAAAAATAATGTTTATTTAAATTTTCATTCTGGCAACATGAGTGTTAAATGGTTCTAAAATATGAGAATACAATATTTAATATTTTCATTTTCATTTTGCAGCGTTTGGTGGGGCAATGAGAGTGCAAGTCAGTCCAAAGCAGGGGGCAGGGATAGGTAATGGCCGTAATAGTCTATGCGGACCGCTTGAAACCATCGGAAAGGAAAGAAAGGGTTGGGGTAGGGTATAGGGAATTGAATAAGACTTGACACAATAATGCGATTAATACTGCAAAATGTAAATGTGCTGGTAGCCAGTGTTGACCAGACTCATTTCCCCGAAATTCGAATTGCGAAGCTATGAACTGTTATAACTGTGCGTTGTATTCCTGAGATGGAGGGGGAGGTGGTTGGGCTTGAGTGTTGCACATGGGATCCGACAGTTTCGATCTCGGTGGGCCGCAATTTAAGTTTCGGTGAAATGATTCGCACTCACTCACTCACTCATTTCATTTCACCGAAACTTGAATTGTGGCTCTCTGGGATCAAAATTGATCGATTTTTTGTGCAGTACTCAAGCATAACCATCTGCTTTTCTATCTTAGGAGGATAGAGCATGGTTGTAGTAGTTCGTGGCTTCGTAGTTCGGAAAATGTTATTTTCGGGGAAATGAGTCTGAACAACACTGCTGGTAGCAACTTAATTTGAGTTTTGAAATTTGATTTCCTTTGAAATAGGGACAGTGATTGGTAATGAGTTGTTTATGTAATTTTGTTAAAGAATTAAACAATGTAACAGTACTAATGAGTAGCTTCAAAAGCATAAGGGGCCGTCCATAAATGACGTAGCATTTTTTCACTGATTTTTTATACCCCCCTCCCCCCTCGTAGCATTTCGTCACAAAATCTGATACCCCCCTTGGAAAATACGTAGCATTTCAAGCAACCCCCCCCCCCTACAATTTTTTTTATTTGTTTTCCTTAGTGATTGGGTTAAAACAAAAAAAAAATAATTCAAAAGTTCAATACAGATTTTGCTATTAATTCCCAGACAACCAAAACGTACGCATAACGAAATCATCTGGAGTCTCTATATGTGCAAAATTTCACTTATAAGATGTTGCGAAACAGCCTTCTACGTATAAAAGTGGAGGCGATATGCGTGCATATATTATGTGATGAATAAAAACATACAATGCGAGTGTATAAATATTCTACCGAACTAACCTGCAATATTATGCGACTTAACTTATGATAACAAATGATGATTTGACAGCTGCTACGGATTGATCCGACTTACTTTGTACGTGTGTACGGAACGAAACAAAATGTACAAATGAACTCTGAAAAGAAGTGTTTTATGCGAGGAAACTCATCAATCTGACGAGTTTATCCACGGTGTTTAGCGAGTTTGATGTAATTAGTATGAATAAACGAGTTGTAACGTGAACTTTCATGCGATTTCTGGTTGTCTGGGTTACTGACTGAAACGTAAGAATAATCTAACGAATAAATGTTTGATTTGCAGTAGCGCTCAAAAGTAATTTGGAAAACAGTTTTAAATGAACTTTCTTATGTAAGTTATTTGCTAAATTGTATTTCTTTTGCTGTTGTTACCATGAACAATTAGTTTACAGCTGAAAATATAGAAAAAAAAGGAAAAATCTTTGATTGGATTGATGAAGCTAACAGTAACGAGTTGGGGTACAATAGATTTTCTAATATGTTTAAAAAAAATTAGTAATATTAGAGGATTGTTTTTTAATTATTCGTTGTTAGGAAACAGATTTCAATGAAAATGATCGAGATAATATATATTTGATTTGAAATTGATGTTCATCATTATTATCTTAAATCAAATCCATTTATCTATCAGGCGCCAGAAGTAGAAAAGATTATACTTGTAATATTTGGAATGTTCAGAAAATCTAAACGATTATTGTACAAGTTGATCAACTTTATTGATATTTCAGCTTAACTTCATTATCGTTCCCTATACTGAAATAATCTTACACAACCTATAACGAAACAATTAAATACTAAAAATAATCTTTCTTCGAATTACCGAGTTATTAGGAAAATTGAATGATAGAACAATTTCGATAACACTCGAATCTGTTGTCCAGGCTTTTCCATCAAGTTTTATTCAGACTATTCCATCAAGAGCATTGATATATCTAAACAAATCGATGAGTTGATTGGGTGCACTTTATAAGTCAAACAATGAAAAAAGAAGTTTGATAAAAAAAAAATTGTGTGTCATTTTTTTCAGCGCCTCTTATTTTAGCGGCGTGATCCAAAATGCTACGTCCACTAGCTAGGACCCCTCCCTCCCTCTCGTCACACATCGTCACAAATTTGTGAAGCCCCCCCTCCCCCCTAAAAAGCTACGTCATTTATGGACGACCCCTAAGTAGATGAAAAAACCGAATTTAGTACTATACCATTCATATGGTAAAGTACTAAATTCGTTTTTTCATCTACTTATAGGTATTCTACTAAACAGCTCGAAGATTTATTTCAAAAGCATGATTTCACAGCATAGCTGAGCCTTTCGGATCGTAAGACCGATGTATAAAAATTGGTTTCGAAATTGTCCGCGTGGTCTACTAGTGCCCCTGTTAGATAAGAATCAGTCATAGACATACATATCGAAGGTTCGCCATGACCCTGTGACCAACATTTGTATATGTATAGGCTTAGCTGATGTGGCTTTTCTAATAGATAGTTCTTTCACTCATTGATTGTCTTCAAAATCTTGTCAAGTATAGAAAATTGATTTTATTTCATTTATTACTACAGTGAAGCTACATTGTACTTGTTAAGTATAAGGTATTATTTTCTTTTTAGCATTATTGATATTATCAATAATGTCAGAATTCCCAGTGAGTGAAGAATTTTACTAGAATGCCATAGAAGATCGCTAAACATTACCTAATCATGGAACGGCTTTTTTGCTCCATTGTCTAAAGTATTGCTATTGCTATTGATCTCCCTTTGCTCCTATCCGCAACCCGGTGCACGCGCCCTGTTGGGTTTCGAAAACCTCGTAGAAAATTACAAACCGTCAATGGCATTCCCAATTAGTACCCCACATTGCACATTCAAGGGTCTGATTGTGCTCCTAACTCACCCTCAGTTTGTAATCTTCTCGCCAGCTTGAAATTATATTTTCCCGAAGTGAAAGTAATTTTGATGAGTGATAGCCGTAATATGCAGTAGTTTAACCAGAATCTTTAGGTCAAAAGATAACATCTAAATGTTGTAATAAAAAGGTTGCCATTGCTTTGACATTCACCCAACATCTAATCAAAACTACTAACAACAGCGATCAATTACCAAAACTCATCGCTTCCAGGAAAATATAATCACAAGTCCAGGGAGAATACAATATTTAATATTGCATAAATAACAATAATTTGAACTTTTCAACAGAATGCCCATTTTGCCCCGAAGTTAAAAAAAAACAATTTCAATTATGAAAAAAACATTTGCAATAAATTCCGAATGAAATCCAATATTACCTTGATGATGACGAAAAACTGCTAGAATATTACCCTAACCCTAAGCTATTTTCATAAGCTTTAACGACGACAAGATTTGACCCTAAGACTACGGAGTTGCTAAAAAGATATCAACGTAGGTTGTTAGTAAGTGATTGTCATATGCAAGCCTGTTGTAACAGTTATGTTTTGTTTATTTGTTTAACATTTACTGTTCGACTGGTTTTGTGAGATGTGATACATCAGGGAATTACAAAATATTCCAAGAAAAAGTATAAATTATTATCCTTCGCTTGCAACAGATCCCGTGTACTCTTTGGTAGCTCCACGATCGATCCAGCTATTTTAAACAAATACGTCTGAATGCCACAGTGGCTTACAATGAGGGGTATACTGAAGATTCAGAACATACGTGATATGCATACTGCGTGTAGTTTGTTCTCAGCTACATATTCCGCACCGCCGAAAATCACGAATATTCCTGTTTCCGCTCTTGCTGCGCCTACTGCTACGATTTGGGGTTACAAGGAAATGACACCAAATTTGTTTTTGAGGAATTCCAATCGCTGCTCAATGAGCCTATGCATGCTATAAAATGTTTGACTTTTACTGTGCGCTCTGTTTTCAAGTTGCCCGTGAGAGAGAGCGAGACAGCACCAACACACGGCGCACAGTAAAAGTCATGAGAACAAAAGAATTTATGGCACGTACAGAGGCTCATTTTGATCTGGATATCACCTGCGGTCTACTTAGAGAATATTATTAATATTCCCCACCAATGTTGCTTTGCAATCCACTCGAAGTTCTCCCACAGCCGAAGTTGGCCCTGTGGTTCTGATGAAAGGTGACTTCAGACTCACAAACGCTCTGGCTTGACCGATATTACATAGTCGGTGTAGTCGCTGATGGTAAATCTAATCGATACTCCTTTTCTCTGCAGTGATGACTGCTCTGCTCACCGCATTTCACGTGATTCCATCTCACAAATTTTGAGTAAGATATTCTCGGGGATAATGCCTCTGTCACACCTCGTTAGCATAAGCTGCACCAAATCATGGGTACTGGAAAAGTATATGCTGCTGTGTCTCCCCAAAACGGATAGAATGGAGACTCCATCTATCTTCCACCGCACTGTCTCACTACAGCTTCCACACCGACATCTAATCAGTTCTTGCAAGAATGCGGATTTCTTTCGTACCTTCATGCATCCAGCATTATTATTACTATTATTAGCTCTATTATAGTTGATTTTCGTCCTTGGAGTGTCCGTTACTAATAATTCTCTTCTACTGTGATTTAGTTGAAAAATGTCCCCATAATAACGCGCTTCTGTAGTCAAAACTATACGAACAATGAATGATGACTCTTTTACGTACATATTTCTAAACTCTAAGAGCAGATCTTCAATAAAGACCAGACTTTCTTTCTTCAAAGTCTGCTCGTACTCTAATATTTCTAGCTGGCCCAAAACTGTGTAATTGAATTATGTTCCGGCGAGTACGAAGGGATGAAATTTTTTAGTACCAACAAAATATTGGTGTTTCCTGGATGCTTCCAGGCAAAAAAGCGTCCTTAAAAGCAGTGCAGGAAGAACAGTAGCAGCTTCTGAAGGCACTCGTTTTATCAGATATGCCCATTGACGATACCCATCGAGATTTACAACTGACTCATCTTGTTGCACACTCAAAAGGCTTTCCAAACAAAAAACTTTTTGGAGAATTTGTCCAGCAATTTCTTTGTGTTCGCCATTATGGAGATCTCGTCGTTCATCAGATCTTGACAGAGCTACCTTAAAGATCTTTTCATAAATTCGTCAAGAATGTTTTCAAGAATCTGCCAGACTAGGAACCAAGACTTCAATACGTTCAAATTTGGCTGATTCGTTCAAACTTCTAGGTGTAATCAAAAAACGACTTGTTTGAAAGCCGCCTAAATGTTCCAATTCATTATTGAACATAAAACTGTGGATCGCAATTTGACGAATGAATTTGTAAGCAGCCTGGCAATCCACTTCCAGCACCTAAATTATTCGATCCCCAGCGTCTAATCAAAGCTTCACCACTTCGATTCGAACCTCCCCATTGATAGCGTTTGACCCGCGGTGAATCGGGCACATATGGCGTCTCGAAATTCCGATCCACTCGGCGATCGTCCACCAATGACCATGGCTTGCCGATCATCCACCGAGGCAAGGGCCTGAATAACAACAAAACATATCACAAAACAAACTGCTCATTTACGGCATCACTGTTTTCCCCTGGCGAAATTGATTTCCGCTGGTTCCGTCGCCACCCTTTGCGCCATCTGCACCCATCGCCAAATGATATCACTCAGCGCTGCTGCTTTCTCACCGATCGATCGTACGCTTTTCTGCCTCTTCTGGATCACGGTACATGGACGCCCGTACAAAAAAAAATCTACCGCCTTCCAATCTACGGGCCTACCTGCTTCGGTGCCCTCATCTGCTGCTGCTGGTGCATTGCCTCCTTCGCTTCGCTCCGCCCTGCCCAAGAAAAGAAAACCCTTATCAAAATTCCATTATCTATTTCGGTTTCAACTTACCGCGTAGCCTCTGCCACTCTCGCGATCTCTCCTCTCTGTCTCTCCCTGGCTGGCGATCGATCCACTTCACTTTGCCCACAAAAGGGAGAAGAAAGCCTTTATCCGGATGATGGAGATGATGATGGCCTTGCCAAGAGCGCTTGATGCCTTCGCGTTGCGTCCCCTTTCTTCCCGCTGCTGCTAGTGCGGATTCGTTCGTTCCGTGGACGCAAGTGGACTTCTTCGTCCTCTCGTCCATCGGGACAACCTCGGCGGGCGCGAAGGAACATCGAGACCCAACAGCAGATTAATTAGCGCTGATTAGATCGTTTCCCTGCGCGCACTCGCCCCGTGCTCATATACCCACGCACACATACGCAAAGCCCCTTTTCCTTTGACACCAACACCACCAACATCAGTCGTCAGCTACCAAACTTCGGCGAGCTTCGAACCAACAACGAACAAACGATCGGACGCGAGCGGTGACAAGGGAAAAAATGTATCCAATCTCCTTCTGACGGCGCGCGGCTCCTTTCCGTTGCCCTCAGCTTGATCCCAGCAGCAAAGGTCTGAAAAGATGCGCGAAAGAAGCATTCTTGAAAAATTACACCCGTGCAAAACCGACATCCGATTAATTTCTTTCGGCTCGATCGTTCGTCTAACGAACCTTCATAAGCTCGCTCAATTTGGTTCGGCTATTGTTCGGGTCTCTCTCGTGCAATGATTGCGCAAGAGCACAAGAGAAGTAATTGCATGTTGGCGGGAGAGCAGAGAGACAAAAAAACGAGAGAAAGAGAATACACTAAAACTGGATAACTACAATTTGATCGGTCGTTGCAACAAGTGCAGTGCTGCCAGCTGTCTACCAAACGACCATGATCACCTCAAACTGATAATACTTCAAAACGTGAACATCAATGTTGTCCAAGCGTACACTTACACGCAGCAAATTACAGTACTGAATGCTTTCCCTTCACCTAGGTTCTGTCCGAGAGCGCCAAGAAACTCTAATCAAGAGGGGATAGTAGGTAATTGCGATCGGTCCATCGAAAAAAAAACAGGGTTACACGCGAAATTGGATCGAAAGAAAGCCGGAAAAAATTGATGCTTTCAATCGATCGGCCACGGAAGGAGAGTAATGACCAAACGAAGCGAAAGAGCAAAATCATGCGGTAAAGATGATAGCAATCATAATAATTGATTACACGTATACCTCCTTCAATTTATTTATCAAAATCTTCACCCGTATTCGTTCCGTCCGAGTTTGGGTGAAACCGCCGACAAAAAATGTACAAGAAGACATTGCGCTGCTGTGTGTAATGTGCCACGAAGGTGGAAGAAAAGAAAATAATGTAAAACGATCTTATGCGAGAGAGCCAGAGAGTAGTAGATGATCGTGTGAGAGAGTCTCTCACCAAAAACTTCGTTTTCCGTTTGAATGGCAGCCTTTCGGGTCCGAATTCTCGACTCTCGGGATCAGTTCAGTTCCGACCAACAACCGCGAAAGGCAGACCCCACGATCGGTGCCGTTCTGTAGCGCGATCACCAGTTTCACTCACTCTCTCTCTCGGCGCGGTGGACTTTCTTTGCGCTTCTCTGCTCTGTGTTCGATGAGGGCACACAAGCTCCAACTGTCCGAGTTTATTTTTTCGGTACGTCGGCTATAGCCTAGTTCCATCATTCCATTCCGACAGGGAAGAAAGAGACACACAAGCACACGAACCCCATAATTACCTGTCGCGGACCCAAAAAGTGGACGTTGTTAACGTGTTGTTTTTCGATTTTTTCCTCTGTTTTTCCAGAACGAACCGGAAGGCACGCCGGAACTACCGGCCGCCAATCGAGCGCTATTCCTGGAGAAAGTGCGCCAATCAAACACTGCCTGCCAAAATGGGGACTTTACCACGGCAGTGCAGCTCTACACCGATGCCCTCGCATTGGACCCCAGCAATCACATACTCTTCAGTAATCGATCAGCAGCTCGGCTCAAGCAGGGTCAGTTCGCGTTGGCCCTTCAGGATGCCACAAGGGCCAGAGAACTTTGCCCTCAATGGCCAAAGGCCTACTTTCGACAAGGCGTTGCGCTGCAGTGTCTCGGACGATACGGTGAAGCACTGGCAGCGTTCAGCTCGGGTCTCGCTCAGGACCCAAACTCGAAGCAGCTGCTCGCGGGGCTTGTGGAGGCCTCGATCAAGAGTCCACTTCGACATGCCCTCGAGCCCACGTTCCAGCAGTTGAAAGCCATGAAACTAGATCAATCGCCATTCGTAGTGATATCAGTGGTCGGACAAGAATTACTCGGTGCCGGGCAGTACCATTCCGCAGTGACAGTGCTAGAATCGGCCCTCCGGATAGGGTCGTGTTCCCTCAAGTTACGAGGGTCAGTGTTCAGTGCTCTCAGTTCGGCCCATTGGGCGCTCAACCAGTTAGACAAAGCTATCGCGTACATGCAACAGGACTTGGCTGTTGCGAAAAGTCTCGGTGATACCGCGGGTGAATGTCGTGCTCATGGAAATCTCGGTTCAGCTTACTTCAGTCAGGGATCCTACAAGGAAGCCCTTACATCTCACCGTTATCAACTGGTCCTGGCAATGAAGTGCAAGGATACTCAAGCTGCCGCAGCTGCTCTTACATCTCTGGGGCATGTCTACACCGCTATTGGAGATTACCCAAATGCCCTAGCTTCCCACAAACAGTGCGTTCAACTCGTCAAACAAATGGGTGATCGCCTCCAGGAAGCTCGCGAAATAGGAAACGTCGGTGCCGTCTACCTAGCCATGGGCGAATTTGATTCCGCCGTCGATTGCCATACTCAACACCTTCGTCTAGCTCGAAAGCTTGGAAATCAAGTAGAGGAAGCTCGAGCTTACAGCAACCTCGGCTCCAGCTATCACTACAAACGAAACTTTACTCAGGCCATCACCTATCATGAAAATGTCCTTCGGATAGCGCAACAGCTTGGTGATCGAGCAATCGAGGCTCGTGCTTATGCTGGGCTTGGTCACGCTGCCCGGTGTGGCCACGACTTCCATCAAGCCAAACGATGGCACGAAAAGCAGCTAGAAATGGCCTTAGCCGCTCGCGACAAAGTTGGTGAAGGTCGTGCCTGCTCCAATCTTGGAATCGTCTATCAACTTCTCGGCGAACACGACGCCGCCCTAAAACTTCATCAAGCTCACCTGACCATCGCTCGACAACTGCAAGACAAAGCAGGAATGGGGCGAGCTTACGGTAACATCGGCAATGCATACTCCGCAGCTGGTTTCTACGAACAAGCCATCAAATACCACAAACAAGAACTAATCATCAGCAAAGAAGTGCACGATCGCAGCGCAGAGGCTTCCACTCACGGAAATCTAGCAGTAGCCTACCAGGCACTTGGCGCCCACGATATGGCCCTAATGCATTACCGAGCCCACCTGAACATAGCCCGCGAATTGAAAGACACCGCGGGTGAAGCCTGCGCACTCCTCAATCTCGGAAACTGCTTGAGCTCCCGACAAGAATTCGCCCAAGCAGTCCCGTACTACGAACAATACCTGATGCTGTCGCAAGAACTCGGCGACGTCGCAGCCGAAGGCAAGGCATGTCACTTCCTCGGCTACGCGCATTACTGCATCGGAAACTACCGCGAAGCGGTGCGCTACTACGATCAGGACCTAGCGCTAGCCAAGGACCTCCAGAACAAAATGAACATGGGACGAGCCTACTGTAATCTTGGGCTGGCCCACCTGGCTCTGGGAAACACAGCCGGTGCTTTGGAGTGTCAGAAGTACTTCCTGGCTATTGCGCACATGACCAATCACCTCCCGGGCAAGTTCCGTGCTCTGGGAAATATCGGTGACGTCTTAATCAGAATGGGCGACGTGGACGAAGCGATCAAAATGTACCAACGACAGCTGTCTCTCGCGAGGCAAGCACGAGAACGTGGAATGGAAGCTGCTGCTTGCGGAGCGCTTGGTTTGGCCCACCGACTACTAAAGAAGTTCGACAAAGCCTTGGGGTACCACACGCAAGAGCTAACGCTAAGACAGGAGATGGGTGATCTTCCTGGCGAGTGCCGAGCCCACGGGCATCTTGGAGCAGTCCATATGGCCCTCGGAAATTACACGCACGCTGTTAAGTGCTATCAAGAACAGTTGGAAAGGGCACAAGAGTTGCAGGACTCGGCGGTGGAGGCGCAAGCATTTGGTAATCTTGGAATTGCGAGGTTAAATATGGGTCATTATGAAGATGCGATCGGATACTTGGAGCAACAGTTGGGAACGTTGGAGCAAGTGAATACGCCTACGGCTCAGCATGATCGTGCTCGGGCTTTAGGACATTTAGGGGATTGTTACGACGCGCTTGGCGATTACCATGCGGAAGCGATCAAGTGCCACGATCGTCATCTAGCGTTGGCGATCGCACTGCAAAGTCCACGCGATCAGGAACGTGCCTATCGGGGATTGGGAAATTGTTACAAATCGGTTGGCAACCTGCAAGAAGCTCTTGTGTGTTTGGAGAAGAGACTGGTAGTGTCCCACGAGTTGGGTAATCCGGAAGCGAAGGCTGCGGCCTACGGTGACTTGGGAAGTATTCATAGTGCACTCGGAAATTACGAACAAGCAATCAACTGTTTGGAACATCAGCGAGATATTGCGAGGGAGTTGGGCGATCGGGCCTTGACTTCGGACGCTATAAGTGGATTGGGAGCAGTGTTCCATCAGATGGGAGATTATGAAGGGTCTCTGCGATTGCACAAACAGGACTTGGAGTTGTGTGAAAATATGGGTCATGCTGCTCTGCAAGCAAGATCGTGTGGAAATTTGGGTTCAGTGTATGAATCGTTGAAGAACTACGCCGAATCAGTGAGACATTTCGAGAAACAGTTGTCTTTGACGACTGATCGTCTGACGAAGGCTCATGCATGTTTGTCGTTGGGTCGAGTTTATCACACTATGGAACAAGTGTCACAGGCGGTCAGTTTCCTGAGGCAGGGCTTGGCCATTGTGCAGTCCTTGAACAAACTAGAAGACGAAGCAAAGATCCGTTACCGTTTGGGTCTCTCACTGCTCGCATCCGGAGATGAAGACAACTCTCGGCAGCAGATGGAAAGCGCCGCCCAGATTTTAGAATCGATTAGAAGTGATCAGGTCACTCCGGAAGCAAGGACAACTCTGTACGACTTGCAAACGTCCTGTTATCAGACACTGCAGAGAGTCCTCGTCAATATGGGACGAAATGAAGAAGCTCTTGTAGCTGCGGAACGTTGTCGCTCACGGATGGGCGCTGACTCAAACCAAAGTGCGGAGAATTCATTGAACAATCGGAAGACTCTGCTTACTTGTAGCGAGTACATCTTCGACACGGTCAACAAGAGTAAGACCAACATCATCTACTACAGCTTGGCAGGTAGCGAACTGTACGCGTGGTTCCTGTCGCCGCAGAAGCGAATCGTGCGATTCCACGTGGCGAAAATCGACGAACAGACGCTGCAGATGAAGAAGAAACCCTCGGGCGGCGAAAACGGAAACGCGTGTGAAAGTTTATTGGATCAGTATATCAACTTTGTGCGCGACAGTTTGGGCGTGAACTCCGGAAGTGTGCTGCAGGAAGGCGACGGCAGTGGTTGGAAATCTTCGAATGAGAATCTGATCGATGATTTCGCCAACGAGCGAGCAGGTTTCCTGAGAATGGTCAACCGGAACCATTTGCTCAATTCGAGTAACTACTCGCTGAGTTCATTGTTCAGCTTGGGAAGCGTTGGTGGATCGGTGGCTAGCTTGCAAGGATCTACCAGGTAAGTTAGGGAGTTTGGGTTCGTTTGAAGTGTCGGTATTGATGTGTTTGATGTTTCCAGATCCATTGGAAGCTTGCAAGGATCAACAAGATCTAGAAGATCCAACATGCTCCCACCATGGCAAGGGCCATCTTGCCTTCACGTTTTGTATAACTTGCTTTTAGCGCCATTTGAAGATCTACTTCCAGATATCAGCACCAGTAAGTTGAACATAGTTGTTGATGTTTCATAATATTTACAAGATTTTTCGATAAACAGCATCTCGAATCGGTCGCCGTGAGCTGATCTTGGTTCTGGAAAAAGAACTCTACCTTGTGCCGTTTGCGATCCTTCGAAGTGGTGACGAATCCGGAGAATATCTCTCCGAACGATGCTCCTTATTGACTGTTCCATCGCTTCATACTCTCAGGCAAAAGAGTCGCACCAAGACCCGGGAACCTGGTAAGTGTTCTACATCTATCCCCGCTTCGAGATATATTTTCACACGAAATTATTTCCAGCTGAAGGTCTCAACAGTGCCCTGGTCGTCGGAGGACCGAAAATCCCTTCGTCTCTGTCGGAAACCTGGGGCTGGAGCGAATCACCTGCCTCCCTACAAGAAGCCGCCATGGTTTCGGATATGTTGAACACGAAACCGCTCGTGTCCTGCAGTGCCACTAAGGAGACCATCGTTTCTGAACTGACCTCCGCAGAGTGTGTCCACTTTGCTGCGAACGTTAGCTGGAAGCTGGGCGCCGTCATTCTGAGTCCCGGTGAAGTATTGGATTCTCAATCGCAGAAACGATTCTACCCGAATTCTTCAGGAGAAATTGAAAACGATGAAGACAATGCCGATCTGTCCTCAACCAATATGGAGATTCCCCCACTGTCGGACTTCATTCTGAGTGCCGCAGATCTACTGGCCATGAAACTTAGCGCTAAACTGGTAGTGTTAAGCTCGTATCACTCTGTTGAACCGATCACTGGTACTGGTGTCGCAAACCTTGCCGGAAGCTGGTTGTTTGCAGGCACTGGAGCAGTTCTGGTGTCCCTGTGGCCAGTTCCGGAAACGGCAGCGAAGATTCTGCTGAGGGCTTTCTATTCAGCCCTTTTGCAAGGAACGCGAGCTGCTAAGGCTCTTGCAGAAGCTATGCAGACTGTTCAGCATACGAAGCACTTTGCTCACCCGGCCAACTGGGCCGGATTCATCTTGATCGGAGGCAATGTACGCCTGTCTAACAAGGTCGCTTTGATCGGACAGGCTCTGTGCGAACTGATGCGAACTCCGGACAAGTGCCGAGATGCTCTAAGAGTTTGTCTGCATCTCGTGGAAAAGAGTCTGCAGCGGATCCATCGGGGACAGAAGAATGCCATGTACACGACCCAGAAGAGCATCGAGAACAAGGCCGGTCCAGTAGTCGGTTGGAAAGACCTTTTGATGGCCGTCGGATTCCGCTTCGAACCGGCAGCCAACGGAATCCCGTCGAGCGTATTCTTCCCACAGACGGATCCGGAAGATCGCTTGTCCCAATGCTCGGCAAGCTTGCAAGCGTTACTTGGTTTATCACCGACTACTCTGCATGCCCTCTCCAAGCTGGTCAACAATGCGGAGATCGCAGACGAGATCATCGGAGTCATGCGAAACGTGGTGACACAATTCCCATCCAAGGGAACCATTGACAACGAGAGCATCGACATTCCATTGAGTGTACGCTTGTGGAGAGTATCCGGTTGCCACGAACTGTTGGCATCGCTTGGATTCGATTTGATGGAGGTCGGACAGGACCAGGTGACTCTGCGAACCGGAAAGCAGGCCAACCGTAGGAACTGTCAGTTCGTCTTACAATCGCTGCTCGCACTATTCGGTAAGTTTTCAGTTGCAATTGATCCAGCAAGATCGTTACTAATCTTCTCATGTGTTTTTACAGATACCCAAGAAGCTCCCAAGAGTCTTGGAATCGAATCTAGTAGCAGTTCGGAATCATTGAACGAAGATATATCCGACGATCCGCAAGCAAAGGCACCAAGTCCAACACCGACAGCTCCAGAGCAGCGCAGCGTGTCTCCTGCCGGAACGGTTAAGAGTCAAGCCAGCTACAATTTCCCACGACCTCCGTTACCATTTCGACGAGTTCCATTCTTGAGTACCAGAAGTGCGTTCATTTCGTACGTCCGACGCCGCGGTGAACCCGACGGAGGTCAAACGGAGACGTCTGGGCAGGTTCCTATTGGTGGCCTACAAGCTCAAGCACAGTCACAATCGAGTAACAATGCAACCAACTTGGACTCCAGCTTAGCTAACACAACCGATAGCGAGCTGTCCGATGGATACACGACTCAGCAGATTCTCATGAAGAGTGACCATTTGGCCAAGGGACTTGGATACTCGAGCCTACGAGGAACTATCAAGGTGTCTCGACCTGGCGGTGGTGGAGAAAGTGACGCGGCATTTACGCCAAGTCCACCGGTCACCATTCAAAACGTAGATTCCAATGTTTCGCTGGCCTTGGCACACCAAACTCGTATACGTAATCTCTACACAAACAACGGATTAGGCACTTACGGTCATGAAACTGTTCGCGAGGGCCACCACCATCAGAATCCCAATTTGCGTCGACCGGACAGCTCAAGCTCAGCCAGTTCAGCTACCGATTGGGAAGGATCGGGTCATGCAACCGTACTTCGAAGGGCCAACCAAGGTCATCATAATCTACCACCTCTCCCACCTCCGCGACAAACCCTACCAATGGTTGATAGTTTAAGACCTTTAGCACCACTCGCTCCAGTGTACAACAACATCAATGGTGGAGCTGTTGGAAAGGCTCAAGCAAACGGTAAAACCCTCAACGTGCTGGAATCAACCAGTTCAGACTCAGAATTCGAACGTAGCTTTGATCTTCCTTCAAGCTCGAATGCCGCTTCGATCAGCAGCAAATTGACCAGCTTAGCGCACAGCCTTCAGAGTATGCGAAGTCGCAAATTGAAGATGCAACCTATGCAACAACCTCCAACGCACGGCACATCAACCATAACTCGCAGCAAGATGGTCGATCAGTTCGCGTTCATGGATCGCCTCAGCTGTCGAACGGAAATCTCTTCGTCAACCTTAGGAAACCACGGAGCACCACCGCGGAAACCTCTTTCAACTCTGCCAGATGACGAGCGTACCTTGAACCTAAATGCCAGCAAGCTCTACTTCAACCCTACGGAAGCCGAGATCATTCCTCTCACCGAAACCCCGGCAGATTTGGGACTTAACAAAGCTCCCACAACGAGCATGTCATCCAGCGTACCTTCGACCAGCGGAACTACCAAGGAGAAGACCAACAACAAGAACATTCAGGATTCGATTCTACGCCATATGAGTCGCGAAATGACTCCAACCATCTCGGAAGTCTACCACGAGCGCAACATCGGTCTCGGCCTTGCCCCATCCCTGTCGAAGCTGCTGCTTAGCAAAAACTACGAAGACTCACCGGATATCAAATCCTCTACGGCAGCCTCCATGCTCAACAAGCCAAGTGCCCTGACGGTCGGAAACCTAGCCGAAGCAATGAACGAAATCGAGATGAACGCAACTACCTCCACTAAACTGGAGGAAGGTCAATGCACAATCTGCAACAGTCCTTCCGATCTTCTGTGCGGATGTAGCACCACTTCAACGGTAGCAGCTGTAGCGGCCATGACGGCAGCCTTGGGAGCAAACACCATCACCAAGAAGTCCAACTCGAAACCTTGGCTCAGCAACGTAACGCCTAACATCGTGAAACCCGGTGATCTCACCACGGCGGATATTCTCGAGCAACAGAAGCAGCTCAAGTCCACGGTGAGCGGTCTCACTAGTAATATGTCCTCGTCGACAGAGAACTCCCTGTCCACGGTGGTGAAACGAGGCGGAAGTCCCTTCTCGGACCTCTCACGCCGGGACGAAGGCGACGGCCGAAGCGTTGCGGATTCCCAGTGCTCTGGTAGTTTTCGAACTGACATTACCGGATCCACGGTAACGGTCACCACTTCCAAGAGCCAACAGTCGCAGATTACGGTTAGCGCACAGCCAAGTGGGAGTGGAACCGGAAGTTCCGGACAATCGCAACAGCAGCAGCAGCAGCAACAACAACAGCAACAGCAAGTGGCTCAAGCGCAACAAGCTTCGATCGGTGGTTCTTCCGTATCCAATCCCAACCAGAGAAGTAAATACATCATCGATACGTAGGGTACTAGACGAGAATCCGACTCTTGTATACATGACCAGTTAGATTAGGGGATATCTTTTTGTGTAAAAAAAAATCCAAGCTTTCAAAAGGCTACAATTGTGACGTACATGCTAGGTTAATACAACATTTGTTGGTTCAAGCAAATATGCCTATTTTGTATACCCATGTTTTTATCTATGTAGAATAGAGATTTTATCTAGTTGTTGGTGGGGATTGCTCATCAAACCTTCCGGTCCGCCTCATAGTTACGTACTATTTGGTGCTGGGTGTAGTTCTTGTTTTTCCAGCTGTATTGAAAAGCATGAGCCATAGTCTTTGGCATACAATCGGATCTTTCTTTAGCAGAAAAGAACCGAAATGTCTATCGACGACCGGTGGTTGCTAGCAGATATAGTGGAGAGCTTTTCTTGAAACGTTCATCGCTTCAAGCTAGTTGAAAAACTGAATACATTGATTGCCTGTCGATCAGAGCCGAACTAGGCATAGATCGTATACATACATCTGAATCTACATGTCTCCGATGTATTACATCGTTCCAGGTGGGAGTTATCTGATATGTGAATATGGTACCATAACAGAATTTTCCATCTGAACGAAGTGATAAATCATAATATTCCGCAAACTGTATCACACATCTACAGAATGTATTGCGTGAAGTTAAGACACAGCAGAGTATTGGGTACATAGGACCAAGTCCCTGCCGGGTGGCGCGAAACTGATGAGCGATAGACAATAGAATCAACAACACTGCCATAAGGGATAGTAAGCATGTGACTATTGTCGAAACTATGATTAGGAGGCAAATCAACATCCCAAGATCAAATTTTTGTTACAACCAATGTAGGTATTATTAAATTAGGCTGTAGAAAATGATAAATATCTGATCACTTAGGAATGTGTTGCAAGGTAATAAATGCTTGTAGTCTGTTTTCTTCGAATACACATGTATAAATTGTTAAAATTGTCGAATCATACGCGGAATTTATTAAACGGATCATGAAATTAGGACTGAAATCATAATGATGATAGATTATCAACTTTCCTTTCGTCGTGCTATTTTTTACCGTTAGAATCACCAAACTGATTGGTTTCCCACTACATACACCAATACAACAGCACAAAAACTGAAGTATTATAATCGCGCGTTGAAACTTATTCAGTGAATTCTTGTATATAGCTAGTATAAATGACAGAATCATCAACTTCTTAAACTTTCTTTAACTGAAAACTGGATGCTTGTTTTATCAAACATGCTCAATCGGCACCTAAAATCTCGGATCCAAATAGTTTTCTGAATAAAAATTGTGTCTAAATAAAACGTGTAGGCCAACAAAACATAATTGAGTAGGAGTTTAAAAGTTACTTAGCACATGAAAAGCAGTTTAAATTAATCTATTAGTAGATCAACACTAATGCTCACATTTTTATATTCTCATTTCATCATGGTCCTCATTGCTCGAGCGGAGACGAACACCCTGGAGATGGAAAATCGACAGCGCTACGATAAGGAAACGTAACAGATGAGAAACTATCGATACATTTATCAATTATAAAACCCCGTTTTAATGTTAACACTTTGTTTCTGTTTTTTCGTTTCAGCAATCAAATAACCGAACCAACTCTACTATCTTTTCATTTCTTCTTCGTTATACTTATAGTCCCTCTGGCACTGAACCGAGTGGTGCGCCTTCCGCTTTATTACTGGTGCTGTCTTTCCTGTACATTTGGCATAGTGTCGGAGGTGGTGTACTGTATTTGCTATACAACGCGCTACTTTCGATATTGTGCTTGGCGTGTGGGGAGGCAGTACTAGTGGTGAAGCGGAGGGCGCCATTCGGTTAAGTGCCAGAGGGACTATCTATTTAATGTATCTGAAGCTTGTGGGACCGCTTTAATTCCGGCGCCTGCTTGTGGAAGATCCCGGTGTGCTAAACGGTATAGGACATGTTAACGGGGGAGGCTTGGTAGGTCCTCACCCAGCCCGTGTCTAGATGGGCGGATAATTGTCTGCCAGGGTGTGGATTGAGCAATTACAATTACAATTAGAATAGAGATTTTATCTAGTTGTTAGGTTGAAATTTAAACAACGAACTGATTAGGTAACGATTTTAAGAGAGCTAACAACTAAGTAAGAAACTAAATTTAAGGGAAAGTCTTTTTGAGATTACTACGATAGAAGAAGGCAACGAAAAATGTAAAAATTAGCCTGCCAACAAACCTTGGTTAAAATACTCTTTCATATAGATAACTATGTACACTTAGGTACTATATAGATAGCAAAATTAAAAAGTTTTACGGTTTTAATACATTTTAAAGTGTAAAAAGGACTATGTAATTTATGACGAATAGCTTTTTAATCAATAAATGGTTTAATGCAACTATCTCGAGGTTTTTGAGTCTGGAGAAAGAAAGTTCAAAACATTAGTGTTGTAACTATTTTTTTTTTGCTAACTAGAGGATTGATTGAAAAAGCAAATAATCATTAAGGGTGACTTCCCCAAATACAATCAACTATCTATTACTCGATATTTTTTCTCTACATCAAGATATGAAACCACAGTAAGGCGGCATCCACAAATTACGCAACGCTCTAGGGGGAGGGGGGGAGTAGGCTCAAGCGTTACGGCTCATACAAAAATTTTAAATTTTTCATACCAAAAACGTAACGGAGGGGGGGAGGGGATCAAAAATTTCAAATTTTAGCGTTACGTAATAAATGGACGCTGCCTAATACAAAATAATCAGCATGGCATGCTTTTCAGTAGTGTAAACATCGCATATGGAGAGTTGACTGTAATGTTACTGGTAGCTGAAGGTTATGGGATTTCCTGATCCGATCGAGTATCTTTTAGGCAGGGAGTTTTTACGACTAATGGTTAAAAAAACCTTTTAGAAAAATAGCGATGAAAATTCTGGTAGAAAATTGAGTTGAGAAGCAGACAGGATCTCATTTGAGGAGTATCTTCGGAAAGAAAAAGGTGAGTTTACAAACTTCGCACAGTAAGTGATGCCGATTGTTTATTGGTGATACAGTGTACGCACCTAACTTTGCGCAGTTAAGAAATTATCATCCTATTTACGCTTCAAATAAGGCTAAAATCTGTATTTTTTCATTCAAACTTTGCCAACGATAGGCTTTTAACCCTTTAGTAGAACACATAATTTAAAAAAATAAAAATAATCCATAAAAAAATTAAAAAATGCAAAAGGTGATTCACCACCTTGTGCCTAACATTGCGCACAAAATCTGAATTGTTCCAAACTTTGCGCATGATGTGCCAAACTTTGCGCATGATGTGCCAAACTTTGCGCATACTTTAAAATGCCCGTTTGCTTATAATAATTTTACTTTTTTACTGGTTTTGCATTGAACAAAAAGGGTAAGGTACCGCGGGGTAAGTGGGTAAATGGGGTAAGTGAAAACAATTGATATATTTTACTGAATATGTGAATTAACGTTTTAAACTCATGCGTAAACCTTTGAGGCCATTCAGAACATTACGATAGGTAAGAGATTTCTGAGATTTTTCAGTCATTTTTGCATAATAGAGCGAAAAATTGTTAACCTGTCAACTGTCACTCCGTAACAAGTTGGCGGCGTACAATCTTATTTTAATATTTTCAGTGGAAAAAAGTTGCGGAAAATAATTTTCTGTACCACTTCTTAGTTGTCCTCTGTGACAGTTTCAAACTGCAATAAAAGAGTTTTAGAATTAATTCGACGTAGACCTAAAAATAACTAAATTTAAACACCGTCAATTTTCTTATCAGGTGGGGCAAGTGAAAAGTTTATCATTAGAGATTGTATTTGTGTTTTCTCTTTAAGCTGTCATAAGTAAACATGGTTCGCAGTTATCATAGAAAAACATAACGTGCTGATAATTCAAGAAACACTATAATCAAGCGTTAAAAGCTATTAGAAATCATGGAACTTCTCTAAAAGATGTTGCCAAACATTACAATATTAATATGTCTATTTCGGGCAGCCAATTAAAAGGAAGACGTTGACTGAAAAGTTGCAATATTATAAAACACACGGAAATCTCGTGGAATGCCTATGTAAGCTAGTTCAAAACATAAAAATGGGGTATAGGTCTATCCACATAAAAAAGATTCTAAATACGTTATTGAAGGATTCCGTTTGATTTCTCCCGAAGAGTTATCCGACGTCATATTCGACTTTCTCAAAAACAAATAACGAGCGGTGGAAATTCTACAGAGCAGAAATGCAATTGCTGTCCTATAGTGTAAGAACTAACATTGGAAATGTTGCAGTTATAATGTTGTCGAATTATTTCAACTAACATAACTGAACAGAAGAAAATTCAAGTGAAAAGAATAACATTTTCTTTGTTTACATGTTACTTATGTTATTGTTCATTGGGAAGCCTTAACAAATGTTAAAGCTAATAGAAATCGTGAATATAACTGTTTGTTTTTGAAATTATTGTTCAAAACGGTAAACTTTTCACTTGCCCCACTTTTGGGGCAAGTGAAAAATAAGGAGACATTTTTCAAAAACTTTTTCTGTATTTTTTTCTTTAATTTTTCATAAAAATTAATTTCATCATGCTGCTTATATTTAATGGGAGTCAAGCTAAAAAATATACACGACCTCATTTGTTTCAATTTAAAGTATCTAGATTTTGAAGAATCTCAACTATGCGAATTCCATTACCCACTTGCCCCACGGTACCTTATAACTAATATGAGTTTCATCAGGAGTTTTTTCCGTAAATTTCAATTTGATTTATTCAACCACCCCAAAAATAGAGTGACCGCGAATAGTGAGTTACTATGTTCTTATTTTTTACTATATACTCACAAGATTACAATCTGAACAATATAGTTTACAGCTTATGCTTATTTGTTTACGTACGTTGCTTTATATAATTTATTCTCTAGTTTTTTTTTTTCTTATTTTATTCCATCGCTTTGAATAACTATAAAATTATATTATATATTATATAAGTGAATAACTACGAAATGTGATGCTCGTATCCACTGCTGATGGTCGTGACCGATTCGATTTCGCACAATTCGGAAGCATTTTAAACAAAATCTCAGCTGAAAGTGGAGGATTTCCAGATAAACTTGACGAGTCTTTAGCAGTGATGTGCCTCAACTGAAGCTCAGGCGAGCTGCGCTCGAGAGTTTTCTCGTTTGTCTATTAGTATTTCAAGCTGCAGGTTGCTTAGGGGCTGTCCCTTAATGGACGGACCCTTACTTTCCACTGAATCCATGGAAAGCATCGATAAGTTCGGGAGATGTATCGATCTCTGGTGTTTATTTATTTATTTATTTATTTATTTATTTTTTTTTGAATTGCCGCCAGTACGGATATTCCATAATAACACCTTGCCTTCAGCTTCATACAAAAGGTACTTTCAGGAATATTACATGTAGCCACTGCCTTATGGATTGAGTGACCATTCCTGATAAGATCGACAGCTTTTGTCATTTGCAAGGACGTACATGTATTTACATGCCATTCCGAATTGCTAGAAGTGCGCAAAAATTAAGACCCTCTTGTAAAAAATGGGTCCTAACATTGCGCATCGCTTTTTTTCAAATAAAAATTCGACATATTATATGGAAAATTAATAGAATTACTAGAATATTACCTTTTTTTTTTGCAAAAACACCGCAAATATACTTTTCACAACACAGTTTTGTTCAGAAAAATGTTCATTTTTGGCAGAGCCACTCCTTAGCGCTTGTGCTAAGACGGTGTAAAAGTTGACGTTTTATAAGGTTTTTTGTTTATTTACTAACATTACCGAGGGTTTTTTAGTAAACAAATGTATGTCGGTTGACGAAAAATAAATAAATAAATAAATACTTATTTTACATAAACGAACATGTTGCTGAAACTGAATTGTTAAAAAAAATCAATGATCCATTATCATTTTTTCATGCTTCTTAAAAATGCGCAAAGTTTGGAGCTGCGCAAAGTTAGGTACGTACACGGTATTGTGAATCCTAATAAATCTTCTGTATTAGTGGTCCCAACAAACTTCGTCTCGCCATCAAGTAGACATGCACTCTCACATACAAAATGATAGGTTATTTTACTCCTGTTTTTCCGACGATTCTGGAGACTTTCCTAAAAGTTTTCTTCACACGAACTCGTCGGAAGCCTAGATGAATACAACAGTGAAAGAGTTGTGCAAATCCGTTCACTCGCTCGGATGTCATTTCGTGACATACAAATACCATTCCAGTTTTATTTATTCATTTATTTATTTATTATTCATATCTTCGACTTGGTCGTACAGATATTTATATAGATAGAAGAAGATACTGTATGTCTAACATGTTAAATGTTCTACCACTAGGAGGTGCTAGTAAGTGAGCATCAAATATTTTCAACTCATATCCCACGATGCAAAACAGCTGTTACCCAATGTTTGTAGCAAAATGGTTTGTAAAATTCAGGCCTATTTGTTAATACGATACTGTACCACATAGTTTTGAACCTACCAAGGCAGTGGTACTAGTGAGCTTTGAAAATTTAAACCTTGCGGTAGAACTCTGCGGCCACCGTAAGCCGGAAAATTTTCTTAATAACCGTAATAAACTATCAAGACTGAATGTTATCAAGTTGGAATGCAAGCTGAAAATCACAGAACAGATAGCAAAGATGACAACAAAAACAGCTGCCAAAATTAACGCGAACATTAGCGCACCTGGTGGCGGCTGGCAAGCTTTTTACACAGTAAATTTTTCGAAAAATGTACTGAATTAGACAAGAAAACTCGTATAATTTTTTTTAGATTTTTACTTCAAGGTTGTTGGAAAAAAGGTAGTCTCCAGAAAGAGTGGAATATTTTCATTGAACCCATGATGACCATGAAATTTCAATCGCAATTCAGACATAACTTATATTTTAATTATCTAAAAATTCACAATTTTTACACACATTTTTTTTAGTTATCGCAAATATCAAATTTTGCAAAAAAAAATCAATTTTTCACTTTTCAAATATTTTGAAAAGAAGCAGTTTTACTGAAAAAGTTATACTACAACCCAAATTTATGATATTTGTTATATTGCTCTTAATCAGTTCATTTAACATAACATAACTTATATTTTACTTATCTAAAAATTCACAATTTTTACACACATTTTTTTTAGTTATCGCAAATATCAAATTTTGCAAAAAAAAACTCAATTTTTCACTTTTCAAATATTTTGAAAAGAAGCAGTTTTACTGAAAAAAGTTATACTACAACCCAAATTTATGATATTTGTTATATTGCTCTTAATCAGTTCATTTAAGAATGATTGCTTATTCAAAATATTGTAATTTTTGTCTAAAGCCTGATTTGCTACTGAAAAGGAATCGCTAAAGAAATTTCTCGCTGATTCCTTAAAGAAATTTTCTACAGCAACTCCCATTTGAACTGACGGTTCTATAACACTTCCCCGAATACCATTACCCCGAAAACCATCTCCCCGAAAACCAGTACCCCGAAAACCATTACCCCGAATGCAACGTTACCCCGAATGACACATTACCCCGAAAACCATTACCCCGAATGGTAAATTACCCCGAAAACCAGTTCCCCTAATTCTAATACGACACTTCCCCGAAAATCAGTGATGTATTTCAAGAAATTCTTCAAAGATGCTCGCGAATTTGAGCCTGAAAGTTTTCGGCTTAGTAACTATTACTATTCCCATTAGTGATTTTTTATTCTTTCAATCATCGGCTGTTCTTTCGAGGTTGTATAATGGCAGTGTAAAAATTTTAATCAATGATTTTCTCTTCATTGAGTTATAGGCTGTTCTTTCGAGTTGTACCGTTTGAGTTGAAGTTTAAGCGATAGCGGTAAAAAAAATCGACTGACAAAATTGTCTTGAGCGAAATTCAAAGTTGACAGTGACTTCAAGAAATAAATGAAAATAAGCCCCTGCATTACTTGTCTGTATTACATCTTGTCAGTATTACAATTTCCAACAAGAGATTTGTCCTTCTTTTAGTTATCGGCTTTTCTTTTGGAAGTTGCACTAGCAAAGTGATTGCCCCAGCAACACACATGTTATAATTGTGTATTATCAACTGATATATGACCAAAACTAGTCATATTTCAGTTGATAATACACAATTATAACAAGTGTGTTGCTCGGGTGTTGGCATCATAATTATTGACGCTTTCAACAGTGATTTTTTCTTCTTTTATCATAGGCTGTTCTTTAGATATGTACTTTTGAAATAGTGGTCAGTTTAATATCAGTTAACATTTTCATCTGACATTTTTCAAACCATAGTCTAATGACATTTTAGAATATGTTGAACTCGCATTGCCTCCAGCAATATAAAAATATAATTATGCATTACCAAATAATATAACGCTTTTGAAAGAGGGCGGAAGGGTCTCTAATATTAACATGTCAGCATTATCATCAGTTCGAAAAATGATTTATTGCTGTGAACACAATCATTCTCACAAAATCAAGTACACGCCTGTGAGTAAAATTTGGGTTCTCACTTGGCTCATGAAGAATAGCTGTTGATTAAAAGAATAATAAATCTTTGATAATATGAAGAACATGAATTCAAATGAAAATCAAAATTCTATGAAATAGGTATATGAGATTCATTTGTCGGATCTTCAATTTTTCGTGCTAAGAAAATTCGGGGTTATGGTCCATTCGGGGAAATGGTATTCGGGGTAACAGACTATTCGGGGTAACGGTTTTCGGGGTATTGGTTTTCGGGGTACTTGACCATTCGGGGTATTGACTTTCGGGGTGATGGTTTTCGGGGTAATGGTATTCGGGGAAATGTTATAGGATCGAACTGACAGTTCTTTTCAACTGCGTACTGCGATCAGAAAAAAGCGCCTTCTTGATCGATTCCTTGCAGAAATTTCCCATGCATCAAGATAGGCCGATAAATTACTTGTCAGCAGCGAATCAGGCTTAAATCTGAGTTTTGTTATAACTTAAAATTTTGATTATGCAATGTTGGTAATATCCAACTAAGCTAGTTCAAAGTTGCGGTTAAAATTTCAGGTCAAACGAAGCACTAAAATCCTGGATTTAATTGATTATTTTGTAAGTAAAATTGGCCAATGCGTAAATGTTGCTGCAGTACAACAGTACAATGTGTAAGAAAATAATATCATGCAATTTTCTTACAATATTCCAGACGTTTATTTATTTATTTTTAAGCAACGATAACATTCCCTCAAGTTTTTTGCTTCTTTTTTTTCTACGATAAGCATATAAAGAAGTGGGTAAACCATCTAGAATAAAGAACGATTTCTGAACATCTTACGTTTTTAGAATTAAAAATAAATGGTAGGTGGCTTAAACGCTTGATGTTTTTGTAATTCAAGAGTTTTCTAGATGCTTTTTTCTGAGATTCATAGGATTTTGAAAAAAAAAACACTTTATCAGATATTTTTATTTCTTATTCACTGTTTTGAACTACTATGCGGCTGTTACAGTGAAAATATTCTTTAAGTGTTCAAATTTCAAGGAAATAATTTTACAAATTGAGATGATTAGTTTAATATCGTATTGTCGATTCAAAATTAAGAGCAAGACAAACAAGCCAGAATGCAATGCAACTTTGACTAAAAATAAATAAACAATTTTCTAAACCAAAAGTCAGAAATTTACTGAGTTTGCCATATAAGATCTACTAATTTGACAAATTCCGTGTAATTTGGAATTTTCTAAATTTCATGTAGAAGGAAAAATTTCGCGTATTTGTATCGCGTATCCTTATTTTTCTCATGTTGTCTCTTGATCTGGTTCATGTTCATCCATGTAATTTCAGTTAATTCACGTGAAGTTTTTTTTTTTTCTGGAATATTTATAACATACAAACATTCATTTTTCCGTTTATAATGATAAAAAATCAAGAGGAGATGGTTTTATAGTTTGCGACCATTATGATAATCACAGTTCATATTTCAGTAAAATGTATGAGCAGTAACATCTTAACGACACTCACCCACCCATCCAGCTTTATGAAGTTTGTGAAAAGGCCCATTGAATAATTTCAACCGTATCCTTCACGAGAGTGTTAGTGCGATCGTGTTGGAAGAGTCGTTGCGTGAAGGCGTTTTTGTTGAAAAAAGAGCATGATCAAGCAAAAACTGTATGACGCAACATGTAGAAGAACTTCATGTTTGACATCTATTTATTGCTCTAAACGGTGGACAAAAAAGGTGCACATGATTGGAATTAGCGTTAGTAGTAGAGGATAGTAGTTGTTACCACATCATTTAGCTAACACATCCCCAAAGAAATCCAAAAGAACGTCAAAAGCAGCAGAGGCAGATCATTTTAGACAAAATAACGTCAATATCCTGCACTGTAAATTCCAGTGGGGCAAACAGTGTTTTATTCGCCTACTCTTCTCCACATTTTCTTGTACTCTAGATGAAAAATACGTTTTGTTCTAAGATGGCTATGTGTTCTGTGTGAAAATTCATCATTGTTGTCAAAACGAATGACGGGTTACTTAGCCTTAAAGGCCCAGAAGCACCGACAGCGGAATATCCCTACTCCCTCTTCATAGGATATTCTCTTGTTCAGAAAGTTCCCAAAATTGTACTGTTGTATGGTGTTCAAAAACCCATACTTCGGCGAATGCCCAAATATAGCTCACATCTTCTTGAGATGTCCTTTCTTGTCTCTCTTCAAGTTCAGTATCAATACCCTTTTCCCTTCCACCGCGCCACCGTACATAATCATTGACACTCTGTGACGCAATTCCCGTGGTATCTTGGATAATTCCAGGACACTAATATGTGAATCATTTTCTAAATCTTCCCATTGAAATGTTACATATACATTACAGGTCGGACTCGATTATCCGGAGTATCAATTTTTTTTTCACTCCGGATAATCGAATCTTCCGGATAATCGAATCACTAAGAAAAAAAATAAAATCTTCGATTAAAGAATTTAAATATTATCTTTTTTCGTTGTTTTATTTATATGATGCGGTGGCGTAACCAGAAATTATTTCTAGGAACAGTAGGGGTCTTTACAAGGATAAAAAAAATTAGACCAGCATACACAAAAAAAACACTTTTTCAAACTCTCCTTTTCTTAAATACGTTCAAAACTGCAAAACCATTCATATTGTATATTGCAATATCAAATTATATCAGATTTATGCATAAAAATTGAAAAACAACAACATCAAAAAACGAATTCCGGATAATCGAGTCTAAAATTCCGGATAATCGAATCCCGGATAATCGAGTCCCCGGATAATCGAGTCTCCGGATAATCGAGTCCGACCTGTACTTGTCATTCCCGTGTTCCCCTGCAATAATGTAAAACACATCATCGAATACCACCGCCCTATTAGAAGCACTTCCTGACGAATGAGTAAGAGGCAAACAAGAAAATTATTAATAAGGTACCGCGGTGCAAGTGGGTAAATGGGGTAAGTGAAAATAATTGGTATATTTTACTGAATATGTGAATTAACGTTTAAACTCATGCGTAAACCTTCGAGGCCATTCAGAACATTACGATAGGTAAGAGATTCATGAGATTTTTCAACCATTATTGCATAATACAGCGAAAGATTGTTAACCTGTTAAATACAACTCCGTAACAAGTTGGCGGCGTGCAATCTTATTTTAATATTTTCAGCGAAAAAAAGTTGCGGAAAATAATTTTCTGTACCACTTTTAAGTTGTCCTCTCTGACAGTTTTAAACTGCAATGAAAAAAGTTTTAGAAGTAATTCGACATAGAACTAAAAATAACTAAATTAAAACACCGTCAATTTTCCAATCACGTGGGGCAAGTGAAAAGTTTCTCATTAGAGACTAAATTTGTGTTTTCTCTTTAGGTAGCTATAAGTATATAAGGTGCGCAATTATCATAGAATAGCTGAACACTATACTCAAAGCGTTACAAGCTATTATCATGGCATTTCTCTAAATAAAGGTTGCCAAATATTATGATATTAATATGTGTACTTCGGACAGCCGATTAAAAGTAAGACGTTGATTGAAAAGTTCCAATATAAGAGAACGCACGGAAATCTCATGGAATATCTATGTAAAGCTAGTTCAAAACATAAAAAATGGGGTATTGGTCTACCCACATAAGAAAGTTTCGAAATACTTTATTGGAGGATTCCGTTTGATTTCTCACAAAGAGTTATCCGACGTCAAATCCGATTTTCATAAAAACAAATAACGAGCGGTGAAAATTCTACAGAACAGAAAAGCAATTGCTGTCCCATGATGTAAGAACTACCATTGGAAATGTTGCAGTTATAATGTTGTCGAATCATTTCACCTAACATAACTGAACAGAAGAAACTTCAAGTAACAAGAATAAAATGTTCTTTGTTTACATGTTATATATGTTGTTGTTCAATGAGAATATATACTAAAGTGTGGAAGAAGAAGCAATGGCTGTGTATTAGTAAAGAGAAAAAACGTAAACAAAAATAACTACGTCACTAATTTACACGGCTTCTTATGGGAGCCCGCTCGCTTGTAGTGGTGAAACATTTTGCACCGTACACGGATGGCATGCACACTAATAGTCTTTTCCTCACCTCGGTATATATTCTCATTGGTTGTTGTTCATTGGGACGCCTTAATAAATGTTAAAGGTAATAGGAATCGTGAATATAACTGTTAGTTTTTGAAATATTGCTCAAAACGATAAACTTTTCACTTGCCCCACTTGTGAGGCAAGTCAAAAGTAAAGAAACGTTTCTCAAAAACTTTTTCTGTACTTTTTTTTTCAAGTTTACATAAGAATAAATACAAGCATACTGCTTATATTTGGTGGAAGTCAAGCTAAAAAATATACATGTACTCATTTTTTTTTAATTTAAAGTCTCTAGAATTTGAAGAATCCCACCTGTGCGAAATCCATTACCCACTTGCCCCACGGTACCTTAATTAAATAAAATGTCAATGCTTGCTGAGAACGTTTTTCTAGGTTTTCCATAATTTCAGTTAATTGAATTTTATGGCATGTAGTATTATAGCATGTTTGGCGCACTTGGCACACGTTGGCGCTCTGAAGGCGCAGCTGTGCCGACTGAAGTGCGTAGAGTGACCACCCCCTTGAATTGCAGCCTTTGTTTAGTGTCTCCAACGGACCCATTTGATTTTGCCGGGAAACGTTTTGTAACGTGTTTTCCGTTTAAAACCGATACCCAGCTAAATCAAAGAGGACCGTTGGGCACACTTTTGTTTGCTGCAAGCGCCCTATTGGTGCATCGCCCTCAGTGAACAAAGCCTGTCTCCACCGTTTCTCCCTCCCATGGTCTCGCTCAACCAACAAGCGAGAACAGCCAAGCAAACTAGAAAAATTGCCATGCGGCTCTATGGGGCGATCCATTAATTACGTAAGACAATTTTGGCGGTTTTTAGACACCCCCCCCCCTTCCCCCATAGTAAGATTTTTTGTATGAAAATTAAAAATAATTTGTATGGCGCGTAAGAAATCTCAAACCCAGCCCTCCCCCTCCCCCCATAAACCCTTACCTAATTAATGCAAGACCAACAATTGAAAAGGCCTCAAGTCCAAAATGTAAACAAATCGGTTTTCTGCTGATTTCAGTGTATAAGAGCCTATTCTTACTAAAACATACAATAGTCATTTAAAAATATGCATAAAAGTTGAAAAAATAACATTTTTCTAAAAGGCCCCATCTCATTTTCCGCTAACCAGGATATACATCGCAAATGCGGCCTTTTCTCAAAAAGGCCTCATTTCTATATCTGACGGAAACCGAGTTGAGGCCTGTTAAACAAACATCAAAGTTGCAATGTAGATTGCGAAAAACGTTCCAAATTTACTAAGTAGATGCAGGTTATACTACGGAGCGACTGCTCCTTGTATTATTTTATACAGTGGTTGTCTAAACGGCGAACATTATCGGGTTCCTGTAGACTGATGTATTTTGTATCATACTACCTAATAATACCTGTGTCAGCCTGTCTGTACTTCACAAATTATCAACAAAAACACGATTTGGTTTCAATTGCATGAAAAATAACGTTCAATTGCAATATTATTTCAATTGAACCAACATTTCCATACATTTTCTCGACGACAAACTCGCGTAGCACACACATAATGTTCATCGATGACGGAGGGTTCAATCAATCACATATTTAATCGACCGCACGAATCTTCTCTTGCTGTAGGGATCTCCATGTACTTTACTTCACCACTTAACACTCTTCTACACTTCAAATTTCTTATTTCATCATCAATTTTGAATGATTTTCAAAAGGCCACATCAGAAGATGATGAAAAAACAAGCCACAACTAGAAGGCCTCAACACATTTTAGAGTAAACAAAGGCGTCAACTCACAGGCCTCATCAGCGTCGGCCGGCGTCTATGGGCACAAATGAAAAGGGCTGCACAGCTTTTGGTGAAATAAAAGCCTCATTTCCTTTGACTCGTTTTTTTAGCAGGATTCTTGGCTAACATGATAGTAATGAATATTCATAGCTATAAATCAGTTTATCCATTGACTTTCTCGACGATAAAATAACATACAATGCATAAATTGATAATTTAAATTTGATTTATTGTTTGACAAAACAAGATTGTATTTTTCTCATTGTTTACTTTTTGGAGATGAGGCCTTTTGAATTGTTAGTCTTGAATGAACGACCCCTATCTTATTGCAGAGAATGTCCACTTCAACCGTGCACTCTCTCTCTTGTGCACGTAAATAGCGTGTATGGACACAGCAGGAATGTGCATTTGTATTGGCATTTGTAGGTCAACAGTGCACGATTTTACTTATTTGATGTTTGAGCGGTACCAAATTCACTCGTTACCATGGCCACCTAAATAACACGGCACCGCTCAAACGTCAAATAGTGAACTCGTGCATGGACCGATGCACGAGTTCACTAATTTGACGTTTGAGCGGTGCCAAATTCACTCGTTGCCATGGTCACGTAAATAACACGGCACCGCTCAAACGTCAAATGATGAACTCGTGCATTGGTCCATAGTGAACCCGTGCATAGGTCCATAGGTAAAATATAGTTTCACTCCACTTTGTGCACCCGAGAGAGAAAATGCCTATGGCACGGTTTGCGAGAATTGAGAAAGCGCGCGCAACTGGCGTCACGACGTCAGCTGTTGGAAGAGAAAGCGTCAACGCCATGTGTAAACATTCCCTCCACATCGTATCCGCGAGAACATGAAGATTACAGACAGATTTTTTTTGCAAGTAAAATTTTCACAGATCATACATGTTGCGGAAACTCAATCAAACACCGAGATTTTGATAGCCGTGATGACTCAGCTTCAAAGCTGAAGTTTTTATTTGATTTTAATTCGAACGATTACGATTGTTTTGTGAGAAACTTACATTTCGGTATAACTTTTGATCGAATAATTGTAGTAATATCAGGATTATCGTTTGTATCTGGTGCTATCTGTAGAATTAGGGTATTTTAGAATGCAATTAGTCCATACTTATTTAATAGTACAGTGGGATTCCGTTTTTGGCATGCTCCGTTTTTGGCATGCTCCATTTTTGGCACCCCCCGATTTTGGCAACAAAATGGATCCGTTTTTGGCAACATTTTTTAATACCATTAAAATTTGTAAATTTTTGTAAATATTATCGTGTCTGTTGCTTTATTTATCTGAACAGTAGGTCAACTATGCACTTATTACGTCCCAGAGCTCAATTTTCGTCGATATACCCGCAAATCTCAATAACTACTAAGGGCTCCCGTACGCGCTCATTTACTTCAGGATGGTCGTTGGTGTTGCGTTCGCAACATTTCATGAGGTCATTAGTCTCCACCAGAACTCAAAAATCTCTTTGGCATTCATACTCAGTGACCAGCCCACTTTAGTCTGCCAGTAGGTGATACACTAAAAGGAGTGTATATTTTACTATATTATAAGATGTTGTAGAATTCCAATGTGCCATTCAATACCGGCACCATGACAAATGCGAACACAGTCCAAACTACACTTTATTCTCAATAATATCAATGCGACATACGATAAAAACGATTAAAAGTGTATTTTAACTTTTTTTTTGTGATATTAGAGTGTATATTGATCTTTCTGCATCAACTTTTAAGAGCTACGTTCCCGCTTTGTTGGAGGTTCTTCAAGACGTTAGGTTTGTTAAGAGACGATCCAGAATTCTGTACAAGATTTTTAATCTAGGATACGGGTCTCAAAATAATCAAAATGTGCCTTACGAGCTGGATCTATGAATTTCCTAGCTAAACTCTGGAGAATCCTTAGGGGACTCTTGGTTCTTAATGGTCCTCTCAGACATTTTAACGGATTCTTGAAGATGTCTGCAGATTCCTAGCGGACACTGACGGTTTCTTGCGGAATCCTGAGAATTTATAATTGATTATTAGGGATTAAGTTCAAAGTATGGTGATTCCTAAGAAACTCTTAAGCAGGATCCTGTAAATATCCGTTTAGGCTTAAAGCCTAAAAGTTAAACTGAATTATAATGTTCATTAAATAAAAAAAAACTTGCCGTTTTGCAATATCCAGCGATTTTGTTTTGTAAATACGTCTTTGTATGAATACAGTAATATATTTTATTTTTTTCATATTCTAACACAGTTCCAGGAAAATGTTAAGTTCTTGTATAAAGGTCACTTTTGCGAATATTGATTTTACATGGCCCACTCATACAAATAGTGCGTATGAAGCTTCTTAAAATCATTAAAGACGTTCAGGCGTAAAAAGTTCGTGTGTAAAACGTTTGCTACAATTAGCATTACGGCGCTATAGATTCATATCATAGTACAACCCTACGGAAAACTGCTTCGAAATGAGCCGTTTTGAAGTCTAGATGCCATATGGTTCCATAAGGATGATGTAATAACATTCTAATGATGTTTTCAAAACCAATAGTTGAAAAATAAAATTTAAAATAAGGGTTCCAATTTTGGCACGGTTCCGTTTTTGGCAACTGAAAATTTAGACTTTGTTGCCAAAAACGGAATCCCACTGTAATTCATAGGCCTATAAAGATCTAATTACCGTTCTGATAAGCAATTGAACTTTAATATTAATAGAAATCGTTGTAAATTCAATAATTTTGTATTTTAATTCACTCGTGCTTTCTGCTTAACTTTTGTTTTCAATTCTGTTGATCATTAAGGTTTGACATCTCGATAGCAGGTTGACGTACTGCAGAGCGGAGGGAGTGCCCAATCGCACAACTTTGCGCTGGCCCAGTGGTTGTTCCAACAATACAAATTCATCGACGATGGTAAATTATCAGAGTTATCTGTATAAGATTTTTATGACACAATACATACTTACCCCATTGCACAAGGTAAAGCAGCATTTACCATCCCAGCAATCAATTCCATTCAGTAGTTCAGATTTTCCCGAAATGCTGTTGATCACTGCTGGTACGATTTGACTTCATTCCTCGTGATGTTCACGCACATGAACTTCTCCGTGCCGTAATTTTCTTTTGTTGTTCCATGTCCAAATAGTGTTGAGTGACCTGAAAAGAAAAACAGTTTCTTCAATAAAATATAAACAATTTGAGATACTTTTTGAAGTTTTATTTTTTATATTACTAAACACATTTCTACATTGGAAAATAAGTTAAGTGCAACATCGATTTGCTCTTACATTCTACTAATTTGTTTTAAATTTTCTTATTCTTTTTTATCACGGACACATGAGCACTAACATCAGATAGTAGTATAAGTATCGACAACAAGAGTTAGATGCTTTTGCTTAGATAATTCTTCTTTCCGGAATCTGTATAGCTGTCCTGTCGACCTGTTGGACTGTCCCATTCAATGTGATGGATTTTACTAAGGTGGCGCAGATGATTGTGGCACGCATCAATCATCTGCGCCACCTTAGTAAAATCCATCACATTGTGTCCCATTCACATATATGACTTTCGATTATCAACTAACAGTTAAGGATGTATTGCACGGGATACTGTTTGAACATTGTTTTCTATTATTCTGACCACCTCTCTCCAATATGTTTTTCCTACGTGTGGAATGATAAAGCTGTTTGTGTGTGTGTGGTTGCATTACCTTACTACGGTACACCGTTTTAATATAAAATACGATTAGATTTTCCATCTTAATGTTAGTGACTTTTCATCGATATTTTTTTAGAAATGAAGCATTAAACACACGATGATGGCGAAGTTTTTTTTAATGGTTCGAATAATCAATGCCAATTGTCATATAGGTTACGAATTCTTTTGGTATGGGGCAATCAACTTAACGCCTAAATCAACCTGTTTTGCAATTTCGATAATTCATCACTACTACGTCTCGAATATCGTTCAGGCTAAACACGGCTCTGTGATCCGCGAGGATCGGAAGACACGTGCTCTTACGGTTCACCTGCCTAGTGACGAATTCTTCACCCAAACTATATTCAGACACGATAACTGGATACCCGATTGTTTTAGTTCCGATGGATTGACACTTAGGAGGAAGGGTTACCACGGGAAGGGACGTAATAGCCATAATACAAACCATATCAATAGATTACACTGCTCGGTGGGCTGAGGTCATCTTATTGTGGCTTCTTGGCGGCCTCCCGTTCTCGTTGAGCTTCACGCTCGGCCACGTCGATCACGCCGATGTTCATGCTGGCAACGTAGCCGTGGATCACCGAAATGCCGGTCTTGACGATGGCCACCGGGGCGGAGAACATGGCCAGCAGCTTGAACGATGATATTCCGAATACTGCAAAGAAAGATGGAGGTTGGAAAACAATGAGTAAGAGCCAATACCTATGTGTAGAAAGCAGTTTCGATCTTTTGTTATGTCTTGTTCTTTGAGAGATTTAACAACCCATACATTTTTAAGTCTACACACAAACAATGTAATTTATGGACGTTCCTTTTTAAACTTTTGTCATAGAATAAAATTAATCCTAATAGTAAACTATTATGTCAACCAATTAGAAAACCAGGATTGGTTGCGAAAGAGTAATCGAAAAATGAGATCTTTAGAAACCTCATTCCTGAAAAAAGAGACCAAAAGAGACCAAACAAGAACCAAAAAGAGATCTATAGGAAACAAAAGCAAGAAAAACATTTTTTGAACAAGAATTTTGAGTTAATGGGGTAGAAGTTGTTCTCAATTTAACTGAGAGCATTTCTTTTCCAAACTTTTTTCAAACGACAGAAATTTTACGTTTTGGCATAGTGAACAAATGAAATACATAATCCTTTTATCAATGGAATCAACACGAATCATATCGAAAATTACCTTTCCTTACGATTCACTAACAACGACAGATACTTACTCATCGGTCCCGGAGTGAAGTGCAACAAGTACAGAGCGGCGTAGAATAATTCGTTGAACAAGCACATGAAGCCCAAAACGGTTCGGTTGGTGTAGTACACGCGCATTATCGGATTACCAGACATATCGATAAACTTGTGCGACGTCTTACCCTGCAGGACAGTCCTACAACGGAAAAGAAAGGGTTCCATTAAAACACAATTGGCAGCAATTTCCAAAGCCCAAAATTTAACAACTTACGTGTGCAGGTAGAACCAATGGCACGCGACGTCGATGGCCATCGACAGTTGGAACCAGAACATGTACTTCGGGTAGAAATAGCTAAGCGTCACCAACAGTCCCATGGTGCCGCACCGGTCGGTAAGCTGGTCTAGCATGGCGCCAAATTTGGTGGCTGAAAGCGGTAAGCATATTTTAATTAGTTTAAAAGGTTTAAAATATTTCGAGCAACGAAAACGTTTATCGCCAATCACATGGCTGCTAGCGACTGATACTGTTATTGCAAATTGTATAGGCAAAACTTTTCCATGAAGTTGATCTAGTCTTATTGAATATAGAATATTTATAAGCATTTTAGTGAAGTTCGATCGTAACGTAAAGCTTAGAACGTAGCTTAGTAGACAATCTACTAAGAGCCAGTAGTTTTTACGGCCGTTTTGCCATAAATCGTTGCAAAATATTTTTTGACATGAAGGCCAGGAGCTATTTATCTGAATACAGTGTTCGTTCGATTTTGGCAACACGTCCAAAAATTGCATGTTGTCAAAATAGAACGGTATTTTCATGGTGGTCATTCTAAAGGTTTTGATTAAATTGTATTATTATTATTATTATCTTTATTAAAGAGACTTTCAGCTCAGATCGTGGCTGGTTCGTCTCTGGAAGAAAAAGGGAGAGGGCTTCACAATGAGGGGCCCCCCTATCATACAGTTTCATAGTTTAGTTACAATTACAAAGGATATTCTTATAAAATCGATGTACAACATATTAACACAAAATCGTAGCTTAATTGATCCGTATGATGAATGGTGTGGATATTTTATGTTGGGTCTGTGTTTTGGGGCTCAAATGGCCCGGTGTAACCCGCCATCTTTGATGAATGACATTAGTGCTGTTTCTCTGGCTGGGTCGTTTGCAAGGATGTCTCTTATGTTGTTTGATATATCATAGCGATCTCGTATTCCCTGGTAGAATGGACAGTTGACTAGTAGGTGTTCCACCGTCATGGTTATGTTGCATGTTGAACATATTCTGCGAAAAGGCCCCGTGGATCCCATATTGTGTGTAGCGTGAGTATGTCCAACTCGTAGACGAGAAAGTATCAGTTGATCGTGGCGATTGGTAGTGTCGGTCCATTGTGAAATTTCTCCCTTAATTTTGCGTATGAAGGGTTGTCTCACATTGGCCCATTCTTGAGCCCATGCTACGCGGATTGTAGACTTTAACCAGTGTTTCAGATCCGCACCTGGTGTCAACCTGGTAAACATGCGACCGGTTCGTCCTATGGCAGCGAGGTGATCTGCTTCTACATTGCCTTGGATACCACAGTGGCCGGGTACCCAAAGGAAAACGGTTCTTGCGGGACAGTCCTTCTGAATAGCTTGAATCCATGGGTGCTGGGTTGTTGGAGAGTTGATCGTAGATAGGACGCTTGCTGAATCGGAGATTACGCAAATTGGTTTGGATGCTGGTGTTGTAATGGCCAACAGTATTGCAGCAGCCTCAGCTGAAAACACTGAGCACTGATTGGGGAGCTGAAAAAAGTGGCTGCTGTCCGTATCGGTAACACCAAAACCGGTTCTCCCCCTGGTCTTGGAACCATCAGTGTAGCGGAGTTGGTGAGTATAATATTTTCTAGCTAACAATTCGGTGACATGTGAGCGCATAGCAATGGAGTTATCTCCTGCACGGAAGCGATTCGCGATGGAAAGATCCACATGTAGGTTTGCAGCGTCCCACCTTCTGGCTCCAACCCAGTGGATCTGCTCAACCGGGGGGAGTTCTAAATGGGCCAGATTTGCGAGGGCTCTATTCGCCTCTCTGAGGAGAAAGACCTCGTGGTCTCCCGTGGTTTTTTCGAGGTAGCCGATTGTTCGGCAGCACAAAGTCTCCACCATTTGGTACCGAAAAGGAAGCACACCTAGTTCTATGCAAGCTGCATCTGCTGGTGTGGATTGGAGCAAACTAGAGATAATTCTTATGCTTTGGTTGTACGTAGGGCCAAGTTGAGATAAAATGAGGGAATCTTCTGCTAGGCAGAACAGCTCAATACCGTAAAGTAGTCGACTATTTACGATTGCTTTAGATACTTTAAGGAGGGTTCCTCGATTACTACTACGGTGTGGTTTTGAAAGAGTGCGGAGAATGTTCAGTCTGGTTTGGCAATTCTTTTTGGTATCGCGCAAGTGGTCCTCAAATCTCATCTCGCGGTCCAATCGTATTCCAAGTATAACAACAGTTTTCTTCATTGGGATTGGAGACCCGTTTGTCTTCACAGGCGATGATAGCATTCGATGACGATAGCGGCAGACGTGGGATATTACACTTTTTTCAGCGGACAGCTTAAAACCAGAGTGGAGAGCCCATCTAGCAACTGCAGTGACTGCAGCCTGGAGTTTCCGTCGGATAAACTTAAGAGTACGACCCACAACGAGCAAGACAATATCGTCCGCATATACAAATATGTATATCTCTTTTGGGAGAGAATCAAAAACGCTATTCATCAAAACTAGAAAGATAGTCACTGCAATTACGGATCCTTGTGGGACCCCGGTTTCTTCCTTCCGAGTTGAAGAGGAGTGGTTTCCAATGATCACTTGGAATGTCCTGCCGCTTAAAAAGTTTTTCAGGAAATGGAGAATGTGGCCACTTAAGCCCCATTCGGACAATTGATTGATGGCTTTTGGAGTCCAGGCGCGATTATACGCTTTTGCCAGATCTAAGGAAGCGATATCGACATGAAGCTCTTTGTTCATGGCATCTTGGAGAACATCTCCCAGCCCAGTGAAGTACGTTCCTGTTCCGTGACCTGGTCGAAACGCATGTTGACGATGATCAAGAAGCTGGTTATCCTCCAAGAATCGACTCAGTCGGCGGTTTACCATTCGCTCAAGAATTTTACTAGCACAGCAGGTGCGTGAGATCGGCCGGATATCACTTGGTGATTTAGTAACTTTTCCTACCTTGGGGATTGGGACAACCAGGCTATGGGTCCAACTCTTGGGAAGAGTGTTCTCGGCCCACGTTTTGTTTAGTAGTTCAAGAAAAGTAGCTTTTGAGTTGATGGTTAGGTTTTGAAACATCGGGTAGCCGAGTTCATCTGGGCCAGCTGACTTGCCCTTACTGCGACGTAGAGCGAAGTTCAGTTCTTCCAGGCGGAATGGAGAGTTAATAGGAAGAGGAACAGCAGTGTCTTCCGGAATAGCTATGTTTTGAATGCTATTAATGGATACGTGATTGCGCCGAATGAAGTTGTTGTCGTATTGACCCAATGAAGAGAGTGATTCGAAGTAATCTGCTAGCTTGTTGGCTATTAAATGCGGATCGCGGGTAAGGCCTCCCGCTACTTGTAGAGTCATGCCTGTTGCTCTTCGTTTGCCACTCAACGCGTTGACTCGGTTCCACAGGTCAGAGGATGTTTGGTTTGCATTGATCCCCTCCAAGAAGTCTTCCCAGGACTTCCGCTTTGCTTCTCGGATAAGTTGACGACATTCGTTTCGTTTCTTGCGGTAGACCTCATCAGCGTGGTCTTTATTCGGGTGGTCTTTGGGCAATCGTTTAGCTGCACGGAGAGTTTTTCTTCGTTCCCTTTTGTTCGAGGGATGGTAGATGATGCCGCGTGGTGAACAGCATTCAGAAAATCATCGATGTTGTTCGGATTCATATCTGCTACTGTCGTGTCTAAGGCTTCTTGGAATTGGGACCAATTTGCCTGGTCATACTTCCAGCGGGGGCGGCGTGTAATCGCCACTGGTTGTTCGTCAAAGCGGATTGTAATCGGATGGTGGTCACTACCCAAAGGGTCTTCTCCGGCTGTCCAAGAAAGTCGGTTGATTATATTCGCACTAGATAAGCTGATATCAACAGTAGATTGTGTATCCCCTCTAGTAAAGGTTACAGCTCCGTCGTTAAGAACTACCAGATCAAGCGATTCTGCAATTCTCATGATAAGCGAACCACGAGCGTTGGAAGAAGGGCTACCCCATTCTGTGTGATGACCATTAGTGTCCCATATAGGATCAGGCTTGGTGTATCCAAGCTTTTTAATATATTCATGAGTTGAGTTTCGAGATTCGGTACGTTTCCATTAGGCAGATATCCCGAGATAACTGTCAGGGGGAAGGGGTAATCAAGTCTCACGCCTACTACCGTGTACGCACCAAACTTTGCGCAGTTAAGAAATTATCATCGTATTTTTGCTTTAAATAAGGCTAAAATATGTATCTTTTTATTCAAACTTCTGCCAACGATAGACTTTTAACCCTTCAGTAGAACGCGTGATTTAAAAAAAATAAAAATGATTCACAAAAAAATAAAAAAATGCAAAAGGTGATGCAACACCTTGTGCCTAACATTGCGCACAAAATCTGAATTGTTCCTAACTTTGCGCATGATGTGCCTAACTTTGCGCATGCCTTAAATTGCTCGTTTACTCTGAATAATTTTACTTTTTTACTGGTTTTGTATTAAATAAAAAGGTTACAACTAATATGAGTTTCATCAAGAGTTTTTTCCGTGAATTTCAATTTAACTTATTCAATTACCTCAAACATAGAGTGCCCTCGAATAGTAATTTACTCTGTTCTTATTTTTTTATAATACATATATTCACAAGATTACAATCTGAGCAATATAGTTTACAGCCGCAGCTTATGCCTATTTGTTATCGTACGTTGCTTTATATGACTTATTCTCTTGTTTTTTTTTAATTTTTAAACTGAGAGATGTATCGTTGATCTCTCGCGATTAATTATTTTTTATCTATTTTCCGCCAGTACGGATATTCCATAATTGATCGCTTTTTGCTAGACAACTGGAGCTTGAATCATTGTCCTTCAACTGGGAAGCCAACCTTTGCGCTATCAGTTATCCAAGTTTACAGTAATAGTCTCCTGTGTTAATACAGTGGATTTTCCGAGACTTTTCAATGCACACCTTGCCTTCAGCTTCATACGAAAGGTACTTTCAAGAATATTACATGTAGCCACTGCCTTATGGATTGAGTGACCATTCCTGGTAAGATCGACAGATTTTGTCATTTGCAAGGACGTACATGTATTTACGTGCCATTCCGAATTGCTAGAAGTGCGCAAAAATTAAGACCCTCGTGTGAAAAATGGGTCCTAACATTGCGCATCGCTTTTTTTCAAATAAAATTTCAACATATTATATGGAAAATAAATGGAATTACTAGAATATTACCTTTCTTGTAAATACACCGCAAATATACTTTTCACAACACAGTTTTGTTCATAAAAATGTTGATTGTTTGCAGAGCCACTCCTTAGCGCTTGTTCTAAGACGGTGTAAAAGTACACGTTTATGCGTATGACGATAAGGTTTTTTGTTTATTTACTAACATTAACGAGGGTTTCTTAGTAAACAAATGTATGTCAAATACTTATTTCACATAAACGAACATGTTGCTGAAACTGAATTGTTAAAAAAATCAAAGATTAATTATCATTTGTTCGTGCTTCTTTAAAATGCGCAAAGTTTGGAGCTGCGCAAAGTTAGGTGCGTACACGGTATTGGTAAATCGGTATCCAATGGGATAGGAGAGTGGGGGACAGATGACAGAATACCGATAGCAGCCGAGTGATAGACGTTTTCGTTACATTTAAGGGTCCACTTATATTGCCCCCTCAAAGAGCGGTTTAGTCCATCGGTGCTGATCCTGTGGGGTTCTTGAATGGCAAGGATAATTGGTTGCTGATCACGGATAAGTAATTCGAGGTCCCCGATGTTGTTGTAAAAGCCATTCATGTTCCATTGGATGGCCAGCGGAGCTTTGGTAGTAAGCCTGCTTGAGTTGTCTCGAGATAGTCGAGTAGGAGAATTTGTTGTCAGGATTGATGATTCCGCGATAGATAGGCGAGTACCAGCTTCAGGTAAACGTGGAGCTGATGAGACTTGGTGCTTCGGACGATTCTTCTTGGTTGACATGTTGTGATTCGTGGAGAGGCGAGCTAGAACGTCCCGCTGTTGGAAAAGGAGTTCTCGTATGCTTGAATTGTATTAATTCGTATAATGCTGCATCGGTTCTAGCACTTTCAGGCAAGGCTCTTCTTTGTGGATATCGGCCAGATGCCGAGGGAGTAGTACTACAGCGTTTCCAGGATTGTTTCTTCACAGGATTGGATGCCGGCTTTTTGAAGTCTTGAGTCCCGCGTTGTCCTCAGGGGGATAGGAGTTTCCTCCCTTGTCCGTCCCTCTTCCGGCCGCTACGGAGTGTCGGGGGTTGTCCGCCAGTTCCGGTGTGGTCATGACTTCCGCACTGACGGGGCCTCGACTGCTCGGTAGCTCCGCCGGGGAAGTTGAAGGGGTGGAAAGTTGACTGTCGTAGATGGATGCCAAGTTAAAGATGCTGTTGGCGGTTGATGTTGTTGGTGTGTGAGTAGATACTAGACTAGTTTCCAGATCTATACTACGGTTGTTGGCTTCAATTCTGCTTCGATGGGGCAACATTGAAGTTTGGTTGGTGGTTCTGTTGATCTTATGAAGAATCGAGGGAAAACTAGTCTTACTGCCGAAACATTTACGTGTCGGATATGTAACCGGATGCGTTTAGCATCGGTTCGTCCCCTGAAGAGAAATCCATGTGGACAGTGTGCGAGGGGGACTCCGGAGCAGGATCTGTACGTTCAGGAGTGGCTGATGGCGAAAGGCGATTTTTGGTGCGTTTATTGAGAGATTCAAAACTATCAGTTTTATCCACTTTCTTCTTCGTACCTTTGTTAGAGCTTTTGGTGGAATTCGACTCTTGGTTTTTTGTAGTTTGCTTCTTGGTGGAGCGGTCGGTAGAAAGATTTTCGGCGGTTCTTTTTGGGATGTATTTGTCTCGAATCGTGGCAATTTCCCTGTCTTTTCTGGCAAGAGCAGACTCAAGAGAACGAATCTTGTCGACTAGGTCCTGAATCGTACCATGTTCCTTCACCAGATTTAGTCTGTCTTGCGGTGTGGCCTTAAGCGCTGCTTGGAGTTTTTCAATTTGGGCATCTTTATTTCGGACTTCTGTAATCAGCGCTTCGATTTTGTTATCCTTGGTTTTCATGTCCTTTAGCACGTTGTCCAGTTTAGACGAGAGCTCAGCGTAACGTTGATCGTTGCCAGCGGCTACGTCGGAAGCCATTGATTTTGAGCTGTGATTCAAATCGTATTGACGTTTGGCTGCTGGATACGAAACTCCCATATCCACTCGCAAGTGTTGAATCTCCTCTTCTTTCGTATAAGTGGGGCACTTGCGGCTTGAGAGTGGGTGGTCGATAGTGTTGCATCGTTTGCAGAAAGCAGCAGCAGTACACGGATTGTCTTTGTCGATCACATGTTTTTCGGAGCAGAGGCCACAAGTCGGGTTGTTAAGCTGAGGCAACGAGCGCGGGTGTGCCCAAATTCCCAGCAGCAGTAGCAAAGCATTGGTGAAGGATAGAATAGGCGGGTTCGACAGCGGATCCAACCGATGTGCACATATTAGGGTACGGTGGTGCCTTGGATGGTCAAAATGATGGTGGGTGTATTGATGCGTGTTTCGCCGTGAGATTTGGTGATTCTGCGTATTTCCTTCACGCCTTGTGGTTGCAGTTCCTCGAGTAGTTCCTTGTCCGAGTAGTTACACGACTCACTGCAGCTAATGACGCAATTGGATACGTTGAGGATTGGGTGCTCCACGATTCTAATCGGGAATCCGTTCGCAAGCTGAGACATTCTTTTCAATTTCTCCACATGAGCAGTATTCCTTAGCTTCAAGACATACGAAGTGCCTCTCGCTTCAGGATAAGCTCCCTCCACCTTCGCTCCCAAGTAACTTTCTACTGACTTCCTGAGAAGGATAGGTGCTGGGGGAAGAGTACCTTCCACAGCTTCCATCCTTAGCATTACCATTTGACCGAGGTTACCATCCGGATCTCCCCATTCAGGGAAGAGGGGTCCTGTGAATTCTCCATTCCGACGATTAGCTGGACCCGTATCCCAGATGGGGAAAGGGTTAGTCCCCGACAGCATGTCGGGAACTGGTAGACCACTTATTGTTCACCAGCTCGAAAGAGAAAACAAATTTCACAGCACGAGATGCCACTCACTAGGCGGTATTTTTGCTTAGCTGCAGGCAATCAGCTCTATTGTTTGATTTCCACACAGCGCTCTGAAATCAAAAGCTTGATCCGAGGCTACAGCACAATTAATATTTGATATTACGCTCTAAATGCTATCAAAACTACTCAAGTAGACACCATTTAGGACTGGCTCAAAATGGAGCGAAGACAAACCGGCGAGAGGTAATTTATTACCACCAACGCGACGAATAATCAAGCGATATACGAGAACGGTTTCAACGCGACCGTTCGCTGCTATAGTTAGCTGTCTACTGGATTAAATTGTAGAAATAATTGATAAGGATTGCAAAAATCTAACAAATTTTGGAAAACCATTCATTTTTGGCACGTTTTCGAAATGTATGTTGCTTAAATCGAACCAATTTTGATCAAGAAATGATCGCAGAGAAGAGCAGAGCAATTTTTAAAGCAATTTTTGTAGGGTTTCTTTCTAAAAATCCCTAATGAATATCTTTAAATAAATATATTCCTTAAACCTTTGACGATTTTCTTGGAAACCCCTTCTAGAAATCGATTTAAAAATGAAAGGAAAATAAATTGGAATCACCAGTTTAATCCAGGGTAGACAATCGTCGCTGTCAAATTGAAAAAGTCGACTACGAAACTAAAAGAAGCATCTTCATCGTCACTCAACTAGAGTCGGATGACGATTTGCCGCAGAGATCCGATCACATAGGTTCGGTGTCATGACGAACAAATACGATTCCTTCGTTACGGGCGAATCTTCGTTCGGGAGCACTGAGCCGACTAAAAATATGAATCAATCTCCAAAAGATTAAAAACATTTTCGAATTTTGATTTTTGAAAATAAAAACAAAACAACAAAACACGTTTGGAATCGAACAAACGATCTCAGAATCGTCGACTACACGCGCTTAACAACAGAGCTATTGTAAAAACATGAGGAGAGCGGATTCATTTGCCAACACAAGCAATTATGTGATGGAATTAGTTGTTTGATGCGTAACAAACGAATATACAGGAAACGCCTTCTTCTTGTGAGTAATGGTAGCTAGCGGAATGAAAAAAAAAAAATAGCTCGTTGACGATTTTGGTTTGAAGTTAGTCGTGCATCCTTTCGTCGATGACGAGACGACGACCTGCCAGAGTTATTATATAGGATGACGATGTTTTTTTTTATTTCGTCGGTGACGAATCTGACGATTTTCTGCCCTGGTTTAATCCCTAGCGAAAATTACTGGATTTCCTGTAGGAACTTTCCGCTAAATATTCATTGAAAAAGCCCTGTCCGAATTCCTTTGAGAATCCTTTGAAATCACAAGAATGATTCCTGAAGCTTTTCAGCGATAAATCTGAGAAAAAAATCTTAAAGAACCTGAAGTTAAGTAAGAGTCTCTGAAGGGTTTTCTGGAGCCTCAAGAATTTTGCACTTAATCCACTACAAGGGAAAATAAGAAAAATAAAAAAAAATGGAATTTATTTTGTGTAGAAAAATACCTCCTACTGATAGAAACTTTTTTAAGACTACCATTCAAATAATAGTGACCAAATCTTTAAGAACAGGCCTGCCCTAGCCCTGTTCAACCATCATAAACCGTTAGGAAGTACTTTATCTGAGAGATAAGCTTGCTTTCTAATTATAGAATCAATTCTCCAATTTGCCATATAGATAACTAATCCCCCCGGTTATGCAATTCAGCAAAGCTAGCTAGGAGTTTGCTATTTCCCTTTTTCTTCATTTCCTAATTAAATTAATCAATTTATCCGCTCGCACAACTAGAAGCTGCCAGGCAAGCATTGATACTTACATTGATTGAAATGTCTCGCCGCATGGCCATCGAGGGCATCCAGCACGACGCTCACGATATAACACCAGCCGGCCACCACATAGTTTGTGGGCATGTAGTAAAACGAAACGATCGCCAGTACGATCCGGGCATAGCCTGCAATGGGAAACATAAATAATTACTTATGACGTCGCAATCGAAGCTCAACCTGTGTAAAAGGAAAATCAATTTTTCCCTCCCCTTTTAGTTAGGAACGCATTTCTAAACATTCCATTAATTCTAAGGCAATATATCAATATAGACGGATCGTTAATCAATTACCAACATATCAACAGCTGAAAACTACATCTGAACAACCATCCCCATAGCAAATCTGCTCATTACGTTGTTGCTGTCAGTTCCGTGGTGGGTTGGAAAATTCTCCCCCACCCACCGAAAGAAAACTGCAAACGCAAGGGCGAAGAAAGGACTCACGATTCAGGTCCTGCTAGAGGGACGATTTCCCACATCTTGTACTTACCAATCAAATTCGGCACGAAGACGAAAATGTTTTCCTTTTCCGTGGACATGATGCGCTATCGCGGTTGGCTACGTTGGAGTAATATTCGACGATTTATTTGGGGTTTTCCCTTCTAGAGAAAGAGATTATACTTTTGTAGGAAGCTGCTGAAGAAAAAAAACTCCAACACACAATCACTTCCACCTTCGATGCACTTCAAATCAAAACTAGCTAGCGACGGCGATGTATTGGGCGGCGGGCGGCTCTTCTGGACAAAAAAAAAGTGAATCATGGATATGTCAATTGACGGTAAACAAAGATTCTATGCGATGCGATGATTTAGGACGCCTTTACACGGGGAAAATAAAAACCCCATATTTCAGTTTTATTTACCGTATTTTTTGAGTTATTTTCACTACCTATTTATTGAGATTCTTCACTCAGAAACAGTGAATCAAATTGTAATCAAAACAAACGACAATCAAAAAAGCAAAATTGTCATGACAATCACAGGGCGCTACATTGTTGCAACCTTTCCATCTCGCGATTTATCAGTAAATTTAAACGCAAAACCAAATTTACGATAATGTGACAATGTTTACCAAAGCGGAGAAAGTCCTCGAAAATTGCAGTGCGAATCCTAGAAAATGACTGCGTAGCTTGTGAGCGATCATTGTCATTTTCTGTTTAAGGCCGCACAGGACGTCATCATAATCACCCTATCCATTTCAAAAAGCAAATCCCAAGAACCACTCCATATATCGATGCGAAAATTTATCACTACACTGCAAAAATTTCATTATTTTTCTATATGTGTAACGACACATAATTATTAAAAACTATCTCACACATTAAATTAATATGAATAGGATTCATCCAAGGTTCATTCAAAATTATTATTAAATCAAAAATATGTGTAGACACACATGGCAAAAATTTATGTGGTTTCACACATAACACCTATATGGAGAATGAACTCGTGAATATCAACAACCAAAACAAGTCAGACACGAGGCAACCATTTTGCAGAATAAGACAAAACGCTAACTTTTCTTTTTTTTTTTTTGTATGGTATTCAGTTGGAGCTGCCTGACAGCTTAACTTGTCAAGGCTGAACCCTCGGTCTGGCTTTTGCCAAGTTTCCCCTCTACCAGGACCAATACTCAGACGGACTAGGCAATGGCGCCCACATGAACACTGTTTTTTATTAGTATTGTGACGTGGTAGTTTTTGAAAAGTGCCCATATTCCCTTGCTTCTGAGAAAAGGTAGCATTGTGAAAATCTGCAGCTCCATCAGAATTTGTTTGAAATAGTTGTGTAGTAGTGTCATTACTAATACTGTCTAGTCGAAATGGTTTTGAATAATTTGTCATTCAAGTGCTATTCTGATTACTCCTGTCTTTTACGTAAGATTAGAGTCTTAAATGACAATTGTCGTCAAGTTTTAACAAAATTAGGTAGTTCTAGTTAATTTTATTTTTTGTTGTTAAAAGTGTTTATTGGTCATTACGTTCATATATCCTTAAAGAAAAAAGTCGCTTTCCTTGTCTGTTCAACAATTTTTCGAAACTAGCAAGTGTACCCTAATGATCGATCTCAGCGTCTTACTTTCCATAGTCATTTTATAGTGAATATTGAAGAGTAAAGTTACCTTAGGCTTCTATTACAGTCTCTTACAAGATTCACTTTTCGGTGGCAAATGCAATGCTTCACAACGCCTACTTTCTACTTGTAAATTTTGCGAAAATGAAGCTGGAATTAGATTATTTATACCGCTGTTACAAAAGAGGTATTACTTATTATGGCAATGTAAAAACCATATTAAAATAAGATTGTCGCCACTTATTTCTACTCAGTGAATCTACTAGTCATTTTCCTAAGAGTTCCTATGTATTCCCTACGTCGTATATGATAACGATGTATCTAACTAGCTAATAGTAAGAGTAAGAGTGGCTACGGATCATTCTGGTTAGCAAAAGGCAAACTGAACGTCACCAATAGTATTAATGTCCACTTCGAATAGATTAATTATTTGAAATGGGCATCAATTCTATCAATGACGCAGAATGTCCGTTGGATCACATCCGAGATATTATTGCGTCTATGCCATATGAATTATGACGCGGCTTTAAGCAAAAAATGCCAAAATGTGATACCACCACTACAGGTTACGCCTTTGGTTTCCATCATATGGGCTAATGGATTATGCCCTCCCATCGCGGCAAGGTCGCATAACCAAGGGGAGGGAATAGGACAAAACGCTAACTTTTCGCAAGTTTTTCGGTAAGTTTACTTAATTTTCGATTAAAAAAACTATTTGACTAAATATTTTAGTTGGCAGATGGAATATGGAACAATGAGAATGTGCGTCGAAAGCATATTTCAAGCTACATGTTTCCTTCAATCGAAACTGTTCCTGGTGGATTCTAAAACACATGAAAGGAGAAAAGTTGAATAACGTGCGGTAAGTTGGAAAATTGTTAAACTGCGGTGTTCTAATTAACTGATCTATTGTTCCTTTTACAGAAAAGTTCCCGTTTCGAAATGAGGCACATTGCGCAATTGAGAAGAAATTCTGGTTGCAGCTCCACGAGTCTGGAAGATCCAGATCCATAAACTGCAGTACGGAGAAGACACCTTCTTGGTCAAATTGTCAATCCTCGCGTAATTATTCATTCATTTTAACCGTAACGCGGGTAGATCACCTTTTCGTGGTGCGTTACGGGGTAAGATCTACCAATTTGAACCCTAGTCTCATCTTGTTTTCGGGCTAGGGTAATATGTTCTGGTAATTCAAGGATTCGCGGTACAAAGTCCTTGTTACTGGCAACAGTTTCTGAAAATTAATCTATTTTACCTAGCAGATGGTTAAAGACTCGGAGTTGGTCAGTCCCGAGACTACACTTGAAGCCAGGATAACAATCATGAGTATTAACTCAAAAAGGACTGTAAGTACTGGTAATTCAAGGACTCACGTGAATTCTGATTACTAAACAAATTTTCTAGCTTGATTCGGTTTTGCTGCTAGCATAAAGCCCCTTTTTTCTAGTATTTTTTCTGGGACTAAACTAAAAGCGAAACAAGGATGGGACTAGAGTTCCGTTGCATGGTCAAATATCAGTAGTACCGATTTGGTTTCTCAGTAATTTAATCGATTATGTTTGCTAAGGGGCGCGCCTTCGCTGAGATGTAAATTTCTATGAAGGGTGTAAATAGCGGGACCTTTTCATCATAGTCGATTTGTATTAATATCTGAGGAATCAAAACAAGAACTGTACAGAAATCGATGCTTCATTACCTATCAATGGAAATGGAGTAATGCGACATGCACTATACACTAAGGATACGGGTAATGCCACAATAGATCTAAATACTGGTCGCAGTGGCGCATCCGAACAGGAAAAAAAAAAAAAAATTATTCATTTAATTGAATATTGCAGTGAATAAATAATAAACTATATTATTTAAAGCAGCGTTAAAATATATTATTATCCCATAACCGAGCCCATAACAATATTATTTATATTATCAAATAATCTTTATCTGAATAGCATTCAAGATATATAGATTTTTCGAATACATTGTATTTGTTATCACACATGAGTTTAAGGACCGCAAAATGAACACTTGGTATGTGTACTACAAATAAGCAGCATGTTCTTGGACACATTGCAAAAATCTATTTGTGCTACACATAGACAGGATATGAAGAATTATTTCAGTGTATGATTCTATATATGTAGTGCACAACCCAATAAATTTTCAGCTTCAACGGTTAACTAAAACTCGAGATTTGCTTCCACAAAGTTAATGGTTAGAGTGAGACAAAAAATAGGAATAATAACACGGTCTCCCGTGTCGCCTTAAGTATCACTACTTGTTGCGGAATAAAATTGTTGCAACAAGAATAGGAGATGACAATGTCTTTGTTGCTGCGTGTTGGGTGAAATTGATTCACTGCGTCAGAAGTAAAATATAGTCATCGATTTACTAAGGTTTATACACATCAATGACTATTTTCTATCTGCGTACCATTTTTTGACACTTGTGGATTTTGAGCGGGTATTTCCAGCAGCAAAACCAGGAACATAGGGTCCTATATTTTAAGTAGAGTTGAGCCAAATGACTCGATTAGAGTCACTGCCGACCAAAGAAAGGGTTTGTTCACAAATTTCATATTGCCAAAAATGGCAATTATTCGACACCCACCGACCCCCTTGTAACGTATTTTTATAACCATTTTTAAAATTGTATATGAGCTGTAACATTTTCAGGACACCCACCCACCCCCGTCAACGTTATGAAATTTGTGAATGGGCCCAAATTCGCTTGGCATGGTTCTGTCCCTCGAGTTTTTCGACATTTGTCACGCTATGTAACTCTATAGTATGTGACTGGATTACTGGGGCCAAAACCGAGTATTTCGGAGCTCTGTACTGTTTGGTTTTTTGTAAGATCTTGACATTTACTGGCTTTGATGCTTACTAATTTCATGAAGAAGTAAAAGAGGTGTCATAATTTTTGTGCAGAGCTTTTTGGAATCGATGAGTGACATCTGAAATTTGCATGCTCACTTTGATCGAGTCACTAGCCACGGCATAAAAACTAGCAAGGCAGGCTCTTTAATAGTGTAAACATCAAATTTGATTGAAAACATGTGACGTCATTCCTATCCATGTACCATTTGGACACTAGATCTTTTTTTAACAAATTTGTTTGAATTGGATAGGTGGTAAGTTTTCGTAATATATAACCTTCTTAATATTGTAAACCGTGAGCAACTACAGACTGTCACATGAATTTATTGGAAGGGTTTCTAACATGTTTTAAAAATAGTTCCAGGTCATGGAAAATTGAAAACATTTGGATTTTGGTTCAATAGGGTCCTAAAGCCCTGTCCCGATTTTAGTGCCAAACGCTCAAGTTTAGGCCAAAAACATATGTTTACTCAATTTTCCAATGTTTTCCGTTGGTTTAAGTCCGAAAAACATTGTTTTATGTTTTTTTAGATTTTGTCACACCCCTTGGCTTAAACTCAAATTGTGGGTGAATTTTGTTTTCCGTGTCCCTTCCGAAATGTCAGATAGGAACAACCCCAGTGTTAAAACTAAAACCCCTGTGGTGTTTTTGTCGACTAAGCGAACGTCAAACATGATCTCAAGTGTCAAGGTTCATGTAAGGACCCAATTTTAAAATTATTGTTTAAACATGATATAGCCGTTATTTGAGCTGAAAAAATTGCTAAAGTAGTTGAAGTAACATGCTCTTTCGTGTTGTTGAATAAAAACAAGATTTCATCAAACATTTTAGGACCTAATTTATAACGTAGATTCAGAATATGTGAGAAACTGGATACCCCTAAACAATCCAATAGCGAATCTTCATGATACTGGATGACATCAATTCCTTCACGAAGTTGAATCGAGTACACGCTAAGAAAATATTATACTAAATGGCTTAAATACCATTCTAAAACCCTATTCGGTCTATTCACTCATTGCGATGCATTTTAGCGGAATAAGCTTTGCTAGTATAAACAGGTTTTATATTGGGCAATGTATATTCGAAAATTTTTAATATGATGCATAAAGTAGTTAAATCCTCTAAACTGAATTAATTTAACCATTTTGTTTGTTTTGGACAAAAAAGAAAAAAAATATTCGTCTTTATTTATATCCTTCATAAACCATTTTACATTTTGCCTCTCAAGATCCATTAAATTATTGCTTCGGTCGTAGGTACGTATTCCGGTCTTGTCCACCGCAGCTTGTTGCACGTGCAGCTTCAATCCCCCGCGCTCGTTGAAGTCCGTCCTCGCAATTCTTTCCAGCTTCTTCCGACCAATGGAATGAACAGTCTCCGTGGAATCCACTGTAAAATGATGATGTCATGACGATTAAACTGAATAAATTTCACAATTAATTAACTTACCTTCATATTAATATTCGCTTCCTGTGACATCTTGCCTGAGAAGCAAACTCTGAGGAAAGCTGCTTCGGATGAAAGCTGGCGAGCCAGGCTCCACCATCCTGTTATTCTAGAATCTTTGTCATAATCTGCTATTTTTGCGATGATGTGGCCCGATTGAGTTAATTTTTCGAACAATTTTAATTTTAGAAAAAAACGCGGCGAAATGATGCTGTCCGACTCGATGGCGTGAAGTACGTGATTAAAGAAAAAGTTTGATATTACAAGTCTCAAGAGTACCATTAGGAAGTGCATATTATTGGCAATATATAAATCATGGAAATGCATGACAAGGTATAAATTGAAATAGTTGAAGGCCTATTAAAAAATCTTCAGAATGATTAAATGAGGAATATATTACTAAAATGATAATAAACACGCTAACTAGTATTTTCGGTTTTGACCGTGTATCGATGTGCTTCGTTCGTCGGCTTCGGGTTCACTCACAAAATTCATAAAGCTGAAAAACATTTTAGAGACCCACCCACCCCTTCGCAACTCTTTTTGTATGAACATTTATGAATATTTATGAAATTTTGTATGATTTGGAACATCTAAAGTACAGCCACCCGACATCGTGCATCTGTTTCGTCATCCACAGAAGTTCGTTGCTAGCTTCCGAGTGAGGTGCGTACTCCGCATCCGTTGAAGACAAGCTTATGCATTGTTGCTTCGTTGCGGCTCAGCTTATGGGTCCGTTTCCAAGCTTGAATATGTACCCAGAGTTAGATTTGCAGGAACAGTCACAGTTTTACAGTAATCTACTAATTTTTGTTACCATTAAAAAACAAAATATGATTTTTTTTAAAGCTATGTATGAGAAAATATTAATATTTGTTTTGTTACGATACTTAACAATCCATCCATGTTGTAAAAACCTCATATACCATACAGTGAATTGTTCAAAACAATATATTGTACTGTTATTGTATTCTTATTTTACAATATACTGTATTGTATTTCCAATGATTTAAATGGTACTGTTACAATACGTTATATTGTTTTTGTGATGTATTTTTTATCCGGGTAGTCCGCAGCTGAAAAGTACTAAGAAACGGTCAATAAATGACCTATCGCAATTCCTTGAGCAGTCCGCAGCTGATAAGATGAGCCGATTTTGTAACGTCGGTAACGTCTGTCATGCAAATCAAATGGTGTTGTCATAGACCATAGACAACCATAAATCAACACACCGTGCTGCTTGTAGCCTGGATGTGTAGTGGATATCGCCCATTGTCAGCTGTGACAGCTTTGAAGATATAGGCCATTGCTTTGTTCCATGTATGTATTCAGCTTTTTAAAAGCGCTAATGGCTGCCGCAAACAGACTCGCTTTCTGGTAGGGCTCGGTCGATTTGACGTTTAGCTTGGGTCATTTTATATTGAGTGGACCCAAGTCAAACGTCAAATCGACCAATCCCTACTATAAAGCGAGCCTGTTGGTGGCAGGCATTAGCGCCCGTAAAAAGCTGGATTGGTTTGATTATCAATTTTTGATATCGTTAAATCAGCCAATAATGCGCCACAAAGTTGAAATACATTCAATATTACGTTGGCTTTGGCAGTGCAGTTTTGACGGCATTGTAGATTTTGCTCTATTACCTTATGTGCCATACAATTTTGGACAACATGGAGGTCTTTATTTCGTCTTTCCTCCAAGCATTCAATCAGTTATTTTATTTCGACTCTTGTTCTATTACTGATCATAAACATTAAACAAAACAACACATCATGATTGCACTATCGATTCAATTACCCGAAAATTGGTAAAACACATCAAGATGCTGACTACGCTAGAAGTCGTCTCTTGTCATGGGCTTGCTCCTAGGAGGTCGGCTGTCAAAAATACTTTGGTAAAAAACTGAACTTCTCCTTAAGCGCTTTTCTTGTCAACTACGAGTTACGCTTAAAGCAAAGTAGGCCGTCATTGGGATAGGACGATATTCAAAACTGAAAAGGCAATAGATGACTCTTTTTCAGTGGTAGTAAAAACGAAATCCTGAAGCAAAGAAAGCACCATGGAAGATGAACTAAAAACAAAAAGTTATCTATTCACATTACGCTCGATTACGCAGCGGGAAGAAAACCTTTACTGCGGGCCGTGTTTACAAAAAATGAACGATTTCGCTGCGCATTCATCCACTCAATGTTCATCCGGTGAACATTCCTTCACTGGATGTTGGTAAGAATGTCATTTTATGTAAACACGGCCCGCATTTAGAGCGGAAAAGAAAAATAAAATCGACAATAAAAGACAAAGATCAGCTGTTCCCAGCAAAATCAAACGGCAGTATTTTCAACCAGCAAATTTGCGCACGTGTTCGTGACACCGCTCGGAGAGAGCTCAATGAGCCATTTTACGAAGCTGGTCAAATGACAGGAGACCTGGGAGAATTCAATCATCGTCATCAGTTTTCGCGATGATGATGGTTGATGACTGTGCGCATTTCTAGGGTAGCTTTTCATCCAGGCGGAAACATAAATGGAGGAAAATTATTAAAATATTTCTGATCACAAAAGTGACTTTTAATGTGCAATATGGGTAACAAAGAGGTACTTGATACAATAACTAGTAGACTGGCCCAGCTCAGTATGGGAGAAAAATAAAGTTGTATGATTCCACGGGGCACCCCCCAGGATTATTTCTTGGGGTTAGACAAAGACAATTTACACCGTCTTCAGCCATAGGCTGCACAGACTAAACGATCACTAACATTAGGCAACGGACAACACGAAACACCCAGTAGCCCAGTGATGAATTTCTCGTTTGACGAAAAGTTTTCACTGACTGGAGCGGGAATCGAACCCACACCTCGTGGCACAATACGCCTAGACGACTGACGCCGCTAACCACAAGGCCACGAAGCCCACAGAGGAAGCCTTTCTGAAAAATTCAGCTCATTTGGTCGTTCCATGAGCTGGCGCATTTGAATTGAAGTTAATATGGGATTTTCAGCTCAAACATATGAGCAACAGCACATCATCTACTGTTTGGTTCAGGAAAATTGATGATCGCGTTCAATTGGACCCAGAATGTCAAAAACACTACTTGATGTAATAGCGAAAAATATTGTAGAAGATTGTACCATGATCAAAATTAATAAAGTTGGTGTTTTAACCATCTGAAGTATATCATGCAATATTGCTTGTATTTCTTCAACATAGTTTGGAGGTAGCCATCGGCAATCATAGCCACCTATGACGCTGGGCGAGCTGAGGCGCATGTCGCATGCATGTAAGTGACTGTACGGGAGTGCTGATCTAAGCCTAACTTTCAACAACTGAAAGAGTCATGAAAATTAGATTAAATCCAGATACAACCTTCTGCAATTATGTTCATTAGGGTATCAACGAGTGAATTTGTCATTCTGGGCTTATTTGAACGTGAACAATTAGTATACGGAACGAAACAGTGACATAGGATCAATTTTCAATATATTTGAGACGAATATCCCATACAAACTTCAAATCGAATGCGCCAGCTGGTGGAGCAACCAATTGAGTTGAAATTTTGAGAGAGCGTTTTTCTTAACCTAAGGCTCATATCTAGGGGGTGCCCCGTTGAGTTTTACAACTTTTTTGTTTAAGGGCCAGTCTAATAACTACACAGCAAAAAAAGTTGTTGAATATTACATCGAAACTGCTGCAACCAAGTCATTCCCTCGGCTGTGGAATATTACACAGCTCGACGTACTCGCGGGCAATTGGTGTAATGAACGTGATCGATGTAATTTTTCCGATGTAATATATTCAACGTACACAATACGATGTAATCGATACGATGTAATATGAAAGCTTTGTAATCTAAACGATTGAAGCAACAAAACGATTGCAAATTCTGCTCAATGATTGATCAAATTGCCTTTTTATCCTTTTTTGTATCTAAATCTCTTTTATGATATCGAACGCGTTTAACTCGGAAACAAGAGTTACCTATTAGTATTTTCTTTTGTATTATAAAAAAGGGTAAATAGCAATTTGATCAGCCATTGAAAAGAAATTGATGATAGAAATAAAGCATGTTTAAACAAACAGTATTAAATTTTATTTTTTTATTATATATCATTATTTCTAACAGTAATATGCCTTTGTGTAACGACCCCCAGAATGATGAATACGAGAAGACGCTCGATTTTGTGTGCTGACTTCCTGAGTAGACTGAACCATTGTCAGCAGTTCGCGCGAGTCTGTTGAGCCTGTACAAAAATAAAATAAAATAAAATGTTAGTAAAATGTACTGTTTGGTACTATTTGAAGTGTAAAATGTGACATTTTAAAATAAATATGATAAATTGTATTTGATATAATTATTCATCACCCTAGAAATATAATGTTTTATTTTTTTTTATTTCTAGGGAGCCTGACGCATATCCATAGTTTAATTAAGATGAAACAGTTTGGAATTCTAGTTCAATTTTCCAAAACTCCAGATGTTCTATATGAAAGAGTGTCGGCATCGAAAAACTAAAAAAGAAATCGCATTATTAGTTAACCTATAAAATTATAAAAAACAAATCACCCAAAAATATTAGGATTTTCAAAACAAAATGCTAATAATCATTCAGAGATAATGTAAATATTGTTAAAGAAACTTTCAGTCTTCTTCGGTATTCTGCAAATAATCAGAACATTTCCATTGTTTTTTCTACATCTATCCACCAAAAATATATTTCTGAAAACAGTTATACTTTTTCAAATACACTCGAACTTTATCGGGGTTTGTTAAATAAGTTTTTTTAATAAGGTTAAATTTAAGGTAAGCACAGGGTGTCAATTCAAAATCAATTTTCCAATTCCCGGATTTTTCCTGGGTATCAAGATTCAGCAGAAAATGCTGATTTTCAAGATTTTTCGGATCCTATGAGTTTTGCACATTTTTGATAGTATCCTTTTCCTGGTAGGTGTCAAGAAAACCACGTAAAACTATAAATATTGTAGCAGTATTTTAAGGTGCCTAGGTTTTTGATCTTTAAAAATTTTATGTAGTTTGATAACACAATAAAATCATTTCATTATGATTAGCAATGCCATTGCAGATGCATAAATATTGGATTTAATAGAGTAGAAGATTTAACACGTTTGATACAAATAATCACTGTTCCCATCCAATCCATAGAAAACAATGAAAAATCTCGTCAGGGATTTCATGAGGATTAAGATCAAGGACTAGTCAATCCAGCAATCCAAACAAGGCGTCATCATGCATCAGTATCAGTATCTCCCGGAATCTCTCAAAAATAAATTCCTGATTAATGTGCCAAGAGTGGGAAACAAGAAATTTGCCTAAAACAATTTACATTAGCTTTGTAATTACCAATTGCTAGAATTCTGCTAATAATTTCAAGGAAATCAGGTTATGATCTTTTATACAATTTTTTTCAGGGATTTTCCAAAGTATTCAATGATTGGTCAATTAGCGCCTCTCTTCCTATTAGGAGTCCTGCAAAATGTCATCAAGAATTTGTTGCTAATCTTAATGGAAATTTATCAAACATCTTACCATTATTTTTGCAAGGAATCATTACCCCTCTACTAGCAGCATCATTTTTAAGCAGACAAACAATTAGTTCGCAAAGGTTCGCAGTAACCATTTTGTTTTTCTATATTTTAGCACCATATTTTCAGAAGATCACAATAAAACTCTTTGTTATTATCTGACATTTTATTTTATTTTTTTTTTTTGATGAATTGACGTGAAACAGAATGACCAGATCACCAATGATTATTATCGGCATGGAATCTTAACTCTTCAGTCGTCGCGCTGTTGTATTTTGTACAACATTGCTGAAAAAATCTCGCTTTTTGTTCACAACAGCAGCGTGGTGGTTCTGGTAGTGGCGAACCGCGCGACGACCGGAAGGTTAAACTAGAAGAGTTTTTTGAGAGTTTGTGAAAAAATGGTGCATATTTTTGCAGAAACAAAAAAGTTATCCGAATATGAATATTATTTTTGCGGTAAAAAATGAAGCTGCTGGTAAAGTACCTTTTAAGAATGGTGTTTGACAAGATCTCTTTTGATGCTGTTCAATATCATGCCGCCAGAAATGTACAAGAGATTGTAAGTTAAATCTGATCAAATATCGAATTCGTGTCAACATTTTTAGCCTTTACCTGTTACTTTAAAAAAATAATTACTTATTCGTATAGACTCCAATCGACTTTGTTCAATTTGTATGGTATACGATTTTCTAATTTAACTAATATTTTCGTTGCTTTTAAAATGTTTATAATGCCTGCTTCATCTTAGCGTTACGAGGGGGTGGGTGGGTGTTGAAAATGACCATTTTTAGCGTTATGAAATTTGTGAATAAACCCTTAAATGCATATTCGCTCTCGCATTAATCTTGGATATATCTGTCTTTGTTGCCACCAATGTTGTCGGATATTTCGTTTACTTTGACAAACACATTAGTTAAAACATTGAAAAAAAGAAATCTTTTATATACCTCAACATTTTGAGCAATTCAGAATTGCTCAGGTTTTCACCGTTTACAAGACTGGTAGCGAGAAGTGGTGTCAAAAACAGTTAAGATTGGGAAAAAGCTAAAAGTTTGATAAAAGTGTCTACTCGAAAATCAAAACGTAATCAGTTTAATTTCTGTTCAATTATTAAAAAAAATCCGTCCCCTCAAAAATCGAGATATTTTCTACCTTTTTTTTCTATGTAGGTGAAAACTTTCATGAATAAGTCTATCAACTGATAGAGTAATATATGCAAGACATCTGTAAATAGTTCAAGTACTGATATAAAAAGTTTTCATTCGAAAAATGTTAAACTTTTGGTTTTTGTGCGAAACATACGACTTATTTTTGATTTCATGACTCATTTTATATTCGATCAAAAGAGTCGATTCACTAATTGTGAGTGAGTCACCTATGATTCGCTCACACAATTGGACCATTTTTCCCATCTCTGCCCACGTTTTCTGGGACACCCTATATTATTCACAGGAGGATAAAGGAGAGCTTCTATTCAAGACAAACTATAAATCATTCATTAGATTTTCTTGCATAATATCTTGCAAAACTAACGCTTCTTCCGAATCACAATTTTTGTGTAGCGCTTTTCTATTTAAAAATCTAATAAACCAATCAAAAAATTTTAGCAAACTTTACAGAACTGAAAGTTTGCTGAAGATACCCTTAGACTAGGTCTTCGATTTTTTAGAAATATCAATTCAACTTTCTTATCAATAAACCACATGTATATTTCGAAGCCTTTGAAGAAAATGTTTAGCACATTAAAAATAATTTTTCAATACTTACAGTACTTTCATTCAAAAGGGTGAGGGATGCCGTGCATAAATTAGAAATAATAGAAATTTAGGGGACAATTTGAAATTATTTAAAAACATATCTGGTCAATCAGTTCGACAAAAATTTGACTTAACCTAAGGCTGGTTTCTGAGTCATGGTCAAACTCAAAAACGATATCTCGCCAAAAAATATTTGATGGCTTGATTGCTAAAAAATTGACACAAATCTAAACAAGCATCTTTGCAGGAATCCATCAAAGATTTTCCGAAGAATGTCATCCTGAACTAAAGAAGAATCTGCATAAAAATAATTAATAAGTGACCTTCCCAATATTTTTAATCATAGACGAGAACAGCTAGATCGTTTGAAGAATTCACTAAAAATCTCTTATGGAATCCGCCAATTACTTTTCAGGCATTTTCCAAAGAATTTTCAAGTATCTGATCATTTATCACCTTGATTCTCGTTAGGATTCTTACAAAGATATTACCAAGAATTTTCAACGAACTTTAATGTAAACCTATCAGGCATCCTACCAAGAACCCTACCAGGAATCCATAGGTACTTTTATAGAAATATTTCAAGGATCCAATCATATCCCATAAGATTTCTATTGGAAAATAAACTTGAAAGTCTTGAAAAATAAACTTGGCTCCTAAAACATCATTCATTATAACCCCACTACCGGACACTTCACGTTAAACGATCCTTCATCGTAACCATCGAAAGTTCAAAAGCAGTTATCCTGTTGGAAACTGAAATTTATTCGACGATAATGTTTTTACTGTGTTTCGGTTGGTAAATAGAATACAGTGAACACATTTTCAAATAAACTTTCATGATTTTGAACGAAAAAACTGCTCTTGAAAATTCTCAAATTGATGACGGATCCTGCCTCTTGAAGCCACTAAACTCATAATTCAAAGCATATTAGTTTAATTTAATCCTATTAGGGTCAGTTTTTCCTTAGTAGACAATCCCCTATAACCGTCATAGTGGCTTTTTACGGGCGTTTTGTACCAAATCATTACAACGCATATTTTGACATGAAGATTAGAAACTTTTTATCTAAATATCATTGATTCACAGCTCGATTTGGTTAAAAAAAATGATCGAACTAAATAGTTTCGCTTAAAACTCAGACTCCCTTGCACCCAAGAGAAACTATTATTATTGAACAATATAATTGAAGAATTGAGATTTTTTTACATCAAACGAAAGCTTTTGATCCATTCTTTGAAGGAAAATTATAGAAGTTTTGTAAACATACGATTTTGATTTGTGTTTTGCCTTCGCCGTGAAGCTAGTGCTACTATAGGAACAGAAATTAGAAATAGTGCACGAGTGCACGAATATTGGCACAAGCGATATTAAATACAAAAATATGAGTATATCCTTCACGTCAATTTTTCAATGATTTTAAAACATCTGTACTTTTTTTTTAAAGTAGTGCATATTTCAAGGATGTGGTATTCAGCGCAAACATTACTTTCCGTTATAGCTTTCTTTCGAAAAATAGAGAAATCATGGTCCAATCTGTTGTGGTTTTACAATGGATTGCCCCTGATGCCGACCCTGTTAAGTGTTCACCCCTGGTAGTCATCGTCATCGACCGACCAACGGCGCGCCAAAAGTGCGCGCGAACGAAGAGAGAAGAAAGCGAAGAAAACATTTTTTTTTTTTCATTCCACCATTGTTAACCGACCGAAGTAGAAGTAAATTACAAGTTCAGTTTTGTTTCGTAAAGTGTCCGTGTGTTAATTCATTTCTTCCCAATTCCCTACGTGATTTCCACTGCGCGTGTGTCCTCTGCCGCCCTCAGGTTAGGGGCCCAGAAAGTGAGATTGCGGAAGAACGAGAATTTTGCGGAAAAGTGCGAGTTTTCCCGGTTCGGTTGTGATTGCGTCGGTCGCGGTTGTGCGTGCCGGCAAGATGGCGGAAGCGAATAAATTTTCGTTCGCGAAGCTGAACAACAGCAATTGGCAGTGTTGGAAATTTCGCATGGAGATGCTACTCATGCGAGAAGAACTCTGGTACGTGGTTTCGGACGAAAAACCAGAGGAACCGACTGATGCATGGAAGAAGGACGATCAAAAGGCCCGTGCTACGATCGGCCTATGCATTGAAGAAAGTCAGTACAGTTTTGTGAAAAGTGCTAACTCGGCGAAATTGTATTGGAACAATTTGCGCGAATATCATGAGAAGACGACTGTTACATCGCGAGTGTCTTTGCTGAAAAAGTTGTGCAATTTGAACCTCGCAGAGAGTGGCGATTTGGAAAGCCACCTGATTGAAATTGAAGGGTTATTCGACAAGCTAACGATGGCTGGTCAAGAGTTGCAGGAATCATTGAGAGTCGCCATGATTTTGCGCAGTTTGCCGGATTCCTACGGCGGCTTGGTGACGGCATTAGAGAGCCGCCCCGACGCGGATCTCACAATGCAATTAGTGAAATCCAAGTTGCTCGATGAGTATGAGCGAAGAAAAGAACGATCTGGTGATTCAAGTGGTGCAAAGGCGATGAAAAGTGCTACAAAGCCGTGGCACAAGCCCGGTTCTAAAAGTGATTCCGAAAAAGTGTGCTATCATTGCAAGAAGCCGGGGCATTTCCAGCGAAATTGCCGCTTGCTTGCAAAGCTGCAAAGTGATGGGAACAAGAAGAAGAACGAAGTGAAGCCGAACGCCAAGCAGGCGAAAGATGAATGTAGTGGTGTGTGTTTCATGGCAAGTGGTGAGCACAACGATGCGTGGTACATTGACAGTGGTGCTAGCTGCCATATGACGAACGACAAAAACTTTTTTTCGTCGCTTTCTATGAAAGTTGGTGCGAATGTGATTCTGGCGGATGGCAAAGTTGCCGAAACTGCTGGTTGTGGGGAGGGAGTAGTGCATGGCGTCGATGGAGAGGGTAAAGTGATTGAAGTGAAGCTGAAAAATGTGCTCTACGTGCCATCACTAACGAGTGGATTGATCTCTGTCGATCGATTGACCTCCAGAGGATGCATGGTCGTTTTCCGGATGAACGGCTGTGAAGTTCAGGACGCAACTGGTAAGGTGCTGGTCGTCGGAGAGCGATCCGGCTGCTTGTATCGTTTGAAGCTGGCGGAAACCTCAAATCAAGTTCAAGGTAAGGTACACCATTTAAATTGTCAGCATCAATGGCACCGACGTCTTGGGCATCGCGACCCCACAGTGATTTCAAGAATCAACAATGAGAACCTGGGTGTGGGTTTGAATGTTAGCGATTGTGGTATTCGCCAGACATGTGAGCCGTGCTTGGAAGGGAAATTAGCTCGTAATCCCATTCCCAAAACGGCGGAAAGGAAATCGACGAAGATTTTGGATCTGGTGCACACCGATCTGTGCGGACCGATGCGTACGACAACACCCGGGGGAAAGAGGTTTCTTATGACCATGATAGACGACTTTAGCCGTTTTACAGTTGTTTATTTGTTGGAGAAAAAGTCCGACGCCATACAGCGAATCAAGGAATATGTCCGATACGTGGAAAATTTGTTCGGTCGGAAACCAAGAGTTATTCGATCGGATGGAGGGGGAGAATACGCGAACAACGAGTTACGAGCGTTTTTTGCAGCAGAAGGAATTAAAGCTCAGTACACTACGGCGTACACCCCTCAGCAGAACGGTGTGGCAGAGAGGAAAAACCGTTCTTTGCAGGAGATGGCGACAACGATGCTGCTCGATGCTGGCTTAGCTAAGCGGTATTGGGGCGAGGCAGTGCTGACGGCTGCATATCTTCAAAACAGGCTACCGTCGCGTTCTGTCGATACCACCCCGTATCAAAAGTGGTATGGTCGGAAACCGGAGTTAGGGCATTTGAAGGTGTATGGATGTCCAGCGTACGTTCACATCCCGGACGTGAAGAGAGGAAAATTCGAAAGGAAGGCGAATAAATTGCGATTCATCGGATACTCAGATGAACACAAAGGGTACAGGTTCGTCGATACGGAGACCGATAGAGTGACAATCAGCCGCGACGCCAGATTTCTAGAAATGGATGACGGGTCATACCAGGAGCAGAAAAATGAAGATTCCACGAATGGCGACAATGAGTGGTGCTTCGTACCGGAGCCGAAACCAGCGAAGAAGAATGAAGAAGAGCTACCGGAAGATTCCGGAGAAGAAGTAGCGGATGAGTGTGATGTGAGTGAACTCGAACAATATTTTGATGTGAGTGCTGAATCTGAAGACGATCCACTATGTGTGAAGGAGGAGCTCCAGGAAGCTTCGAGCGATGAACCGGTAGGTGTCAGGCGATCTGAGCGCCGTACTCGTGGTGTATTGCCGGACCGTATGTCCGATTTCGTAGTTGGAGTGGCAACGCATTCGGCAGAGGAGCCTACAACTTATGCGGAGGCAATGGGAAGTTCGGAGCGCGATCTTTGGAAGGATGCAATGGATTGTGAGATGCAATCACATCAGAAGATCGGAACGTGGGAGCTGATGCAACTGCCTAAAGGGAAGAAAGTCGTAGGCAGTAAGTGGGTTTATAAGGTGAAGCGAAATGAGGCAAACGAGATAGTGAGATACAAGGCGCGCATTGTGGCGCAGGGATTTACCCAGCTTTATGGTGTAGATTACTCTGAGGTGTTTTCCCCTGTGACCAAACATGCTACCCTGAGAGTCCTGCTGACATTAGCCAGCCAACAGCAACTCGTGTTGAAGCATCTGGATGTCCGAACGGCGTACCTGTATGGAGACATTGAGGAGGACATTTACATGCGCCAACCGCCCGGATATGAGGTTCGGGGAAAGGAGAAGTTTGTGTGCAAGCTCCGTAGAAGTATTTACGGGCTAAAACAGTCAGCGAGATGCTGGAACAGAAAACTATCCAGTGTATTGTCGGCTATAGGATTCAAGGCAAGTTCAGCTGATCCTTGCCTCTACGTGGCGACTAGGAACGGAGAGAAGGTTTATTTAGTCGTGTATGTCGACGATTTTTTAGTTGGATGCCGGAGCGAGAAGGAGATCAACAACGTTTATGAGGAACTCGGCAAGCATTTTGAGATCGTGTGTTTGGGAGATGTGAAGTATTTCCTAGGACTAGAAATAGGAAAGGACAACGGAGTGTACAGTTTGTGCTTGTCGAACTACATCGATAAGTTGATTGTCAAGCTAGGTTTGAAGGACGCAAAGGTAGCAAAGACCCCAATGAATCAAGGATACATCAAGGATGAGACGGAAAGCAAATCTTTTGAGGACGGAACGATGTACAGAAGTGTAGTGGGTGCACTCATGTACATTGCTGTTTGTGCACGCCCAGATATTATGACAAGTGCTGCCATCCTTGGCAGAAAGTTCAGTTCACCGACAGAAGCCGATTGGACAGCTGCCAAACGAGTAGACCGGTACTTGAAAAGTACCAGAACATGGAAGTTACGACTAGGAGGAGCGAGTAATGACGAACTAGTTGCTTTCTCTGATTCTGATTGGGCAGGCGATAAAGGAACGCGCCGGTCAACAACCGGAATAGTAGTCTTGTTGAAATCAAAGCAACTCAGTAATATTTGAATTCCATATTATATACAGTTAGTTTCCCTGTTGCTATGATCATTATATATAACAACTGCATAGCAACCATAGTAGTATAAATATCACCCTGTCGCCAGTACCAGAAATCAGTTTCAAATAAACCACCAGTTTGTTAGTGTTACCACGTGTTTCTCTTTAGGTTATCGGCCCAGTCACGCCATACCTAAGAGCCAGAGAAAAGTGAAAAGTTCTCGAAGCCGTTCCAGCCCCAAGATGTCCAGTGCGAAGAAAGCAGGAATCGTGCAGTTTGCCGGTGAAGGCTACGACACGTGGAAGTTCCGGGTGGAGACCCAACTTTCGGCGCATGGAGTGAAGGAAACCATCACGGAGGACCCCCCGGTGGAGGAACCAGCGAGGACCGCTTTTCTGGAGAAGGACGAAAAAGCGAAAGCGCTTCTGGTGGCATACATTGCGGACAGCCATCTGGAATATATTCGTGACAAGCAAACCGCAAGGGAGATGTGGACGTCGTTGGCAAATACCTATGCCAAAAAAGGTTTTGCAGCCCAGACGTACATCCGGCGGTCGATGGCGTTGTTGCGGATGGAGGAAGGAACCCCCCTGGCGGACCATTTCCGTCGGTTCGATGAGCTGGGAAGACAGCTGAAAAACGCCGGTGCCACGGTTACGGAGCTCGACCTGGTGAGCCAACTGTTTATTTCGTTGCCACCTAGTTACGATGTGGTTACCACGGCGATGGAAAATTTGGACGACCAACTGAAGCTTGAGACCGTCAAAGCACGCCTTCTAGCGGAGGAGCAAAAGCGATCTGGAAGAGAATCCGGTTCGAGTGCTGCGAGCGGGTCTGATGGAGTGGTGTTGGCGGCCAGATCCGGAAATCGACGGCCACAATCATCGAAATTCGCCGGTAAGTGCTACCACTGTGGAGAAATCGGGCATAAGAAGTTTGCCTGCCCAAAAGTGAAAAATCGTTCCGATCGGGCTCAAGTAGCGAAGATTCCAATCGACAAGGCGGTGGCGCTTGTGTCCGGAGCGAAGGTGTCGGAAAAGCCGGACGAAATCGAGTGGGTCCTAGATTCGGGAGCGAGTTCCCACATGGTCGGCGACGAAGGTTACTTCCAGGAGATCCACAAGCTGCACGTGCCGCTTCATATCGACAGTGCAAAGGATGGTGAGAGGCTGGTAGCAACGAAGGAAGGTACCGTGAAGGCCAGGTTATGCGTTGGTGAAAATCGGTACACGTTGTCGTTTGGACACGTGTTGCTCGTCAAGCAACTGAAATACAACCTGATGTCGTTGTCAAAGTTGCTGAACGCGGGCGTGCACGTGGAATTCAAGCCGGATCGTGCCATTTTGACGAAGGACGGCGAAACCATCGGTGTGGCGAAATCGAAGGGCAACCTTTTTTATCTGCGGATGAATCGTTTGCCAAGTGGATCGGCATTGGCAGCCGGTAGCAACACGGAGCTACAGCTGTGGCATAAGCGGTATGGGCACCTTAGCTTCAAGAATGTGCTCAAGCTGAAAAATTCCGCGATGGTGGACGGGCTGGATGGTCTCCATGGTGATGCAAAATTTTGCGACGCTTGCGCTGAGAGCAACATGGTAAGACAACCGTTTTGTGGTACAAGACCGCAAACTCGAAGGCCCCTGGAGCGCGTGCACACGGACGTGTGTGGGCAAATCACCCCGCCAACTTCGGATGGATACCGCTACTTTCTATCGTTTGTGGACGACTATACGCACTTCGGAGTCGTGTACCTGCTGAAAAGAAAGGACCAAGTGTTCGATTATTTCAAGGTATATGAAGCGATGGCGACGGCTAAATTTGGGACGAAAATTGCAAATTTGCGATGCGACCTCGGGCGTGAGTATTTTTCAAAAGAGCAGCTAGCCTACTATGATGCAAAAGGCATTCAAGTGGAGTCAACGGTCGGGTACACCCCGCAGCAAAATGGTGTGGCGGAACGTTTCAACCGCACTATAGTGGAGAAAATGCGAGCGATGCTGACCGAGTCGGGTGCGCCAAAGTACCTTTGGGGAGAAGCGGTCCTGAATGCTGTCTACGTTACCAACAGAAGTCCGACTGAAGCAATCAAAGGTAAGGAAACACCTGCTGAACGGTGGCATGGAGAAAAGCCTGATGTAACCAAGCTGCGAGTTTTCGGGTGCCAAGCGTTTTCCTGGGTACCGAAACAGAAGAGAGGTAAGCTGGATCCAACCGGACGAAAGTGTGTGATGCTCGGTTACGCACCAACTGGATATCGTCTTTGGGATCAAGAAAAGCGGAAAATGTTTGTGGCCCGCGATGTCCGCTGCAACGAAGCAGCATTCCCATTCAAGGCACCGAGTGAGAGCGACGGACGATTAGTGATTCCGGAGGACGTATCACCGGCTCCCGAGCAAGAGGGGGAAATTGAAGAGCAGCAGATGATTAAAGCAGTTGGAGAAGCTCGAAGTGATGCTCGTGACTCCGACGATGAGGATGTTGGTGATCAAGATTCCGACGAAGATTCTGCTACGGAAGTGGAAGACAACGACGAGGAAGGTGCAACCGCACTCCCACCACAATCAGAAAGGAACAAAACTACTGGTGAAGTTCCGAGGTCTAGTGGTCGGGAGTGCAGGAGACCAGGTTGGTTTTCAGATTTTCTTACGTACAAGGCCCTTTCTGCTGGTGCGAATTCCCTACAGGTTCCCGAATGTTACAATGATGTCAAAGGTCATCCGAACGAGCCTGACTGGAGGGAAGCAATCCGAGACGAGTTGGTGGCTTTGCAGAAGAACCAAACGTGGACCGTGGTCAAACGCCCTGCCAAGGTACAACCCGTACCGTGCAAGTGGGTGTTCAACCTGAAGACGGATGCTGACGGGCGTCCTGCGCGCTACAAGGCGAGGCTGGTAGCTAAGGGCTATGCGCAAAAGAGACACGTGGACTACGAGGAGACTTTCGCACCGGTGGCCCGGTTGACTACCATTCGGACACTATTGGCACTAGCAACGACGAATGGGATGCATATTCACCAGCTAGATGTCAAGACCGCTTTCCTGAACGGGAAGCTCAAGGAGAAGGTGTACATGCAGTGTCCAGAGGGGGTGAAGATGCGCCCTGATGAAGTGTGCTTGCTGCATCGTGCACTTTATGGTCTGAAGCAGTCGCCCAGGTGCTGGAACAGCCATTTCAACGAGTTTCTGACGACCTTGGGTTTCGTGCGATCGAAGCACGATTATTGCTTGTACGTTCGAGCATGCGGAGATGCCACTGTGTACCTGGTGGTATACGTTGACGACCTCCTGATCGCCGCTGTGGATGAGGTCGACATCGAACGTGTGAAGACCACATTGATGCAGAAATTCGAAATGACGGACATGAAGGAGCTGCACCATTTCCTTGGAATCAAGATCCACAGGGATTTGGACCGTGGCCTGATGAAACTGTCCCAGACAAGCCAGATCGAGACGATAATTGCTCGTTTTGGAATGCAAAACTGCAATCCTGTGAAAACGCCAGCCGAACCAAGACTGCAGTTGAAGCGAGAAGTCGTAAAATGCGAGTATCCCTACCGCGAACTCATCGGTAGTCTCATGTACGTCATGATGGGTTCTCGACCAGACCTGTGTTTCATCGTTGGATACCTGGCGAGGTTCCAGGATGCTGCTGGTGAAGAACATTGGAAGCATGCCAAACGCGTCCTACGATACCTGCAAGCAACGAAGAAGTTAGGATTAGTTTACAGAAGCAAGCCGAAGGAACCAACGATAGCTGCTTACGTGGACTCCGACTTCGCAAGCGACGAATGTGACCGGAAATGCGTTTCCGGATTTCTACTGAAGGTGCACGGAAACACTGTCGCCTGGTCATCGAAGAAGCAGTCGACTGTGGCGATGTCATCTACCGAAGCCGAGTACGTAGCCATGAGTTCCTGCGTGAGCGAGACGATTTGGCTAACCGGATTAATGGCCGATCTTCGACAAGATGCCCTACTGTTTCCGGTATCGGTCTATGAAGACAACCAAGGAGCGATTGCGATGGCAGAACGAGAGGAAACGAGGAGAGTCAAACACATCGACGTGAAGTTTCATTTCATCCGAAATGCAGTTGCCGAAGGGAAGGTCAAGTTGATTTACATTCCGACCCAGAAACAGCAAGCAGACATCCTCACGAAGTCCTTGCCCGCTCCAACGTTTATAGCTTTGAGAAGTAAGTTAGGGTTAGAAGGAAACAACTGAGAGGGGGTGTTGAAATCAAAGCAACTCAGTAATATTTGAATTCCATATTATATACAGTTAGTTTCCCTGTTGCTATGATCATTATATATAACAACTGCATAGCAACCATAGTAGTATAAATATCACCCTGTCGCCAGTACCAGAAATCAGTTTCAAATAAACCACCAGTTTGTTAGTGTTACCACGTGTTTCTCTTTAAGTCTATTATGGAGGAGGAGTTGTGTCTTGGTCGAGCCGCCGGCAGGAATGCGTGACGCTATCCACGATGGAAGCGGAATACGTAGCTCTTGCTGAAACATATCAAGAAGTGATTTGGTTGCGACGTTTGCTCGAGGATTTTGGCGTGAAGCAGGAGAATGCAACCGTTGTTAACGAAGATAACCAAGGTTGCCTAAGTTTTGCGAAGTCTGAGAGATCAACGAAGCGTTCGAAACATATCGAGACGAAACATCATTTTGTGAAAGATTTGTGTGACCAAGGAGAAGTTATTCTAAAGTATTGCCCGACGAATGAGATGAACGCAGATATACTAACGAAGCCTTTGGGGCTAGTGAAGCATTATCAGTTTACTGCTAATTTGGGATTGTTTGGAGAGAAGCAAGGGACCAACCATTGAGGAGGAGTGTTGTGGTTTTACAATGGATTGCCCCTGATGCCGACCCTGTTAAGTGTTCACCCCTGGTAGTCATCGTCATCGACCGACCAACGGCGCGCCAAAAGTGCGCGCGAACGAAGAGAGAAGAAAGCGAAGAAAACATTTTTTTTTTTCATTCCACCATTGTTAACCGACCGAAGTAGAAGTAAATTACAAGTTCAGTTTTGTTTCGTAAAGTGTCCGTGTGTTAATTCATTTCTTCCCAATTCCCTACGTGATTTCCACTGCGCGTGTGTCCTCTGCCGCCCTCACAATCAAGATGGTGTATTAGAAACCATCTTGATTGGACCATGATTTCTCTATTTTTAGACTTTATCCGGTATTGAAAGCTGTCCAGTACTGGGGGATCTTCCCCTAATGAAAATGGTTAACCGGGCTAAATAATATTACTAATTGTACATTTTATTTCCTAAGCAGTTCAGAGGAAAGGGTAAGCGTAAGTGAAAATATAATTTAAATCTATTTTTGAATTACTGAATTTAATTATTGAAAAGATATCTCAAATCTATTTCTATTCCTGTATATATTTAAATATATTTATCTATTGTATTGCTTTATTAGAATAACAAATTGGTTTTACTTGATAATCCATAAAACGAAGTTTAAAAAAAAAAAGAAATTTATTCATGTTTAGTAAATGTTTTTTAAATTTTCATTTTTTTCAGAAATCCTCCAAAATACTTACTAAAAACTTTTCAAATCTTCTCAGGTGATGGAAATTGTTGTGAAGCCTTCCGAACCAGTAGAACTAATTGAGATATTTTGTTATGCGAAAATGAGACGTTAAATCATCAAGGTTCTATATCTATGCTGAACAATATATCTATATCTTATCTATATCTATACTAACAATACAGAAGTATAGGAAGTATACAGGTAGCCGTAGCGGTAAATGCGCAGCTATTCAGCAAGACCAAGCTGAGGAACGTGGGTTTGAATCCCACCGGTCGAGGATCTTTTCGGGTTGGAAATTTTCTCGACTTCCCAGGGCATAGAGTATCAATCTACCTGCCACACGATATACGCTTGCAAAAATGGTCATTGGCATAGTAAACTCTCAGTTAATAACTGTGAAAGTGCTCATAAGAACACTAAGCTGAGAAGCAGGCTCTGTTCCAGTGGGGACGTAACGCATGAAAGAAGAAGAAGCTACACTTTGATAGAATTTTAAATTGCTTGGGAATGATTTTTTATTGAATGTTGTTGCGCCGCTATCAAATCGGATCACGCCAGTGAGACTCGCGACGCGCCTTAACTCAATGCTTTTTAAAATCAGTTTTCTAGTGTTGTACTGCATTCTTACGATATTTATTAACACAGCACACTATTGAAATATTAGTCGCGACCGTCGCGACGCTTGAAAATTGAGAAAAAAAAATAATAGAAAGTTTGTCCTTATTTCTGCCCATATTATTACTTATTAGTTATAGCAACTTTCGTAAATTAAATCTACCTAATATTCCCTGGCCACGATTTTGAACAGTTCTGTTTTCAAAATATATACAAGCATTATATTTTAACGGTGAATTAAACTACAACAGCAGCTATAATAGTGTCCACCTCTAATTTAACATGTAATTTGCAACGGTATTCAAACAAATTTCAAACAATTAAAGCATTCTCCAATTTTACAATTAAATTTAACTTTTTCTTCAACTTAGAAACCATTTATGAACTGCTAAGTAAATTTTATATTTGCATAGGTAATAGAAAAGTAATAACCTAATGAGACATTCCCAACATTTCATACACATGCTTACATTTGTCTCAAATTCCAGAAAACTTGGATCTTCACCAATAATTTCCAACAATTTTGAAATATTTTCAGTAATATTTATCCTTGGCTTTCATCTAAAATCCTTAAGCGTTTAAATAACAAGGCTCTAAAATTGTCTAAAAACTGTTTGTAAAGGATACTATTTCGATTTCATTTGCAGCGTTTGTAATTGTAATTGTAATATTATTAATCACGGTATCCTTTCAGTGTACACGACAAGGAAAATCAAAGCGTTTGATGGAGTAACAAGAGTTCAAAACAGTCCAGAACCAGGGTCAGGGAGGAGACGTAATATTCTATGCAGACCACATGAACACCATCGGAAAAAATAGGAAGGGTTGGGATTAGGTATAGGGTGTAGACTTGGCACAGTAATGCAATTAATGGTGCAAAATGTAAATGTGTTGATAGCAAACCTAAACACATTTTGTTGAATAAACTAAATATTTCAAGTAGTAAAAAAAAAATCAAAATTGTTCCCAAATTTAACAGAAAAATAATAAGATCAAAATTATTTAATAAGTTATATTTGTAGGATGCCGTTAAAGACCAAAGGTAAAGTAATTAAAAACTAAATGACAAGAGGTCAAATTTCTCGAGATAGTATTGATTGTTTTATCGTCGAAATCTCGATTAAAAAGTGTAACACAACGGACGTGCATGCTCCAATGACACAGCCGACAAAGTTTCAATGGACCAGTAGGTGAATTCTGGCGAGCCATTTCTTCGAAGACAAGAAATTTTCTTCCATCACTCACCAGCAAGAAAATTTTCTTTTCTTCGAAGAAAATACGCGGCTGAATTCGCCTACAGGTAACACCCCGTGACACGATGCAGTTTACTGCCCGACGACACTAACTGCTCGGCCACGAAGCCTTCAAAATTGTGTGAATTGCAACGAATATTAAACAATAATTCTCAATCATTCTCCAAGACCCTAATCAACCCTAAAAATCGTTAAAAACAATTTTCAACATTCTCAATCAATAATTAATAATTTGTGGCCGTTGACATATAGTTACCTGTTTTACCGTAGATGTTCCGGAGCTGAGACTCCATTAAGGTTCATCATAATCAAATCGCTGCAGTGCGCCAGTTGCTGAACATCCGGGAAGCCGCATCCAGCTTACTCACAAGTCTATCCATGGGCAATGAGCCACCAGACTTCCATGACCTCTGCCAATCCAGCAGGAAAAATCGAGCAGGAAAAAAGCTCACATAAAGCGCCGCCTGTGTTTCAGTGTGCGAACTATGAGCAGGAAAAAAAATCTTTCCTGCTAACTTCACAGTTTTGAGCTTTTTCCCTGCTGGCTTCACAATGACTGAGCTTTTTTCCCGCTTGTTTCACAGGTCGTGCTTTTTTCCTGCTGAGTTGATTTTTTTTAATTTTGGCATAGAAAACAAGATTTTTAAGGTTGTTCCTTTACATTTTTGAAAACAATGCTATTTTCGGAGACTGTGCCACGAATTGGACTCATATTTGAATAAGACAGGAAGATTTTATGTGTTATTTTATAAGGAGGTTGTTTTTCTACCCGCACCGTATTACAAGTTACCGGTCAGTAGAGTCCTTGCAGGGATGGTAGCGAGTCACTTTGTTTTGTGATGGTCATTATTTAGACCTAGAAACTAATCATTTTTGTGCTTATTCTGCGCGGCGTGTGAGTCGTGACGACTCGCTCTCACCGTGAGTGACGTAAGACGACTAATGTTAATCAAAATGGGAGCGATTCGACAATTGTCACCTCATTCGACTCGTGTCACCTCACACGCCGCGCAGAATAGGTACATTTTTCACGAAAATGGTTGATAAAGTCACTAATTTCAGGCGATAAAAATCGACAATCTGGATAAGATCCTTAAACTTAAATAACATTACCCAATTATTTTGCAGATATTCATCGTTTCAATGACAAACAATATTTTGACTCTCAGAAACAAAGCGTCAGAAAGGAGTTTTTAACAAACCTACTGGTAACATTATGGGAAAGTCCTGTATGGAAAAAAACAGTCTGTATGCCTGGACACTAGGCGTTTTTCAGAATCCAAAAGTAATTTCAAAATATTAACATCATTATACAAGGCAGTTATTAGCTTACACAAATATGACGATTATGTCCTCACATATTATGAAATTAGAGACATGCCCTCTATTGCACGGACCCTTTATTGGAAGTTTTAGCATGATTTGAGATCTTTGAAAAAGCAATCATTTTCTCGATAAAAGTGCTTAACGCTCAACGCTCCGTCATCGTAATCATCGTCATTATCGAAACTTCAAAAGCAGTTTTTCTTTTCAAAACTGAAAATTATTCGATGAAAATGTGTTCACTGTGTTTCATTTGGAGAATACAATACGGTGAACACATTTTCCTGAAAATTTTCTTGATTTTGAACGAAAAAACTGCCTTTAAAAATTCCAAAATCAATGACGAATCCTGCCCCCTTAAGCACTAACAAATTGATGTGCAAAAAAAAAACACATGCATCTTCCTTCTGCGGTATTGGTTTGAATTTTCATTAGCTGGTTGATTTGTACGAGTTAAATGAATTTAGTGTCTGGGCATAGATGACACCTAAAAATGCATGCATATTTGTACAAAAAGTGTAATAACCTTCAAAATTAAAATTTGAAGGTTTAATGAGTCACAAAATTCACGCAAAAATAATATACTTTTTGAATTATATATTTGAAACAAAAAGTGTCCGAGGATAAGGATATGATAGGTATAGGGTGCAGAGCTACTTGGGCATTTCCATGATTCACTTTGGCAAGGGGGGTTTTTCTCAGCCAAATTGTATGGAACTTTGCAATAAGAAGCACTTCAACACGAACGACTTTGAGTTTAATTGTAATTTATTGAACTAAACTTATTGGCCGACGAAATCTTATCAAAATTCTTACAGAATTTATACCAGCAACTTCTCTTGAAACTCCTAACAAATTGCTAAAAATAGCTATTGCCAAAAATACATCCAATAAATAACAAGCCAATGGACAGTAAATAAGCAGTTGCATTTAGCGCGATCTTTTAAACGCTAAGCATACAATTGGAGAAGTTAAATATACGTTTTTCAACGAGGATGCATTTTTCCCGCAGGCTTACCAGCTAAGATACATGTTGCATTTTGGAGTTTCTTTTTGATTGAAAAATAAAAAAAAAATAATTTTGAGCGATCGTTTAACCCTCTAATACCCAAATTTTTGTTTTCGATCTAAATATAATTTTTCGTTATCTAAAATCATTCTAAACACGGTTTGGGCAATGATTTATTTTTCTTCGCAAATTTATGAATTTTGGTTTTTGATTTTTATTATTTTTATTTTTGAACATCCCTATCCTTTTCAATTTTTTTGAAGCCTCTTCTTGTTACTGATTTTTGACAATAATAAAAATTAGAGTTTTTACTATACTTTTGAAAATATGATTTTTTCAATTTTTTTCTGGAACATTTATTATTTTCCGTGTAACTAACGGAAAAACAGATTTGAAATCATTTCAATACCATCAGGCTCTTTTTCTGTGATAGGTTGATCGTAGAAAAATATAAAAAGTAATTTTTTTTATAATACACGTTAAATGAATTAAAGGCATTTGAAGGTTATATAAGAATACAATTTTTCAAACTATTTTCAATAATACAAAAAAGTTTCAAAAACCATAAAAAACTTTTCTTATATGCATGTTATGAGTCAAGGTTTAAGCCAAAAATAAAATCATTTTAATTTCCGAGCTACGAAAAAATACACAAAATTCCAAAGTGTACCCCGTCTAAAGGCGGGGTTGGGTATTAGAGGGTTAAACCCTTAGCTTTTGGATGGACAAATTTGTTCTACGGTTTTCAACGTGGATATATTATTCCTGCTAACTTAACAGCTAAGATACAAGATGCTATTTGGGATTTCTTTTTGATATATAAATACAAATTTAATTTTGAGCAATCGCTTATACCCTTAGCTTTTGGTTGGACAAATTTGTTCTACGGTTTTCAACGTGGATATATTTTTCCTGCTAACTTAACAGCTAAGGTACAAGATGCATTTTAGGGTTTCTTTTTGATTGAAAAATGAAAATTTAATTTTAAGCGATCGTTTAAACCCTTAGCTTTTAGGTGGGCAAATTTGTTCTACGGTTTTTAACGTGGATATTTTTTTCCTGCTAACTTAACAGCTAAGGTACAAGATGCATTTTAGGGTTTCTTTTTGATTGAAAAATAAAAATTTAATTTTAGGCGATCGATTAAACCCTTAGCTTTTAGGTGGAAAAATTTGTTCTACGGGTTTCAACGTGGATATATTTTTCCTGCTAATTTAACAGCTAAGGTACAAGATGCATTTTGGGGTTTCTTTTTGATTGAAAAATGAAAATTTAATTTTAAGCGATCGTTTAAACCCTTAGCTTTTGGGTGGACAAATTTGTTCTACGGTTTTTAACGTGGATATTTTTTTCCTGCTAGGTTCACAGCTAAGGTACAAGATGCATTTTGGGGTTTCTTTTTGACATGAAGATCAAAATTTAATTTTAAGCGATCGTTTAAACCCTTAGCTTTTAGGTGGAAAAATTTGTTCTACGGGTTTCAACGTGGATATTTTTTTCCTGCTAGCTTAACAGCTAAGGTACAAGATGCATTTTGGGGTTTGACATGAAGATCAAAATTTAATTTTAAGCGATCGTTTAAACCCTTAGCTTTTAGGTGGGCAAATTTGTTCTACGGTTTTTAACGTGGATATTTTTTCCCTGTTAACTTAACAGCTAAGGTACAAGATGCATTTTAGGGTTTCTTTTTGATTGAAAAATGAAAATTTAATTTTCGGCGATCGTTTAAACCCTTAGCTTTTAGGTGGGCAAATTTGTTCTACGGTTTTCAACGTGGATATTTTTTCCCTGCTAACTTAACAGCTAAGGTACAAGATGCATTTTAGGGTTTCTTTTTGATTGAAAAATGAAAATTTAATTTTAAGCGATCGTTTAAACCCTTAGCTTTTGGGTGGGCAAATTTGTTCTACGGTTTTTAACGTGGATATTTTTTTCCTGCTAACTTAACAGCTAAGGTACAAGATGCATTTTAGGGTTTCTTTTTGATTGAAAAATGAAAATTTAATTTTAAGCGATCGTTTAAACCCTTAGCTTTTGGGTGGGCAAATTTGTTCTACGGTTTTTAACGTGGATATTTTTTTCCTGCTAACTTAACAGCTAAGGTACAAAATGCATTTTAGGGTTTCTTTTTGATTGAAAAATAAAAATTTAATTTTAGGCGATCGATTAAACCCTTAGCTTTTAGGTGGAAAAATTTGTTCTACGGGTTTCAACGTGGATATTTTTTTCCTGCTAGGTTCACAGCTAAGGTACAAGATGCATTTTGGGGTTTCTTTTTGACATGAAGATCAAAATTTAATTTTAAACGATCATTTAAACCCTTAGCTTTTAGGTGGGCAAATTTGTTCTACGATTTTCAACGTGGATATATTTTTCCTGCTAGGTTCACAGCTAAGGTACAAGATGCATTTTGGGGTTTCTTTTTGATTGAAAAATGAAAATTTAATTTTAAGCGACCGTTTAAACCCTTAGCTTTTAGGTGGGCAAATTTGTTCTACGGTTTTTAACGTGGATATTTTTTCCCTGCTAACTTAACAGCTAAGGTACAAGATGCATTTTAGGGTTTCTTTTTGATTGAAAAATGAAAATTTAATTTTAAGCGATCGTTTAAACCCTTAGCTTTTGGGTGGACAAATTTGTTCTACGGTTTTTAACGTGGATATTTTTTTCCTGCTAACTTAACAGCTAAGGTACAAGATGCATTTTAGGGTTTCTTATTGATTGAAAAATGAAAATTTAATTTTAAGCGATCGTTTAAACCCTTAGCTTTTAGGTGGGCAAATTTGTTCTACGGTTTTTAACGTGGATATTTTTTCCCTGCTAACTTAACAGCTAAGGTACAAGATGCATTTTAGGGTTTCTTTTTGATTGAAAAATGAAAATTTAATTTTAAGCGATCGTTTAAACCCTTAGCTTTTAGGTGGGCAAATTTGTTCTACGGTTTTTAACGTGGATATTTTTTCCCTGCTAACTTAACAGCTAAGGTACAAGATGCATTTTGGGGTTTCTTTTTGATTGAAAAATGAAAATTTAATTTTAAGCGATCGTTTAAACCCTTAGCTTTTGGGTGGGCAAATTTGTTCTACGGTTTTTAACGTGGATATTTTTTTCCTGCTAACTTAACAGCTAAAGTACAAAATGCATTTTAGGGTTTCTTTTTGATTGAAAAATAAAAATTTAATTTTAGGCGATCGATTAAACCCTTAGCTTTTAGGTGGAAAAATTTGTTCTACGGGTTTCAACGTGGATATATTTTCCTGCTAGGTTCACAGCTAAGGTACAAGATGCATTTTGGGGTTTCTTTTTGACATGAAGATCAAAATTTAATTTTAAACGATCATTTAAACCCTTAGCTTTTAGGTGGGCAAATTTGTTCTACGATTTTCAACGTGGATATATTTTTCCTGCTAATTTAACAGCTAAGGTACAAGATGCATTTTAGGATTTTTTTGATTGAAAAATGAAAATTTAATTTTAAGCGATCGTTTAAACCCTTAGCTTTTGGGTGGACAAATTTGTTCTACGGTTTTTAACGTGGATATTTTTTTCCTGCTAACTTAACAGCTAAGGTACAAGATGCATTTTAGGGTTTCTTTTTGATTGAAAAATGAAAATTTAATTTTAAGCGATCGTTTAAACCCTTAGCTTTTAGGTGGGCAAATTTGTTCTACGGTTGTTCGGACTTTGAGCGGGTAGAAAAACTTCTGTGAAGCGATTTTTGGTGTTTCGCTCAAAGCTAAAAATATATGTATATTTTTGAATTCTGGATAGTTCAAGGTTACGTTTCAAGGTATCTTACATTAATTTTTCTCCTTACTGACAATCCCACGTACGACCTCACAACGCTTTCTGCCCGAAAGTCCTACTACACATAATAGCACATTAGATCAGGAATAAATCATATAATTATAGAAACTTACGCCTTAAGCGACAAAATAACCGTGGAATTATGATCAGCCAACAATGGGTTACAGTAATGCCTAACCTAAAGAATATAAATTTAGGGAATATCGCAAAGAACTCTTATTCTGACAGGTTTCACTCACTTTACAGTTCATATGGTTTATCCAACTTTAATCTAATCCTATCAGCCTTTAAATTCAGTAATTTCTCGACACAATTCAATATAAAAATTCGCAATCATATAGCACATCTGCATCACATATGGTGTACACGTTTTTTCGTCTATAACATCTCGCCTTAGGTATGGTTGTCATAACGATTGACGTCTATCTCTTTGCATTCGTATTGTTAACTATCTGTCGGGGGATTCACCGCCGTACCGTTCATTCCCGTTTATCCGAACACTCCCCAGCCCATAAACCCTGGTCATAATCCCCTTCGGAAGCTTGGCCAGGTTTATCAGCTATTTCAAGAACCGCTAACCGAGCAGCCGGTCGCCTAAAGATCCCTCCATTCGTTCGTACCACAGCTTGGCGCACTCGTCCATCAGCTCCAGCAAAAACCTCTTCAACTATGCCTCGGACTCCTGCAGCACCCTTACCATCATCCATGACGAAGACTAAGTCTCCTGCCTTTAATGATCTGCTTTCAACGTTCCACTTACTCCGTTGATTCAATGTCGGCAAATATTCTCTGCACCATCTGTTCCAGAATTCGTTCGCCAATGCCAAAGAACGCTTATAACTGCTCCTTAGCTCTTCTGCCACAGATATTGGTACTTGGAACGGTAGGTGTTGTCCCGAAGTGCTGCCAAGGAGAAAGTGATTCGGAGTAATAGCATCCAGTTCAGCGTCCTCCGTTCCAGAATACGTCAACGGACGAGAGTTGACAAGATATTCAGCTTCGGCCAGGGTCGTTATTAAAATTTCATCAGTCATCCTCCGTCCATCGCTTAATGCTGCCATTGTTTCTTTAACGGACCTCACCATTCGCTCCCATACTCCGCCCATATGAGGAGCAGACGGCGGGTTAAAGGTCCACTTCGTGTTTGTACCCGTAAATGTATTTGCACAATCTCGATCAATTCTCTCCAGCTCATCACGAAGCTCTCTACTTGCCCCCTGAAAATTCGTACCGTTGTCTGAAAATATCTCGACAGGAGAACCACGTCGCCGAATGAATCGACGGATTGCCTGCTTGCACGACTCAGTGCTTAAACTATACGCCACCTCACAATGGACAGCTCGCACGACCAGACACGTGAACAGTGCTACGTAACGTTTTTCCTTGCGTCTTCCTACAGTAACGTCGATAGGCCCAAAGTAATCGAGCCCTACGTAACTGAAGGCACGCACGAAAGGCTGCATTCGCTGAACAGGGAGGGGCGCCATACGCGGTACCATTGGCTTGCTTTTCCGAAGTCGGCATTTCAGGCAGTTGTTGATGACTTTTCCGACAGCTGTACGTAGCTTAGGAATGAAATAAGCCTGTCGTACTTCATTTACCACGGTTTCCTTTGATCCATGCGCATACCGAACGTGGTAATCCTCCAAAATCTTCGATGTAATGATATGATTCCTCGGCAATATAACAGGGAATCGAGTACACATCTCGGTGAACACCGCTGCAGCGGTTCTCCCTTCCATTCTGATAACATCGTCTTCATCCAAAAATGGCGATGTTTTGTACAGTTTACTCGACTTGTCGATGGAGATCCACTGATCCGGAGGAAGATCCCTATTCCTATTCAAAATCTTCACTTCATCTGGAAAAGCATCGGCTTGAACGATCCTCCACAGTAGACGTTCCGCTTTCGCTAACTCTTCCTGTCGTATTTCCACCAGTACGGCTGGTAAGGTCGATTTCCTGGATTTGGCGCTTCTTACCGCTTCGATAGATTGTCCGGAACGTTTGCGCTTACAATTCGAAACAAAGCGATACACTAGTGCTACCGTTCTCAAGAGTACCTTCCAGTTTGAAATGCGTGTGGCATCAATAATAGGTTGCGTGATGCCAACGTGGTGGAGTAGATAGCATGGTCTGATCTCCTCGGTTACAGTCGCTCTAGTTTTTGGTTGCTCTGGCCACAATTCCTCCGCTTGATATAGAAAAGGCGGTCCGTTAAACCATCTTCCATCCGCATCCATCATAGTTCCCGGTCCCCACTTCGTCATGTCGTCGGCAACATTCTTTTTCGATGGAACGTACCTCCATGAGTTGATGTCTGTCGAGTGCAAAATTTCAGCTATACGATGCGCCACGTACGGTTTGTATTTTCGGCTGTCAGACCGAATCCAGGAGAGAACCGTCATGGAATCTACCCAAAGAAATTGTTCCTGAATCGAAACAGGTAAGGAAGCCAGCAGAGTTGTCATCATCCTCGCCCCAATCACTGCGGCTTGCAGTTCTAATCGGGGTGTTGAGGTCAGCTTCAGTGGCGCAACTTTCGCTTTGGAGCCCACCAGAGTGCAGCGAACTTCTCCCGCTACTCGATACCGCAGGTATGCTACGCAACCGTAGGCGTCGTCACCGGCATCTGAGAAAATGTGCAGCTGAACCGAAGTTATGTTGTTGATTGATTCGTCGCCGAAGAAACACCGTTGAACCTTCACAGTTTCGATGGCTGGGAGAATTCTTGTCCAGCTTAGCCACCTATTGAAAATTGCATCCGTTACTGGTTCATCCCAGTCCGTTCCACTTCCTCCTACAGGGTCATAGAAGCTCATGACACACTGTAAGATGATGCGCTTGGTAGGTCGTACTTTGTTCACAAGATAGGGGATCAACTTTTCCTTCAGCCCCATACTAAACGTGAACACGTCTTCTTCAGGCACCCAAAGCAACCCCAGCACTCGTTCAGACTCCAACGTTTTGTCGTAGCAAAGTGTCTTCGTTGGTTTACCTTCCTCTCCCAGCGCTTCGAGTACTTTTGGTACGTTACTCACCCAATTACGGATTTCGAACCCGCCGAGAGAATGGACTTCCCTTACTTCACGTGCACGCTGAATGGCTTCGTCTTCGCTGTCCGCACTATCAAAATAGTCATCGACATAGTGTCGATTGATAATGGCATCTGCGGCGGCTGGAAATTGGCTTGCATGCTCCCGAGCATTGGTGTCCTTTGCAAAATGAGCGTTGCACGGTGAACACTTCGCGCCGAAGATGACGACGTCCATGACGTAGACATCGGGATTTTTGGATGGATCCTGCCGGAACAAGAACTTCTGGAATCGTGTATCTGGCTGGCGCATTCGGATTTGAAGAAACATTTCCTTCACATCGCCTCCAAATCCGATTCGTCGTCCTCTGAAGTGGTTGATTATATCCAGTAAAGAGACCAACATGTCTTGACCCTTAAGCAGCATGTCATTGAGAGATGTTCCGCCTGCTTTGGCGGCTGCGTCCAACGTCAACCGAATCTTCCCCGGTTTCTTCGGGTTCACAACTACGTTCAATGGCAAGAACCACTCCTGTCCTGATTGGCTGCGACGAAGCTCATCAGTTGACGCTTTATGAGCATAGCCCTTCTCGACAAAATCTTCGATGGCACGGGCTACCTTCTCCTGCATATCAGGATTCCTTTTGAAGCGCTGCTCTAAGTTCTGCATACGCCGGAAGGCCATGGCGTAACTATCCGGCATTCGAATTTCATCGGTTCGCCACAAAAGGCCGGTTTCAAACCGATTTCCGATGCGCCTAGTAGTTTTCTCCAAAATAAAGCGAGCTCTTCGATCTTCGTCGGATTCCACGCGATACGGACAAGCAATTCCGGCTTCTTCCAACGTAAAATAGTTTTTCAGCGACTGTTCCATCGAAACATCGCATTGGTGCACTCCACAGTATTCTTCTGAGGCATTTGAGCTCACTGGTCCACTAACTGTCCATCCAAGTTTGCAACGCAGACCGACTGGTTCTCCTTTCTTTCCTATGCGAGATTCAATTGGCGCCATCAAATCGAGATTATCTGAACCAATCAAAATCGTGGATTCTGCGTCCGCTTGATTCTCGACGAACAAGCCCCGGAGGTGTTTGAACCTTGAAACCAAATCGTCAAAATTTACGCTTTGTTTCGGTAGATTCATCCGTTCAACGGTGTGTACTTCATCCAGCAAAAATCGTTCACTCGATCCTTTTCCGGACACCGTCAGACATACGTTCATCGATGATTTTTCAGTCCTGGTAACCCCTGACGTCCATTTCAGATCCAATGGCCTGACCGCTCCTTTGAGTCCCAATTTTCTCGCCATGCTGCTTTCCAATAGCGTTTTGGATGAACCCTCGTCGAGAAAGGCGAAGGTTGCCACTTCCTTCGACCCGTTAATGAGAATGACCGGTACTACGCGGAAGACTACAGAGGATTTGCTAATTCGCTGATGTACCATGCAGCTCGACTCTTGGGGTTCTACCTGATGCAGTAGAGCGTGGTGCTTGCCATTACAACCCAGAACGTTGCACTGCATTTTGTTACGACAACGCATGTTTCCGTGATTGTATAAGCAGACGGCGCACAGTTGTCGGTCCTTCACCAATTGAAGACGCTCTTTGACCGTCAATCGTTTGAACTCTTCGCAGTTTCGCGCGCGATGCCCGACCTTGCAACATGTTGCGCACGGCTTATCATCATGCGATTTAACAGCTTCGGTTTTCGTACTAGGATTTGGAACAGCTTCCGATTCACTGTGCGTGTGCACATACCCTTTCGGTTTCGCAGACGATTTACTTTCTTGCTTTGTTGTAGTCTCCGATGACGGATTTAACAGTGTCACTTCGCTAGCTTCATCCAATAACTTTTCCATAAAGTTTCCGAATGTACGGATCGAAACTTGCTGTTCCTCTCTCTTGAAACGGACCCACTCCAATTTGAAGCTGGTGGGAAGCTTTTCCACCATTTCCTCCAGCAGCACCGGATTTCGAAGATGGTCTTGTTGGTTGGCGGCCTCCAAGTGGTCGCACAACTGTTGTACGGCGATCCCAAACTTGATGATCGTATCCAATCGTTCGGATTTCGGTGGATCTATCTTTCGAACCTTTGCAATCAGCGAGCGAATGAGAACCTCTGGTTTCCCATAAATCCGACGTAAAGTATCGATGACTTTCGGGACGTTTGCAGGGAGCACCAGTCTGCTACGGACGATCTCCAGTGCAGGACCTTTTAGACTTTCTTGAAGCCTTATGAGATTTTCTACATCCGAAAATCCACATGCTGCGTTCGAATTCTCAAACGAACTAATGAAAATGGGCCACTCCTCTGCCACTCCAGAAAACGCTGGCAGCCGCTTAGGCCACACTTGTCTCGCTGAAATTTGCGCTGGACTTGGGCCAGCTATCGGTGCGATCATTGTGGATTGCTGTTCTCGCGACACTAACGGCTGATTGTTCGGCATAGACGATTGAGCAGTAGCATTTCGAACGTTAGGATGCTCCGTTGGCGCCAAACCCGGCGATACAATTTGCCACAGAGCTGGGATAATCGACGAGCCTCCTCGGTACGATGCTGCATTTAGCGTTTGACTACGCCCCAGCCCGTGTGGGCTCGACACCGAGGTCAAAGGTTCCGGTAAGCTTGGAACGTGACGTGATACATTCGCTTCGAACTGATTTATGGCAGTAACGGTGTTCTTTCGTGTTGGCACTCTCGATTCCGGACGACCAAAGGGCGTGAATTCACAGGACTCTCCGTGCCCTACAACGTAGCTGGGACCTACATTCGGGATCGAAGGCAAACTACAGGCTTGACCGGCACCAAAATTTCCGTGAGCCTCTCGCTGACTGTTTATCCACTTTCTCGTCCTACTAACGCTGCTGTTTACGGAGCTACCATCTTGACTATTATCCTCTTCCTCGTCCTCCAAGCACGATGCCATCACCTCATACCGTTTTCGCATGTATTCCTGCTGTAAGGCGTACTCCTCGTCTAGCCGTTTCAGCTCGAGTTCCCTGAATCTGCGCCTTGAAGATGTGGAGCTAACGCTACGATGTCGTCGTGATCTGATCATCAAGCATGCTTCACAACACCAGGGGTGGTCCTTTATCGATTCATCGACGTTGACACACATGTAGTGGAACCACTTTCCACATTCGTCGCATGCTACCATACCACGATCAGCCGAAGGTGATTGATGACACGATTCGCATAGGCAATAGCTTTCGTTGAGCGGTTGTTTATGAGCCATCGTGAGCTACCGAAATTAATCTTTGAGATTATGTTCGGACTTTGAGCGGGTAGAAAAACTTCTGTGAAGCGATTTTTGGTGTTTCGCTCAAAGCTAAAAATATATGTATATTTTTGAATTCTGGATAGTTCAAGGTTACGTTTCAAGGTATCTTACATTAATTTTTCTCCTTACTGACAATCCCACGTACGACCTCACAACGCTTTCTGCCCGAAAGTCCTACTACACATAATAGCACATTAGATCAGGAATAAATCATATAATTATAGAAACTTACGCCTTAAGCGACAAAATAACCGTGGAATTATGATCAGCCAACAATGGGTTACAGTAATGCCTAACCTAAAGAATATAAATTTAGGGAATATCGCAAAGAACTCTTATTCTGACAGGTTTCACTCACTTTACAGTTCATATGGATTATCCAACTTTAATCTAATCCTATCAGCCTTTAAATTCAGTAATTTCTCGACACAATTCAATATAAAAATTCGCAATCATATAGCACATCTGCATCACATATGGTGTACACGTTTTTTCGTCTATAACATCTCGCCTTAGGTATGGTTGTCATAACGATTGACGTCTATCTCTTTGCATTCGTATTGTTAACTATCTGTCGGGGGATTCACCGCCGTACCGTTCATTCCCGTTTATCCGAACAACGGTTTTTAACGTGGATATTTTTTCCCTGCTAACTTAACAGCTAAGGTACAAGATGCATTTTAGGGTTTCTTTTTGATTGAAAAATGAAAATTTAATTTTAAGCGATCGTTTAAACACTTAGCTTTTGGGTGAGCAAATTTGTTCTACGGTTTTAACGTGGATATTTTTTTCCTGCTAACTTAACAGCTAAGGTACAAGATGCATTTTAGGGTTTCTTTTTGATTGAAAAATAAAAATTTAATTTTAGGCGATCGATTAAACCCTTAGCTTTTAGGTGGAAAAATTTGTTCTTCGGGTTTCAACGTGGATATATTTTTCCTGCTAGGTTCACAGCTAAGGTACAAGATGCATTTTGGGGTTTCTTTTTGACATGAAGATCAAAATTTAATTTTAAACGATCATTTAAACCCTTAGCTTTTAGGTGGGCAAATTTGTTCTACGATTTTCAACGTGGATATATTTTTCCTGCTAATTTAACAGCTAAGGTACAAGATGCATTTTAGGGTTTCTTTTTGATTGAAAAATGAAAATTTAATTTTAAGCGATCGTTTAAACCCTTAGCTTTTAGGTGGGCAAATTTGTTCTACGGTTTTTAACGTGGATATTTTTTCCCTGCTAACTTAACAGCTAAGGTACAAGATGCATTTTAGGGTTTCTTTTTGATTGAAAAATGAAAATTTAATTTTAAGCGATCGTTTAAACACTTAGCTTTTGGGTGGGCAAATTTGTTCTACGGTTTTAACGTGGATATTTTTTTCCTGCTAACTTAACAGCTAAGGTACAAGATGCATTTTAGGGTTTCTTTTTGATTGAAAAATAAAAATTTAATTTTAGGCGATCGATTAAACCCTTAGCTTTTAGGTGGAAAAATTTGTTCTTCGGGTTTCAACGTGGATATATTTTTCCTGCTAGGTTCACAGCTAAGGTACAAGATGCATTTTGGGGTTTCTTTTTGACATGAAGATCAAAATTTAATTTTAAACGATCATTTAAACCCTTAGCTTTTAGGTGGGCAAATTTGTTCTACGATTTTCAACGTGGATATATTTTTCCTGCTAATTTAACAGCTAAGGTACAAGATGCATTTTAGGGTTTCTTTTTGATTGAAAAATGAAAATTTAATTTTAAGCGATCGTTTAAACCCTTAGCTTTTGGGTGGACAAATTTGTTCTACGGTTTTCAACGTGGATATATTATTCCTGCTAACTTAACAGCTAAGATACAAGATGCTATTTGGGATTTCTTTTTGATATATAAATACAAATTTAATTTTGAGCAATCGCTTATACCCTTAGCTTTTGGTTGGACAAATTTGTTCTACGGTTTTCAACGTGGATATATTTTTCCTGCTAACTTAACAGCTAAGGTACAAGATGCATTTTAGGGTTTCTTTGTGATTGAAAAATGAAAATTTAATTTTAAGTGGTCGTTTAAACCCTTAGCTTTTGGGTGGGCAAATTTGTTCTACGGTTTTTAACGTGGATATTTTTTTCCTGCTAGCTTAACAGCTAAGGTACAAGATGCATTTTGGGGTTTGACATGAAGATCAAAATTTAATTTTAAGCGATCGTTTAAACCCTTAGCTTTTGGTGGACAAATTTGTTCTACGGTTTTCAACGTGGATATATTTTTCCTGCTAACTTAACAGCTAAGGTACAAGATGCATTTTAGGGTTTCTTTTTGTAATTGTAATTGCTCAATCCACACCCTGGCAGACAATTATCCGCCCATCTAGACACGGGCTGGGTGAGGACCTACCAAGCCTCCCCCGTTAACATGTCCTATACCTTTTAGCACACCGGGATCTTCCACAAGCAGGCGCCGGAATTAAAGCGGTCCCACAAGCTTCAGATACATTAAATAGATATAGTCCCTCTGGCACTAAACCGAATGGAGCCCTCCGTTTCACCACTAGTACTGCTTCCCCACACGCCAAGCACAATATCGAAAGTAGCGCGTTGTATAGCAAATACAGTACACCACCTCCGACACTATGCCAAATGTACAGGAAAAACAGCACCAGTAAGAAAGCGGAAGGCGCACCACTCGGTTCAGTGCCAGAAGGACTATAAGTATAACGAAGAAGAAATGAAAAGATAGTAGAGTTGGTTCGGTTATTTGATTGCTGAAACGAAAAGAACAGAAAAAACAGAAACAGAAACAAAGTGTTAACATTAAAACGGGGTTTTATAATTGATAAATGTATCGATAGTTTCTCATCTGTTACGTTTCCTTATCGTAGCGCTGTCGATTTTTTCCATCTCCAGGGTGTTCGTCTCCGCTCGAGCAATGGACCATGATGAAATGAGAATATAAAAATGTGAGCATTAGTGTTGATCTAGTAATAGATTAATTTAAACTGCTTTTCATGTGCTAAGTAACTTGTAAACTCCTACTCAATTATGTTTTGTTGGCCTACACGTTTTATTTAGACACAATTTTTATTTAGAAAACTATTTGGATCCGAGATTTTAGGTGCAGATTGAGCATGTTTGATAAAACAAGCATCCTGTTTTCAGTTAAAGGATGTTCAAGAAGTTGATGATTCTGTTATTTATACTGGCTACATACAAGAATTCACTATTGATGTAATATATGGATATTGAAAGTTCCAACGCGCGATTATAATACTTCAGTTTTCGTGCTGTTGTATTGGTGTAAGTAGTGGGAAACCAATCAGTTTGGTGATTCTAACGGTAACAAATAGCAAGACGAAAGGAAAGTTGATAATCTATCATCATTATAATTTCATTCCTAATTTCATGATCCGTTTAATAAATTCCGCGTATGATTCGGCAATTTTAACAATTTATACATGTGTATTCGAAGAAAACAGACTACGAGCATTTATTACCTTGCAACACATTCCTAAGTGATCAGATATTTATCATTTTCTACAGCCTAATTTAATAATACCTACATTGCACATTGGGGAATTCTGAACCCAAAGGTGGAAAAAATTGATAACTTTCACAATAGAAAGATAAAAAATAAGTTTTATAGCTCATTCGAAAGGAAATTTTCTCAGGAATCGATTGGTGATGGTTTCATGAATGTGGGACCACCCTGAGATAAGCTATGGTGCCCGTTTTGCCCCGATTCCTTGAAAATTTTTGATTTTCATGTTGTTTTGAGTAAAACTATTTTATTGTGGAGATTATTTCCCATGAAATCCATCATTTCTAGTCCATTCAACAATGTTTCACAGAGAACGTTATATAAAGATGGAAATTTAGGGGATTATGGGGCCAAATGTACAATGAAATATTTTTGAAGAGGAATTTTTGTTTTAAATTTTTTTAACGTGTATTTTTATTGAAATAAATTCTAAAATAGTCAAATAATCATGAATATAGCTTGCAGAAATAAGTTGTAGTAAAATATGTAGAATATGTATGATAATTATGTAGGCTCTATGCAACATATTATGAATAATTTACTTTCTTACATCACAAATTCCAAACATTTCCAAACGATGTGCGACAGTTTGGGTAAACGATATTGATCTAAATGATCGATTGCGGTTAGCCTCATTGATAGGAGATAGTGGGAGCATGTAGTTTTTTGGCTATGTTTGCCCCAATTCCCCTAAAAACGATTTCTTTCGTAATTAATAGAACTTTTTTTCCGAATCAAATTTATTATGTACTGAATTGTTTATTCTGTATCTGATACAATATTTAAATCATAAAACATAGGAGATTTTGGGGATCTTTTACACATAAACAAAAAAATAACCAAATAAAAAATCAAAAATGAATCTATCAAGAAACCATTAGCCGTTTTTTTTCTGATTGCAACAAATTACTCAGGATCAGGTTAGTTACTCAATCATTACTGTAAGCAATTTCGTGAGAGTCAAATTGCATTTTACTAGAAATTATTCGGGAAATAATTTTGTCTTTTTATGGATATTTGGTATTACAATATTCCAATTGCCATCATAGACTACAGAAAAAGTTATCATAAAAGTGAAAATGCAGTTGTTATTAATGCTCAATTCTAGATTTTTACAAAATCGATCGTTCATTTCATTAGTATAATTTATTGTTACTATGTTTGTTATGTTGCCTCTACATTTGCTGTTAACAGATTGCTTGTTGGTTCACATCAATGTTCCTCATGGTGAACCATACTTTGTTAATATTTTAAACAGTAATTATGGTTACACCTGTTTGAATGGATTTCAAGCATGTTCAGGAGCCTTCTAAACTGCATAACATGAAGAAATTTAAATTAATTAACTCATTACGCGTGGTAAAGATGGACAAATCATGGGTGAAATTATGAAAAAAATCCACGTGCTCGGCTGGGATTTGAACCTAGGACTCTTGTATGCTAGACGAGCGCTTTACCAACTAAGCTACCGAGCCCGTAAGCGCTCGTCTAGCATACAAGAGTCCTGGGTTCAAATCCCATCCGAGCACGTGGATTTTTTTCATAATTTCACCCATGATTTGTCCATCTTTACCACGCGTAATGAGTTAATTAATTTAATAACCATGCGGATTGGATTACCGAACAGCTCATTATAAGCGTCAATGTATAAAGAAATTATTTTCTTGTTTTACATATTTCCATAAAAAAGCCCGAGCAAACTTGAATAACAAAAAGATAAACGTCATCAGATAGCAAGCATTTTATATCTTAATTTGTTTTCATTTTGGTTGAATAAGCAGGCAACATAACCAACATAATAACAAAAACTATACTTATGAAATGCATAACTGATTTTGAGAAATATTTTGAATTAGGCATTATTAACTACTACATCTTCAATCAAAATGTGCCATATTGAAACATATGGAAGACTTTGTTTGTTTATGATCACTTTTTCAGTAGTAGGGTGCAGGCAGAGCTACTTGGGCACTTCCACGCAATTTTATTATCATGAAGTTTCTTCAAAATGCAATTTTATTCTCACGAAATTTCTTCAGGTATGATTGTGTAACTAATTTAATTCTGAGTGATATGTTTCAATCAGAAAAAAACGGCTAATGGTTTCTTGATAGATTCATTTTTGATTTTTTATTTGGTTATTTTTTTGTTTATGTGTAAAAGATCCCCAAAATCTCCTATGTTTTATGATTTAAATATTGTATCAGATACAGAATAAACAATTCAGTACATAATAAATTTGATTCGGAAAAAAAGTTCTATTAATTACGAAAGAAATCGTTTTTAGGGGAATTGGGGCAAACATAGCCAAAAAACTATATGCTCCCACTATCTCCTGTCAATGAGGCTAACGGCAATCGATCATTTAGATCAATATCGTTTACCCAAACTATCGCACATCGTTTGGAAATGTTTGGAATTTGTGATATAAGAAGGTGAATTATTCATAATATTTTGCATAGAGCATAAATAATGATCATACATATTCTACAAATTTTAATACAACTTATTTCTGCAAGCTATATTCATGATTATTTGACTATTTTGAAATTTATTTCAATATAAAAACACGTTGAAAAAAATTAAAACAAAAATTCCTCTTCAAAAATATTTCATTGTACATTTGGCCCCATAATCCCCTAAATTTCCATCTTTTTATAACGTTCTCTGTGAAACATTGTTGAATGGACTAGAAATGATGGATTTCATGAGAAATAATCTCCACAATAAAACAGTTTTACTCAAAACAACATGAAAATCTAAAATTTTCAAGGAATCGGGGCAAAACGGGCACCATAGCATATCCCAGAGTGGCCTCACATTCATGAAACTATCACCAATCGATTCCTGAGAAAATTTCCTTTCGAATGAGCTATAAAACTTATTTTTTATCTTTCTATTGTGAAAGTTATCAATTTTTTCCACCTTTGGGTTCGGATTTCCCCAATGTGCATTGGGTTGTAACAAAAATTTGATCTTGGGATGTTGATTTGCCTCCTAATCATAGTTTCGACAATAGTCACATGCTTACTATCCCTTATGGCAGTGTTGTTGATTCTATTGTCTATCGCTCATCAGTTTCGCGCCACCCGGCAGGGACTTGGTCCTATGTACCCAATACTCTGCTGTGTCTTAACTTCACGCAATACATTCTGTAGATGTGTGATACAGTTTGCGGAATATTATGATTTATCACTTCGTTCAGATGGAAAATTCTGTTATGGTACCATATTCACATATCAGATAACTCCCACCTGGAACGATGTAATACATCGGAGACATGTAGATTCAGATGTATGTATACGATCTATGCCTAGTTCGGCTCTGATCGACAGGCAATCAGTGTATTCAGTTTTTCAACTAGCTTGAAGCGATGAACGTTTCAAGACAAGCTCTCCACTATATCTGCTAGCAATCACCGGTCGTCGATAGACATTTCGGTTCTTTTCTGCTAAAGATAGATCCGATTGTATGCCAAAGACTATGGCTCATGCTTTTCAATACAGCTGGAAAAACAAGAACTACACCCAGCACCAAATAGTACGTAACTATGAGGCGGACCGGAAGGTTTGATGAGCAATCCCCACCAAGATGCATTTTAGGGTTTCTTTTTGATTGAAAAATGAAAAATTTAATTTTAAGCGATCGTTTAAACCCTTAGCTTTTGAGTGGGCAAATTTGTTCTACGGTTTTTAACGTGGATATTTTTTCCCTGCTAACTTAACAGCTAAGGTACAAGATGCATTTTGGGGTTTCTTTTTGACATGAAGATCAAAATTTAATTTTAAGCGATCGTTTAAACCCTTAGCTTTTAGGTGGGCAAATTTGTTCTACGCACGGTGTGTTTCGTAGAACAAGTTTATTACAAAAAAAATAGGTAAGTCTGAAACTTCTCCACAATAAAGTCTAGGTTTCTCGCGTTCATTTACTGCTAAAACCAAAATAATCGGTCGGGGGGTCCAGAGTATTTTTTTTTTATTTGATTTCGAGAGACTTGTACATATGTTTGAATTTGCCTATCTATATGTTTATGTACATTAGGGCGGTTCAAAATTAAAAAATGTTTGAGAATTCAATCTCACATATGTTCCTTACTATCCTTACTATAAAAATAGTGTTCTGTGAAATTCGCAGCTTTCTAGGTAGTGATTTAAGGTGGCCTAAAGACAATGTAGGTTTATATGGAAATTACTATAAAGAAATTTTGAGGTATGTTCCAAACACGCTTGTACTGTAATGTAAGTACAAACTTATTATCCCATTGTAAAAGCTCATTCTTCAAACCATAATAAAGAAATTTGCTGAAGAGAAAAATTCAATTCAACAGATAGCAGAAGAGATATTCATGAGTTTTTTTGCTATTATTTAGCTTAACCCCTTATCGGCAGCTTCATTTTTTCAGCACAAAAATATATTTGAATCGTGATAACTTTTTTGTTTCTCTATATTTTTCCACCATTTTTTCACAACTTCTCAAAAAACTCTTCTACTTTTGGAATCTATGTCGGTATTGACCATTGGTCAACTGGTTTTAAAAATATTTCGGTGTTCCTTGGGGGACCGACACTTCCCATATAAAATTTCAATATGATGTTTTAAGAAGTTTTCAAGATCTCGTTACGGCTAGAGTGGTACCAAAAATATAAAAGCTCATTGCTCAAAAACAGTTACACCGATTTGTTTAATTTCTTCACAATAGACTTTCATCAAAGTTTAGTTTTCAAAAGCGAATAACCGAATATAAGAAAAAATCTGTAGCCAGAGATAATTACGAGAGTTATGGCTATGCGTCGGTCCCCCAAGGAATTTTGGAATATCTCCGAATATAGATGACCAATGCTCAAAACCGATACAGATTCTGAAAATAAGAGAGTTTTTTGAGAAGTTGTAGAATTTTTTTTTTCAAAAATATTGAGAAACAAAAAAGTTATCGCGATTTGAATATTTTGGAAAAATGAAGCTGCAGGTAGAAGGGTTAATATGGGGTTATAGTACTGCAAACAAGTACAAAAATCCCAAACCCATTTTAGCCTCATAATGTTAGTTTCTGATCTTTTCATAAGCACTGTGCCATTAAGAAAATAACATAAAAATATAAGATTTGAAACTTCTCAAATACCATCCAAATTAGCGTATTTTTCAGCACCATGGGGCAAGTATATTACAAAAAAAAAATGTTCTGGACCCCCCGACCGATTATTTTGATTTTGGTCGCAAATGGAAGAGCAAAGTCTAATTGTTTTTAGTTCGAAATTTCAGACTTACCTATTTTTTTTTGTAATAAAGTTACTCCACAAAGACACCCCCACACAAAGACGTGTGAGGTTTCTTTTTGACATGAAGATCAAAATTTATTTTAAAGCGATCGTTTAAACCCTTAGCTTTTAGGTGGGCAAATTTGTTCTACGGTTTTCAACGTGGATATTTTTTTCCTGCTAGGTTCACAGCTATGCCAGTCAAAACAGTGACAATTGAAGAAAATTTTATGAAAACTTTAGATAACTCTTCAGAAATTCTAGCAAACTCTACTGAAGTTGTGAATAATTCTTCAAAAACTGGAGGTACTTTAAAAATTGAAGCTAATTATTAAAAAAAATGTGAATAATTCTTTGAAAACTGTAGACAGTTCTTTGGAAACAATAGATAATTCTTCGAAACCAGTAGAAAGTTTTTGGAAACATGTAGATAATTCTTTGAAAATTATAGATAATTCTTCAAAAATTGCAGATAATTTGTTGAAAATTATTGATAGTTCTTTAAAAAGTAGTCCAAATATATCGTCGACAAATAAGAGCATTATGAATGACATGCTAATTAATCAATTACCAAAAGCAAAATAAACATTCAAAAAGGATAATTCGAAAATGTCCTGCGTAAAAGGAAAACACAAATTGACATTTTTTGACCAATATTTGGAACCAGTTGAAAAGCTTGCAAAAATCATAACAAGCCAAAATAAGTCAGATAATTTGGATGGCTTCGACGAATTGAACTCGACGACATCAAGTACTAAAACCATTTTTGTTGCAGAATATGAGAAAAAATGGCAGCGTTTATCGACTATCATTGAAGAAGAGGAAAAAGAAGATGGAGAAATAGAAGAAACTGAACAATATTTTTACGGCTTTGAAGATCAAGGCTATTTTATGGTTTTGACATCTTCTTTCCAAATATGGTCATTAAAAGTAGCAGTTACTATTTAGACAATACTAATTCTAACTGCAATAATATAAGAATAGTGTTGAAACATCCATTGTCGCCTAAATTAATAGGTTTCAAAACCCTATGGGCAAACAACTGGCGCAGTTGAGTTTCAAATTTTTTAGTCGAATATTGTATACATATATGTTGTATTTCACATAATCTTCCTGGATGCTACTCAGATTGTGATCAAGGAATGAATTTATTTGGTTAGGGTCGCACACGTCTCTCTAATTTCACATGGAGATCCATTCAAATGAGATTGTTGGGAGATTCCATGGTGATAATTATTCCAATATTAGTATCTAATCACCTTTCGATCGCCATCATTGACAAGCGTAAAAATGCCTTCATATATTTGGACTCTAAACAACTTATAGCTCAAGTATTCAAATACGAACAAAAATTCCAAAATAAATTAAACAACAAGGGGCAATCTCTAATGAAACTTGTCAATAATTTGAAGATTCAAAATGTACCGTGTCATATCCAAGATGATGAGGTACATTGCGGAATCTATTTGCTGTCGAACTTAGAAAACTATTTAAACGAAAATAATATAACAATGTTCATGTTTAATCCCACCCGCTACAGAATGACGTTGATGAATTTGATTTTAGAATCATCTGAAAATATTCAAAACATGTGTCCATCATGTGGAACAGTTGATAACTCGTCATGGTCAGACGAGTCATCAATCACTACGAATGATGATCAAATAAATGAATTTAAATTTAAGTGGATACGTTGTGATTATTGTAGACGTTGGTGGCATTATAGATGCACACAGTTAACAAAATCGATTGATGTTTCCATAATTGTACTAATCCCGTTTTATTGTATACTATGTTTGCGATTTTTCAAAAGATAATCTCGGCGATGTTATGTATGATGATGTGTGTTTAACGGCATTAGAATATAAATTGATTTACTCATTTTTTCCCTGTTTTATCATTTGTAATCCTACTGATGTTACCTCCAACTCATTTGTGAGACACTGTTATGCAACAACACTGTTCAGAAGTAGTCTAAAATCCAGGAAATTTAAAATTTAATAATTTAAAATAACTACGAATGAAATTGAAAGAAACAAAACTTGTAAAGGCAATAATGACATAAAATGTACCCTTATGTTATTGATAATGGAACAAAAAGCGGGCGATTTAGTTTTCAACGGTTAGTTTATATCCGACTCGATTGATAAAACAGGTTTGATTAATTTTATTATACTACATGATGAATAGACTGTTCAAAACTAATTCATAAACGTAGTTATTTCCCATATATTCTAAACTGACATTTTTTCCATTTTACTACACATAATGCATGTCTTGGTACAAACCCTGAGATTCGTCTCAACTCTTTAATTACGAAAAAAAATAAAATTACCGATCTCATAAGTAAAATTAGAGCACGATGTAAAATCTTCGAAAAAAGTTTATCGTTTATCCTTCTGAATAAACCCTATTTATTCACCTGACATTCTTCAGTAGAACCAAATAGTGGAATTTCAAATTGGACATTTCGTTATTATGCCGTCCATTTTTTATAAATGCTAAGTATACGTAAGAAGAGTAAAAATGAAAAGAGCTAAAAATTTCTACAGCGAGCTCTAATTGAGATGGAATTTCTATCAAACTATGTACTACTTTCAAATAAAAATAATTTTTATTATCCATTCAGGAAACTAATTCCTAACTCATTAAGATACGGTATTGTTATTATTTTCAGGTGCATAGCACTCAAACGTTTTTGGATTGTAAACGTTACAATCAACATTCTAGATTGTGCTCTTTGCTTTATGAATTGATATATGATACAATTAAAATGTATAGTTAAAACCCAATCAAAAGAAAAAGTAAGTTTAGGTGAGACCATTTTTTCCATTGTTTTGTGTAGAATGGTGAGTGTACACAGTGCCGTAGCGTGCGGTTGGCCAGGTTGGCGACCGCCAAGGGCGCAAGCCTTCAGGGGCGCCAAAATGCGTTACGCATTCGGTAAAATTTTCGAAAAATTTCGAGAAAAAAATCTTTGTTAAAAACAAGAACAGTTGAAACACTTTCTGAATCGCTACAAGCAAAATATTTTGAAAACATCCCACAAGTTTAATTGTAAATTCTTTAGATATTGTTTTGTTATTTTCAAATTGATTGCATATTTCTTCATATAATTCTTCATGACAATAATTTGTAAATCAGTTGTGGCAGAAAATATTTTAAGAAAATCCGTTGATATCTTGAACCACTTTAAAAATTGAAGGCTTAACGGCAAAAACCACAGAATTATTGGCGAACGGGATTTTCATAAAATTGTATAACATTGAAATTAGAACATATAATAGGCTATTGTTCCTAACAATAACAGTACTCGTTTGTTTCTAAAAAAAAATCCTTGAAAAGCCGTACATAACTCTCAACATTTCATTTTTATTTTGTGACAGCTTTTTAAACTTTATTCCGTGCTGCCATTAAAAAAACACCGACACGTTAATGCTTTCCGTGGACGATTTATCCTTTGAAGGAAGCACCACACTAGACAACGGACTAGCATGTAACGTCCAGTGGCACAGTCGAAATACATTTTTGACGAAAAGTTTTCCGGACTGAAACGGGAATCGAACCCACACCCCTTGGCTCGATGCGGCTAGGTGCTTGGTAACACTAACCGCACGGCCACGACGTCCACAATGCAACTAGAGTCATCACGATTCCTAATCGAGGGTACGTGGACCCTAGTTTTTATAAAAATCTCGCTGGAGACCACCATCAAGCAAACTGTTTCCCCGTGAACACCAAGATTAGAATACAGTATTTTAGACTTTTAGAGGATATCTTGACAAAACTGATCTCTTTGAGTAATTCCAAAAATATAAAACTTTTTCTATTATTTACACAAATTTTCTTGAGCTACTGTTACAAAAATTCTGGAAGTACATTTTTGATTCAAGGAAAAATATAAAAAATGCAGGCTTTGGAAAATTTAACGATCATTGACACACGAGCCATAATTTCATCCCATTTAACCGCCGTGGATCATAACGAGCCATGAACGAAAGCAAGACAGACACACACCACCCATTGTTTGGAGCCGATCACTGTGTGTCAACATTTGTAACATTCGCTGACCCACTCTCATTCTGATCAAGAAACAGAGGCGAATATTTTCCATTTTCTGTGCTATGTTTGCAACTAGAGGTGTGTTCAATGATTCAATAGATTAAAATTAGGTTGTTAATGGCTGCATTACCAGAAAATATGAAAGTTATTACAAATTTTATGCGAAACATAAATCACCCGAATGGCTCGATACTGTTGCAGTCTTTGACAGTTGCTGCTCTTCAACGCTATCGTGCCGCGTACCAAACAAGAGAGTCACAATGTTTACATTCATAGGGCTCTCCGATTGCGATGTGCCACGAACTGTTATGGTTCGCGAATTGTTACACTCTCCGAATATGCTTCGATTGGCCTATTCGGATCAAAATTCAAAATTGAAAAATTGTTTATTGAAAGAGTAGCGTAAGAAAATAATTAAAAAAAATTACCGAGGTCGAATTCGCAAGGAAATTTCTGGATTAGGTCGACAATATGTAGCTAATAGATTGCAGTAAAAGATTCCTTTGCAATATTAAACAAATGTACTAAAACAACTTTGCAAATATGGTTCAACAATATTTACAATACTTCATTTAATAATATGAATATTACTGAGGTTGATTACAGTTAATAAATCCAATAGTTTCTGCGAATAATTCGCGCATCTTTTCAAAATGACCTATCTTATCTCTTTGTTTACTTTCTCTTTAATCAATAACTGAGTCACATTAACATCTTCTGTTGCGTTTTTTGTTAGGAACGCTAGTCAATGAAATTGCCTTTCAATCTATAGTGAAGAACTTCCCAAAAGCTTTAGTATTCCACTGTTATAATCTAAAGAGAGCGAGAGAGAAGATAATCTTTCATTTGTACATAGGTCCTTTAGTAATGTTCAGCGAAAACAGTTGACCGAAAACAGTAATTTTATAAACTATTTGTTTAATGTGAAGATGAATACCTTAAAAATTTCTAGAGCACACATCTGAAGAACCAGACAGGGTTTTGAGCTGAAAATTTGATTCAACGGTTGATCTATCTATCAAACTTTCAGTCCGAATGATTGTCCGATTCTGTAGATTTGTGCGCTTGAAGAGTTGAGGTGAGGCTTCGATTCATCTTCATCTTACAAAATCTTCTAGATAAGCTCCGGACTGACTGATTCACAGACAGTTCGGCTGAAGATAAATCGAGGCCACACCTCAAATCTTAGGGGCCCAAATAGCAGTAGCGGTAAACGCGCAGCTATTCAGCAAGACCAAGCTGAGGGTCGTGGGTTCGAATCCCACCGGTCGAGGATCTTTTCGGGTTGGAAATTTTCTCGACTTCCCAGGGCATAGAGTATCTTCATACCTGCCACACGATATACGCATGCAAAAATGGTCATTGGCATAGTAAGCTCTCAGTTAATAACTGTGGAAGTGCTCATAAGAACACTAAGCTGAGAAGCAGGCTCTGTCCCAGTGGGGACGTAACGCCAGAAAAGAAGAAAGAAGAAGACCTCAAATCTACAAGAACACAAAGCTAGATAATCAGACAGCCATTCAAACTCAATATCTGATCTATCAGTTACTCATTGATGGTGATCGATTGGTTAAGTTTTCAGCTTGAACCGCTATTTGGTTGTCTAAATTTATGATGTTAAAGATTTGAGAAGTGGCTTCGATTCATCTCCACTCTAAATAAACGTTGAAACATTTAGTATTCTTTTTTTGCCAAGTCTTACAAATGATTCAATGAATTCTAAATTTTAGTTAATTCTTAAGCTTTATCATGAATTTACCTTAGCTATTATTAAATAGCTCAACTTTGACTTAGGGCGCTCAAATTGTAGTTCGCCAAGGGCGCCATGACACCACGCTACGGCTCTGAGTGTACATAAAAGTTTTCCAAAATTTAAATGATTTTTCCGTGTTAGTTATCATTTAAATGTAGTTTAGATACAAATCCTCCTCCTTCAAACCTAATCCTCACACTGTCAGATTCGTTTGAAATACTACTGAGAATAATTTTTAGCTATCTTAATGAATGGCATTTCAAACAGCGGGTTGAAGAAATGGCAAAAGTAAGTTCTTCATGTAAACATTCATAAGGTAGCTTATCATTTCAAATATAGCTCTTCGTAGAACATTTGAGAGGACAAATATGTAGATCGTGAATTAGTATGCCATTACTCACACATGTCCCATTGATGTTTTTTCAATAGAATTATTTTAATATAGAAGCATTTAACACAAATTTTGAGTAACGGAAAATAAATAGTCACAAATAGTCAAACATCATTTTAACAAAACTGTTGTGTTGTTGTACCTCCGTTTATATCCCATTCAATGCTTATGACGTAAAGCTATGGTGAACTTTAAAGGAATATAGAGTTGTAAAGTTGTAAATTTTTGATACATTATTATGGGCTGCAAAATGGTAAGTCGCTTTGGTCCTTACAAGTCCCTATCTCACGCTTCCACGGGTCAAGCAATGACAATGACCGTCAGTTAAGAGTTGTGTACTCAACTGGTAGTGCAGTCTGAGCACTGTTGTCCTTCTGACATCAGCTAGAGTGAGAAGGTGCGACTCCTAGCATTTTAAATGTCCTAATGTAAATTAATGTTCCGTTAATTTGAAGGGTACTTCATACAAACCATTTCTTAATTTAAACTTCTAGTCTAGTTAAGTTTGAACCTTTTTAATTTTATTTGGATTTATTTTTTTAATTTTAATTGGAAGATTACCGGGGTGAAAATTTGGAAGGTTTCAGATTAAATGCGGTCAAACTAACGGGGGTATCCGGTATAAAACTATATAACTTGTGAAAAATATAAATTTTGAAAAAAAAAACATCTCAAGTTGGACCGTCACTAAAATGTGCATGCTCCTTCAAATTGTGATGGTAGCTCACTGCTACGTCGAATTCTGATGGTGTCATCGGTGCACTTATCCCTAATAATTAATTGAAGAAGTATACCGAATACGATATACACATGCAAGAATGGTCAATCGGCAAATAAAGCTCTCTGTGGAAGTGCTCATAAGAACACTAATCTGAGAAGCATGCTTTGTCCCAGTTAGGACGTAACGGCAGAAAGAATACCGAATACGTCAAGATGATCAATTTTATCAATTTTAATCTCAGCACTCTACACTCCAAAATCCATCTTAGATGTAAAGCTAGCATGAAAAAATATTCACGTTGAAAACCGTAGAACAAATTCGCCCACCTAAAAGCTAAGGGTTTAAACGATCGCTTAAAATTAAATTTTGATCTTCATGTCAAAAAGAAACCCCAAAATGCATCTAGTACCTTAGCTGTGAACCTAGCAGGAAAAATATATCCACGTTGAAAATCGTAGAACAAATTTGCCCACCTAAAAGCTAAGGGTTTAAACGATCGCTTAAAATTAAATTTTGATCTTCATGTCAAAAAGAAACCCCAAAATGCATCTAGTACCTTAGCTGTGAACCTAGCAGGAAAAATATATCCACGTTGAAAATCGTAGAACAAATTTGCCCACCTAAAAGCTAAGGGTTTAAACGATCGCTTAAAATTAAACTTTTGATTTTCAATCAAAAAGAAACCCCAAAATGCATCTTGTACCTTAGCTGTGAACCTAGCAGGAAAAATATATCCACGTTGAAAATCGTAGAACAAATTTGCCCACCTAAAAGCTAAGGGTTTAAACGATCGCTTAAAATAAATTTTGATTTTCAATGTCAAAAAGAAACCCCAAAATGCATCTTGTACCTTAGCTGTGAACCTAGCAGGAAAAATATATCCACGTTGAAAATCGTAGAACAAATTTGCCCACCTAAAAGCTAAGGGTTTAAACGATCGCTTAAAATTAAATTTTGATCTTCATGTCAAAAAGAAACCCCAAAATGCATCTAGTACCTTAGCTGTGAACCTAGCAGGAAAAATATATCCACGTTGAAAATCGTAGAACAAATTTGCCCACCTAAAAGCTAAGGGTTTAAACGATCGCTTAAAATTAAATTTTGATCTTCATGTCAAAAAGAAACCCCAAAATGCATCTTGTACCTTAGCTGTGAACCTAGCAGGAAAAATATATCCACGTTGAAAACCGTAGAACAAATTTGCCCACCTAAAAGCTAAGGGTTTAAACGATCGCTTAAAATTAAATTTTGATCTTCATGTCAAAAAGAAACCCCAAAATGCATCTTGTACCTTAGCTGTGAACCTAGCAGGAAAAATATATCCACGTTGAAAATCGTAGAACAAATTTGCCCACCTAAAAGCTAAGGGTTTAAACGATCGCTTAAAATTAAATTTTGATCTTCATGTCAAAAAGAAACCCCAAAATGCATCTTGTACCTTAGCTGTGAACCTAGCAGGAAAAATATATCCACGTTGAAAACCGTAGAACAAATTTGCCCACCTAAAAGCTAAGGGTTTAAACGATCGCTTAAAAATAAACTTTTATTTTTCAATCAAAAAGAAACCCCAAAATGCATCTTGTACCTTAGCTGTGAACCTAGCAGGAAAAATATATCCACGTTGAAAACCGTAGAACAAATTTGCTCATCTAAAAGCTAAGGGTTTAAACGATCGCTTAAAATTAAATTTTGATCTTCATGTCAAAAAGAAACCCCAAAATGCATCTTGTACCTTAGCTGTGAACCTAGCAGAAAAAATATATCCACGTTGAAAATCGTAGAACAAATTTGCCCACCTAAAAGCTAAGGGTTTAAACGATCGCTTAAAATTAAATTTTGATCTTCATGTCAAAAAGAAACCCCAAAATGCATCTTGTATCTTAGCTGTGAACCTAGCAGGAAAAATATATCCACGTTGAAAATCGTAGAACAAATTTGCCCACCTAAAAGCTAAGGGTTTAAACGATCGCGTAAAAATAAACTTTTATTTTTCAATCAAAAAGAAACCCCAAAATGCATCTTGTACCTTAGCTGTGAACCTAGCAGGAAAAATATATCCACGTTGAAAATCGTAGAACAAATTTGCTCATCTAAAAGCTAAGGGTTTAAACGATCGCTTAAAATTAAATTTTGATCTTCATGTCAAAAAGAAACCCCAAAATGCATCTTGTATCTTAGCTGTGAACCTAGCAGGAAAAATATATCCACGTTGAAAATCGTAGAACAAATTTGCCCACCTAAAAGCTAAGGGTTTAAACGATCGCTTAAAATTAAATTTTGATCTTCATGTCAAAAAGAAACCCCAAAATGCATCTTGTACCTTAGCTGTGAACCTAGCAGAAAAAATATATCCACGTTGAAAATCGTAGAACAAATTTGCTCATCTAAAAGCTAAGGGTTTAAACGATCGCTTAAAATTAAATTTTGATCTTCATGTCAAAAAGAAACCCCAAAATGCATCTTGTATCTTAGCTGTGAACCTAGCAGGAAAAATATATCCACGTTGAAAATCGTAGAACAAATTTGCCCACCTAAAAGCTAAGGGTTTAAACGATCGCTTAAAATTAAATTTTGATCTTCATGTCAAAAAGAAACCCCAAAATGCATCTTGTACCTTAGCTGTGAACCTAGCAGGAAAAATATATCCACGTTGAAAACCGTAGAACAAATTTGCCCACCTAAAAGCTAAGGGTTTAAACGATCGCTTAAAAATAAACTTTTATTTTTCAATCAAAAAGAAACCCCAAAATACATCTTGTACCTTAGCTGTGAACCTAGCAGGAAAAATATATCCACGTTGAAAATCGTAGAACAAATTTGCCCACCTAAAAGCTAAGGGTTTAAACGATCGCTTAAAATTAAATTTTGATCTTCATGTCAAAAAGAAACCCCAAAATGCATCTTGTACCTTAGCTGTGAACCTAGCAGGAAAAATATATCCACGTTGAAAATCGTAGAACAAATTTGCTCACCTAAAAGCTAAGGGTTTAAACGATCGCTTAAAATTAAATTTTGATCTTCATGTCAAAAAGAAACCCCAAAATGCATCTTGTACCTTAGCTGTGAACCTAGCAGGAAAAATATATCCACGTTGAAAATCGTAGAACAAATTTGCTCACCTAAAAGCTAAGGGTTTAAACGATCGCTTAAAAATAAACTTTTATTTTTCAATCAAAAAGAAACCCCAAAATGCATCTTGTACCTTAGCTGTGAACCTAGCAGGAAAAATATATTCACGTTGAAAATCGTAGAACAAATTTGCTCACCTAAAAGCTAAGGGTTTAAACGATCGCTTAAAATTAAATTTTGATCTTCATGTCAAAAAGAAACCCCAAAATGCATCTTGTACCTTAGCTGTGAACCTAGCAGGAAAAATATATCCACGTTGAAAACCATAGAACAAATTTGCCCACCTTCTTTAAACAAACATTTTTTTTAAATGCCGTGTTTCAGATAATTTACCGAGAAAAAACCCACATAACTACTAAACAATGTTATGGAGGCGATTACACATCGGCACGCATTGTCTAACGGATCTAACTGTCCATATTTTACTTCCGCTGCTTTTTCTATGCGTTAAAAATAACGACGAAATTAGTGCTTATAAAGTGCGTATAAAAAATTAGCGGAATTTAAGTATTGGAAGTTGGAGTCGGAATGCAATTTATGCAAGAATTATAATATTGTTGAAATAGCAGTGATCTAAATTTTTAACTCCCATGAGCTATTTGCACATCACGGAACTTACCTGAAATGTATAACTATGCAAATAATTTATATAATTTTTATATGACGCCCTCCCATATATAAACTATTGAAACTTACAAAATATTGTTAATATTAAAGCCGTTTTAATTGTTTCTTCTTTTGACTAAATAAATCTGAAAACAAAAAAAATCTACTCGAATGTGAATCCAGCAGGAAAAATTAAGCTCCCGAAAGCTTTCGAGTCACATGTAGATGGCGCCAGCAGGCTGCTCGAAAAATTTTACCTGCTCGATTTTTTTTCCTGCTCATTTAACAACAGTACTTCCATGCTGGACAACAAACGTCGACAACGGTAGAATTCTCCCGACTTTGCTTACCGGTTGAGATGGTTATGCCGGGAAGAATCACAAGGGAGCAACAGTTCCTGCAGAACCGTTTTTTCCTCCTTCGTTGATTGGCTCTCTGGCCACCTCTTTCTAATTTCACTATTTTCAGGAGTTTTTCACGTCGAAAACTCCGCAAATCCAAAAAATGAAACGCGATCGCGCACTAATGGCGGCCACCAACCGCCGATCAAAACAAAGTCTGAGCAGTGTTGCGAGATGTATTATAGCATAGATGCCGAATGTGAAATGACATCGAATTTGTGTAATATCACTGATGTAAGTTGGAACGACTTGGTTGCAGCTGTTTCTGTGTAATATTCAACATTTTCAGATGTGAATATTACACAACAGCAACGTATTGAGAATTGGTAATGATGTTTCCGTGTAATTTTGGGGCGATGTAATATAGCATCGAATATATGTTATAATACACCTGAAATTAATGATTACATCGGATTTTCAATACATCGGCATGAGTTACGTCGAAGCATATTACATTATTTTTTGCTGTGTAGGTGTAATGTTGTAGTAACGAACTTTTTTGGATCTCTTTTTTGTCATTTTCTACATGTCCTCGTTTGGTAAAATGAGGCGTTGTTAAAAATCACGCTGGAGTTAATCCCAGGTCTCCTGTCAATAGACCATTTCCGTCAAAATTTTTTAATTGCTTATATGCTTTCTGTCAATTTATTGAACAAACTTTCCCAAGAAACCCATATGTTTTGAAGCCCCCAACTATTGAAAAACAGTAAAAAACTGGCGGCACGACTTTACACCCCACGGTCTCCTACAAATTATTTCTCTCCGATTTTTATCAGACCCCTTTTTCTCCTATGATTTTTGTCTCCACGTTGTGGTGAATATTTGATCAGCTGATTGGGGTCAATCATGACAGATACCTTTATTTATGTTTTCATCCGCCACTTCTACCGTGGCTGGAATCAACAAAACAATCCCGGAAACCATCTTGGTGCTGCTGCTGGTCGTCAATGTTTTTAACTTCGGTTCTACCACCGGAACTTTAAGGTTAACTGTGCGCGCAAATAATATTATTTTCCCGTTTTTATTTGCCTTTACTCCCCGAGCACTTTCCATCGTAATTGTTCTACTAATATGATGAAGAGATCCAACACGACGAAATCTTTCACGACAACGGTGGGTATTATTTTCATTACTATCGCCTGTGGCTGCTGTAGTGCTCCGCTTGGATATGAAAATGGTTCTGCTCTCTTCCGGTTTCGTGGTTGGCTGAGGGTGGCGAAAAGAATTTCGCTGATATCCGGAAGATCGCCGCTGATCGAGATTGCAAGAGGTCCTTGATTGGCTCATCATTCTCTTTGGATTCCTGCAGCTTCCATTGGAATCGAGTACCGAAATCGTAATCGAAACAGTATGCTGTCGCACGGTGATATCTTCGTCCCCAGTTTGCCACTGGGGAGCAGAACCCTTTTCGAAAACTTTCGTGGAGCACGGAACAGTCTTCCGGCGCGTAGATGAAGGGAATATTCGTTGTGGTCGTGGAGGATTTTTCGGGAAGACCTTCTCCTTCTTTTAATTTGCATTAACGTCCCCACTGGGACTCTCAGTTTAGTGCTCTTATGAGCACTTCCACAGTTATTAACTGAGAGCTTTCTTTTCCAAACTTGCCATTTTCGCATTCGTATATCGTGTGGCCATTACGATTATGCTCTTCCCAGGGAAGTCAAGGAAATTCCCATTACGAAAAGATCCTGGATCGACCGGGAATCGAACCCAGACACCTTCAGCATAGCTGTGCTTTGTAGCCGTGGACTCTAACCAGTTGGGCGGGACGGGAGTGGTAAAACGGGGGAGTATGTATGCTCCATTGGCCATGAGCAGCATATAAAACGGTAATTTCTATCCGTTGTGAGTCTCAGACCATGTTGTCGTGTCGTGGTGTGCTTGATTTGACATTGACATTTTGTTGTGTCTACAAACACTCAACGCAGGGGTGAGATTGAAAGTTGTGGAAAAATCTCCACTTTGTTTACCCACAGGGTTGAAACAACAGTGCCGCACTACTCAAAATGTGGTGAATTCTCTAGTTTTCAAAAATTTATAATAAAATCAGGAGTGCATATAAATTAGATCTGAAAGCGTCAAAAATCATTAAAAACAATCGTCTTTTGAATAAAAATATAAAAACAGGGGGTAAGGTCTGACGGAAATGGTCTATTGACGCCGTTGCGGCGATTAGCTGTTCCGAAACGTTTCTTAAAATGGCTTATGAGCCTATGCATGCTATAGAACGTTTGACTTTTACTGTGCGCTCTGTTTTCAAGTTGCCACACGGCGCACAGTAAAAGTCAAAAGAACAAAATAATTTATGGCACGTACAGAGGCTCATACATTGAAAACATTCTACACTGAAAATAATCCACACGTTTGATCCATAACCTTTTTAACGTGGATGTGTCGTGACAGGGGCCCAGATAGCCGAAGCGGTAAACGCGCAGCTATTCAGCATGACCATGCTGAGGGTCGTGGGTTCGAATCCCACTGGTCGAGGATCTTTTCGTAATGGAAATTTTCTCGATTCCCAGGGCATAGAGTATCATCGTACCTGCCAAACGATATACACATGCAAAAATGGTCAAACGGCAAAGAAAGCTTTCAGTTAATAACTGTGGAAGTGCTCATAAGAACACTAATCTGAGAAGCAGGCTTTGTCCCAGTTGGGACGTAACGCCAGAAAGAAAAAGAAGTGTCGTGACAAATGGCAAGGTGAAATAACGTGTAAAACTTGTAATTCTGTTAAGATTTCACTTTGGTTCGATAGCAAAGGCTTTTACATACAATTTCAACGTGTTTTGCAATTGCGATATCAATCACTAATAGAACTAGTTTGCCTAACATGACAAGGACCCTCATTTGCCATCAACGCGTGACATGTTTATTTACATGTTATGTTTTGGGAAATCGTACGCCCATAATGGGTGCCTGGTATCAGAAAATCAAGCAATCGCTAATGAACCCTTAGCAAAGTTTTCGGAAATTCATAAATTAACGTGTTTTACATTTGAATTCGGATTGCCGATAGCGATCGGTTTTACACCATCGATTGATGTGTTTTACAATTAGTGAAAATTCACGTGTGAAACACATTGATCGAGCTTGTACACTGAAAACATTCTACAACTGTCACGCGTTGATGGCAAATGAGGGTCCTTGTCATGTTAGGCAAACTAGTTCTATTAGTGATTGATATCGCAATTGCAAAACACGTTGAAATTGTATGTAAAAGCCTTTGTTATCGAACCAAAGTGAAATCTTAACAGAATTACAAGTTTTACACGTTATTTCACCTTGCCATTTATCACGACAGATCCACGTTCAAAAGGTTATGGATCGAACGTGTGGATTATTTTCAGTGCAGAACATGTCCAATAAGATGAGGTTGCAGCGGTTTAGATGTAATCTTCAAAAACTTTTTTTGCTGTGTGTGCAAACTCCTAGCACACGTCAATTGACGCCTGGCACTAAAACATCGCATCCCAAATCCGTCAAGATGAAAAACGTCAACGTCGCAGAATTTGACGGATCTAAACAGAAAGTGAGAAAAATAAAGGATTACTAGTCGTCGCCTCGAACGAAACAAGGAAAATAATCCTCGGTAATATTGCTCAGGACCACCGGATTCCACTGCATGTGCCAGATTTCGGGGTCATGGCAAAGGCAGACACCTGCTGCTAGTGATTGCGGTTCGGACTGAGCGGACAATCAGTGCTTGTAATTGGACTTCCTGCTGTGGTGTTGTTAGAAGATAAAAAATCACGGGTAATGCAATTATTGATATTTTTCTGATTTTTGGCGTGTGAAAACGAAGATAATGAGCAGTGAAATTTCGTGGACATAATCGGGAAACCGTTCCATAAACACTCAGGTGCGTTTTTATTACATCCGATTTGTTTTGAGGGCTTACAAACTAGGCGAAGATACAAACCTTCAGTGAAAGTGAATTCAATTATTTAAGAACATCAGTTACGAAGGAATGCATACGTAAAACATCCCGTTCTGCGGGATCTGAATCTTGACGGAGAGTTCAACGAAAGGTGAGTCGTAATATATACTTGACATTCATAGTACCGGAATGTAGATTCCATCTTCGGGGCCATCAATGTCTACGTCCATGTCGGTTGCTAGTAGCTCTTGTCCAGCGCGAACCAGATCCATAACATTGATGTCCCGGAACGGATCTTCCGGCTCAACGGAAACCACTTCATCCGAGAGATTATGTTTGATGGTGGATGTTCGTTTGGGCGAGAGCAACGATCCACTTACGATGTCCTGAAAGCTTCTTTCGCCCATCAGCCGTCTGCCAAAGCGAGGCGGGGTGGTACATAGTGCTGTCCCTGAATTGTGGGTCACCGTGATTACCTTGGGTTGCTGCAGCGGCGATCGTTTGATGGAAGGAGGTGGCACGTTCATTGCCTTCGGCGGAAGTTTCCGCTTGAGCGTGTTCCTGCCTGAAGAAGAAGGAACAGGGCCTTCCACCTCGTGTGGCCGCATCGCTGAAAAGCAAAGGGATAGTTCGAATGAATCGGTTAGTTGGACAACTTTACTTTAAATTTTAACAGCACAGTGATTTTTTTTCTATCAGGGGTTCAAAAACACTAATGGTTTGACTAAAGTGATTTTTTGGCAAATTTCCATAATTGAACTTAAAAAATTGTATATTTACGGCACAGCATAGATTGACTGTACATGATCAGGGTGACCAGCGCACCGGGAAAACCGGGGAAAAGCCGGGAATTTCGAATCACCGGGAGAAAACCGGGAATGATACGGGAATTTCAATTAGCACCGGGAAAATTGTGCATACAAAGTAATATTTTAACCAGCACGATCTGTACTTTAGTGGATCTCTACAAAAGCTTCTGTATTCGAATCCGAGTTAGTCAATAAAGTCAAGAACATATTCTTTATACAAATGTTACCACTTGCTCTAATCCAGTAAATTAAAAACTTTCAATGAAAAAACATGTTGCGAAAAGTTTTTCATATAGTTTCATGAAGCATTTTATGTTAAAAATTACAATGTTTGGATGTTAAAAATTTCTCTAAGCAAGCTTGTAATTCACTAAGATCAAATTAACACTTCAGTCGTCGCGCTGTTGTATTTTGTACAACAATGGTGGAAAAAACTTGCTAGTAGTACACAGCATCAGCGTGGTGGTTTTGACGGTGACAAACCACGCGACGACTGAAAGGTTAAATGTGTTTAATACCTTTGATATTCATTGAAGATTTGACATTCGTTTTGGGCTTGGTAAAAATAGTATGAGATTCTAATTCATTTCAGAATTAAGACCATGATTAAGACTGTTATTTTTTATCAGAAATAATTGCCCTGAGAAAATGTTCTAGATTTGAGGGGATAAAACATAACAAAAAGTTCTATGCTGATAATCATGAAACGAAATGTTGAACAATTGATACATTTATTTTTATGTCTACCAAATCTGTGACCGTTTAAAATTTAAGCTATGATTCATTCAAAGATTGACTCGATCCCATCATCCCATCATACCATTGAACCGGGAATATTTTTGAAATACCGGGAAAAAAAACCGGTAATTTGAAATTGACTTTTCACTGGCCACCCTGTACATGTCAATGATTGCTTCTGCTACTCCGTAATCGATCGGAACTGGTAAGAATTGGACTTCGATCCAACTGAATAAGGAATGGGACTTTCCGTTTGCTCTAGAAATGGACATTTTAGCAATTTTCATATTTTTGAAGGCGCGGCCAAGTGGGATGGGAAGGAATGTTAGTGTGTAATTTTTGTTCCATCTAGAAACCGAGTATACCTCTGCAACTGGGTTTCCCAAAATATATCACGAAGAACGGAAAATCAGTTCAAAACATAACCGCAAGTGGCACATTTATATATTCCTTTATACTTGGTAGGTTGAGATGTCGTAGATCGAATCGAAACAACTTGTTAGCTGTTCAATGGTCAAACAACGAATGTCTACCCAAATAACCACCAAGCACTCGAATAAGCCGCACAATAGAACGTTTTTAGCATTCTTATTGCTAACTGTCGTGTCAAAGCAGTTTGATTGCTCGGCTGCATTAAATCGACAGAAACACTGCTATTAAAATACCCTTGGTAGTTGAAAAGCATTTTCACTGCATGGACTATTATTGATGCAGAGCAATCGAAATGCTTAGTTGATGCTGTGGACTGCTGTGTAGAAGGAATATAGAAAATATGTCATATTTGATAATATATTTTGTCTCTCTCGTACTAGTGCCTCAATTAAGGGTTTTTTTTTTGCCTCGATGATATATTGAATCGCATTCGCACTTACGGGAAATCTCATGACGACCTATCAACAGGTGCGTGACAAACATGCATATTCTTTTCCCAAAACTCAAGAAATCTGCGACTTCGATATCCCGGAACGAAAGTGGACAACTCAAATCTATGTTTCTTTAGATTTCGGGGTTATCGTGAAGAAAAACAGCCTAAGCAAGCATACCATCTTTCTACTATCATCGGAGGAAACATGGAACACATTGCTGATTCGACAAGAACAACAATTTGTTTCTAGCTTATCTAACTACCTACAGGAAGAAACATACTCCGACTCTTCCTTTTACCATATTGATTACGTATCTTAAATGATGCCAGTCAGGTGTATTTTGCAACGGAGACATTGACGATGTACGTATGATGATGAAACTGTGCAACTATGATGTACTTTAAGTAGGGCAGAAAATTATTTCTCAGCCTAACATCGTCGATAGCCAATCCTGCTGCGCTGCACGGTTCTTCTGCTGCATCACCATCTATCAATCACCGGGTCAAGATTTCAAGTCGCAGTCGAAGATTAAGTTAAAAAAAAAACTACAAAACTACAACACAGCAAACATATAAACATCCTAGCAACAGCGAAAAGAAAAAGAGGGATGGTGAAACATATTTTAGTTTTGTTTTGCTCTCTTAGGAGGCGTTATGCTTTTCTGACAGCCAGATGCAACGTTTCTGAAGGTATAGCATTAAAACAGCCCTATATTTCACCAAAACCTGCTCTGAAGAAGCATTAATGACAGCTATACTGCCCATACTCGCATAACAGTCCCATTTATATAGGAAATCCCATACAATATGGGACTGTTATGCGAGTATGGGCAGTATACGTTCAATGGGCAATTAATGCCTTGTTGTATAGGCGGATACAATGCTGAATGAATGCTAGTTTAAGTGCTCTTTGGTTACTTGGGTAACTTTATTGAGCACTCCTCTATTTATACATTGGGCGGTATGGGTAAAATGTAGTAAAGTTAAGGCGAAGTAGGCCGTCATTGACATTTGTACGCGTCGTTGATGATTGTTGCTAATTCATCTCACGATTTCGAATCAAAGAAAATCAGTTGGTTTTTCACTGATACAGCTGAAAAGGTATCATCATACTTTATGCATGTTAGCGCGTACAGTGATACTTTTTCAAGTCAATATTAACTATCAAGACTGAGTTTTATCACTTTGAAATGCAAGCTGAAAAGTCATCATTGTTGCCAAAACGAATGACGGGCTACTTAGCCTTAAGTTTACTATATACTCTGTTGTAAAATCTACATGTTGAACACAAGTGGAACATGTTTGTGTCATTTTACTTTACTACACCATTCGAAATCCGAACATACTACACTGCCCATAAACGCATAATTGTCCCATGTGAATAGGAAATCCAGCAAACATGGGACTGACATGCGTTTATGGGCAGTACAGGTAACGCGTTGGTATGAATATAAGTAGCATTTACTACAATGCTACTGGCAGTTAGCTTCAGAGGTTGCTACACATGATTTGAAATATCGCAATTGAATGAAACTATTTACATTTGAGTAAGAATCATTGGAAAACGATATAAGTTTTGATATTACGAAAGATATTTTGAGACTTCCTTAGGAATTCTAAAATTTTGAAAAGAATTCTGAGATTCGGGAGAGATTATCGTAGACATTTGGAATTTTCGTGTGATTCTGGCATTACGATGATTATAATGTAATGGGAATTCAGGTATTTATATAGTTGTGCTGAATTTATCGTGCGAATAATGACATCCCGGATTCTCTGATTTCCTTTGGAATTATGGAATCCCTGTAGGACATTTGGGATTCCGAGACATTCTGGATTTGTAATGATAATTTTGGAATTCTCGAAGCTATTTTGGGAGAGCTTGATTGGCCGCCCGTGGTTGCTATTCCAGTATCCCCAGATCAACTGCACTTACACAAGGAACCAACCAGATGACTGCTTGGGACTAAAAGACACCCTCAGTATATAAGTACTGGTGATCTTCTTCTTTCTGGCATTACGTCCCCACTGGGACAGAGCCAGCTTCTCAGCTTAGTGTTCTTATGAGCACTTCCACAGTTATTAACTGAGAACTTACTGTGCCAATGACCATTTTTGCATGCGTATATCGTGTGGCAGGTACGAAGATACTCTATGCCCTGGGAAATCGAGAATATTTCCAACCCGAAAAGGATGCTCGACCGGTTCGATTCGAACCCACGACCCTCAGCTTGGTCTTGCTGAATAGCTGCGCGTTTACCGCTACGGCTATCTAGGCCCCTGGTGATCTTCTATTTTTAGGCAATATTGGCGCCTGCCACGTCAGAATGCAGACCAATGAGGAAGGGAGACGAAATGATGTTGCACTTATATTGGCTCACTGTAGACCGTGGAGTCCGACAGCATCTACGCCAGTTCATGCGGGAGTGTATGGATTGGGGAAAGGCATGGCAGGGAGGTTTGCTTTTGTGGTTAGCAGACTGCCTAAGTATCAGGCGTAATGAAAGGCGTTCTATAATGATGGAAGAATAGAAGCGTTAGGGAAACGGTTTCTTGTCCGTTTCTGGTTATAGCGTTTGCTATGAACGAATAGTTTTATTGTGGTAGATTAATAATGGGAGATAGAAGCAAGTGAGGGATACAACTACAAAGTACGAAGGAAAGGGACGAGCCTGGGATTGAACCCATGACCTTCTGCTTATAAAGCAGAAGCGGTAGCCATTAGACCACCAACACCGTCTTTCTGGTGGGAATATTAGAAATCTGGTGAAAACTTTGGAACTTGGGAGGGAATGTGGAATATATATAATATTCAGAATAAATAAATATGAGATTCCGTTTATTTCTCTTTACGAATTTTGTGAACATATTTGAGGCGGTTTTTTCTGTAAGAATCTATAAGATTTGGTTGGGATTACTGCAAATTGTGGTGTGAATGGTGTTCTGATGTCAATCTTTAGAATTCTTATAAAATCCTATGCGAATCCTTTATTTTCTTGTTCCGTTAGGATTTCAGAGGAAATCAAATTCTAGTATAAACCATTATAATTTTGATATGAGCCCTGGTGTTTCAGGTGGATTATCATTGAATTATAACAATTTCCACCGGAATCACTACAACCCCCATACAAATCTTGATATTTGCATTTAAATTTCAGAATTTAACTAGATCGAATTGATTACAAGTTTTGAAGTAAGTTTATATTACTACACTAGCCTGAGGGTATTTCTTGTAGCTGGTGAAATTTTCCAAAACTTTCTCAAATAACTTTTGTGGCGGATAAAAGAGCCTTCGAGTTCCAAAGTATGTTTCATTCTTTACAATAAATGTACTTAAAATCATACGAACGTGTTACTTTCCAAATAAGAATGGTTAAACGCGATTACAGTATTCTGAATTTGATTAAATCTACATCCTTCGCACATACATACATCAACTTTCAATTACTCTTCGCCTCGCTATTCCCTAAATATGTTTTCAAATTTTCAACGAACTGAATGATTTTTAGATGCAATAAGTGCCATTAAGAAGCATTGCAATTAACATAAGCAGTTGGCCGGAGGCAAATCAGCATAGCAGATACTAAAGCATTTCCATCTTGTAGACGAATATTTCGTTTACAAGATGAGTTTGGTTTTCCAATTAAGAAACGGAACCACCACCTCCCTAAATATTTCCTAGCGTTTTCATTTGTGATCAAAAAATCTAAATAATGGCTTCTATGGCAATTCTGCTGCTGTGTCATAAAATATGGTTCAATACTAAGCCGACTAAAAGAGTTTTGAAGCATCGGATGTTGCATCAATCAGCTGTTTAAACTGTCTCAATATACATACATACCCGCTTGTATATTTGATAAAATTCTCGTCCAAAACCTACAGTATTCATTCATTTCATTTAGTTAGTTAACATCTAAACAGAAAGCACTGAATCAACAATTTCACGCCACAATACTCGATTCGTGGCCGCATCTCTCCATCCTCGGTTCTGCCCCACGCTCGCCAAATCGATACGCACTTGATCCGCCCAACTAGCTCGCTGCGCTCCACGCCTTCTTGTACCAACCGGATCCGAAGCGAACACCAGCTTTGCAGGGTTGCTGTCCGGCGTTCTTGCAACGTGCCCTGCCGTATACTTCCAGCTTTGGCCACCTTCTGGATACTGGGTTCGCCGTAGAGTTGGGCGAGCTCGTGGTTCATCCTTCGCCGCCACACCGTTTTCCTGCACACCGCCAAAGATCGTCCTAAGCACCCGACGTTCGAAGACTCCAAGTGCTTGCAAGTCCTCCTCGAGCATCGTCCACGTTTCATGCCCGTAGAGGACTACCTGCCTTAAGAGCGTTTTGTACATTGTACATTTGGTGCGGGCATGAATCTTTTTTTATCGCAGCTTCTTCTGGAGACCATAGTAGGCCCGACTTCCACTGATGATGCGCCTCCGTATTTCACGGCTTACATTATTGTCAGCCCTCAGCAAGGGTTCAAGGTGAACAAACTCGTCGACCACCTCGAACGACTATCGTAACACTGCTACCTAGGCGAGCTCTGTCGCGCTCGGCCCCGCCAGCTAGCATGTACTTTGTCTTGGTCGCATTCACCACTAGTCCAACTTTTGCTGTCTCGCGTTTCAGGCGGGTGTTCAGGTCTGCCACCTTTTCAAATGTTTGGCCGACAATGTTCATATCATCCACAAAGCAAACAAATTGACTGGATCTCGTAAAAATCGTACCCCGGCTGTTGAGCCCGGCTCTCCGCATAACACCTTCTAGCACAATATTGAACAACAGGCACGAAAGTCCATCACCTTGTCGTAGTCCCCGGCGGGATCCAAACGAACTGGAATGCTCGCCTGAAACCTTAACACAATTTTGCACACCTTCCATCGTCGTTCTTATCAGTCTCGTGAGCTTCCCGGGAAAGCCTGTTCTCGTCCATGATTTTACATAGCTCTACGCGGTCGATACTATCGTATGCCGCCTTAAAATCGATGAAAATCTGACATTTTTGGAGGATATGCCCTACAGTAAAGATCTGGTCCGCTGTCGATCGGCCGTCCACGAAGCAGGCTTGATAACTTCCCACGAACTCGTTTACTATAGGTGACAGACGACGGAAGATTATCTGGGATAATACTTTGTAGGACGCATTTAGAATGGTGATCGCTCGAAAGTCATAATCTAACTTGTCGCCTTTCTTGTAAATGAAGCATATTATCGCTTCCTTCCACTCCTCCGGTAGTTGTTCGGTATCCCAGATTGTGCCTATCAGCCGGTGCAGACAAATGTCCAGCCCCTCCGGGTGTCATTCTTACCAGCAGCTTTATTGTTCTTGAGCTGGTGAAAGGCATCCTTAACCTCTCTCAAAGTGGGGGCTGATTGGTTTCCATCGCCCGCAGTACTGACGAAGGCATTTCATCCGTTGTCTCGTCCTTCATTGCCTGTGCTCTCAACGCCATTCAGGTGCGCGTCGAAGTGCTGGCACGAAGCCGTTGCGGGATGCGTTGAGCTTCTGATAGAACTTACGTGTTTCTTGAGACCGGCACAGCTGTTCCATCTCCTCGCACTCCGTCTCCATTTGGCGGCGTTTTTTCTCCCGGAAGAGGCGGGTCTGCTGTTGCCGTTTCCGTCTATAGCGTTCCACGTTCTGTCGGGTTCCTTGCTGCAGCATGACTGCTCGCGCTGCATTCTTCTCCTTCAGAATCTGCCTACATTCCTCGTCGAACCAATCGTTCCGACGTTGCTCTCAGCTGCATTGTTGATGACTGCTTTTACTGTTCTCCAGTAGTCCTCAAGAGGGGTTTCATCCAGCTCACCCTCTTCCGGTAATGCAGCCTCGAGGTGTTGCGGGTACTCAGTTGCGACACCTACAGTATATTTATTATAAAAATCGAGGGAATTCAACGTTTATAAATCTCTTCCACAACTTAGAAGAACATAACTGACAATGAAACTCACTGCTCCGGTGCTTGTGGATTATGGTGTTGAATTTCAAAAATATATTTGGTAAATCTTATAAATTTTTCGTCCTGGGGGGGAGCGCTTTTTATATATACCACCCATTGTACCGGCAACGTGTTACGATCTTCAAATCATTCAACAAACCAAGTATCCATGTGAGTTCTTTACAGCAGTCTGCCATGGCTACGTATTCGGCTTCCTGCTAGCTATTTCTTTGAAGATTTTGTCACATTCGATTTTTTTGATAATTCGGAGTTAATACCATGGAGAGTCTTCAAATGATGAATACTTTCGATCAACTTACTGAAATCTGTGAGATTGTTCTTGAAAATTCGAAAAAATACCATGTTGTTTTGTCACATTGGTAATAATAACCGCATAACAGTCACATTGAGATTATAAATGAGCCTCGTAAAGTAATGACAATGAAATTTGTATCAGAATTATTTTCTGACAATTCACCTAGTATGCGATATGAGTTGTACAAAATATCAGCCTCAAATAAGCACTCTTGAGCTCCTGGTAATTTTTAGAAATTTTAGTTTCCTCCCATACTGCCATAAAATGCACTCTGGTATTCCGTTTACTCAATGTCTACTTTTGTCGAATGTTACAAATATGCAGTTATGGGCAGTCTTGTCAACGCTTTCTCATTCAATGACACAGCATCTTGCCAACGCGTTACATGTATGCCAAGAAAATGTGTTATATCTCGCAATGATGTTACATCGAAGTGACTATTCAAATACTTGCTCCTCCTCGGACTTGCAAACAATGATTATATCGCCACATATACAGCAATGAAAGACATCGTACCGAGGCACAATTCGAATACAAACACGGATTGCTTTCAGATGGCTTGAATCCAAGTTTTCGTAAAACGGAATCGAGCTTCTTGTTCCAAATATTTGCAGCTTGCTTCAATCCATATACAGTGAAACCTCCATGAGTCGATATTGAAGGGACCATCGACTCATGGAAATATCGAGTAATGGAACAGCAATCCTTTGGAAAGCTGCTTCTAGAGACCATCATAGTAACCATGAAAATTTGCTCTTAGTATGGTTCCATGAGTCGATATCGAGTCATGGAACATCGACTCATGGAGGTATCACTGTAGTCCTTTCTGAAGATGACACACCAGACTTGGATCTTCATAATCACAACCAGGAGGTAGTTTCATATAGACAGTTTCCTGGAGTTCTCCGTTTAGATACGCCGTCTTCACGTCCACGTGTTTGATCAGCATACTTATTTGGTGAGACTCAGACAGCAAAGTTCTAAACTTAGTTTGTTTTACCACGTGACAAAAAATTTCATCGTGATCTGTTTCAAATTTTTGCTAGCGCTTCTTTGATTCAGGGATAGGGGCAATGGGGGCAATATGAGCCACCCCGGTTTTGACCTCAAAAACAGTGTTTTGATGTCTAGTGTCATTATGATCTGCTAAAGGATGCCTCAAATAGCAACCACAATAAAAACCGTAAACCAGCTGCTTGTTGAGATTTAATTTCATTTTTTTCTTATGCAATAATCGTCATCGCAAGACCACAAATCAAATGAGCACACATTTCAGCTTAATGGTTGATTCAATCACATTTTAAATAAAATATTTTTACTTTGTCAATACACTTTAAATACGATTGGCGCATCATCCGCCGAATTGCACGCAACACAAAACACTAACTATCGGGTGTAATCGCAATTCCAACACACACATATTAAAATTTATACTAGAACATCCTCTACTATAATTTTTCACAGTAACTTTACTTAAAACACTTGTCGGGTGGCATAGCTCCATCAGACTTTTCGTAGCTTCAGTCGTATTGCGAAACCGAACGCAAAACCGAAACAAAACGAGGAGCGAATTCAAAAACGCATCCACTCACGCGCACAGCTTGCTGTGATCCCATTGAGGGTTTTCAATTCAAACGTAACAAAAATATGAATGTCCGTAAAAAACATCAAAATTTTGTCTTGAGAACAAGGTTTAGATCAGACAAATTTGCAGGTCGGCCAAGTTGAATGCTGTACCAATATGAACTTGCTGTTCTAATACTTAAAAGAAGGTTATAAAAAGGAATCAAGATAGAATTTTGAAGATGTTTCTTGAAGCTGGTAGGTAAATCCGCTTCCAAGATAGCTCAACAGCTGGTCAACGAACTTGAGACATATCGAATCAGATGAATACTATGCAATAATTACTAGAATATGATTCAATACTCATCAGATTAGTCCATTAGTCAACTAATTGTTATAATAGTAGGGTAGGTCAAGGCCTAATTATCATCAGAAATAAATAGTTTTATCGTTCCTATGAATATTAGCCGTTATGTTGTAGTGAAACGATAACTTTTTGTTTCCACTATTGCCATAATTGGCACTACAGTCAACTCTCCATAACTCCATATAGAAAGGACCATCGATTTAGGGAGGTATCGAGTTATTAAATACAATAATAGTGCAAATGCGATTCAAGGGAACATCGAGGTAAACATGAAAACCAAATTTTACTATTGAGTTCTCGCCGAGCGGTGTTACGAATACATGCGCAAATTTGCTGGTGGAAAATACTGCTATTTGATTTTGCTGGGAACAGCTGATCTTTGTTTGTTTTTTTTTTTTTTTTGTTTTTAAGTAGTGTTGGTGGCATGTACCGTGATGTACACGAGCGCAGAAACAACTATGGTCCCTAACTCGATATCGAGTACCTAAAGGAGAGTTAACTGTACTTAGCGGTAATTGGTACTTCTACCCTAAAACAAAATTATCGATAAATAATTAATTTGCTAGGGGAAGGGGTGGTAAAATGAACACCTTAAGGATATCATCTTGTTTCTGATAGAAAAACGAGGAATTTGTGAAATTCTATCGCACACCATCAAAATTAGGGATGTTATCTATAGCAGCGACACGGATTCAGACTAAAATAGCTAAATTTTCACATGTTTTTATCGCTAGCAAAAAACGGTGTAAATGTTTATTTTACCTGCACCATGTGGGTAAAATGAACAGCTGTTGGTGGTAAAATAAACATCGTGCAAAAAAACCTGAGCAAAACAAATATTTCTGAAAATTTTCATTGCATTACCGAAAATATATTCATTAATGATTGTAACCCATACAAAAAGAATTCTAAAAGTATCAGATTTGACATCATAGCATAATGGCATTCACCTTACTGAAAAATCTCAAGACTCTCGAGCTAAAAGTTACGTCAGTTCTAATTTTCAAATGTGGTTTTCTAAAATCTTAGTTTTCGTTGATATTTTCACTTCAATTGACCTCCGTATAACCCGTACACTCAGATTTATGCTCTAAATCGTCCGTGCGTGAAAATTCATCGAAATTTGTTTTTTCTTGATAAAAGGCACGGTGTTCATTTTACTGCCCCTTCCCCTATTGAAAAGCAACAACAAAAAATTGAAACTGATTTTGTACAATATAGGGGAAAAGCAGTAATTTTCGACCTACAAGAATTCTGTGCCAATTTTCGGATTTCCATACAAAGTAGGCCAACATCGTATGGATAGGTCGAAAATTAGAACTGGGTCGAAAATTGGTGCTTTTCCCCTAGCTCATTTGCAACAACGCTTTTTTCGTATTTTTTTTCGGTCAGTTTCATATGGGAAAAATGGGTTAAATTCTAATCGTTTACCTGGCAATCCACATTTCTTCTGTCGCACCCCGGCCGTCGTGCAGGAAATATCCGTCGCATTCAGTTGCGTCAACGTCTTAAACATGTTCGAGCTTTGGAGCGAATCCTGCAGGACCTCATCGTATTGCTCCTCCAGTTGTGGAACGCTGCCTGTTTGGTAGCATGAAACCGGTCCAGTTATTTCGTAGCACTGCCTGCCCTGCTTGTCGACCTTTTGGTAGACCGTGGCCACCACAGCAATCGATACACTTTGGTTTTCCTCCAATCCTGGCCCGCCACGCTGAGACTCCCGGAAGTCGCAACTTTCGGCCGCTTTCAATACGCTGTACATTCCTTGCTCCACCACGCGGACAATCAACGGAACCTCGTTCAGCATGTGCAGAACGGCGAAAGGAATCTCACCCCGGGCCTTTGCGATGGCCATGGCTTTGGTTTCTATGGCCGGAATGACTACCGTTGTGACACTGGGCGGCACTGCCATCGTAGCAGGCGCCGGTTTCGCATCTTCCGGTCGAACGATTCCGTGTATTTTCTGCTCATGGTACTTCAACGAGTACTGCTTGGCAAACAGACTTTGGCATATTTCGCAACGGAATCCGGCCAATGGCTGCGCGGGCCCTGAATTGTAAACCGGCATCCGATGTTGGGCGAAATTGGACATCTTCGAAGAAATCTTACCAGCTTTTCTCCTGAATTACTACTTTCTTGATTTCAAAATCGAAGCAATAACGTGTCCACGTGTCGCTAGTTGAAAAACGGCCAGTTTGGGTAACTTCCGACTGAAATAAAAAGAATGGAAGTGCTGATAAGGAACAAGTCATAAAATTATCAAAAATCATCTTCCACTTACCGAAGTTCCGACTGTTCAGACTAGAAAAGTGGTCGAGGACATCCGCTGTCGCCGCCAGCGTGCTAAAAAATGGATATTCTCTAGCCACCGGAAATTTTAGATATGCAAATTCAAACTGGCTTACTTGGATTGCAGCAAAGGGAAGTGTTCAGCGCTTCAATTCTGAGTTACCGGAAGCGAGCCTGAGTGAACTTACGGTTCTCTAAACTTTCTATTCGTACGAATAGACAAACCGAATGTAATAACAGTTTTATTTATTGAGCCGTAATAACTACGCAAATTGTATAGATAACATCGAGGTATTCTGTCTTTTTAAAGAAAGGAATGTTAAACTTTTACGCAAAACAAAGATTTAAAATTTTTGAATTTGCTTCCGGGCAATGTTTGAGTGACGACAGACGGACATGATTGTGTAGAGATTGTTGTGTCATCGAAAACAAAAAAAAAATAAAACCTCTCGAGGATCGTTCAAAAATTACGTAAATTGTGACGAGACATCATTGATAGTTGCGGGCATCATCGGCATTGTATCAGATTGTAAAGCCCCAAGCACAATGTAAGCGGCAGCGCGGTACAACGGCAAAACGGCAAGCCCAACTTGAGCTACAATCTACTTGTCAAGTCAATGTTGAAAAGGATTTAATCAACATGCGATTGATAAGTAATGTGTAGATCAAGATGGGCATGCCGTTTTGCCGTTGTACCGCGTTGTCGTTCACATTGTGCTTGGGGCCTAAGAATCATAAAATTTACAATCAGAACCAGAGTTGCACAATATCGGTCATATCTCTTAGTATATTGTCGTAGAAAGAACTACTGTTTGGTTTGAGAGTTGAACAGTGAATGACAAGATTTATTTTTTCATTTGAGTCCTAAAATTTTTAATGAAATCTTGTTTTTATTTAATAACACGAAAGAGCATGTTACTCTAACTACTTTAGCAATTTTTCCCGCTCAAATAATGGCTATATGTTGAAACTCAAATAATGGCTAGATGTTCAAACTTTAATTTAAAAATTTGGTATTGAGCTCTCGCCGAGCGGTGTCACGAACACGTGCGCAAATTTGCTGGTTGAAAATACTGCCATTTGATTTTGCTGGGAACAGCTGATCTTTGTTTATGTTTTCAACCAGCAATCTTTAAATAGTGTTGGTGACATGTAACGTGTATGTACACGAGCGCAGAAACCACTATGAACCTTGACACTTTTGATCATGTTTGACGTTCGCTTAGTCGACAAAAACACCACATGGGTTTTAGTTCGACCACTGGGGTTGTTCCTATCTGAAATTTCGTAAGGTACACGGAAAACAAAATACACCAAAAATTTGAGTTTAAGCCAAAGGATGTGACAAAATCTAAAAAAATATTTTTTGGGCTTAAACCAACGGAAAACATTAGAAAATTGAGTAAACATGTGTTTTTGGCCTAAACTTAAGCGTTTGGCACTAAAATTGGGACAGGGCTTTAGGACCCTTTTATTATCTAGGGTTACTATGATTAAACTCAGGTCCAAACGCCTACTGCTAACACTCCTCCTCGATTGGATCTGGTAGTATTCCGATCATCTTTCGTATTTGCTCCAAACGTACACGTTGCAGAGGCTTCGTAAGAATATCTGCCAGCATTGTTTCGGTTGGACAATATTTCATCTTGATGACTTCTTTTTGTTGCAGATCTCTCACAAAGAAATATCGTACATCAATGTGTTTGCTCCTGCGTTCGATTCGGTCACCTTCAACGAGTTTTATACAACTTTGATTATCTTCAAATACGGTGATTGGTCCAATATCTTCTTCAACAATTTCTTCCAACAGTCGCTTAGTCCAAATTAATTCTTGGCATCCTTCAGCAAGGGAAATAAATTCAGCTTCTGTTGAACTCAAAGCTACGCTTGTCTGTTTTCTCGAACCCCAAGCAATAACTCCTCCTCCATATTTGATTAGGTACCCGGAATTCGACTTTCTGTCTCTGCAATCTCCTGCGTAGTCAGCATCAACGTACATACATAGGTTCTCTCGTGATGATCTCAGCTTCAACTTATAATCTCTTGTTGCATACAAATATCTCAGTACCTTCTTTGCTTCATTCCAATCCTGTTGACTCGGTGAACTTGATTTCTGAGCCAGTAACGAAACGCTTACGGATATATCCGGTCTGATTTGCACTGTTATATACAGGAGACCTCCGATAAGGCTAAGATATTGCGAATTGCTAGATAACGGTTCTCTCTCCTCCTTCTCCTGTAAATAGCTTGTGTCCATCGGAACTTTGGATGGCTTCGCATTTTGCAAATTGAATCTTTCGGTTAACTTGCGAATGTATGCTTGCTGATTGAGTTTATATCCTTCATTGTCTTTCTCTACCTCGATTCCCAGAAAACTTCGTACGTCTCCTAGATTTGTAACGGCAAAGTTCTTCTCTAGCTGGTTGTAGATCGACACAAATTCCTCTTCAGTTGCTGTAATAATAATCATGTCGTCAACGTAAATCAGAATAAATTCTGTCGCTCCTCCTGTGGTCTTGCGCTTGTACAAACATTGATCAGTTCGACACTGTTTGAAACCTAACGTCTTGAATACTGAATCGACTTTTCTGTTCCAGACCCTCGCCGATTGTTTCAATCCATATAAACTCTCCCTTAATCGACAAACTTCCTCCAGTTGTCCATTAAGATAAGCTGTTTTAACATCTACGTGCTTCACATACATCTTTCTATGGCTAGCAATACTCAGCAACATGCGGAACGTAACTTGTTTGGCCACAGGAGCGAATACTTCATCATAATCCACTCCGTACTTTTGAGTAAAACCTTGTGCGACAATCCTTGCTTTGTATCGGACGACGTTCCCTTTTTCATCGACCTTGGTCTTGAATAACCACTTGCATCCAATCGTTTTCGCACCGGTTGGTAAATCAACTAAATCCCACGTATTATTCTTTAGTAGCGCTTGAAACTCCTCATCCATGGCAGCTCTCCACAGCTCCGCATCATCACTGTTCAATGCTTCTGTTGGAGTTCGGGGATCTTTGATGTTCCGTACTGCCTTCAAACCATGGATTGATGGTGGTTCCTCATTCGTCTGCTGATGTTGATGCTCACGACTGGTTGATTCTCGGGATATATCTGTAATTGGGTACGACGGCAAACCTTTGTTTGGAAGATAATAATCGTTATACTTGCCAGGGAATGCGCGCTCCCGTCCACTGCGCCTCAACACCGGTGACAACGGTGGGTTTGAAGTTGTTCGTGGAGGGAGCGCCATTATTGTCACGTCATTTGAATCGTCAGTACTATCTTCATTACCGCTTTCTGTTTGCGAAAAATACTGCGAAACCTCAGAGTCTTGCAGTTCATCGTCATCATCGGGTTCGTCTGGAATCACGCCATTATGGGAAACTTGCAATCTCTTTTCTCCAGTATTGAGTGGCTGTTCATTATTCGAATTAGTAACAGGAATATCTTCTAAAAAATCTAGGCTAACAAAATTGTGATTTCTTGATCGTTTTGATAGATTATTGCCTTTTTCTTGATCTCGTTCTATTGACTCATTGATAATAAGAACATCTCGACTCTTGAATATGGTCTTCTTAACGGAATCGTATAGACGATAGGCTTTTGTTTCTTCCTCATATCCTACGAAAATAGCTTCTTTTGATTTTGCATCCCATTTCTTTCTCTTTTGCTTAGGAACGTGAACTATGACTTTTGATCCAAACACACGTACTCGGGACAAATCTGGTTTTCGTCCAGACCACGCTTCTTCTGGTGTTTGCTTGTGCCCCTTCGTTGGAGAACGATTTACCAAATATGTAACCGCTGCTACTGCTTCTGCCCAAAAAACTTTCGGTAACTTCGCTTAAAATAACATGCAGCGCGCTCGCTCCACAATTGTACGATTAACGCGCTCAGCCATACCATTCTGTTCAGGATTGTAGTCAGCTGATGTCTGATGTCGTATACCATGCTTCTTCAAAAGCTTCTGGAAAGCTTTGTTTGTGAATTCCTTACCATTATCAGTTCTTAACGTTTTCAGCCTTCGTCCAGTTTGATTTTCAGCAAATTTCCTGAATTGGTTAAATGCTCGCATGACTTCGTCTTCACTTTTTCGTTCCAAAAATACATGAAAATTCGTCTTGTCTTATCATCAGTGAAGGATAGATAATAACGACTTCCACCGAGTGATTTTTCCTCCATGGGCCCACAGATATCTGAATGAACAATCTCGACGAAATTTTCAATTTCAGTTTCTTCGAACATAACACCAGACGCTAAACCAGATTTAAGCTGCTTCAAACTGGAAATGCTGAGATGGCCCATCCTTCGATGCCACAGCTGCATGCTTGATGATACACATGTTAAGGACATTCCAGCGCTCTTATCTTCATCGAACTTGAATAGACCTTTGCGAACATCATGGATGCCGGTTGCAATTACTGCTCCACTTGGATTGATAACCTTCACACCATCTCTGCTGAAATGTACTTCATGGCCTCTACGGACAATCTGGCTTACTGATAGCAAGTTATTCGACATCTCTGGAATGTATTTCACGTTGTTGACTTCGATTGGAGGTTCTTCTGGACAACATTTTGCTGCTAGCTTAACGACTCCGGATAATTCGATCTTCATCGGTGCCTTATCTGCTGCTAATACTGTGCCAGTCGCCGGTCGTTATCCTTGGTAAAATGATCTGAAGCTCCCGAGTCAAAATACCAGGCATCGCTCTCTTCTTCGTTGTTGGTGGACAATACCGCAGAAAATGCAGATCCCTTCTTCTTTCTACAATCTCTTGCGATATGACCGAACTTGTGGCAGTGCTTGCATTTTGGTCCCTTCGGCGGCTGCTCAGCTGACCTTGGATGGTTTGCGCCTTGCTTCTGCTTATACGGGGATACATGCTTACCTACAAATGCGTTTTTGTCCGACGATGAATGAACTTCCTGCAGTAATTTTGTTTTGATACTATCGCCAGTGATCGGGATACCGGAATTTTTCAGTGCCATCAGCATAGGCTTGTATTATTCAGGTAATCCAGCTAACAAGAGGGTCCCAATCCATTCTTCAGATATTTCAAATCCGACCCCGCGCAATTGATGAGCTGTAGAGATGATTTCGTTGACGTAAGAATCCATAGAATCACACGATGAAAGGCTGCTTGTAATGAGTTTCCTCAGCAACCTACTCGTCTGGTAAGGCCATTATCTTCGAAAGCTGCCTCCAGTTTCGCCCATACCTCGCGGGCCGTCTTCGCATCTTTGACGTGAACGTAATTACTAGGATCTAAAAGTAGAATTATTTTTGCGCGAGCCTTGCGATCTTTGGTTGCATCAATAATAATTTCTCCTTCAGCGGTAAGTATTGGTTTCACAACTTCCCAGAGGTCTTCTAGTTCTAAGAACGTCTCGACAGCGAATTTCCATGTTGTCCAGTTGTCTCTGCCGATTAATCGCTCTATTGAGGGTAGACTTGACAGACTATGACTATGATGAGTAACTTGAGGAAATTCTCTCCTTCCGTGAGTTGCTTGAACACCATCTCCTACACCGCTTACTTCAGAGTTGACTCGTGACATATTTCAGTGGAAATGTTTCAATCTGGGCCCATAACCTCTTAGTATATTGTCGTAGAAAGAACTACTGTTTGGATTGAGAATTGAACAGTGAATGACAAGATTTATTTTTTCATTTATTATCTAGGGTTACTATGATTAAACTCAGGTCCAAACGCCTACTGCTAACAATATCAGCTGATGGATGATGGACTAAAACTATCAATATCAGTTGCGAACTATCAATATCACTTGGATCTGACAACCAACAGCTGTGATGCGACATCGCACTCTAGATCACAATCACTGCAGAATGAGTGATCACGTGGTAATTACCCACGCTAATAATGGTTTTCAGTGACCAACACACAGTTTCAATCCGTCTTCAACCACTATCAAGGATATCGTACTGATAAATTGCCATTTTATTTGCTTAATTTAAAGCTAAACTTGAACCATCAGTGATATCCATAGTCTATCGCCATCAATGCACTGGTGATGGAGTAGAGAACATGATGTTGATGTGATATGGAATGATCCGAATTTTATCGCAGTCGGCCTGTACAAATCAGCAAATTTTAAGCGTTGATGGTGACAGCAAGCAACTCTGATCAGAACTCTTAAATGTGAAGAATGTCACGTGACTTTGACAACTGAATATTGCTAATATCATCCTACCCGAGGAAAAAGTCGTCGGAAAATCTTTTTCCCGGTGACTTTTTCCGAATTACTATCGGTTGGCAATATTTGCTGATGCGATATTTCGCTTGGAAGGGAGCTAAGCATTTGAAGTTTTCAAAAAAAAAAAAATACATTTAACAGCACTGATTCCAATAATCCATTTTACAAGACGTTTTTGAACAGCTGATCGCTTGTTTTATGAATGAAATTTTGACAGAAGGCGGTGTCGTAACGTGTGAAAGTAACAGCAATATCATCAGTGTTGTCGTTTCGTAAAATGAACTATGCTAAAATTGCGGTAGAATTTTGAGAAAAGGTATTGCCTATCTCGATGCGTGGGAAATTTCTTCCTAGAAATGGTCAAGTATATCACATTTCTTTGATCGTAGTACGCAGTTGAGAAGAAATGTGATTTCAAATGGGGTTTTCCGTAGGAAATTTCTTGACCCATTCAGTCAAGGGTTTTTTTTACGTTTCTTGAGCAAAACAGCATACTTAGCTTAAAAGTTGAAAAGAAATAAATACCATACAGGAAACCTTCAACATATTGGCTAAAATTTTGCTGAATGAACTTGTGTCAAAATATTTACCCGCACAGTCAATTCAGATTACCGACTCCAGTATTGGGTCTTGCACGACTGTTTAGATTTCTGTGATAATTTTGACATCCCTCCAAACATGATTTCGCTGCGACATTTTCCCCCGATTAGACTCAACGATTATCACAGTACGATTTATTGCTCATAAATCACACAATCGCGCACAGCAAGATCTGTTTAACTCGGTAGGTCAACTGGCCAACTGTCAAAAAGCTGAAACAACCTATCTTATAACAGACCTTGCTTGTATACATTTGCACTGCGAAATTGTATGCGAGATTCGAATGTGATAATAAGAAATTTGGGGTGAGTCTAAATGGGTGCAAAAGTCGCAATAACATTGTACTGTTTTTTTTACCGGATTTTCGTTTTATGACGATTTTTTCTGGATTTCAACTGGAGTCGCGGTATTAAAAATAAAAAAAAATGGCCAACGTTTTCGACCATTGTACAATCGTGCAACAAACCGAAGGTTGAGATTTACATCTGCTATCTGGCAACGCTGTCGACGATGACCGAAAATCTCTACAAAGCCGCAAGGTCCCTTCTGTTCTATCAATCTTGGTTTTTCTCTCTCCATCTCGTTTGCTCTTTCGAAGTATGTCCTGCTCTCGTTTTGCTAGTCTGGTACGGATCCCCATCATACTTTTTGTTGGTGAAAAAGCCATCATCGGCTGGCGAATAATTTGGACTGAGAGTTCTTTTTAGTCATCCAAAGTGTGCGAATTTAATTCGATTTTGAATCGAAAGTGCGTGCGGTTCGGTACGGGATGGAACTTTTATCGTGCGTGAATCGAATGTGAATTTGAAGGGGAATAACTTCCGAACGAGCAATTTTTTGAGCGAGTAAGTGAGAAAAGATTTTTCTGCTGAGGTTTTCGGTGCTGGTGAATAGGGTGGACCCCTTCGTTTTATTCGGTCCTGGAAGATAACAGTAAAAAGTGAACTGGTGCATTTTGTCATAATGTTCGAACACAGTGGAAGAAAAAGATTATTTTGTTCGAATCTTCAGGATCGGCAGTGGGTGCAGGGAAAAGAAAACCAAGAACAACAGTAGTAGAGTAGTGCTGATTGGGGGCACCATCAAAGGAAGGATTTTTTTTTCTTGTCAAATCGAGACCCCCATATTCTTCGACGGAAGACGGCAAAAGACGACGACGTAGGTTGCTTTCGGTCATACTTGGAGTGAGCGAGCACCATCAAGAACAAGGCACACGCACACCAAGAGCTAACGTCGCGAAATAAACCTAGCGTAACATATGAAAAGGTTCGTGGATAATATTTTAAAAATTTACACCGAACAAGAGCGGGATTACATCAAACACCCTTACACGAACATACACAAAATTGAGTACGATTTGCACAAAATCGAGCTCTTGAATCAACACATCAATGTTCAACACATTCTGCTCCTTTAATTCTTTTGCTTTTTCGCGAAGCATGCGACACATTAAGATAAAACCTATTTTCAAATTCTCAAAAATGTCTGAAAATTCCCTAGTCAACCAATATTTTGATTTTTAATGAACTTCTGGTCAAAATTACAGTCCATTTGAGTAAAATTTAGGTGTGCTTCTAATCAATTATGTGTTTCTGAGCTAATTTCAAGCTTTGAAAATTTATAACTACCGAACGGAACACCGAAACTTATCGGGTTACCTCTACATAGTATATTCAATTCTACGAACTTTTGTCGAACATGATTTTATAATTTGCGCCGATGATTGTTTTCAAATCGTTCTGTATAGTCAGTGAAATGCGGTCAAAACAAACTCGAACTCAAAAAGAAAAAGCAACGCAAATTCAATTGAATAATTTTGTCGGTATATGTGTCATGTACGATTTAACTATGATCATTCTTTGTAATTTATTGCCTGAAGCAACATGTAAGCTATCAATTAACGTCAATGTGTGTTTTTTCTACTATATATAATCATAAAACTGTGATCTAATCTTGATCGAGCAATGTTAAAACTCAGTTTAATCTTTTTAGTGTGTTCGACAAACATTAGCAGAATAGAATAAGCTTTGAAATAGTGGTAAGAGCACATATTCCACAAAAAAAACATTTTAAACTTGAAGCATACTGTAATCTTCATTAAATGAGCTGTAAATTTAACCATACATTGTTCTTTTGCATGAGAATTCAGAATACTGCTTGACCTGAAGATTTCCAGACATTTTACTTATATAAACGGGTCTAAATGAAAATGCTTCGCAATATGAGGCATCTCAATGTGACATAAAATTTGCGAAAATGATGCATAAATCAGCTTAAAATAGATTTTTCAGCATGTGCACACTTAATTCAGAATGCCGATTCTCGGCTAATTTTAACTGAGATTCGCACAGTCGAGTTGTCGGCAAACAAATTTCCTGGGATCTCAGCAAATAAAAGCCGAGTATCAGTAAATCGTGCTTCGTTGCTAAGCAACCGCACAATTTGTTAGTTGAGTATCGGTTAAAATCGGGAAACCGAGATTCGCACAGCCGAGCTCGTGAAAAAAATGTAAGAGTGTGTGAAAATTACACACAGTGTTTCTGTCAAATTCAGTTCTGTTCTGTGATATTTGCTTTCAATTTGCCCGGTAGAAACAGAATCGCAAGGCTGGTAGCGAGTCACTTTTTAGTGACTTGGTCACTTTTTTTAAGCCAGTCACTTTAAAGTCTCTTTTTTGAAGCCATTTCAACTAAAGTCACTCTTTTCGTCAAAAAGTCACTTTTTTCAACTATTTTGAGCTAAGTTTTCGTCATTTATGTAATTTAGGTCATCACCAGAATAACTTCATGTCAGTATCAAAATATTGGTTTATGGGTTCTTGTGAAAAAAGCTTGGAGAAAAGTTACTCTTTCATAGAGTTCCGCGTAATTTGTAATAGTATCTAAGGTATTATTAGAATGGTGTAAGTTCATTGTTATAAAACTAAAGGTTTAAATATTTAGTGCTCTTTTTGAATATCTAATGCATTCTCTTTTATTAGGTTTTTTTTATATCTTGTGGTGGATAATTAGATGTTTATCTTCTATCTACGTTTTAATATATAAAGCACATTAGCTTTTAAAATTTTACAAAATTCATAATATAGGTATTCAGCACTAAAACGCAAAACGGAGAATAATTATTTATTGTTCTGTTTTAGATTAGAAGCTAATCAAACTTTTAAGGACTGACTTGATTTGTAAACCAAACCTTTAAAAGTGGCCGGATCTTGGCTCTAACTTTGGCTAAGAGTATACCCTAAGGTTTTTATGTCGGTCGAATTTATCATTTTCATTGAATTGTTCATGAAATCACGCATGCTTTCTTCAATGAAATGTTTGGTGTCGGATCCTCTTCTTAGCTTTTTTGAATCACTTCGGCAGGATGGTTTTTGAAAGCCACAGAGCTTATATTTGACAATAATATGCGTGATATTTAAGTATTTTAATTGCATAGTTTATTACAATTCAACCGACTATAATCCCCAATGTCAAGTGAAGCATGAAAGTGTCAAAGTGTTTTGATTGTTATATTGGAAGCTTAGTGCTAATAATTACTTTAAGATCATATTTCAGAAGAACAGCCTGTTAAGCCTATCTTCTTTATGCTAAATGTCTCTTTGGCCAAGCGTACCTCCCATCAAACTTATTGATGGACAATTTCACTCAGGCTTAAGTCAACCTTTTGTTCTCCCTTAGTCGGCGTTCGAAGGACGCGTCTATCATACATTGGTTTCAGGCAGTATTTCAATCATATTCGAACTTCTACAATCATTTTTTATTTGATTAATGCCCAAGTAGGGAGCTGGATCCTATTATTGGCACTTTTGATTCACTTCGGCAGTGGAGTTTTTTTGAAAACTATTGACTGAGCTCATATTTTGCCATAATAGGCATCGTATTGAAGAGAAAATCCCCCTACCAAAGTTAATCATGGAAGTGCTCAAGGAACTCTGCACCCTATTACATTTTCCGTAATCTTGATCTAGTTACACAAAATATTGGCCTTCTTAGGTAAAAGCGTTAAGGCTAAGTATCCCGTTATTCGTTTTGGCGAACTGTTGCATAGCATGTCGCAATTTCAAAGTAATAAAATATATCAGTCCTCATAAATCATATTGATCCGGGAAAGTATACTTTTTCAAATGTATCAGTTCAATACCAACTGTTTTTCATTAAATCGAAATTGTGACATGATCTGCAACAATCATCATCGACACGTTCAAATTTCAATGACGACCTACTTCGCCTTGAAGTAGAATCTAATAGAGCTAAATAGAAAGCATTCTTCAGTGAATCTCACATTTGACGTTACTTCATCTATACGCCTATAACGTTTCTAGACTGAATATTAAATTCTTATCGAAATGAAGTCATGGAATAGTTTTGGGATCTACACAGTTTACCAGTTTACAATGAATTAAATTTTAGCAACTTTTAAAATGTCATTTTTTGGGATGGAAATGTGAAACGATAAAAAATTTGTTTTAACTAATTTTCCAAACGCTTATTAAAATTTACAATATAAAATACTTGAGTGATCTTTTGAAAAGTTTGAAAATCTGCTAAAATAGGTTTTTTTACATAAATGGTAATTTTTCTGTTTGAAATAATTGTAGGCAATGTCTTGAAATTTTGGAAGCACAATAAAAACTTCCAACTACACCTACTACCTGCAGTAGATCATGTTCAATACTCTCTATCATATTGGATATTTCTCGAAAAACAGTATACTAGAATTGAAATAAACTGATTACGGTTTGATTTTCAAGTCACTTTTAGTCACTTTTTTTGAGAAACGAAAGTCACTTTTAAGTCACTTATTTCTCAAAACTGGTCACTAAAATAACTTTTTTCGGTACCACTTTTTGCTACCAGCCCTGGAATCGTCTCATGTTAATTAGGTCCAAAGCGTGAATAGTACATTTATTACACGATTTGTGATGTTTATTGGATGCCTGAAGATTACATATGAGAAAAGTCCAGCTAACTACAAATAAAGTAAAAAAGCTACAAATGCCCAATTCTCGAGCATGAACTTGGTGAGATCTTTCCTATATAAACATTATCTTTATACCGTATTTGCATCGCTTTTATACTATGTACACAGACAAACAGACGTCACACTCTCATCATTGTCTATCGACCACCTTTTTAACGGTCGATTCAAATAGATTGTAGGTGGCCAATCCACCACCCGCAGCGCTTGCATCGTTTTTGTTCGCGTTTGACGTTCACACACTACCGCCATCTGTTGGCCCATCGGCCAAACACACTGAATTTTAGCATTGGGCGTACATGTTCTCTTGACTATGATTTTGATCGCGATTTGTTCTAAGTGTTTCGTCTGTTTGTCTGTGCTATGTATTTATGTGCCCTTTGTTTTTACCTCCTTCATCTATGGACGCTGTTTCGGTTTCGAGCGCTTCTTTAAGTAGATGAAGGACTATGTTCATGCTACGCTATGCTATAATAATGGGAATTGTACAGTTGCACTTATTTATCGTGATAAATGATACGAGAGATGTTCCAATATGGTTTTCGGTTATGCGGATATGCAGCGTTGCATCAGGTACGTCCCACTCGGGTTCAGATTGGGTATCACATCTAGTACTAAATTTTGTTCCTTGATACCAATTGGTACTGCAAAAGATACCCAAGTTTGACAGCTAGCAGTACACTTTTCACGGCATTCTAGATTTTGCTCTATTACCTTATGTGCTATAAAATTTTGGGTAACTGCAAGGGATATGGAGGACTTTATTTCGTCTTTGGTTGCATCGCGGTTTTCAGCATGTCTGGATCCGCGTTGAATGCCGCTTTTAAAGCTTCATTCGGGATGTAATCGGTTCCCAGTGCGTTGTCTGACGCGAATGATTTCAAGATATCTGCCAGCCTCGCTTCGTCCCCCTCGCCGGAGGCCATTGACTGGTGGGGTGACACTACAAGAGTACATCAATTATCGATCGTAGCAGCTCGGCCAACATCTCTTGAGGCGCCATGGCAGCTCTGGTCTTAGAACTCGAGTTGGTACTCTGGTATAGACTATATAGACTGCCCGTTTCCGACTCATGATTTCCTTTTTGAGAGCCTTTCCCAAGTAACCACAAGCATTATATTATTGCATTAATTTGGTCGAAAGTCAACATTTTTTGCATTAATAATGTTATCATGCATTTATTCAATAACTGTTAAGCAATGATGCATTTGATTAACATTGTAAATGCTTTGTAGCATTATTTTAATATAGCATTATGCTAAGCGTTTAGAGTGAAGAAACAGTTATGCTGTCATACAAGATTGCTTAACCTCATTAAACGCACTTGAATCTGTAATAAATAAGTAAGACGATCGAGCACGTTCGCACTCGCTCATTACGTTTTGTGGAATATGGAAGAATAATGAAATGACTTTCTTTCATCTCGAACCCCCATTTCATGATCTAAGGATATATGTATTCAATCAGAATTGTTGTATTTTATCTATGAGACTCTTTTACTCATAAGGAGCGAGAAGCAATAGGTAATAGAGCAAAATCTAGAATGTCTTGAAAAGTGTACTGCGATCTGTCAAACTTGGGTACCTTTTGAAGTACCAAGGGATCAAATGCAGTACTAGAACTGGTACCCAATCTGACCACGAGTGGGACGCACCTGATTTTACCAATCCTAGTCTGCCTTATGCTCCGTACATTTGCGCCCAGTGGCGATAACTTCTCCATGATTTGCATCGCCTTCAAAATTTCGGCGTATTTCGTCTCATCCGTTTTGAAAACGAGGGCCTCGCCCATCTTGCTACGTTTCACTGTCTGCGGTTCAGGATTCTCCTTGGTTGCCGTTTCCGGATTTCTCTCTTTTTTTTCTATCTCATATCCGCGGGTTGACACTGTTTTGCACCCGTGGTTCCTGTGAAAGCGCTGCCTGATGCGGGCTATCCCGTGGCTTTGTTTTCCTTTAGACGTGCCTCTCCACTTTTGCACCTGTACCTTAGAACGCAAGATTGCATCGCTGGCAAGCGGTATGATGCGAAAAAATCTAACAAACTTGCATCTTGTCACCTTTATTCACAGAAGAGAGGATCGATGAAGAGAAATAGATCAGTCTGGCACGATTTAGTGTTGTTTTTGCCTTCTGCCTTGCCGAGTTGTGCTTTCTCATAGTCCTGCCTTGCAGCTAGGACTGGTTGTTGCAATTTCAGCTGACTACTTTTCAAGTGCTTGTTAATATTGCTTTTGCTCTTGACAAGCAGCCATCTGCATTTTTAGGAGGTACTCCCCATTGCGATCCATCGCCTCGATTTATCCCTAGTCAGCAATCACCTCACCTGTTGCACTGGAGCGGCCAGTGCCTGCCCTCGTCACAGTGTCTAGGGCGGGAACCTTAGCCGATTACTGCCTGGTCCAGAACCCTCTCATATTCCACTAGTTGTTTGATTTGATGGATTAACTTTTATGGGCCCCCTAAGAGTCGCTATCCATCTCCACTGAAATAGTAGCTTTTGTAATCCCATGGTTATCTATGCAAGCAGGAAGGCCATGCCAGGGTTGACATTGTCCTTCATGAAGTGCTATGTTTCTTTCGCAACCTAACCGCTACTTTCACCGCTCCGTTGTATGGAGAGACAAAGTGGCCTAACCACAAACGAAAACAAAACACTACTTGAGTCGATTTTACACTGGTACAAAAACGTCGTAAGTAACTGAATGAAACGGCTTATCATTTTGTCATACAATTTTTGTGGAAAACGATAGGAACTACCTAGTGTTTTAACGCGAGCTGATTGCATGCAAAATTTAAGCGATGTACACGATAAAGACGGTTAAAAAGGGGATTTACTTAAAAACAGTTTAAGACAGGTTTTAATTCTTCTTAATTATCTTTCTTAAAACAGTATGAAATATACTTACGTCGAGTTGAAAAAGTAATCGAGAATTACTACAATTACTGGCATCAATCCTGATGTCCCGGTTGACATTCCATTTAGTTTGAGCTAGGCGGTGCTTTGTGGTACTTAAAAGTGATCATAAAATGAAGCCAAACTTTGAATTTTCAAGTGCACAAGTCTGGAGTATCTGACATCCGGTCGCGTTGAAAATCGATCCAATTGCTTGCTTGCTGCATGTGACCAATCGGATAAATTTTCAACGCGGGGAGCTGTTTTGTTGGTGCCTTCCTTAGCCGAGTGGTTAGAGTCCACGGCTACAAAGCAAAACCATGCTGAAGGTGTCTGGGTTCGATTCCCGGTCGGTCCAGGATTTTTTTGTAATGGAAATTTCCTTGACTTCCCTGGGCATAAAGTATCATCGTACCTGCCACACGATATAAATACGAATGCAAAAATGGCAACTTTGGCAAAGAAAGCTCTCAGTTAATAACTATGAAAGTGTTTATAAGAACACTAAGCTGAGAAGCCGGCTCTGTCCCAGTGGAGATGTTAATGCCAAGAAGAAGAAGCTGTTTGGTTATCAACACCTGTGCTCTTGAAAATTCGAGTTGTGGCTTCGTTCTACAATCATCTTAAGCGGCACCGGTCACTTTGACAGAGTTGCATTCGGATTTTTGTGGTTTTTATGAGTCAATCCGAGCCCACTGGCACTGTGCACACCACAACAACACCCCAAGTCACAGAGGTCCTGGAGGGGGTTCGTTAAGCCCCTAGACTTTCGTCCCTGCTGCCCCGTAGATCTTACCTCGTAATGCACCATGTAAAGAAGATGTTCCTGCGCTACGGGCTATGACTTTGCGGTGTAGCGTGGTTGTTATTTTCAGATTAATGAAGGAAGGCCCATATTAAAAAGATGTATCCGTCCTCATGATCATGACGTTCCTGCAGCAGACGCGAAGTTAGTTATATTTTTATCAATTCTCCAGTGTTATGAAACATGTGAATGGGCACTTAAGTGTTCGAATTTCAACAAAAAAATGTTTTTTTATAGGCTTTTTCAAAATTGTTGGAAGAGAGCACAAAATTTAAAAATTTGTCGGCGTTACAAATAAAAAAAAACTTTTTTTGAATGTTGCGCTACATTCGATTGTCAGTCTTTTGGCTGTGTGTGTGCCTTTTTAATGTATCTCGGGCTCCGTACGCGTTGTTGGCCACTTGTGTGCGTGTGTGCCGAGCGATAGGTGCGTGACTGTGTGTGTGCGTCGTGGTGCGGTGACATTTTCTTTTTTCTACACATTCATCGCAGCCGAGCAGCAGGCAGTGAGCTAAAAATCGTCGTCGTCGTCGTTGTCGCGATCTTTCATATCGTCGTCTGTCTTTCCAGCTTTTTACAGAGGGAAGAAAAAAGGTTGCAGTTTTATCGCGAGTTTCAATTTGTGATTGAAGACGAATCGAGCTAGGAAAAATGTGAATCTGCGGAAAAGCGGAAGTTCGTGTCGTCGGGTGCGCGAAAGAGAACCTAGTTTCCTCGGACAATCATCGCAATGACGATCGCACGAAGAAGAAGAAGAGTAGGATCATCGATTCATCATCAATTGTGTGTGCCGTGGGGTGGCCAATAATAATAGTGCGGTACATACATAGAATAAGAAGAAGCAGCAGGGAGGAGACAAGTGCTTCCTTCGAAAGGCGAAAAGGAATCGAAACAACGAAAGAGATTTCCTAGCTGTGAATCAGTTTCTGGGGTCGACCCCCCAAAAAAGTCGGGCCCCGTCATCGAGAGGAAGTTGGTGGCCCATTTTCTAGCGATTTTCCTTCGGCTCGATTTTTGGGATTCCAAAGTGAAAGCACAGGTGTGTGTTAGTGGGGATCTTTTTATTTTTCCTTGCCTATTTGACAGCGCCGTTTGGCCGCGCGCTGAACACACTCAATAATAATAATAATAATAATCTCGCAATCTTGGCCGTCGTCGCGTCGAAGAAAAAGAAGCAATCGATTAGTATAGAGAGAAGTCTTTAATAGCACACAAGCGCCGAGAGTGCGATTTTTCGGTAGATTCGGCCTGATCTCTAGTGGAGGCGAGAAAAGAAGTTCCCTTTTTTCCGGATATTATTTTTCTTCGCTTCACGCTTTCCAAGATGGCTCCGTCTCCGGAGCTCGGGGGCCAACCGAAGGCCCCCGACAAAGCTGGAGCGGATCAACCATCGTCCAATCCGACGACGACCTCGGAACACATGCCGTCGTCGTTGTCTTCGTCTTCGTCCTCCTCAGCATCAGCATCGTCAAACAGTAACAATCCCCCCCAATCGTCAGGAACAAAAAACGCACCGTCTGCCGGAACAACAGCAGGAACGTCAAACTCTGGCAGCAGCAACAACTACACCAGCAGCACGTCGTCATCAACAGGAGCAGGAGGAGGAGGCGCTGGGGCTATTCCGGCTGCCGGCGCCCTAGCGGGCACATTGCCCGCACAAGCAACTACTCCTCAGCAGGACAGCAGTAAGGTAAGTGCTATAAAAAGTACTCAAAAAACCCGGAGAAACGCCCCTTTTTCCGGAGTTAGATTCAACCTCTTTTTTGGAATCCTGAACAACCTCATTCAGCACAGCCAAAAAAAGGCGATAAAATTAAGCTAACAATCGTCGATTCTTTGTGATGGCCCGGTCAAGGGTTTTGATTGGACGGTGTGTTTTTGTGTTGCACTTTTCTCGGGCTTCAGCGGCGTCTTGACCGTGCAATGATGATTCAGAGTCGATCGGTGGATACATGAAGCATTGCCCTTGCCTTTATTGCACAGGGTGTCTACTACCTGGAAAAACCTGGAAAACCTGGAATTATCAGGGAATTTTATTCAACCTGGAAAAAACCTGGAATTCTCAGGGAATTTCGGCTACACTCATGGAAATTATTTTGAAACAGTAATAGATGGAAAATATGTCGTTTTTGTGACACAAAATATTCTTAATCAAACAAATTTTCGGCTGCGCCGCTATCTAAACGCTAGTTGACATATTCAATCCTTTCAAAGATTTTTAATTAATTAGCAAAAAACATGTTTAGACAAGGAATCTTATGATTGCCAAATTGGCAAAGGCAAATACAGCTCCAATTGAGTGTCGTTCAAATAGAATTATTAGTAGTAGAACGCTAATGGCGTAGTTGTCACAAAACTGATTTCAATTTTTATTACCTTAAATTATGGTTTTTCATTGTTTGTTCTATACCATGATGTTGTTTTGGTTCTTAAAATTAATCTGACAATTTGAGGCCCGGTACTCACGCTGTCAGTGCGTGGCAAACTAGATGTTGGTAACACGAACAGCAGCGACATTAGCATTCTTAGGTTAATGCTTCTACTGTCGTTCATGAGCAGTTGATAAGTTGAAAACATTCAAAAAATTGAACAAAAATGTTTTTCGCATATTATACAAAAATAATAAACTTTGAAGGAAATGAGCAAAAAAATTTCTTACTTGAGAAATGTACTATTTTTCGTACCTGTTGTGAGGCACGAAAAATTGTGCATTTCTCAAGTAAGCAAATTTTCTTTTAGAGTCTTGATCACTATTTTAATGCATGTATCAATTTTCGGGAAAAATATCTATTTCAATAAAAATTACCTCCAAAATCACTTTTTCAATCTGCTTGTAGTGAAATCTGATGCAAAATTTTAGAGGCTCCAAAGAATCCTACAAAATCTATCAGGCGACTATTCCGCAAGTTCTTAATGATGTTTTTCTTAGAAGAAATTTCGCGAGGAATGCTTCAGTAATTCTCGTAATTTCTCCAGTGATTTCTTCTTGCAATTGCTCCAGAGATGCTACCAGCGATTTTTCAATGGATGCTTAGAGGAATTTATTCAGAATTAGTTTCAAAAATCCTAGAGCACTCCAACGCTTCCATAAAAGTTTTTGGACAAAATCGCACAGACATTTTTTCATAAAATCCTACAATAATTCCTAAGCCGATTTTTTCATTTATTCCAGAGAATTTCATAAGAATTTTTCAAATTTTCATCCACTACTACTCTCAGGAATTGCTCCAAAAATCCTTCAGGCATTTTTCGATGATATCTATTATAAACTTTTCTCAGAATTCCACGAAAAATTTGCATTGGATTCCTTATTAGATTCCTACAGAAACTTCTCTTGGAATTTCACCGGCATATCATCAAAATATAGCTGCTGCGGATCAAATATTTCTCTAATAATTTTTCAAATCCCAATCGTCATGGATTCTTTAAAAATTTAGTCAAGGTTCAGGGATTCAGTCTGAATTTCTCCAAAACGTCTTTTAAGCCATTATTTGAAGATTCTAATTTATTTTTTAAATATCTAAGGAAGCATTTTATCAAAAATTTAGGAAGTCTTTCAGAGATCCTCTTAGGAATTAATCCAGGCGAACTTAGAACTCACACAAGTTTCATCTGAGGTTACTCTAGGATTTTCTTTCGAAACTTAACGCAGATTTTTTTTAACTTTCTTCAAAACAATCTAAAAAATTTCCTTGATATTTCACTGGATAAAAAAATATTTTTAGACTTCATTGAGAAATTTTTCAAAAAAATAAAAAAATTGGAGGCATTTCTGAAGGAATTTTGAATTCTTGAAGATGCTCTAAACGGAAATGCCGGAGGAAGCCCTAGGGAAATCAATGGAATTACTTTTGGATGGATGATTCCTGATGTGATTATACTTAGCAAAAATCCGTATTGAATTATTGAAGGTATATAAGGGATGGTACACATATTATGTCACGCTAAATTTCGATTTTCTTGACCCCCTCTCCCGCTTTGTCACGTTTTTTGTATGAGTCCATCGAATGTTTTGTAAGGCTTGTCACGTTTGGCGTGACCCTCTCCCCCCTTGCAGCGTGACGTAATTTGTGCATGAGCCCTAAAACGAAATTCATGGAGAATTACTTAGAAAATGTTCGTGACAAATCTCAAAACAAACTCCTGAAGAGATCTGCGGAGTAATATGTGAAATAAATCAACAGTAAATCGAGCTGTTATACTTGTAGTAATGATGAATTCCAAAAAGAGTATGAGAATTAAACTTAGAAAAAATGTCTGTTCAACTTAGGAAACAAACTCTCATCTCGTGCTTTTTCCTCTTTTTTTTTCAACGAAGATGACTATAAAGTTCTTTTTTTAATACGGTCATACTACCAGCCATGTTTCCCCCAAAGAAAAAATAAAAAACGCCGTCCAGAAATCCTGAATCTTCAAAATGGGAAAGGATATTTTTTCTTAAGACCTAATAACTCACTTTTCATATCTGACTGATGATTTAAGGCACTTTCAGATCATTTGATAAAATCATTAATTAAATAAAAATCATTATATTTGTTTCCTCTGTTTACATTAAGAACAAAACAGGTAATTGTTTTCATTGAAGTGAAAAATACTTTGAAGTTTATTGTTAGATACATTAATTTTCATTATCAACCTTGCATTTGAAATGTTTGACTATTTGTCTATTTTGAGCGATTTAATCAACCTGGAATTATTTTTTTAAAACCTGGAAATCTCAGGGAATTTCATTTCTGTAAATGAGTAGACACCCTGTTGCAGGTGAGCAGCAGCAGCAATGAAATCAAGCATGATTTTTCAAATCGGCGTATCTAATACTCGGATGGTTTCGAGAAAAATGCGATGCAAAATATTGCAAAGCATTTTAAATCCTGTTTAAAATGTTTTGCATTTTTTCTATTGCGATGTCTACTATAAGTTGAAAAAAAGAACACTGTTTCTAACCACTATTAAACAAATCCGATTTGTTTTGAATTTAATTGAAAAACAGGTAAAATTAGAGAATAAACCCTTTTGCTTTGTGCTGCTCACATACACCATGGATGATTCGTCGATACCATACCTTGATTGATACATACACCTTGCTTGATGCGTCGGTTTGACAGTTCGTTTTGCACATCCGTCACGTCATATACACCAGTATTGTTTTGAAGTTGCACATACACCGGTTTGCAAATTCCCATAAAACTTATTAAACTTAGTCAATTCGACAGTTTCAACTTTCAACGACAACGAATATTAGTTTCCGAATGTTTCCAATTTCAACTCGACTAAGAGGAGCACCGGACGGAGCCGTAAATAACAAAAGCAGGAGGAGAACAGTTCTTGTGCGAAATTTGGTGAGAAATCTAGCGTAACATTTGAAAAGGGCCTATCTGCAAAACGTAAACATTGAGAAATTCTCAATTGAAGATTCCGTACCATATTTATAATTCCTATTTTAAACCCATTCGCATTTTTACTAGTTTCATACCTGTGTTCGACACCCATTAAAGTCTGTTGCGTGGCCCATTATGTTTCTAATCTCAAATAACACAAAAAATCGTAAAAATTGTTGAATTCAAACATCATCGGCAGATAGGCCCTTTTATGAATCTTCAAACCAGTTAGGCCCTTTCAGTTAGGCCCTTTGATTGAACATGCTTTCAGTTAGGCCCTTTTATAATTTGCTAATTTTATCGATTTTCGAATTGGTTTGCATAAATCTTGAACAAAATTTAGCGATTATGTGAAAAAACACTATACACCCGATTCTGTTTTTGCACGGGGGATGCGTACCGTGCAAAAAAAGTTTTCAGTTCAAAATTTCAAAAACCGTGCAAAAAAAGTAACACCAATTCTCGACGTTTCATGCAAAAATAAGGTTTTGGTGAACAATTTTGTATGAAAACTTTTTTTGCACGGCCGTGTAAAAAAAATCCGTGCAAAAACAGAATCGGGTGTATAATAGCTAAATATTGGAAATTTTCGGTTGAAGATTCAGTACCATATTGATTATTCCTATTTCAAACCCATGCGCTTTTTACTAGTTTCATACTTGGGGAAGATCCAAAAATGACGACCATCGTTTTCCGGGATTTCTAGAACCCTTCTACCCCTCTGTCACGCTTTTTGTAATATCCAATCTATGCACTGTCACATTTTCGTACATCCCCCCATTGGAGGAGGTCCCAATTGATGGACGTCATTTTCGGATAACCCCTTGTGTTCGACACTTATAATGGTCTATTACGTGGCTCACAACGAATTGAATTTCAAATAGCACAACAACTTGTAAAAATAGCTCAATTCAAACATCATCCGCAGATAGGCCCTTTTTGGAATTTTCAAACCAGTTAGGCCCTTTTTCAATTTGCTAATTTTATTGATTATTGAAGTGATTTGCATAATTCTTCGACAACATTTAATGATTATGTGAGAAGACAACACAATATCATACAAGCTAAATATTGGAAACTATTCTATACAAAATTAGCAACATATTGATTGTTGATATTTCAAACCCATTCACTTTTTTTACTAGTTTTATACTTGTGTTAGACACTCATTATGGTTTATTACGTGGCCCAGAACGTTAGTAATCTCAAATAGCATAACGACTCGTGAAAATGGTTGCATTCAAATATCATCAGCAGTTAGGCCCTTTAATGAAGCTTCAAACCAGTTAGGCCCTTTCAGTTAGGCCCTTCGATTGGACATGGTTTCAGTGAGGCCCCTCCAGTTAGGCCCTTTTATTAAACATAGTTCCAGTTAGGCCCTTTTGGAATTTGTTGATTTTATTGCTTATTGAAGTGATTTTCAGTTTTTAAATAAAATAAAGCGAGAGAAAAACAATGTAATAGCTAAATGTTGGATATTCTCGGTTGAAGGTTCAGTACCTTATTGATTATATCTATTTCAAACCCATTCACTTTTTTACTTGTTTTATACTTGAGGGCCTTCCTTAGCCGAGCAGTTTAAGTCCGCGGCTACAAAGCAAAGCCATTCTGAAGGTATCTGAGTTCCATTCCAGGTCGGTCCAGGTTTTTTCGTAATGGAAACTTCCTTTACTTTCCTGAATATAGAGTACCTTCGTACTTGTCACACAATATACGAATGCGAAAATGGCAACTTGTCAAAGCTCTCAGTTTATAACTGTGGAAGTATTCATTGAACACAAAGCTTAGAAGCAGGCTCTGTCCCAGTGAGGACGTAATGCCAATAAGAAGTATAAGAAGAATTCTTGCAGGGCTGTTACAAAAACAAACGAATTTGTTTTTGTGAAAATCGCGACTTTTGGAACTCGATCCACAACTAGAGGCAACCAATAAAAATTAACAAATAAAAATTATTCAAAATTTTTAATGTAATTGATTTTTTTTTTCAGGATAAAAAATTAGTTTTTCAACTAACTTCGCATTAAGATCATGATAAAACTAGTAAAAAAGAGAATGGGCTTGAAATAGAAATTAATATAGTACTGAATCTTCAATAAAGAATTTTTATTAATCAATGTTGATTTTCTCACATACCTAATCGATTGATTTTGATCTAAAACTTTGAAAATTACTTCAATAATCAATAAAATTAACAAATTCCAAAAGGGCCTAACTGGAACTAAGTTTAATAAAGAGGCCTAACAGGAGGGGCCTAAAGGAAACCATGTTCAATCAAAGGGCCTAACTGAAAGGGTCTAACTGGTTTGCAGACTCGTAAAAGGGCCTATCTGCCGATGATGTTTGAATTCAACCATTTTCACGAGTAGTTTTGTTATTTAAGATTTAAAACGTTATGGGCCACCTAGTAGACTATTATGAGTGTCAAACACAAGTATAAAACTAGTAAATAGGAGAAAGGGTTTGAAATATGAATAATCAATATAGTACTGAATCTTCAATAAAGAATTTTCAATATTCAATGTTGATTTTCTCACATAATCGATTGATTTTGTTCTAAAACTTTGAAAATCTATTCAATAATCAATAAAATTAACAAATTTCAAAAGGGCCTAACTGAAACAATGTTTAATAAAAGGGCCTAACTGGAGGGGCCTAACTGAAACCATGTTCAATTAAAGGGCCTAATTGAAAGGGCCTAACTGGTTTGAAGACTCGTAAAAGGGCCTATCTGCCGATGATGTTTGAATTCAACATTTTTTACTACGTTTTATGTTATCTTCTTTCTGGCGTTTCGTCCCCACTGGGACAGAGCCTGCTTCTCAGCTTAGTGTTCTTATGAGCACTACCACAGTTTTTAACTGAGAGCTTACTATGCCAATGACCATTTTTGCATGCGTATATCGTGTGGCAGGTACGAAGATACTCTATGCCCTGGGAAGTCGAGAAAATTTCCAACCCGAAAAGATCCTCGACCGGTGGGATTCGAACCCACGACCCTCAGCTTGGTCTTGCTGAATAGCTGCGCGTTTACCGCTACGGCTATCTGGGCCCCTAGTTTTTATGTTATGTTAGATTTAAAACGTTACGTGGCCCAGTAATAGACTATGAGTGTCGAACAAAAGTTTAAAACTATTAGATAGCAATGAGTTTAAAATAGTAACAATCAATATGTTACAGAATCTTCAATCGAGCATTTCTCAATTTTTACGTTATGCTGATAGACCCTTTTCAAATATTTCACTAGGTTCCATTATGTGAGAAAAACACATTACAATGGCTAAATATTGAAAAATATGGAGGAAAATTAAAAATGCACGGAAGGGCCAATCTGATTTTGATGGAAATTTTCAGTTAGGCCCTTTTATGACCAGTTAGGCCCTCTTAGTTTTATCATTTTCAGATAGGCCCTTTTGAATTTGAATAAAATTACCATTAATAATGCATTTTGCATGCCCTTAAGAGTATGTAGGAGTAATTTACGTAAAAAATGATACGAATAATGAATAATCAAGTTTGTTTACATTTTGCAGTTAGGCCCTTTTCAAATGTTACGCTAGAAATATTGTCTTAAACCGAATACTGATGATGTTCCACATCAGTTTGCCGACCCGTCAGCTCGCTCAACTGTGGAAATCCAATTCTCTCGATTTCCAACATGTTTAGTGATTTGGAAGCAGTATGACGTATCTGGTGTTCGAAATTTTATGTTATGATTCTACATATAGGTCGCTTTACTATGAGCATATGTACGGTGTATGTGCTAGCATGAAAAATGTTGACAGTTGAGTCGCTTTGCAAACGAAGGGTGTATGTAGCCAAATTAAAAACACTGAGTAAAGTGCACATAGGGCATAATTTTAATTTATTTCTAAAAATCAAAAAATGGATGTAGGAATACTTTTATAGACACAATAGGTAGATTATGCGTTTGTCAAGCCCATGCAAAGCAAATCTCGATTTGTTTATTTTTGCAGATACGTCGGATTGAAAAGTTTGGCTTGAAATAGCACAATTGAATCAGCTTATGACGTTTTGAATTTTGTGCCAGATACACGAAGGGGGTTGTCATTTCAGTTTTCTGCATTTGGAACTTTTCTTCCTTTTCCTCTTGGCATTACGTCCTCACTGGGGCAGAGCCTGCTTCTCAGCTTAGTGTTCTTGAGCACTTCCACAGTTATCAACTGAGAGCTTTCTTTGCCAAAGTTGCCATTTTTGCATTCATATATCGTGTGGCAGGATCGATAATATTCTATGCCCAGGGAAGTCAAGGAAATTTCCATTACGAAAAGATCCTGGACCGACCGGGAATCGAACCCAGACACCTTCATGACTTTGCTTTGTAGTCGCGGGCTCTAACCATTCGGCTATGGAACTACACCTAATGTATAAAAAAAATAAAAATTTAATATCAACACTTGAAAGGTCTTAGTAGGTGTTGAACACTACTATTGTTTTTTTTTAATGTACATTTAGACAAATAACTTCGTTCAAGGCCGCACGAGAAGTCATAACAGTAATCATCAAATCTTACCCTATCCATTTGAAGATTCAAATCTTAAGTTCCACTCTCGTAATCAAATTGAAAATGTATCACTCTAGTTCCATGCATGTAGTGTAAAACCTGATAAATTTTTAGTTTCATCGGTCCACTAAAACTGGAGATATGCTTTTGCAAAGTTTTAATGATAATTGGTCGGTAATTAGAGGTGTCCAAGTAATCGTTGAAGTAATACCGTAAAAATTCAAATTACTTTAGCAATTTCGGGTGTAGTTCCTGGACGAGTTCAAGGGAAAATGTATGAAGAAACTTAAAATTAGACGAATATTCGAAAACCCTTCGATACACGTAGTATGTTTCTGGAACAATTTATGAAGTTATTACTTAAATGTGTTTGTAAAAATCTCCATCAGGGTTCCACAGATTAATTTTTGGAGTAGTATTGAGAGTAATTATCGGAAGAATTTATGAACCTATACACCTAATTCCAGGAATATTTCTTGAAGAAATATATAGAGTAATATAAATTAAATCCCTACAGCAATTCCAGGGGAAATACGAGGAGCTTTCTCTAAAGAGAAAAGTTCCTGAATAGATTTATTTTAGTGATGTATCTGCTGACAATATATTTGGCAGGAGTTGCCTAACACAGTTTAACAGATTCCTCCAAAGTCCACTGCGCTTATAAAAACTTCACTGGCACCTTTCTGGCAAGATATTTTTCTAAAACCTGATTGTTTGATGGACTCCATAAGTTCTTTATTTTATATTGACGTTATTATCTCTCAATTATCGTATACATACGTGTGCTGGAGACAATCTTGAAGAAATCAAATACAAGGTTAATGTCCTAGTAAAAAAATGTCCATTGCCATTGTCCCCTCTGACAACACGCCCGTGCGTGTATGACATTAATTTTTGACATATTTAAAATAGACCGACAAAATTTGAGGTAGACATAATCGGGTCAGTACTGTGTTACAACGAAAACGATTTGTCAGATTTTTTGTCTTCTAATAATTTTTCTCAACAAGCATCGAAAGAAACGAACGGTGAGAAACGAATTCAGGACTTCAAATTAATCAAGATACAGAGCGTTTTACCGCTATGCCAGGCAAGGATCCGTAAACGCAGAAGATAACGTAAAATAGATATCAACACAATATTTATTTATTTATTTATTTTCCCTCCCCTTGGTTATGCGACCTTGCCGCGATGGGAGGGCATAATCCATTAGCCCATATGATGGAAACCAAAGGCGTAACCTGTAGTGGTGGTATCACATTTTGGCACTTTTTGCTTAAAGCCGCGTCATAATTCATATGGCATAGACGCAATAATATCTCGGATGTGATCCAACGGACATTCTGCGTCATTGATAGAATTGATGCCCATTTCAAATAATTAATCTATTCGAAGTGGACATTAATACTATTGGTGACGTTCAGTTTGCCTTTTGCTAACCAGAATGATCCGTAGCCACTCTTACTATTAGCTAGCTAGATACATCGTTATCATATACGACGTAGGGAATACATAGGAACTCTTAGGAAAATGACTAGTAGATTCACTGAGTAGAAATAAGTGGCGACAATCTTATTTTAATATGGTTTTTACATTGCCATAATAAGAAATACCTCTTTTGTAACAGCGGTATAAATAATCTAATTCCAGCTTCATTTTCGCAAAATTTACAAGTAGAAAGTAGGCGTTGTGAAGCATTGCATTTGCCATCGAAAAGTGAATCTTGTAGGAGACTGTAATAGAAGCCTAAGGTAACTTTACTCTTCAATATTCACTATAAAAATGACTATGGAAACTAAGACGCTGAGATCGATCATTAGGGTACTCTTGCTAGTTTCGAAAAATTGTTGAACAGACAAGGAAAGCGACTTTTTTCTTTAAGGATATATGAACGTAATGACCAATAAATACTTTTAACAACAAAAATGAAATTAACTAGAACTACTACTAAACAGCCTAATTTTGTTAAGACTTGACGACACTTGACATTTAAGACTCTAATCTTACGTAAAAGACAATAGTAATCAGAATAGCACTTGTATGACAAATTATTCAAAACCATTTCGACTAGACAGTATTAATAATGCACTACTATTTCAAACAAATTCTAATGGAGCTGCTGATTTTCATAATGCTTCCTTTTCTCAGAAGCAAGGGAATATGGGTACTTTTCAAAAACTACCACGTCACAATACTAATAAAAAACAGTGTTCATGTGGGCGCCATTGCCTAGTCCGTCTGAGTATTGGTCCTGGTAGAGGGGAAACTTGGCAAAAGCCAGACCGAGGGTTCAGCCTTGACAAGTTAAGCTGTCAGGCAGCTCCAACTGAATACCAAAAAAAAAAAAAAAAAAAAAAAAAAAAAAAAAAAAAAAAAAAAAAAAAAAAAAAAAAAAAAAAAAAAATTATTTATTTATTTATTTTTGTCAACCGACGTAGACTAGTACATTTTACATATACATATTTTTGTTTTATTTCTTAATACTAAAATTATGAAATTTATAAAAAATATTGAAAAAAAAATGAAAATGTAGTGTAAGTAATGTTAATTTCATTTTGTTTTATGTGTTGCGATTTCGAATGGATTTGAAGCATGTTTTTAGATTTTGCCGAGACATGGTAAACTCAATAGTTTCGCAATGTTGATTGTAAATGGCCATCATTTGATTTAGAGGCCCGTTTTTGGCATAATTTGTTTTATGATGATTTGTCAAGAATAAGTTACGATTTCGTAGTTGCCTAGAAGGAACGTAGAAATTTAAATTTGATAAAAACGATATCATTTACAAACGAAACTCTTGCGATTTCACGATTTCACAGTTTGTATGTCAATAAGCATGTAGCGTGCTTTGTAGGGTGGAAGTGGAAATGATGTTCAGCCTAATTTACGAAGAGCATATAGTAGAAATTGTTTTTGTACAGATTCTAATCTTTCTTCGTGTGTGATTGAGAAAGGAGACCATACAATGCTGCAGTATTCCATGATTGATTTTACATATGCAATATATAGAGTTTTAATTCAAGCCAAACTTTTCAATCCGACGTATCTGCAAAAATAAACAAATCGAGATTTGCTTTGCATGGGCTTGACAAACGCATAATCTACCTATTGTGTCTATAAAAGTATTCCTACATCCATTTTTTGATTTTTAGAAATAAATTAAAATTATGCCCTATGTGCACTTTACTCAGTGTTTTTAATTTGGCTACATACACCCTTCGTTTGCAAAGCGACTCAACTGTCAACATTTTTCATGCTAGCACATACACCGTACATATGCTCATAGTAAAGCGACCTATATGTAGAATCAAAACATAAAATTTCGAACACCAGATACGTCATACTGTTTCCAAATCACTAAACATGTTGGAAATCGAGGGAATTGGATTTCCACAGTTGAGCGAGCTGACGGGTCGGCAAACTGATGTGGAACATCATCAGTATTCGGTTTAAGACAATATTTCTCACCAAATTTCGCACAAGAACTTTTCTCCTCCTGCTTTTGTTATTTACGACTCCGTCCGGTGCTCCTCTTAGTCGAGTTGAAATTGGAAACATTCGGAAACTAATATTCGTTGTCGTTGAAAGTTGAAACTGACGAATTGACTAAGTTTAATAAGTTTTATGGGAATTTGCAAACCGGTGTATGTGCAACTTCAAAACAATACTGGTGTATATGACGTGACGGATCTGCAAAACGAACTGTCAAACCGACGCATCAAGCAAGGTGTATGTATCAATCAAGGTATGGTATCGACGAATCATCCATGGTGTATGTGAGCAGCACAAAGCAAAAGGGTTTATTCTCTAATTTTACCTGTTTTTCAATTAAATTCAAAACAAATCGGATTTGTTTAATAGTGGTTAGAAACAGTGTTCTTTTTTTCAACTTATAGTAGACATCGCAATAGAAAAAATGCAAAACATTTTAAACAGGATTTAAAATGCTTTACAATATTTTGCATCGCATTTTTCTCGAAACCATCCGAGTGTTAGATACGCCGATTTGAAAAATCATGCTTGAATTGTGTATGGGTCATGAAAGTTGTAGCAGAAGCGTTTTATGAACCCTAGCATGTTATTATTGTATTGGGACGGGGTTGGTGGTCTGATGGCTACCGCTTCTGCTTCATATGCAGAAGGTCATGGGTTCAATCCCAGGCCCGTCTCTTTCCTCGTACTTTGTAGTTGTATATCTCTCACTTGCTTCTATCTTCCATTCTAAATATATCACACTCAAACTATTCGTTCATAGCAAACGCTAGAACCAGAGACGGACATGAAACCGTTTCCCTAACGCTTCCTACTTCCACGCGCACGCCTTTCTTACGCCTGATACATAGGCAGTCTGCTAACCACAAAAGCAAACCTATCTGCCATGCCTTTCCCCCAATCCATACACTCCCGCATGAACTGACGTGGATGCAGTGGAATATACGGTCTACGTGGGAGTCAGTTCAATGCATCATCAATTCCTCCCCCTTCCCCTCATTGGTCTGCATTCTGACGTGGCAGGTGCCATTGTTGCCTAAAAATAGAAGATCAGCAGCACTTATACACTGAGGATGCCTGTTAGTCCCAAGCAGTCATTCGGTTGGTTCCTTGTGTAAGTGCAGCTGATCTGGCGATACTGGAGTGCATCCACGGGCGGCCAATCAAGCTCAAGCTCAAGCTCAAGCTCATAGCATGTTATTATTGTATTGTAGTGGTCTACGAAACGGTGCGGCCATAGTAACGCGTCCGCGTGTGTACTCCCCCGCCTGATTTTCTTCCGGTCTCTGAAAAATTCCGGTCGCCTCTGAATACGTTGAAGCCGCTTCCAAAGACTTCTTCGCTTTTTACGCTTTCATCCCAGCTTGTTTCAGTTGCCAGAACAACCGAAAAAATGAACCTAAGATGTTTTTATAAATTTCCTTCATTTTTGCTGGGCTTCTCATGCGATTGAAATTTTGACAGTATATCAAGATTTCAGTCACACTCTGTCTACATTGCAAAGAAGTGTTTAAAGGCACGTCGTTTGATAAAATTATACTGTGTTCTTCCGTAGAAGTGGGCGTCCTTACTTGCGAAAATTTGACGGTCTTGGAGGGGGAGAGAAGATTTTGTGCGAATTCTCCCGCAATTGCTAAAGTCGGTTAGTACTTTCGCTCGATAGGTACCGACGATACGCCTCCCGATCCGCTGCTGCTTCAGCTGGGCCAACTTCATATTCCTGATGAACGTCAGAAAAAATTCGAAGAAGATGGTCGGGATTCGTTGGCAATCCTTCCGACGCAAGGACCATCCTAATGCTAGTTGGTGTATTGCCATCAATGCTGATATTCGCAGGCTGGTCCTTCATGTCGAAGTTGTGTAAGAGATTGTATAGAGAGGACAGTCAGTAGTCAGAAGTGCAAAGGACCGGTCCATTTGCGATACGCGGCTTTCGAATAAACCGTTGAATTCAAAGTTTCGTATTCACCCTTCATAGTTAGTCCGAAAATTCCATTCCCCAGTACGGTTTCGTAGTCGGATTTTAGTGTAAAGCTAATATGTATGCCAGAAACAGTCGGACGATCTTCATCATGTTGGGATCACGAAGTCTTGCTTTTAGGAAGCGGCCATCACCCTCAGCTGATTGTTGTGTTAAGGTGACGATGGGTGGTCGCAAGGGATCGAGTGACCAGCCAGGTGATTCAGTTAACTTTGATGATGGTGCAGTATTTGTTGTTGGCACTGTTGGAAATTGTGTGTTGTTCTGTGGTTGATCCTTTTTCGCAAAGCGCACATCTTTCACAAGAATTAGATCCTCATCTTTCACAAGAATTAGATGCTCATCCTTCTAAGAAATTGTTTGCTGGAATTCGGATATATCTGAAAATTTTCGAGAGGCAACTCTGAATAAATTATCTGAGGATTTCTTTGGAAAATTTCTTAAAAGTTTGTGGTGCAATTCCTTAAAAAAAATAGAAGGAATCTACGAAGTATCCAGAGTATCCATTAAAATGGCCATATTTGTTGAACGCTTAACAGATATCAGTTATTTATGGACCGATTTGAATTAAGTTTTTACAGCGCGTCATGAGTGCAAAAGTAATAGCGATTTGATTTAACCCGTAGGCTACGGGGCTAACAACCAAAATTCAAATTACTCGTATTTGAGCATAACTCCATATTTTTCAGTGAAATTTTGAGGATTGCTTCACTAATAGTGGTAGTTTCATGAGTGAGGGGAAAGTATCGATTCAGAGTATTGTGGACAAAGTTATTCCTGAACATCTCTGGGTCAGGTAGGGTAAAAATCACATAAACTTCCTTTTAGAACTCATTTATCATTTGGAAACGAAATGTTTACATACAAAAAGTGAATAGACCCGTTATTTGTAATAAGTCACGATGCAGCAAGATATTAAGAAAAAATAAAATTAACCTAGAACAATGCTAAGGCCTCCAAAACATTCTGAAGTTTTGACCATAATCTACACAGGTTCATAAATTATTTTAAGCAGGTGATGTCCACGTTTAGTGGTTGACAGCACTCATTTAGCCTTAACAGACGTGTTCACTAATTTTGACAAGATATTGGATATTGGAAGTTATCCAAATCAACTTGGAATTCAGGTCATTTTGATCTATCAAATCTACTACAGTTTATACTCACCCAATTCCCGTGAAACTTTCTCGTTCCTATCCATAAAGCTTCATATGACTCGGAAAGTGTACTGCTATGAATATTGATAATCTGAAGGTCTTCAGAACATACTGAAGTTATGGGCATCAATTTCTATATGCAGCTTGACTTATTATTTAAACAAAATGTTTTCAATATATCCATACTTGATCGCAAATCTCCGTTAGAGTTAAAAAAAATTGTTTCACACGTGTTCACAAATTTTGACAAGATATTGGATATTGGAAGTCATCCAAATCAACCTGGAGTTCAAGTCTTTTTGATCTATCAAATCTACTACAGTTTATACTCACCCAATTCCCATGAAACCTTCTTGTTCCTATCCATAAAGCTTTATATGACTCGGAAAGTGTACTGCTATGAATATTGAACATCTTAAGGTAACTGAGCGATCATCTTTTCCGAAACGTCTCGTAAAAAATACGTCGGCAGAAAAAATACAAATTCTTTCTTGAACATACGCTACAACAAATTGACACAGTCGTCTTGTTTCCACAACATAATTCTAGCGTAACATTTGAAAAGGGCCTAACTGCAAAATGTAAACAAACTTGATTATTCATTATTCGTATAATTTTTTACGTGAATTACTCCTACATACTCTTACGGGCATGACAAATGCATTATTAATGGTAATTTTATTCAAATTCAAAAGGGCCTATCTGAAAATGATAAAACTAAGAGGGCCTAACTGGTCATAAAAGGGCCTAACTGAAAATTTCCATCAAAATCAGATTGGCCCTTCCATGCGTTTTTAATTTTCCTCCATATTTTTCAATATTTAGCCATTGTATAGTGTTTCTCTCGAATAATGGAACCTAGTGAAATATTTGAAAAGGGTCTATCAGCATAACGTAAAAATTGAGAAATTCTCGATTGAAGATTCTGTAACATATTGATTGTTACTATTTTAAACTCATTGCTAACTAATAGTTTTAAACTTTTGTTCGACACTCATAGTCTATTACTGGGCCACGTAACGTTTTAAATCTAACATAACATAAAAACTAGTAAAAAATGTTGAATTCAAACATCATCGGCAGATAGGCCCTTTTACGAGTCTTCAAACCAGTTAGGCCCTTTCAATTAGGCCCTTTAATTGAACATGGTTTCAGTTAGGCCCCTCCAGTTAGGCCCTTTTATTTAACATAGTTCCAGTTAGGCCCTCTTGGAATTTGTTAATTTTATTAAATATTGAATAGATTTTCAAAGTTTTAGAACAAAAACAATCGATTATGTGAGAAAATCAACATTGAATATTGAAGATTCAGTACTATATTGATTATTCATATTTCAAACCCTTTCTCCTATTTACTAGTTTTATACTTGTGTTCGACACCAATAATAGTCTACTAGGTGGCCCATAACGATTTAAATCTTAAATAACAAAACAACTCGTGAAAATGGTTGAATTCAAACATCATCGGCAGATAGGCCCTTTTACGAGACTGCAAACCAAGTTACAAGTTGTTGTGCTATTTGAAATTCAAATCGTTGTGAGCCACGTAATAGACCATTATAAGTGTCGAACACAAGGGATTATCCCAAAAAAAAAGTCCATCAATTGGGGCCTCCTCCAATGGGGGGATGTACGAAAATGTGATAGTGCATGGAATGGGTATTGGAAAAAGCGTGACAGAGGGGGTAGAAAGGTTCTAGAAATACCGAAAAACGATGGACGTCATTTTTGGATCTTCCCCAAGTATGAAACTAGTAAAAAGCGAATGGGTTTGAAATAGGAATAATCAATATGGTACTGAATCTTCAACCGAAAATTTCCAATATTTAGCTATTATATAGTGTTTTTTTCACATAATAGCTAAATTTTGTTCAAGATTTGTGCAAACCAATTCAAAAATCAATAAAATTAGCAAATTATAAAAGGGCCTAACTGAAACCATGTTCAATCAAAGGGCCTAACTGAAAGGGCCTAACTGGTTTGAAGATTCATAGAAGGGCCTATCTGCCGATGATGTTTGAATTCAACAATTTTTACGAGTTGTTGTGTTATTTGAGATTAGAAACATAATGGGCCACGCAACAGACTTTAATGGGTGTCGAACACAGGTATGAAACTAGTAAAAATGCGAATGGGTTTAAAATAGGAATTATAAATATGGTACGGAATCTTCAATTGAGAATTTCTCAATGTTTACGTTTTGCAGATAGGCCCTTTTCAAATGTTACGCTAGAATTTACAGTTAATGATGTATACGAACGATACATAAAGCGTCCGTATTGCAATAATCGTTCCACCTTTCGTAAGGCAAAATGTATGATTTTCGATGGTCTACCTCACAGCGTGTAGTTCATCATCATCATCATCATCATCTACCTTATTGATTTGATTACTGTAAACGCATCTTAACATTCGTAAAAACTTTCAGCTAACTACATGCTCAGTGATTTCCAAAAACTCATGCAAATAATTCAATACACTTTGCAAGAGACATTGTCGAAATTAGTGGAGGTGCTCAGTACCCTTGAATGTCCATATGTCATTTCAAAAGCTTTGCAGATGTCTCTGGAGCACTGTTTCTCAACCTTGTTAACGGCGAAAAAACGGCTCGCTGTGAGGGGTTCGTTTCAGCGTGCTTTTTACTTGGTCGGCGGTCCGCGGACCCCCTGTTGAGAAGTGGAACTGTTATAATGAATGTTGTTAACAAATGAAAAACAATACCAGAAACTTTTTTTTAACTTTAACGGAGATTTGTGATCAAATATGGATATATTATAAACATTTTGTTCGAATAATAAGTTAAGATGTATATAGAAATCAATGTCCACAACATCAGTATGTTCTGAAGACTTCAAAATGTTCAATATTCATAGCAGTACACTTTCCGAGTCATATAAAGCTTTATGGATAGGAACGAGAAGGTTTCACGAGAATTGGGTGAGTATAAACTGTAGTAGATTTGATAGATCAAAAAGACTTGAACTCCAGGTTGATTTGGATGACTTACAATATCCAATATCTTGTCAAAATTTGTGAACACGTCTGAAACATTTTTTTTAACTCTAACGGAGATTTGCGATCAAGTATGGATATATTGAAAACATTTTGTTTGAATAATAAGTCAAGCTGCATATAGAAATTGATGCCCATAACTTCAGTATGTTCTGAAGACCTTCAGATTATCAATATTCATAGCAGTACACTTTCCGAGTCATATGAAGCTTTTTGGATAGGAACGAGAAAGTTTCACGGGAATTGGGTGAGTATAAACTGTAGTAGATTTGGTTGATCAAAATGATCTGAATTCCAAGTTGATTTGGATAACTTCCAATATCCAATATCTTGTCAAAATTAGTGAACACGTCTGTTAAGGCTAAATGAGTGCTGTCAACCATTAAACGTGGACATCACTCGCTTAAAATAATTTATGAACCTGTGTAGATTATGGTCAAAACTTCAGAATGTTTTGGAGGCCTTAGCATTGTTCTAGGTTAATTTTATTTTTTCTTAATATCTTGCTGCATCGTAACTTATTACAAATAACGGGTCTATTCACTTTTTGTATGAAAAACTTTCGTTTCCAAATGATAAATGAGTTCTAAAAGGAAGTTTATGTGATTTTTACTCTACCTGACCCAGAGATGTTCTGGAATAACTTTGTCCACAATACTCTGAATCTATACTTTCCCCTCACTCATAAAACTACAACTATTAGTGAAGCAATTCTCAAAATTTCACTGAAAAATATGGAGTTATGCTCAAATACGAGCAATTTGAATTTTGGTTGTCAGCCCCGTAGCCTACGGGTTAAACAATTTATCTGAAAATAAAAAAGCTTCACATAAAACTGTCTTCAGCAATCTTGTTTACTTACTTGATACTTGATGGGCTACAATCCGCTACGTTGAATCTATGCCGAATAGATAATTAACTTATAGAAATCTTGTTTATCGCATCTAAAACTTACAACTTTGCTGAAGATACCATTACAATATTCCGTGATTTTCCAAAGCAATATCAATTATTGAAATTTGCTTTAAAAAATCACTTCAATCGAACTGTTTTTGCTTTTGAACTCGTGATTGGCAAAATCATTCTAAAATATATATTGAAATTCAAGTTATGTCTGAAGAGCTGTTAAAATTTCATTCCGATCGGACCGTGAATTCGAAAAGCTGTTCTAAACGAACAACTTGAAGATAAACTGAGAAAAAACGATGGAAGAATTGCTGGAATACTTCGCACTTTGTCGGGAAATTAAAAAAAAATGGAGGAATTCCGTACAAAACAGGCTGAACTCTTGAAGGTATCTTGAAATTTGTGATGAATTCCTGTGGAAATCCGCAAAAGAAAGACTAGATAAACTCCTGCAAAAATCTTTAGATAATATCCAAAGGAAACTTTGGGCTAATTCCTGAATTATTTTTAATCAAACTTAAAACAGTAAAAAGTACATACAGTAATAAAATTCGCTGTCACGTTTTGTTTCGATTCCGCGTTTTGCAATTCGACAGATCAAATATAAAAACGGCTGGTGGTGCTATGCCACCTAGTGAATATTTTGAACAGAAAAATTGCAATGTGAAGTGACAAAAGTGAATAGCTAAAAGATACAAGCCCATAAATTTTAAAATAGTCGTCCCATCATACTCGCAAAAGCAAAAAAAAAACGGATTAGTGTTTGATTCTTTGAGTGCGTTGCTTGCTTCTGCGGGACGAGCGAATAAAGATCAGCTCTGTTAAATGAATAATGCTCATAGTGGGGTGGTAATAAGATGGCGATGGAATTAACTACAATCCAAACTGGTGAGATCGGTTCTGAACTATAAAACTTCCAAGTTGGAGTTGTTGTCAAAATAAAGGGCCTTCATGTTTTGGTTTTGATTAGGTCGACAATTGGTCGGTGTTCAGACAGACCGGACCAGGTGATATTTTAGCGTTCTAAAGATACGTTAAGAACTCCATCAGTTCTGATTTTTCCGATGCAATTTCGATACACATGTACCATCAAATAAATAGGATCCATTATCACAGTAAATAGCAATTTTTTTGACATTTTGAAAGCTTGGGGTACGTTTTCCCGAAACCACTAAAAAACACTTGGTCCGTTCCGTCTGAACCTTGGATTACGTTACATAGAAAATGGAAGTAAAAAAAACATGTTTATTGTAATAAAATCATAAAACTGAGTCCTTGAGTTACTATAAAACTTGAGACCTGTCGAAAATGTTTTTCCCGATTTTGTCAATCCTAAATGCAGTATGGGGCTGACAAAATCGGGATATTACTGTATAACATTTACACAATTGGTTCCAACGGTTCATCAAATTAATCTTTTGTAGTTCATACGAAAACTACTCACAGTGTAACGTTAATTATCTGAACAGCAAAGAATAAGAAATATGATCTCGCATTGAAAACAATAACAAATCAATGTATATGTTAACTCAAAATACAGCTTAAAATAATTTCGAAATAATAGATTCTTACTGAGATAGGCAAAATTATTTTTTTCGGAGACATTTTTCCTGAGGGCCGAACACTGTGGCAGAATCAAAAAACGCGGAAACAACCTGTAGTTCATTGGAATAAGAGATAGACGTTTGATGTCTTTTGCGAAAATGATCCTTTCAATGAGGCCGATGTTTTGAGATGAAGTCATATTTTTTAGTGTTATTCGCATAAATGACTCATATGCCATTTCGGTCAAATGACAGTTTAGGTGTATGGTTTCTTCAGCAAAGTTGATCGTTATTTTATGCTGAAAATAATTGCTGAAGACGTCAAATTTCCAAGGCCTACTATTTTTAAAATATAGGCATTAAACAAAAAATGTGCTTAAACATCGATTTTTTTAAAGTTTCGCTTGTAATTTTTCAATTAAAATACCATATGTTACCTATGATTATTTCATTAATTACCATAAAGTAGATCTGGTGAAAATTTGATGGTAAAAATAATTTTTGTTCGATATTTTCAGTAATTTTTTTTAAAAAAATAGGGATTTTGCGTATAGGCCATTCTTGCGATCGGGCAAGTTCGGGCAGGTGTTTTCATCACCATCTACTTACGAAAGGTCAGAGCATTCATATGTGATCTGGAAGTATGCTAAGCTTATATCTAGAAAGATTCGCGAACTAGGCGAAACTGACAAAATGTACACAATTTAAGAAACTATAGCGTTGAAATTGTAGCTTGATTGTCTATTCACTGCACTTGAACTTTTCCCCTATCGATAATTTAACTATTCAAAAAACGCAAATTTGTAGAAGACGAAACTTCACCTCATGCAAAACCACACAGTGTATTGATTACGCCTGTGTTTTTGTTTATCAAAGTGATGGGCGCATCTGAAATCGAAATCAAAACACGGCGAGAGTAAACGGCGACACTGCAAACAAAAAATAAACAAGGCGTACATGGCGGGCTTAATTGAAACCAGAATGTAAACACGGCGCAAAAGTAATAGGCGACACAGAAAATAATATCGATTACAGGCTCATAACATTGGGCGATACTGCCATTCTTGAGTGCGTTTAAGGCGAAACGTTATAATATATTTTTTATCGCGAAATAGCTAGGGAAATTGTAGGAGATGTGTGTGGTATTGATGAGGATTTTGAAACTAGGTTTATGAAATGTGTATTTAAGTGAAAAGGTTAATGTTTGAGTATATTTTCTCCAATTGGGATTAAAAATTGCACATGAAAATTTAATTGGTTATTTTCTCATTGTTATTGATTTGTCAGATAGGCCCTAATCGCGAATCCCTCTCGATATAGAGATTAAAAATTATTTTACTTGACAATGTAAAAGTTTTCCAATAAAAACAAAAGTCCAACATAATTATGGGCATTTTTGCAATGTACTGGTAGCTAAATGTACTTAGCTATTTGCTTTTTTCATTGCTTGTATATTTGCTATTCGCAAAAACGCCGTAAGTGCCAGACTCATTATTTCAAAACCATTTCGGTCGAGTGGAAATTTAGGTATATGATTTCTTCGGAAAAGTCGATCGTTATTTTAAGCTGCAAACAATAGCTGTAGATGTCAAATTTTCAAAGCCAACCATTTTTTTGAAAAACTGACAAGCTTTTGATAAATTCTGCCAAAAACCGTTATATACATAAGTTTTGTGTTTCTTTAGTATAAATACCATTTATCGCCTCTGATTATGTCATTCACTGATATAATACAGAGCAGGTAAGAATTTGATGATAGAAACAAAAAAAAATAATAAAAAAATAACAGGGATATTGCCTATAGGCAATGAAACAACATTTTTGTTTTACTATCAAATTCTTACCAGCTCTGCCTTATGCCAATGAATGACATAATCAGAGACGTTAAATGGTATTTACACTGAAAAAAAAATACAGAACTTATGTATATAACAGTTTTTAGCACAATTTATCAATTAAAAATATTAGGTTTTGGCAATTTGACACCTTCAGCTATTGTTTTCAGCTTGAAATAACGATTGACTTTGTCGAAGAAATCATATATCTAAATTTCAGTTCGACCGAAATGGTGTGAAATTATGAGTCTGGCGCTTAGGACCTTTTTGCGAATAGCAAATATACAAGCAATGTACACCGCAAGAATGCTCATGATTATGTTGAACTTTTGTTTTTATTGGAAAACTTTTACATTGCCATAATCTTAAAATCTTCTTTTGTCACCTTCCATCAAAATGTGTCGAGGGGGGGGGGGTGGTCAAAAAATAATAAAATGGAAATTCAGGAAAATCCATCATTTTTTATTCTCATATGGTGAAAAACCATGTTTTGTCATATATATCCGTCAAATCAAAATGTTTGAATAATAAACACGACATTTTTTCGATGTTCGTAACATCGATCACTTAACATTTTTCATAAAACGACTTTCAAATTGTACTCTAGCTAATAACAATTTCAAGAAGACTGCGAAAATGTTGCACTTATATGCAACTTGAAATCATATTTAGATTGTATCAATTTGGTCCAACATGTGTAACATTGAGGCGATTCAAATCTTAAAAATGTTTAAAAATCCAATCTCTCATATCTTTCTTATAATCTTCACCATAAAAATAATGTTCTGTGAAATTTTCAGCTTTCTAGGTGGTGATTTAAAGTTAGCCCAAAGACGATGTAGGTTTATATGAAAATTAATATGCAGAAATTCTGGAAAATGTTCCAATTACGTTAGCACTGTTAGTACAAACATATCATTCCATAGGGAAAACTTATTCTTAAAGTCTTAATGAAGGTAGTTGGTGAAGAAACAAATATCTGAATATCTTTTCTCCTATCGGTCGGATTGAATTGTTTTTTTCAGCAAACTTCTTTATTATGGTTTGAAAAATGAGTTTTTACTATGGGATGATCAATTTGTACTTACATTCCAGTTCTAACGTGGTTGGAACATGTTTCAACCTTTCTTCATAGTAATTTCCATATAAACCAGCATTGTCTTTGGGTCACCTTCAAATCACCACCTAGAAAGCTGAAAATTTCACCAAACTCTATTTTTATGGTAAAGATTGAATTTTCAAACTTTTTTTAAATTTTGAACAGCTCTAATGTAACATTCCCGGTCGGTCCAGGATCTTTTTGTTATGGAAATTTCCTTGACTTCCCTGGGCATTAAGTGTCATCGTACCTTTGGCAAAGAAAGCTTTCGGTTAATAACTGTGAAAGTGTTCATAATGACAATAAGCTGAGAAGCAGGCTCTGTCTCAGTAGTGACGTAATGCTAAGAAGAAGAAGAATTCATGTAAATCATAAAAAAAAATCTCTTTTCATAGGCAACTCAAGAATATTGAATTTATACTCAAGAATATTGAATTTATACTGCTTGAATGCATAGAGCTATGCCTTCAAAGTTTGTACGGATAATTTGCGGACACCCTGTAAATAAACTGAATAGTCCTCAGACCATCGAAAAATCGCTCCTGGGCTTCAGACGGTTTCCTCTAGTTTGTCCCGTATTTTCTGCCGTCTCACCGATCGACCCGTCCAACTAGCATGAAATAGAGATCAAAACAATAAATCAGTAACTACCCGGCTCTACTGCTACTAATCAGCCTTATCCAAAGAAGTACATAGCCCAAAGGGATTACGGACCGTCGGTCGTATCGTGTTTCTCGATACTCATCTGTCAGTCTGCCGTTTGCCTGCCACTGCTATCATTGGTTAGAGAGGAAACCATCAGACAGACATAGACCTCTTGTGTAGCTCGCTGTGTGGAGGAAATGTTGAGAGACGTAGCAGTGAAAATCGATTGTGTTTGTTGTGTACAGAATCCGATTCGATGCGTGCAGTCATAAGTCAGTGTTCATCAAGGCGTTCAACCACCAGTGCAGAAACGTAAAATCTACGGACGGATCTGTATTGGGTTTACGTATTGTGTAGGTTTCCGTCAAAGTGTGGTGTTTTTGACTTTTCTACCATGATTTTGCAGCGAAAATCAAGACCAACAATTCAAAAGGCCTCAAGTCCAAAATGTAAACAAATCGGTTTTCTGCTGATTTCAGTGTATAAGAGCCTATTCTTACTAAAACATACAATAGTCATTTAAAAATATGCATAAAAGTTGAAAAAATAACATTTTTCTAAAAGGCCCCATCTCATTTTCCGCTAACCAGGTTATTCATCGCAAATGCGGCCTTTTCTCAAAAAGGCCTCATTTCTATATCTGACGGAAACCGAGTTGAGGCCTGTTAAACAAACATGAAAAATTGCAATGTAGATTGCGAAAAACGTTCCAAATTCACTAAGTAGATGCAGGTTATACTACGGAGCGACTGCTCCTTGTATTATTTTATACAGTGGTTGTCTAAACGGCGAACATTATCGGGTTCCTGTAGACTGATGTATTTTGTATCATACTACCTAATAATACCTGAGTCAGCCTGTCTGTACTTCACAAATTATCAACAAAAACACGATTTGGTTTCAATTGCATGAAAAACAACGTTCAATTGCCATATTATTTCAATTGAACCAACATTTCCATACATTTTCTCGACGGCAAACTCGCGTAGCACAATTATGTATGTTCATGGATGACGAAGGGTTCAATCAATCACATATTTAATCGACCGCACGAATCTTCTCTTGCTGTAGGGATCTCCATGTACTTTACTTCACCACTTAACACTCTTCTACACTTCAAATTTCTTATTTCATCATCAATTTTGAATGATTTTCAAAAGGCCACATCAGAAGATGATGAAAAAACAAGCCACAACTAGAAGGCCTCAACACATTTTAGAGTAAACAAAGGCGTCAACTCACAGGCCTCATCAGCGTCGGCCGGCGTCTATGGCCACAAATGAAAAGGGCTGCACAGCTTTTGGTGAAATAAAAGCCTCATTTCCTTTGACTCGTTTTTTAGCAGGAATTTTTGCTAAAATGATAGTAATGAATATTCATAGCTATAAATCAGTTTATCCATCGACTTTCGGGACTTTTTTTTTTTTTTTTTTTTTTTAAATCTTTATTTGAGTGTATTTTAACACACGAGGGCTAGTTCTACACTGACTTTCGGGACGATAAAATAACATACAATGCTTAAATTCATAATTCAAATTTGATTTATTGTTTGACAAAACAAGATTGCATTTTTCTCATTGTTTACTTTTTGGAGATGAGGCCTTTTGAATTGTTAGTCTTGAAATAGTAATAACAACAGTAAACGTCTTCTGATTGTGTGGCAGTTCTCCCAGTATGTATTTGGAAAGAATACAAAAGAACGGCCCTGTGTTGGTTACGGGTAGAATCTGCTTCGCACACAAAATCCACACAACGATGTATAGTTGTTGCTTGTTGTTCGTATCGAAAATCATACAAAAAAGGGTGTTCGAATCTCGAATCGCTCCGAAAAGTCTCCACAAACATGGCGATGTGTCAAAAATAGAGATTCTGCTTCTTCACCACAATGCGATGGGACTACCGTGGAATGACAGTGCAAGAGCGACAGAGACGGGCGAGTTTTGTTGTTCTTCTGTTTTGATCATTCCTCTTTAATATTATCGTAGCGTAGCCCATATCGTGTTCACTTTTTTTTCGGGGTGGGTTGAGTTTAATGCACTTGCGACAGTGACAACTTGCTGCTGTAGCAGTAGCAGTTCGGATGTTTTTCGTAACAATTTAATAACACTAAACACTACTACTGGTTTTACTACAGAAATTCCAACAACAAAATACGATAACTTTTTTTACGACGTGCTCGTTTGTAAGCTGATTGAAATTGGATCGATGATGAAAATGTAGTCGATAAATAGATTCCATTAGTCACCATTAAAAATACCATAACATAATAATTAACCTGAATCATATTGTTAATTATAGTTTGTTTTAATCCGTATACGTTACTGAATTAGCGGCGATACACTTGTATTTGAGAGAATTTCCTCTCCTCTACAGTACTTAATTTTTACGGATAGTCTTCGTTCTTTTTTTCTTCTTGGCGTTACGTCCTCACTGGGGTAGAGCATGCTTCTCAGCATAGTGTTCGTATGAGCATTTCCACAGTTATTAACTGAGAGCTTTCTTTGCCAAAGTTGCCATTTTCGCATTATAGTGATTCCAAGCAACAGCACCAAAATTTGGTAAATTTTTTAATTCATTTTTTTCTATTGAGCTGAAACTTTGCACAGTTTTCCAGTTCCATCTAAATCGTCATTTTCCGATATCAAATCTTCAAGTTGAGTCACGACTAACTTTTCAAAAGGGTGTATGTGAAAATGGTTCAAAAATATTCAAAAAGCTGCACAGCAAAAACGGTTCGTTCGATTGTTAGACAACTAAAGAAACAAAGTTAGACAACTAAATCAAGATTCCAAAAAAAATACACACAGTAAAAAAAAATTGCATTAAAAAACATAATTTTTGACACAAAAACTCAAATATCTCAAAACCCTATCGGAATACCAACGTAATTTTTTGAGGGAAAACGGTCCATTATATTAGCTATCTACCATAAAAATTTGGTGATAATAAATGACAATAAACAAAAAAGTTATGACATTTCAAACATGTCACAATTTTCACATTTAGTAGAAAAAAAAAAATTTTTTTTTCGGTGTAAATTATTACGGGAACCGCAGTTTGTTGCTGATTTTATTGTTAAGGGCCTTGCGTGAATTAAACAAGTCGTTTTCATGTATTCATTAGTATTATGTATATTATATGTATAAATATTATGTATATGTATAAATATTATATGTATATGTATATATGTATAAATTAAAATGAATTAACAGATTACACGAAAATAATTTTTTTTTACCAGGATATTTTTTTTTAGAGTATGATCGATGAGTTTCTAAATGTTTTATATAAACTTTAAAAGTTTTGGATTTGGGTATGCGTTATGAGATCATGAAAACATTTTATTAATACTTATTTATTTATTTATTTATTGTTATTCAATTTTTTTACAATATCGAACACTTTTGCATCATTATCAGTACAGTTCGAGTATAGTTTTGCTTTAATTTTATTTTCTGACAATGGAATGAAACAGTGAAATTTTTGGGTTCCTTGGATCGTTTTCGCGTTATTATATTGCTCGCTGAGCTCTGATGCCGTTAATTCGTACTCTTCAGTAGTAGTAAAACAAAATGATAATTTTGTTAAATCTTCTTCTTTTCTGCGATTCGCCCAATCAAATAGTTCTTTTGCAGTTTTAATTGGATGCTCACGTTCTTTGGCTAAACTTGCTCTTGTGGCCATGCGCTTTATGGTTCCTCCAATAGCATCACAAGGACCTTTGCCATGTGACGTAGCAAAGAAATGCCATTCTGCATCAATTCCGTACTTTGATTTAAATTGACATAGGCTCGAAAAATTCTTACGGTTTTTGTACTGCGATGCTGCTCCATCAGACATGAAATATATCTTTCTGATTTCTTTATCCTTATCAACGCGTAAAAAGTTAATCATTTTGGCAATGAACAAATTTACAGATACTGAGTCGTGTCTTAAATCTTCGGAAATTACAATAAAACTAAAATGTTCAATTTGCGTACTTCCATTGAAATAAATAACGAGCTTGGCAGCATCGACAAAATCAATAATTTTTCTTTCCTTGTCGTGGCTAGATTCGAGAACCTTTCCTTCATATTCATAATTACCTCATCGTAGTCTGTATTTTCCACATCCTCAGGTCCTAATTTGAAGAGGTTTCTTCGTACAGCTTCGTTGATTTCACGGTATTTTTTCTCGGGATAATTGACGTAACCCATCTTCGTCCATTTAATCGGAGTCACTTTTATTCCAGCTATCCCTTCGTTGAAGCGTTCGATGTTGACCTTCTGGATGCACTCATCTTCTGATTGATTTGTTGAAACAGATGTCGCTGATGGTACCGTGGCAAGACTATCTGCACTTGGTACTTCTGGTAACTCCTCAGTTGTTGTCGGTGCATCTAGTAATTCCTCAGTTGTTGTTGTTTTCGAACTTCCTGCAACCTGATCCACCGATGATGTACAAATTGCCCGTTTGGCAACGTTTAAACGGAAGGACGTACAAATGCGTAAATTTGTATTCAATGTAGACATTGGAGTATAACCAGCCGCTTTCAGTTTATCTATGGTGCTTTCGGTGAGATTTCGTAGCTCTTTCGAACACTTTTTTTCTGCAAACGGCCTGCAACAGTTGAGAAAGCGACTACTCATGTTGCTCGTTAGATTTTAATAAACAAAATCACTTTTAAGTTTTTACTGACTAGTTTGGTGTCATTTGCTTGACTGAAGAAAAATTTTACAATTAAATCTTTTATAACCATAGTGGTAGTATATTTTTAGCTTTTTCGTGAGTATGTTCATGGTATGTACCATGTATACCATGTACCATGTACCATGTATCATGTTTTTGATGTTGTTGAAGTTTCTCGCTTTCTCCCAAATATGATTAACAAAGTCTATTCTCTACCTAGGCGGGTCTATACCCAGGTGTAATCAGATTTTAACTTTGTGGAGAAAACCAGCGCCGAGAAAACCGACCTGCTTTACGTATACTAGATCACCTGGGTATAGACCCGCCTTGTTCTCTACGAGGTAAACTTTTTGCAGGGAAACTAGTCGTATACCTGTATAGAAAACTTTTTTTGTAGCTTTTGTCTTCAATATTAGATTTCTTATAGGTTTCTTTTATCAAAAGGTTTCAACACTATTGAGAGAATTTTTCTTCAGTTACGTACAATAAAAAATATGACACTATCAAGACTTTAGATCACAACACTGGATCGCGTCTAACTTTCTAATAGATGCTATAATAGTTATGAATAATTAAATAAAATATCATGAAAACAACTTGTTAACCTCATGTGGTACCTTTAACAAAAAATTCAGCAACAAACTGCGGTCCTAAAAAAATTAACAATGAAAAAAAAATTTTTTCACTAAGTGTCAAATTTGTGAAATATTTGAAATGTCATAACTTTTTTGTTTATTGGCTTACCATCACCAAATTTTTATGGTAGATAGCTAATGGACCGTTTTCCCTCAAAAAATTACGTTGGTATTCCGATAGGGTTTTGAGATATTTGAGTTTTTGTGACAAAAATGATGTTTTTTAATGCAAAAAAAAAAAAAAAATTTTTACTGTGTGTATTTTTTTTGGAATCTTGATTTAGTTGTCTAACTTTGTTTCTTTAGTTGTCTAAGAATCGAACGAACCGTTTTTGTTGTGCAGCTTTTTGAATATTTTTGAACCATTTTCACATACACCCTTTTGAAAAGTTAGTCGTGACTCAACTTGAAGATTTGATATCGGAAAATGACGATTTAGATGGAACTGAAAAACTGTGCAAAGTTTCAGATATTTTTGAAATGGTCGATCAGAATCGACTTGCATGCCTCCGTGGAATCCCTCACCTGCTGTTCAATATTGCGCTTGAAGGTGTCAGGCAGAGAGCTGGACTTAACTATCGAGATACGATTTTCAAGAGATCGGACAGTTTATCTACTTCACGGATGACAAGGATATCATTGAGGGCCTTTCTTAGCCTCGTGGTAAGATCCGCGGCTTCAACGTAAAGGTCGTTCCATTGTTTTGATTATCTTGAGCATAGAGTATCATCGTACATGTCCAAGATATACGAATGCAAAAATGTACTCATAAGCACACTAAGATGAGAAGCATGAAACAAAGTTCGCCCAGCAAGCTGTGTGACGATAGACCGTAATACTTCCAAGGTGGTGGAACAGTTCATCAACCTAGGATCCTTGTTGACGTCTGACAACAACGTACTATGGGCTCGAGCAGTAAGCTGTGATCGAAAAAGATTCAGCCTCGCATTAAGGTGAAACAGTTTGGAATCAACTTCTAAGATTGCAATAAACTTGCGAAGGAAGCATCCAACAACATAACACTTTTTATTTTGGCTTTGTGCACTAGCAGCAAGCTTAAAACAAAAGATTACGAACGTTTGGCTACTATGTCTCCAGTTGAGTGCCTTTGAAAACGCGAGTAGGGTCACGGCCATCTTTGGATTCCGAGATGTTCCGCCTTAAATGCATCATGTACAAAATGCTCATCGATAGTCCTATGAATGGAACGGGGACTATGCTCAAGTAGGACCTTCGAATTCTTGGGGTTTTCGATCGCCGGATGCCAAGGACGATCATCAGCAGCGTACTGGAGAACGGTGTGTGACGATGAATAGCTGGAAGTCCAGGGCATGCTGTAAGACTGCCGGATAACAACCCTTTGAAAGTCTATCAAAAAACACCATCACCTACGTTTGGCTCTGAAAAGGAAGACTCATTTGCGAAGATGGGCGCTATAGAATGTAATTATTACGAATGGCGTATGTCGTGGTTTAAGGCGTTGGACCGAAATCGGACTCATTTTATCGAGGTTTGAATATCACTTCAGGTCCAATCACTACTTCCCAATCATCAAAGTGGTTGTGACAAGGAATCTCAGGGCCCAAGTAAAAACCAGATAAGGAAGACATATGAGATCTATTTGGTATTCCGATTACATGTTACTCGTCTAGAATTTGAAAAGTGTCTGTTTTGTTTGATCTGTCATTCCGCTTATCCCCATCGTTTTCCCCTGGAACTCTTTTTGTAGCACCTTTGCCGGTCGTTTTCAGAATTTCGTTCAGAAATTCCTCCAGTAATTATCACAGAGATCACTTGGAAAATTTTCTTAATATTTCTTAAAGAAACTACCGTATTTTCAGTTCTTACTCAAAGAAATCTCACCAAAATTCCAGTATTTTTTAAAAGCTTTTGTTTATTTCAGAATTTTATAGAAAATCGAGATCCTCCGCCGAATTCTCAATTATTCTGCAAGCCGTTTTCATAGCCATTTATTCTTACAGAAATTGATACAGTAATAACTGTAGAAATTATTCCGGGAAATCCTTCAGAATTTTTCTACTGGTAGTAGGTTTCTAAAGAGATTCCTACAGAAGACCTCCCAGAGATTCCTGCAGTAATTCCTTCAAAGGTTTATCAATAAATTCGTTATTGGACTTCATGAAGTTTTTCAGGAAATTTCAAGATTTCTTGGATAAGACGGGGTTGGTGGTCTGATGGCTACCGCTTCTGCTTCATAAGCAGAAGGTCATGGGTTCAATCACAGGCCCGTCCCTTTCCTCGTACTTTGTAGTTGTATATCTCTCACTTGCTTCTATCTTCCATTCTAAATCTATCGCACTCAAACTATTCGTTCATAGCAAACGCTAGAACCAGAGATGGACAAGAAACTGTTTCCATAACGCTTCCATTCTTCCACGCGCATGCCTTTCCTTACGCCTGATTCATAGGCAGTCTGCTAACCACAAAAGCATACCTCTCTGCCATGCCTTTCCCCCAATCCATACACACCCGCATGAACTGGCGTAGATGCAGTCGGACTCCACGGTCTACAGTGGGCCAGTACAAGTGCAACATCATTTCCTCCCCCTTCCCCACATTGGTCTGCATTCTGACGTGGCAGGCACCATTGTCGCCTAAAAATAGAAGATCACCAGCACTTTTACACTGAGGATGCCTGTTAGTCCCAAGCAGTCATTCGGTTGGTTCCTTGTGTAAATGCAGCTGATCAGGCGATACTGGAGTAGCATCAACGGGCGGCCAATCAAGCTCAAGCAAATTTCTAGGTGTCTTGGATTCTTGGCAAGGTTTGTGACGAGATATTTATAATTTCTATTTGAATTCTGGGAAAATTTTGAATGACATTTTTGCTGGAATCCTAACAAGAATCGAACCGATTATGGACCAGTTTCTTGTATGTTCTTTCTGAGAGATCGCTGAAAAAGTTAGTAGTAAATTTCTAATAAGGTTTGTGGATTCCTTCCTGAAATGATTCTTGGTCGATTTTGCTTAAAATTCTTACTGGATTTGTAGAGGTTGGCGGAAAGCTAAACCAAAAAATATTCAATGAAGATCCTGAGATGATTCATCAAAGAGTTCTGTTGGCGGATTTCTTGGGTTGTAGATGATAATGATTCTTAATTAAGGTTTGTTTGGATTACTAGTTTGACTCGTCCTTGATCTATGACAAAGTTCATATGAAGCCCCTGACGAGATTTTGTATGGATTTCTGCGGATTTTCAGCAAATTTTCCCAATCATCCTCAACTAATTCCATGACAAGATCTTTGATGAATAAATAATAGCGAGATTATTTAGCTATTCTTGGTCAGGTTTTTGATGGAATTCATGACCAAATCTTTTACAGATCGCTTGAAAGATGCAATCTTGGAATTATATCAAGGTTTGAGCCAGCCTATGAGAAGAGAACTATGAAATGTTTTGAAGGTATCGTTGCTGTTAAAAAGATCTTACCTTGGATTTATCATGAGTTTCACCAGATCAAAACTTTCTGCAGGAACAACTTGTTCAACTTCACCCCATTTTACTGTACACACATTCTCAAACTTCGCGCAAAACTCTCCGTCGTTAACAACGTACGGTACCGACGGCCGCCCCGGTATGACCTAGAGCGGCTTAAGCAACCGGATGTCGTAGTTGCATACACGCAGCACCTCGAGGCTGCATTACCGGAGGAGGGTGAGCTGGATTAAGCCTCTCTTGAGGACTGCTTGAGAACAGTGAAAGCAGCCATCAACGATGCAGCTGAGAGCAACATCGGGTACGTGGGACGGACTCGAAGGAACGATTGATTCGACGAGGAATGTAGGCAGATTCTGGAGGAGAAGAATGCAGCGCGGACGGTCATGCTGCAGCAAGGGACCCGGCAGAACGTGGAACGTTATAGACGGAAACGGCAACAGCAGACCCGCCTCTTTCGGGAGAAAAAAAACGGCGCCTGGAGGAGACGGAGTGCGAGGAGATGGAACAGCTGTGCCGGTTTCAAGAAACGCGTAGGTTCTATCAGAAGCTCAAAGCATCCCGCAACGGCTTCGTGCCGCGAGTCGAGATGTGCAGGGATAAGGATCGGAGCATTTTGACGGACGAGCGTGAGGTGATTGAAAGGTGGAAGCAGTACTTCGACGAACACCTGAATGGCGCTGAGAGCACATGTAATGATTCAGGGTGGCCACCGAACCGGGAAAAACGGGAAAAGCGGAAAAAAAGGGAATTTGAATCCCCCGGGAAAAAGACGGGAAAAACCAGGAATTTGAGATGGTCACCGGGAAAATCATTCTGAACGAATATCTTTAAGCTCCTAATCTACAAACCACCTAAAATAAGTTGTAGAAAGTTGATATGGTTGATAGTATTGCCATTAGGCATTTGAAATCTTGAACAAATAATATTTAAACATTAATGATTTAATTTCTTGTACAAATGGTCTATTTTGCTACACCAAACTTCTTAGAAATGTTTCAAATTGGTTGGCAATGTTTCGAAATATTTTATGATTATTTTTATGTTACTTGAACTTGATTTTTTTTTCTCCAAATTATTCAACTCAAAAATTCGAATCAGAGTCTGAAAACTTCTTGCAGAAGTTTTATGCATTCAAACATATATATATATATATATTTTTTAAGGCACTTTGTGCTCGTGGCCACTACTGTGCCGAATACTGTTCGTCTGTATCTGCTATACCGATACAGATATATTTTTAACTTATCTATATTTACATCTGCTTTCACTCTCTTCTACTCTTTTACTCTCACACCGAGCAGGTACGAGAGAGCTCTGCGGTTCAGTCCAATCGATTTCCATAAGCCATAGTCCTTTGCTCTTGCGGTGGTTCATTTTGCCGTGTTCCTGAGTCGTTTGAGGCTAGCTGCCTACGAAGAGGGTCAGTTTGTCTCAGTCATCATCTGATACTGACGGAGGATGGATGTGCTCCCCCAAAGCACGGTCCTCCGTGCGGCGTCTTCTGGTGGCTGGACGGTTTGTTTGTGGAGGGGCTGGGAATTGAATCCATGACCTTCCGCTTATGAAGCGAAAGCGTAACCTCAAGGCTACGGACCCCCCTAATTCAAACATATTGGATTTATATTTTTTTTAGTTACTGAATAATAAATTAATATTATCGGATATTTTTTAAAGCAATGCTTTCTCTATAAGAGCTTCTAATGTATCATTAGTTCGACTAAAATAGACTAAGGGCCCTATTTTATAAGTCGAGTCGATCAAAAAAGACTCGACTGGAGTCACCGTCGACTCGGCACTGTCACTCGAGATTATCGACAGTTGTCACTTTATGTGACTGGATTACTATGGGAGCCGACGAGTGACATCTCAAGCGTGTGCTTGAATAAGGGCGTAAGTCGCATCATCGATTTCTCTTCATCGATCCTCTCTTTCGTTAATAAAGGTGACAAGGCGCAAGTTTGTCAGCATTTTTTGAGCTCAGGACGCAAGATTGCATCGCTGCCTAGCGTCCTGAAGTGAAAAAATGCTAACAAACCCGCATCTTGTCACCTTTATTGACAGAAGAGAGGATCGATGAAGAGAAATCGATCATGCGACTTACGCCCTTATTCTAGCACACGCTTGATCTAAAATAGGCATGCTTGCTTTGATCGACAGTAACTGCAGACGAGTCACACGAAACTGCTCGATTTATAAAATAGACCCCTAAATCGACTAAAAATTGAATAAGTAAGGTGAGATACAAATCTTCATTTTTATTAAGAAAAAAAACCGGAATGGTGTTTGTATGTCGCGAGTTAGCTTGAGAGCAGGTCAATTTGTTTTGCTCAAGAACTCCAACGTTTTTATGTGGAATAATATATTTTAAAATCCTCCGAGAAAGTTGAGAAAATGGGAAACGGGGTTAGAAGCAAAGAAGTGTAAGTGACAGAAACCTAGTTTTGAAATAATCGACTTTGAAGTTTTTTTTTCATTCCATATTAATTGTACAGGAGCCAAAAAACACAAGCCAATCTCGTATAAAATATTATTTTTCCTATTTGACATAAAAATTACCTAAACATTCCGTCGAAAAGCTTGAACAAGAATTTTTAGTATATTCGATTTAAAAACTAACCAAATTGTTCCCATTTTGCGTTTGGGCCCCTCAATGAAAAACCGGGAAAATTTTGAAAATTTTACCGGGAAAACCGGGAAAAAAAGCGGGAATTTCAAAATGGATATTTGGTGGCCACCCTGTAATGAAGGATTGACGGACGAGATATTGGAGGAAATGCCTTCGTCAGTACTGCGGGTGATGGAAACCAACCAGCCCCCACTTTGAGGGAGGTTAAGGATGCCATTCACCAGCTCAAGAACAATAAAGCTGCTGGTAAGGATGGTATCGGGGGCCCAGATAGCCGTAGCGGTAAACGCGCAGCTATTCAGCAAGACCAAGCTGAGGGTCGTGGGTTCGAATCCCACCGGTCGAGGATCTTTTCGGGTTGGAAATTTTCTCGACTTCCCAGGGCATAGAGTATCTTCGTACCTGCCACACGATATACGCATGCAAAAATGGTCATTGGCATAGTAAGCTCTCAGTTAATAACTGTGGAAGTGCTCATAAGAACACTAAGCTGAGAAGCAGGCTCTGTCCCAGTGGGGACGTAACGCCAGAAAAGAAGAAGAAGGATGGTATCGGAGCTGAACTTATAATGATGGGCCCGAAGAGGCTGGCAATTTGTCTGCACCGGCTGATAGGCACAATCTGGGAAACAGAACAGCTACCGGAGGAGTGGAAGGAAAGGGTAATATGCCCTATCTACAAGAAAGGCGACAAGTTAGGTTGTGAGAACTTTCGAGCGATCACCATTCGAAATGCGGCCTACAAAGTATTATCCCAGATCATCTTCCGTCGTTTGTCATATGTAGTAAACGAGTTCGTGGGAAGTCATCAAGCCGGCTTCGTTGACTGCCGATCGACAACGGACCAGATCTTTACTGTACGGCAAATCCTCCAAAAATGTCGTACCATGTCCCAACGCATCACCTTTTCATGGATTTCAAGGCGGCATACGATAGTATCGACCGCGTAGAGCTATGGAAAATCATGGACGAGAACAGCTTTCCCGGGAAGCCCACGAGACTGATAAGAGTAGGCTTACCAGAAGAATTTTTCAGAAAGGAGGACATTTTGCTTTACTGGTTTTGAAAAAGGAGGACATTTCAAAAATTTGCCATATCTTAAAATGTTTATTTTTGGAAAAAAAAAATAGAAATGTTATTGGAAAATACTGATAAGTGAACCATTTCTTCAAGAATCAACCTGAATCAATCAAAACCAGTTTGAGGAAGCAAAATTAGCGAAGTTTCTACACCCAAAACAAAGCAATGACAATTAGAACACTTAGACAAAGTGATAACTAGAACACTGATAAAGCTACTTACAACAGTGACAATGATCAGACGAATCATAATTTTTTACCTTTTATACAAAACTTAAGGGCATACTTAGAAAACATATTTTATTTTACTCTGAGAAGTGCAAAAATTTTTGTTTCGTGATCCTGAGCAAACGAGGAAATCATTTTGTAATTTTGATTTTTTTATTCCTAAATGTTTAGGATCTTTTGTATTGTTAAATAAATGGACTTTTATTCCGTTCGAGACCTAAGGCTTAATTGTTGCATAATAGCTTTTTTTATAAGATGAATAGATGGTGTGCTTCTTCTAGACAGATTTCCATAGAAACGTTGTTTCTTCACTATTTTTTTTTTTTTGTTAAATAAGAACATACATGGACCTGTATTTCTCGTTTTCAAGAAGAACTTAACTAATACCCTTTAAATTTGGTTGATAAATTTGCCCTGATATAATCCCAATATTATTATTATAGAATTTTGTGATATATAATCATAATTAAAGTGCAAACATTTTTATCTTGATATCCCAAAAGCATTTTATACCCGATAGATCTTCATGCAGCATGGGAAAGGTCGCTGTTGACCGAATATGCACAGTTAGGTCATGGGAAAGAGTTTATGAAGATATCCTTCATTATCTAACAATTAAACAATATCTAGCAAAACAAACCAGAAACACTTTTTCATATTCGATTCAAAAATCTTGGAAATATTTAAACATATTTCAAAGATTTAAATCCGTAAACGTATAGAAAAAAGTGAAAATTCACAAAGCCACCAACATTGATTTCAAATTGATAAATCCTTTATCCGTATCCAAGACTGATATATAGCTAGAGATTCTCAAGAATAAATGAGCAGAAAACTAATGGATAAATTGAATATTCGATTAATTTGAAAAAAGGAGGACATTTTCAGCTTAAAGGAGGACGGGAGGACGCATGATCAAAAAGGAGGACATGTCCTCCCAAAGGATACCATCTAGTAAGCCTAGATAAGAGCGACGATGGAAGGTGTGCAAAATTGTGTGAAGGTTTTAGGCGAACACTCCAGTTCGTTTGGATCCCGGGGACTACGACAAGGTGATGGACTTTCGTGCCTGTTGTTCAATATTGCGCTAGAAGGTGTTATGCGGAAAGCCTCGGGCTTAATAGCCGGGGTACGATTTTTATAAGATCCAGTCAATTTGTTTGCTTCGCGGATGATATGGACATTGTCGGTCGAACATTTGAAAAGGTGGCAGACCTGTACACCCGTCTACACCCGTCTGAAACGCGAGGCATCAATGGTTGGACTGGTGGTGAATGCGGCCAAGACTAGCTGGTGGAACCGAGCGCGACAGGGCTCGCCTAGATAGCAGTGTTACGATAGACGGGGATACGTTCGAGGTGGTCGACGAATTCGTCTACCTTGGATCCTTGCTGACGGCTGACAATAACGGTAGCCGTGAAATACGGCGGCGCATCATCAGTGGAAGTCGGGCCTACTATGGCCTCCACAAGAAGCTGCGGTCAAAAAAGTTTCAAACCCGCACCAAATGTACCATGTACAAAACGCTAATAAGGCCGGTAGTCCTCTACGGGCATGAAACGTGGACGATGCTCAACCTGCAAGCACTTGGAGTCTTCGAACGTCGGATGCTTAGGACGATCTTTGGCGGTGTGCAGAAAAACGGTTTGTGGCGGCAAAGGATGAACCACGAGCTCGCCCAACTCTACGGCGAACCCAGTATCCAGAAGGTGGCCAAAGCTGGAAGGATACGATGGGCAGGGCATGTTGCAAGCATGCCGGACAACAACCCTGCCAAAATGGTGCTCGCCTCGGATCCGATCGGAACAAGCAGGCGAGAAGCGCAGCGAGCTAGGTGGACGGATCAAGTGCATATCGATTTGGCGAGCGTGGGACAGAACCGAGGATGGAGAGATGCGGCCACGAACCGAGACCGCCAATAGACCTGCTTCTTTCTTTATCTGCAATCATGTACTACATTCCCGTTTCGTCGCTAGTGTATAACGACCATGGGCCCAAAGGCCCAAAGGTGGATAGTTGTGATAACTATGACCGAAGTTATCACGTAATGAACAAGCGGTTAATTCTCTGATCAACCCTGGTTGACCAAGAAACATTCAATTTGGGAATGGTCCATCTGTACAACTGAAAGCAAATTGAAGCCCATTTACTGTAACGCTAATCCGTGTAGTTTTCGTTAGTTCTATCGCCGTGTTTTCGTTTTTGGTGCTTTACATCGCATGCTTTCCACACATAGCTGTTACGAGTCTCCCCCAATTAATCAACGGGAGCATAGTTCTACTTGTGGCTTTCGCTGTCAACATCGTTCGTCACCAGAAGCCTCACGACAACACAATTTGGTTGAATTTGTTTTCGTTCAAAAAATGACGTCTCTACCTTGTTCCATCCCGCACGGAAAGCGCATGCCCCGGAACCATATGATTTTGAAACTTCCGTCCTGGACCGTTCCCTGGTGTTAAGTTCTTGGGATCTCTCGCCACTGGCACTCTCTTTCTCTTGCGATTCACTCCCTGTTCCCGTGTGGGTTCTCAGTTGTGTGCTCCTGCTTGCTGCTTCGCTCGTTTTCAGTTTTCCTTTCGAGACATCAGAGGCCTGCAAGCTTTTCCTCCTGCTGTACATAGTAGAGTCTGTCGTCGTTTGTTCTTTCCAATGGAATTGAAGGAAAAATCGTTCGATGTCTGCATTGCTTTCGCGATTAGGTCACGTGTGTGTTAAATGTGGACCCCAATTTCGGGGAAACTATCCAACGACCGACCAACGAATTGATCCTGCTGCCACCGCCATCCCACTTGCCAGTCCAATGGATACCGTGTACAATTTTCACGAAATGATTGATATCATTGATGTGATCTGCACCCTCCGAACCGAACTCAACCCGATTAATGCTAATCTTTGTGGCGAAAACGGCGGAAGCGATGTGGCCCCGTCCAATCTCGTGCAATGCAAGGTGGTTCCCCGAAAAACTTATTGCCCTAGATTCCTCGAACATCTCAAATTACATTGACTGATTCGAACTTTTCTTTCTTTTCTTCCCCCAAACAGATCGATAACATGGAGGAGAATGATCTCAAGGCGCTTCTCGAGGAAGCCATCACCTACAAACGTCCGAAGGATCGGGAACACAAAAGTGCGACGTTCAATGTGAGTTTATTCTCTATGCAAGATACGAAATGTGCCACCCAAAATTTGTGGAAATCCAAAAATCTATAACTCCCCTAGCGCCACCCCAGAAAGAACAGTGGTCGCGAGCAACGAGACGGATGCGCTCTGTTTCGGGGCCCATGATGGTGTGTTGTGTGTGACTCGATTACATAACACGCAATCCTCCCACCGATATACGTGATGATAGTGACAGTTGTGGCTGCTGCTTCTGCTGCTGGGTGGTGCTATCAGGAAAGAGTGTCGTGTGGGCCTGGGAGATTCGGAGGACTGGTTCTTTATACGTCAGAATAGATGGTTCTCATTCGCTTGGCTCTGCGAGAGCTGGAATCCGATCAAAAAGGATACTCTAACTAAGGGTAGAAGGTGTTGGACGTATCGTGCGCATGTTGCATGTTTCGATGACAGCCGCTAGCCAGCAGCACACAGGACTCTGGATAGAGTTAGTTAAGTTAGATTCGTTGCCTTTTCTCGCATCCTGGATGGCTTCGCTGAGAGATGAGAGAAAAGAAATATTACTGTTTGATCTCTTCCGTACTTTGACAGACATTGTGTTTTTGTTTGTATTCTATCTTTTTCGGAAACCAACGTAACATGTCAAAGTACTGTTGAAAGAGGAATGTTTTCATAAAATTCAGGCGAACTTGTTATGAGACCCATCAAGTTCTATGAAAACATTGTGGTTAACGGGAACCAAGAATATTCTATTTGAGAAAACACATTTGTCAGCTCCTTTACCAGAATTACAAGAAACATGTTCTTTTACGTTAACTTATCTACTTTCCTTCAATATTAGTCTCACGTGTAAGACTGGGCAAGATACTTGAGAGTTAATTTTGCATTGAAGCACACTGCATTTTGCTACTGCAGCACACTGGAATGTGTTATCACTTCAGGGGAAACGTCCCAAGTAACCACTAAGCACTAGGACCAGCATTCATACTGCATTATATGCGTCTGAACGGCAACGAAATTAATGCTCATTAAACGTATATCTGCCTTTAGTGCTCCTTTAGAGCAGGTTTTGGCGAAATGACGTGCTGCTTTAATGCTAGACCTTCAGGAACGTTGCATTTGACTGTCAAAAAATATAACGCATAAGGTAAGAGCAAAACAAAACAAAAATATAGCTGTGTTCAACGAGCTGCTCGAACTTGGTTGCAACCACTTGCGAGTCAGCTTTTGGTGTTCATTGAGCCACTCCAACCTACTTCGAGTCGCTCGGGTTTGTGTTCATTGAGCCGAGTCCAACCAACTCCGAGTTGCTCGAAACAGGTTGGAAGCTAGAGTCCGAGCTAGTTCAACCAGCTCGCAGTAGCTCGTGTTTTTCATTTTTCATTTTCATTTTCATTTTCATTTTGCAGCGTTTGGTGGGGCAATGAGAGCGCAAGTCAGTCCAAAGCCGGGGGAAGGGATAGGTAATGGCCGTAATAGTCTATGCGGACCACTTGAACACCATCGGAAATGATAGGAAGGGTTGGGGTAGGGTATAGGAAATTGGAGAAGACTTGACACAGTAATGCGATTAATGCTGCAAAATGTAAATATGCTGAGAGCAATTTAATTTGAGTTTTGGAGTTTGGTTTGATTTATTAAAATTCGAAACCATTGTACAAGTAAGAAAGAATTAGCTGATCGCTCTATAGAAAATTATGACAATATGAGAGTGATGCTAAGAACTGCTGATGGCACGATGCGACGCTTTAGAAGCTTTTGCTAATGATTGAACATTACTAAAAAGAACGCAATTCAATCGATGTACAAGTAAGACAACTTTACAGATATAAAATTATAATTCAATTCACTGATTGGCGGTGCTGATTTATATAAAAATATTTGATATTATTAAAATGAAATGTGTTACTTACTCATGATGTTTATACTTCCCTGACCAGAATTATTCTGTTTTGAGCACCCTTTTCGAAGCTATTCTATCCAGTTATCCATTGACTGCTTACAATTCTGAAATTATTCTTATTGTGCATGCTCATGCATTATATTAGTAATGATCATAATCTTGCAACAGATAAGAAGGTGAGAAAGAGAGAATATAGGAACAGTGATTAGTAATGAGTAATTATGTAGTTTTGTTAGAATAATAAACAATTAAACAGCAGTAATGAATAGCTTAAAAAATGACATTACAGCATAGCTGAGCCTTTCGGATCATAAGACCGATGTATAAAATAATTTGTTTCGAAATTGTCCGCGTGGTCTTCTAGTGCTCCTATTAAATAAGAATCAATCATAGACACACATACCGAATGCTCGTCATGACCCTATGACCAACATTTGTATATGTATAGCCTTAGCTGATGTGGCTTTTCTAATAGGTAGTTCTTTCACTCATTGATTGTCTTCAAAACCTTGTCAAGTATAGAAGATTGATTTTATTTCGTTTATTACTACAGTATTAGGTATTATTTTATGTTTTTATCACTATGGATATTATCAAGGCCAGAATTCCCAGTGAGTGAAGAATTTTATAGTACTAGAACACCATAGAAGATCGCTAAACATTACCTAATCATGGAACGGCTTTTTGCTCTATTATTTTAGGTAAATGCTATTGATCTCCCTTTGCTCCTATCCGCAACCCGGTGCACGCGCCCTGTTGGTTTTCGAAAACCTCGTAGAAGATTACAAACCGTCAATGGCATTCCCAATTACTACCCCACATTGCACATTCAAGGGTCTGATTGTGCTCCTAACCCACCCTCAGTCTGTAATCTTCTCGCCAGTTTGAAATTATATTTTCCCGAAGTGAAAGTAATTTTGATGAGTGATAGCGTAGTGCAGCCCAACTGCATAGTACAGTAGTTTAACCAGAATCTTTAGGTCAGAAGATAAAATCTAAATTTTGTAATAAAGAGGTTGCCATTGCTTTGAAATTCACCCAACATCTAATCAAAACTACTAACAACAGCGATCAATTATCAAAATTCATCGCTCCCTGGAAAATATAATTCCAAGCCCAGGGAGCTCGCAGTAGCTCGTGTTTTTGACGTTTAAAACGTAAACATTGAGAAAAAAAGCAAAATTCCGAAGCGATACGGATTGTTAAGTGCGCGAACTTTTTTTTCACGTGGAATTCCGGTAAATTAGTAAAAAGAGTAAAAAGAGCGTTCATTGAGAAAGCAGCTTGGAGTTGCTCGAAGTAGCTTTGACAGTTATTTGTTGACAAAAAATACGAGCTAGTACAACCAACCACGAGCAAGTTCGATCAAAGTCATTGAACACAGCTTATGTTTACCGTCCTTCCTTTTCTCCCCCATTTGATTTGGATGTTTTTTTTCGTGGTGGAGTTTATTTTTGCTTTTGGCGTTTGTATTGGGACTCGAACAGAAGACTTGGAGATTGACAACAGAGTGTTGATGATGGGTTTCCGCGCTACAGGATAAGTTACAGACGTTGTATGTTGCGTGAAGATTTTTACCCTATTTAAGGTGTGTGTGGGTTGCCTAGGTCCATGATGCTGCTAATCATATACAAGCATGAGTATTATTATCAATGTTTCTAGTGCAAAATATTACAAAATGATGACCATTTGAGATCAACTGGTAAACCTAATGAAATGCTTGTAATTGCTTGTAACCCTAAACCTAATGAAATGCTTGTAATTGACCAAGTGTGTTTGAGTAGAATTGTGTTTGCTAACCAAAGGCAGCTATGCAAGCAAACTGCTTGACTAGGGTAGCAAGCAGTTCAAATGCTGAGAGCGGTCAGCTGTACAGCCTATTTAAATGCTTATTGGTTATCTGGGGTTAATGTCACATGTCACAATTGTTCGAAGATAAACAAAATCTTCACTTCAGACACTACCAGGTCCAACCTTTATATCTACCTGCAGTAGACTGATGCAAATTTTCAAGTTTTTGCTCCTCTATGCTTAAACGGTGTCAATTATGATGAAAATCATTCTCCCAAAATTTGAAAAGATTTGGAAGAAATTTGACTGAACAAACCTTTCTCATGTGAAATCTACCCAGTTACAACTTTGGCGAGGTCCACATTTTGATGGGACGTGAGGATAATTTGTTATTATGTATTGATAACAAAGTCCAAATCATGCAAGGCGTATCATTAATTACTTTCAGAGCAACACTGTTTTTTTGCTGTAGAACATAGTAGCCTGGATTAAGAGTTCTGTTTGATCTTTCGACCTTGACACTTGCTTTTCCCGGGGCAAACGACGAGGGCAGGATCAAACATGTCGCGCGTCGGTCTCGTAAGTGAAAAAGTGGCGTGATCGGTGAGTTCGGTTGAAGAAAGTGAAAAAGTGCCGCGATCGGTTAGTTCTGTTTGATCTTTCGACCTTGACACTTGCTTTTCCCGGGGCGAGCGACGAGGGCAGGATCAAACATGTCGCGCGTTGGTCTAGTAAGTGAAAAAGTGGCGTGATCGGTGAGTTCGGTTGGAGTAACTGAAAAAGTGCCGCGATCGGTTAGTTCTGTTTGATCCTTCGACCTTGACGCTTGCTCCTGGGCAGTGCGTCAAGAAAGCCCGAACAGTTTTTTTTTTTTTTTTATTCATTTTGGGTTGCGCGCTTATTTTTTTTTTCCTGAGTGCTTTTTTATAGCCGAGCAAACGAGTGAAGCCGAAAGTGGATTGTGGCTGCTCAGTCAAGGATAACGGATCAATTGGTGAGCTCGTTTCATGCTACTATTTCTAATCTATAAAATATGTATGACTGCACATTCAATCGTTACAATGGTGGGATGTAAATATGATTTTTCAACAAACTATGGATGGTTCGTCACTGTGAGTGTCGACACAAACTCTGATTCATGATTTATTTATGTTTAACATTTTTTTTTTCAGAACACCTCTTATAGGGTGCCGGTGCCATTAGTGGACTACCTAAGCTATAAAAAATCAAAACAAAATAGCGAAAAGCCTTAGCAGAGATCTTTTGGCGTCAACAGAAAGATTTCAACCTCTACTATATGGGAAAAATATAAAAAGAGTGATAAAATTAATTTTTTAACATAAAATCGCTTGAGCCACTATTGGTACACGTGTTCCAGTAGTTGCGCTAGTGCTCCAGTAGTAGACGTTTAGGAATTATACAAGGAATTTTAAATAAAAAGGCAAATTTTTACACAGGTTTAACATTTTTCCCTTCGAACAGCAACTAATATCTTTCGAATGAAGCATTAAGAACATCTCTGGGACTTTTCTTCATTTTTATACATCCATTTTAAAAACTGCTTCCATCCGTTGATCCACTACTGGAACACGACGGCAACTATTGGTGCAAGGGAGCAAATTTTTTGAGTAAACTTAATTATAAATATGACTTTTTGATGAAATAAAAAGCTGAAATTTGGCAAATCGACTAAACTAGAGGCGATCTATCCACCAAAAATAGCACATGTCGTTTTTATCAAAAAATGTACGTTTTATTCCATAGTCCAATCTACTGGTACATTACAACCATTGGTACCGGCACCCTATACCTTTATTTTTGTATGTAATTAAAAAAACTTTGAATGGTTCGACACTACAAGTGTAGACTTGCGAAAGGTTCACTTTATTCAACAAACTTTGGATGGTTCGCCACTGTAAGTGTCGGCATAAGAATAAGAGTGTTCTATGATGTCCCAACCAATCGAGTTTTTTGTTTCTTTTCAAATGAGTAAAATATAATAACACATGTTTTCGTCCTGACAGCTGTAGGAATGTTACATTTAGGTATTTGTTCAACAAACTTTGAATGGTTCGTCACCTCAAGTGTCGGCATAATTTTCCTCTACATAGATATTGTTCATATCAAATGAATATATTATATTTACGTATAAGCATGTATATATCTCACAAATCATTGTTTATCATGGTCTAATCGCTTATCAAAGTGAATCCTATGACCCAACGATCCTCCCCATTAACAAACATCCCTCCCAGTAACCTTTGTGGAGATGCAGAGGCAAACACGGTCTCCAAAAAGCAAAGGTTACACACTAACATTCCTTCCCCCAATCCCACCTGACTGCAAGGACGTGGCCGGCGCCGTTATTGACCTTGTATAAATAGAGGCACTGAATTATGCACACTGAAGAAGATTATGGCCAATCCCAGCCGAACTTCTAGTTGATTCTTTGTGCATTTTCACTGACTTCGGTCAATCACGGAATAGCAACCATTGATATGTGTAGTCAGTCTAAGCTAAGCTAAGCTAAGCTGTAGAACATAGTAGCCTGGATTACTTTTATGTATTCTACCTGCCAAGAGCACCACTGTTGCCTGCCGAACAGTTGGTGAAGCATGCTACATGCAAACCCACTCTATGATGTTGAATAACAATTTATTCTAACGTCGAATCAAAATGTGATCTTCGGCAAAGTTGTAGCTGAAAGGCTTTCACATGAGAAGAGTTTGTTCACGTTTCCATAAAATATTACAAAAAGTTGACATTTTCCATAGTAATCTTGAACTTGATTGGTTGCCCGTGGTTGCTACTCCAGTATCGCCAGATCAGCTTCACTTACACAAGGAACCAACGGGATGGATGTTTGGGACTAACAGACCCTCAGTGTACAAGTGCTGGTGATCTTCTGTGTTTAGACAACAATAGCGTTTGGGGCAGCAGGGACGACAGTCCAGGGGCTTAACGGACCCCCCCCCCCCAGGACCTCTGCGAGTTGGGGAGTTGCCCAGGATGTGGTGAAGTTCGCAGTGGGCTCTGATGAACCTTCATAAAAACCACAAAAATCCGAATGCAATTCTGTCACAGCGACCGGTGCCGCTTAAAGTACCCTAGCCCAAACTAACAGGAGTGCCAACCGGCACATCAGGATTGATACCAGTGAGATCCTGATTATGGCATACTGGTCGCGATACAAACGGACAAGGCATGGAATTACGAGTAGGAGTGCTTCGAGCACATTGGGACCAACGCCAGTACGGCCCCAATTATGTATACTGGCAGCGCACGACAAAGGACAAGTAACGGTATATGTACTGGATAATATGCTTTGAGGCTGACAGCGGCGACATTCTACTCCCTTAGTAGGGTCAGGTGACACTGGCCCGAAACGGCGAGTGGGTTAATGGCGCAGGCTGCCCCCGTCCCGTAAAACCGTGGCAGGCCTTAGAGTACGTTCCAAATCCGTCGCCTGGTTGTTCCAACTGGGCGGGAGTAGGCTCAGATGCCATTACCTGACCTGCGCCGATCCGGCTCTGAACATAGTACCCCATAAAGGACTATGTCAACCCTAGCATGGCCTCCCTGCTTGCATAGATAACCATGGGATTATAAAGGCGACTATTCCAGCGGAGATGGATAGCGGCTCTTAGGGGGACCCATAAGAGATGACCAACCAAAACAAACAACTAGCGGAATGTGAAGGAGAGGCTTCTGGACCTATCAGTAACCGGCTAAGGTTCCCGCCAAGGAAGGAGGCGACCAACTTTATTGAAAACAGTGTGGGCAAAAGCCTAGATACTGTGACGACGGCAGGCACTGGCCGCTCCAGTGCAACATGTGTGGTGACCGATGGCCCGGGACTAATCGAGGCCATGGATCGCAATAGGGAGTACCTCCCTAAAATGCAGGTAGCTGCTGAGCAACTTGATGTCATCATCGAATATGTTAAAAGCAAAACAAATATCAGCAAAGACTTGAAAACAAGTCTACTGAAATTGCGACAATCAGTCCTAGCTGCAAAGCAGGACTACGAGAAAGCCAAGGAACAACTGGGCAAGGTAGAAGGCCAAAAATACACTAGGTCGTGTCAGACCGAAGTGTTTTCCTTCACAGGCAACGCGAATATATCTGATGATATTATTCGATACGCGATGCGGAAGAGGGAAGCTTCCGGGGATGAATACGTGGCGAAAAGACGTATGGTTGCTAAGGGAAAAGTGACCTACGCGGCCGTCCTCCAAAGCGGAAAAGCTGGCACGAGCCAAGCCCCGCGATCAAGAGGACATGGCAACAAAGGAGAGGCCAACACCAATCCTAAGGCCAAGAAAGCCAAGAAAAAGGAGCCACGGGTTAACCGGAACCAGGCAGTGCATCCACAGGAACCACGGGCGCAAGGCAACAGCAACCCGTGGATACGAGTTGGAAATAAGAAAAAACAGAGGAAACCGAAAACGGAGCCCAAGGAGAGCGCTAAACCGAAAACAGCGAAACGTAGGAATTTAGGCGAAGCCCTCGTTATCAAAACAGAGGAAGCAAAATACGCCGAGGTTCTGAAGGCGATGCGAAGCACAGAGAAGCTATCGCCATTGGGCGCAGACGTGCGAAGCATAAGGCGAACTAGGATTGGTGAAATGATCCTAGTCTTAAAGAAGGACGCCAAGGAAAAGGGTGCAGTCTATAAGCAACTGGCACAAGAAGTACTTGGTGACGAGGTTGATGTAAGATCCCTTACTGCTGAAGCGACTCTCCAGTGTAAAAATCTGGATGAGGTCACCGATGCAGCGGAGGTCTCGGCTGCCCTCAAAGAGCAGTGTGACATCGACGTAGCCAGTAAGGCCATCCACCTTAGAAAGGGCCCGCAGGGCACCCAGGTGGCGGCGATCAGGCTGCCGGTCGCAGAGGCCAACAAAGCGAAGAACTTGGGCATACTCAAGGTAGGCTGGTCGGTTTGCCGGCTGAGCATACAACAGCCTCCTGAAGTTTGCTTCAAGTGTTTCGGGAAGGGCCATAAGTCGTGGAATTGCAATGGTCCCGACAGAAGTAAGATGTGCAGAAAATGCGGCGCTGAAGGCCATAGGGCAGGCGATTGTAAGCAAATCGCTAAGTGCCTAATATGTGTCGACATAGCAGACAACGGACACTTAACGGGCGGACCCAAATGTCCGGGCACAAGCGGAGTATCAAAGCAGCCAAAACGGAAGTAACACAGTTAAATTTAAACCACTGTGATGCAGCCCAGCAGCTGCTTTGGCAGTCAGTCTCGGAAACCAAGACTGAAGTGGTGTTATTATCGGACCCATACCGCATACCAGCCAACAACGGGAACTGGGTGGCGGATAGGTCTCAACAGCTAGCAGCTATAGGGACGACAGGACGATACCCAATCCAAGAAGTAGTCTCTAGCTCAAATGACGGTTTTGCGATAGCAAAAATCAACGGCGTGTTCTATTGCAGTTGTTACGCGCCCCCAAGGTGGTCGATTGAGGAATTTTCCCACATGGTTGACAGGATGATGGCCGAACTAGCTAATCGGCAGCCAGTAGTGATAGCTGGCGACTTTAATGCATGGGCAGTGGAGTGGGGTAGCCGCTGCACCAATCAAAGAGGCCAGCGATTGTTGGAATCCCTGGCCGCATTAAATGTAGAGCTGGCAAATGTGGGTACAGTGAGTACCTTCCGCAGAAATGGTGCAGAATCGATCATCGACGTGACGTTTTGTAGTCCTAACCTTTTAGGTACCATGAACTGGCGCGTTGATGACGGTTATACTCATAGCGATCATCAATCGATTCGCTATAGTATAATACCAGGCGGGCAGAAGGCAGCGCGATGTAACTCGACCCAAGCCCGAGGATGGAAAACAGCGCGCTTCGACGGCGAAGTATTCACTGAAGCCCTGAGGCGCGAACGGAACACTCTGGACCTAAACGGTGAAGAGCTAGTTGCTGTGATATCACGAGCGTGTGATGCTTCCATGCCGAGAAAAGCCCCTCCTAGAGAGAACAGGCCGCCAGTGTATTGGTGGTGCGAATCAATTGCAAATCTTCGAGCAATCTGCCTTCGGGCTAGACGAAGAATGCAACGCGCACGCACAGAAGCACAAAGAGAGGAACGCGGTGCAGCATTCAGAGAGGCAAAGTTGGCTCTCAAAAAGGAAATCAAGAGTCGAAAACGGGCATGCTTTGAAAGTCTATGCGAGAGTGCCAATTCTAGTCCATGGGGTGACGCCTACAGAGTGGTAATGGCTAAGACCAAAGGAGCCATAGCGCCCCAAGAGAAATCGCCCGAGTTGCTGCGATCGATAATCGATGTACTCTTCCCGCACCATCCCATAATAAGCCCATGGCCCCCAGCGCCGTATGCGGCAGATGAAGGAGAAGAAGTGGCGAGAGTGACGAACGAAGAGCTGGCAGAAGTCGTGAAATCATTCGCGTCAAACAAGGCACCGGGACCCGATGGTATCCCGAATGCTGCCTTAAAAGCGGCAGTGAACACGGATCCGGACATGTTCAGAACCACGATGCAACGCTGCATTGATCAAGGAATCTTCCCGGATGTATGGAAGCGACAGAAATTGGTGCTACTACCAAAGGCGGGGAAACCACTAGGTGACCCGTCGGCGTATAGACCTATCTGTCTACTAGATACGACGGGCAAGTTATTGGAGAGGTTGATTCTCAACAGACTAGTACCGTATACGGAGAGTGCGGACGGCCTGTCCAACAACCAGTTTGGATTCAGAAAAGGTAAATCTACTCTGGACGCCATCCAGTCGGTCGTTCAAACAGCTGAGGTGGCAATCGAGCATAAAAGGAGCGGCATCCGTTACTGCGCGGTTGTCACTCTGGATGTGAAGAATGCGTTCAACAGCGCAAGCTGGGAAGCAATAGCACACGCGCTTCACCGCCTCAAGGTACCGGTGCAGTTGTGTAAGCTTCTAGAAAGCTATTTTGATGGTAGGATTCTACTGTATGACACAGAGGAGGGGCAGAAAAGCGTTCGAATTACCGCGGGAGTACCTCAAGGTTCAATCCTGGGCCCGCTGTTATGGAATGCGATGTACGATGACGTACTGAGGCTGCCCCTTCCGACGGGTGTTAAGATTGTTGGCTTCGCCGACGATATCACCCTAGTGGTCTATGGTGAATCGATGGAGGAAGTAGAGTTGACAGCAGCGCACTCTATTTCCCTGGTTGAGGAATGGATGAAGTCTAGGAAACTAGGACTGGCCCGTCACAAGACTGAGGTGGTGGTGGTCAACAACCGCAAGTCCGAGCAACGGGCGCTTATCTCGGTAGGTGATTGCACCATAGAGTCCAAGCGATCCCTTAGGCATCTTGGGGTAATGATCGATGACAAACTGAGCTTCGCTAGCCACGTTGAATATGCCTGTAAAAGGGCATCTACGGCTATAGCGGCGCTTTCGAGGATGATGTCTAACAGCTCTGCTGTAATTGCCAGCAAACGCAAGCTGCTGGCAAGCGTGGCGCTATCCATACTAAGGTATGGAGGACCAATCTGGTCAAAAGCGCTTAGAACGAACAGAAACCTAAAGCGGTTGGAAAGCACGTACAGGATAATGTGCTTAAGAGTAGCAAGTGCATACCGGACGGTATCTAAAGAGGCCGTGTGCATCATAGCCGGGATGACGCCCATCGGGCTCATCATCAAGGAAGATGTTCAATGCTTCAACCAAAGGGGTACCAGAGGAGTCCGCGACACGTGTAAAGAGGAAACGCTCAGAAGCTGGCAGCAGGAATGGGATAACTCCACTAAGGGTAGATGGACCCATCGACTAATACCAAATGTGTCAGATTGGTATGGTAGAAGCCATGGGGAAGTGAACTTCCACCTGACGCAGTTTCTGTCAGGACATGGTTGCTATAGACAGTACCTGCATAGGTTCGGGCACTCAGAATCTCCTGCGTGCCCCAATTGTGCTGGTGTAGAGGAAACAGCGGAGCATGTCGTGTTCGATTGCCCCCGTTTCATTGTTGTGAGAGGTCGCATGCTCACTACATGCGGAGGGGACACGTCCCCCGACAATATTATAGAGAGAATGTGTGCGGATGCCGAGTGCTGGAATGCAGTAACTACGGCTGTCACTCACATTATGTTAGAATTGCAGCGTCTATGGCGCGCCGACCAAGAGTTGGCTGCAGAGGATTAGCCCTGCCGAGGCTGGTCCCTTGTAACATTGTTTAAGTCGGCTAGGAGAAGCAGTTTGCCTAGGCTACTTCTGCTACACGTGTTGTGCTATATGCACTGGTCCCTTCCCGAAGAAATACCGTAAGGTGGTTCCGGGGAGATGAGGGTCTGAGTCCAAGGGTCATGTCGATGCACTGTTCACCACTTGAGCAATTCTAAATGAATTGCTCATGCACAGTGCATAGGCTGGTTTTAGTGGGTCGTCGTTGGTGCGTCATCCCCGCATTCCCTGAGTTATCTTCTCAGGGGATCTGTTTGCAGATTTCCCCCTTGTAAAAAACAAAAAAAAAAAAAAACAAAAAAAAAAGACAACAATAGCGTCTGCCACGTCAGAATGCAGATTAATGAGGGGAAGGGGGAGGAAATGATGATCCATTTAAAACAGTGCCACAATAGACCGGATATACCACTGCTTCTACGCCAGTTCATGCGGGAAGGTGTATGGGTGTAATTTTGTGGCAGATAGGTTTGCTCTTGGTTAGCAGACTGCCTATTAGTGTGGGAGAAAATTTAGATTCTCACTACAGTCCACTTTTTGGATTGCATTTATGTCCCATAACAACTGTGCAGAGTTTCAGCTAGATCGGTGAAACTATATTTTAGCGCCAGCCGTTCAAAGTTTGTATGGATTTTACTATTGGAAAATTAATTTTTGCAAAGAAAAATCGCCAGAGGTCGCCCAATGACCTCTATAAAAACTATGAACACAGACCTCGATAGGTATTTTTACGATGAAGAATATTGCCGAAGACCGCGTATCAATCAGTCATTCAATGAAAACCTATTGGCAAGGCGACGTTGATTGACACGTAAGGGAATAACAATAATAACAAAATAGAGCAAAATTTCCGATTAGTCTATGCTTAATAACTTTTTTTTTCACAAGCATCGGATTGGTTTGCGGTCTTGGTCAATGTTGTTCGTCGAAAAAATATCTATCGAGATCTGTGTTCATAATTTTTAGGACTCCTAGAACGGTCTCAGTCTGTTGAACAGGACGCGCGACGCGACAGTATTTCGTACGTTGAATTCAGCAGGGTAATCCCGCTGTAATTGGCGCACTTCAGTCTATGCCCTTTCTTGTAGATTGGGCGTATGAGACCATCCAACCAATCGGTAGGCATTTCTACGTTCTCCCAGAAGTACTCAAGTTTCAATATTTTTTACACCGATTTCATAAGAAATTACACTAACTCCAGGATATATTTATTTCTCAACAAATACGTATCATAAAGTTTCTCCAGGGGTTATTCCAACAGTCTCAGCAAAAGATTTCTCAAGTAATCTATTAGGTGAAATTTCCATGGATTCTTTGAAAACTTCATTTAGAATCCAAAATCCAAAAAGTTCTGTAAAATATTATCATGAGTATGGTCTAACTTTCTAGTAATTCCTCCAATAATTCCTGAAAAAATTGCTATTCGCTGGTGGTTCTCCAATAGGCATCCCGGGAAGAATTCCAGGATAAAAAACATGATTGATATCTGGAACAACTCCTTTTTAGAAATTCTGTGGATGAGGCATTAAACGAATTAACGAAGAAAGTCCAGAAGAATGGCAGGAAAAAATCACCAAGAAATCTCTTAGAAATTACTGGTAAAACAACGGAAGATATTTGTAAAGAAATAGAACAACTCACAGAAAAATCCATAAAGATATTGATTCAATGAAATTTTGCAAGAAATTCTTCAAGGGATTCTTATGAAATCAATTCCTAAAAAATATTTGAAAAACGTTCTAAACAACGAACTTTTTTGTAATTTTTTTTTTTTTCGAAGTTTTAGGCGTGTTTTTTATTCATTCAACTTTCCTCCGCCACTGAACATGTATGTCAGCTAACGATGGTGCAGTTATGCCGTTCACACTGTCGGTGTTATCAAAAGCTATCGCAGTATACATTAAGAATGGTCTTATACTTCATTCTTGGAAGCTGTGTGTTTGTTGCGGTACTGGTTTCATCTTTCAACCATCTAACGTCCATACGACGAGATACTTTCCTAGATCAGTCCGGTATTATATTTCCCATCTTTCCCTCCCCCGCAGGAACTTCTGAGCAAGACGGAGATGGAAGACAAGGAACAGAACTTTTCCTTCACGAGCCGTGCGATACAGACGAAGCGTGCCTCGGGTCGGCCCACACAAGGCGGCTCCCTCCAGGATCTTCCGGAAGCTAGCCTGCAGGAGTTCCTCTACACGGAGTTCCCGTCGGACGGCAATCGTGGCGCGTTCTCGCAAAACTGGCAACGGCGGCATCAGGGTGGTAGTTCCGGTGCTGCCAGCGTCGGCCCCGGCGGAGGTGACCGAGCAACGAATCCGCGCCAGAAGCGAACTACCAGCTCGGTTTCGTCCCGGCAACGCGAGGGTGGCAGTCTGCCCAGCAATGTCAACGTGGAATGCTCGTTTTTCAACGACGTCGGGCATCATCACACCACCGGAACGTTTACCAAGTTCAAGAAGCGGGAAGGAGGTTCCAAAAGCGACTATGGCACAATGGTACTGACGGCACCGTTGATGACCAGCGCCGGAGCGGCTGATCTGATTAGTGCCGTGGCCGAAGTTGCCGGCAGTACCGGACTGAAAAATACCGAATCTCAGCTGATCGATGGCTGCGGAACGGGTGTCGGATCGGGGCACACCGTCATCGACATGGGAGAGCTGGAATCTGATGAAACTCAGTCTCTGCTGGCCCACGATGCCCTGCAACAGGTTTGTACCTTAATTATCTCGTAAGAGGCGTGGACGACTTTGTTGCACTATTTTGCTCATACATTTTGACCCAATAGAACAATTCCCTAAATATTTATGGTTTTACGCAGGGAAATAATTACACCTTTGAAAACATCTACAAAAATATTTATACCGGCGAACCATCCATGAAAATTTCTGTTTAATATATATTAGAAATGTACTTATACATTTTGAGTTTAGTATGTATTAAGTCTAAAAACACTGTTTCAGTAAAGAAAAAAATAGTGGTGGGTAAGTTAGGACATTCTGGAAGGATAGTGATGAGAATCCTGGAACGACCCGATCTTACCCTGCAAGGCGGAATTCTGCCTTCTGGGAATTTCATAAGGGGGAAAAGACCGAAAGACAGCGAACCCCAAAAGTAGAAAGTACCGAAAGGTGGAAAACACCGGAGGGCAGAAAAGATCGAAAGGCGGAAAGTACCAAAAGACATAATCGGCCACAAAGCCTACAGTACACACCATACTTATGATCATGGAGGATTCCAAACTGTCGTAGACTACTGCGGCTTCAATTCATGAACGCAATTTTTTAATATTCTTTTGTCGAAAATGCTGAATGTCTCATACAGGGCAAACATCTTCTGTTTATACCCAATGTTTGCAGAAATTAAGACAAGGGAACAGGTCGAGGGGTGCATTTGAGGGTTGGATTGAGTATACTCTATTCTGTACCCTTTTTAAATCCCCAATCTTATTATATTCAAGTAAGAGTGGAGGTCATAAGGCGCCAACATCGCGTTCCAAGGCTGTGTGCGACTTTTTGAGGCATAAGTGAGGTTGGGGTTGTTCCTCACCTCACCCTCAAATCACTTTAAAATCCATCATGTCCCATGGTTCATTTTCCGCCTTTCGGTACTTCTTGACTTCTGGTATTTTCCACCTTTCGGTACTTTCTGCCTTTTGGTTTTTCTGCCTTTTGGTTTTTCTGCCTTTTGGTTTTTCTGCCTTGTGGTATTTTCGGCCTTGTGATCTTTCTGCCTTGTGATATTTTCGGCCTTTTGAAATTTCGCCTTGTGATATTTTCAGCCCGAAGTTCCTAATGACACTTCTGGCAGGATTATAGAAAGAAGACGAATATCCCGGAACGATCTTGAAGCGAATCCTCAAAGGATTGCTATGATAATCGAAAAAAGGATAAAGAGAATTTTAATGAGAATTCTTGAAAAGATACTGATGAGAACCCTGGAAGGGTTTACGCGCGATTTGCTGGACAGTGAGGTAGTGTGTGTTCCATTGACACTGTTCCATGTTTCTGTAGAGCGAGTGAGTTTCTTGCGCTTTTTTCCGCTATTGTGGTTACATATTGCCCATCCTCAATATTCGTTGCTCCTTCAACTTTTCTTTTCAGGAATTGTTTCTTGTTTTTCAATCGTTGTAACGTTCTTTTAGTGTCCTGAATCGTCACACTGATGATTTTTATTTTTTGTCGATGGACGAGCTTATTGAATTTGTCCATGGACACGGGGTTTGCAAGGTCTATATTGAGTTTGTAACTGAACTATTTTTAGCCTTCTGCAGTTGAACAAGAATTTGATTCGATTTGTTGAGAAGTTTTGCGGTTCGCGTCGTGTAAGTGCGAAAAGATATTTGTGTTCAGTCAAGGATGGATTATCAACTGGTGAGCTCGTTTCATGCTTATGATAACACTTTTTTTCATGACAGCGTTACTTTTATGTAATGTTCAAACAAACTTTGCATGGTTCTTCACTACAAGTGTTTATGTACACTCAAAAAATCCACACGTCGTTGTTACGTGAAAACATACGTGGTTTTTTTCCATCTCACTTTTCCCGTAGCACTTACGTGGATCATAGGTAACTCCGAATGAACTTATGAACTAATGAACCTCATCAGTTCCACCGAAGTTTCACGTAACAGCTACATGAATTTTCACGTAGCATTTACGAAATGTTTTGATTGATCCCAGGAGAATTATCATTGAAAGTTATCGGAATCAATTCATAGAACTCAATCCTGTTATGCATAAGCTTTTTTTTATTTTCAAATTGAAAGAAGGACAAATAACTAAAGCATTAAACTTTTATACTCCATTAAAGGTTTCAAAGCACTGAATAACCACCATCGTCCTTGGTCCGAACGGTCCATGAAACGCACGTTCCTCGCAATTTTTTTCAGTGCCAGTTCTGTTCAAAACGATCAACGTTATGTAAATTGATATGAAATAAGATAAAAAGTATTGATTAATTCGAGATTCTACGGATTTAAACAAATATTTACCTTGAAATTGTTCCTAAAATTATTTTGAAGTCCAGCAGCAGCAACTTCTTGAGAAAATATGGGCCACCATTTTGACATTTAAGCTCAACAGGGAATGAACGCGATGACCAAATGAATTCTGATGCCTACGTGATTTTCATGTAGGGGTAATCGGGGCAATATGGGCCACCCAAGAAAATCGTGGTTGAAAGCATAGAAAATATTAAAAAAACGGAACACAAATGTAGTTGACTTATGCTTTGAAGTCTTCCCTTTCATATTGCGTTGAGAAGTAACGAAAAAAACAATTAGGGGTATGGCTGGAAAACATTTTTCATAGTAATACATTTTCATGTGATTCCCGGCTGTACGGGGCAATATGAGCCACTATACGGGGCAATATGGGCCACCCTTCTAAAAACCTGTTTTTTTATCAAAAATGGGTCGGGAGAGAGAAGAATATACAAAATTCAATACTTTTACAACAGCTCATTGTATTTTATACAAATTCATTCATTTTGGTATAAATCATAACAAAAAAATGACGATATTACAAAATATTCAATGATAAAACGCAACGTTTGCATCAACATGGGCAAATATTTCCATCGCAGCCATGGACCCAAGAATGGCAACGATGGCATTGGTTCCACCCTTCGCCCTCAAAGGACGAGCTAAACTGATCCCCACATAAGCAACAAAGAGTGTCCTGGGGAACATTCTCATCGTTTTGCTTCCTTCGCTTTCCTCCTTTGTCGGACTGAATCTTAGAGCTTCGCTTAATTTTTCGGATTTGCTTGATTTCTTTGTTGGCGAGCAATGTCTTAAGAACTTCTCGATTCGGACTCAATGTGAGGATGGAGGCTTTTTCCGTTTTTCTCATGGACATTGTCTTCCTGCGACTTGATTTTGGTAACGGCCGAATTGAAAAGGGAGAAACGCTGAAACAACCTTCCTTAGTCTCGGTCAAGCCTGATACCGTCGCAAGCGGTAACACTAAATCTTCGGTTTCACAAGTGGTCTTTGTTTGGTCGTTTTCCTGTGGTTCTGTCTTCTGTACCTTGCTCTTGGTAGTGGAAGCTGTTCCGGGCACTTGTGGACCAAACCCGTAAAATGGGCCTTCATCATCAGAATCTGGAAAACTAGAAAATGCCGTGTCCCTCTTGGATGTCGTAGCGATAGCCTCGCTCGGCAATCTACTCCCGGGATCTGTCTCGATGGAAGGTGCTTCTTCTGCTGGATCTACTGCAGCACCAGCTAATGCATCCGACAATGCTATGTCAGTAACAATTGATGGAGCAAAATCACTATCAGCGAATGCGAATCTGTTGAACGGGACAATTCCAGTCTTACAGAATCCGTTAATCGCTACTTCTGCTCTTGTCGAACGGTGGTACGCAGTGGATAATAGGGAGCTCATCTCATTCAATGTCACAACTTCTCCTGGTCTATCTTTGAGGTAGCTTTCAATGGCTTGGGAAAAATACGTTTTAAACGGTCCCATAAAGCTCACGTCCAGGGGCTGTAACTTGTGGCTACAATGTGGCGGTAAGCTAAGTACGTGGGCACTGCACTCTCTCGCCCGATCGACAAACTCGAGATTCTTTGTGTGGCTGCTGTGGCCATCGAGTATTAGCAGAACTGGATCCTCCATCGATGGTTTTGTGTGCCTGATAAAGTGTTCAAACCATTTGTTGAAACCTTCTGAAGTCATCCAGCCGCTGGGATTGCACGCGAAAACGGTTCCAGAAGGTGCGCCTTGCTTCAATCTGTCCGTCATCCGAACTCGTGGGAAGATTACAAATGGGGGGATGAAGTGTCCGGTAGCGGACATACAAATACAAGCGGTACTTAACACTCCTCGTTCAGCTGAAGTCAAACAGCCGACTTGCCTCCTTCCCCGTAATGCTAGCACTTTGGATCGCTTGGACTGGACCTATAAATGGAAATTATTAGTAGTTAATCTCCTGCTTACTCACAATCAAATTTAATCATTTACCGGAACGATGGAAGTTTCATCCACGTTATAAATTCTGTGATCCGGAATGTTCTTCGAACGGGTGATTGTTTCATAGAGATCGAAAAACTTGTCCACAGCTACACGGTTAAATCCTTGTGCCCTGGCTGCTGAGGTTGCTTCAGGCGACCGAAGGGAGATTTGCGGGTGGCGCTTACGGAAACCAGTCAGCCAATCGTTTCCGGCAATTTTATTTTTTTTGTTGAATGGATGATTGATGCCATTTTTTTTCAGCTAAATCGAAGGCCAATTTTCGGATTTCCTTGATGATGATTCCATAGAAGCTTTGTTCTATGAACAATATGTAGTCCAGTAGCTCCGATTCTTGCGCTTCCGTAAACACACAGGAAAATCCTCCAAGTTTCTGGATCTGTGGCGGGCGTACACTGTTTACATAGCGTTTCAACGTTGCTCTCGGAATTTGGTAGACGGCGGAAGCGCGACGAATCGGTGTTCCGTTTTTAACAGCTTCGATGGCCGCATTCAGGTTGCTTTGTGGCCAATTATTCCGCTCTGACCGCCGCTTGTAGAACCGCACCATGATTTGACCGTAATGAAACTGATGTGTTTATGTCTTTGACAACTGAATTTTGAGGTTATGTTACAAAAATAAAACTGATCATGTTGTTTCGATCAGGTATGACCATATTGCCCCGTAGCGAGAAGCTTTTAAAAAATCACGTTTTATTGTAAATGCGGTTTAGATCAGATTTGAACATGTTCAGAAAATGTTCAGTAATAGTGGGAGTAACGATTGCACCATACTTTTTGCTCGTAAAAAAGGCTGATATGGATCAAAATCTTATTTCTGAACTCCATATATTATAACAATTTCAAGGTTCGAGGAAAAAAAATACATTTTCAGAAATATTAGCACTTCAGTAACAAATTTTGACACGGTTTTCACTGTGAAGTATATTCGAAGCATTATCTAAAAGATCATATAGCCGGGAGACAATTAAACTTGTTAGTAAGGTCAATTTGAGGGTGGCTCATATTTCCCCGTATGGTCATACTGCCCCCACTGCCCCTAAGTGCGATTGGTAGCTTCAGTAACAATCACCGGGTCTCCATTTACTGTTCATATATGCTCTGATGATTATTACCTTAGTCAGGTGAATAGGAGGCAAAATGAATGCGGAATTATCTACGTGATTTTTCACGTAGCAATGACATTTGGATTATTTTGAGTGTTTACTACAATCTTTTATACAACCTCCATATACATATATTTTTCTCATTTTAACATTACTAAACACATCTTTTGAACGGCTCGACATTCTGTTGATGTGGTTTTTAATTCTTCTACCAAAAACTTCTCAAGACAAAATTGCAAAACTAACTTGAATTGTAGGTAGTATATTTCCTACTTATCCATGGATCGCATCACCGACCAAAGGTGACTCCCAGATCTTTTCCTCCCTCACTAATTAACACAATTTTTTTTTTATAGATAGATTTTCAGCCCGAGGCTGGTTTGTCTCTGTGGAATTTTGTTATACCGTGTACGCACCAAACTTTGCGTAGTTAAAAAATTATCATCCTATTTTTGCTTCAAATAAGTTTAAAATATGTATTTTTTTTTTAATTAAACTTCTGTCAACGATTGGCTTTTAACCCTTCAGTATGACACATGATTTATAAAGAATAAAAATAATCCATACACATTAAAAAAAAATGCAAAAGGTGTTACAATACCTCGTGCCTAACATTGCGCAAAAAATCTGAATTATTCCTAGGGTTCATTCATATATTTCATAACGCCAAAAATGTTCATTTTTGATACCCACCCACCCCCTAGTAACGCGTTTTGTATAGATATTTTTCAAACTTTGTATGAGATGTAACATCTCAAGGACACCCACCCACCCCATTCAGCATTATGAAATTTGTGAATGGGCCCCTATCTTTGCGCATGCCTTAAAATGCTTGTTTGATCCAAATAATGTTACTTTTTTACTGGTTTTGTATTAAATAAAAAAAAGGGTACAACTAATATGAGTTTCATCAGGCGTTTTTCCGTGAATTTCAATTTAATTTGTTCATCCACCCCAAACAAAAAGTGGCCACCAATAGTGATTTACTTTGTTTTTCATTTTTTATTGTATATTCACAACATTACAATCTGAGCAATATAGTTTACAGCCTTATGCTTATTTGTTTTCGTACGTTGCTTTGTATAATTTATTCTCTTGTTATTTTTTTAATTCTCATTTTTTTATTTTTTTTTTTTTTGTAGTTTCTGTCTTGTTTTTCTTATTTTATTCCATCTATTTGTATAACTATCGAAATTTGACGTTCGTATCCACTGCTGATGGTCGTGAACGATTCGATTTCGCATAATTTGGAAGATCTTTAAAGAAAATCTTCTCTGTTGTACATGTCGTCAGCTGAAAGTGGAGGATTTACAGATGAACTTGACGAGTCATTAGCTGAGACGAGACTCGCGGAGACGGTCTTCTTTTTCTGCGATTGCTGAGTTTTTTTCTTATTCCACTCAATGTTTATATCAATCTTGCGCAAGCCGTTCAAGCTTTCACTTGACCATATCATCAAAAAACTATTGCGTTTGCATCGTACCGAAGCACAAACTACATTTTGAGTGAAACTTCATGCCAGCAAACGTAGCAGACATTATAAATAACTAGTCTTGACAGCGGAATCTGGGCTGCATATGACGTTGATATTTTTCCTCTTCGCGAGTCTCTCTCCCAGGTCTTTAGCAGTGATGTACTTCAGCTGAAGCTCAGGAGAGCTATGCTCGAGAGTTTTCTTGTTTGCTGTACTGTCAATTAGCATTTCAAGCTGCAGGTTGCTTAGGAGCTGTCCCCTAATAGACGGAACCTTACTTTTCACTGAAGCTTCCTCGAATCCATGGAAAGCATCAATTAGTTCAGCAGATGTATCGTTGATATGCCACCGAGTTGACAATCGTCGTTTGTGTGTTTCTGTTTCCTCGCTCGAGCTATCGGTATCGTTTTCGTCTTTTTTTTTTTGAGATCGTCATCAGCATCAATCGATTGTTCCACACAATGCGATTCAGGCTGAGCAGCTATAGTAGGTGCGGAAGCAACGGACGCTGGTGATGCCATTTCTCGATTACTTTTTCAAATCGACGTAAGTAACTTTCATACGGTTTTGAGAAAACTAATTGAGAAGAATCACAACCTGTCTTCTAAAATTGTTTTAAAATGAATCACCTTTTTAACATTTTTTCGCCGTGTACAATGCTCAAATTTTGCACACAATCAGATCGCGTTCAAAAACTAGGTAGTTTCTATTATTTTCAACAAGAATAATTATAACAAAATGATAAGCCGTTTCATACAGTTACTTTCGACGTTTTTCTACCAGTGTAAAATCGGCTCAAGTAGTGTTTTGTTTTGATTCGTGGTTAAGTCACTTTGTCTCTCTATACAGCGGGGCGACGAAAGCAGTGGTTAGGTTGCGAAAGTTGAAAATCTTACTTTCGTCGTTTTGTAAATCCGGAAATTAAACGTTCTAAAAGTGAAAAATTTAGTTGGGTAGGAGCGGAACATGTGGAATTTCGTCTGCGAAACACGTAGAATCAATAAAGTAAGTTAATTCACTTTTTTGACTTGAGACTATTTGAATAATTTTTCGAGATTTGTTTTCTATTGTGGTCTGCTCCAGTCAGAGCAGGAAAATCGTTTTGACTGAAAATTGATGCTTGAGTTGTTGGGGTGCTTCTTTTGGTGATGAAGATGGTGTTTCCTGCAAAAGTTCTGTGCACTTCCGTTTGGGGTGTGCTTCCTTTTGACAGAATCTGCAACTTTTGACCTGATTTTCGTAGGTCACCAGGGTCTGGTTTTGTTCAATCGCGATGTAAGAAGGTATCGGGTGGAGAGATGCATCCTCAGCAAACGCACGCCATTCGGAATACCCGGAAAATAATGCTTCCAACGCTCTCTTCCGATGGAAAGTACAAGCCGTATCGGTCCTCCATGTATTTTTTCACGGTGGTATGAGGAATGTCCGAAGGAAGGTCATGAATCCGGACGGTAACTGCGGCATCATCAACGTACACCGGGATTTTAACACTTCTTCCTTTATGAACTACAACGTGCTTCAAATTGGTCCGATTTTGATACTGTTTAGTTAAATCAGCACTGGTCAATTCAACTAAAACGCAGTTTTGGATTGTGTGGAACTGTATTGTTGCAACGTCCTTCAGTTCGAGTTCAAACAAAAATTTCTGAATATTAGCCATTTCCGGCCGCACTGGCAGAAGACTAAAGTCTACAACGAGTGTATTTTTGCGAACGTTCACTTTGAAATCGCGGGATGAAATTTCGCACACGTCTGTTGTCTACAGGTCGTGACTGTCAACTGAATTGATACCCTTCCCGTGGTGACTGTGGAGATGTAGAGGTATTCTCGGTCTCTAGAAGCAACAATCATTACACCCTAACATTCCTTTCCCATCCCAACTGACTGTAAGGACTTGGCTGGCGCCGTTATTGATCAATATTAGTAGATCTGCTAAAATTGCACTTCATATCTGCCATACGATATACACATGCAAACATGGTCTATTGGCAAAGAAAGCTGAGCAGCAGGTTTGGTCCGCCACTAAGAATGAAAATGGTAGGAGAATTTTAATGAAAATTCTAGAAAAAAAATCGTTTAGAATCCTGTAAAGATTCTGATGATAGTTGTGGAAGGATTCTGATGCGAACCCTAGAAGGTTTCTGTTGAGAATCCTGGATATATTCTGATGGGAATCCTGAGAGGATTCGAATGAGAATATTGAAAATTTTCTGAAGAGCATATTTCCAGGATTCTCATTCTGTTTTTTATCTTTATTAACGAGATTTTTAGCCCGTGCTAGCTCATCCCGGGACCAACGGCTTTACTGCCCTTCTGAAGGATATCGTCACTATAACCTTGTCATAAGTGACGATCCCAGGTCCTTGGCGTGAAAGGAGAGTTTTATTAGGATCAATTTAGGATTCTCATCGAAATTCGATTTCCATCAGAACCCTTCCTGAGATTCTCATCAGAATCTTTTCAGGTTCCTCATAAGATTTTTCTCTCTTATTATCATAATATTTATCTTATTATCATCAGAATCATTCCAGGATTCTCATCATAATCCATGTAGGATTCTCCCAGTGTTCACATCAAAATGCCCATGAAAATCCTTCCTGGATTTTCATCAAAATCCGGGAGATCCGGGAAAAACCCGGGAACTGCTAATGACCTGGAAATATACGGGAAATATTTCCTTACACTTAACCGTTAACATTTTAATAATTGGATTCAAATATATTAGCAAAAAAATGCACCAAAGTCGACCACGCCTTTTTCGAAAATCAATAAAGACAATCTACACCGTCTTCAGCCATAGCACAATGGTCGGGCTCCATATAAAGGGGCGGCCAAAACTACCAAAAACTTTTTTGAGATTTTTATGATTTTTTTAATTTTTAAATATACGGCAAACCGGCTGAAGTCAAAAAATTGAAAAATGTAACAATAAAATAAAGCACAAAATTTATAATTAAGGAATGCAATATTTCCCCAAAGTTACCCACTGTCTGAAAGCTTATGGTTCAACACTTTTATCGAGCATGAGGATGGAAAAAAATATTTGGTTGAAGTTTTAATACTATTCAATATTACACTTTAGTAATTTTGATGATTATGAACATGAAAAACAACTCTTGTCGCGTCATGTCGCCGCCATTTCGAATATTGCACATCCAAAAGCATCCTTTGATCTTACAAAAAACCTTTAAATTTTTTGCAGAAATTTGCTGATTTGCAAGTTAGAGCTATTTGAATAACTCAATATTTTACATATATTTTGACGATATTTTTCATACAAAGTTTATTTAAAATATATTTATCCACTATTTATACACATTTTGATCAAACTCGATCAAATTCAAACAAAATTTGTGCTTTCAGCCCAGTTTGATAACAATTATATATTTTTTAAAATCTTTTTTTTAAGTTACGTAATTTGTGAATAACCCCTTCTGAAACAACAAAAACGTCAAATAACATATTCAGATTACATATATCATCGATTAAGGTGATTATAGAACGAAGCCACAACTCGAATTTTCAAGAGCACAAGTCTTGAGAACCAAACAGCGCTTCGTGTTGAAAATTTATCCCATTGCTCACCACCAGCAAGCAAGCTATTTGATTGCTTTTCAATGCGAACGGTTGTCAGATTCTCCAGTCTTGTGCACTTGAAAATTCAAAGTTTGGCTTAGTTTTATAATCACCTTAAGGCGATAAAAATAGTTTTGGCCAAACTTCACTTTTTTCCGACCATTGTGCATAGGCTGCCCACACTGTACATTACTAACATAAGACAATGGACACATAGAACGACCATTGGACCAGTGAAGAATTTTTCGATTGACGATAAGTTTTCTTCGACTGGGGCGGGAATCGAATCCACACTCCGTAGCTCAATACGCCTAATCGACTGACGCCGCTAACCGCACGGCTACGAAGCCCACTAAATTGAATAAGTTCTGTTCTATAAACTGTCTTTAATGCTTGCAGACCTTATACGATTCGGGCTTGGACGATTACGACGGAAGTGGTGGCGATCTCTACGGAAGCAGCACGACCACAATTGGCGGAAGCAGCACAACCGGTGGAACCGGAACTGGTTGTAGTGCCATGAAGAAAATCCCACGCTGTCCGGCCACAAGCTACACTAGTCACGTTAATCTTGAAATCGGAGAACCCTCTTCGACGGTTCGGCCATCGTCGGTTCATCATGTCGACAAGACGGTTTCGCTGCCGCTGTTGGAGAGCAATAAAAGTGTGGACATTACGTCGATCCAGCTGGGAACGAACTACCAGGCCGTCAAGTGTTTTGTATCGAGCGACAACAGTAAGAGCGACCAAACTCGCGTGATGATGGGTTCCAGCAATCCCAAATATACCGCCACGTCTATTGGTCAGGTGATTTCACAGGTAAGGGTGTGTGTTTCTCGATCTAGCTTACTGTTCGGAAGGAAGATAATCAATGCTTAATTTGTCTCTCTCATAGCAAAAATGTCTTGACGAGAATGGTAACTCGGTTCAGCAGTTCAACAGCGGTCTGGGCTCTTCATCAGCGACTGCCGGAGTCGGCGGTGGATTAGTCGGAAGCGGAAATAGTTCTTCGGTGGGTGGGATCGCGGGTGGAAAGAAGAAGCGGAAGCCGGTATCGGATCGGAACACGGTACTGGTGATACCGGAAAAAATCGCCGGCTATCGAGGAAAGGATCACGATATAGAGTCATTAGTTTGTTATATCGAAAATAAGGACAAACAAAAGGATGGCAGTAAAGGTGGGGGCGGGGCGAGTGGTTCTAATCCGAAGAATGGAACAATAATGAAGGTCGGTAGTGCTAGTGTAGAAAATGGAATTCCGGAGGAAAAGGTGCCGAAAAAGAAAAACGAAAAGAAGAAAGAGAAAGCCAAACTGAAGAAAAGTAATTCCTTGGAAGAGCTGAGTAGCTGCAGCAGGAAGAAGCAACAAGCTGAAGAAGAGCAAAATACTCAGAAGAACCAAGTGGCCGAACAGCATCAACAGCAAGGATCCGCCCAGAAGTCGCAGGATGCAGAATCGGCTGTGACCCTGAGAAGTGGCAAAGGTAACAAGAAGGCTCAAAGCAATGTGAGTAGCAGTATACCATCCTCTGTGTCGTCTGCATCTTCGACGACGTCTTCGCATTCATCCAAGGAAACTTCAGTCATCAGCGGAAAACGGGGAGAACGAAGGTCGTGGGGAACGGAAGAGCTTAGCTATCTGGAGGATAGTCACAATCAGAATTCACAGGGTGTTGAGAAATCAGAAGAGAAGCCTGCGAAGAAGGAAAGCAGAAAAGAGGCCAAAGAGAATGCAGAATTAGCTACACCTACATTCAATGCTGGTAAGAAGCGTGATTCTTTACGGATGTCCGTAGAATCGTTATCAGCAATCAGTGCAGGAATGGGTTCCGAAACGGCAGAGTTTCATGTAGTGACCAAAAAGAAGAAAATGAAGAAAAAGGCCCACAGTTTGTTTGCAGAGGACACGACGTCTTCGGCAACTGGCGGCTATTCGAATGCGGCATCAAATGCCAACAATAGACGCCATCTAACTGTTAGCCAAAGTTATAATCTAGGGAGCTCAACGGTTCGATCTTCGAATATAAGCGGAAAGTATCAAACCAGCAATAGTTTCATAAACGATCGAGAAGTTTATATGAACTCGTTAACTAGCAGCAATGACGTGTCCCGAAGGAAATCAACGTCGTCGGTTCCACCTTCCGAAAAATCTGATTCAAGCGATGCAGATTCGGTACAATCGCTCCCCATAGAACCGTCTCGGAAACAACAACAGCAACAGCAGCACCAATCTCACCAAAGTGGTGCTGGTCGGAATTCGTCAGCGGGGGTTCCTCAATCATACGCCGATATAGCCCGAATTCCAAACGCTGACCGAATCAATAATAATCTCATTGGCGCTACATCTAACAGCAGCACGTCCCCGTTGGATAGCTCCAGTGTAGAAAAGTGGCCACCAGTACAAGCGACCACCAGTGAAGATTTAGCTCAAGCACTTAAATCGCCCTCAGCGTTCCCTGAACTAGTCCCAGAATCGTCGTCACTGCAGCAGTCTCAACAACAGTCGCAACCGCTGAATCCGCAGCAATATCAACAGCATCAGTATGTGAATAGTAGCGTTAGTAGTAACAATCTAGGTAACAATAATAAAGCGACGTATTCGCAAAGTCTGCTGATAGCTACTACCAAAGCGGTGGAAGAGGATGATACCGCCAATAGGTTACAGCAACAGCAGCGATTGGCAACGGCGTCCAGTGGAAAACTAGTTAGTAGCGTTAATAGTGAACATAGTGTAAATATTAGCAGTAGCAACAATAGTAGCAACATCAGCAGTTCTAAACTGGCGTTACACAAATCGAAAAGCGTGGACACAAACGATATCTACTACTCCAATGAGCACTACCCTGCACTGGAGAAGACTGTCAAACCGGCAAAAGCGGCTCCCACTGTTACCGCGAATAGTAACAGCCTGCAAGAACCGAAAGCTTCTTCCACGGGCAAGGTGAGCCCCATAGCCAATGCCGGCCAGTTGCAGCAGAATGCGCTCTCACAGCCTACGAATGCGCCGACGGCAACTACGACGGTTATCTCTGGTAACCCTATCGCCAGTAACGTTTCGACCGGTGCCAAAAAATCGAAAAAGAAAGACTTAATCACGGCAACAACAACAACCACCGTCACAGCAGCAGCAACAACTCCATCGATACCTCCCAACGAAGTGGAAACGATCAACAATGCCAGAAATGTTGCCTCCACTGTTCAGACATCCCTGGACGCTGCTAACAACAATCCTCTGCTTATCGAGAACATTGACAATGTTCTCTCAACGGACTTCCCCCAGAATGGCATGCTACTAAACCGAAGTCCCAATGGTAGCTTAAACGTTCAGCAGCCACCACTGCAGAGTACTCCCAAAAACAGCGGTCCCATTACGAGTCCTACTTCCTCTGTCACCTCCAATGCAGCTTCCTCCAAGCGAAGCAAAAAAGAGAAAATAAACACCATGCTCAGTCAGAATTCAACTACCAGCGCTGCCGGAACTAACCATGCGGCCACAGCAACTGCCAACTCGAATCATCGCCCAGCCGTAATCATAATGAATGACCACAACGAATCCAATTCAAGTCACGAATTTACCTTTGGCTTCGACATTGACCAGGAGCTACTCTTTGGCGACTTCCAGGAGGATGAAGTGACCATGCTCGACCAACAGTCGCAACAGCAGCAGCATCAGTATCATCACCAGCAGAAGCCTTCTCAGCATCACAGTAACAACAGCAGTACCGACAATGTTCCTTCGCCTACGAGCAACACCTCTGCCCATTCGACCGATCTCGGCTACAGCTCGATGCAGCAATCGTCCACTTCGACCGCATCACCGACCTCTTCCAACTCGTCACAACACAAACCAACACACCACCATCACTATCACAATCAGCCAACGCAGCCGCAGCTGGAATCGTACGAAATTCTACACTCTGCCGACCCTGGTAAGTAAGGGGGCTATTACTGTGCTGGTTGCAGGATTCTTTTTAGAGACTTGGTTACTTCTTTCAATGAAGGTCTCTTAAAAGTGCTGATTTTTAATGAAAGTCTCTTTTTACCTGACATTGAATCTTAGTGAAAAATTCAAAAACCTCCAGAGATTCTTACGCGAGTATTCCATAGGTTCTTTGGGAATTTCTCCTCAGTGTCGTTGAGCTAAAGCTTCAGTGGTTTTTCTAGTGATTTCTCCAAAGATTTTCGCAGGAATATTTTCAGGGGCTCCCCATCAACATTTTGAGGAACTTGGCAAGAAATTTCTCAATGATGCTTAGAGGAATTTCTCCAAAAGTACTGAAGGATCTCCAAAGATATTGGCTCCAATAATTTTCACTGGAATTACACTGAAAATGGTCCCAGAGATTATCCCACGATTTTTCCAGTAACTCTTTTACCGATTTCTCCAGTTGTTACATTAGACACATACAAGACGCGACGCGAGACAAGACATAACACTTATCGTTCTTACAATCGTCAAAAAAGTTAAAAAAAATTTACCTTTTGTCGACCGGTTTCGGGCGCGATGTAGCCCATCTACAGGACAATGTCCGACTGACTGCGATGATTTCGTACGTTGATCGTATACGTCAAAAACGAAGAGATGCTTTAATGTATTGTGATGTCTGCTATGTTGAACGACGTGATCGGAGGGTCGTCTTCATTCATCAATGGCTCTTCAGACTTATTGATGAACATGGACTCCCATGCATTTAGGTGCGAAGCTTTCCTTACTGATTTTATTAACTTCGCACCTTGCCAGTTTATGCTGTGGTAACAGTTTGATGCATGAACCGCTACACTGGATTCATTTGTCCTATTGGAAACCACAGCATTCCTGTGTTCTCTTAATCTTGTTTTTATCTTACGCCGGGTTTGTCCTATATAGACCGCAGAGCAGTCCTGGCATGGAATCTGGTAGATACCCGACTGATCGTCGGGAGGAACTTTGTCCTTCAGGTTGCATAGAAGGTCTCGAAGCGTGTTGTCACTTTTATGTACAACTTGTATACCTTGTCGTTGCAATGATGTTTTAATGGGATTAGTTACTTTAGGGTAAAATGGCAGACTGACTCTTCTCGTTTCTTCTTTAATTGGTTCTAATGTTGTAACATGTTGGCGTTGTTTTCTGAGTTTGTGTTTCTGGAAGATTTTGTCCACAAACTTCCTTTCGTAACCATTTACTTCGGCAGCGGTGTAGATTCGAGCTCGTTCAGGAGCAAATCAGGTTCGTCAACAGATATCGAATTGGATGGGCGAAGATAGGCTGGAAAGAATCGTCTATCGTCTTGAAATTGATTTTTGGAAGATTTGTCATTCAGTAAAGATCTGGTCTGTTGTCGATCGGCGTCAACGAAGCCGGCTTGATAACTTCCCACGAACTTATTTACTAAGGACTGTTCTTTTAAGAAAGTGGACACGTGTTTTTTACAGTAAACTGTTTATTTTCGAACAAATTCATGAGTTTACCTAAAATACATGGAAATCAACGTAATTTCGATCAAATTCACATAAATTTAAACATTTATTGAGCATTGCTGGAAAATGCTCTTACTTTTCTTTTGATACCTCCCATAAAAAGGGATATGTACGATTTATTTATTGAATAACTATCCCAATTTAACTTTAATATACATGAAATACGATGCAAACAAGACGAAAAGATATCTAAGATGTTTCACATGTATGCTAAACCCACTTAAAAGAACGATTATACAAACAAATTGAAGATCTATGAGAAAAAATATGTAAACCTAACATTTATCGTCAAGTTTACATAAATTTTCTTGTTCTTTCCCTCAAATTGTCTTCAAAGCCTCATCTCCATTGCCATACAGCCTATTCAGTTTCCCCAAAGGTGTACTGAAACAGTGATTATTTTAAACCTTTGCAAATAGTTAAATTTTGGTGCGAAATTCCACTACCAATACATTTCAGGCAAATTTTGACGTCATAATCCCAGTATTTCAGCGATCCAACTCATTTGTACTTCCGTGAGATATTTCAATAACATAAAAACACTGATAAATAATGAAATTTCAAAAATAAATCCATTTGATAAAATTGTACGATGTTGCTGCGCACGAAACACAGCTGCTGGTTTGAGAAGTTGTCGAAATGCGTTGCATTGTTATTCAATGCACGGAATACTCAAGTAGACTTATTTGATGTTTCAAAGATGCTGTGTTTAGAAAGAATAAACACATCATAAGGAAAACAGAGAACACCCGGCACCGTAAAATGTCAAAAAAGTGGACTTGCAATTTGATTTACTAACGTTCTTGCTTGACCCAATCTCACCCCCATTTTTGATGTTTTAGACACCGTACCGAAAAAAATGAAATTTTTGTAGAAAAATCAAATAGATTCCGGAAAAAAACGTGTGAAGTGCAAAGAAAAGACTTTCAACCTCCTTCTAATAAAACGATAGAGGATACAGTAAATGCGTGATACTTTGCACAGGAGAAATTTAATGTTGTAAATTTTATCTAGTTTTAACATACAAGTTTATTGATATATCAGACAAAAACTACTATTTCTTAAAATGTATGTTGTGATGAATTACGTGTAATAATATGTTCCCTAACATATAGATTATTTATTTTAGTAATATCAGCGTTATTAGCTGAAATATTTCGTAAATCATATTTTTCCGTTTTGACCCAATCTCACCCCCTAGACCCATTGTCACCCCCATCGACGGTATGTAGTACTTTCATACCGCAGGAGCAAATTGCTTGCCATACCAAATCGTTTTTCCCAAATTTTCCTGTTGGTATGTATCGTACGTTGTCAGGAATATCTGTTTTGGCCACAGCGTTGAAAAAATTCAATATGGACACTTCGCGATTTAAGCCAAATCTCGGAACGACAGTTTTTCTGTACACCATTTATGCAGAAAAAAATTGAGAGTCGCCATGTTAATTCGACCCATCGTTTAGAATTTATAATTTTTTTATGTCAACTTTTGTCTGCTGTCAAAATAAACACTTGAGATCACACTGAAACAAAATTTTATTTGTTTTTATGGAATTTTTACACCAAAATGCTAATATTCAGGTGTCCACTCTCTTAAATGAACAGTCCTTACAGGTGACAGACGACGGAAGATGATCTTGGATAATACTTTGTAGGCCGCATTTAGAATTAGTAATCGTCCAGTAATGAAGTTCGTCTCTCTTGTAGATGGGCCCATTCCTTCCGGTAGCTTTTTCCCAGATTGTGCCTATCAGCCGGTGCAGACAAACGACCAGCCTCTCCCGGGCCCTTCTTTATGATTTTAGCTCCGATACTACCATCCTTACCACCAGCAGCTTTGTTGTTCTTGAGATGGTGAATGGCATATTTAACCTCCCTCAAGCTTGGGGCTGGTTGATTCCGAACGAAGACATTTCCTACGTAGTCTTGATCCCCATTGCCTGCTATTTAATCATCATTCAGGTGTTCATCGAAGTGCTACTTAACTTCCACCTTTCGATCACCTAATTTTTGTACGTCAAGATGCTCTCACCCATATGCTTTCTTTCGGGATCTTTTCAACAAATTTGGTATTCCTCACAAAGTTCCTTCTGAAACTTCTTCTGTGTTTCATTCAGAGATTACTTTTGAAGTTTTCATAACGTAAAATTTTAAATGAAATCGTTATGGATTCTTCTTCAAAAGTTCAATTTAGAATACTACAACAATTATTAGAATAATTTCTCACATCATTCCTACACAAATATCGTCAAGTACTCCGTCCGATGTTTTCTTAAAAAATTCCTTCGAAAAATCTAATATTATAAGGATATTATCCAGGGCAGAGTTTTTTACATCGTGCTCCCCGGAGCACTAAGTGCTCGGCAAAGCCTTGACAAGTGCTTCGCGATATTTCTAAAAACTTAAATTGCGAGTAAAACGAGATCTTGAATCTATAGAACAAATTAACCTTTCACGCTAAAAATTTGATTAATTTGTTGTGACCAATCCATCAAATTTTGAGCTCAGAGAACTGTTCTAGATTTGTGACTTTGAAAATGTGCTTTTAAAATCAAATAAAATTCAATTTATTTTTCAAATTATCTCAATTTTTTTTTTTTTTTTGTATGGTATTCAGTTGGAGCTGCCTGACAGCTTAACTTGTCAAGGCTGAACCCTCGGTCTGGCTTTTGCCAAGTTTCCCCTCTACCAGGACCAATACTCAGACGGACTAGGCAATGGCGCCCACATGAACACTGTTTTTTTATTAGTATTGTGACGTGGTAGTTTTTGAAAAGTACCCATATTCCCTTGCTTCTGAGAAAAGGAAGCATTATGAAAATCAGCAGCTCCATTAGAATTTGTTTGAAATAGTAGTGCATTACTAATACTGTCTAGTCGAAATGGTTTTGAATAATTTGTCATTCAAGTGCTATTCTGATTACTATTGTCTTTTACGTAAGATTAGAGTCTTAAATGTCAAGTGTCGTCAAGTCTTAACAAAATTAGGCTGTTTAGTAGTAGTTCTAGTTAATTTCATTTTTTGTTGTTAAAAATATTTATTGGTCATTACGTTCATATATCCTTAAAGAAAAAAGTCGCTTTCCTTGTCTGTTCAACAATTTTTCGAAACTAGCATGTGTACCCTAATGATCGATCTCAGCGTCTTACTTTCCATAGTCATTTTTATAGTGAATATTGAAGAGTAAAGTTACCTTAGGCTTCTATTACAGTCTCCTACAAGATTCACTTTTCGGTGGCAAATGCAATGCTTCACAACGCCTACTTTCTACTTGTAAATTTTGCGAAAATGAAGCTGGAATTAGATTATTTATACCGCTGTTACAAAAGAGGTATTTCTTATTATGGCAATGTAAAAACCATATTAAAATAAGATTGTCGCCACTCATTTCTACTCAGTGAATCTACTAGTCATTTTCCTAAGAGTTCCTAAGTATTCCCTACGTCGTGTATGATAACGATGTATCTAGCTAGCTAATAGTAAGAGTGGCTACGGATCATTCTGGTTAGCAAAAGGCAAACTGAACGTCACCAATAGTATTAATGTCCACTTCGAATAGATTAATTATTTGAAATGGGCATCAATTCTATCAATGACGCAGAATGGCCGTTGGATCACATCCGAGATATTATTGCGTCTATGCCATATGAATTATGACGCGGCTTTAAGCAAAAAATGCCAAAATGTGATACCACCACTACAGGTTACGCCTTTGGTTTCCATCATATGGGCTAATGGATTATGCCCTCCCATCGCGGCAAGGTCGCATAACCAAGGGGAGGGAATTTAAGTGTCAAATTATCTCAATTCAAATCTAAAATGGAGTATCTTATTAAATTAGAGAAAGATTTTTTTTCCAATTTAAAACAACTGTTCGAAAATAAAATGAAAATTCATAAATACGTTGTTAACAAAAAAAAAATACTTCTAGATTATAAAACGTGCTGCGATCAGTGCCGGATTTGGGCTTCGGGAGGCCCTGGTCAGATCTCATAAAGGGCCATAACAAAATTCAGCACGTTTTGGGATTGCATAAACCAACATATTGAATTTAATTTTTGAACGCGATGGTCTGTCCAAAGATATGAGAGGGCCAAATGCAAAGTGATACAAGTGATATTTTCGGTTGTGAGCTATATACATTGAAAAATTCAACTGGTTTCAAGCTTTCCAATATTTTATAGGTGATTTTTCCGTATAATGGGAAAAATATAACAAAACGTAGAAGACTGGTACATTTTTTGGCTTCTATATAATTTATATGAAGTGAAACATTGCTGAATATCTTCAAAACTGTTTTTCTCCAAAGCTCTATTAGACTTTATTTACTATAACTTTACAGTTTTTCTCTGGTTGTAAAGAAAGTATTGACAGTACACAAAGGCTGATTTTCAACAAAATAGTGGATCTGAAATTTGAACTGCATGTTGGGAATAACTTCAAATTAGATCTGTGAATCATCAAATTCATCAAAGTTATTAAAATTCGCCCATTTTGACAAAAAACTCCAAATGTTGATACTAAAATATTTTAAAAACAAGCATTCTTCTACAAAGTTTTGTATTTCATCTAAGTGAACAAATTTGCAGAAGCTTCTAAATATTCGCATTTTCCTTACACTTTAAGTTTCTGATAGAATTGCAAATATGTTTAAATTTTTAAGTTCTGATAGGAACCCAGTGAATGCTTTACAGGTTTAACCGTATTTTTTTAAGATCCTGCAAAAACGTTGAGCGCATTTCTAATTCCAATATTTGTTTTTTCCTAATTATAGAAAAAAATTGAAGACTTTGGCTTAACATTTATGTTTTCTTGTAATATATTGAAGGATAATTATTGACCAAATTATACTGTGAGATTAAGATGTTAGGTAAAGAAAAATAATTTACTTAAATGTTGGAAAGTTGACTTAAACGTTTGAATTATATGTTCTAATGTCTAAAGAGGAAGTATTGAAAGGTTTTTCAACATGTTTTTGTTCTTAATGTTGGTTCCCCGGGGGCCTCTTTAATCGGGGGGCCTGGGGCATTTGCCCCCTTGGCACCCCCTCAAATCCGGGCCTGGCTGCGATTCATTATTTTTCCAGCAATTATCTCAAAAGTTTCTCTAGACAATCCCCCAAGATTCCTCAAGTATTCAGTAGTTCTTTTAAAGATTCGTACATGAGGCATCAGTCATATTTTTCAATGTTTCATTGAGGATTAGATCATTAGGTTTCCTTTACAAATACCTCCCATTTGTTTTTAATTGCTCCAATAATTAAGCATAAGTTCCAATCCTGTATGTTCAAACGGTCCTATATACTAATCAAAAATCCATTCTTTCAGACACCTATCGAGACGGCATCGAGCATAAGTTCCACCAACCGCCACCGCCAATGGTTCCGGCTATGTACACTCAACCACCTCCGCAGCTCCCGCCACCGCACATGTTGGCCGCCGCTCAGCAACAATCATCTCGTCAGCCTCGTCCGGCCGGTCCGAATCAGTACAATCTGCCGCCACCTCCGGTGATTCCAACTCACATCCAGCAACAGCCTCCGCCAGCGCTTCCAGTCGTCGCCCCAGCAGCAGCAGCACCAGCAGCAAAACAGGACACCGCTACGAATACACCGGCGGCCATTATGAGTGTTCCGCCACCACCTCTGCCACCGGTTGTCGTCCCGGCGGCAACGATACCGATTGTGCAGGCAGTTATCCTGCCGGCTGGACCGCCACCGGTCTCCATGAACGCGGTCGTCACTTCCAGTAGTAGCAATATAAACTCTGCCGTTGCCGCTGGCGCTGGCAGCAGTATCAGTAGCAACAACAGCAGCAGCAGTAGCAATATTCATACTAGTCTCAACAACCAAACCGTGCCCAGTAGTAGCGGCAGCAGTAACAGCATCAACAGCTGTTCGTCTGCGTCACTCCAACAGGAACCGAAGCCACAGCAACAGCAGCAACTCAACAGTGCGCAACCGCCCGTGCGGGAAAAGATGAAGGAGATCAACTTGCGGTTTATTGCGCCCGAGCAGCTGCAGACCAACCACAACCACGACAAGATTGTGCACTTTGTCGGAATGGGTAAGTGTAATCAAGCGTAACATTTGAAAAGGGCCTAGCTGCAAAATGTAAACAAATTTGATTATTCATTATTCGTATCATTTTTTTCGTAAATTACTCCTACATACTCTTACGGGCATGCAAAATGCAATATTAATGGTAATTTTATTCAAATTTAAAAGGGCCTATCTGAAAATGATAAAACTAAGAGGGCCTAACTGGTCAAAGAAGGGCCTAACTGAAAATTTCCATAAAAATCAGATTTACCCTTCCGCGCATTTTTAATTTTCCTCCATATTCTTCAATATTTAGCCATTGTATAGTGTTTTTCTCACATAATGGAACCTAGTGAAATATTTGAAAAGGGTCTATCAGCATAACGTAAAAATTGAGAAATGCTCGATTGAAGATTCTGTAACATATTGATTGTTACTATTTTAAACTCATTGCTATCTAATAGTTTTAAACTTTTGTTCGACACTCATAGTCTATTACTGAGCCACGTAACGTTTTAAATCTAACATAACATAAAAACTAGTAAAAAATGTTGAATTCAAACATCATCGGCAGATAGGCCCTTTTACGAGTCTTCAAACCAGTTAGGCCCTTTCAATTAGGCCCTTTAATTGAACATGGTATCAGTTAGGCCCCTATAGTTAGGCCCTTTTATTCAACATAGTTCCAGTTAGGCCCTTTTGGAATTTGTTAATTTTATTGATTATTGAATAGATTTTCAAAGTTGTAGAACAAAATCAATCGATTATGTGAGAAAATCAACATTGAATATTGAAAATTCTTTATTGAAGATTCAGTACTATATTGATTATTCATAATTCAAACCCTTTCTCCTATTTACTAGTTTTATACTTGTGTTCGACACTCATAATAGTCTACTAGGTGGCCCATAACGTTTTAAATCTTAAATAACAAAACAACTCGTGAAAAAGGTTGAATTCAAACATCATCGGCAGATAGGCCCTTTTACGAGTCTGCAAACCAGTTAGGCCCTTTGATTGAACATGGTTTCAGTAAGGCCCCTCCAGTTAGGCCCTTTTATTAAACTTAGTTCCAGTTATGCCCTTTTGTAATTTGTTAATTTTATTGATTATTGAAGTGATTTTCAAAGTTGTAGAACAATATCAATCGATTAGGTATGTGAGAAAACCAACATTGATTAATAAAAATTCTTTATTGAAGATTCAGTACTATATTGATTCCTATTTCAAGCCCTTTCTCTTTTTTACTAGTTTTATCATAATCTTAATGCGAAGTTAGTTGAAAAGCTGATTTTTTATCCTGAAAAAAAATCAATTACATTAAAAATTTTGAACAATTTTTATTTGTTGCCTCTAGTTGTGGATCGAGTTCCAAAAGTTCCAAAAGAATTCTTCTTATACTTCTTCTTGGCATTACGCCCTCACTGGGACAGGACAGAGCCTGCTTCTAAACTTTGTGTTCAATGAGTACTTCCACAGTTATAAACTGAGAGCTTTCTTTGACAAGTTGCCATTTTCGCATTCGTATATCGTGAGACAAGTACGAAGGTACTCTATATTCAGGAAAGTAAAGGAAATTTTCATTACGAAAAAACCTGAATCGACCGGGAATGGAACTCAGATACCTTCAGAATGGCTTTGCTTCGTAGCCGCGGACTTAAACTGCTCGGCTAAGGAAGGCCCTCAAGTATAAAACAAGTAAAAAAGTGAATGGGTTTGAAATAGATATAATCAATAAGGTACTGAACCTTCAACCGTGAATATCCAACATTTAGCTATTACATTGTTTTTCTCTCGCTTTATTTTATTTAAGAACTATGAAAATCACTTCAATAAGCAATAAAATCAACAAATTCCAAAAGGGCCTAACTGGAACTATGTTTAATAAAAGGGCCTAACTGGAGGGGCCTAACTGAAACCATGTCCAATCGAAGGGCCTAACTGGTTTGAAGATTCATTAAAGGGCCTAACTGCTGATGATATTTGAATGCAACCATTTTCACGAGTCGTTATGCTATTTGAGATTACTAACGTTCTGGGCCACGTAATAAACCATAATGAGTGTCTAACACAAGTATAAAACTAGTAAAAAAAAGTGAATGGGTTTGAAATATCAATAATCAATGTTGCTGATTTTGTATAGAATAGTTTCCAATATTTAGCTTGTATGATACTTACTTGATACTTGATGGGCAACAATTCCTTGCTATTGCGTTGAATCTACGCCGAATGAAGAAGCATTCTCCATTGGACCCGGTCCTGGGCCAATCGCTTCCAGTTGCCCTAAACGTTAAGCGACCTTAAATCCTCCTCAACTGCAAAAAGCCATCTGGTGCGCGGCCTTCCACGGAGGCGACGGCCTCTCCCTGGTTCCCTGCTGAATATTTGTTTAGCTTGACGTTCCTCCGACATGCGAGCTACATGGCCAGCCCACAGCTTGTATGATATTGTGTTGTTTTCTCACATAATCATTAAATGTGGTCGAACAATTATGCAAGTCACTTTAATAATCAATAAAATTAGCAAATTCAAAAAGGGCCTAACTGGTTTGAAAATTCGTAAAAGGGCCTATCTGCGGATGATGTTTGAATTGAACTATTTTTACAAGTTATTGTGCTATTTGAAATTCAAATCGTTGTAAGCCACGTAATAGACCATTATAAGTGTCGAACACAAGGGGTTATCCGAAAATGACGTCCATCAATTGGGGCCTCCTCCAATGGGAGGCTGTACGAAAATGTGACAGTGCATGGATTGGGTATTGGAAAAAGCGTGACAGAGGGGGTAGAAGGGTTTTAGAAATTCCGAAAAACGATGGACGTCATTTTTGGATCTTCCCCAAGTATGAAACTAGTAAAAAGCGAATGGGTTTGAAATAGGAATCAATATAGTACTGAATCTTCAATAAAGAATTTTTATTAATCAATGTTGGTTTTCTCACATACCTAATCGATTGATATTGTTCTACAACTTTGAAAATCACTTCAATAATCATCTTCGATCTACTGTTAAATTGAGAGATTGTACATAGACAACGTCGCTTCATGTCCAGGGATATAGGGAGCCGGATCCTATTCTTGGCACTTTGATTCACTTCGGCAGTGGGGATTTTTGAGAGCTACTGCGCTCAGTTTTAGCTACAATATGTGTCGTATTTAAAAGCTTCTTATCGCAAAGTTTCGGACAATTCGGACGAGAAAAAAAATCCATGCCAAAGTGAATCATGGAAGTGCCTAAGTAGCTCTGCACCCTATTATAATTTATTTGTCAGCGTTTCTATACCTTGAGGCGATGAAGTGCGTGGGCTATCGCTTCCCAGCTTACGCTATTGAACGCATTCTTCACATCCAGAGTGACAACCTCGCTGTAACGGATGCCGTTTCTTTCATGCTACCTCAGCTGTCTGGCTTCCCCACCTTTGGCTGGGGTGCCCCCTCCCCGTAACTCTCCTGCACCTCGAGCAAAGCTAGCTTCGTCACCGGCCTCCTAAACTTACCCCTTGCGGTCTTGACTATCGCCTGACGGATTCGGCCTTCCGCTCCCGGGTAGACCTCAGTCAGTCACGATGCCACAAATCCAGCTCTTCCACACTACTAAAGAGTACTGGTGGAAAATATAAACAAAGATCCCTGCAAAATCAAACGGTAGTATTTTCCACCAGTAAATTTACACATGTGTTCGTGACACCGCTCGGCGAGAGCTCAATGAGCTTCTGCATATAAATTTAAAACAATTCAACAATTTGAAAGGGCCAATATTCAGATCATTGGTTTCGAGGAAATTCGATGTGAATATTGTTCACCACATTTTCAATTACTATTTTTCAGTATTCAAATCAATCAATGTGATTCCTTTCTCGTTGAGTGACGATTTACTTTTACTACACGTTAATAGTCGATTTGATTTTGAAGACTGCTAAAAATGTGGAAAATAATTATGAGTTGAAATGCTTGACCCATTTTTTTTTTCAACAAGGCATGGGTCTTTTTTATAGGCCAAATTGAATTTTATTAGCGTGCTTGGCACAAGGCTAGGCCCTTTTAATATTCATATTTGATCATTGGCCCATTAGATTTGTTACGCGAGTTTAGCTCAAAAATGACGTATCTCTAACAATCTTGAGGGTTTTCACGTTTGCCGGGCAGTGAAAATTGAAGAGCCCGGACAAGCATGAGTATTTTTCGTTGCGTTGCCGGTTTTTGGTTCTTTTTTTCGGTTTTCACCTTTGCCGGGCAGTGCGAGTTGAAGAGCCCGAGCAAGCAAGAGATTTTTCATTGTGTCGTCGAAAGTGGATTGTGGCTGTATCAATTGATGAGCTCGTTTCATGCTTTTATTTCAAATCTGGAAAATTTGTATGACCACATTTAATCGTTCAGCGGTGAAATGGCAATATGATTTTTCATCAAACTATGAATGGTTCGTCACTATTAGTGAGGGCATAAACTCTTATTTGTAAACTATTTATGTTTTACATATATTTTTTATCCAAAAACCCCTTTCCTTTTACCTTTGTTTTTGTTATTGAAGAAATACTTTGGATGATTCGACACTATGAGTGTAGATTTGCAAAAGTTTCAATTTATTCAACAAACTTCGTTTGCCTCTGCAAGTGTCGGCATAAAGGTATTCTGTGATGGTCCAGCCAATCAAGTTTTTTTTTTACTTTTGATATGAGTGAAATATGAGAACACATGCTTTCGTCCTTATCGCTGTAGGAATGATGCGTTTAGATATTCCTATCAATTGAAAATATTTTATTCAAAGGCATGTTTATATCTCACAAATAATTGTTTATCATGGTCTAATCGCTTATCAAAGTGAATCCTGTGACCCATCGATCCTCCCAATTCACAAACATCCCTCCCCGTAATCTTTGTGGAGATGCAGAGGCAAACACGGTCTTCAAATAGCAAAATTTACGCACTAACATTCCTTCCCCCAATCCCACCTGACTGCAAGGACGTGGCCGGCGCTGTTATTGATCCTGTATAAATAGAGGCACTGAATTATGCAAACTGAAGAAGTTTATGGACAATCCCAGCCGAACTTATAGTTGATTCTTTGTGCATCTTCACTGACCTCGGTCAATCACGGGATAGCAACCATTGATATGTGTAGTCAGTCTAAGCTAAGCTAAGCAAAGCTAATGACGTATCTCTAACAATCTTGACCTAAACGTTCTCACACATTTCGTAATGACTTTCAAAATCTTCTCTTCTCCAGCATGGGAGGACGTCATCTGCGGAACAAATGGCAGCGCCAAATACTACGAGGGACAATAAAAGAAAACCGGTGGACACAAATCCGTCGTGGGACCGCTCAATACACCACACACACCAAGAGAACATCCTAAACAACTATGGCAACAAAAAATGGCGTGTGCGCGCGAAGAAGGACCAAACCAGCACAACTCCACACCGCACAAGCAGTTCTCGCTGGCGGGAGTTGGGCGTGCATGTAAGTGCGTGTTGCTAGGATAGAGACAGAGCGAATGAACTAAATGTAAAGTTACATAAACAAACACAAGACTAAAATCGAGCAGCAACAAGAATCTATGTCATTGTAGGAGTAGTCGAAAAAAGAAGAAGAGTCAAACACATGTAATGAACAAGAAAAAAAAATCAAACAATAACTAATTGCAAAAATTAGAAAGTTGCAAGCAAAACAATGCCAAGCATTAACACAGAAACAAAACATGAAAAAGCACAGCAAATGTGTGCGAAACTGCTGAGTGAGCGAATCAAATGTGGATAATCACACAACAACACACGCGGAAGAGGCCACCCACTCACACATACACATGATCACAATCACGGTACAGTTTCGGCTTATCGAGCTTTTTGTTATCTTATTTTTTTTTTGTTTTTCGGCTGACGTTGTTCGAGGGAGAAGACTCTTTAGGGTAGGGTTTAGGCTTAGAACAGGCAGAAGTGAGAAGAGGAGTATATCAATCCAGTCTCAGTTGTTGTAGCAGCACGCAGCTTCCAAGCTTGTCCTAGGACTAGTTAATGGCTAAATACCGCGCCGCTTGCTGCTTTTGGTTTTGCAAATGCTCTGCGAGAAAGTGTTAGTTTTTTTGTACAGTGTTATAAGAGCGTACGGATGATGTGTGAGTAGTAGTGCTTGGTTTATTTAACGATTATTATTATTAACAATATTGTTTATTTTATTCAAGATTCATTAGATTGTTTTCCTTTTATTGCCTATTGTTTGTAGATGGGAAGTAATAAACGAAAAAAAAATGTTAAAAGAAAATCTGGAGTGGGATGCGAGAGATTGGGATGGGTGAGAGAATGGTTATGAGAAATAATAGTTTTGTTAGTTAGTGGACACGGAAACATTATCACTCTACATTTAGTCAAAGAATGATGACGTGTATGTGTGCGAGTGGGAAGGCATGTGCAGTGGAAGCAACAGCAAATCGAAATTGTTCGGAGCCGGAAGCTCCGGGAGAGAATAAAACAAGTGTCCGATAACACCCAATGTGATTTTTAGTAACTAATCAATAGAGAAGTGAAAGGAAAAAAACTAAACGAAAAAAGAGCAAGAGGCGGCTCTGCTCGAGATAAAAAATATTAAAATTACAAAAAAAAACAAAAAAAAAGAAACAAGGACTGCTGCAGCTTCAAAACTGTATCAAAGTTACTGACTGTATTTAAGAATATATAAAGAAGAAAATAAATTATATTTAAAAAATGAAAAAGAAACATAGAATGCTTACATATTTAGTAACTAATAGCAAAAAAACAAATCTAAGCAAGCAAAACGCTATGATGTGGAAAACGGCGAGAATGGGAAGAGAAGCAAAGACAAAGAAACAGCAGCAAACCGAGCGAAAGAGGGAGAGAGCGCGATTCATTAGATAGTTTCGGAAAACAATTGATCGGAAAGTAAGAAACATTAATTTATACTAACGGCAACCCTTTAGCCAACACCGAGAGTGAACGGTGTGTAAAGCGTTTCGCACACGGTTTTCTTTGTGAGAACAATCCACCACAGCGCTCTGGAGGTCGGAATGTCGGATATAAGGTCCTCAACCACACCACCATCCATCATTCACGAAATATCGTTCATCATCGGCCACCTGTAAATTATCTACACATTACTTAGCGGGGAATGATCCACACATTAATCACACAATCACACGCGATTCAGGTCCACCATCGGTGCGATAAGTGACGCCAGAGGGAGCGATAGATGGGCGTAAGTGTAGAACAAATCCAAATTTGTGAATATATTTTTCTAGTTGTTGATTACTAAGTTGCATCGGATCCGTATCGCGAACGAGTTAGAGAGCTGGTGTGCGCGGAGACCGTCGGGTTTTGGCCAAAAACAAGAGAATGTTACGTGATTAGTGGTGTCGATAATTAGGGACATGCTAGGCGGTGATTTGAAGTTTCTAAGACCAAAGTAATTCTACTACAATCTTGAGCATGAAGCTTTGAGCTCACGGAGATCCTTTTTTTTTTGCTAATTCTACGTTTGAAGCTAGGTGACTGTCATAAACGAGAGTCTTGGTTTGATAAACGCTGTAAATCTTATGGATTTTGCGTAAATTTTTCTGATGGTAGATTCGCCCCTGGATGTTAGCCCTTCATATAGCAGTTTGAAGGCTAATTTTAGGTCCTCTGACAAGAAAACAGTAGTAAATTGTTGTCAAGTTGTCACAATGCAAACCAAACTTTCAACTCATTGCGATCTAATTTCGAAGTTGTTTCAAATACCTGCCGAAATCAAAAAATGAAGAAAAAGGGCAGAAATGTAAATTAGTTTATTCTGAATATTAACCTATTTAATTTCGTCAATAGTAACGTAATTTCCTTGGTGTTTTATGGGCTTATTCTACGAGTTGTGCGAGGTGAAAATTGTCGGTCTCGTATAGCGAGGCAACAATTCTCGACTCGAGTGAAGCGACTCGCCGTGAAAACCAAATGGAGAATCACTACATCTCGCTATACGAGACCGACAATTCTCACCTCACGTCACTTGTAGAATTAACCCAATTATCCTTTCGAATAAGAGAGATTCGGGTTAATTCTACGAGTGGCGTGAGGTGACAATTGTCGGTGTCGTATAGCGAGGTGACAATTCTCGACTCGAGTGAAGTGATTCGCCGTGCAAATCAAATGGAGAGTCACTTCACTCGAGTCGAGAATTGTCACCTCGTTATACGACACCGACAATTGTCACCTCACGCCACTCGTAGAATTAACCCAATTGTTTTCGAATCATTAATGCTTATCATAAGAGTAGAGTGAGATGAATTTTCTTCTCTAATAAGTTGAGTCGCCATGTACATCGAACGAACACTGATGTCATCTGAGTTCATCTGTCTCACTTGTTTTGTGAGATGTTTCAATTCACCTCACTCGAATGAGTGGTAAACTTTTTCCCTTTTGCCTAAGTCGAATCTTCTATCTACAACTGATACATGAAATGTGTCATGTCAGAGACATCTGGAATCGAGTGAGGTGATCCCTCAGATTTTTGTCAACTCGAATATACGAGACCAAGATATCTTATCTCACAACACTCGTGGAATAAGCCCAATTGCATTCTTGTCGATGAATTATCTGGTCATGTGAGACGAAACTTTATCAGATAAGCTCATTTTTACACTTCACTTCGTAAACTCGAACTTCTTCAGAGACGAACCGGCCTTAGGCCGAAAATCTCTTTAATAAAGACAAACAAACTTCGACTCCCAGATTCATGGAGAATCACTTCATTCGAATCGATTTTTTTCACTACTCATTGCTATGCACCTAACTTCACACATAGAATAAGCTAAGAATTTTCTTACTTATAGGAGGAGGGAGATATCTCGGCATCGCTTAGAGGAGTGACAAACTTCGAGTCGACTGATGTTAGTCGTCATTTGATTTACATAGCGCGTTAATTTATTCGAGTCAGCTTCGTCACTTCTCCATGCGTGCTCGTCACCTCATTTCACTCGTTGGATTGGGCTTATTCTACGTGAGAACTGAGGTGAGAGATCTCGATCAAACATAGCGAGTGACGAAATATGACTCGAATGAGATGAATTTCCGATTGGCGAATTGCTTATTCCAGTTGACCGACACGAATGCACTCAGTTGTAAAGTGTCGTAAATACACAATCAATCAATCAATCTTATTCCAGTTGAGTATCGCTATACGAGACCGAGATCTCATACCTCACTCAACAGTTAAAATAAGCCCATATTTATACAGGTGTATTCTGCGAGTGGGATGAGATGACACAAGTCGGATGAGTTGAGACGAGTCGAATGAACTCGCCTCACTCGTATCTAGTTTTCTCTCATCAAGACTGCATTGATTCACACCACTTCCACTCGCAAAAAAAAGTCCAGGAAGCCCCTCGACGTTTTCCCGAAATATGCTGCAGAAAACAGAATGTGAGCAATGAGAATCTGTCACTGCTTTGGAAGTATCAATCCTCACCCAAATCGAGATAGGGTGCAGCGAAAAAAAAACACCTCACGCAAATAGATATTATAAACCAAATCAAGGAAAAGAATGGTTTATTGAAGAGAAGAAAGAAAAAGTTTATCGCCCAGCTAAAAGTAATGAATCCTAACCGAGTGAAACGTCTTTTTTGTTAAATAATCAGTAAGCTATAAGTGCGCGTGTGCGAGTGTGCATCCAGTTCTAACTGTTCTTACGTTTTTTTATCTTCTTCTGTTTTTTTCGCTATCTCATCAAACGAAAATGAGCATGAGTGCCACGAGAGTGTGTGAGTCGGTTCGAAATTTTCAGCAGGATGGAATGAGAAGGGAGAGAGCATCATTAACACAGTACTAGATCAAATCAAAGATTTCCGGTAGATACAGAGAGAGAGAAGAGAGAGAATTGTTAGGCGGTTCCAGTTTCGAGAGAGAGAGATCGAGTGAGCGAGAACATTTGTGTGGCTTTTGATGGACATACGTGATTAACTTATGTATAATAATTATGAGTAAAGGAAACCCGCTAATATTAACTATACTCGAGAAAAAACGGAAACGCCAAGGGAGATATACGAGTGCGTCGAGTTGATGAATGCGTGTGTGCGAGAGAGTGCGAGCATGTTAATGCAAAGCGTGCTAATATTTAAAGAAAACGTTATTATAATTATTACTAATAAAGCAAAGAAAAAAAAAATATCGTGTGTTCATTACAAGGCGGGCGAGTGTGAATAAAGCTGAGTGTTCCATTTTGCTCGAAGACTAAAATGGGAGAAAAACAAGAAGCCAGAGGCATCAAGCGATGAGAGAGAGCGTAATGAATGAGCATGAAGTATGAGAGAGTGAGTGTTCGAAACGAACGAGCTACGTGTGGCATAAGAAAGCATTAGATTAGGAGCACTGTTTTTGTATTTATTACGCAAGCGGATCAACAACCAACCCGGAAACGAGAACATCCATGTACCAAGTCGAAACTAAAAGCAAAAAAATAAATCCGTTGATTCTGCTGTAAGAACAAACATGCAACCCGTGGAATGTGTTTTATATATGGGGACAAAATCCGGAATGATATATGGAACTAAAAAAAAGTGAATGTTGCATCAAAATTTAGGGAAAACAAAGAAATTTAATCATGAAAGTGGGAGAAGAAGAGGATGGAAAGAAGTATGTTTTTAATTTATGTTTGTAAATTATTATTGAGAAAAGGAGAAAAAAATAATAAAAGAAAAAATACCAAAAAAAAATCGGATTTTGCTTTTAACCTATAAAATGAAAGAAATCATAAAATAAAATTCTATGGTTTTCAGATGTGAGTATTCAAAAAAGCATTTGGGTTTATTCTACGAGTGGCGTGAGGTGACAATTCTGGACACGAGTGAAGTGACTCGCCGTGTAAATCAAATGTAGAGGCACCTGGAACCTGTTTCAATAGGAACTGGCACGTATCATATTCAGAAATGTATACGCGTGTATAATACGGTATGACGGTTCAAATTCCATGGGTTTTCATTTCGATTTACAAAAGCATCAAGAGGACCAACAATAAGATTTGGTCGGAGTATTCCGGTAGGGCGTGATGTGGACATTCTTCATATAGTTATATAGTGGATGGTCTATCATATAGTTCCATCATGCGCCAACTCAAGAGTTGATTTTTCATCCAGATAATAATAGACACCATGCCAAAAATCAAACATAAAATTCTTCTTCTTTCTGTCGTTACATCCCAGCCGGGTTAGATTCGAACCCATGCCTCTCAGCATGGGCTTGACAAGCTGCGCGATAACTGCTACGGCCTTCCAAATATAAAATTATTATATCCAAATACCATTTCCGTAACGGCCAATTTAGAAAAACATGATAATATTGCGCATTTCTTTCACCACTAAACTATCGCAAAAGTTTTTACAAGTGCGGAAACGCTAATAAAAGTGCGCAATTTCATCAAATCGGGTAGGTGTCTTCGGGGGACTTATTCTTCGTAAATCAAAGAATAAGTGCTCTGAATAATTATATGGCAGGATTTGCAGAGAGAAATCAAGAAACGTTTTGCTCAATTAAGAAACAAAAATTTTGAAAATAAAATTTCTCAATTGGACCCTGGCTCTAAGCCCTTTTGGAAATTATCGAAAATCTTGAAAAAACCTCAGAAGCCAATACCGGCATTGAAAGAGGAAAACAAATTATTACTAACTAATTGCGAAAAGCTCAAAAACTTGCTATGCAGTTTGAAAGTGCGCACAATTTTAATTTAGGACTTACTAGTCCAATTGAAAATGAAGTTACTCAGGAGTTCGAAAATATTCTCAATCAAGAGAACGTTTTCGAAAATGCCTGGGAGACTGATTTGGAAGAAGTGAGAACTATTATTAAAAAATTCAAAAACATGAAAGCTCCTGGCGATGATGGAATTTTTTACATCCTCATCAAGAAACTTCCAGAAAGTAGCTTATCATTTTTAGTTGATATATTTAACAAATGTTTTCAATTAGCATATTTTCCTGACAAATGGAAAAATGCTAAGGTTGTTCCAATTTTAAAACCAGACAAAAATCCTGCAGAAGCTTCTAGCTATCGTCCAATCAGTTTGCTTTCCTCCATCAGTAAACTTTTTGAAAAGGTTATTTTGAACAGAATGATGGCCCACATCAACGAAAATTCAATTTTTGCCAATGAACAATTCGGATTCCGCCATGGACATTCGACCACTCATCAACTTTTACGTGTAACAAATTTGATCCGTTCCAACAAATCTGAAGGCTATTCTACTGGTCTTGCTCTTCTAGACATAGAAAATGCATTCGACAGTGTTTGGCATGAAGGTTTGATTGTAAAATTAAAAAACTTTAATTTTCCAACATACATTGTTAGAATCATTCAAAGTTATCTGTCAAATCGTACACTTCAGGTTAATTATCAGAACTCCAGATCTGAAAGACTTCCTGTAAGAGCTGGTGTTCCTCAAGGCAGCATTTTGGGACCAATATTATACAATATTTTCACATCTGACTTACCTGAGCTACCTCAGGGATGTCAAAAATCTTTGTTTGCGGATGACATAGGCCTCTCCGCCAAAGGTCGAAGCCTGCGTGTCATCTGTAGTCGATTGCAAAAAAGTTTGGATATTTTTTCTTCATACTTGCAAAAATGGAAGATTTCTCCTAATGCTTCCAAAACTCAACTAATAATATTCCCACATAAACCAAAAGCCCTTTATTTGAAACCTTCAAGTAGACATGTTGTCACGATGAGAGGGGTTCCAATAAATTGGTCAGATGAAGTTAAGTATCTAGGGCTCATGCTAGATAAGAATTTAACTTTCAAAAATCACATTGAGGGCATTCAAGCCAAATGTAATAAATATGTAAAATGTCTCTATCCCCTTATTAATAGAAAATCAAAACTTTGTCTTAAGAACAAGCTGTTGATATTTAAACAAATTTTCAGGCCAGCCATGTTGTATGCTGTACCAATATGGACTAGCTGTTGTAATACCAGGAAGAAAGCTCTGCAGAGAATTCAAAATAAAATTTTGAAAATGATTCTGAGGCTTCCTCCCTGGTATAGTACCAATGAGTTACATAGAATATCAAATGTTGAAACATTGGAACAAATGTCAAATACAATCATTAATAATTTCAGGCAAAAATCGTTACAATCTTCTATTGCCACGATTAATGCGTTATATGTTTAGGTTAAGTTAGGTTAAGTATATTAAAAACGTTTTTTTTTTCTCTTATAAGCAGGTGAAATCAACTCACCTGTAAAAAAACTGAACTGCTACGGCAAATGAAATGTAATATGTTGTTAACAAAATGTTAATTAAATCTTAAATTTGTTTTACCAAATTAGGATGATAGTGTTGTCAAACACAGAACACCTAGATATAAGAAATGAATGTAATGTTTGAAATGATACTAATAAAGAAATTAAAAAAAAAAAAAAAAAAAGTGCTCTGAATACACCAACAGGATTCAATGCAATCCCGCACTTTTATTCACACTTTTGCACTTATGAGGCCGCACTTGGCAGTCCAGTAGTGAAAGAAATACACAATATATGGAATCGGCAAGTCATATGTGCTTATTCTGCGCGACGCGTGAGTCGAAACGACAATTCTCACCAATAAGTAAAAAGACAATTTATCGCTGGTGAATTATTACTTTTGAGAGAAATCAACATTTTAGGACCAGTTCAAATAGGGCTCCAGGAAAATCTCCAGACATTCCTTAAAGAATTCCTCTCGAAATATCTCCAGCCAGAGATTTCTCCAGGAATTCTTTCGATTATCCCTCCTTTTTAATTCCTCCAAGATACTCTCTACCGTAATCCCTACATCGAATTCTCTGTGGATTTCACTAGCGGTTTAGGATGAGATTCCTCAATGAAGAACTTTTGCTTGCTACTAGACCGGTTCCGATAGGGCTCCAGAAATACCTTCAGCAATTCAGACAGGAATTTGGCCAGCAGTTCCTTCAGGGATTACTCCAAGGATTATTCCAGAAATTGCTGCAGTGAAATTTCTCCAGGGATTTCGCCAGGAGTTTCTGCCGGAATTCCTCCAGTAAAATCTTTAATGTGATTCTTCCTGGAGTTTCGTCAGGGAGTTTTTTCAGGAACTGTTGCAAAATATTAATTCAAGGACTCCACCAGAGATTCCTCTGAAGATTTTTCGAGCGATTTCACCTGATATTTGTCCAAAAATTCTTTCAGACTCCTCTAAGGATTCTCCCAGGAAAATATCTACAGATTTTTACAGAGATATCTTAAAGGCTTTCTTGAGTTCACATTGCAACAATTTCTTCAAATCCTCCAGGGATTCCTCTTGAAAATTCTCCAGAGATTTTTGGCCTCAAAAATATCCTCAGAGGATTCTTCTAAAAAGTCCCACGGAAATTCACCCATGAATTCCAGTAGAAGTTTTTTTTTAGAAATCCCTAGATAAGTTCCTGAAGGGATTCCCGGAGGAATCTCCAGAATCTAGAGGAATCCCCGATTAAATTACTGGAAGATTCCCTGAAGAAATTCTTGCAGGAGGCTATGGATGGATTCCCGAGAAAAACTCTGGAGGAATTACTGAAAAAATCCCTAGAACATCAAAGGGGTCATGCACAAATTACGTCACCCTCCGAGACGGGGGAGGAGGTCAAGCGAAGTGTGACAAGCCTTACAAAAATGTTGGAGGACTCATACAAAAAACGTGACAAAGGGGGAGAGGGGGTAAAAAAATAAAATTTGGCGTGACATGTATTTGTGTAGATTTTGCTGATGAAATTCCTAGGGAAGCTCTGAAAAAACTGAAAGAATCCATGAAGAAATTTGTGCAAATGCCCAGGAGAAATCTTTGGAGGGATCCATGAAGAAATTTTGCAAAAGGAATTCATGAAGAAATGGAAAAATCATATAAATTCTGATGAAACTTCTGCAGTAATTCATGAGAGAAATTTCAAGAGGAACACTTGGAAGAATCCCTGGAGGATTTTTGAGGCCCAAAAAGCAACCCTGGAGTATTGTTTGGATTAAGCCATGTAGCGATTTTCCTGGTGCTCTGGGAGAATTTCTGGAGGAAATCCCTTGAGTAATTCGTGAGTTCTCTCTGGAGGAATTACTTGGAGTGATGAAAATGAAAGAAATCTCCGGAATAATTCCTGGACGAATCTCGAAAGGACTACTTGGGGCTATAGTCTATAGTTGTATGTAGCGGTGGAGGAATCCTTGAAGGAAATTCTGGAGAAATCACTTGAGAAACATATTTAGTAATAATTGTAGAGATTGTCCTAGTGTAACTCCTGGAGAAAGCCTTGAAGATATCTCTGCAAAAAAAAAACCCTTGTAAAGATTTTCATGGAGGAATTCTCGGAGAAGTCTCTGGAAGAATTTATAGATTTATCTTTAACAGGGTGTCTACTCATTTACAAAAATTAATTCCCTGATATTTCCAGGTTTTTCCAGATAAAAAAAAAAAATCCATGTTTAAGAAATGCTCTAAAAAATACATAAATGACGAATGGTGATAAAAAAATATTCTAAAACATAGGAAGGAACGGCTTCGAAACACAGTAAAATATTTTAAAAATATTTGTAAATGTATATACAACATACGAAAACAAATAGAGAAAAAATTGGTGATTTTTATTTAATTTTCACAAACAATAAGTGTAAACGTAGTAGCCGTTGGTTTACTGACGTGAGCGCCCGCACAATTTTTTCAACCCTATTCCACATCAAGACACCGAAGTGTACAGACCGTTTCCTGTTAATAAACATTATTCGTTATTGTTAGAACCCGTGTCCTGGTCATTTCTCCCAGCCCCGTCCGCCTCAGATTCCATCAGGTTATGGGCTCGTCAACGATGGAAGGCTCCGGAATTCCCCTGTTGGATGCTCTTGGATCGAACTTCGAGAACTGGCGTTTCCGAGTTCAACTCTACTTGGAAGCAGTGGAAGTTTCGGAGGTGCTGAAGAAGGACGTTCCTGCTGAAGAGGACCCTGGAAGAGCGAAGTTCCTGCAGACCGATCGAAAAGCGAAGTCATTGATCGTTCGATTTCTTTCGGATGAGTGCCTCGGCAACGTACGGGAAAAGGAGACGGCGCGTGATATGTGGAAGGCTCTCGAGGACAACTACGCCAAGAAGTCGGTGGCCAGCCAGACCCTGCTACGGAAGCAGCTGGCGAGACTCCGGATGAAGGAGGGCGCATCGATAAGGCATCATTTGCAGCAGTTCGACGATATCGTACGGCAGCTCAAGTCAGCCGGCGCTAAACTGGAGGAGAACGATACGGTATCACAGCTTTTTTTGACCCTTCCCGACAGCTACGACTCCCTGGTTACGGCTTTGGAGAATATAAACGAGAAGGACCTGACGTTGGAAGCCGTGAAACAACGACTGTTAGCGGAGGAATTCAAGCGGTCTGATCGGTTGGAAGATTCTTGCGAAGATAGGAGTGCAGCGTTTGTCGGTGGAAGAAATAAGAAGCCCGAGAAGCCGAAGAAGCCGTTTGCTGGTAAGTGCCATCGGTGCGGAAAGCCTGGACATATGCAACGAGATTGTCGTGTCAAGAAGCCCGAAGGTAAGGGCGATGACATATTGCAGGAGTAGAGAAGGGATAAAAGGAGAGGAGAGAAAAGAGTCAAAGCTCTCTCAATGCAAACTATATGGAAAACGCGCTTACCTGGTATACTGAAGGCGAAGCAAAGAGGTTCAAAGAGATCTGTGGAAATCATTTGCTGCTTCGACGCGCAAGAACGCTAGTGAACGCTAGAGAAATATGATATGACTGCGCTCGTTTTTGGCGTAAATGGAGCACGGATCAGAACGTTTGCTAGTAAATTAAATCCACAAATAGGGAGTTTTATAATTAAATGAATTAAGTTTTGTAACTTATCATAATTACAACTGATTTATGGATAAACTGTTAGCGTGATAAATCAAAATCCGGACAGGACCAATATCCGGACACTCTGGTGAAATTCAATCATTTCAATGTTAAATATCCTTCCTAGTGTGAGAATATTATTCCTACTATTAATGTTAACTATGTCAACAATAGTTAACATGAATTGTAACATGAATTGACATCAAGTTAGCCTTGTAAAACATTATTAAAGACAAAAACAAAAGTCGGTTCCGCTAGGACGCGTTTGCTTTCAAAATTAACGATAACCAAAGAAATTCTACTCAATGCGCCATCGCGTTTCGGCGATTCATCACGCGTTTGTTACGTGCTTATCATATGTGATTCATATTCTGTAGTGATTTGTTTGTATTTTGTTCTCGGTAAAGTCAATAGTTTCGAAGAAATTAATGAAATGCATGTAATTCTGTGCCAGAAGAAGACTGTCCGGATACTTATATGTGTGGTTTCGAATCCTGACACAGTGTGTTAGCATACAATTTTTCAAAGTTCAAAAAGAAATACAACATCATAATTGTTCGAAAACCTGGAAAACTCATTGAATGTTGAACCGTTGTGATTTTAAATAGTATTAACTGAAAATGTTTGTAAATTATGTGTAATTATTGGGGGAACGATGCACGTATCACAAGTATCTTTTGAAGACTACAAAACCTACGTTTTATGATGTTTCTGTATAATCCAACAGAGGAACAACATTATTTTTACAAATCCATGAATCTTTGTATCGTGATATCAAGGTATGTTTAATGGTTTTCATTTTTTTTAAGAACAACTGCGATTTTTTGAATGTCCGGAATTTGATGCACCGATGTCCGGATTTTGATTCATGTGTCCGGATTTATGGACACGACATGATGCAGAATTAACTCAATTTTCATTAAATTCATTGTAAATTTGGTGAAAATTATCAAGTTCTAACCTAAAGGCTATCATCTCAAAGTAATACATAATAAAATAACGATTAACCAATCGTATGCAAGCATTTGAATATGTGTATCATCTTAGGTGTCCGGGTTTTGATGCATCACAGTAATCAGTATTTTTGTTTTCTATATTATTTTATTGCTTTCTCCAGTTGATAACTACTTCGAAACATCTTTTATCATTAAATGTGGTGGAAGAATCCCTACTTGATATTGTTGGCGAAAATGAAAAACTGTTTTTGATCGAAATGGCATTTGAATATAAACAAGAACAGGGGTGAATAATATTTTGCTTGTTCAGCATTAATCTCTCTTTTAAATATCTAGATTTTTCAACAATTTTATTACAATCATGAATAATTATAATTCGTCAATCATCTATTCCTTATTTCTATTTGTCTTGTTTCCTGTATACATTTTCCTCATCAATCGAGATAAAAAGATGTCGAAGAATATGATCAGTTGATCATGTAAGCTCAGGCTTTGATTCAAAATTTCATCAGTTTGAACATTCACTCTTGTGTAATTTTCAGAGTACTCTTGGCTTTATGTGACTCCATTTTGCTGATTTAAAGAGCAGATTGTTCGCTGTTAGATGATTTGACAGCAAATAAACAGAAATACAGAATGATAATACTGACATCTAAATTTGAAAAAAAAATATTCAGATGGACTTTCCATCGAAAATTGAAATTCAAGGTAAAAGCAATATTCTCCGTCCCAACCTCACCTCCCAAATAATCTATCCAGCCCAATGTGAAACAAAACAACGCCATCATGGGTTCCGGGCAATTCGATCGGATAAGTAACTGTTTGTAAAACGCCTCAAAAAAACAGGAAATCTTCCTAGAGTTCTTGATTACGATCCAATATCAAGCACCAGTTCAATAAAATTTTGTGAAATATCTAGATATTTTGTGCAACACTATGGCTTACGTAAAACAAACTTGCTTCTTGTGGATCACTTGTCAATGCGGTATATAAAAAATCGACAAGACATGTTTGATAAAATCTCAAACTATATTACTTAGTACAGACAGAAAGCGAGGATGTGAAAGAGGAGCGTACGCGTTGAAGGTCTCTCCATGCATGTTGTATGAAAATCGCGCTTACCTGGCATACTGAAGCGATGCGAAGAGAGATGGAAAGTGTGATCAAGCGTGAAAGCAGTTCGTATGGTGCTTCGACGCGCGAAAACGCTTGAAGATAATTTGAACTATTATTGGCAGCACTAATATTGCGCGTGAATTTCGAACTGATGAAAACAGTTGGGAGTAAACTAAATTAACAAACACAAAAGAAAAGTTCTTTTTTATATTTGAAAAAAAAAATGTGTGCTTTGTACCACTAAACTGATCTTATACAATAAAATTCCGCAACTCAAAATTATCACTCTGCCATTCCGTAGAAAAAAAAGAAAACCACAATGTTCCACGACTTATAAATAAGAGAGTCGATTTGTTATCAATCATTAAAACCATAGCTTTTACTTTAATAAAACGGGAAATTGCTCTCAAATTTGATCGATTATTACTCGTTCGGAAAATCAATATTTACTTAAAAATTAACTGCAATTGGAACCATTCGTGATCGTGTTTATAATATCGATGATTCAAGCTTAGAAAAGATTCCCATAAAACATTTACAGTACTCGTAGAAAAGGTATGCAATTAACATACTATTTCATTCCATAGATACAAATATGATATTATATCTATAACTAGTGTATTGTTTAATCTTCCAGTCGTCGCGCGGTTCACCACCGTCAAAACCACCACACTGCTGTTGAGGACGAAAAGCGAGTTTTTTTTTAAAAGTGTTGTACAAAATACAACATCGTGACGACTGAAGTGTTAAGTGAATTTAAAGAAATTATTCGTTCATAACAGCAGAAGTTTAATAATTTAATTTTGTGTGGAAAAAGGCATTCAATTTCAAAATTCTCGAAAATTATAACCTTTTTTGAAAAAATATTCGGTAGGCTTGATAGATATCATTTTTTAAATTTCTTTATAAGTATCATTTCAAATATTACATATATTTCTTCTGTGTGTTCTGTGTTGAATTCTCTGTGTTTTATTTTGAATTCTCTGAAGAGCTTTCTTCCTGGTTACAATTACAACAGCTAGTCCATATTGGTACAGCATACAACATGGTTGGCCTGAAAATTTGTTTGCATATCAAAAGCTTGTTCTTAAGACAAAGTTTTGATTTTCTATTAATAATGGGATAAAGACATTTTACATATTTGTTTCATTTGACTTGAATGACCTCAATGTGATTTTTGAAAGTTAAATTCTTATCTAGCATGAGCCCTAGATACTTAACTTCATCCGACCAATTTATTGGAACCCCTCTCAACGTGACAACATGTCTACTTGAAGGTTTCAAATAAAGAGCTTTTGGTTTATGTGGGAATATTATTAGTTGAGTTTTGGAAGCATTAGGAGAAATCTTCCATTTTTGCAAGTATGAAGAAAAAATATCCAAACTTTTTTGCAATCGACTACAGATGACACGCAGGCTTCGTCTTTTGGCGGAGAGGCCTGTGTCATCCGCAAACAAAGAGTTAACTCAGGTAAGTCAGATGTGAAAATATTGTATAATATTGGTCCCAAAATGCTGCCTTGGGGACACCAGCTCTTACAGGAAGTCTTTCAGACCTGGAGTTCTGATAATTAAGCATAAGTGTACGGTTTGATAGATAACTTTGAATTATTCTAACAATGTATGTTGGAAAATTAAAGTTTTTTAATTTTACGATCAAGCCTTCAGTACCAAACACTGTCGAATGCATTTTATATATCTAGATAAGCAAGACCAGTAGAATAGCCTTCAGATTTGTTGGAACGAATCAAATTTGTTACACGTAAAAGTTGATGAATGTCCATGGCGGAATCTGTTCATTGGCAAAACATGAATGTTCGTTGATGTGGGCCATCATTCTGTTCAAAATGACTTTTTCAAAATGTTTACTGATGAAGGAAAGCAAACTGATTGGACGATAGCTGGAAGCTTCTGCAGGATTTGTGTCTTGTTTTTAAATTGGTACAACCCTAGCATATTTTCATTTGTCAGGAAAATATGCTAATTGAAAACATTTGTTAAAAATATCAACTAAGAATGATAAGCTACTTTCGGGAATTTTCTTGATGAGGATGTAAAAAATTCCATCATCGCCAGGAGCTTTCATATTTTTGAATTTTTAAATTATAGTACTCATTTCTTCCAAATCAGTATCCCAGGAATTTTCGAAAACGTTCTCTTGATTGAGAATATTTTCGAAGTCTATTTTGAAGAACTTGATTTTCTATTGGACTAGTAAGTCCTTAATTAAAATTGTGCGCGCTTTCAAACTGCATAGCAAGTTTTTGAGTTTTTTCGCAATTAGTTAGTAGTAATTTGTTTTCTTCTTCCAATGCCGGTATTGGCTTCTGAGGTTTTTTTTTCAAAATTTTAGATAATTTCCAAAAGAGCCTAGGTACAATTGAGAAATTTTATTTTCAAAAGTTTTTGTTTCTTAATTGAGAAAAACGTTTCTTGATTTCTTCCTGCAAATCCGGCCATATAATTTTCATACCAGTATCGCGAATGCGTTGAAATTGCCTTCTCCTCACTTTTTTTTAAGACGGTTTATCATCATAGTCTATAATCACGTATTCAAATTTTACTTCACATTTCGGAACTGCAATGCTCCTGGCTTCAACAATGGAATTCGTTAAAGTTTCAAGAGCATTGTTTATATCAAGTTTTGTTCGAAAGAAATGTAAACAGATTAGAGTCAATTTATGTTCCATATATATACCAGTCGGCTAGATAGCTATCATCATTATACACAACCATTACCATATATGTTTTGATTTATTTTTGTTCTCTTGAATTAATTAATTTAACTTTTTAGTAGTTGTTTTGATAATATGTGATAGTGATTCATATTTAAAAACTATGTCACGAAAATCTATTCATTGGTTATTTAATTAATGTAGTCAATCGTGTATTCAATCAGATTAACAACAACTTATTTATTCTGTTATATTTTTTCCAATTTTTATGTTGTACCATGCCCACACAGTTACGGATCACCCACAGTGACGGATCACTTTGGCGTTCAACATCGAATAACTTGCCTAAAACATAAACTTTGACGTAAAACATATTTTTCCCATGTTATACTATTTGTCTTCTACCATTTTTAATGTCAAGCACAACATTCAACCGCTAAATAACGGTGTATTTGACAAATGTTTAGTTGTTACCACACAGCTATCATTGTATGGTCGTTTTCTGTAAGAAGTGCCGTCAGCATTCATAAGCTCCCACAGGTGGTAAAATTCAAATGTTATAGCATAAAGCATGCTTGTTCGCTTCGATTCAGTATGAATTCATCATTGGAAAACATTTTTCTTGATTGTTGATTCTAAATACCAAATATTAGCACTTCTAACTAGTGCTCCATAATATGGACCAGGAAATGATTGTTTACCATGTTTATGGATCACATCCAAAGAGTGTAGATTTCTGCCATTTTAAGCATTGGATTCGACATTTTTAGACAAAAGCACTAAGGATAAAACTAATAAAACATCAAGGTTTGTCAATTTCGTTTTTTAGCAGACAAAAATGGGTGGAAAACTTGGTATCGAGCGAAAACAGTTCATGTCTCAGTTACTACAATGCAGTATCACAAAAAAGGTCCAGCAATAATACTGCTATTTTTTTGCAGTAATATGTGACACATTGTTAACTTTCGTCAAATCAAGCAAAACAGATGCATTGAGTTGAAAATCTCTTGATTTTGCGCACTGATCCGTAATGTGTCACAATTTGATCCATAATATGAAAATTGATCCATAATATGGTTTTCAGAAACCGATACAAAACCGATTCAAAACAGTTTACTATATGAAGATCCAATTTGAAACGATTCAATTCGTGCTTTAAATTACATTTACTATGTAGTTTTATTGAATTTTATAGGTTGGACTCCACACTATTTGATCCATAACTGTGGGGTCATGGTATATACTCTGAATGATAGCCTATGATTGCTATTTCTGCTTGTTTCATCCAAGTTGTATCGGCCCTACATTGTAATTTCTAGCGGACTTGAGTGCGGATGATGACGAAAAATAAACATGATTAGTGATTTAAATGGTTTTCTTCGCACGCCATCGAGAAGCAGTCTTCCTGCTTGATGAGAAATGATTTTAACAAACTTGCTACATTCTACAGAGTCGCCTTTACAGGCCTCTGTTGATGCGAATGGGACATGGGAAAGGAGAAGAAACCGAATAAAGCAGCCGTGCGCGCTCTCTCTCTGGTCGCAGGCAGCATGCTGTTGCCGAAGCACAAAATCAATGAAAACACGGAGCGCATTGAAACTCTTTCGAAACCTCTCCCAGTATGCCATACCATTTTTACCTCTTCTCTTCTCTTTTCGCCAACACTTCACTTCACTTCTCTTCTCTTTCGGTATGCCATCGGCCTAAGGTGAATGCGGCCGTTGGAAGTAAGGCTGTTTCGTTCATGGTGAACAAGACACCAGCGGAGATGGACCACAAGAAGTCGACTTTCGTGGTTGATTCTGGATGTAGCGATCATCTAGTGAATAGCTTGGAGTGCATGCAGTCGGTGAGGAAGCTCAAGGAACCGTTCGTGATCGATGTGGCCAAAGATGGCGTCTCGATTGTTGGTAAATATGAAGGTGAAGTCCTCGGATTTTCCAAAGAAGGCGTGCGGTTTGAAGGGTTTGAACTGAAGAATGTGATCTTCGTACCTGAGCTGAGAGGTAACCTGTTGTCCGTGAAGAAGATGTACCAGGGTGGCATTGACGTGATGTTCACAACCCGTGGTGGAAAGCATCAGGCTGTGATGAAGAAAAAGAACGCAATAATTGGAGTAGCACTTCTAAGAGGTAATTTGTACGAACTTGATTTAGATTTGAACGTGACGGGAGCCACAGCAAATGTGTGTGCTTCGGATGCTGGGAACCTTTGGCATCGTCGTTTGGGTCACGCCAGCCAATCTACGATGAACACGCTGGCCCGGTTTAACATGGCAGAAGGGTTCGGTCCTAAAGTGAATGCTGTTGGATTCTGTGACACCTGTGTGCTTGGAAAGCAATGCAGGGAACCCTTCGACGGACATCGAGTTAGAACTAGTCGTCTGCTGGAGCGGATACACTCGGATGTGTGTGGACCGATCGATCCTCCGGCTTGGGACGGGTCGAAGTACTTTGTCTCATTCATTGACGATTGGAGCCATTTCGCTTGCGTGTACACAATGAAGAAGAAGTATGAAGTATTTGGTCTTTTTCAAGAGTTTGAAGCGATGGTGACTGCCCAGTTTGAAAAACGAATCAGCAAGCTTACCGTTGACCAAGGACGAGAGTACGGTTCGAAGGAACAAAGGGCGTTCTACAAGCGGAAGGGGATACAAATGCAGCCTACCGTTGCATATTCCCCGCAACAAAACGGTGTTGCTGAGAGATTCAACCGTATGCTAGTTGAGAAGGTAAGGACGATGCTGATTGATTCGAATATGCCGAAGTACATGTGGTGCGAGGCTGCGCTTGCTGCTACGTATATCTTGAATCGTTGCCCTACTTAAACCATATCCTCGGCATGAAGATACGGTACGATCGGTCAAGCGGAAAGATGACGTTATCTCAAGAAAATAGTCTGGAGAAAATCTTCCAGAAGTTCGGCATGTCGCAGTGCAACCCTACAAGGACCCCGATGGAGAAGGGTTTGCAGCTCGATCGTAAAGTAACCAAAGCCTTTGACGAACCGTACCGTGAACTTTTGGGGAGCCTGATGTACGTGATGGTGTCCACGCGGTCGGACATCTGTTTTCCAGTCGGGTACCTTGGGAGGTTCCAATCCCAACCCGGACAGCAGCACTGGACCGCACTCAAACGAGTGGTGCGTTACCTAAAAGGAACGATGGACCATTGCCTTACGTTTTACCGAGATGACCGAGCGCTAGCCCTGATCGGATTCGCGGATGCAGACTGGGCTACCGACACAGAGGACCGGAAGTCAGTTAGCGGATTCGTTTTCCAAGTGTATGGATCAACGGTTGTATGGTCAAGCAAGAAGCAGACGACGGTGGCCACTTCGTCAAGTGAAGCAGAGTATGTGGCATTGAGTGCTGCAGCATCGGAAGCAGTATGGCTGGCCGGAATCCTCGGTGATTTAGGTGAGAAGACGATCGAGCCAGTGACCATATTCGAAGACAACCGTGGATGTATCGGTATGGCCAAGAACGTGGAGAGCAAGAGAGTGAAGCATATAGACATCAAGCATCATTTTCTGCGAGATCTTGTTGCTGCTGGGAAGTTGCTAGTCGAACCGATTGCGAGCGTAAACCAACTAGCTGGCTTCTTCACAAAGGCCTTGGACGTTGGACGATTTGAGGAACTTCGGAAGAAGCTAGGAGTGTCCCAACGAGAGGGGGTGTAAACGTAGTAGCCGTTGGTTTACTGACGTGAGCGCCCGCACAATTTTTTCAACCCTATTCCACATCAAGACACCGAAGTGTACAGACCGTTTCCTGTTAATAAACATTATTCGTTATTGTTAGAACCCGTGTCCTGGTCATTTCTCCCAGCCCCGTTCGCCTCAGATTCCATCAATAAAAATATTTATAAAATGATTTGAAAGAGTCTTCAAAATCAGTTTGAAATTTTTTTCTATTTTATCTTAATTATAAAATAACTTTTTCCTTAAAATGGGATTCAGATTTATGGACATCCAGCGACGTACCCAGAACTGCCGTAAATTGCAAGTCAGTCCCACATGTAAAAAGTAATCATTGAGAAAATGGGATGTGAAGTTTTCAAACTCGTTTTCTATATACATAAATTTTCGAAAAATTATGGGACAATTTAACTTGGATTTTTTTTTAATTTTATCGAACAAAAAGTATTTTCTCGCTAGCGCATATCAAAGATCATTGGATAATATGTTGAAAACTGATGTCAACTAAATTTTGACGAACATCTAAATGGGATGGGACGAACATGAAATCAGGGCTTGTAGGGACTAATAGTCTTGCCTGAAAAAAAAATAACATGAACCACGAGTTTGATTCCTCATTTGAACATACATTTCACTAATGGTGGTAAGCTCCATCGAAGTTACGACGCCAATCGCGTATTATCCTCGATTTTACTATAGTACTACGCGATTGGCGTATTAACTTCGATGTAGCTTACCACTATAAGACTTTTTATGAACATTACGACAAGTATTACTGCTCGTTTTACTGTAAATTTCCTCCACATAATACTCCAAAGACCTCTTCAGGAGTTTGTTTTATGATTTTTACGAACTTTTTATGTAATTCTTACAAGAAATGTTTAGATACTTTTAAGAGTTCAATCTGGATTTTTCTAAAAAAAAACGCACTTTTTCATTAAAACTTCACTTTGGTATCTACCACGTCTGATTTTCTTAATACAAACCATGGTTTTAGCTCAAAAGATCATCATATTAGTTGTTCTTTTTATCATTGCGAAGAAATTTCTTCGAAGATTCCATCAGGAATCCCGCCACAGATCGTACCAGACATTTTTCAAGAAAGTCCCAAGTTATTCAGAAAATTATCCATTGATTTCCCTAGGATTTATTCAATTTTTTTTATAACCCCAAGACTTCTTCAAAGATTTTTTCCAGTTATTTATCCAGGGATGTCTCCAGGAAAATGTCAAGAAAATTTTTCAGACTTATTTGCAGAAAATTTTGAAAAACCCGCGAGGAATTTTTAAAGAAAATCCCAGAGTAGGTAGTTGCTGGAACCTTGAATGGAGTTTTGAAGAATCCATGGAGATTTGGAAATTGCATTTGAAACAATATTAGTGAAGTGCTTGAACCGCAGCAATAATGCTTTGATAAAACGGTGGAGACATTTTTAGAAGCAAATAATAGGGAATCACAGGTTGAATTTATCAAAGAATTCTTGGAAAAGTTTATAATTGTTTTCATCAAATAATTGGGTTTATTCTGCGCGGCGTGTGAGGTGAGACGAATCGAATGAGGTGACAATTGTCGACTCGCTCCCATTTGATTAACATTAGTCTTCTCACGACATTCGCGGTGAAAGCGACTCGTCTCGACTCACTCGTCGTGTAGAATAAGAACAAATGTCTTTAAGAATTTTAAAGCGATTCCGGAGAGTTATTAGGGATGATTTTTTTTCCAAAGAATCCTTATAGAAATGTTTGGATTAAATGGAAAAAGTCGTGTGAAATATTGACATTTTTCAAAAACTGTGGAATGATCCTATGTGGAAGAACTTCTGTAGGACCTGGACTAAGACTAAGCTTACCGGAAAATGTACTCTCGTACCTGTTGTAATTTTTACACTTTTCCTACAAAATTTTATTATTTCATATGCTCATAAAAGATACCCAACTTGAACTGAGAAATGTACTTGCCTAAAAGGACATATTCTATTGTTTATTACTGTTTCGCAACAATTTCCCTGAATGTAGCCAAAATTCCCTGAGAATTCCAGGTTTTTTCCAGGTTGAAGAAAATTCCCTGATAATTCCAGGTTGAAGAGCTAGAAGGCTAGCGGTAAAAAATATTAATGATAATTCATCTGCTAGGTGGCGCCAATAACAGTATTTCTTTTCTATGTATTGAGAAAGTTTATATGTTCGGCAAAGTTTTTTTTATTTTGGCATGGTTTGATTTTGGCAACACGGGAATACATATGCAAAACAATGGATCATGGGTCAGTCAACAATCGTGCTAATCTCGAAATTTCTGTGAGCCGTCTTGAAACTTACCGTGTTAAATTTAATTCGTGGTCATTATCACGTTGATAGAAGTTTCAATAGAAACAACCGTTTTATTTTGCACGGTTTGATTTGAGCATCATAAAGGTTTTTTGGCATGTTGCCAAAATCGAACATGCACTTTATATCTGGCGGTGAAAAATTTGATTGAATTCATCCGCTGGAAGGTTGTTGTCTACAGTATATATTTCTAGACTGCGATGGTAGGATTTTTGCTATCCTTTAATCCTGATAAAATTCTTAATATTTTAAGAATATACTATCGGCTACGATTATCCCTATAGTTGAGCAAAATAATTAAAACCGTTTAATTTTTATTGAGAAAGATATTTCACTAGAAATTTCCCGAATATCAAAACGTTTGTTTGAAAAAGACGTTTGTGGGGATTTTGTTTTTCTCCATTATGTACAACCGGTACTAAAAATATTTCTCTGAATATATTTTTAATATCGTGAAGTGTATAGTTTATCTGGCCAATTTTGCCATACAAAATGATTCCATATAGCTTTTTGATTTATGTGCATGTATAATATATAAGCATTACGCGTTGAGTATCGATTTTTTCGGTACAGAAATCCCCTTCAATTTTGATTATTCATGGAAATAACTTTTCACACAATCCCAGTAAATTAATGTTTTCGATATCGAGTTAAAGAACATCAGCTCACGGAGTTTTTAATAACTCAAAACTCAAAAATAAAATCAACAAGTTTTGTTATCAGTGACATTATTTGTTATTACTTAAGCATTTACTTGTACTCAGACTGCTCTAACTTTAAACCTTAGCGGTGAGCATCAAGTTGAGCATTTAAACCGTTGTCTATAACATTTCCGTTGGATTGTTTTAAGAAAGATTTTTGTTGCTTAAAAAAAATCCTAAAAGACCGATATTTTAGCGTACGAAGATCTTGGAATAAAATTCTTCCTCAAAAATATACGGCAGCGCCACTAAAACTCAAACCAACTTGATCCCTATTAGGTAGACTTCAGCCATCCAATATTATTTGTCGAAAAACTAACCTTCCTGCTTATCATGTTGTTAAATTATATAAGTTCCATGAAAATATCACTAGTGATATCTAATGAATAAAATTTGAATCAATTGCATTACGAGCTCACCAAATTCAGAATATTGGAGAGGTTACTAGCACCATATAGCGAATTAATATTGGTTCAGTTTTCCATTTCAGATTGCCCTTGATGTATTGAACATCCAGTGTTGGTACATTGACACTCAAATCTCAACCATGAGGTTCTCCCACAAAAGCCAAATCTTTTGAGATATGCTTCGAAATTCTCACGAATGATTTTTGGATGCAAAATCACTTGCTCACGCTCATGCCGTCGAAAATATTCAATCATGAAACACATTGAGTGTCTGTCAAAACCCAATGTTATTGTTTACATTAGAAAGGTTCGTTATAGGCCTTTTCATGTGACAGATTCGTCTATGCATTTGTTTACATCGGTGGAGGACCGGTGCTAACACGGGCCTGTCATTTTCATAGAAGAAATGTCAAAGTGCTTCCCGATCAGCTGATTTGAGACGTCATTTGAATAGGCCTATAATTCTAGCAGAAAAACTACACGGGAAAAAATTCTGTGGTAAAAATAACTATTGTAGCTGACTACGCCCATTCTTAAAACTACCATGGAAATTCAGACCAATATACTATGTTTACGGTACACCCCACCGCATTACTGGTACATTTGACAGAAATAATTTACAACAATCTGATTTCAACTACAGACATGGTAAAATCAAGCGCATTTCTGGTCTGCTGAAAATTGCCGGTGCGAGCGCTTAAGCTAACCCCCTAGAATGGTAGTTTTTACAGCACAATTTTTTTGCGTGTAGGAATTAGGACTCTACACAGAAAGAAAAATCCATGTAAATTTCAGCGAAAAATCATGCACATAAAGGGAATGCCAGATACGTCGCAAATTTACATGACACATCGTGTAAAATTATATCAACATCGTGTAAATTTATGCGAATTGACGCGTAATCGGCTAGAGTCCATGCTAGATTACACGATGTTTAGCGGAAACTTACATGATGTTGATGTAATTTTACACGATGTGACGTGTAGATTTGCGACATATCTGGCATTCCCTTTATGTGCACGATTTTACGCTGAAATTTACACGGATTTTTCTTTCTGTGTATGTGGAAATGGACTCGGTATAGTCGTTAAAACATACGCTTAGGACTTGGGATACGACCCATCTAAGAGATAATCATTACAAATTTTAGTGACGACTTCCTTCTGAAGGGAAGTAAAGCCGTTGGTCCCGAGATGAACTAGCCCATAGCTCGTTATTTTTCTTGGCATTACGTCCTCACTAGGACAGAACCTGCTTCTCAGCTTAATGTTCAATGAGAACTTCCACAGTTATTAACTGAGAGCTTTCATTGCCAAAGTTGCCATTTTTAGTATTTGTACATCGAATGGCAGGTACGATGATACTCTATGCCCAGAGAAGTCAAGGAAATTTTTCTTACGAAAAGATCCTGGGTCTACGGGAATCGAACCCAGATGTCTTCACAATGGCTTTGCTTTATAGCCGCGGACTCTAACCACACGGTGAAGGAAGGCTCCACCAAAAAATCTCGTAAATGAAATATAAGGCTTTGAATGAAAAAAAGCATATAAAACAAATTGATGATCCAACTTATGTATTGTGGCTGTTGAGCTGCGTAAGTTACAAATTAAACGTGAAAAATCTCGAACATCAAATTATGAGAATTTAAAAGTTTCGCCACGATGTAAACAACTATGTCGAAGACAAACTGGAGCCACCCAACATTGATCTGATTGTTAACTCTTGATACATAAAATTGAAGATAATTTGTTACTAACGCCACCTAGCGGATAAATTCCCAATTAGATTAATTGCTGCCAGATAGCTTTTGATCTGCTGAACAACTTCGCCGAAGACACCAACCTAAAAGCTCATCAAGATCTTTAGATATAGATGATTGAAGAAAAGTTGTAACTGGCGCCACCTAGTGGAGAAATCTTCAACTAATTTTGTTATTGCCTGATAGCCCTTAATCTGATGAACATCTTTGCCAAAGATACCAACCTTCTAGCTCATCAGAATCTTGAGATATAGAAGATTGAAGAAAATTTGTAACTAGCGCCACCTAGCGGATAAATTCCCAAATAAGATTGTTACTGACAAATAGCTTAGGGTCTGCTGAACAACTTCACCGAAGACACCAACCTTCTCATCAGGATCTTGAGATATAGAAGATTGAAGAAAATTTGTAACTAGCGCCACCTAGCGGATAAATTCCCAATTCAGATTGTTACTGACGGATAGCCCTTAGTTTGCTGAACAACTTTGCCGAAGACATCAACTTTCTAGCTCATCTGGGTTTTGAGATATCCGTTGAATGGACGATGTGGCCAATTTTGGTACCCCAAGACAATCCGGAATAACTCCGGAACCACGTGGACCATATTCCCAAGTGTCCTGGACCATAAACTAGAAGAGTCTTTTGTGAAGTTCTGAAAATTTCAACAAATTCCATCGAGAATCAAAAAAGTTATGCACATTTTAGTGTAGTTTTTGCATGTGAAAAGTATGTTGGCTGGATGAAGGTTAAAAAATCGCTTGAAAATCCCCGGAGAACTTTCAGAGTATCCCTAAAACAGATCCTGGATTGCCTACTTTCAGGCAATTTGGACACGTAATACACGTGTTTTCGGGATGCATTCAATTGTCATTCCTTTGTAAGGTTCCCGTTAATTGGCTTAAGGACTTTTACACATTATTTAGTAATTTAAGGTTAATCGTATAACTTGTGATGTCGCTCTAAAAGCCATTGTTAATTCAGTGTGTAGCACCTTGTTTCTAAGCAAATGAATTGAGCTCTCGTCGAGCGGTATCACGAACACATGCGCAAATTTGCTGGTTGAAAATACTGCCATTTGATTTTGCTGGGAACAGCTGATCTTTGTTTATATTTTCCACCAGCAATTTTTAAGTAGTGGTGGTGACATGTACCGTGTATGTACACGAGCGCAGAAACCACTATGGTCCAGAATGGAAACTGTCACCACTGGGAGATAGAAGAGGATCTTATCTTTATCGTAACATTGTTGAATAAGGCATAGGGGAACTGTGGGTAAAATGCACTGGAGAGGGGGGGTAGGGGGTTAAAATGAACAGGTTTGTGTTTTACGGTAATTATGCTATAAATCTATGCAAAACATTGCACCATCCTTAATCCTCAGACAAAGGAGCTATTTCGACAACTCTAGCACGATCTAGAACTGTCAAAAGCTGGAAAAGTAAACAAAACCAAAGTACGCTTCTCCGTTTTCGAATATGATGTAAATTTTCACACGTGGAATTTAAGGTTTTTAATGACAAACCATCAAAAATCTGTTGAACTGCGTAGCACATCATATCTTTAAAGTATTTATGATAAGTAGATGGAAATTGAAAGTATTTTTATCTTTTAAATTCTTAGAACAAATTACTTGAATAAATTGATTATTTGGGGGTAAAATGAACCACTCGAGATGGGGGTAATATGAACACCATAGCAGGACGAATACTACCGGATTTTACTTCAGATGCCGAGAGTTTTCCGGAGGAAATACAAAGACAGAAATGGACAGTGATCATGATGGTCGCAGCTAAACGTTCCATCGATTCCGGAATGTCTGTGAGATATGCATTGATTATGTACCAGATGCCGAGAGTCATGCCGCAACCCGTTCAATTTGAATGGTGTTCATTTTACCCCCATTGTATGCTCATTTTACCCCCAAGTATATGTTCATATTACCCCCGTTACATTTTAATTTTACCCACATGTTTGGAACATTGACACTGTTGTTGAAAGAAATTTTCAAAATTATAATAATGTTGATAAAATTATATTTCCATCACAATATTTCAACTTGTTACATTGCATAAACATCCTTGTTCAATTTTGAGCAATTGAAAAGGTATCTGACAGCTTCATAAGCAAGAAAACATGAAAATTGCTTAGGGTGTTCATTTTACTCCCAGTTCCCCCAAATCCATTCGTTTGCTCGGTAACAACAAGTTACACAATCGGTTACCAATGGCTTTAAAGGCGAGATCACAGGTTATGCGAGAAATGATCAAACATTGAAAAATTAACATTTATTGTAACAAAAAACCGTATCGTGGCTAAAAACGTATGGGCCCATTCCCAACTTTCATAACGCTGAAGGGGGTGGGTGGGTGTCCTTCAGATGTTACAGCTCATACATAATTTGTAAAATAGTCATACAAAAAGTGTTACGAGGGGGTGGGTGGGTGTCAAAATTGGCCAATTTCAGCGTTATGAAATTTGTGAATAAACCCTATACGTATATGAGACAGATGCGCAGATCAAACTGTTATGGACATCATATTTTCGAAGTCATAAACTCCTTGTGATATTGAATAAAACTCCCCCACTTTTCAAGTGTTAACTTATGTGAAAGCATTGGTTTTATTAAGTGGTTCGTCTTCATGGTGAAGTAAGATGAGTACAAATTATTACGATTATAATGTAGAAGAGTGATTTATAAGAACACGACCGTGCTTAGCGGACTAAATAGTAAGAGCGATGCAGATAGAGCGAAAACCGAGAACTCCCAACAATTTAATGTTGGCATTACGCGCAAACCATCGATTTGATCAAACTTTCACGTTTTTATTAACCCTTCAGACTGCTCATGCCCGCACGCATAATCTCGTCCACAAGCAGCAGGTTACTGGCGATGACGGTGCAGGAGTTGAGGATTTGCTTCTTCACGATATAGTTATCGAACACACCGAGATCGACGGGTTTCATCGGTTCTCCGGTCGACAGGTCCAGCCCAATCGGTTCCTCACTGAGGCGGCTTTCCTCCTGCAAGCGGACGATTGTGTCCTGGGCATCGTAACCGCTGTTGGTGGCCAGAACCTTGGGGATCACGAGCAGAGCGTCGGCGTAGGCTTGGATAGCCAGACGGGTCTTTCCCTTGACGTCCTTGGCATGGTCCTTGAGCTTGTTGTGGCAACGAACTTCGAAGGCTCCCGCTCCCGGGATCACCTTCTTGTCCTCGACGGCGTTATTGATCGAACGAAGTCCATCACGGACGGCATCCTTGATCTGGGTCAGAGTGTACTTGTTGGGTCCCTTCATCAGGATTGTGACAGACAGTGGGTTCTTGCACTCTTCAACGAAAGTGAACTTGTTCTCACCCAAGACGTGTTCGTAAACCAGACCGGCGTATCCCAAGCAGGACTCGTCCATGTTATCGAACGAATTCATGGCAATGCCTCCGCAAGCCAAAGCCAAACGTTCCATGTTACGGCGCTTAGCCCGACGCAGGGCCATGATTCCCTCCTTGGCCAGCATGTCTAGCGACATCGGATCGATGCCCTTCTGGTTGATCACGACGAAAGTCTTGTCGTTTCCTTCGCAAACCTTACGCTTCAGTTCGATGACCTTCTTGACGCGCTCCTCAATGAACTCGCGCTCGGCCAGCACAAACTTCTCCCGTTCTTCGGCGGTCTTGTAGAAGAATCCGGAATTGACTTCGCTCTTCTCGTACTCCATCGAAACGTTGCACGTAAGAATGTAGGCATTCTCCAGACGCTTCGGCATATCCGGGTGCCGTGAACCGTGATCCATGACGATACCCTTGACCAGCTGGGTATCTGTGGCGGACTTGTGCTGCATCTCCATCAGCTCAACCATGTGCAGATCAACGGGCTTGCCCTCGGTCCGGATGGCCAAGACGGCCTCGACGCAGACGTCCGTCAGCAAATCCGCCAACTGCGGGTGAACCTTCGTCCTCAGCGAAGTACGGGCAATGTTCAACAAACCCTCCCGGTTGATTTCGATCGGGTGGGCCATCTGGTCCAGAATTTGCAACGCTTGCTGGCGAGCCTGGTCGTAACCTTCGGCCAGAATGCGAGGATGCAGCCCGTCGGAAATGTACAAATCCGCCTGCTTCAGGAGCTCTCCGATGAGCAAAACGGTGGAAGTGGTTCCATCGCCGGTCATATCGTCCTGGGCGGTACTGGCCCGGGCAATCAACGAAGCCGTCGGGTGCTGGATCTGCATCTCGTGCAACAGGACATTGCCATCCTTGGTGATTTTGATGTCGCCGGCTCCGGACACCAACCTGCAAAAACAGAATAACAGGGCTGTTAGAAAAAAAAAACTTCTAAATCGTGTATCCTAGAAAATCGTGACTTGTGAAATTCGTTCCGCGACAAAAAAATGTTTCTAAATGACATTGATAGAAAAAAATGCAGAAACGAACAGTGGAATTATAATACCATTGTACTATGGTCCAGAAAGCAGTTTTACGCGGAATTTTGAGCTTAAAGCTAAGGGCCCTATTTTATAAGTCGAGTCGACCAAAAACGACTCGACTGGAGTCACTGTCGACCAAAAATGTTGCTCGACTTGGCTTTGTCACTCGAGTTTTTCGACAGCCCTCACTCTATGTGACTGGATTACTATGGGAGTCGACGGGTGACATCTGAAATATGCATGCTTACTTTGATCGACAGTGATTACAGACGAGTCACTTGAATCAGCTCGATTTACAAAATAGACCCCTAAGTATGCTGTTCCGCTCAAGAAAAGTAAAAATTTCTGCGGAAGAAATGGTCAAGAAATTTTCTACAGTGAGCTCCATTTGAAACGACTTTCTTTTCAACTGCGTACTGCGATCAAAGAAAAATGCTTTTCTTGACCATTTCTTGCAAGAAACTTTCCACGCATCGAGATAGGCGATTACATTTCTGTTGAAGTGCATACCTACTTCGCTTTAGAATGAGACATTAAACGAAAACGGTCTTCAACAAAGATGTTTGTATTAGTTAGGCCCTTTGTTTGGTGTTATTGAAAATTCGGGTGGTCCACATTATCAAAGAAAAAGTGTAACTAACTTTCTTATTTGCAGAAATTATATTATACATGCTCCAGCAAAGTTGTAGGCCATCCAATTTCAAGGAACTTTGCCAATAAAAAGTGTTTTTGCATCTATCAAATTTATCGATTTCGAGTTTTTTTTCCTACGGTGACATTCGTCGAAAATAGTGACCAAGAAACTAAGAAATGATTTGCTCCCAACCCTGATATAAATTTCTCAATGCGAATAAAGAGTGTCTACTCGTTTACTGAAATGAAATTCCCTGATATTTCCAGGTTTTTTTCAGGTCTTAAGAAATAATTCCTGGCTCAAGAAAAACTCTTAAATTCTATTGAATTATAAATTTTGAATGAATTTGAATTCATTTCTAACAATAGGTCTTAAATGGATTCAAAACACTTCAACTAAAAACAAAGATTTCTTTAGTTCTTTAGTGATTATTTTCCAAGGAATTCCCCCTACAATTTCATTTTAGAAACCTCAAGAATACAATATGGATTTTTTGAAGAAGAACCACAGAAAACACCTCAGAGATTTCATTGGGAATTCCTCCAGAGATTCCCCAACAAAGACTTAAGTTCTCCAGACAACGATTCTTCCATCGCTTTCTTTTGGGCACTCTCAAAAATACCCGTTTGGGACATCTAGAAAAAAAAGTATCTTCTCCAGAAAGCAGCTCTTTCATAGAATCACCTACAACATTGATTTTCAGGAATATCTTTGACATTTCAACTTGCAATTTCTCTGTAAATACTTTCTGAATGTACCCTATAGATTCCTTTTAAGATTTCTTAAGAAATTACTCCAGTAATTCTTTGAGATATTTCCCAAGTAAGTCTTCGAATATTTTTTCAGGCATTTTTAAAAGAATATCTCTAAAGAAATTGCATGCAAATTTTTCAGAAATTATTAGTTAAATGTTTGATAAACACCTGGACGAGTAATATTTTAGAAGAAAACCTAAAGTAAACTCCGATGAAGCTTGTATAAGGTTCAAAGTACATAACTCTTGATGAACAAGGATCCCCGAAAGAACTCCTAGACACTTGAGGAAGTTTGAGAAGATTTCCTAGATCAATTGTTAAGATATTGAAAACAAAAATCAATCGAATAGCTTATCCCGTAGGATTTTCAGAATTCTAATTCCTTGAATAACATAGGAAGGAATTTCCAAAGAAGTTTGTATGAGAATGATCGGAGCAATTATTGGAAAATTTGCAGTGGTGTTAGCTGGTGTAGAACCTTGAATAAACTTTAGAAGATCCCAAGGGTATTTTATTCGAGAAATTCATTGGAAAACGTTTCGATGAATGCTGAAGAAACTCCTAGAAAAATAATCAATAGGAGCATTATGATGAATCGACGATCGAGTTTATTGGGAAGTCCTTCCTTCCTGATAGATTTCCTCGAATAACCCCTCGAGAAACTGTTGGAACGATTCCTGGAAGTAACCATAAATGAACTCTAAAGGAATTAACATGAAAAAGCGTAGGAATTCTTGTGCGATTCCTTGGTAAAATATCTAAAGCATAAGCATTGATGACCGTACAATTCGTAGTCGCTACTCCGTGATTGACCAGAATAATCGAAGTTGCACAAGGAACCAAGAGATCAGTGGCGATTCCCCAACCTGAAATTTACCTGTTCCACGAATAGAAATTCTTGATTTTATGCAACCAATTTGCGTCTATTAAGTGAAGATTTGCTAGAAAGGAAGATTCCGATTATTTACTATTGGCTTTATGATCTCAATTTGTCGAAAAAGGCATTTTTAGATGCGTAGAACACGTAAAAAGTGAGGTTACGAGTCGCTTCTGCAAGAGATGTAGCTTGGGAGTAGCTTTCCATCTTCAATGTACACTTTCGAGAACTCCAAACATTGAAAAGTCAATAACGGCGCCGGCCATGTCCTTACGGTCATCGGGGGAAGGGAAGGAATGTTAGTGTGACATCCATTGTTACTAGAAACCGAGATCATCTCTGCATTTCCATGGTTGTCACGAGAAGGAGTTTTGTTAGTTGAGAGGGATCATAGCTACATGATCAGGATTCACCTTGGTAAGTGATGCGATTCATGCAACCTCAGTTCAAAAAATCACCTATCAGCACTATAAAGACAACGTGGTAAGTCGACACTTTTAGCGTCGAACCATTAAAAGGTTATTTTTTATAATGATAAAATCAAATAAAAGGAAAGGTTTGGGATTTTTAATGTTAATGTACAAGAGTCTATGTCGACACTTACTATGACGAACTGTTCATATTTTGTTAAAACAAATTATTTAAGTAACATTTCCATCGTTCTCATGATAAATATAAGTTTTTTTTTCAATATATTGTACATTTAAAATGAAATCATGAAACGAACTCACCAAATTGATCATCAATCCTTGATTGGGCAGCTATAAGTTACTTAAATCAGCATGGTCATTTCACAATAGCAAAATATCACTCCGGTGATGCGAAAACGTGAACTCGATTTGAACGTGCACCAATACGAGAAAAAAAAATCGACGACACAAAAACAAACGATTTTTTTGGTGAAGATGAAACGAAGCCAAAACTCAAGCGGTTCAAGCTGAAAACCTAATCGATTGGTCACCACCAGCGAGTGACCAATCGATCAAGTCCCCAGCCCGATCCGCTGTCCGGCTCTCCAGATTCGCGCTCCCGAAAATCTAATGTTCGGCGTCGATGCATCTTCACCTTCCGCTTGGCCTTTAACAAACCACTGCCCAGCACAACGCGTGCAGAATAGTCCGTTTTATTTCCGCTATAAGCACTTTTTATCAAAAACTGCACCAGCCGTTTCACCAGCCGAATTTAATAATTTTTTCTTGTGCGATTCCTTGGTAAAATATCTAAGCGAATTTCTTCAAAACTATGGTGGGTTTTCTCGAAGAAATTTCTGTATATGAATGTTTGGAAAATTCTTTAGAGCAACAACTGGAGGAATCGATTGAAGAATTAGTGCATAGTTTGGGATAATTTTCGAAAAAATAAATCAAAGAAATAAATTAAAAAATTACGGGAGCACAATCTAAAGAAATTCCTCTAAACATCCTTCGAAAATTCGGTGGATGAATTTCTGGGATAATTGGTAGAGAGAACTCTATAAAAATATCTCGAGAACATTTTTGAAAGTATTCCAGATCAAATCTCTTGGAATTACTGGGATATTTCTTTAAGCTTTTCCTTGAGGGATCTGAGAAAAAATCTAGATGAGCCTATTGAATATTCGCATTATAGTCTCTGAATGTTACTGTGTAAAATTATGTATCAGGATTAACTGCAAGCAATATAATGAATATAGTGACTTGAGAGACAATTTTGTTCAAAATATAGACTTTAGAGATCATCCTTCAAGTGGGACCCAGATAGCCGTAGCGGTAAACGCGCAGCTATTCTGCATGACCAAGCTGAGGGTCGTGGGTTCGAATCCCACAGGTCGAGGATCTTTTCGGGTTGAAAATTTTCTCGACTTCCCAGGGCATAGAGTATCTTCGTACCTGCTACACGATATACACATGCAAAAATGGTCATCGGCATAGTAAGCTCTCAGTTAATAACTGTGGAAGTGCTCATAAGAACACTAAGCTGAGAAGCAGGCTCTGTCCCAGTGGGGACGTAAACACCAGAAAGGAGGAGGAGATCATCCTTCAAAAATAGAAATTTTTCGACTTGCTTTAAAATAGACACCAAATATCTTAAAAGAGAGGATAACCAACACTGCAAAGGAAATAAAATGATTTTTTTGTATTTCATTAGAATTTCTACAAAAAAACAGGAATGCTTAAAATATATTCTGAGATCGGGCTGAGTTCTGACGAAAAAGGTCTATTCAGAAGTTCCATTAAAAAGTATTCATTTTACTGGTGTATGCGTGAATCTTTTACATTAATCAAAAAACACTGCGGAACAATTTCTTTGTTTCAAGCATCAATATACTGCTGTTTACTTAAATTAAAGTTACTGAAACCATGGTCGTTTTCAAAAATATTTTCTAGTTTTTGAAATATTGGGTGTTGAAATGCATTGTTTAACGACTACAGTCAACTTACATGCAAAAACCAGCTTATATGAAGATTTATTTGCTTAGTTTACTACAGAATTCAAAGTTGATGTGTAAGAGAATACTTTTCTACGAGTTTCATGATACTTTCAAAGCTCAAAATTTATTTGTTGATGTATTAGAAAAGTATGGTATCTTGCCATTTATGCCATATAATAGGAACGAACGAATAATTTTGTGTGACGATGGCGGCATGTTGATGAAATCGATTTATTCAACATTTATTCGTGCATTCAAACCAAATCCTACAAAATCCTATTCTGGTGATTATTGGTGGGATAGATCACTATATACCAATCATAGTTTAACTTTCAACATTAAAAAACAGCATTTTATACTACTTTGAGGATCAGTAGCTCAAAATTGTAATGTGCTGGAACATTTTCATTTGATCTTTGAGACACCCCAAAATGTTTTCTTTGTGAAGCTGCATAATATTGAAATCTTTAATCATGCAGATTTATATCCTGCAACAAACAGACATTTTTTCCGGAATACGAATAATCGATGATTATAGGGTATCCGTCCTATTATGGAGGACTTAAGCACGGTGTTAAAATTAAAATCGTATTGCAGTGTCCAAAATCTAAATATTATGGTATTTTGCAATGTTAAGTGTTAAAACTATTCTTTATCTGGAGTATAGTGAAGTAAAAAAGTAATTTTTGGAATCATACATACATTTTTTTGACATAAATCTGAAGCTCTTCCTCTGTCCTATTATTGCGGTATTTTGTCCTATTATTGCGGTAGTGCCGTCCTATTATTGCGGTATACCAAAAATCATAGATTTTATTACATTCAATAAACATTCAATACCACACAATGTTCGAGCATTGAAATTATGCTTCCTCTATGTTAATGACACTGCACGGTACTGTCAGTTTGTGTGACTTTGGACCTATCTATGAGGAAAACTAATTCATTACTTTATGTCACTATTCGAAAACAAATCAACAGAATCGAATGATTTTCTGTCGGTTTCGTCTTCTCTTTCGTCGTAGGTGGACTATGTTGAAGTGAATAGACAAGGTTCTTCCATCTGAGACCACTAGTCGCTATATAAGAAATGAATTTGTTGACTTAAGTATAACCTACAATTTTGATGCTTTTAAAAATATTTCCCACTAGCAAAGCAATTTTAAACGATTGTTTCCTTTTATACCTTAGTTGTTCAACGTATTTTTGGTATGTGTTCCGATTTTCAGTCAGTTTACGTGATTTTTTGGTAAAACATTGTGTTTATTTGCAGAATATTTGTAAATAAGAGGAACTACAGGGAAAAAATAAACATAAACCTTTTGTTTGACTAAATAAATGTATGAATAACTCAAAATTATGTCCCTAGTTAGTATCCCAATAATATAATTAATGTTTTCAGCAATTACAATTAAAAATGACTATTGAAATTTTGAATGAGATTTACAGATACCGCAATAATAGGCATAAAGCTATTTTCATTGTCCTATTATTGCGGTATATGCTTTTTCTCAAAAATATAGAACTTTTATACAAAATTCAATATCTATCATGTAACTACATCCATACTGAACTGATATACTCGCTACATATAATTGTTTTGGTTCTAAACTTAAAAATTTGAGCTTATGAAAACCCGCCCGTAGATAGAGAGACTGGTTAAAAATATAGACTTTTATTGATGCATCATTTAAAACTGTTCTTCCAACGATCAAAATCGTTTAATTTTTAAAGCATTCATCTGGTACAGCTTGGGAATACTATAAGCTTTCATCATCATCAATAATATTGTAATTGCTCAATCCACACCCTGGCAGACAATTATCCGCCCATCTAGACACGGGCTGGGTGAGGACCTACCAAGCCTCCCCCGTTAACATGTCCTATACCGTTTAGCACACCGGGATCTTCCACAAGCAGGCGCCGGAATTAAAGCGGTCCCACAAGCTTCAGATACATTAAATAGATATAGTCCCTCTGGCACTAAACCGAATAGCGGCCTTCATATCATCACTAGCACTGCCTATCCCGCACGCCAAACAAAATGCCGGAAGTAGCGTGCCGTGTAGAACATCCGATGTTCTACACAGCACATCACCTCCGACACCATGCTCAACGTACAGCAAAGACATCGCTAATAAAAAGCGGAATGCGTCATTCGATTCAGTGCCAGAGGGACTATAAATGTAACGAAGATGAAATGAAAAGATAGTAGAGATGGTTTGGTTGTTGGATTGCTGAAACGAGAAGAAATAAAGTCATTACGTTAAAACGTGTTTTTTATAGTTGAATAAATGTATCGATAGTTTCTCATCTGTTTCTTTTCCGTGTCGTAGTTGCGTCGATTCTATCCACCTCGAGTTTTGTCGTCTCCGCTCGAGCAATGAGGACCGCGATGAAATGAAAATATAAAAATATGACCATTAGTGTTTATCTATTATTTAATGTGGTTCTCATTTGCTTTTAAATACCTAAGTAACATGTGAACTCTGCCTCTATCAGAAAATTCTAATGAATTATATTTTATTCTCCTGCACTTTCCCTAACACAAAGTATTCCTATTTAGTAAGACATTTACAAGTGCAAAAGCGCAAATAAAAGTGTGGGACCTCATCGAATCATGTTGATGCCCTCAGAGCACTCATTCTTCGATTTGCGAAAAATGAGTCCGCTGAAAACACCGACCCGACTCGACGCAATCGCGCACCTCTACCAACGCCTCCGCACATGTAAAAACTTCTGCGATAAACCTGTGGTGGAAAGAAATGCGCAATATTATTTTAATTTCAATCCTAACTGCATGACCCGTAGGCTCTATGCGTATGATTGTTCATTATTTTAGCTAAATATACCAGTTATTCCTGTACATCAGAAGAAAAGAAAAACGATTAAGAATATCTTGCAGCGTAAAGTTTAAGTGATCAAATATTAATCCTGTCTTCGAACCTAATTTCATTATACATTGGGTTATGCTATGCTTCGCGTGTGATACGAACAATTAGATTTATCAATATAATGCATTAGCATCCAAACAAATACCCTAGAAAATTTTCTTATTGTCCGACAAACATTTCAAAACAATTACGAACTGCAAAAATTCAACGGCAACTTTACTCAACAAAGCTTTCATTTGATCACCCTTAAAATACACAGTCATCAGTAGACCATGCACTATAATATCCTCCTAATATAACGCAGAGCTAAAAATCCTCTCTTGCGTTACCCAATCTGAACAAGAAAACAATTACCCAGTAAATCCACAACCTTGTCCTAACCCCTCTTACGTTTCGCTATCCTCGAAAGTCACCCATATTGATGCTTGGCAAAAAATATCAGTATTCAATCCACACATCCCAAATTACACCACATTACGTTGGTCCGTTTGGCGTCGCCGGTGGATACCTGTTCTGACATTCGTTTCTTTTAAACTCCATTTCAACCATGTCCCTTCACTTTATCAATACGAATGTTGACGAATCACGATAATCTGAAGATCGTGACCAGAACGGAGGTAGGATAAATCACTAGGGACCAACTACCACCCTAAGCTTTCATCATCATCAATAATATCCATAGAAAATAGAGTTTTCGATTAATATTGAGGGTTTAATTCTTATACCGCAATAATAGGGAATACCGCAATAATGGGCAAATTACCCTAGTACTTTATGACAAATGTATGGTGCATTATTTGAGAGCATTTTACGGAAAACATCCAAGTTTATTAATGAACTGAATCGTTCAAGTAGCATTTTGAAGCGGCGCAGCCGAAATTTTTTTATATTAAATAAAGTGTGCAAAAATAGTTTCGAAATAGTTAATCGTGTACATATTCAACCATGAATTACTGTTTCAAAATTATTTCCCTGAGTGTGGCCAAAATTCTCTGAGAATTCCAGGTTTTCCAGGTTTTTCCAGGTAGTAGACACCCTGGAATAATTGTTGTACAACTGTGGGTATCTAATCAATTTGTTGGCGATTTTTGCGGCATGATTTGGAATATCCGCGGTTTTCTCCACAGAATTTCATTCACTTGACACCAAATCCGCGAGAATCACGGGATTAGCGGCTGTTGTCACAGCCCTGGAATTAGGTTAGGTTCGATGACTCATTCACTGTTTTTCATGCAATTTGTAAAACATTGATTTTTTGAATTAGGATCAAAATTTGAACAATCATTATTCTATTCGAGGTAAATTTCGCACAACTCAATCAGGTTTCACCGCTTTTCCGATAGAAAACATTCCCATCTTGAAGGCATTAATGCGTAGGCGATTTAGTCTACTCACATTTTCATGGTTCCTTTCGGGCCGAGATTGGTTTTCATCACATCCTGGATTCCCTTGGCGGCGCCAATGTTGACGGCCAGCGCCTGAGCTGCGCGGGCGAATTCGGCTTTCGGGTTCAGCAGACTGATTGAGGCCATTTTTCTACCGATTCGTACAGGAAAAACACGGGAAATTCGAGAGAAAGATCACACGAGAGCAGCAAAACGACACCACCGGACCGTGCGAAAGAAAAACGGGGCTTTGGCGTTTTGCGCTGGTGCACCGCAAGAAAAAAATAAAACAAAGAAAACGAGAGTTTGACAGCGACTGTCATACCAAACAGAGGGGTTGGAAACTGAACATTTGGGTCACGTTCACGGGGCTTCAAACTCAGAAATTAAAAATAGGGTGATCAAAGTATATTGGACAAACCGTAACGCTTATATTTATTTATTTAGTTGGTGTTACATACATTAATTAGATAAAACCAGAGAATATGATTATAGTAGAGAAACGCGGAGAGGATTTTGACTTTGTTTGTAAACAACATTTGCAATGACTATCGATAATTGAGGTCATTCAAACAATATTTTAGTGTGCATGTCATCCTGTCAGTCGCCGTAAGAAACCAAGCTTATCAATGACGTCACTTACGTATCGCTTTCACTAACACACATCCATCCTCTCTTTTGTGTAACTTCTTTTTGAGTCTCATTGAATTTGCTCGATTGGAACCACGTTTGACGGTTCAATTGGAACCTTTGGTTTCAGAATTCGCGCTTCTCTATAATAAACAAATTCTCTGGATAAAACCTCTTTAACGTTCTCCAGATCCTGTTGAACCTGATCAAGCCACCTCGCTCGCTGTGGTCCCCGCTAGTGATCCTTTATATAAGAGATAAGAAGTAAAATTAAATGATTTGGCAACAGACCAGCAGTGCTGAGTTTGCTCGGCGTCGAGAATAATATTGTAACACCGACATGACTTCTGTTTCTGTTCGAGATGAACCACTGCGACCAGTTTTCTTTGATCTTTTGTGGTATACCCCTGTCCTGTGCATGTCGTTCTACTCCATTACTATTGAGAAATAATGAAGTAGTCGTTTTTTATACAAATATCATTCTTTACCATTTTGCCTAGAGCCTCTTTAGAAAAAGATACCGCTTTTTAAACCTTTTGGAGAAAACAGTTTGTCACCATTCAAATCTCAACAGCGCGCCCCTTATTCAGGTTCGGCCACTAGGCTGGTTGAATGATACTGATTTTGACCATGCATCGGTACTCTAGCGTATCAAATTATTGCTTCTGCTTATAAGCTTCAAAGTCGTTTTTTGAAACTGTGAACAGGTTTCATCACATGAGACATTTAGATTCCTTGAAAAAAATAGAAGCTTATTTTAGAAGTTAGGAGGTTTGCTACTCCACTGATTCGGAAACGTTTACTTCCTAAATATCGAAATAAACACTTAAACTCGGAAAGAACTTATCTCATGAGTTGAAACCAATCTCAGATGCTGGTTGAGCCATTTTTCCACTTCGACCTCCTTATCATCCAGGACAAATAGGTGGGTCTTAGTGGCTTGATACTCCCTTATACTCTTCCGACCGTAACTTATAAGTATTCACAAGAACAGATACAACAAGAGTACAATAGGGTAGATCTTACCCCGTAACGTACCTCGAAAAGGTGATCTACCCGCGTTACGGGAACCGACATGACTTCCTCATTGCTCAAGTATATTTTGTTTCGTTATAGATCTTTGAGCTACATTTCCAAACAATTATTATTTATTTATTTATTTATTTGGTTTTACATCAATAGGGTAATAAAATGTTTAATGAAATCTTGTTTTTATTTAATAACACGAAAGGGTCAATTCGAACAAGATTACGGTGACTTATAAAATAACACTTGCCGCCCCGCATAGAAAAACACAATTTGTCATACTTTCCGCAAAGTGTATTTCTGATTTCTGTTAATGTTAGAGTATCACAAACAGTGTGCTTTATGTTGAACAATACGAATCTGATTTTTGTTTACTGTAAAAACACCAAACTGTAACAATATACCGAAAGGTGCATAATTTGTTGGAATATATGAGAATGAAAGATCGTTAGAAATAGTAGCAATGTATGACCACCCTCTCCCAAATGGTTTGTGCATTTTTTGTGTAAAAACACAACTGAACCCACCTTCGCTAACAGCTTTACGTGCAACAAAATAGGTAAGCTACAAAAAATTAAAGCATGATCAAGATTCGACGTTTTTGTCCACCGTTGTGTTTTTTTTCTTGTAGGCTGTACTGGTCATATCTTCCGGAATCGTAGCAGTATCTGAAGAGTGAAGTCGTGAAGCTGCTGGGTTGAACCGATCAGCAAAGATGTCGCCGGCGGCCCAGAGGCCTAGAGGCAGAACTGTTTGTGAACTTTTGCATGCAGTCAAACCTCCGAGAGTCGATATTTCAAGGGTTCAAGTATGGAACAGAAACAAACAATTTTAAGTTATAGAAATAAATTGAAATTTGCAGTTGGAGGAACTAACAACCAGGGTTGGGAAAAAATCTGAAATTCATTCTACAGTAGCCAAACAAAACCAATCGCAGTCAGCGAAGACAGTGAAACTCACGCCTATCGCTGCTGTAGGCAAAGAGCCTTGAAAATTGCAAAACACCCGTTGCTAAGGGCAACCCGCAATTACTGTAGAAAAATGTTCTATTTCCCGCTACATTTCCCGCATTTTAAGCCTTCAATGACACTCATGATTTAGAAAATTCGTGCACCCAACATAGGCTACTTGATGAGATTCACGTTTTTGAATTACTGTACTGAAGAGTCACGTGATTTTCGCGAAAATTCAAGCCTACTACTATTACCATTCCCAGCACTGCTAACAACAACAAAATTTTATAATGAATAAACATAATTTATATTTATATTTTATTATTTCTTATTTACACACTTAAACAGACCTTCTGAGTTCGGTAACTTTTTTTTACCGATTTTAATCGGTGAAAAAATAAAACACAGACGTATCGGTAAATAACAGCATATTCACCGAAAACTGTAATTAAATTTACCGATTGTCAGTGATTCTATCACGATTCGACGAACACGGTAAAAATTTTCACTGACAAATCGGTAAATAATTCGAAGCACTGATGTCGGTGAAATATAAAGCTGACTGTTCGGTAAACACAGCCCTGCATCACCGAACTCGGTGATCTAGCTGCACGAACTGTCAAATCCGCCATATTCGTTTTTTCGTCTACCTGTGAATCGCGTCGCAAGGAAATGTTTCCGCAAATATAAGCGTTTTAAATGCAAAATAAAATGGAGCAAGTGCTGGAGCAAATACGCGAGGAGGATGAGCGAATCGTAGATATTTTTCGTAAGCAATACAGTTCTCGCATACTCTGAGATAACGCCCTAAAAGCCATTGGTAGCCACCTGTGTAGCTCGTTGTTTCTGAGCAGAAGAAGGAATAAGCATCCAAACCAACATCACGGGCAGGTAGATAATGATCCTTTCTTCCCCATAGCTTTGTTAAATAGCATGAAAATCCATTCAAATCCTCAGAAACAACGAGCTACACTCATGGTTACCAATGGCTTTTAGGGCGAGATCAGAAGTTATGCGAGAGTTTTATTTTATTAAAATACATGTTTTGCAGGCGATCGATGCCGTTGAATGTTTTTTCTGTACGTTCTGTTTTAGATTTTGTTCGTGCGCATGCGATAGTTCGTTTCAAAAATCCTTCGCGTGGTTCTAAACGGTCCAGGAATGAGAATGCTGCTCTAAACAATCCCTTGGCAAGCCTCGTGAGATGGATAAAGGTATAACCGATATGAACTTCAAAATGTTCTATATTAATATTAATATATTTTAGCCCGAAGACGACTTTCACCAGGACGGAGAAAGCATCCCACTGCTAGTGGTTCGTGGGCATTTTCCGGATGTGACCGATGGATGTGCGGTATGCTGGGGTCCGGTGGTTATTCCTATCGGAGGTGACATAAGAACTGCATTTGGCATATTCATTCAGTGCTTCCACGTTTTCAATGTGTCACCGAATCCCTCCGACAAGAATTTCTTTTTGTTCATCGGCGGAGGTGTAACAAACACCAACACATTGACTACGATTGGTGCAAAATTTTTGCATGGAATGCAGTGGATGAATACATTAAGTGCCATGGCGTTTCATTTAAGTGCAAATTGAATTAATTTAAACGCATCCGTAAACGCAAAATAAAAATTCGATCATTGAAAGAGTATTTAAAAAGTATGTCTTTTTTAATGCGTAATGCTAGGAAGATTTTTTTTTCTATTCAATAATGCCTTAAAAATCACAAATTTAACTGTGGCTTGAAAAGAATACAGTTTTTCGGTAATTCTAGCGATCAATATTGGCTTCAAATTTACAGATTTACGGTAAATTTGATAACAATGCAGGCTAGTTGGTTTCGGTAAAATTTACCGATCAGTCAGCAATTTTGACAGTTGGTTCTTTCGATCCAAATTACTGATTGATCGGTAATTTATTCGTTTACCGAACTCATTACCGACCGTTCAGCTGTTGAGATTTCGGTAAATGAATTACCGAAGTCGGTAGTTTTTTCTAAGTGTGTATATTAAATTAGCAATTATTTCTGTACAATATTACAGTAACAGAACTGTACAGTATATGACTAAAATACCACCCGGATAAAAACGTATCATTCAGTGAATGGAATAAACCATTAATGTACAATATAACGTATTGGATACAATACAGCGTATTGTAATTGAATGTCGAAGCAATATTATTCTTGTTTGGATATACAATTCAAAAACATTATAATATATTGTAACAGAACATTGTATTGTTTTTAATTGGTTTTATACCTTACAATTTTGGTCAAATTCATATTTTCGCGTAAAACAACTGTTGCTTTTTTCTATGTAGCTTTGCTGAAAGAAGTAAACAAAACAAGTTCAGAAAGCAAGAAATGTTGGGTGAAAAATATTCAAAAAGTAAAAATAAGTAGTTTTTTGGAAGTCACTTGACATTAGCTGTAACGACGAATGCAACCATGATACAGTTCGTTGAATTGTTTTTGTATTGTACAACAATACACGAATTGCTAATCAAGACAATTCATGAACATTGTATCGTATTGTATTTTCAAAATGTTTGTATGAGAAAATATCTATATTTGTATTGTTACGATACTTAACCACCCATACATTATATTGCAAAAATCTCAAATACCATACAGTGAACTGTTCAAAACAATATATTGTACTGTGATTGTATTGTCATTTTACATATACTGTATTGATTTCCAATATATTGAATGGTACTGTCACAATACGTTATATTGTTTTTGTATTGTATTTTTCATTCGGGCATACAGCACCGTAAATCAACAATTAATCAAACATTATTCGTTCTCTTTGTGATTTTATTGTTCAACTATTTTTCAACTGTTTGTTCTATAGTGAATTAGGCAAAAATGGATAGTATGTCAACAGTTTGAAGAATTGTGAACGAAAATTTTTGTTCGGGAAAATCTGTGTTTTTTATGGTTACATAACTTAAGCCAAGTACGGACCTGAAACGTAAATCACTCAAGTAAAATTTCTCCTTTTTACCCAAGTAATTTTGACAGCTGATTCAGTATGAGCGAAATGTCACTTTTACTTGCGGAATAATTGAGCGGCACATTTTTCCGTTCGGAAAAGTGACAGCTCCCTTTGATTTGTACGGCAGGCGTTACCGACGTTATGAAACCAGCTCTACTTCTCAGCTGCATACAGCTAAAGTAATTTCGGTAGCGGAATCATTCCTTGACCGTTTCTTGTCCTATCCTTTTGCACAGTACTTATGATCAGCGTACCGGCCATTAACCGCCTATTCCCCACATTGTGATTTGCCCAATTAGGCCGGAACAAATTTGAAATTTTACTTTTGTCACCCCCCCCCACCTTCAAATTTTTCAAAAAGTCAGAGGGGGGAAATAAATAAAATGTCTTATTTTCAGTGTTGGGTTTCATTGTTGTTTGAGGTTTTAGCTAGTTTTATAATTCGTCCTTACGATATTACATATGATAACAGGTGTTATTGCATTATAAGTCCTAAATCGTTTCGTTAAAGCTAATAGCCCAAGTAACCATGGAGCATTATATCATTGCATATATAATGCAGCTGCATTGCCGTAAGCCTACCATTAAAGTAGTTTAAAAGTGGAAAAGGGCCCTTTTACAGTTGCACTAATGCAAAAACGACGATAAAGCAATGAAGCAATTTATAAAGTAACATTAGTGCAGCAGTGCAATTTATAAAGTGATATTAGTGCATTGATACATTTGTAATGTAGGGTTAATGCTTTATTGTTTGACAACTCTTGAAATATGTCGAATAAAAGCAATGTTACATCAATGTTGTTGATATGCAGTAGAATACGTGCAATGTTATAATGCTTGTGGTTACTTGGGAGGTGTGGGATTTTCCATTGAACGTTTTTTTCTTTTAGAATAAAGTTTACGCCACTTTTACTGTAACAGTGTAGCCTTTGAAAATAAAATATTTTAGGGATTTTCATGAATTATTGTTTATAAATACTTTCAATGAGCAATCAATTAGTCAAATCAATTCAGCAATTGGCTCTTAAAATTTATTTGAGTACATGTTTTCCTCCTTCTGGATTATATCGCGATGAAATGTCCTTGTCCGTGTCTTCATTGTGTTTGTGTAAACGTTATGATTTTTTTTAAATTGAAGAATAAAACTATATTTATGGGAGAAATTGTTCTATACATATAAAATCGTATTTAGAAAAAGTGCTGCTTTTCAGGACACTTACAACAAGGGACAATGGAAATTCGCGATTTCGCGGAAGCCACAAAATTTGGCCTTCGACGCGAAATTCGTTTGATCGTTTTAATTCATATGAAGAACGCAGATTTTTTCAGTTTGTTGCCTATGAAAATGGTTTATATATTTTTGAGTCAAGGTTCCTCCAACAATTTTCGTATCTTTTAGTTTATCTTGACTTTCTTCTGATTGCATGTTATGATTTAAATTTTTAATTGCTACTCTGATAATAAACATATTATCTTGATTTGTAAAACACAAATTACAATTATTAACACACCGCTGAGTTTACACATTTGAAATGTATTTTCACTGAGAATATGTACTGTAGTGCTAAAGTATGGGGCCTCGAAAAAACAGTGAAATTTTAGTTTAGTTACCTTCATCAGCCGTGAAATTAAAAAAAAAATACTGCGAATTTCCATTGTCCCTACTTGCAACCTATTATACTGCCGTCCTATGTATATTTATCTCACAGTCGCTTAGGTTTGAAAAAAACATGTCACAAGAGGGCATAGAAGAACAATATATTTCGCAGAGAAAATTTTCTTCAATTTTATTCAAATCTAGTGAAATATTTTTACAAACAAAATGTTACATATATGTTAAATCTAATTAAAATCTAAATTATATTTAAAATTGCATCCATGTGCAACATTTCTGCAATGTTCCTGAAGTTGTAAATAGTTTAAACAATTTTAATGTTTAATATTTTATCTCACCAAAACTCAAGAGTGCTTGTCTAAAACATTTTGATTTGACGATTATATGTGGCAAAAACATGGTTTTACAGCATATAAGTATAAAAAATGATGAATTTTGATGGAAGGTGACAAAAGAAAATTTTAAGATTTGTTCCGGCCTTACTATTTGCGGAACGGTAAAAACCGTTTCTGGTTTGGTGTGTTTATTGTTATTTTTCATGTAATATGAAACTGTTACGGTATTGTCGCGAATGGTTGTGAATAGTACAGGAAACAGTACAGATATGGTTCACGAGTATGCGGGGCTTCTCATGCTTCTTCGAGGGTTTTGCTGTAGAGAAAAATCAATTTAGTCCTTAATGTAAATAGCTTGTTCAAAAAATAGCTACTTACCATTGTTCTTTCAATTAATTAATACAACATGATCCGCGGCAAAAAATTCAACGTTGCTGCTCCAAATAACGACAAGTGGCTTTTTTACCCATTATTGTTGACGGAATTCATTCTTCAAGAAGAGTATAATGTACCCTTTTTAGTGTCAAAAACATTGCGGGTTGCTTTGAAATATGGATTTTCAGTGCACTTCGTTGATCACACCTTTTTCTTGCTTGAAGGCGGCTGCCAAAAATAATTTCGCAAATTCATTCAAAAACAAACTTTTGCAATGGAATAAACGAAAAAGATCGCATAACTGGCAATCTTGCTCGCCCTTCGGTGGTGGTGGAAAATAGAAAATCAAAACAAAAATGGTAGCACGTGGCTTTGAATGACATTTCCCTTTGACAAAATGCTGTCAGATCGCGAGGTTGCTCTTTGCCGTCACACTTATAAGTGTCACACTTCCAAAGTGTGCTGTTCGATTTGGTGGGAACAGCGCAATAATACCAATGTCATATATAACAGGTCCGGGTCTTAGTATGTGTTTGCTTGTATTAGTCACGAAAAAGATGTAAACAAAACGATCAGCTGATGGTGACGACAAGGCTGCGAAAAAATTTGTTCGCAGCTTTCGCAACGTGACGTCAACTTCGGCTACTTCGTGAACTTTCGGCTCGCCGAAGTTGGCATTACACAACTACCACTTCAAAACTGCCCAAGTAACCATGGAGCATTATATCATTGCATATATAATGCAGCTGCATTGCCGTAAGCCTACCATTAAAGTAGTTTAAAAGTGGAAAAGGGCCCTTTTACAGTTGCACTAATGCAAAAACGACGATAAAGCAATGAAGCAATTTATAAAGTAACATTAGTGCAGCAGTGCAATTTATAAAGTGATATTAGTGCATTGATACATTTGTAATGTAGGGTTAATGCTTTATTGTTTGACAACTCTTGAAATATGTCGAATAAAAGCAATGTTACATCAATGTTGTTGATATGCAGTAGAATACGTGCAATGTTATAATGCTTGTGGTTACTTGGGTGATGTTATCACATATACTAATTTGATGTTCACCCGCACCTCTAAATACCCCACATCGCAATAATACCCTTTTTCTGAAAACTCAGTACTAGCAATAAAAATGGGTACAAGAAACCCATTTAATGGGTACTTCAAAGCTAGCGTGCTCTCCATCCTCGACTGCGACCCACGTTCTCCAGGTCCTGGTGCACCTGGTCAATCCACCTAGTAGTTCTTACCGCACAATTTTTTTGCGTGTACTGACAAGAAAAGGAATCGCCTATCTCGATGCGTGGAAAATTTCTTCCTAGAAATGGTCCAGAAAATCATTTTTCAGATCGCAGTACGCAGTTGAGAAGAAATGTCATTTCAAAGGGGACCCTCTAAAGGAAAATTCTAGGATTCTAGCAGGGCTGCCAGATGTACAGATTTCTCTGTATTACACAGATATTTTTATTCTGACACAGATTCAATTTGTATGGAACACAGATTTTCTTTCAACAATTTTTGTATGGACACAGATATTTTTGTAAGGGACACAGATTTTTTAACCTCGTGGATACAGATTTTGTTTCAAATCATCTGGCAGCTCTGGATTCTAGACTCATTCAGTCCATGAATTTCTTTACTTTTCTTGAGCGAAACAGCATACTAAAATAAAAAACCTAAAATAATTAAGAACGTGATCCTTTGAATTATGAACATTCCTATCCCTCGTATTTACATTCATCAGTTGCAGCGCCGCCTTTTTTTGCTTTGACATGCGAAAGGCTCCTTCGTTGATGCATCAGCAGCTGTGTTTTGATTATTTTTGTGTGAAGGCAGAGAAAAAGTTGGAACATTTTAATTAATATTGTTAATATTAATATCAAGTTCACAATTCATATGTGCGGTTCGAAGACTAGTGAAAACTGTGTTCTCTGTTAAATTCGTGTTGTAAAGTCACATAATTATCTACAATGGGTAGTTCAGATTGGGATGGTAAGTGCTTCGAAATCGAATGTTTACATTCTCTTGCTTCGGGGGATTGAGAAAGTGATGACGAATTATCTACTGCATTATGTATTTTAGCCCTCCGGAAGCAGGCCCGTCACCTGGAGAACGATATCGACCTCAAGTTGATCGCATTCAACAAGGTCGGCACCGGAAGCAGTTCGCTCAATTCCGGCGGGGCTGCGGACACTTCGCCTTTGCTGGGGGACCATGTCTTCGAATCGCTTTCGCTGGAAATCGAACAAATGCTGGACCAGCTGTCGAACATCAACGAGCGGATGGCGGAGATTCCGGGGACCGGAGCCGCGGTCATGCACGTCCTCCAGCGACATCGGGAAATTTTGCATGTAAGGATGTCATACTCACCGCAGTGTAGGGAGTACAGTGATGTAAGAACTGGAGAAGATAACGCTATATGTTTCGTTTTCAGGGATATCGACAAGAGTATCTGAAAATTCAGGCAAATCACACGACACGAATGGAACGGGAAGAACTTCTGCGCGGGTCTGGACTGGGTGGAACAACGTCCCCCTCGACGTCCGGTTTGAGTCGAAGGGACATGTATTTGAAAGAGAACACCCATCTGCACAAGTCAGTAATTCATAGGCTTTTCGGGAAGTGAGTAGAGAATTAATACCGGATTTCTCATTTCAGCTCGAGCTCCATGGTTAATGACCAGATAAGCATCGCAATGGAGACGAAGGAACACTTGACGTCCCAGCGGCAGCACATGAAGCGTTTCCAGACTAGAATGCACGATATTTCCCATCGGTTTCCGTTGATATCTAGGTCTGTTAAAACTGAAATTCCTTTTGCTGGCAATTGACATTGAACGATATATTAATTTATAGCCTCATTCAGCGAATTAACATTCGTAAACGAAGAGAGTCGCTGATTCTGGGCGGAGTGATTGGAGTCTGCACGATCCTATTGTTGCTATATGCGTTCCATTGATCGGAGGATTCGAAGACCAGGTTTGTTATACAACCAAAACCATTTTCTGCAGCGCAATTTTTGTATTCTTCGCTATCAATTTTTAGCAGCGTACGTTGTTATACATCCAGAATATTGCGTTTTTAGCGAAGACCAAATCCTTGAAGGCATTCTTTCAGCTGGTTGGCAAGCTAATCGGACATTGTGGGAAACAGATTATTGATGGTTATTTTGTAGTTAGAAGTTTTTAAAAGTGACTGCCCGGATGAGCGGAATCGTCCCTGAGCAGTGAGTGCAGAGCAAGAAGATTATGTATTTATCCAAACCAATAATTAACTAAAATAAAGTAAGTCGCAATGGGCGGCGTTTGTGATAGGACGAGCGTAGGTTTGCGATACGTAGCAGTACAAAGATATCACCATTCCTTGAATTTTATATTTCATTGTTTCCTATAGACAAGACAGACAGATATAAACAAGTGGAAGCAAAGCACGTACAGGATAATGTGCTTAAGAGTAGCAAGTGCATACCGGACGGTATCTAAAGAGGCCGTGTGCATCATAGCCGGGATGACGCCCATCGGGCTCATCATCAAGGAAGATGTTCAATGCGTCAACCAAAGGGGTACCAGAGGAGTCCGCGACACGTGTAAAGAGGAAACGCTCAGAAGCTGGCAGCAGGAATGGGATAACTCCACTAAGGGTAGATGGACCCATCGACTAATACCAAATGTGTCAGATTGGTATGGTAGAAGCCATGGGGAAGTGAACTTCCACCTGACGCAGTTTCTGTCAGGACATGGTTGCTATAGACAGTACCTGCATAGGTTCGGGCACTCAGAATCTCCTGCGTGCCCCAATTGTGCTGGTGTAGAGGAAACAGCGGAGCATGTCGTGTTCGATTGCCCCCGTTTCATTGTTGTGAGAGGTCGCATGCTCACTACATGCGGAGGGGACACGTCCCCCGACAATATTATAGAGAGAATGTGTGCGGATGCCGAGTGCTGGAATGCAGTAACTACAGCTGTCACTCACATTATGTTAGAATTGCAGCGTCTATGGCGCGCCGACCAAGAGTTGGCTGCAGAGGATTAGCCCTGCCGATGCTGGTCCCTTGTAACATTGTTTAAGTCGGCTAGGAGAAGCAGTTTGCCTAGGCTACTTCTGCTACACGTGTTGTGCTATATGCACTGGTCCCTTCCCGAAGAAATACCGTAAGGTGGTTCCGGGGAGATGAGGGTCTGAGTCCAAGGGTCATGTCGATGCACTGTTCACCACTTGAGCAATTCTAAATGAATTGCTCATGCACAGTGCATAGGCTGGTTTTAGCGGGTCGTCGTTGGTGCGTCATCCCCGCATTCCCTGAGTTATCTTCTCAGGGGATCTGTTTGCAGATTTCCCCCTTGTAAAAAACAAAAAAAAAAAAAAGTGGAAGCTTAATATTTGGATGAATAATCTAGTCCATGAAACAGAGACGCGGTGTTCCACAACTCACGAAATCCTCAAGAATTTCTTGCAGAAATTCTACCAGAGTTATCACGAGAAAAATCGATTAATTAATGATTTGCAGGGTGTCTACTACCTGGAAAAACCTGGAAAACCTAGAATTATCAGGGAATTTTAGTCAACCTGGAAAAAATCTGGAATTCTCAGGAAATTTGAATTACAATCAGGGAAAATATTTTGAGGCAGTAATTCATGGTAGAATATGTTCACTACAAAGGATTTTTGCGTCAAAATCCAGAGATTACTATTACTTTCCAGAATACTCTCTTCAATAAAAAAATTCGGCTGCGCCGCTAGGTATGGAACCTAATCGCTTTATCTAAACATCAAATATTTTCAGGTATATTATATCGGTATAGGATTCACATATCTAAGGCTGGGGGCAGGTTTCTTTTTAGAGACTTGGTCTCAATTTTTAATCAAATCTCTAATAAGTCTTTATTTATGATGAAAGGTCTCTATTTTAACCAGACATCATGTATACGCGCTTCATATCAAGAGCTTTAGATCAGCTTGCCATGAGCGCACAAAAACTCTCGCGCGCTTGAGCACGTTCTATGTTGAGACACATTTTTTTTAGATCTCATGTAGCAATGTACTAGCTCAAACGATCACATCTGCACTGGCTCATGCGCCGTCTCATGAGAAAATCTCAATGTGACAGTGCATTTGAGCCTCGCAAGCGAAGGTTTCAAAAGCATGGAAAAGGGATTCAACTATGAAAAAACTGCCCGTAGCCAGTTTCAAAGCACTGACGTGGTTCAACGCGGTTGAATTCTAGAATTTGAATTGAAAAACTTGTGCTGGCCACCGAAGAAGCATAGGTATAGAACGAAGTCGTATGCTTCCGTGGGGTTATTGTACTAGGCAAACATCACTGCATAGAAGTGCTCCTAGTAAGCGCATGTGACGAGCCTCACGAGATGTCTCATGAGACTCGCTCACTAAGATATATTTTGTACGTATCCGCATCTCGTGTCTCATATATTATGTGAGCTGCGATATGAAATGTCGCATGGCACACTAGCTCATTCAGGTATACATGAGAAACACGACACTCTGATTTTAACCCATATGGTCTCTAAAGGATCTCTTTTCCCTATCTTGCTTGTAGTGAATTGTGATGCAAAATTCTATAAGACCTCGAGAAACTTTCAGAGCCTGTTAGGTGAAAAGCATCAATTTTCGACCCATTCATACGATTATGGCCTAGTTTGTATTAAAATCCGATAATTGGCACAGATTTCTTGTAGGTCGAAAATTAGTGCTTTTCCCCTACGGACTATTCAACTAATTCTTTCAGAAATTCTTCACATATTTCTAGAGAAAACGTTGCAAGAATTTGTCTTGTGTTTTCTCCAGATATTTCATCTGGAATACTTTCAGGGACTAATACAGGATTCTCTCCAGGCATTCTTCAAGAGATTCCTCTACCAATTCACCCATCAATTTTTTAAAGGATGCTTAAGGGAATGTCACCAGAATTTGATTCAGGACATCCTTGAGCACTTCAACGTTACTACCTCCAGTCATTTCCTCAGGGATTAATTTGACAATTTTTCCAAAGATTATTCTAGAACTTCCTCGAGATATTTTTTCGCTAACTCTTCAACCGAATTTTTTAGCTGTAACTCTATCAGATCTTTTAAAGATTCCCACAGAATATCTTCCAAGAAGCCCGCAAAGGTTAATCCATAAGCTTTTAATGAAATACGTGCAGGGATTTTTTTTAAATTATTTCTTCGCCATTATGTCCACATTCACTCCAAAGCAAGGATGGAAAAAAATTGACTCAAGCGACAAACAACACGGTATTTGAACGGTCTAAGAGGGCCGTCGCTCTAGCAGCAACGTGATTTGAAGACCTCACTACGCGCGCGTTGGACCGATAAATCAATCATCAGATGCACTGTTTGCCGTGGGACAAAGAGTTTATCGGATGTTGTTACAAGTAGCGATCAAACTCGAATCATGCCGTCTGCGAGCTGTTATTTTTCTTGGAGCTCATGCCAAAATGATTAAAGATTAATAAAGAGCATACCGTCAAACGGGGTGACTTGCAACGGCGGGGTGACTTGCAACACATAGTAATTTACAACCAAATATCACTATAAAACACAAAATTCAAATGAAAATTTGTTATTAATCGGTACTACAACACGTGTCACTTATAATTCATGTAGTAGCCACAATTAAAGCAGCTATTAGAAATATTTTTACAAATTGAACATAATTCTGTTGAATGCCTTCAAAACTGATACTTGATGGAGGTTCGAAATCGTGGCCTGAAAACATGATATAGATTTAATCCACAAAACTAATACTCTACATGTTGTTTCTACAACTAATAAGTTATAATATGACGAATTTTATTTTACGAAATTTTAGTAACAACTTTTTAATATAAATACTTTTTATAAAGATGTACCTATGCGGGGTGACTTGCAACACCTAATTTCCATGGAATTTAGAGTTTTATAAAAGTGGAAAACTTTTGTATTAGGTCTACTTTATAATAAAATGAGTCATAATTCGTCAATCATCTTCAAACACTCGTTAAATGTATTGTTGAATTAAGATATTTGACCTTGATGATTTTACGCCTCATGTTCCCATACAAAAATGTCTCAATCATTATCTTGAAAATAGGTAATCAAAATGCTCTTGTAATGGTTCGAATGCTTCAAATACATGAATAATAATTCTTAACAAGTGCGACTAATAAAAAATATCAACATTTTGATGGCAAAAACTAAATTAGCATAGAGTGTTGCAAGTCGCCCCGCATAGGGAAATTTGAAAATTTTCACCTTTTTTATGATTTTTAGTATGATAAAATAATTCGATTCAATCTTCTGTCACCTCATTCTGTAGGCGGGTCGACCATTAAAAGTTCATAAAGGAATTTAGATTTTTAGATGACGTTTAGATCATGATTTTGGTTGATTGAAGTTGAAAAGTGTTGCAAGTCACCCCGTTTGACGGTATCCCAATTCAAATCACTAATAAAAAACGAAAGAAACCTCAAAATAATGAAATTTTGACTAGCGAACAATTAATCGCTAGCGCACATGCAGAAAGATGCATTATTCGCAGAGCGTAGTTTGTTGTGATAGCTTAACGACAAAAGGTTGATCGTTGTTGCTATGATCTCAGGATAAAGAACAACCACGATGAATCATTTATTTTGTCATGATCACTAGATTTCCATCCTTGCTCCAAAGAATTGTTACCAAAAATTCCTCGAGTAGTTAATAAGTAAATCTATTAGGAACATTTCATATTCGATCTGTGTTTCGTGGTTCAGTTTCTCTATTATTTATTTTTGGAATTTCCTCTGCATTTCATCCATGGAGCATTCCAAACATTCCTCGATGAATCTAATAAAAAATACCATAGAATTCTCAAAAGTTCATCTAAAATTGCACACTAGTTACTACTACAGCTATTTTTCCAAGATATCATCCGATCAGTTTTACACAATTTATTAGCGATTTCGTTTTTCAAAGAGTTGCTTTTCAATAATCTTAGCAATTACTCTTAAGTTTTGTCAAGAGTTTCTCAAAAAATCCTTATTTATCAAGAATGGCTTAAGAACTTACACAAGTTTTTTTTAGAGCTTACTCAAACATTTGCTTTAGACATTAGTCACGGAAAACTCTTGGGAAAATGCTTTGAAAAATCTGTGAAAACTTCATTGAGAAATCCCTTAAAGTTACTGGAGGAGTTACTGTTACTGGAATTTCCTGTCACTGGAATTTTTAAAGAAATCTTAGAAGCTATCTCTGGAGTAATTTCTGAAGATATCGTTAGAAAAACTCTCAGTTAAAATCTTAAAGAAATTCTGAAGGACCTGAAACCTGAGAAATCCCTGATGGCATTTCAAAATCTTCGAAAAAAAAACCTTGAGGATTGGAGATTTTCTTGAAAAATATCTGAAATTATATATGAAATAATTCCTGATGGAATCTTTGAGGTAATTTCTGTGGTTATTTTTGGAAAAATCCAGGTTGTATTTTAAGATATTCAAATAAAATTCTTGGAGAAATTCCTTAGGGAAATTCTTGAAGTGGTTTTATGGGAAATAAACATTAAATGAACTCCTGAAGAAAAACTCAAATTTCTCAAATTAAAATATGTATCCATTTATCTAATTTGAAGAAATCTTCAGAGTTACATCTGGATCTTTGGGTAAATACCTGAGATTATTTCTGATGAAATTCCTTGAGAAAATCATTGAAAATGCAGAAATACAAACACTTTTGTTTGTCGTAATGTCTCGAGTAAGCTCAAACAAAAAATATATTCTCAGACAAATGTCAGGTATGATTCCATAAAGAATCTAACTCTTTTCTCCAGGGTCCTGTTAGGTTTCGATTTGTTTTTTGATTATTGTTTGGTCTCTTTTTTCAAGCAAGAGGTTTCTGAATATTCTACCCTACCAGTTATGCTTCATGAACAATTTCTAAAATTATTGGAAAATCTTCAATTTCGGAAAAACCCGATTCCGGAAAAGTAATCTGGAATTTAAACAACTTTTAATAATTTTTTTTACAATCGTGATTCATTCAGAACTCATGGAAGTTTTTGAATGTAATGCAAACAATCAATCATTTATCTAAATTACCACATTTGTAAATATTACACAGGTCGGATTTGATTAACCGGGAACTTTATTATCCGTGCTCTAAACAGGATGATGGACAGAACTTTTACAAACAAAATAAAAAAAAAACACCATCATTATTAAATATAATTTATATGAATATTTTAACTAAGCTTAAATATTGTTAGTACAATGCTTTAAAATGTCTAGAAGAGTGAATACACTTTAAAACACTTTTAAAATTGTCATTAGTTTGTTTTGGTCATATAAAATTAGAGTATTTCTTGAACCTGGAACTAATTTATTAAACCTGGAAATATCAGGGAATTTCATTTCGGTAAACGAGTAGACACCCTGATTTGGCAGATAATCCTCCAGGGATTCCCCAGGAATTTCTTCAAGTACTCGTTCTGGGGCTCCAAAAAATCCTTTGGAGATTCCTCCAAGAGTTCTTCTTGAAATTCCTTCAGATATTCTCCTATGAATTGCTGCTTCTAAGTATAGATTTCATCAGAAATTATCTTAAGAATTACTTCAGGGATTATTTTAGGAAAATGTCTACAAAAATTCCTCCAGTAAATGCTCTACATTAATTCCTTTTGGAAGATTTCTCCTGGAATTTCTCTAAGAATTATTCTAGGGATTTCTCTAGAAAAATCTTCAAAAATTCCCCCAGTAAAATCTCTACAGTGATTCTGCGTGGGATGCCTCCGAGGATTCTCCAGGAATTTTTGCAAAAATTCTTCCAAAAGCCCTTCAGGATTTTCTCCAAAGACTCATCCAGGGAGTTCTCTAGTAAAATTCCTGCAGAGATTTCTACAACTTTTTCTTCAGGAATTCCACAAAGGATTGCTTCAGAAAAATATTTTAATGATTTCCCAAAGGAATAGGTCGACCGGCAAACGGAAAAGCAGTAAAACGACGAATGAACGATAATCAAGGAAACTAGTTTATTGTGCTAAATGCGACTGGTCGTTACAAGTGGTTGTTAAGTACTACGGAAGATATTTGACATGACGATCTTTTCAAAAACTCACGGACTACTCCGACAATCAACTGCATATTTTGATGGAAAATGCGAAAACCATACGCAGTTTTTATTATAAAAAAAGCCGTTGAAAAAAATAAAGACTGCGTAGCCAAAAAGCATATTTGATATTCCAGAGATTTTTACAGGAATTCCTCCAGAGATTTCCTTAGTAATCTCTCGATAGGCTTCTGCAAGAATTTAATCGTGGATTGTTCAATGGGTTACTCTAGATATTTTTCTAATGTTTCAAAGCATTTAGACCCTTCGAACAAGTAATGCGGGTTCAATTCCCGCGTCAGTCCAGAAAACTTTTCGTCATAAATATGAAATTGGGCGTTGCATGCTGAGGACTGTTCATTTTATAAAGAGGACACCTTGTGCATGCTGTATCTTTTTAATTTATCAATGAAATTTAAATCGGGTTTCTGTACATCGTTCAACTAATATTGTATAATATTGTGATAATAAATACTCCTTAAATAATTTAATTTCACACGAATTTGAAACAACGTTTAGAAAGGTTTTTAGGTTGTCAAAATCCATGTTTGTTAAAAATTGTCTGGAAAATTCGACAATCTATATTTTTATCTTCAAAAATGGCTTATTCTTCGAAAGCATCATCAATCAGAAAGAATGCTGAAAAATATCACGTTATTTTTGTAGCAACAATTTTACAGATATCATAAATTATTTTTCAAAATTTTTAAGAGGAAATTATTTTAAATTTAAAGGGAACTGATATGAGTAGAATATTTTGGTTAAAACTTTCGCCTTCATACAGTTGCTCATTTAGTCCTCCCGTCACATTAAAAGCACAATTGAAAAACAAATGATTTATTTTTGGAAGACCACTCAAAGCACAATGAAAATCATCAAAACACTGCTGTTATACAATCGATTTTATTTTCCACATATTATTTTTATAATATGTTATTCTGCGATTACCTATCAAAACATTTGAAGAAAAACGGTTACAATTTTCTGCAGATCGATAAATATGCGTACATGATTTTGAAAGTATGAGACTTTTAAGTAAAACGATCATAAATTGTAACATTTATACTTAAGACTGCGGTTAAAATTCACGATTTAGCTCTCGTTTATACAAATATAGTTTGCTCAACAACTAATCTAATTTGTAACACGCCTTTTACTTTAGTTTTTTGCTGAGAGTAAAATGATGGTATATCATCAAATTTGGCCATAAATGGATACATCACTAGAGTGACCAAATGGCAGAGAATGATGGAATATTATTTATTTTTTTTAAGCTTTACCTTAAATAGAATAGTAAAGAATACCAACATACAGTTAGCATTAGCATTAAGCATTTCGCACAAATTCGTAGGTGGTACAGTCCTAGACCATTGTATGAGGGTTGTCTTCTTCCCGTCCGTTACCAAAGTCAGAAATTTGGGACTAACCTCTAACTCTTAGATTGACGCATCCTCCAATAATCGAGAGCTGTCCTGGTCACGTCCTTGCGAAAGCTGGGTAATGGGAAAGGATGATTGATTGAACACCTACTTAAGAAAGATGCAGAGAACTCTACGACCTCTCATAGGTGTTACGAGATTTTGTGGAATGTTTATGGAAAGGATAGTGCCATAGGATACGTTCGGTAGACGTTCTGGCCGACAAATGGTTATTAATTACGCATAGTGATCATGCGCTGCTGATCAGAACAAACTCACCAAAATCCTTTTACGAAATTCCTCCGCAATCCGTCGCTCCTCTAATCATGAACAATAGCGTAAGCCAACAAACTGCAGTTCATAATCCATCCCGAACCGAGCATCCACGAACCACATTCAATTTTTGAATGAACACGCTTAATTCAATTCAATTGCTGGAGTCATCACAAAGCAGTTTCGAGCAAAACTCCACAAATCATCTTCCGATATAATCTCCGAAAAAAGCACTACAATCACTTTAAAAAACATTCCACAGAACATTTGCACGTGGCATTAGTAAAGAATACCAACATACAGTTTGTTCATAAAAAAGAAAATTTTTGTTTTGCATAAAATAATATTTAATTTTGACAAACAGCTTTTCTTAAAAGTTTTCCGAAAAACTATTTAGTTCTTCAACCAAAAGCATTTTGTAAGATCTTATATGTTCATGATATTGTAGAATAATATTTGAACGATGCACAGAAAATCGATTACGATTTTATTTATAAATAAAAAAGATATAGCACAAAATTTCCACTTTATAAAATGAACAGTCCTTAGTCCGTTGTCATCGTCCACCAGAAGTGCAAGTGTCTTTTTTATTTTTTTTTTCAATGTTTCTCCAGTGATAGCTCCAGGGATCCCTTCAGAAACTTATCTATGATTTTTTGGAAAAACTTCTTTAGGAAAGAAGTTCCTAAAGGAATCTCTAAAAAATCGCAGATGATAATAAATTCAATTTTTTTTAATAAAATCCCTGGAGGAATTCATGGATGAATCTGTGTAGGAATTTCTAGAAGAATTCCCGAAGAATTACTCGGATGAGTTTTTGGAGGCCCAGAATGAATCTCTGGAGAAATTTTAAGAGGAATCCCTAGAAGATTACCTGAATAAAACCTTAGAATAATTCACGTAGCAATTTTCCTGGATGCAGGCCTGAGAGAATTCTAAGACTACCAAAGGAAATTTTGGATAAATATCTGGAGTAATCCCTGAAGAAATCGCCGTACTGTTACTTGGGGAAGAAGAGCCTTGAAGATATCTATGCATAAATTCCTGTAGAGATATTTCTGGAGGAATCCTTAATAGAGTCCTCGACGAGATAGAAAAAAAAAACAAGATTATAACAGAATGTGTTGCTCTTATATGATTTTATTGTATCACCAGTTGTTATAATACATCAGGAGAAGGGAAATCAGGAGGTGTCCCAAAAGTTATCTCTGGGATAGTTCCCTGGGGAATTCTTGGAGAAATCCTAGTAAAGATTTTACTGGAGGAATCTATGGAGGAATGGAGACATTGATTTGCCCGTAAGGGAAATGATATTCGAATAACATCATTTTATGTTTGGGATGCCTAGTGGTAAACGCGCAGCTTTTCAGCTAGACCAAAATGATGGGCATAGCTTCGAATCTCTCCGGTCGAGGATTTTTCCGGGTTGGAAATTTTTTCGACTTCCCAGGCATAAAGTATCTTCGTGCTTTGCCAAACGATAGACATAGGCAAACATTGTCAAATGACAATGCTCTCTGTTAATAACTGTGGAAGTGTTAATAAGAACACTAAGCTGAGAAGCAGGCTCTGTTCCAGTAGGGACGTAACGCCAGGTGTTTGGCATGGTGTGCATTTACATCTGGATAAAAAGTCGTGTATTTTGAGCTTCCGCATGATGGAACTATATGATGATCTGATGTCCCTAGCGGAACCGATTCCGGAATACTCCGACCACATCTAAATGTTGGTCCTCTTGGTGCTCTTGTAAATCGGAATGAAAAACCATGGAATTTGAACCGTCGTTATATACATGCCACATGCGTATGAACTGCTGAATATGATATACGCCAGTTCCTTCTGAAACAGGTTCAAGGTTGCCTTGTGCCCAGAACGGCCTAATACTAATACTGTGTCACTTTTTTTTGTTGCGCCGTTCCGAATTATTGAGGGTCCGCAAGTTCGACACCGTAGCTCTGCAGGAGGTTTGCTGGAAAGGGTCAACAGTACATACGTATAGGGATGGTTATACCAAATTAAAGACCCTGATGTCCCTTGCAGTTGCCCAAAATTTTATGGCTCATAAGGTAATCTAAAATGCCGTGAAAAGTGTACTGCGATCTGTCAAACTTGGGTACCTTTTGTACTACCGAGGGACCAAATGCAGTACTAGAAGTGGTACTCAATCTGAGCCCGAGTGTGACGGACCTGGTGGCCAATCGACAACAGAATGTGCAAGTTGAGGATTAAAGGTCGTTTCTTCAATATCAGCATAATCAACGTGCACAGCCCTCACCTAGCAAGTGACGATGACGATAAAGACGCTCTCTACGCGCAGCTGGAACGTGAATACGACGGCTGCCCAAGCCATGATGTCAAAATCGTTATCGGAGATCTCAACGCTCAGGTTGCCCAGGAGGAGGAATTTAGACCGATTATAGGGAAGTTCAGCGCTCACCAGCTTACGAACGAAAACGGCCTTAGACTGATTGATTTCGCCGCCTCCAAGAACATGGCTATACGTAGTATCTACTTCCAGCACAGTCTCCCGTATCGGCACTCCTGAAGATCTCCGTAACAGACTGAATCGCAAATCGACCACGTTTTGATTGATGGAAGACACTTCTCGAACATTATCGACATCAGAACCTATCGCGGCGCAAACATCGATTCGGATCACTATCTTGTGATTGTTAAAGTGCGCCAACGACTTTCCGTTGTGAACAACATTCGGTACCGACTCAAGCTTCCCGAAGTCGCAACTGATTACGCGCAAAGCCTTGAAGCAGCGTTGCCGGTAGAGGGAGAGTTCACCGAAGCTCCTCCTGAAGACTGCTGGTGTAGTGTCAAAGCAGCCATTAACAACGCAGCGGAAGGTGCCATTGGGTTCGTGGAAGGAAATCAACGGAACGGATGGTTCGACGAGGAGTGTCAGACGGTTTTGGACGAGAAGAATGCAGCGCGGGCGATTATGCTGCAGAATGGCACCCGTCAAAACGTGGAACGATACAAACAGAAGCGAAGACAGCAAACCCATCTATTCCGGGATAAAAAGTGCCGCCTGGAAGAGTTGGAGTGTGAAGAGATGGAGCAGCTGCATCGTTCTCAAGAAACGCGTAAGTTCTACAATAAACTCAATGCATCCCGCAAAGGCTTTGTGCCGCGAGCCGAAATGTGCCGGGATAAGAATGGAGGTATCTTGACGGACGAACGTGAGATGATTGAAAGGTGGAAGCACCACTACGATGAACACCTAAATGGCGCAGAGGAGGAACTCCAAGGCAGCAGGAGGAATGGCTTCATCAGTACGGCGGATGAGGGAGACGTGCCAATTCCCACAATAGGTAAAGTTAAGGATGCTACCAAACAAGAACAACAAAGCAGCTGGAAAGGATGGTATTGGAGCGGAACTTATTGAAATAGGCCCGGGCAGGTTGGCCACTTGTCTGCACCGATTGATAGCCAGGATCTGGGAAACAGAACAGCTACCGGAGGAGTGGAAGGAGGGAGTAATATACCCAATATACAAAAAGGGTGACATGTTAGAATGTGAGACTATCGAGCGATCACCATTCTTAACGCCTATAAAGTACTTTCTCAGATCATCTTCCGCCGTCTATCGCCACTGGCAAGCAGATTTGTGGGAAGCTATCAAGCCGGTTTTTTGGACGGGCGATCGACTACAGACCAAATCTTTATGTTGCGGCAGATCTTCCAAAAGTTCGCGAATATCAAGTCCCTAAGCACCACCTATTTATCGATTTCAAAGCGGCGTATGATACCATCGACCGCGAAGAGCTATGGAAGATTATGGACGAGAATGGTTTTCCCGGTAAACTGACTAGACTGATCAAGACAACGATGGATAGTGTACAGTGCTGTGTGAGGATATCGGGTGCATTATAGGACCCGTTTGAAACACGCTAAGGACTTCGACAAGGCGATGATCTTTCCTGCCTCCTGTTCAATATTGCGCTAGAAGGTATTATGAAACAGGCGGGCTTCAACATGCGGGGTACGATCTTCAATAAATCCAGCAAGTTCATCTGCTTTGCTGACGACGTGGACATTGTCGGAAGAACGTTCCAGGTGGTCTCTGAACAGTATACCAGGCTGAAACGTGAAGCAGATCGGGTTGGATTGAAGGTAAATACGTCGAAGACGAAATATCTGCTGGCTGGAGGAACCGAGCGTGATAGAGCTCGCATTGGCACACGCGTGAAGATAGACGGGGATGAGCTCGAGGTGGTGGACGAATTTGTCTACCTCGGATCATTGAAAACGACGGATAACAACTGCAATACGTATCATTGCCGAAAGTCGTGCTTACTATGGACTCCACAAGACCTTGCGGTACTTCCGTACTAAGTGTAACATGTACAAAACGCTGATAAGACCGGTAGTCCTCTACGGGCATGAGACGTGGACAATGCTCGAAGAAGACCTGCAAGCACTAGGAGTTTTTGAACGACGTGTGCTTAGGACGATCTTTGACGGAGTATGTGAGAACGGCGTATGGAGGAGAAGAATGAACCACGAGCTTGCGCAACTCCACGGTGAACCCAGTATCCAGAAAGTGGCCAAAGCTGGAAGGGTACGATGGGCGGGACACGTTGTGAAAATGTCGGACAACAATCCCGCAAAAATGGTGTTCACCTCAAATCAGGCCGTTACCAGACGAAGGGGAACGCAACGAGCTAGGTAGTTGCACCTAGTGGAGCAGGATCTTGGAAGTGTGGAGGGATCGAGAAACTGGAGGTTAGCAGCCATGGATCGAGTTAGTTTGCGTAACATTGTGGCGCAGGTCATGTTTTGAAGGACGTAGCGTCATCAAAAGTAAAGTAAGTAAGCGACATTCGTTCTCTATAGTTTTCTATCTCCATTGTCAAAACTGATGTTACTGTCGAAGCTGCCTTTTCTGGAAGCAGCGTCAAGCCATGTTCCTGACAAGTTTGGTTCCCGTTCAAGCTCTGCTTCCACCACTGAAACCTTCACTAAACCAATAATGTCGACCGAAGTTCTGAAGTCTGCGATTCTCCGGTTGACCGATCTCATCGCGAATCAGCAGCAGTAGATTGCAGCTCTTCAGCAGGACAACCCCACTCAAGTTGGAAGCGAGAAAATCATCGAGTCACCGGAATCGACGAGTTTCGGTACGATCCAGACGGTGGCTTCTTTTTTTATTCGTGGTACGCTCGGTACGAGCAGAGACGTATAGTGACATTGTTACTAGCGGACAACAAGAAAAAGACGATGTATGCATTCCAAATCCTTAACGACCTTTATTCGTCCGAAGTTCAGGGCCGTTTTAAATTCCTGTTTGCATGTAAATTCGATCTTAGGGCATGTTTTAGGTTAAGTTTTATGGTGTATAATATCTTACGTTTAGTGCATTTAGTGTCTTTCCCTCAGCTTCGTCTGACCTAGCCTGCTGAACTGTGGCTTTAACAAGAGTCCTAGGTATCTACGATTGATGAATTTGAGAAATTATTGTTTTAGAAAAGATATATCAATTTCTCACCTGATATCAATTAAACGTACTTATGAACGTTCTTCTCCTCCGTACTATTAGGTTACTTTTGCGTTATATAGTTTCTAAGTTGAATAAATGTTTAGTTGTAAGTCAAATTCTAGATCATAGGAGTCTATACTACCTTAGTTCACTCGAGATCAATAAATTTATAATAATAGATAATAATTGTTGAGAATTTTATGGAAATATATAGGCAGAATTACTTCTTACTAATTCACACGCTGTATAATTATTTTGCCTTTTCATTCCCCTGACAGTTCACCATTATATCATCGATCTGTCAACCGCTGTCACAGAGGCAGTCTCCCGCAAGGTAGCTATTGATGAGGTGCTATCGACACCGAGGGGTTTCGATGACAGACATAGTAGTCAGGTTTAGAATGGATACCACTTCTAGTAATGCATTGGGTCCCTTAGTACTGCAAAAGGTACCCAAGTTGGACAGATCGCAGTACACTTTTCACGGCATTCTAGATTTACGATAACTCGGTGTAATGCGCTCCAACGGGGAAATACGCCCCTCTTTATTTTCACGGGATTGAGGCTTCTATTACACGTAAATATGATTACATATCTTAAATATACGCGAAAAAAATATGTTGCGCATATATGTCCTTTGAAAAGTATAATCAATCAAAATTCTATAAATATCGAAAATCAGGTTTTTTGGTTTAAAATTTTGCTTCTGATAAGCCAGCAACGGGGAGAATGAAGCTCATTCTTAACTATTTTACTTATTAGGCATTGCAATCTCATCTGATAAACGAGATCATCTTCGGATAATGGAGAGATATTATCTGTAATCCAAGAGCGCTTTGAAATGATATCATCTCTCAATCTTGAGCATCAAAAGATATTCTTGACAGCTTTCTGCTGGTTTGGACGAATTTACTTTTGATTGGTTTAAAATTTATAAAATTAAACTATTACCTTCCTTTGCAGAATTAACAACACGTGAGAGAAATTTTGAAGCATTTTTGTTTTCCTGATAATTGTGACATTCGAGAATATAGTCGTATTTGGTAATCAAGAATGGTGCGGAACAGTTTTGCAATATTGGTTTCAAGCGATGAAAACTGCAATTTCTGAACAACATGAGCACTAGAGTGATGCAATTTTCGAAATTTTTGCTCCCCTATGCTTAAACCATTTAAACTATGGTAAAAAGCATCCTCCCAAAATTTGAAATGATTTGGAAGAAATTTGACTGTGCACACGCCATTTGAAGTTTATATGGAGATTACTATGGAAAACGCCAACCTTTTGTGTTCAGCCCTATATCTCTTCGTCATAATATTTTATGGAAAAGTGAACACACTCTTCTCATGTGAAATTCTTCCAGCTACAACTTTGCCGAAGACCACATTTTGATTGGACGTCAGGAAAAATTGTTATTCATCATCATAAAGTGGGTTTGCCTTCAGTAAGCTTTACCAACTATTCGGCAGGCAACAGTGGTGCTCCTGGTGGGAAGAATAGATCAAAGTAATCCTGGCTACTATGTTCTACAGCAAGAAAGCAGTGTTGCTCTGAAAGTAATTGAATGATCATCTCAGCATGGTTTAGGCTTTGAAATCAAGAATAACAAATTATCCTTACGTCCCAACAAAATATGATCTTCGGCAAAGTTGTAGCTGGGAAGATTTTACATGGGAAGAGTGTGTTCGCTTTTTCATATATTATTATGGCGGATAGAGGACTGAACACAAAAGGTTTGGCTTTTCCATAGTAATTTCCATATAAACTTCAAATGGCGTGTGCACAACGAAATTTCTTCCAAATCACTTCAAATTTTGGGAGAATGATTTTCATCATAATTGACACCGTTTAAGCATAGGGGAGCAAAAACTTCAAAATTTGCATCAGTCTAATGAGCACTTCCTCGTACCACAATGTCAAGCTTGTATTATTTTTCGAATAAAATAACACTATAGAAGAATAAAACTCATTATGTTTTTTTTGGCATAGAGTTTGTTTTGAATTCGTTTAGCAAATATATTGGGCTCTTTCCTAATAAGTGAGCTGAGTTTTCAGCTATCCAGTTATCGGGGAAATCCAGATTGATCATTGGTTTCACGGACAGTTTGTTTATCCTCCATACATTGTAAACTTTATCTGAGTGGTTTCCTTGTGAGACGATTCTGAAAGGCGGTGAACCGATTTAACGATGATTTGTAGCTTATGTCATTTGAACTAAATAGCTATTGAACAGAATTTTGGTTTAGGTGAAAGTTGGTTTGAAAGCATTAAAATTATTACCGCTAGAAATCATTTTCAAATCACCGGACCACCACGTGCCCCGAGTATTCAATGTACGTGTGAGGTAATCAGAGTTTAACATGGGAATAGTTGTAGGTACATTATCGATGGATATATTACAAAAGTCAAAGCTTAATTATGTAGATTTATTGAAATCAAGAAACGTGCAATCTTTCTGATTATCAACTCAATTTATTTTTATTGAATCCAACAACTGTATTGCTAAATATAATTATAATTTTATATTCTTCTTCCGATTTTCTAGCAGACGTAGATTCAGGGTTTACACTGAAAAAGTTAATAAGAACTTAGAACGAGATATTATTTTAATAAATATTATTTACTTGTGTTGGTTGTGATTGCTGATTTCCATTTTAGTTGGGAATGTGCCTGGTTTGCTCTGTATTTTGTTTTCCACTAACAATTCATTGACAAATGTGTGGATTTTCGTCAAGTAAATCAAATGCGTAGATTGCTGCGCTCAAGATGACTCATCTGAGCATAAGATATTAACAAAAAAATCGATCACAGAGCTCTAAGATAATATCTTTCAATTCGATCCATATCATGCTCAGAAGATCGAAAGATGGGATGGAATGCAATGCCTGCTTATTACAAACACTTTTACCGGAAGACGAATGCTGAACGACCCTTTTAGCTAAGCAGGTAGTGGAATTCTCCTTGGAAGGAGAAAGCTGCGTACAGACCAACTAAATAAGCAACATCTTGACATAAAAAAAACTTTATTGGTGATGCATTTGCTACTGTGACAGAGCAGTTTTTCCTGAAGGGGGGCGTATTACACCTTTTTACCTTACCTTATGTGCCAACAAATATTGGGCAACTGCAAGGAACATGGAGGTCTTTATTTTTGTCTTTGGTACGAGGACGTGTTCAGGCTACTTTTGCGGAAAATAGGAACACAATTCCACGAGCGCTACGTGAACAGTGTTCTTTCGAGTCACCCACGTGATTTTGACTTCGAAGACATCGTCAAGATGCCGAAGAAGCTGTTGGGATGCCAAAAGTTCCTCTTCAGCGGGGATGCACGGTACTTTGAAGCTAGAAAACCTGGTTGAGGAATGTAACCAATGACAAGATAAAGATCCCTATGTCCCTTGCAGTTGCCCAAAATTTTATGGAACATAAGGTAATAGAGCAAAATCTAGAATGCCGTGAAAAGTGTACTGCGATCTGTCAAACTTGGCTACCTTTTACAGTACCAAGGGACCAGGTCCGTCCCACTAAGGCTCAGTTTGGATAGCACTTCTAGTACTGCATTTGGTCCCTCGGTAGTGCAAAAAGTACCCATGTTTGACAGATCGCAGTATACTTTGAACGGCATTCTAGATTACCTTTATGAACCATAAAATTTTGGGCAACTTCAAGGGACATGGGGGTCTTAAATTTGTCTTTGAAGGGACCAAATGCAGTACTAGAAGTAGTACCCAATCTGACCCCGAGTTGGACGGACCTGGTGCAACCGCATCATCAACCTTAATCATGACACGCAGATGATCGAGAAAGGTTGTAGGGAAAAGCCCAATGTCAACGCAATCACTCGTCATCGTGCACCCGGAAGAAGAACAAGTCGAAGACACCTTAATGGTTCTGCGGGGATCTACATTTCTTCAAGGAGAGCCCTTACCGATCACATATCTGTTCGAAGTGTAATCGGAAGGGCTACAAGGAAGGTTACTGCTCCTCATCCGAAAAGAAGCCATCAGAGCAGTTCGACAAACCGAATTCTAAGGACATTGTCATGTAGAACTGTTGATGTTGCAGAACTTTGGAGACGAAGAACAAGACACGAATGTAACAGGAACAATAACGTTTATTGAAACACACGTCTGATGCGATTGGTGGTTGAAACAGGAATAAGAAAAAAGTGTAACAACCCTAAGTTGCTAGGTCCAACTTACTCCAGAATACGGTTGTCAGGGACGTAGCAGGGTTGTTGAGATAGGGTTCACGATTGCTTTGTTTTTCAACAAGAACCATAGTAAAAGTTGGCTACCTCAATACTCCCTTAGTTGCAGTTACAGTGATTTGTGTTCTATTACTCGATTTCTCCCTAACTCAATGATCCCTTTAATATAGGTATGGAGAGTCAATTTTGTCCGGTCTGTTCAAATCTTTATCGAAATAGGCTAGACTCTCAGGGCTAAACCACCGCCGGGAAATCCATCGAAGTTGGCTAGTTACACCACCGGGGAACAGTTGAGTAGTCCGAGTAGGCTGAGGGTTTTACAAAGTATAGGAAGCAATGGTTTTTGACAGTGATATAAATACAACGTTTACTGCGCTAACTCGGTTGTTTGGAAGGCCTCATACGCCCAATTTACACGAACGGCACATACTGGAGTATGCCAATCACAGAGGAATTACTCTGCTGAATCTGGCGTAGAAAATACTGTCGCGCATCCTGCTTAACATACTGAGGCCACTCAAGGAGACCTCCGTCGGCGTGCATTTGAAGACGGAGACAGCAAGGATATGCCTCACCATTAATTCTATCGAAACGAAGTACATAATTGCAGGGAGATATAGAGGTAGGCTGGTATAGGTGCTATTGGTGCTGATGCAGTGTTTGATGGGGATGCATTTGAAGTTGTTGAAGAATTTGTATACCTTAGAACACTTGTGACATGTGACAATGAAGTTTCCCACGAAGTGAAAATACGTGTTGCGGCTACGAATAGGGCCTTTTACAGACTACGCAACTAGCTTAGGTCCCGCAACTTGCAAACGGAAACAAAATTCGCGCTATATAAAACATTGATTCTTCTGGTGGCTCTTTACGGGCATGAAGCGTGGACGTTGGAAGAGGCAGACCGGAAAGCCTTCGGTGTTTTCGAGCTTAAAGTGCTGCGGACAATACTCGGTGGGAAACTAGAAAGAGGTGTGTGGCGCTGACGCATGAATCACGAGTTATATCATGTGTGTGGTAGATCTGCATATTAATGAGCAGGCCGTGCTTTTGGTGCCACGGGTGCCACTCATTATTACTGAAAACATCACAATGTGTATAAGGATTTGGATATAGTTAATCTTTTAAAATACGGCAAAGTTCCATGGGCTGGTCACTCAGGGCGAATATCGGAAGAAATTGCGAAAATAATATTCAGCAGGGAACCAGGTAAAGGTAGGCGACATTGTGGAAGACCACGAATACGCTGGCTGTACGCAGTGGAAAAGAACATGGTGACTCTAAACGTTCGGGGCAACTGGAGAAGTATCGCCCAAGACCGACGAAGACGAAAATAGCGTGACACTGACTGCATACTGCGCTAACTATTACATACATGTCCGTTACAATATGTAGGGGAACTTACGTATTGTCGGCAGCCTAAGCAGTTGAACTTTTAGGAAGGCAATTATACACAACAACAAAGCACAACAATTAACAGGAGACACCTGAACTACATTTGAGCACACTTAATTTATTATTTATTATGCACAAAACACTAATTTGTTCTCTAAATCGTGTATTTTTCCTCACCAAAGTCACGAGGCACTTGTTCTTTTATCGGCAATGCAATTACTATTGTCGGCAACAAAATTGTTCTCTTCGGCAATCCAAAAAAGTACAAAAACTAGGTTATGTATTGGTAACTTTTCGTATTTGTTGACAATGCCTGAAATTGAACGTCACTCATCATGTTGTACTCGTTGAAAGGGCCAATGCAGAAAAATACAGACTACACTGAGAACAGCATTGAAGTTATAAATAGAATAGCTGAGCTGAGAATCATATTGAATACACAACGTCACTAAATTTGTGCAGACTAAGGCGCCGTCCACAAATTACGCAACACTCTAGGGGGAGGGGGAGTAGGCTCAAACGTTGAGGCTCAAACACAAAATTTACTTTTTCATACAAGGACCGTTGCGGAGGGGGGAATGGTCGAACACGGTTCTCTTGATTTGTTCTTATTGCGTATCAATTATACATGCGGCGATCTGGACTATAGAAATTCATACATTTTGCCTTTAGAAAGATGGAACGATTGCAATACGAAAGCTTTATTTATCGTTTTTGCATCACCCCACATCAAGGCGTCGATAGCCGGAATCTATGACAAAAGGTCGAAAGACAAAACGTCGAAAGGACAGAAGGTCGAAAGACAAAAGGTTGAAAGGACAAAAGGTCGAAGAACAAAAAAGGGGAGACAAAAGCTCTAAAATCTTTTTTCAAAGAAGGAAAAATTTCCCACCAAGCAAATCATTTTCGTCCTTTTGTCCTTTCGACCTTTTGTCCTTCGACCTTTTGTCCTTCGACCTTTTGTCCATAAACCCGATAGACGAGGGGAGTGCGCACGAGCCTATCGATCACAAGGTTCTTGGTTCGATTCCAGGTAACAGGCTTCAAATTTATCCCTCTCATTTACCATTATCACGTCTATCTTTTGATACTATCAAATGATACTATCATTATGGGTAGTGATAGGGATACTATCACTTCTTGAAACATGATGAATAGAAGATAGACTATATTATCTCTATCAATTGATAGACGGATGGAGATACTATCAGCATTTTTTATCACTGTTGGATCAAGCATATCTTTATCATCTATCTTTGGGTAAAAATATACTACTTGCAAAATTCTATAGCTATCCCTACCCAAGAAACATTTGCCTATTTTATAATCATTTATTAAGCAATTTTTCACAACTACATACTGAATAGTTGCTTTATTATATTACTTTGCAGCTGCTACGCACACATTGTTCAAGCAAATCTGGCGAAATTAATAAGCTTCTTATCATTTAGTGACTGTAATCATATATTGTAATGATGTTTATTCAGGTTTCACTTAGCTTAATAAAGATTGATGATTTAACAACGCTAGTTTAAAAAACTACATTATTGCATTTCAATTCAGCATTATGTTTAACAACATTTTAATTATTTCCAAGTGAATCCTTTGTTCAGGCGTTGTTCACACAAATTTGGAGAAGTTATAAAGCGTGTCGTTGTATATTGACTTTATTCTACAACTTCAAAATCGCTTTATAAGCATTCATCTCAGCTTTTATTCAACTGCCACATAATTGATTGAAAACAAATAAATGACTAAAAATAGCTAACACTGTATACATCAAATGCAGTGTATACCTTTACCATGAATTAATAACCACACTTTTAATAATTACCTGAATACTGGATTCAAACTCGAGACCTTCCCATCGTCAGCGGTATACCTTGCCATCTGCGCCATACTTGAATTCATATATCAGCCTTCCAGTGCCCAATATAAACCTCTTGTAGCTGATTATTGATCATGCTTGAGCTTCTATTCAACAATAACTAATCAACACGTGCTATGCTGATCAACAACTGAATAAGCGCATTACTTCTGCTGCTGTTCAGTACTGATGCGAGCTGAACTCAGAGGGCTATTTATAGCGCACAGTGAGAAAATTTATTTCAATGCTGGTCAAAAATAAAGTTTATTCACAAAGTAAAAACAGTCTGAAATGATCAATCGAATTTCATAATAAGTTTTAACTTGTTAAAACTTTAATTGAATTGTTCATCTAACTATACTAAAAATCATTTATTTAATGTATAATATTTCTACAGTCGCCTCTCCACATCTCGATATCGAAGGGACCATCGAGATAGGGAGAGATCGAGACATAGAACAAATTTTTAACGAATACTAGATTGAAAATCACCCCGTTGCCAGGAAAATCAAAAACAAACAGATGTCATTTCGTCTTCGCAAATTGTTTTGAATCTCTAAAATCTAGTCTAGTAACCTTTGATAATGGGCATATCGACATACGGAGAGAAAATTGGGAACGAAAATCACATCGAGATATGGAGATATCGAGATAAGGAGGATATCGAGATATGGAGAGTGAAAATGTATGCAGAGTGAAGGGACCGAAAAAATCATCGACATAGGGAGAGATATCGAGATGTAGAACATCGAGATGTGGAGAGTCGACTGTACTAGGTTAATATTTTAATTATTTGTCGCACTTTTTCCATCTATTAAACATTATACAAATATAAAATATATTTCAATCAATAATCCTATGTCAGAAGACTGATTCAAAATATTTTCTAAACATATATGAATATTGTATTGAGAAAGCATCAGTTATTATTGTATCCAACATGTTTTTATATATTAGTAAGTTAGTGACGAATTCGCCAAGGGTGAAAATCCACTCAAATAAAGATAAATAATAATAATATTGATAAGTTGAACATTGCAATACATTAGGAATACAACGCAATTTTTAGATATTTTGTCCATTTTTCAAAAATTTGGTTATGGTGTGACCTATTTTGTAAGGCTTCTTTGTTGCTGAACAATGTGTTTAGTAATCGTTATTTTGGACTTCTTTGGATGACCTGCTGGGATGATATATCTATGTTGTATTAGGATGTTATAAAATACCTATTCAGCTTTTAATCATGTTCATGTTAAGCATGGAAACAGCTGAAGTGCGAAGCAACCAAATCGTTAGTTCGTCTCCTGTACATCTGTTTACACAATTATATTTGTTTGGTGGAATATTGGCTCTTTAATAGAAGGAAAAATGACTTGTTCAACTCATTAGTAAAACTATCTTGACAAGTCGGCAGAGATTCTTTGGAGAAGTTTAATAAGTGTTGATTCTACTATTATTCATTCCAATGAAAAATGTTGAACATTGACTTAAATTTGGATCTAAATACCATCTTCTCAGCTCTTTGTAGGGCATTTTTTCAGCTGTCACCATTATTCAACAATAATTAACTATGTATGTTTATTTGTGACACTTGACTGTAAGTTGGGTAACCACTTTCATGTAACTATTGTTAAATTATTATTTATACTTCGATTATCATTAAAAATGTTATGATTAGTAACTTTTTCCGATATCAATAACGTCGCAGATGATGATCACTACATTTGGAAAATTTAAATTTTGATATTTTTAATCCAATGTGATTCGAAATTTACCCTCGTTGATACATTACGTCGCCATTACGTCCATTACGTTAATCCATCCATCGCATACACGTCTTGGATTTGATTTGAAAATCATTTGAAACATTTGAAAATAACATAAAAAGACATAATATGTTTTGCTTGAATAAGAGCATACTCATATACTGTTATTCACATTGTTTATAAGTTTTACTAATCATGCTGGTCAACATTTTAAGTATTAGACACTGAAACTTTTGTACGATTTGTTGTTAATCAAATGTTCAATATGCTACTAAAATGATGGCTACAACCTATAGAAGCTTTTAATCAGTCAATTGTTAAACTTTTTATGTGTTGTAGAACAAAAGCTACTATATTTGCATTTTCGGAGGTTTATTCAGCTCTTATTCAAAACACAAACTGCAAGTGGAATAACAGCTTTTTTATAAGCGGAAATTAATGTTATTCAATTAATGATTCAACTAAAAATTTGTTCAGCAATGGTTGCTGCTATGCAGCTTGTATTAAACACGTAAGTATCTTAAAAGCTACCAATTGTTCCTTGGGTATCTATCATATCATTGATACAAATACTGAAACCAAAATCTTGCGCATAATGGGAAAAGGCCAATAAAAACAAACCAAGGTATGTTCTCATGGATATTTTCGGAACGGGCACGACGAGAGAATGACGGCAATCGATGTCCGACGTCATTTTGAAATCCAAGATGGCGGCCTCCGGTTTGGTAAAATCCTTGAAAATCCATGCAATATCAAAATGGCGTCGGATATCGATGTTCATCATCCCCTCGTCGTGCCCGTTCCAAAAATACCCATATTGCATGGGTTTTCAACAATGGATCATTGAAGGTAGTTTTTGTCAGTGCTCACCGCATCAAAACAAAGGCGCCACTGTATATTGGATTTAACATTGTGACAGCATTGCTGTTCTGTCAAACACACAATGCTACGGTGGCGCTATCTATTCTTTCCATAGCGGCCGTTTTGGTTATTTTAATGATCCATTTTTCTTGACCAGATGCCGCCATCTTGGATTTCAAAATGGCGTCGAGCATCAATTTTCGTCATCCCATCGTCGCGCCCGTTCCGAAAATGCCTATATTGCATGGGTTTCCAATTATTTTACCGTGCACCCCCGTTAATTTGAACGGGGTTCATTTTTAATTTGAACATCTAGTCACCCTAGAAACGTGTTTTTGGTTACCTCTTTCACTGTTTTGTTTTGATTTTGCATTCCGTTCCACGGCGTTCCATCTCATTTCACTCCGTTCCATGAGCTAAATGACGTTTGAACCATTTTTAATCTGAACGATGTGCAAATTAGCGGGGTACATATTAAAAAGTGTTCAGATTAAATGTGGTCAAACCAACGGGGGTACCCGGTACTAATCCGGAGGCCGCCATCTTGGATTTGAAAATGGCGTCGGATATCGATTTTCGTCATATCCTCATCGTGCCCGTTCCGAAAATACCCATATTGCATGGGTTTCCAACAATTCTTACTCTCCTGAAGCCGCCACATTGGATTGCTAAATATGGAATTTAGTTAAATTTCTATACCCATCGTCCAACAATTTTTATTCTATTTTTATCAATTGATAAAGATAGAACCTCTATTATTGTTATTTGAGAGATGTTGTACATCATAAGATTTTTTTGGGATATGGATACTATCACTCTATCCTCTTTCTCTGATGGGAACCATTATCTCATTGATACTATCAGGATGGACAAGAAGTGATAGTATCATCTGGCTGAACTGGTAGTATCAGTTGTCTATCAGATAGATGATAGTATCATCGTCTATCTGATAATTTTGATGCCTGCCCGTGAAATATATTTTTGCAATGAGAATACATTTTTTTTAGTCGAACACATCAAGTTAAATTGCGAAATTTGTTCAAAAATAAATGAGGACTTACGCATTTTTGGCCAAATCTCACCCCCAACGACGGTACTTGCACATTTGTTTTCAATGTTCCACTTTTTTTTTTTGGTTTATGAATATTGTTCGATCCATTCGGATCAACTTTGCCAGTAAAATTGATTTGCGTTCCTATTATTCTCAGTGTATGAGAAAATCAGAATAGGCCCTTTGCAAATCAATTCACTTATGACTCGACACAAAAACATCATCCTCTGATTGCCTGTAGAACAACAGGAGTGTTGCCAAAATAGTTCAACTATTAAAAGACGTATCTTTTATCTGTTTCTCAGTATATTGAATATTATGCCCTACAATCTATTAATAAGAAAGTATTAAAAGGCTCAATTGTAACCAATGCATGCTTTGTTGGCTAATTCCAATAAACTAATTAGTTGTGTTCTATTTTTTCGGTGAATTTAAATCGTGAATAATAAATACACCGCAATTGAACATAGTTTTCTGGCAACTTAGTCCAGCAATAAAAATTGATTGCCGAGGAAATCAAAGTGCATTAATTTCAATTTGTGATTTAAAGCATAAAAATTAAGTATTTTCGAGTGCTTTATATACAAATCAAAAGTTCAATAGTGCATAAGTGATCGGTGCGTAGCTTGTGTGAAAAAATTGGCATTGGAGCTGAGAATTGGACCTTTTAAAGTGGTGAGTTTTTGTAAGCTGTTCTTGTGTTGTTTTATTCGGCAGCTCACGAATGACGATAATTTCGTATGCATTTATTTGATTTAATGATAAAACCCATGATATATAATATTTTTGTGAAAGATTAAATCACATCTTTCACAAAAATATTATATATTATATTGGAAGATTATAGTTCAAGGAATATGTTGAGTACATTGAAGTTAACTCTTGTTCCATAGATAAATTTAAACAAGGACGATAAGTTAGTGTTGCCGAAAATACCCTCAGGGTGCCGAAGCCATCATTTACCCTATTTAATACGCCTAAGGTCTCGCCAAGAATGAAAAAAAAACAGGTGTTGATTTTAAAATGTCATTTTTATTGAACTACCTAAATCAATAAATAAATATCAATCTGCTAACCAAATATCAATTTGAATCTTTATCCTAGTGTTTCATGGAAGCTCGTAGATTACCTCCTTTATTGAAAAAGCTGATAGGGCACTTGCAATTCACCTGTATACGCTTAACAACTCCTAATCACTTCTATGCACCATTGTATTTCAAATAACATAATAAAATTAAACCTAAATCCACCAGTGGTGGTCATTTTATAATCTCTTCATAGTTTTGTGCTGTTGTCGCCAGTAATATTTCACCTGGCGGAATAAAATTGACTTCCCATCCATCTGCTTCACCACAGCTTGGCACCAACCCACGGATCCGGTCCGTACGGTCCAACGGGCGTGTGCACCGGGACGGGCACCGGTTTGGGGACGGCCACTGGCACCGGCGCGGGGACGGGCACTCCGACGTGTTTCACCACCGGAACGGGGACGGGTTGCGCCACGGGAACCGGATACGGGCGATCCACTGGGACCGGGTAGGGCCGGTCGACGGGAACGGCAAACGGTTTCGGGACCGCAACAGGGTAGGGACGGTCTACTGGGATGGGGACGTGCACCTGGATAAAGAACGATACAAAATGTGAGTCTTGAGTTAGTATTACAGTTAACTCTCCCTTACTCGTTATTGAAGGGACCATCGAATTAGGGAGGTATCGAATTACAGAACACAAAACCAATGCAACTGCAATCCAAGGGACCATCGAGTTAGCCATGAAAACCAACTCTTAGTATGGTTCTCTAACTCGATATCGAGATACGGAATATCGAGTAAGGGAGAGTTAACTGTATAATAATTTCTTTCAATCGTATGAAAAAGAAGTTTCAACTCCATAGGTCGATGGTTTTACCAATTTAATCGAAAAGTCCCTTCTAATTATGCATAGCCGCAATGCACGTGGTCTCACTCATATTTGTTGGTTAGAAGTTATGCTAGCGAATCAAACTAAATTGATATTGAGGTTGGATCGCGAGGTCATGTATAAAGGAAAACATTATTTCAACGGTCATTCCAAGCGCAACCTCGAGGGTGGACATATATTTGAACTGCTGTCATTGCGGTCCAGTAATAACGGTCGATGGAATTTTTGCCATATCCCCAAATATGATGTACCAGTAGGGTTACCATATGACAGCGAAACAAAAAAACTGTTTGGCATTTCTCAAAGATCAAGTTATGTGTCTTCAGCTGTCTTCAGTACATTTTTTTACGTGGGGGAAATCTGCAAACAAACGCTTGAGAAGCTAACACAGGGAGTGTTGACCGTCCATTGATGATTTCAATCAAATAAAAACATCGCAATAGGCATAACAAGTTTTTCGGGCAAGTGTACTCTAAGAAGAGTATGGTCGGTAACCCTGTGTACCACACTGCAACTGTTTCGCTCGAACAAGTTGTGTCAATGAAAAATGAATCCTCTTTTCACAAGCGATCTCCCAAAAAAATCAATTTCAATTGGTCCACCATGTGGACTATGACCGTCGAATTTCTGCGCCCTGACATTGCCGACGACAGGTAATAAATATATCATATGCGAAATGGGGAATTTACGATTAAAAATGCACGAAAGAATTCAATTACCTTAACTGGGACGGGATATGGCCTCTCCACCGGAACGGCATACGGCTGCGGAATGGGAATGCCAATCTTCTTGGTGACCACCGTGTGGCTGTGGGTGTGTGCGTGAGCCCCCAGGAACGGCCCAACAGGGGCTGCAATGGCCGGTGGGGGAACTGGGGCAGCGCCTACTACGACACCATCGTGGAAATGAGGCAGAGGCAGAGGCGCAGCAGGCAGAGCATGGGCATGGGCGTGGGCGTGGGCAAAAGCGTGACCATACACAGGGGCCGCCGGAGCGTAGGCTCCCAGACCGAAGATGCCACGTTTATCCTTCCGGCTGGGTTCCGCTTTGGATGGAGGCGTCTCGATTGGGGATGTCGTTATCGCTAACGAGGTCCCAATCGTCAGCAGCGGGAGGAGCAGTACCTGTGGGTGCGATTATCGGGAGAGGGGATAAGGAAAATTTAGAATAATTTAGAATTGCGTTCACGCTGATTCGTATGAATTTAATTTTATTTTAATCATGGCCCTGCCATTCAGACGAGAGCGCGTTTTTAACCTGAAAGTAGATCAGGATTGCCTAATGTGTGCGGCCCACGAAAAGTTTGAAGATTTCTCTTATATCTAGCTATTGATCTACCAGCTCAAAGTTAGATCATACCAAGACCAATTAGTTAGTGGTTCATACCAACACCAGCCGAGCACGTGGGTGTTTTTCATAATTTCACCCATAATTTATCCATCTTTACCACGCGTAATGAGTTAATTAATTTAGTTTTTTTTATTTAATAATAAACTAAACTTAAACCTAAATTCATAATTTTGAAAATAATCGAATGTTGTGTGTAAATGTGATTATAAATTTTCATTTTCAATTTAAAAATAATTTTTCGCTCTCTATAATCGGCCATACTTCATTCATCTTCTTGACACTATGTCCTCAATGGACTGAGCCTGCTTCTCAGCTTCTTAGTGTTCTTATAAGCACTTCCCCAGTTATTAGTTGAATAAGTTTTCTTTTCCAAAGTTTCCATTTTCGCATTCGTATGTCGCGTGGCAAGTACGATAATACACTATGCCCAGGGAAATCAAAGGAAATTTTCATTACGAAAAGACCCTGGACCGAGCGGGAATCGAACCCAGACGCCTTCAGCTTGGCTTTGCTTTGTAGCCATGAACTCTAACCACTTGGCTAAGGATGGCCCCCATGATCGCCCCAAAATAGTTGGTCTTATATATGGCCCGTGATCCAACATGGTTGGATACGCCTGAAGTAGACAATTAGTAACGTGACTCGTGGCTTGCTTTGTTTTGAGCCTTATTGTTTTACACGAACCGGCGGATTTTTCGCCGGATGTCATTTCTCTTCTCTTGAAAAAGCTGACGCAGCCGAGCACGGAAATGGGCCGCTGACAAGTGCTGACGGGATTTTGATTTGGGTGGTAATCTTCTCGTACCCATGTGGCAACGATGATTATACGTGGTTCACCTGTGGGGTGAAGGCAAAATGCAACGTGGTACAATTTTTGCTCATTTTAATCCTCAAAATCATTACCATAATGGAGTACCATATCCGAGTGGATTTACCGTGAAATTAATCCTCGTCGGTTTTCACTGTCGCCAAGTTGGAAATGCTACTTATGTAGGTACTTGGAACATCGCAATTGTGGTGTCTCGTTTATTGTGCACTCTGTAAAACAAGTGTCAGTTTCCGACCAGAGACCTTTTTCAAGCATTGGCTTAAAATTCTTTACAAATATTTCAACAGTTAAGCCTGATTTGCTGCTGACAAGTTATTTCTTGGCCTATCTTGATGCATGGGATCGATCAAGGAAGCGCCTTTTTCTCATCGCACTAGCAGTTGAAAAGAAATGTCGGTTCAAACGGGAGTCGCTGTAGAAAATTTCTGCAAGGAATCTGCGAGAAATGTCTTTTGCGATTCCTTTTCAGCAGCAAATCAGGCTTTAAGCTTGACATAAGCGAAGGAAAGTAAGAAAAGGCTTCCCTCACATGAGATTTAGGTTAGATCTCTCGACTCTCAGGGCATAGAGTATCATCGTGCCTGCCACACGATATAGACATACGAAATGGTTACTTGACAAAGATAGCTTTCAGTTAATAACTGTACAAGTGCTCAAAAAGCTACTAAGCTGAGAAGCTAAGTACTAGTTGGGACATAATGCCATAAAGAAGAAGACGAAGAAGAAGTACCATATAGCTTCTACAATAATTCTGCAAAGCAATTTATCAACAAAAAAAATCATCTGATGTTTAAATGGAAAGAAATTAAACATTCTTAAACAAGATTTTCGGATTTTGTTTTCTCAGAAACTATAAAGGAATATGCTCCTATAAATTCCCCTTTCGATTCTTCCAGACTTCCTAGTAAATCTTTCCAGCTTTACTGCAGGTACTTCTATATCGAATCATATCCAGCTTTTTACACTAGCCATAAAATGTCTGGGGGTGATTCGATTTTGACATTTATCGCCTACGAAATTATTGTTTAGTCTTAGTAGGTAGTGATTTCAGATTGTTGTTTATTGGACTGTCAAGAATTTTCATTGTATTCATTATCAGTGGTAGCTTCTTTGTTCTGACACTTTAATAGCTTATCATATTATTATCAGTAATTTGATTCTTATTACCACCATTTTAGGCACCACAGGATCATCAATTTTCAAATGGAAATAGTTACTACACCAAATTAATGGAAATTCAAACAAAATATCAATAATTTAGATCAATTATAACGTTTTATCATTTAGTACCTCTGTTGACTCGAATGTTGTGCGTTATCTATTGGGACTAGACAAAGTGGACCCCTCAAAGCGATTGGTGACCCAATAACTCAATTGGTTACAAGTTCAAAATTCAAATCCCAAAGAATTGAAATTTATCACGTGTAATGAGTTATTTAATTTCATAACCATGCGGATTGAATTACCGAACAACTTAATATAAGCGTCAATTTATATTAGAGTGTTACTGCCTCTCTGTAGTAGCGGACTTTAGGGCAAGTGTGCCATAGGGGCAAGTGTGCCACCCCTGCTTTTTATAAACACTACAATATATATTTTCTCTTTGAACTTAACAATATGTTCCCTAATAGTTCACAATACAATGATCAAAATATTATGAAAATTGCTCAATTTTTCACGTATTTACATCGACTTGTGCAAAGACAACCAAATTTGAATGGATTTTTATAAGATTTCGTTGTTTCTAAATAGCATAATGAAAGGTAAATTATTTACAGATTTTTCTAACGTACTGTACATCGTGAAACTATTCAAATGTGTAAGTTATTGTGGCATTTGAATGAAAAAAGTATTTTGTTTTACATACGAAATCCAGTTTGGTTGAAATGTATACTTATTGGGGCAAGTGTGCCACCTATTTGGTAAACAAAAATTGTTGGAGTGAAATTGATAAAAATGTGAACATCATCAACAAAATCATAATAATAAACCAAAATGAAACACTAGTAGTAGTTTCTGAAGTATAGTAGGGGAATAACTTACATGTTTGCCCCCCAAAGTTATGTTTTCTCAAAATATTCAATAATAACATGATTTTCGGCTTATCAAGTACCGTTTTACATATCTACATCAAAATTTCACCGTTATTTAGTGGTGATCTAGTTTAATATTATACATATTCGCCGTAATATAAGGGTAATACATATATTGTATTGAATGGAGACAAAAATAACCATTTTAGTTATACGAATTGTGTAATAGGGAATTACGCATGTTTTGAACCTTGTTATAAAGCATCCCCTTATTACGGTAAACTTAAAATTATTTTTAAATTATCGATTGGCGTCTGCTTTGTAAGTAATATCAATAGGAAATAAATAAAATTTCACTACAAGTAGAATTACATGCGATGTTCATTAGGTGGCCGTCTTGCCCCATATGGGTGGCACACTTGCCCCATAGTGTCAAAAAATAGGTTATTTTGGATGATATTTGAGAAGCTCCAAAACTAATACTTTTTGAAGTTATTTTCTTTTTAAATGGTACAGTGATTATGAAAAGATGTGAAACTAAAATCATGAGGCTAAATTGGTGGATTTTATAAGCTTTAGGCAAAGTTAGAGAACAATTTGCTTAAGGTGGCACACTTGCCCCAAATTCCGCTAGTCATGTCGTCACTTGGGTGAGAACGACTCGTTGATAGCCTTCCCGCATCTTTACTCTTCCACAATACAGTTGCTGTGGAAGCGATGTAGGTATGATAGGCAAACAGCAATGAGAATATATACCGAGGTGAGGAAGAAGACATTTAGTGTGCGTGACATCGGTGTACGGTGCAAAATGTCTCACAACTACAAACGAAGCCATAAGAAGCCGTGGAAATTAGTGACGTAGTTTATTTTGTTTACGTTTTTTTGTCTTTACTAATACATAGCCATTGCTTCTTCTTCCACACCTTAGTATATATTCTCATTGGGCAAACAGTTTCAACACTAAACAAATCGCACTCGCTCTGCGCGCGTCTGTAGTAAACATAAGATGGATGGATATAGGCTATGAAAAAGGTCTACGTGGTCTGTGGACATTTGAATTCTAAACTTGTAACCAACTGAGTCGACGCGGTAAATGGCTGGGCATGGCGTACCATTGGTACCTCGCGTACCTGCAGGAATAAAATAGACCCCTTTGTGCGGTCCTTAGCTTCTTGCCCAGCAACTCCTATCCCTACCTCCTCGTGGTACTGGCCGGGGTACGAGTAACCTTGGGGAAGATCGGGTAACCAACCCCCGGTGGGAACTTTGGTCGTATGCTGACAGGGAAGGAGGGGTTTGCTTTTGCAAATCTGGAGCGTCTGTACTCCACGTTAGGAGCGGCTCACAACAGCGTCTGTTTCCCATGTCAGGGGCGGCTGATCATCGTCCGAGTGCCAGAGAAGGACTCTAAGCTAAACTGCGCACTATGGCGCTCCGAACATTTAGGGGGAATGGTCCTCCGGAAATCTAGGGGGTTGGTGTCAGGCCCTGCAAGCCAACCGTAAAAACACATCAGCACAGGAACGTCAACGAGAGAATACGGACCGGAACAATCGGCAAAGACCACAGCGACGAAAATGGACTAGCGATTGGAAACTCGGTACGTGGAACTGCAAATCTCTCAACTTCATTGGAAGTACTCGCATACTCTCCGATGTACTGAAGAACCGCGGTTTCGACATCGTAGCGCTGCAGGAGGTGTGCTGGACAGGAGCATTGGTGCGAACGTTTAGAGGTAATCATACCATCTACCAGAGCTGCGGCAACACACGCGAGCTGGGAACAGCTTTCATAGTGATGGGTGATATGCAAAGGCGCGTGATCGGGTGGTGGTCGATCAATGAACGAATGTGCAAGTTAAGAATCAAAGGCCGATTCTTTAACTTCAGCATAATCAACGTGCATAGCCCACACTCCGGAAGCACTGATGATGACAAGGACGCATTTTACGCGCAGTTCGAACGCGAGTACGACCGCTGCCCAAGCCACGACGTCAAGATCATCATAGGAGATTTGAACGCTCAGGTTGACCAGGAGGAGGAGTTCAGACCGACGATTGGAAAGTTCAGCGCCCACCGGCTGACGAACGAGAACGGCCTACGACTGATAGATTTTGCCGCCTCCAAGAATATGGCCATTCGTAGCACCTATTTCCAGCACAGCCTCCCGTATCGGTACACCTGGAGATCACCTCAGCAGACAGAATCGCAAATCGACCACGTTTTGATCGATGGACGGCACTTCTCCGACATAACCGACGTCAGAACCTATCGTGGCGCCAACATTGACTCCGACCAATACCTGGTGATGGTGAAACTGCGCCCAAAACTATCCGTCATCAACAATGTACGGTACCGACGGCCGCCCCGGTACAATCTCGAGCGGCTGAAACAACCGGATGTCGCCAATGCGTACGCGCAGCATCTTGAGGCAGCGTTGCCGGATGAGGGCGAGCTCGATAGGGCCCCTCTTGAGGACTGCTGGAGGACAGTCAAAGCAGCCATTAACGACGCTGCCGAAAGCATTGTCGGATATGTGGAACGGAGCTCAGGAAACGATTGGTTCGACGAGGAGTGCCAGGAGGTTTTAGAGGAGAAGAATGCAGCGCGGGCTGCAATGCTGCAGCATGGTACGCGGCAAAACGTGGAACGATACAGACTGAAGCGGAAACAGCAAACCCGCCTATTCCGGGACAAAAAGCGCCGCCTGGAAGAGGTGGAATGCCAAGAGATGGAGTTGCTGTACCGTTCTCAAGAAACGCGGAAGTTCTATCAGAAGCTCAACACATCCCGCAAAGGCTTCGTGCCGCGAGCTGAGATGTGCCGGGATAAGGATGGGAGCATCTTGACGGACGGACGCGAGGTGATCGAAAGGTGGAAGCAGCACTACGCAGAGCGCAGTGGTGGAAGCAGCACTACGCAGCAGCGCAGAGAACATAGGCACAGAAGGTCAGGACAGCGAAGGCGATGGCTACGTCAGCACAGCGGACAGCGGAAATCAACCTGCTCCCACGATGGGGGAAGTTAAGGATGCCATTCAACAGCTCAAGAACAACAAGGCCGCTGGCAAGGATGGTATCGGAGCCGAACTCATCAAGATGGGCCCGGAAAGGTTGGCCGCTTGTCTGCATCGGCTGATAGTCAGAATCTGGGAAACGGAACAGCTACCGGAGGAGTGGAAGCAAGGCGTTATATGCCCTATCTACAAAAAGGGCGACAAACTGGAGTGTGAAAATTATCGTGCAATCACCATCCTAAACGCCGCCTATAAAGTGCTATCCCAGATTCTCTTCCGTCGTCTATCACCTATAGCAAACGAGTTCGTGGGAAGTTATCAAGCAGGTTTCATCGACGGCCGCTCGACAACGGACCAGATCTTTTCCGTGCGGCAAATCCTCCAGAAATGCCGTGAGTACCAGGTCCCTACGCACCATTTGTTCATCGATTTCAAGGCGGCATACGATAGCATCGACCGCATAGAGCTATGGAAAATCATGGACGAGAACAGCTTTCCCGGGAAGCTCACAAGATTGATCAGAGCAACGATGGACGGTGTGCAAAACTGCGTGAAGATCTCGGGCGAACACTTCAGTTCGTTCGAGTCTCGGCGGGGACTACGACAGGGCGACGGACTTTCGTGCCTGTTGTTCAATATTGCGCTTGAAGGTGTCATGCGGAGAGCCGGACTTAACAGTCGAGGCACGATTTTCACGAGATCCGGACAATTTGTTTGCTTCGCGGACGACATGGATATTATTGGGAGAAAATTTGAAACGGTGGCAGATTTGTTCACCCGCCTGAAACGCGAAGCAACAAGAGTCGGGCTAATGGTGAATGCGTCGAAAACAAAGTACATGCTGGTTGGCGGAACTGAGCGCGACAGGGCCCGCCTAGGAAGCAGTGTTACGATAGACGGACATACCTTCGAGGTGGTGGACGAGTTCGTCTACCTCGGATCCTTGTTGACGGCTGACAACAATGTTAGTCGGGAAATACGAAGGCGCATCATCAGCGGAAGTCGTGCCTACTATGGGCTCCAGAAGAAACTGCGGTCAAGAAAGATTCACCCCCGCACCAAATGCACGATGTACAAAACGCTCATAAGACCGGTAGTCCTCTATGGGCATGAGGCGTGGACTATGCTCGAGGAGGACTTGCAAGCTCTTGGGGTTTTCGAACGCCGAGTGCTAAGGACGATCTTCGGCGGCGTGCAGGAGAACGGCGTGTGGCGGCGAAGGATGAACCACGAGCTCGCTCAACTCTACGGCGAACCCAGTATCGTGAAGGTAGCTAAAGCTGGAAGGATACGCTGGGCAGGGCATGTTGCAAGAATGCCGGACAACAACCCTGTAAAGATGGTGTTCGCCACGAATCCGGTCGGAACAAGAAGGCGTGGGGCGCAGCGAGCTAGGTGGATTGACCAGGTACACCAGGACCTGGAGAGCGTGGGTCACAGTCGAGGATGGAGAGAAGCGGCCATGAACCGAGGGAATTGGCGAAATATTGTTGGCGAGGCTTTATCAAGATAATTGATGTAAAGCCAAATAAGTAAGTAAGTAACCAACTGAGTTATTGGGTCACCAAGCGCTCGTCTAGCGTACAAGAGTCCTGGGTTCAAATCCCAGCCGAGCACATGGATTTTTTTTTCATAATTTCACCCTTGATTTATCCATCTTTACCACGAGTAATGAGGTAATTAATTTGATATTCAGATGTTCCTTGGGAGACCGACATTTCCCGTATAATTGTGAAGAATCTAAACTATACGATTTCCATTTTTTCACTTGCCCCACGCTACCTTATCTAACAAATTGAAAATGGCAATGGTTTAAACAAGTGATTGTGTAAATGCTTATAAAGAAAGTGCAAGAAGTTGGTATGATTGATGGTACTTGAAAGTCGTGTAGTAACTAATTGATAACAAAATATATACTATCATGGTAAAATTTGTTATTTGTGCAAAAATACTAAAAAACATTTAATATTGCTGTGTGCATTTGAAACGCAAATATCAAATGCGGGAACACCAAACGCGGTAAGACTTTCTACAGGCAATCCGATGTCAAAGTAATCTTTTCTATGCTAGGTTGGCGATGATGTGTGTAATCGTTGCTAGGTGTCCTTTGATTGTTTCGTCTTATCGCATTTAAAGGACATTTAGTGAAGATTTGCACCTCAAATGCAAACAGCAATATATGAAGAATAAAGCTAAGTATGCTGTTCCGCTCAAGAAAAGTAAAAAAATTCTGCCCAAGAAATGGTCAAATTCCTACAGTGAGCTCCATTTGGATTGACATTTCTTTTCAACTGCGTACTGCGATCAAAGAAAAATGCTTTTCTTGAGCATTTCTTGCAAGAAATTTCCCACGCATCGAGATAGGCGATTACTTTTCTGTTGAAGTGCATACTTCCCATAACAAACTTCGCCATCACAGTAAAATATGTAATTATTTATATATTTGAAAATTTTGTTTCAATAATTCATGAGAACAAACCAATATCAAATTTTGCCATAATAGCTCATTTACTATTCGCATGATATTCATTGAAGATACAAAGTAGAACCGTAATCCGGGGTACCATTGATCATTTTTGTGGATATGTCTTAAAAATTTCGTTTGAAAATGTATAAATTGCAAGTTTTATATTTTTAAAACAAGTACTGATACGCATTGCTTGTGTCTATATACTGTATTTTGTTTTTTAATAGTTTAAAACATGTTTAAAAAAATGTTTTAAGTGATTTTTTATTTAAGCTTATATGGGGTAACATTGGTCACCCATGAAAAAAAAACGTACAAAAATATTGAAAATATCTTTCCTTACTAAAACCATGGTCCCTAAAGCCGAATATGAAGGCTAGATTCTTACAAGTCATTTCGTTTTTGAGTTATTTCATAATCAAAAACATCTTGAATTATGGAATACGCTTAAATGTAGGCAATTTTCTAAGCAAATTCACCATTCTTTATGGTAATTTGTGAATTATGCTAAACTGAACATATTTATGAAAGTTTTGACACCGGAATCGTTTTCAGCGTTCTTATTTTTAGTAACAATCGCATTTATCTTGCTCATATCGTTTTCTGAACTCCTGTGAGACATGATTCTTTGATCGAGTCACACACACACTGAAGAAAAATTACGGATTCCGGTGAAATTTCACCGTAATCTCAACAGCTGAAGGTTCGGTTTTGAGAAAATCGATTTTGAAGTTTTTTCAGCAATTTTCCATTCCATACAAATTATATGGAAGTTATAAAAACAAGCCAATCTTCTACGAATTATGTTATTTTTCTGCCAGACGTTTAAAACTTAAAAACCGTAGAATTTTGATAATAAATCCTCGAGCTGTTTAGTAGAATACCTATAAGTAGATGAAAAAACCGAAAAAAGCTGTAATTTTCTCTACAGAAATTCAATTTTGTAACTTTAGTAAATTTCACTTTTTTCTAAGCATCTGTCGGAAAATGAATTACTGATGAAATTGTTCGAAATAAAAGCAATTTAAAAAATATATAGTTTCTGCTTGACGTTGAGTTTCTATAAACGGCCTTCACCTCATTAACAAACGTACAATTAAAACAAAATATTTTAAAATATTTGTAGAACAAAAACGTTAAAATCAAAAATTTGCTATAGTTTTGAAGCATTTCAAGTACTATCTCACTTCTCGACAGAAAAATTGATAAATCGATTGACGTTGATATTATTCCGAACAGCACTGTACATTGTACCCAATTTTCTTAAATCTCTACTGAAAATCTGATCGTCATTTAACTTTGCTATTTTTAGTGTTTTAAACTCATGCTGTATCTAGGGCCCCTTCAAAAAATCTGACCCGGCTTTCCTGGAGCCTAAATTCGGCACTGATCCACATTTATACAAAAAAAATATATTTTTAACATGAAAATGTTTCATAACATACATTGAGCACTGAGATCAAAAACGAATTCATTTTATTTGGTTTAGTTATTTATATCAATTTTGAAACCATTTGTAAAAAAAAAACATAACATAAAACATAACATGATATAAACATAATTTAAACATAGTTTTCAACATAATGATTTTTTTCACTATTTTTCCTGTAATTTTTTTTGCTATTAAATTATGATTTGCCTAAATATGTTTCCAAAATCGCATTTTGTGCGACATTAAAATGACATGTGTGGGCCCAGTGGGCAGGGCAAACCTTAATCTATTTTTAATATCTTTTTAAGAAACTTAATGCCCTATCTCAAACTATATGGGTTTGGAATGACCAAGTGTCTACAGGACGTGTAAACGAATCAGCGATCACCGATTTCAACAAAATTTTTGTCAAATGTACACTCACTTGAAACATGCAAACAGCCAAAATTTGGTTGAAATCGGTGATGTTCGGACACCTTTGTACTGTTTTGTGGACACTTGGTATGGATTGACCCATATACAATATTGAAATCCTTCCGGAAATTTTGGTACAAAAGGTGCAATAAGTTTGGAGAACAAGCGTTTTGAATGTGGTACCTAACTAAACCTAAAAATATAACGCATTAATCGTGGCAATAGAAGATTGTAACGATTTTTGCCTGAAATTATTAATGATTGTATTTGACATTTGTTCCAATGTTTCAACATTGGAAATTCTATGTAACTCATTGGTACTATACCTCCCTGGTATAGTACCAATGAGTTACATAGAATATCCAATGTTGAAACATTGGAACAAATGTCAAATACAATCATTAATAATTTCAGGCAAAAATCGTTACAATCTTCTATTGCCACGATTAATGCGTTATATGTTTAGGTTAAGTTAGGTTAAGTATATTAAAAACGTTTTTTTTTTTCTCTTATAAGCAGGTGAAATCAACTCACCTGTAAAAAAAACTGAACTGCTACGGCAAATGAAATGTAATATGTTGTTAACAAAATGTTAATTAAATCTTAAATTTATTTTACCAAATTAGGATGATAGTGTTGTCAAATAACACAGAACACCTAGATATAAGAAATGAATGTAATGTTTGGAATGATACTAATAAAGAAATTAAAAAAAAAAAAGCGTTTTGAATGTTGCTAATTTCTTTTCGGTGCAGTCCTGATTTGAATGCTTTCAATAGTTATTATTGCTTGTCATGACCGCTAGTTAGATCCTCGCTGATCCATTAGGTTTGGTACTTTTTGGAAACTTACGGAAACTTTTGACATCCCCTTAGAAATTCTTTGGCTCTCTCTAGATATCTCTAGGACTGAGCGGTTCCACGCCATATCGGTAAACGATGAAACTCGACTACCTTGGATTCAAATGGAATTTTGCACATAGTTTCGATATAATAGAATAAGTTTTTTCCACTGGTGGATAGACCATTTAAAATCAAGAGTAACTTCTGATAAGGGCGTAAGTATTTTTAGCATCACCATTTAAAAAAAAATGTACCTCGGAAACCGTTTGTTATGGAGAAAAAGTGTCTGAGGAGGGATGGTAGACAATCAAATAGGCTTTGTAAAAAAAATATATACACTGAAAAAAAAAACTTTTATTTTCATGAAAAAATCGAAATTAAACCTTAATACACAAATTGCAAAAAATAGGTATCTTCGTTTTTTTTTCAATTTTTTTCTGTAAAATTTCAATGTAAAACCAGATGTTTTAAGCACAGTTTCAACATGGTGCAATCTAAAATAAAAAAGTTTTTCTAAGAGCAACTTTTGGTGCATTTCTGAAAATTCAATGTCTGGCCGTAGAAAAGACGTTTTGATGCTGTAATATGATTCTTCACCGAAAAACAATTCAAAATGCTAATAACAATGATCTTTCTAAAACTAGCCGTTTTCAAGATATTTAGGATTCAATTATAAGGGGCCCAGATAGCCGTAGCGGTAAACGCACAGCTATTCAGCAAGACCTAGCTGAGGGTCGTGGGTTCGAATCCCACCGGTCGAGGATCTTTTCGGTTTGGAAATTTTCTCGACTTCCCAGGGCATAGAGTATCTTCGCACCTGCCACACGATATACGCATGCAAAAATGGTCATTGGCATAGTAAGCTCTCAGTTAATAACTGTGGAAGTGCTCATAAGAACACAAAGCTGAGAAGCAGGCTCTGTCCCAGTGGGGACGTAACGCCAAAAAGAAGAAGAAGAAGGATTCAATTATATTAATATCATAAAACTTAAGAAAATACGCCCGTTTCATAAGTTACTCCAGATGCTCCACCAACAATGTTACGTTTATCTCTTTCCACATTAATGTCCCCCCCCCAGTAATACCGCAAGGTGGTGCCGGAGAAGAATTCTTTAGGGTGACGGTGTACCTAGGAGACTGTTTTTTAGTGGGTAGGCGCCCCATTGCGAATCCCACACAGTGCCAAACCATACACTGTGGCATGAGCATGAACAAATACAGGCCAGTCTTGAGAAGATTTTTTAACTCCTAGAGATGCATGAAAAAAGGGCAGTTTCAACATGGTGCAATTTAAAATAAAAAAGTTTTTCTAAGGGCAACTTTTGGTGTAAAAAATATTAAAATTATGTACAATAATCGTGAGAATAAATAAATAAGGTTAAGAAGTTTAAATGCGTTTTTCCTTCTTCCCCTCCTTAACATCATTCATATTATCATCTTCCATCGTAATACCACAGACAAACAGAAGTAACACCTAGAACATTTTTCACAAAATTCTCTCGACCACAAATACTACCACCATCTAGTGAGCTTATTGAACGAAATAACTTTTTGTGCCACATGTCCAACAGGTGGCGGTAGTGTGAAATGTCAAACACGAAGGAAGGAAAGCGACGCGCGCGCCTCTGGTTGTGAACTTGACGACTGTTGTATTTTAAACTGATCGTTAAATTCGTGGGCGATGGAAATTTATCCAATGTTACGTCTGTTTGTCTGTGGTAATACTTATATTAATTCTCAACAATATTCCAACAATCATCCTGTATCTTTCGAACAGTTCATCCAACCGTCTAAATGTCAAAGAAAAAGTAGATGGGATATTAATGTGGGAAGAGATTAACGTAACATTGTTGATGGAGCATCTGGAATAATGTAAGAAACGGGCGTATTTTCTTAAGTTTTATGATATTAATATAATTCAATCCCAAATATCTTGAAGCGGTAACTTATAGGAAGATCATTGATATTAGAATTTTGAATTGTTTTTGGATAAAAAATCATATTGCAGCATCAAAACGCCTTTTCTATAACCAGAAATTGAATTTTCATAAATACACCAAAAGTTGCTCTTAGAAAAACTTTTTTATTTTAGATTGCACCATGTTGAAACTGCGCTTAAAACATCTGGTTTTACATTGAAATTTTACAGAAAAAAATTTAAAAAAATCGAAGATATCTGTTTTTTGCAATTTGTGTTTTAAGGTTTAATTTCGATTTTTTCATGAAAATAAAAGTATTTTTTTTTCAGTGTATATTTTATTTACAAAGCCTATTTGATTGTCTACCATCCCTTCTCAGACACTATTTCTTTATAACAAACGGTTTCCGAGGTACATTTTTTTTAAATGGTGGTGCCAAAAATACATACGCATCACATCAGAAGTTACTCTCGATTCTAAACGATTCCCAATTATATGAGATAATTTTCGTCTCATATACTTAATACATATGCGCAGTTTCATCCAAATTGGAATGGTACATGTCAGATTTCAGCATTTTATGTACGATTTCGCGTGGAACCGCTCGACTACCGCTTGGCTAGCGTAGTCTCAAAATCTTATGTTTAACGCTTCTGAAGAGTTGAAAAATCATAGATAAGTTGGCCCATCCGTTTCACTCAATGTCTTGTATTTTCACAATTTTCTCGCCCAAAGCAATGATTTCGTGTTAGTGTCATGCAAATTACATTACAACATTAAAGTGTTCATGAGGCTCTACTATATCCGTATATCCTTCGTAACTAGGATCACTAAATCACTCGATGTATGTTAATCAAAAACTCAACTGCATTGGATTATTCTCTGTCACGCTGATGATGATGATGATGTACAGGATTATTTTACCGCATCGTTTTTTTTTTCATCGCACGAAAATCAACAGCTTCCCGGTCCTAGCCTAGCCTTGTGCAAAGCTGCTAAGCCGAAAATATTCCCTCATCACTTAATCAATTTCCGACGGCCGCGCGAAATTTCACTTTACTCGTAATTTATTGGTATCACACCGCATCATCACACGAACGGGACTGAAAATTTCCCTGCGGAGAGATGGATATGACGAGAGCGTCGTCACCCCATTTGTCCCTCCAATGTGCTGTATTGTAGGGTAGATGTACCGGTATGCGTCACTTCGGATAATGTAAGGTTTTAAGACACAAATACGCATATAATCAGTGTTCATTAAATCACTTTGAATAAAATATCAGCGTTCTAAGAAATCTCTAAATTTGCTGAGAAAATTATTGAAAAAAAAATTCAATAAAATTCAGGAACAGGAACAACTGCAATAGTATTCGACACCCCAATTGTCAATACAAAAACAAGGTTGGTAACCTGTTCTTTTATTTTTCCTATTGAACACGGTTAGAAAGCTTCCATTTGATGTGTTGACACTTCAAAATTTTTTCACTGATTAATAAAAAATATGTTTCTTTAGCGGGCCTTCCTTAGCCGAGTGATTAGAGTCCACGGCTACAAAGCAAAGCCATGCTGAAGGTGTCTGGGTTCGATTCCCGGTCGGTCAAGGATCTTTTCGTAATGAAAATTTCCTTGACTTATGTTTTGATAACATTTTGTTCAGATTTCTGAAACATAATTTGTTATGTATGTCTGTTACATAGTTGTAGCAACTTGGGCGATTGCAATTCAAAGGCGACTAGTGGCAATTTTCCTCAGTTGTTACATAATGGCTACACCTCCTGCGCTTTTTTCGTTACATAGCTGTTAAATATTTCGTTGAATTAGCTTTTCCGTTTTCTCTGAAAATGTTACACACAAATTGCTGTAATTTCAATATGGCAAAGTGTGCTGCTTGGGGAGAAGCAGGCTCTGTCCCAGTGAGGACGTAATGCCAGGAAGAAGAAAAAGATGTTTCCTTAGGGTGGCGCATACTGGTGCATTTACCCTATTATAGGCACATGGCTTGGCGTTGCCGACATTAGGTAGATTGTGTTATTGGTTGCCATATCGTCAAATTGAATCATTATAAATCATGCAGGACTAGATTGGGACGGTCTCATGGTGACGAGACGATAGGCAGCAGCATCGTCGTCATCACCAATCACCGATCCTGGAATATAAAGTCGGCTGGTAGTGGCGGTAGCAATTTCGCTGTGGTTGGCGCTGCTGTAATAAACACTTAATTATCCTGTCATGTGCTGTACACAGGGCAGGCAATCGTCAGCTTCGTCACAGTGCGATGACGAAATAAAAAAAGACATCGTCATCCAGTATAGGGTAACCAATATATTTTGGACCTCTATATATTTTGGACCCCTGGGCCATTTTCCTGCATAATTCTCAGTTTTAATTGAAAGACCAACTCAATTCGCATGTCATTTGGAAAGATAGGACTATTCCGCACTTGCATCAACCATTTGTACATAGAAACTGTGTTTATTTTATCTGAAAATTATTTAATTTAATTGGTTCATCCATGCAACCGTCCGTTACAACACGTTACACACATAAATTGAAGCCGTCAGAAATTTTTCAAATGTAAACAAAAACTTTTTTCAAATTTCTTAACTAAATCCGTAGTATGTCTTCAGTTTTCCATTGTCAATCGATTGATTAGACTATGGGCGAGCATATTATACAACCAGTGTCGTGAGCTTTGTCGCCAAACGATAAAAAATGCCGGGGGTCCAAAATATATACTTTGAGGGTCCAAAATGTATTGGTGTGTCTAAAATAATGAAAAACAGTGCTTCACAATTCAATTATTTCCGACGTTTTATGGATCCTACACGACCGTATGGGCATTTTTGTCTCGTAGAGGAAGTTTTTCTCTACATGTTGGCATGTTCTTTGACTTGGTACGCTGTGCATTTAATTAATTGAGACAAAAAACTAAAATCACTTCCTTAGGGGGTCCAAAATACGACCGTTACCCTAATAACTCTGGCAGGTCGTCGTCTCGTCATCGACGAAAGAATGAGCATGAGCATGATTGACCGCCCGCAGTTGCTACTCCGTTATTGAAAGAATAGCTGTACTTACACAGGGAACCAACAGACACTACTCGGGATCAGTATCATCCTCAATGTGTAAATACTGGTGCTCTTATTATTATAATAAACAATACCGGCGCCGGCTGCGTCCGAATGCAGGTCAATTTGGGAATGGGAGGGAAATGTTGACGTGTTACTTGCTTTACAGAAGCCGAGGAGTCCTCTGCACTTCCACAAGAAAACACTGGGAGTTTGGATATGGGAAAGGATTCGTTTTGGTAAACGATAAATATATAATTCGAAATGAATACGTGAGCATATACACGAATGATCGCACTATCCAAACCAGACACGATACTGATTTCGTTGCTCGCTCGACAGGAGCATACAACAGGTTCAACGTATCAAACTCTACTGACGCTTTTTTTTTTGTTTTTCACCGGCGCATTTCGTTTTTTCTTCCGCGCAACGCGAACCGGACACAATGGATCCGGATTCCGTCGCTCGCCCACAAGGAGCATGCAACAGATTCAACGGATCCAACATTACTCGTCTCGTCATCGACGAACGAATGCACGACGAGCGTCAATCCAAAATCGTCAACGAACAACTTTGTCTTCATTCCGTTCGCTCCCCTTTCTCAAACGAAGGAGGCGTTTATTGTATATTCGCTTGCTATGCACAAAACGGCGAATACCATCCCAGAATTGCTTGTATTGGCGATTTAACCCGTACTCCTCAAGCTTCAGCAATAGCTCTGTTGATAAGCGCGTGACGTTGACGATTTAGAGATCGTTTGTTCAATCCTGGACACATTTTTTTTGTTTTATTTTTTCAAAAAAGGCTCACAATCTATCGACGCCACGGTTCATATTTTTAGTCGGCTCAGAGCTCCCGAACGAAGATTCAAAACGAAAGAGGCTTATTTGTTCGTCATGACGCCGAGCCTTTGTGGCGGACCACTGCAGCAAATCGTCATCCAACGCTGGTTGAGTGACGATGACGATTCGTTTTTTAGTTTCGTCGACGACTTTTTCTATTTGACGGTGACGTACATTCTCCGTACGATTTTGATAACATGACGAATATTTCATGGTGTCAAAACTGAACTTCTTTGTTATGGAGGATTTGATTGACTATTTTGCATAAAAAAAAATATCAGGAAAAAACATTTCCAAAGTTATTTTTTGTGATTACTAGTCTAACTAAAACTAACCTGTTTGAGACATAGAATAAAATTAAACCATGCTAAAAACGAGCATGTACTGTATTTACAAATATGCCAACACCTTATAAAATTTCTTGGAAAATAAGTTTCAGTCAAAAATATTAATATTTAAAGATTGAAACACAATTTTCAAGTTATAAAAAATGTCCTTCAATTAAGTCTACAAAACTAAAACAAATTTCTATTCAATTTTAAATTTTTAGCGCCATTCTCTGTAAATTTGAATTTGTATTTTTTTCCGAAATTTAAATTTGGTCAACTATAAATTATATTAGATGAAAGTAGTTCGTTTTTCCAAATTTTATCTCATTTTGTTAAAAAATGAACTTTTTCGTTTGACCTGCATCTATTCGCATTATTCGACATTGATTATTGCAGAAAATTGATTCACTTTTCGTAACATGTTTTCGTGCTGTGGGATAAAGAATCACTATATCTTGATTCATAAACAAAACATATTTATTTTATTTTTTTCGACGAAGTTATTAGTGAAGAGAGAATCGACGAAGAGAAATCGCTCATGTCAGTTGGACCTTTTTAAAGGAACAGTGTCGAACTGTCCCATGTACGTGGGAAATTATGTAGAATAAGAAACAATTATGCGAATAGGGTTAGTTAACTTCATGAACACTCAATTTCAAATCGTTTTACGTACACGTGTTTGAAGATACCTATAATTTGATTGTTTCACACTGTTCAAGTGAAGATGACATATGATACAAAAATCTGCTGAGTTGGGACTTTTTGCAACCCCTTCCCCACTCCCTTATCACAGTTTTTGTATGAGAGCTTTCAAAATGTTATCACGTTGTGGCTGACCCACTCCCCTTGGAGCGTGATGTAATTCATGCACAACCCCATTTTAACAAACGCAACCCAAAAACAGCAAATTTTGACATTCGTTTTCTTATTTTGCCAGTGCGCCTTTTATGAGGCTGAACAAACGAAGCAAGGAATAAACTCATACTAATCAAACTATTGAATGGAATCAAAAAAAAAAAAAAAAAATTCAAATGTGTATTCTGATATTTGAGATTTTGTGAACAAGAAAAAAATCGACACTGTCCCTCCATACAGAATGGCTAATCTGACTTTATCGATTTCTCTAATCAATCTTTCGTTAATAAAATTCGGCAAGTCCTTAACGAACCGCTTTTGAAAAAAGTTTCAAAAAGTGAATAATTTTTCTGTAAAGCTAGGTATGCTGTTCCGCTCAAGAAAAGTAAAAATTTCTGCCCAAGAAATGGTCAAGAAATTTCCTAAGAAGAGCTCCATTTGATTTGACATTTCTTTTCAACTGCGTACTGCGATCAAAGAAAAATGCTTTTCTTGAGCATTTCTTGCAAGAAATTTCCCACACATCGAGATAGGCGATTACTTTTCTGTTGAAGTGCATACTTCGCTTAATAATGCAAAAAGTGTGGCGATAAAGAAAAATCGACCATTGCAATTAAGTCCTAATGAAAAATCAATGTCTAATTGGTCTAATTGAATTTAAATTTTTGGTCGAACGATTTTTAAAATGTGTAACTTTATTAACCGTTTTTGTTTGTTTTTATAATGTTGGCTGGTGGTAGACCTAGTAATCGAGGTTCACACGTATAAATTTCAAAAATAACGAAACAAATTGGGTTGGATTTTATTGTTGCATAAAAGCGACAGAGATTTCTCATTAAGCTTGAAACAATTTTGATTTCACTGTTTATTAAAAATGTTCATTTACCTTTTGTTGTCCCAAAAAAGAATCACCAATTACATTTCCATAGGATTATAAAACTGGGGCCTAGATAGCCGTAGCGGTAAACGCGCAGATATTCAGCAAGACCAAGCTGAGGGTCGTGGGTTCGAATCTCACCGGTCGAGGATCTTTTCGGGTTGGAAATTTTCTGGACTTCCCAGGGCATAGAGTATCTTCGTACCTGCCACACGATATACGCATGCAAAAATGGTCATTGGCATAGTAAGCTCTCAGTTAATAACTGTGGAAGTGCTCATTAGAACACTAAGCTGAGAAGCAGGCTCTGTCCCAGTGGGGAAGTAACGCCAGAAAGAAGAAGAAGAAGGATTATAAAACTATGAAGTGATCGTGAACATGAGATGTACTAAAACGTGGAATTTGTTCGTTTAGGAAAAAACTATTTAAAAAATACCATTTGTTAGTGGTAATAATCGTTGTTATTGGCTTATAAAGGGCTAAACGTTAATATAAAGAACTGGTGTTCTGACAAACGTTGTATTGCGCCCAGTAGGCTTTGAAAAAAGCCACTTTCCCGGTGGATTTTTACAAATATTATTCTTCACAAACACGTTTCAGCCCTTGAACAATACAGCTGCACGACTCACGTAGCCATGAACTTAATTTTTCGCGACCCACCAGAACAAAATAATAAGATAAAAGTTTCCTGTAGAACATGATTATGGTTTTCATTTTTTCTATAGTTTCGATGTATGACAACTCCATATACCTATCGCATTAGGACGGGTCAAAATTCAAAAAAGTTTAAAATTCTATCTCCCCTATCTTCTTTACCATCCTTACGATGAAAACAATAGTGGTCCAAAAACAGAAGTTTGCCGGACTCAAATCTCACATGAAGCTAAATAACAGCAAACAAATTACTATCCAGCTTTTTAAAAGCGCTAATGGCTGCCGCAAACAGGCTCGCTTTCTGGTCAATTTGACATTTGGCTTGGGTCATTTTATACTGAGCGGACCCAAGCCAAACGTCAAATCGACCGATCCCTACCAGAAAGCGAGCCTATTGGCGGCAGCCATTAGCGCTCGTAAAAAGATGGATAGTTTGAAGAATGTGAGATGTTAAATTTGTACACGTTCGAAAAAGAGAACCAGAAGTACCAGAACCAGTATCTTTCCAAGGCAGGGTCAGCGCTTATGGAATTTATCTTTACATGTCTCTAGACAAACGCAAAGAATCAAACTAGGATTTTCTTTTCGTCTTTCTTCCATTTTTTTGCATATTTCATCAACGCAAATTCAGATATCAAATGCTCAAACGTCTACCTTGCTTCAACTTCAACATCAATGACGAAGACGATTACTACAGCTCAAAATCTTATATTTCAATGGAATGCTCACTTTGCCACACTTCTCGAGTAGGAACGCTTACAAAGAAGCCGCTACGCTGAAGAAAGGAAAGGATAATATCAAGTTGTCTGCAATATAAATTCTTGTTGCGCTTTTTCGTTGCATTTGTGCTCACTTGAAGGCATGCAACAGATGTATCGGATGTTGTACATTGCATTGTATTGATCTCAGAGCATGACTTGATTGACTTTGGAGCAGTTTCTATTTTTCTTCGTTAAAAGTGGGAATACGCCATTTAGGAATTATTAAATTTTTAGAAGTACGAAGTACTTCAGTCGTTTAAGGTGAGAATGGGTCAAAACTTAACCTGTAGTATTGCAAAACATTTTAAGAACAATAATGTAAAATTTTAATGAAGATTTTTTGTTTGTTTTCTAAAAAGAGAACTTGTTCTCTGTTTAGTGAATTCAATATTGGAAAATCATGCTTTTTTCAATTGTCACTTTCAAGGTTGCATAGAACATCTGACTTTTAGGTGGATTCAAAATATTTCATCAATGGGCATGTTAAATTTTATCTGCTGACGGATGTCTCCTTGGCCAATAAACCAGTAATTTTTCGTTTCTACTCTATATATTTATTTTCGATTCTTGTTTGGAGTTGATTTTCTGTTCTGTGTCGGGATAGTGATAGATCAAACACTTCATTTCATTTCATCTTCATGGTAATAAAAATCAAATCGGCAGCAACGTTTCAAAAGGGCGTAACTTATATAGTATACAACACCTTTGTTCAAAACTGAAGACCACGTTTGACTCCTTGTACGCAAACTAATTCCACTATCGGAGATAGCATCTTTTATTTTTTCATTTTCAAAACCAGTTACGCCTTTTCGAAATGTTGTCACCAAAATGATTCCCTTATAAGCAAGAGTGGTTCCCTATTTGGCCATATGGGACATTTTGATAATTTTCACATTTCAAGTATTTTCGAATGCTTTAACATCAAGATATATCTTAAATCTAACTACTACAACACACAAGAAAATTCAAAATTTGAAGACATTAAAGTAATCACGTATGGCGAAATAGGGAACCACTATGTCCATAACTGGTACACTTAGCCTACATATTTAAATCGTTAGATGCGAGAACGCATACGATATGAATCCCATCATAATCTGTAATCGCCAAACTGTCCTATATGCAAAGGAAACCAAGCAAAGATAAGACTCATATGCGTTTATAACCAGAAAGCCAGAATGTAGAGGAAACTGGTGTTGATTTGATTTGTTAGAACTTGTGCCATCAAGCTGTATTGTTTCACATGTGTGATGGTTTTCCTCCTTAAAACAATGCCTAATACACTTTGCTCCATCGGTGAAAAAAAAGTTTTGGAGCAAGACCCATCCAGAAGGTGTCTGTGTTCCTATTCCGATGCAGTTCAGGAAATTTATGTTTAAAGAATTTCCTGAACCCAATGAAAGCAAGAAGGGTAAATTTGTCGGGGAAAGATGACAGTGGAAATGTTCAGACTCTGTCCCAGTTGGAATGTTGAGTTAGGAGACAAAAAAGTCACAAGGACATTGCACAGTAAACATTAAATTGTAATATCAAGTCGTTTTAGCTGCAAATCATTCGAGAGTAATTTCACGCAATAATAACGTTAAAATACTGAGCAATTGCCTATATTGTAATAAAATAGTTGAAACAACACAAATTGGCCAATCACATCGTTCTGTAAATCCTATAACAAAAAAAATGTAAGAGTTTATTCACAAAATTCATAACGCCAAAAATGGCCATTTTTGACTAGACCTGTGCGCCGAAATATTTTTGGTCGGCGGCGGCGTCAGAGCATTTTTGTACCGGCGACGGCGGCGTCATCGGCGTCACGCCGTTGACTATTTTCGGCGGCGGCGGCGTACATCGGCGTGGACAAATATTGAACATTAAAAAAATCGAACATATAACTTATGAAACCGTATGCGTACAAATGCAATCGAAACCGAACTTGAAATTCCATTTCCCATATCTGTCTTACAATCTTATGATGGAAATAGAGTGCAGGAATACTTTCAGTCATTTTGGTAAGAATTCAAAGTTTGGAAGTTTATATAAAACATCCTAGTTTCAACATTAGTAAAACTATCATATAATATATTATATCCCCGTTGTTGCTACTAAGATATATTATCTGACCTGATTATTCGAACTTTTTATTTAAGAAAATTAAAGAAAAGCAATTCAATTTTGTCTAAAATTTTGTTTGTATTTTTGTAGAAGTTTACTGGACTTTTCGCGTTACTTTTTGAATTAACTTATCTGATATCCATATCTATAGAATCGTTCATAATATTCCACAATAATTAATCACAGCTTTGGATATTGTCAGTATTTTATTTTCTCGGAACAGAAAAAATGTACAAATTTCTATCATAGTTTCTTGCGTGCTGTTTAGATTACTCGAGCAAAGTTCAACATCATGAAGGAAGCATGTTGAAAACATATCTTGTTTTCAGCAGTAAGATGATATCTTTGTTTGGTATCAATTTATTATTATCTTAAGTTCCATATCATACTTTGTTCTTCTACCATTTTTTTTTATTATTGTAACAATTTTACATAACTATTACTCAAAAGTGCTACATACTTATAAAAAATAAAATCTTTATTTTGATGACTTCATTTCAATGCCAGCCAAAAATATGTGTAACCTCAATGAGTTCTCAATGTTCTTAATGCGGAAAAAGTTTTCAAATTTTTAAATTGCTTTCACTGAGAGCTGTTAAATGTCGAAATTTCTGAAACATTGAAGTGCTTATAGCGTTTTTCTAAGCCAATATATGGCCAACTGCAAGTAGTTCAGATATGATTACCAGAGAAAAACATTTTTCAATGACTTTTTCCGCGGGGATGGAAGATATTTGCATTATTCGATTGATTGATGTTCATGACATTTAAAATCACTGTCACTTATGGCAAAAATCGTTTTTAATTTGATTTCTTAGGAACAGGTTTCTGCTTTCAGTTTTGATATTTTAACTGTTAAAATGATCAAAATGATAAGAAGCTGACTAATCAAAATCTGCGGCATTACAGTATCAACATTAGTTTCCAATATAACTAATGTTTATTCTGGTATCATTTCACGTAGTTAAAATGTTGTTTACATTAGATGCCCAAATTTTGTCAGCCTCTTTTTCAAAACTTTGTGAAGCTCTCCTTCAAAATGTAAACAACTGATCAATATTCTATATTTGCTTTGTTATGAATATTAATAGTAGCTTTAACATGACTAAAAAATACTTGGTTGAAATTCATTAATCAAACAGTGAGAACAACAAGATTTCTGAAAAAGGGACTAACAAAATCGGGTTAGTACTGTATTCCAAAATTATATGATGAATAATTCTGTACTTCATCAAACATTGATCCAAAGCGGCGGGACGACCGTACTTAAGCGTCTGAAATTGTTATCCCGTATTTATTCCTGTCATACTAACGGAAGATACCAAAGACACTTATTCGAAGAAAAATCCATGTACATAAGGCCGTCCCTTATTTTTCGAAAATGCGAAATGTTATAACTTCGTCATTGTAAAGTGCTCGTTTTGGTAAGAAAAAATCAGGTAAAAATTTGAAGTCCGTACGTGGACGCCAAGTGGTCCCCCAACGGCCCTGAATTCATTAGGTGTAGATGACCCCTTGAGCGTATTCGTGCTCGCTGCTCTAGTGCACGCAGCATGACGAAATACCACCAGTAACAAATTGTTCTGCGCGCGTTGATAATCAGCATAGAAGTTTGTTTTCTTTGGGATGATTTAAATATTACGTAACGCAAAATTTGTCAATTTTAGACCCCCTCCCTCTAACACATAACAACTTTTGTATGAAAAAAAAAAATTGTAAGGACCGTAACACTACCTCCCCCTGTTTCGTTACGTAATATTTGAACGATCCCTTTGTAGTTTTGAATTTTATGTCAGCGTGCAGTGTTATGAAGATATCCACAATATAAAATATTATTTTACTCAAAAGTCCATGCTGATTATCAATTTGTTACTAGTGGCTTTTCGTACTCATGTTGCGTACACTAGAGCAGCGAGCTCGATTTGTCGCACAGGGTTCATCTCTACCTAATACCTTTAGGATCGTTGGGGGACCACTTAGCGTCCACGTACGGACTTCAAATTTTTACCTGATTTTTTTCTTACCAAAACGAGCACTTTACAATGACAAACTTTTAACATCTTGCATTTTCGAAAAATAAGGAACAGCCTAAAATCCATCCATTTTTTCAAGGTTTCCAATGAGAATGACAGACTAAATTACCGTCAAGCTACAATTGACCGTGCATTAAAAAAAATATATGCATTTCAATAAATTATATTTTTTTACAAATCATTATAAGCGAACTAGAATACCACTACGAAGCGTGCAATTATACCATAATTCAGGGAAAAATAAAAAATCAGTAATGCATAACAAAATTTACTCAAAAATTATGTTTACAAATATCATGCTAAGGTCGCCTCGCACCATTCTATATCACCATTCACCGTGCGTATAGTTTTCGACATGATTTAATTTTGTACCTTGAAGAAACGTTGTTGGTGGAGAAAATATGTTGCTAGTAGTATGCGCACTCACTTTTAAGGGTATTCAAATCTTATATTAAAATAAAACGATATACGCATGCAAAAATGGTCATTGGCACAGTAAGCTCTCAGTTAATAACTGTGGAAGTGCTCATAAGAACACTAAGCTGAGAAGCAGGCTCTGTCCCAGTGGGGACGTAATGCCATAAAGAAGAAGATTAAAATAAAAATAATAGAAAGTTGAAAAAATAACTAAATTACTAATTTTTCATTAAAATCGTTATAGGAGGTTTGACTGTTTTGACCAAAACCATTTAAAATTTGCTCAAAAACTAAATATAAAGTAGTTAAATCGCGATATAACAATAAATTCAATATTACCCAATAATTTCAAGCATTCTATACTAAGGCACGGTAAAAGGAACCATAAATATTGAAAAGGTTCAATTCACCGTGCATTTGTGTTTCGACTGAATCGCAAGAAAAAAATCTGATTTGCATAAAACCTCATGGCTCACCTCATACGATAAAATACATCTTACAAGAAGTATCTGCAGCGAAAACTTGTTGAAATAATGAAAAATGAGATACTCTAACGTTGAAATGAAAAACGTTAATTTTTGGCGTTTCTACTAAGAGTATTGTAAAATCGCATTATTAAACGGAATTCCCATGATTTTGACTGCATACACTAGGTTTTTCAAAATGTTTTGTGACAAGAACTACCTCATTTCATCAGTTTTATCTTATTTTGCTGTCAAAAGAATAATTTGCGACTATTGTATGAATATTCTGTAGGAATTTTCATATGTGCACGGTGAATGAAGGCCGCACGGTGACTGGTGACTTAACGGTACTATAGCAAACCCTGAAAAATATTTTTGAGAATAAATAGTAAAATATTTTTTTAGAGTAGTTTTCAAAGAGAGAAGAGCAACTCACTGACTTATGGAAATATTCTTCAAAGATCAAAGAAACACTAAATTCCTTACGAGATCCCCTGGTGGAATATCTACAAATTTTATTAGAGGAGTTCTTGCAAACTTTTTCTTTATAAACCTCTGAACATGCTCAAGAAATTGTTCCTTAAAAGACTCTGGAGAAATAATTCAAGGATTATAAAAAAATTGTATAGATATATTAAAAGAATTTTCAGAATGAAATTTTGGAAAATAAGTGCATGAAGCACTGCAGGAATTCGTGTAAGAATATTCAACAAAACTCCGACTGAACCCCTGAAGTAATTCAAGCATAATGTAGAAAAATTCTTGCATGAAACTTATGAAGAAAACATCTCAAGATTACCGTGTAAGAACTTCTGGAGAATAGGATCCTAAAGCCCTGTCACAATTGCCAAACGCTTAAGTTTAGGCTAAAAACAAATGTTTACTCAATTTTTAAATGTTTTTCGTTTGTTTAAGTCCAAAAAACATTTGTTATGTTTTTTTTAGATTTTGTCACACCTCTTGGCTTAAACTCAAATTTTGGGTGTATTTTGTTTTCCATGTTCATTCCGAAATGTCAGATAGGAACAAACCCAGTGTTAAAACTACAGCTCCTGTGGTGTTTTTATCGTCTAAGCGAACGTCAAACATGATCAAAAATGTCAAGGTTCATTTATGGACCTAATTTTTAAATTAAAATTTAAATATGATATAGCCGTTATTTGAGCTCGAAAAATTGCTAAAGAAGTTGCAGTAACATGCTATTCCGTGTTATTGAATAAAAACAAGATTTCATTAATCATTTAAGGACCCTATTCATCGGAGAAATCCCAGAAGAAACTCCAGGAATAATAAAGAAACATATTGAATAATTCCTGAGAAAATGCAATGCAGAATTACTGTTGGAATTCTTGAAGTGACTATTGTACGATTTATTAGAAAAACTCCAAAAATAATCAATAGTAGGATTCCTTAAAAAACAACTTGGAGGAATAGTTGAACAAATTTTGAAGACATTTCTAGAGGAAATCTCACAGGACTTTTTGACAGAATAAATGTGCCATAAGTTATTTATTCTCCTAGTTCATTGTAGTTTTTTTAGGGCGATATTTTTCTCACACAGTGGTAAGGTGATTGAGATTTTTGAATAAATTTATGCCGCATCGTTAGAATAGTTTTGAAGAAGTGTTAGAAGCAACTCCTACAATAATTAATTTTGCAATTCTTAGAAAAACTCCAGAAGAAATTTCTTTAAAAAAATCCTAAAGAAATTACTATGAGAATTTCAAGAACTAGGTGTCTCAGCGACTCTTTTCGAAAAAAATAATAGAGAAATCCATTCAAAAATTCTGGACAATCCTTGAACGATTTTACATGAATAAGGGTGAATTCATGATAAAAATTGAGGTGGAAATCTATCGATGTATACATGAGCTCTTGGAAAGTAAGGAATTTTTGGAGAACAATTTTTTGAAGGAAACGCCGAAGAAAATCTTGGAAAAATCACTAGAATAATTTGAATAAAATTTCACGAAATATTTAATCTTAAAAAATAGAATCCTGGTGGACTCTCGAGAATTATTCACTTCAAGAAGGTATTCTTAAAAGAAACTTTGAAAAGATTCTCCATGGGATCCGTAGAACAAATTATGAAGGATCCACTGGGCGATTTTCTGGACAAATTTTTGAAAAAAAAATCCCTTGAAACATTGATGAACGATTTTTTTTATCCTTGACGATACCTAATAGAGATGGGCAAAACAGTTCTTTTCAATGAACAGTTCCCGTTCATTCCGTTCTCGAAAGTGAACTAGTTCTTTTGAACCGTTCATTCGCTCTTAAAAAAATCTTTTATTTTCGCCTTTAAAATAATGTATTTATTACGATTCATGAAAGATTTTTTTAGTTAACGCTGGAATTTTCTGCTAAATTATGATTCTATTATCGATTAGAAAACTTTGACCAGTGAAAATTGAACAGAATGCATTTATTTTGAAACTAGTATGAAGTAGTATAAAATGAAAATAAATAAGCTCAATACTTGCGTTTTCCTTTGCGCGCCAAGACTTGTCCGTCCGTGTTTAGCCTTAGCCAGCTAATTTAAACAAATATTGAATGAATGCAATGATTAAAGCGAAGTGACGAGGAATCATCATTTACACAAACACATTTCATTCGTTGCTCATTCGGCGCACCGAATCATAACCACCGTCTTATGGACGTAGGAAGGGCAGGGCATGCCAAGAGCGGAGTGTAGCGTTCATCATTCGCTTCGTTTTTCTATGCCGTTTGTTTGACGAAGACAATGGAAGAATGCATACCGAACGGTTTTCTTTTCACGTTCGTTCATTCGCAGTTCGCGTTCAGTAAACCGTTCTTGCTGAACTACCGTTCTCAAAAAAAGAACTATGACTCATTCGTTCTTCGCAAAGAACTAGTTCTTTTGAACCGTTCGCGAACGGTTCGCCCATCTCTAATACCTAAATAACCTGTGTTATTTTTTTATTTTTATAAATTATTTGAGTTAATGTATTTATCGGCGTGAAAACTCAAAATCGGCGGCGAGACGTTGATCGGCGTATGGCGCGCCGCCGATGTATCAATCGGCGTCAGCGTGACGTGAAATAGGTCGGCGGCGGCGGCGTGGCGCGGCGGCGCACAGGTCTATTTTTGACACCCACTCACTCCCTTGTAACGCATTTTGTATGAAAGTCTTTTGAATTTTGTATGAGCTGTAACACATTAACGACACCCACCCACCCTCTGCAGCGTTATGAAATTTGTGAATGAGCCCTAATTTTATAAAGTATCAACGAGTGATTTACAGCCAAAACGACGTGAAATTACTGTTTACTTTTTACTGTGTACATACACCCGAACAAGGCCCAGAAATGTGGTTTTACTTTTTTCTAAAAACATTGGCATCACGTTCGCTTGGTTTTCTTGCTGGATGCTGTTCTGCCCTTTTTTGAACAAGGGTGAAATATGCCAGCATTACGTTGTGAATATGGAAAGTACCCAACGTTACTTGGAATGGGTCACCACCGGTAACACCCATTGAGAGGTTATGACACGAACAAATACAGCGCATGTGATTTGAGCTTTCATTTTATTGGCTCGGCAAACATGAAGTGTTACGAACGCAAATCGTACCATGGATGGGTACGAATGGTGCTGAACGCAAAGTTGTGTGGAAAAAAGGACTTATCGGAATTATACAAGTGGTGGGGATTCTTTGTTGGCGTACATTGACCCTTACAGCAGAAGACACGAACGCACGGTATAATGATGTCATGTGGCACTTCCACTTTTATGTTTTTTCATCCTTCATTTTGCATATTTTTCGATTGTTCAACTGAATGGTTCGGATAAAGCCGTTTATACATAGAAATAACTTCCCTGACACATCATATGACAGAAATCGTGTTCCCTACAGGAATAACTAGAAAAACTCGTGAAGAAAAATCCTGCCGAAGCTTCTAGCTATCGTTGTAATGTACCAGTAAATTGGACTATTGAATAAAACATACATTTTTCGATAAAAACGACATGCGCTATTTTTGGTGGATAGATCGCCTCTAGTTTTGTCGATTTGCCAAATTTCAGCTTTTTATTGTATCAAAAAGTCATATAAATAATTAGGTTTAAGCTAAAAAATTGCTCCCTTGCAGCAGTAGTTGCCGTCGTGTTCCAGTAGTGGATCAACGGATGGAAGCAGTTTTAATAAAGGATGTATAAAAATGAAGAAAAGTGTCAGAGATGATCTTTATGCTTCATTCGAAAGATATTAGTTGCTGTTTCAAGGGAAAAATGTTAAACCTATGTGAAAATTAACTACTTCGTTTTAAATTCCTTGTATCTTTCCCGAAACGCCAAAAGATCTCTGTTAAAGCTTTTCCATATTTTGTTAAGTTTTTTCATCGCTTAGGTAGTCTACTAATGGGGGGTGGGACATTTCGCATAAAGACGTTTCGCATAAGGACGTTTGGCATAATGGACATTTGGCATAATCATAATAATATGCCTTCTTTAAAATGCTACCTGTTCTTGTATGAAACTGCTTTATGGGAAACGTCCATTATGCCAAACGTCCTTATGCGAAACGTCCGTATGCGAAACGTCTTTATGCGAAATGGGTCACCCCCGTACTAATGGCACCGGCATCCTATACTGTTTGAAAATGTCATTTTGAACAGAATGATGGTTCACATCAATGAAAATTAAATTTTTGCTAATGAACAGTTCGGATTTCTACATGGACATTACCTCATCAACTTTTACGTGTAACAAATTTTAATTCGCTCCATCAAATCTGAACGCTTTTCAACTGGTTTTGGACTCCTAGACATAGAAATAGCATTTAACTGTGTTTGGCATGAAGGCTTGAAATAAAAAAAAACAAACTTTAATTTTCCGACATAACATACATTGTTAGAATAATTAAAAGTTATCTGTCAAATCGTAAGACTTCTTGTAAGCAGACATCATGTATACGCGCTTCATATCAAGAGCTTGAGATCAGCTTGCCATGAGCGCACAAAAACTCTCGCGCGCTTGAGCACGTTCTATGTTGAGACACATTTTTTTAGATCTCATGTAGCAATGTACTAGCTCAAACGATCACATCTGCACTGGCTCATGCGCCGTCTCATGAGAAAATCTCAATGTGACAGTGCATTTGAGCCTCGCAAGCGAAGGTTTCAAAAGCATGGAAAAGGGATTCAACTATGAAAAAACTGCCCGTAGCCAGTTTCAAAGCACTGACGTGGTTCAACGCGGTTGAATTCTAGAATTTGAATTGAAAAACTTGTGCTGGCCACCGAAAAAGCATAGGCATAGACCGAAGTCGTATGCTTCCGTGGGGTTATTGTACTAGGCAAACATCACTGCATAGAAGTGCTCCTAGTAAGCGCATGTGACGAGCCTCACGAGATGTCTCATGAGACTCGCTCACTAAGATATATTTTGTACGTATCCGCATCTCGTGTCTCATATATTATGTGAGCTGCGATATGAAATGTCGCATGGCACACTAGCTCATTCAGCTATACATGAGAAACACGACACTCTGCTTGTAAGAGCTGGCGTTCCTCAAGACAGCGTTTCGGAACCTGTAATATACAATATTTTTACATCTGACTTACATGAGCTACCTCAAGGATGTCGAAAGGCTTTGTTTCCGCCAAAGGGCGAAGCTCGCATGTCATCTGTAGTAGATTGCAAAAAAGTTAGGATATTTTTTTTTATACCTGCATAAATGGAAGATTTCTCATAATGCTGCCAAAATTCAACTTATAATATTCCCACATAATCAAAAAGCTCCTTTTTGTAACCTTCAAGGACACGAAAAGAGGGGTTCCAGATAAAATTAAGCATCTTGAAAAAATGAACTGTCAAAAATCACATTGATGATTTTCAAGCCAAATGTAACGAATATATACAGTGTCAGTAACCGCTTACTAACAAAAAATCGAGACTTTGTCTTAAGAAAAAGCTTTTGATCTTTAAACACATTTTTGCAATTCCGTTGCAAATCAATCAACTTTTCATTGAGAAGTTGAGCAACATAACGGCCTACTTTTCCTACTGAAAAAACAATGCTGAAAAGTACTACTTTTCAGCACTCTTTTCAGTGCTGAAAAGTAGCACTTTTCAGTACTGTTTTGGTAGGCATCAACAGAACAATCCAGTCTCTTCATGCCATTTGCGCTTAGTTGCGCGACGTGTGAGTCGACACGAGTCTTTCTCACCTCGGGTGATGTGAGGCGACTAATGTTAATCCAATGGGAGCGAGTCGACAATTGTCCCACATTCGACTCGTCTCGCCTCACATGCCGCGCAGAATAAGCATAATTGCATTTGATTCTAGATCCGTTGTGCGATCTGATTCCAACAGGGGCTGTCCATTAACCACGTGATCAGTTTTTTGTGATTCCTGGCCAACCCCCTCCCCCCTCGTCGTCATTTGTCCATACACAAATTTATAAAATTATAATTGGCCAGACGCTCCCTCTCCCCTTGAATGACCACGTGATTCTGATTTGGAATCGAATAGTCCAACATGTGTAGTCAGCAACTGTTTGTGCTGTCTTACCTGATTTCAATGGGAGCGTGAAAAATTTGTGACATTCATGGGTAGGTACTACTGTATCACAGCCTACGTGATTGAAAAATACTGAATTGATACTACGCATGGATGTGTGCCCATGTGGGTTTTCTTGAAATGTTTGTTTGTGCTTTTAGAGTTCATCCAGCTGAAATGGCATTTTTCGAAATAGCAAAAAATGTTGTAGGCAACTCGTTGCAAAACTCGATTTTTTCAGCACTCGTTGTATTTATCCAACTCGGCGAGCCTCGTTGGATAAATGTACAACTCGTGCTGAAAAAATCATCATTTTGCAACTTGTTGCCCAAATAACTATTTCAGGCCAGCCAGGTTGTATGCTGTACCAAAATGGAGTAGCAGTTGTAATCAACAGAAAGCAAGTTTTGCAATGGATTCAAAATAAAAATTTGAAAATGATTCTGAAGCTTCCGTCCTGGTATACTACTAATGAGTTACATATTATATCCAATGTCAAAAAAACGGAACAATTGCCGAATACAATTATTAAAAATTTTAGACAAAAATCATTGCATTCTTATATTGCCATGATAAATGCATTATATATTTAGTTTGATTTTATCAAAAGCGACTTACTTTTATGTTTGAGGCAAGTATTCCGAAATGAAATGGCAAATGAAATGCAATATGTTGTTAACAAAATGTTAATAATTGCTTAATTTAGTACATAACCAAATTAGTACGATAGTGTTACCTAACACAGAACACCTAGTCTATATAAATAAAAATGGAATGGTGTTTGTATGTCACGAAATGACTTCCGAACGGGTCAACGGATTTGAATAATTATATTTCCGTTTTGGTCGTCAAGTGTTCCGACGTGTTTGTGTGTATAAAAATTCCAGGATATTCACCGGGAAAGTCGGAAAAACGGGCGTGAACGGAACTGTCATTTTGTATGGGACGATTCATAGCGTTTTTTACCAGCCTACTTGATGGCAAGACGAAGTTTGCCGGGACCACTAGTTATAAATAAGAAATGAAATTTTTGAAATGATTAACTAAGTAAAAAAGCATATCTTTGGAACTAGGTCGCAACGTGGTTCAAGTAGTTCTTCTATGGAGGATGTTCATTGAAGACAATCAAAGAATACTAAATGCAAAGTTCCTTTACCAAGATTTCACTTTGAAATTTCTTCAGAAAATCGTCACATCAAAAATCCCTTAAGAAACTGGCAAGTAATTAGCTAGTCAAAAAGGTAACCAGAAACAGATTACTGAACCCAAATGATTTACATGAGGAATCGTTTTTTTAGTGAGCGCGGTATCGATCTTCACCAAAATCTCATTAGTATTCAACGGGAGTCCAGATACCGCCATGCCAGTAAACGCGCAGCTATTCAGCAAGACCACGCTGAGTGTCGTGTGTCTCATTAGTCCAAGATGTTTTCGAGTAAGAAATTTTCTCGACTTCCCCAGAGATGCATTTGAACGCGTTCTGTTCAAAGATTGTGCTTACGAGAGCTGTGTTCAAGTTCAAACAATGGGCTAAACGCAAGGCCTGATTCGCAACTCACCACAAAGGGTTTCGTTCTACTTCGTCGTAGGCGCAATTATTCGTCGTTTCGAACTCAAAATGTTCAACTACGGCGAATATTCCAACATACTTGCAACATAGATTCATTTTCCAAGTGTAATTTTGTGAAAGCTGTTATGGTTCGTACACTTGTACACAAAAAATGCAATACAACTACTGTATTTCGATAAATAACTTCAGTTTAATTATCCACTTTGTACTTTTTCACTGAAATCGCATGGACGAACACGATTTGAGAGAAATGCTTAACGTTCGACACCAGTCACACTACATTATGATACAAGTTTCTTCCCGCCCCCCTGTGTGACTTACTTCGCCGGGCACTTATTTTCACTATGGAAATCCTTCGTGCTTCTTCAATGAAGAAATTCATTCCAATCACACGCCGTAAAGTTTAATCCGTCGTAATGATAAAAAAGGTTGTGCGCATCAATGTGTGCGCGATAAGCAAATGTCATAATTGTTTGGTCAAAAGGAATTGTGGTCATATGTTTAGGCTGAATTTTGATGGCGAACAATCAATTTTAAAGGAAATCAGTATATTCCATCATGCTGAAGGAATGGAGGGAGATGCCCGTAGATCTATATATTCTAGTAAAACATGTTATTATAGCGTTGATATGTTGTGTTTTGATCACTCGTAAGTTGTGAGACGAATATGGAAACTGATTGCGACAGAAATGAAAACGATACGACGAATTGAGAATACGGCAAAATGCATTTCTTTGCATTATTTACAAAAACAGCTCAAGATTTATCAAAATCTTATTGTACAATGCTAAAGCCGTTTTGACAATGAATTGTTTGGCATTGGTTTGTATCAGTATCATTCACTGCAATACTGGAAAATTTCAGTTCTCACTGATCAATGCTTAATACGATGGATACTAGCACATCTCCCTAGTAACGCACATACGCTAGTGCGTATGCGGAAAAACCGCTAATAGGTAACGCAAAAAATATTTGTGTGGCGAAATGCATCTAACGAATTATTTCTAGAAGTTCAAGTCTACCAAATACTTTTTTCGATTAAAGCTTTCATTTACGAGATATTTTCAGTTAGATGTCTTTCTCCATACAAAATTAAACGAGAAAACTTCTGCTGATCAACTGTGGCCATGAGCAATGCAGGTAATTCATTTCGCGCCTACGAAGGTAATTACCACAGTTGACCCTATGCGTGAAGCTCCGATTATTTTACATGGCATACATAGGAAGTCAATTTTCAAATGCTTCTAAAAAATTCAAAACACTTCTTAATTAAATTCTGTGTATGGTGTTAGACTATTGATCAACTATAGAATCAGCAGCATATTGAGAAAAATATATAAAACTAAAAATGATATGCCTATAATGTAGCCCATCAAAAGTATATCATCATATACTGAAATGATTTTAAAAAACTATTGTAGTTAATTTTATATGAGCATTTGAAATTTCGCTTCCTATACCTTGCCGGGTAAAATTTTCGACGCTCACGCATCGAGAAAACTTTTCCCAGATGGCAGCACCGTACCTTCGTACACTCGATTGGCGTTGTTTGATCACGGTACTCGGTTCATCTCGTTACCAACCGTTACCATCCTTCATTGTTTGTCTTGATCTAGGACAGGACGTGACAGCTCAACTAAGACTGCCCCGTTGTTTTTCAGTCGATGACCTTGACGATGCAAAAGCCAATGCTACCAGTACCCTTTTTAAGCAAATTTTTCGAACAAATTTAAATATCAAGGCTCATGAATTGGTAGTTTTTTGCACGTTTCATTCATTATGTGCAATAGAGGATGCTGGCTTAAAAAAAAAACAGGTTCGTTATAAAAACCGGCGATATTTTTAGAGATAATTGAAACAAATAGCGTTATTTGCTTTCAATTAATTTTTCTATTTATTTTGACATTGTTGGAGCACATGCGGTAAACTTGACATAAAATTTTAAAAGATTTGAAACATAAAGATCTCATGCAAAATGTTCAAACGTTTGGTGAAAACCCTAATTTATGAACTAGCAACACGGCCTGGCTAGCAACAAAGTGCCCTGTTGCAATTCAACTCAGCGATGTGAAAGTAGGCCTTTGCCAAAACGACCAATGCGAAGTGGTCTTTTTTGACAGGCAATTGGTTTCATTTTTGCACTTTAACCTGACACGTCTTGTCTTAGGTCTTGATAAGTTCAAACAAATCCAAACATACAAAAATATTCTAATCCATCGTTGATTTATTCGTGAAAAGGTAAACTCCTAGTCTGGGAGTCCTAGGTAGGGCCGGATCCTATTCTTGGCATTTTTGATTCACTTTGGCAGTGGGTTTTTTGAAAGCTACTGATATTTGGCCACAATATGCGTCGTATCGAAGTGCATCTTTTTGCAAAGTTTCAGACAATTCGGCCGACAAAAATTCCCCATGCTAAAGTGAATCATGGAAGTGCCCAAGTAGCTCTGCATCCTATATGATAGTTGAACTTCTATTTTTAAAATGTTTTTTCTTGTTCCAGCTTTATACATCTAAATACCAAAATATTGCCTGAAAAAGAGGGGCCCAACGATTGCGGTATTCAAGACATGAATAAAAATCGCTTAATTTACACGTATTGTCGGTGCGGTAAAAAGTTAGAAATGGTTCCTCGCCGAAGTTGGATTTTTCTCAGAACCTATGGCAGATACCTAACTTCGGAAGTGGTGCATTCGATTCGCATCTTGATGCGCTCGAGTGCGCATTGTGCATGGATTCCGAGAAAAATCCAAGTTCAGCGAAATGTATTTTCTAACGAAACGAAATCCGCAAAGTTTACTACAGTTTTGGTATGAATTAAAAACCTTTCGAACTTGTAGTACATACTACTTTCGAACATGAGCAGTGATTGATGCTACACGTTGAGAAAAATCCATTCAGAGTGCAGAGTGATGCTGCACGTTAAGAAAAATCCATTCAGAGTGCAGCGTAAAATCAATATAATCAGCCAAATAGAGGGAATGCCAAATTTGTCACTTATTGACACGACAAATCATGTGAAAATATGAATCTTACTACATTTCCGCTATACATCGCGTAATCGAGCATGGACACAAATTCAAACAAAAGTTATGTAATTTTACACGATTTGTAGTGTAAATTTGTGATAATCCTGAGTTTTTCTTTTAAGTGCAGGTGTTTTTTATAATGATTTGAAATCAAAGATTTTCCTGAGAATTTTGAAATTTAAGCTATAAAAAAAATTAAAATTCGAAAATGTCATAGATTTTTACAGGAATACCTTCTCAAAGATACCAAAATAATCAAATACCGAATTTAAATGTTTTTACAAGAATCCCAGAATCATTATAACAAATCTAGAATGTCTAACGGAATCCCAGAATCTCGTAACAAATTCCGGACTCCGAGAATCTTGGATATCATAAGTCTCACGTTAAGTTCAGTATTAATAAACAAACACCTGAATTCCCACAGACATCCAAGGATTCATAAGAAACAATATATTTATCATAATGCCAAAATTCACGAGAAAATTCAAAATTCCTACGGTAATCTTACCGGAATCTTAAAATTATTTTCGTAATCTTAGATTTTTTACGGGAATCTCAAAATAAATTTCGAAATATCAAAGCTGACATTATTGTCCCAGAACTTTTACTCAAATTTAAGTTATTCCATTCAACTGAACAATCTCAAAGCATGAGTAGCAACCTCTGAAGCTAACTACCAGTAGCTTTGTAGTACACTCCAACCTCTTTTTACGACCGTTTTTTTAACGACGGTGGTCGCTTACTCCGACCACTTTTTTACGACCGAAATTCAGATTAACGACCGTTTTTATAGATGATCACTATCTTAATAAGTATTCAAAATAGAGAATCATGATGTTTAGCAAAATTGTTCAGTAGTTCAAGGGCTAACATATGGTGGTCATTCAATTGAGGAATTCTGCCACTAGGCGGCGCTAGTGAGCATAGAACTTTTGTTTTCCCGATAGCTCAGGATCCTGACCACTTAGAAAGATGACGTCTTCGACAAAGTTGTTCAGTAGCTCAAGCGCTATCATTATAAAAGTTATGAGATTTGAAATTTTGCCACCAGGCGGCGCTAGTGAGCATGAAACTTTTGTTTTGCGGATATCTCAGGATCCTGGTCACTTAGAGAGATGGCGTCTTCGGCAAAGTTGTTCAGTAGCTCAAGGACTATCATTATTTTAACCAAGCTATCCGATATTTTGCCACCAGGCAGCGCTAGTGAGCATAGAATTTTTGTTTTCCCGATAGCTCAGGATCCTGACCATTTAGAGAGATGGCGTCTTCGAGAAAGTTGTTCAGTAGCTCTTTATTTCAGTACTTTTATTTATACCAACGCCTTGTTTGTAGTACGTTAGAAAGGTATAGTGGACTGAAATGACACATACATGTTCCACTCGTGTTCCACATTATTGTATTTACTACCGTACATTCTCGTACTCAAGTTTACTACTTTTTATTCATACTGCCCAATATCTACAACATTGCTCATTCCATCCTTATTCTGGAATACCATTGTGTAACTGCACGATGTAGTCGATTGCAAAGCCATGCTGAAGGTGTCTGGTTTCGATTCCCGGTCGGTCCAGGATCTTTTGGTAATGGAAATTTCCTTGACTTCCCTGGGCATAGAGTATCATAGTACTTTCCACACGATATACACTTGCAAAAATGGCAACTTTGGCAAAGAAAGCTCTCAGTTTATAACTGTGGAAGTGCTTATTGAACACTGAGCTGAGAAGCAGGCTCAGTCCTAGTGAGGACGTAATGCCAAAAAAAGAAAGAAAGAAGATGATTGAGAAACAGTGCTCTTAAGATTCCGTCAGAAATTTCCCAAGAAAATGACTCTGGATTCCTGTACAGATTTCTTTGGAATTTCATTTTAGTTTTTTCGTCGGCGATGTATTATATCAAGTGTTAAACTTTGAAAACACGTTCATGGATATTATAGGGTCGATGCTCCTTTAGTAGACAGTCCTTTATAGTCGCACTAGTGGCTTTTTACGGCCGTTTTGCTATAAATCTTTGCAATATATTTTGTGACATATACAATTTTAGCTAATCATCTAAATACCATAGATACACTTATACACAGCTCGATTTGGTTCAAATATGATCGAAATTTTTACATCAATCGAAAGCTTTTGATCCATACTTTATAGGAAAAATATAAAAGTTTCGTAAAAATACGGTTTTGACTTGTATTTTGCCTACGCCGCACAGTGGCCCAAAGCTGGTCAAAAAAATGAAGTTTGCAGATTCCTTCTCGAATAGATTTTCTTGATTTCTTCAGTATTGAAAAACAATTCCCCAAAGTTTCAGATCGATCGGTGTATATTTCGATATTTCGCAGCATGTGACCAGAAATTGACCCTTTTGAATTTTTCAAATTTCGTGAAGGTTGTTCTATAGAAACTGCAGTTTCTGTACTAAATCATGAATAAATCATTCCGATGATACTCTATGCCCAGGGAAGTCAAGGAAATTTCTATTACCAAAAGTCTCATTCGAAAGAATATACCTTTGGATTTGTTTTTAAGATATTTCGAACCATATTTGACATGTTTATTATTTGAGAATGTCAAGAAGTGTATAGCATAGAGCTCCTTAAAAAAATAAGACATTATTTCGAAGGTAGTGCAAGATACCTTGGAAACGCCCTGAAATGATCATTTACCCTTTAATGTGTGGCAAATATTCCATAGTATTCGATGTACTATGGCTTCACTTGCGCTTTTTTGTCAAATTACTTCTAAAAATCATGTTTTGTCAAATAATTAGCATTTTTGAACGGTTTGAGTGAGAATTTCACTTTTGGCCAGCGTTTGTATGGGATGCGGCCACTGTGCGCCGTGGAGCTAAGACTACTATGGGGCTCTGCACAAAAATCATTCTCTCTTTTTTACACTCACACAAAGTTAGTAAACAACAAGGCCAGTAAACGTCAAAACCCCATACAAAATCAAAACAGTGCAGAGGCCTATAGACGAATAATGGAATTATTCCATCCAGAATGAGTCGAAAAAAATAAAATAAAATCGTGCTCGATAGTCTTCGATTTGGATTAACTTTGCACATGGTTTTGGTATGGTAGAATAAGTGTTTTCCATAGAAAAAATGATCATTTTGACTCAAGTGTAACTGTTGAAAATTGCCCATATTTTTTGCATGCAACTTATTTGAAAAATTCTAACTCCGAAACTGTTGATTTTAGAGAAAAATGATCTATGAAGAAGTTGTAGTGAACCGTTTGGACTATAAGAAAAAAATATTATTATTTTTATAAAAAAATCTAAAATAAAAGTTAAATTTTAAATTACACAAGAATCCCATTTTCAATATTTTTTAAATTTTCACCATAGAATCTAGATAGTGAACAGATGTTTGGGACAAAGTTTCATGATGGAAAAAATTTTCATAAAAAAGTTTTTCTAAGAACAACTTTTGGTCGATTTTCAAAATGTTGATTTTTTGTCAAAATAAATACGTTCTGATGATACAGTAAGCATCTTAAAATGATTCTAAGCCATAATGATTAAATGAATAATTTCTCTAGAAGTAGCCAATTTCGAATTATATCGAGTTTAATGCAAAAAATATTAGGCCATTTTCATTAGTTATTAATTTTGAGATGTGCAACTTTGAAATTATGATCGTTTCACAAGGTGATGGTTGATCGTTGAGAATATGATTGAAAAATAAACTTTAACTTGTGTATTTTGAATAAATGATTGCGGAACGCAACGGAAACGGAACCAATTTGTCAGAATGAATCACTCTATTTCGACTGAGCTGTCAACGAATGAAAGCGAAACAACATTAAGGAGGTTGAAGTAGGATAATAATGTTTCAAAACTGAACTTATAACCAGATCCCGAACGTATAAGAAGTCTTGAAAAATAAGAACGCTCGTTTCTCCATTTAGTTATCTACAGTGAAACCTCCATGAGTCGATATCTGAAGGGACCATCGACTCATGGAAATATCGAGTATTAGAACTTAAATGACTTGGAATGCAGCTTGAGGGGACCATCATAGTAACCATGAAATTTTGAATTTAGTATGGTTCCATGAGTCGATATCGAGTAATGGAACATCGACTCATGGAGGTTTTACTGTGTAATAAAGAGACGTTCTCGTTTTTCGTGACTTATTGACTAATCGAAAACAAAAACTGCTATTTTAGGTTTGACACAGGATCGATTCTTATTTAAAATACACGTTGGAATTGACTGGTCTAATTTTTGATTTTGTTTAGAATATTTCGGAATTTTTTTATGTAATTTTCAATAGAAGTATGTATGATCGTCGTATCGTATGCTCGTGATTACGTAATAAATGGATGCTGCCTTGCTAAAAACATCTTTTGAATGGTTCGGTTCGTTCAACTGTACATCTCGAGACAAAAATGCAAAACTAGTTTTAAGTAAGAGTCGTATTTTTCCTTCTTATCCATGGACCGCAGCACCGATTAGGGGTGATTCCTAGATATTTTCCTCCCTTCACTAATAAACATCTTATCCGTGGTAATTTTGGAGATGCAGAGGTATTCTTTTTTTTCCCCATCCCAACTGATTGTAAGGACTTGGCTGGTGCCGTTATTGATCTATAATATGAGATCTGATAGAATGTGCACTTCGAGTGGAAAGTCCCATCCTTTATTCATTTGGATCGAAGTGCAATTTTTACCAGTTTTGATCAATCACGGAGTAGCAAGCATAGACATGTACAGTCAGTGTATGGTATGCTATGCTTACAATCGGAAATACAATTTTGATTTTGGATTATCAACAAGAGAAATTCGATGAATGCAGTCAAAACTTCATACCAACTTGATTTTTCTCATTAACGTAAAGATAATACGAAACCACACATCGAAACATCGAATTGTCAAGAACACAAATCTAGAAAGCCAAAAACCTTAATAATAGAGGAAACCTATGATTTGTTCGTGGATCGACAATATATGTTCAGTGCTTTTCACGGCTTTAAGTTTGTCAATACACAACTATGAAAGCGAAATATGTTCCATAGAAACACTAGAAAAAATGCTTTCAACCAGATTGGTACGACAATAACACTTTTTTAGGCAATCTGAAAATTGCCAATCAATCACATGGATGTTCTCACAGAGCTCCCAAATGTATGCACCAAATGAAATATTCTGCCAGAACAAAACAAAAGCTTGCTTTGTTTTTATCCATTGTTTGTGAGTATTCGAAACCAAATGAAAACCACCATCGCTGTTTTTTCATCACTCATCCTGTGCCACCCTCTATACACTTCTAATCCATGGAATTTCGTTTGCTATTGTATAACCAATCCCATTGTGGTGTATTACAACACTTTGATCAGGCCCCTGGTTGCTTTAACCAAGCCAGTCACCTGTCACCATAATCGTCATCAATTCATAATCCATCAATTAATTTATTACAATCACGTACCGCTAATTTCATTTTTATTTGCTGTGGTGATCGTCCGACACCCGATACCCTCCTAATCGCTTCGGAGCGTCGCCGTGACACTTTCGTTGCAATCCAATCTTTCGTCACCGCGTGTTTTTGTGTCCACTTTATGCACTTTCTTCTACACAGAAGACACACTTCACTATTGGTGAGCCCCTCGGCTTAAATACCACTTGTGTTCGATCGCAGCAAGCGCCAAGACAAAAGAACCGTGGTAATTACTTTGAAAACGTTGTGCACTGAAATTCGCGTCCAGGGAGGGGGGAGGGAGGTGGTTTTGGCCTACAGACCCACACTGGAAACCGTACGACACGACAATAGGGATGAGTACCACGAGGGTTAAAGTTAAATAATTGATCGGCACGCGGAAAGTGTTGGATGCGGTCTGATTTGAATTTTTCATTTGGCGACCGATTTATAGCTTTACCTCCCACAACAACACACGTGTGCAGGACCGAGTCTTGGGGGATGACATTATACATTGGCACAATGGTCCGAATCAACAATTTAGCAAGAAAACAAGTATTTTCTCTTTTCTGGTTGATTTTGTACGTATAATTTTTATTAGATCTAACTCTTCATTGGAGCTTAGTAAATGTGAGAATACGATGAATTCTTTCAAGTCGAGTGTACATAACTCTTTTTAATGTATTCGAATCCTCTGAGCAGAATCTCAATAGAGAAACAAAAAAGTAGATTGGAGTACCTTGTACCTTTTAATTCCGCTCTTATTGCTTATCTTCGAGTAACTGACACTGAACAAAGCTGCAAGTGGTAGTCAAAATACGCTTATCTGTCAAAGATTTTTTTTTTAATAGACACCGACACGTTAATGCTTCCAGTGGACGATTTGCCCTTTGAAGGAAGCACCACACTAGACAACGGACTAGCATGCAACGCTCAGTGGCACAGTCGAAAAGCTTTCCTGACGAAAAATTTTCCGGACTGAAGCGGAAATCGAACCCACACCCCTTGACTCGATGCGGCTAAATGCTTGGTAACACTAACCGCACGGCCACGAAGCCCAAAGATAAAAGATAAGCAATTAGGGCGGAATTAAAAGGCACAAGGTACTCCGAGTCTACATAGAACACGACACTGAAAACGGCCTTAAAGTGTACGTCGAAATAAGCGTATCTGTGAAACATACAAACTCTAGTAGAACTAAATGGTATAGTACTAAATGCGGCTTGCAGATTTTTTTTAAATAAGAACACACATGGTTTCGGTAAAGACCCAATTATTCAATATAAGCTACATTACATATTGAATGTTTTTCATGAACTATAATTTAAAATGAGTTTCTAAATTTCATATTTTAGAAGTATGGCAAGTAGGTATTTGGAACAAATGTGTGTATGCAACAAAAATCTGCTTTTAAGAAAAAAAAACGAATTTAAGTTGTATGGGAACCAAGAAAACAAGCCAATGTTCTATGAGTTATGTTAGTTTTTTCCTGTTGAACGGAACAATCACCTAAAAATACCGTTGGAAAGTTTAGATAAAGTTTTTTTTTTCAGTATAAATAATTGTGGGCTTCGTGGCCGTGTGGTTAGCGTTACCAAGCATTTAGCCGCATCGAGTCAAGAAGTGTGGGTTTGATTCCTACTTCAGTCTGGTAAACTTTTCGTCAGGAACGTATTTCGACTGTGCCACTGGGCGTTGCATTCTAGTTCGTCGTCTAGTGTAGTGCTTCCTTCGAAAGACATAACTGTTAATAACGTTTCCGTGTCTTAAAAAAAATCGTCCAAAATGTCACTAACACTCCTTTGCATCTAGGCAATTAATATTACGTAAGTTCAGATAAAATTTGTGTCATGCCATGTCATGTAGGTTGCCTTTCAAAGCCTACTTCTCACAGGTTAATTTCATACTTTGATTGAGAAAAAGTTGGCTATAATTGTGAGGGACTCTTCGGAATTCTCGTACAATCACGCATATCACAAATTATCTCAAACAGACGGGTTTGGAAGTCTTTTTTCCTTTCTACATTGTCGTTTTGGACCATTGTGCATTGGTTGAGGTGCGGGTGGTCTCGAAGGGATGGCGTTTTTTGGGGGTGTCCGACCATGGCTTAGCAGCGTTGCGAGTCAACGTGGTCTTCTACGGTGCTGCGGGCGACAAATTCTTGCGGAATGCGACTCCGACTGATTGACAGGTCGTTGGATGCAATCGTTTTGCGTTTTGGCGATGCTGATCTTGCAATGATTGGAGGCAACTTTGTAGTTTGGCTAGGGGAATTTGGTGCATCAAGCTACAACATAAAACAGTAAAACAGAGGATTCATTCTTCGTTGCAAGCAAATGATACTTTAGAAAGAATAATAAAGTAGTGTTTTCTTTCTGATTCCAAGAACCACACAAAGAGCTACTAACTTAACAAGTGAAAGAAAGTTGAAGGTTATTGCTAATGGAAAATAAAACATTGATAAACTTTGTTGCTCTAAATTAACTTGAGAAGAAATGCGGCCAACTGTCCGCACAAAAAAACGACAAAACAAATCAATGGTGTCGAATAACCTTGGAAGCTTTTTTATGAATTTCATCTTTCACACTCTCCTTGAATGGTTATCGTTAATCTATGAAGGGAATCCATACTCTCAGTTCTCGAACAGTGGGCCCAATGGAGTCCAAAATGTGACTGAGTTCAATTTCTCGGCAGGATACCTTTTAGAAAATGTTGTTATGAACAACTTTGTTGAACAGACGTTATAATATAATTCGTCTGTGCTTGGTAAAACGATTCTGAAAGTTTACTCACAAACTAAGTATACTTTTTCGCTCAAAAAAGTCAAGAAATTTACGTCATTCATGGACGGTTCCAAAAGTAATGTCCCTTGCATCTAGATCAGTGGTTCCCAAAGTTTTTTGACTCTCCCCTGAGCCCAATATACTTTTGGAATCGCCCCCCTGACATGTTTTTGAAATATTTGTATTAGACGCTCTACTTTGCTAAAATTCAGACCAATGTTTTATCATAAGTAATCAAAGATTGGTTAAGTTATCAAACTTACTGATGTAAAAATGTTAAATATATGTGGTTTTGAAGCTTAAATTAAACATATCATATTCATTGATATTCTTGTATCATCAAATCTATCTGCAGATCTGCATATCATCATGATATACTTTCTTAAATTTCAATAAACGACCGTTTTTTGAACTGGTTGTACTGGTAAGTAATTCATAACAGCAAACAACCTAAGTGTATTACAGGGTTCATCCACATATTTCATAACGTCGAAAATGGTCATTTTACTGCACTAAATAAATTTGACTGAATTTCTGAGTTTTGGAACTTATTAATTTGAATGTTTAAATATATTATTTTTGAAATTGTAAAAACAAATTTTAGAAATTTTGTGAAACACATGTTTGATAATTTCAAAACTCCAAAACTTAAAAAAGAACATTGGTAAATCAAAAAAAAAAATCCATTGCCTTATTAACTGCAATGTAAGATCGTTTTTATTTAAAAAAATATTTTTTTTTTTACCTTAAAACCTGGATGTTGTTATCTGATAGTTGTTCAAATCTATTTTTAGTTACATGCCTAACGTCTTCAGTAATTAGTTTCAACGTTGACATCTAAATTTTGCAAACAAAATTTTTTGTTTATTTTAATAGTTTGTGCTATAAGTAAGTAACAAGTTTTGTCGAAAACTTTGCCTGGTAGTATCCGCCAATAATTGTATCACTAGCTGTCTAATTTTAAAGTTCTTTTATAAATAAAACATCAATCTATTAAATTTAGATGCTTAAACCAATATCTAAAATTGATTAATAATTTAATGAAATTGATAACTTTAAAACACTTCCAAACTATCTCTCACTACAAATATATAAAATAGTATTGCATACGTAATATTTTGGAAACATTTCAGTTGCCAATTCATAATTCATAGCGAGTTTTAGCACTTATGCTTAAAAACTGAATGCTTTACAAACATATTTTGTCTTTGGCAATGTGTGTCCAAGTTTTGTCGATCCTGATTTTAAAAGAAAACGTTCAAAGGTACAAACAAATAGAGGGAAACATTTAGATGTGATATCTTCAGTTTATTAGAGAATGATCTCCTATTAAATTGAGTCTCTTCTATAAATGAATCGTAGTTTTCAGTTTCTCCCAGTTTCTAGTATTTTTACCCCCTTTCTAGTATTTTCGCCCCCCAAATTCCATTTTACAAATTTTCGCCCCCTGGACCTGAAATTCGCCCACTTTGCGAATCGCTGATCTAGATAGACGATCTAACGTTGCATAAAAAGTAGGCGGCGAGAGATGACGATTGAAAATTTTCCGTTACAAAGTACCGTCAAACGGGGTAACTTGCAACACTTTTCAACTTTAAATCTATTTGGACGAACATTTTAAGGACTTAGAAGAACCAAAAACAATCTAGTATCCTATTCGCTACATAAAGAATGTCATGTAGTATTTATTTTATTATAATTTGGTTTCCTGGGATCAGGAGAGGCTGAAAATATGCATTTTTCATGCTACACCTGATGTAGGGTAACATGCAATACAGAATGCTGACTGAAGTTTACTATCAAAAATTTTATGAATCCCGTATTTTTAATCATTAAATAATTGACAGCAGTAAAAGCATGACAATACACAGAAACTAGGTAACAAGTTTTTTACAAAATTATTATATTATTATTGATTGAAATATGAGTATTGATTCCATCCGATTAAAAAATCAATTGATTTTGTATTTTGTTGGTTACACAATGGAAATTCTAGCAAATCACAAGTCTTGACGGCTAGTAGAAAGCCATTCAAAAGTTTCAGTGCTACGTTTTTATTCAAACGCAATGGATTTGAGGTTTTGCTTCAAATAACTTATTTTTTATTCATATTTTAACCAAAGCAAAGCATCATATATTATAGCATGTCTCTGAAATGGCCTCTGTTGGTCATTGAAAATAGCTATCTTTATATTTAATGCAAAAAGTTCACAATGACAGATCTGCAAGTTACATTTGATATAGATTTTGGAAATGATTATAGTTTTCACGAAGAAAAAATAATTAATTCCAATAATAATGCAATTAATGTAACTTTTTTAGTATTTTATATTAAACGTGCAATAAATTGTTTGATCAACAATTTTAATGTAATTCTACAAATAAATGGTCAATTTTGCTCTTACATGTGTTTTGGATTACAAGCGGCAGGTTTTCAGTCTTGTTTTTATAGGTCAAATGTGTGATATGATTTTCTCCTCCAGCAAACCAACCAAAGTAGAAATAATATAAAAAATCCTCACCAAAACCTCTCTTTTATACCTAAGGTCCTTAGCCGGTGTAACACATTAGAATGATTTAACTTGATGCTTTAGAAAACGTCAATTCAGTTACAAGTCGTTGTGTTGCAAGTTTCACCCCTGTTGCAAGTTACCCCGTTTGACGGTAATGAAAATGATGTTTAAAATGTTTCTGTTAAATTGAATACAATATTTAGTTAGAATCGGTTTGCTCTCCGGGACTTGACACGAAGTATGTGTTCAAGTTACACAGTTTTTTTTTTATAGATTTACACACCTTTCATATTTTTATCCCTTTTCCTTATTTTTGTATTTTGATGGACCAAGATTTTCACATATCCATGTGTGAACCCTTGGTCCACTAGAACACAAAAACGAGTGAAAAAAACTGTGGATGAAAAAGGGATGAAAATATAAAGGTGTATAACTCTAACACAAAATTGTGTAACTTGAACACATGATCAGTGTAATCGAAATGAAACAAGCTTTTTGAATATCACTTCGAATACTTTGTTATAAAAAATTTTCAAACCGTCATCTCACATTCTTCTTCATGCGACGTAAATAGCCAATTGTTGATTAATTCTCTCTTCAACAAGACTTGATTATATTCGCAAATTTTTGAAGTAGATATGGCGCATTTAAAAGTGACAAGATGTTGTGACAAGCATAATGCAACGGTAATAGCATGTTAGCATAAATATAAAAGACAAAACGGAGTGTGTTTAGATATGACTGCACAGGCATTTCAAATGTGTACGAAATATACATAAGCACACACACACGTGCATGAACAACATACCAATTTGCACATACACACGCACACATACATAGCCAAAACAGTTCCTCCAGTATTCCTACAGGATTCTCGAATTATTTCCACTGTATTCCTTCAGAATTTCCATTGGAATTTTCACAGGATGCTCAAGGGGGGTGACCCATTTCGCATAAAGACGTTTCACATAAGGACGTTTCGCATACGGACGTTTGACATAATGGACGTTTCGCATAAAGCAGTTTCATACAAGAACAGGTAGCATTTCAAAGAAGGCATATTATTCTCATTATACCAAATGTCCATTATGCGAAACGTCCTTATGCGAAACGTCCTTATGCGAAACGTCTTTATGCGAAACGGCCCACCCCCCAAATAAATCACATGGATTTTCCGGGAATCTCACGAGATTTCAGAATAATTACCTTGGAATCCAAGGATCTATTTTGCGATCGCATAATCCACACTGGAATCCTTAAATCCTCACTGGAATCCTTAAATCCACACTGGAATCCCAAGATCCACAGTGAAACCAAAAGATTCACATTGAAATTGGATCCACGTTGCAGTCAAAGCATTCACACTAATGTTACAAAATACACCCATTGGAATCCCAAGATTCAAACTGGACTCCCACAATCCACACAGAACTCCACAATCTATACTATTATCGTAGGATCCACACTGGAAAATCAATATCGGCTCCACACTAGAATCCCAGAATCCGCAACCGTTCAAAAGGATCCACAATCAAATACTACAATCCACATTATCCCAGGATCCGCACTGACATACTACAATCCAAAATGAAGTCCCAAGATTCATACTATAGGGTGTCCCAGAAAGTATGGGCACGACTTTACCATACTGCCATTCGGAGACTAGTGCAGAAAAAAAAATCAAATTTTCACACAGAAAAAAAATCAAAATTCACACATCAAGAACAGATTGTGAATTATGGGCGATTTTTTCGCTACCTGTTTGTTGATGGTGTTACATTTCTGGAAGCTCCTCTTTTCAGTTTTGCACAAATCGTGTTATATTTGAGCGACTTTGTTGTACGAAAATTGTGCTATGTCATAGAGTATGCACAATAAAAATCTGTAAAAATATATTTATGATTGCCGATAGGATAAATAATCTGACTATCACTTATTTTATTATAAATTATAAAGTTAAGCATAAGAGATTTAAAGAGAAACTTGAAATCTGGGTTTAGCTGTGGTCGATATTTAAAAGGGTAAAAACCAAGTCTTTGCATGTCCGTTAAAACATGTAAAAATCTAAAAATTTTGATGCCTATCAAAAAGTATAGATATTTGACAAAAGTAAATATGAATTGAATTATTTTTATTTATATTGAAAATACCTAACAACCTATGATTTCATGAAATTATTTTATGAAGAAAGAAAAACTAACGATTTACCATTTTGTCAAATGTATCCTAGCAAAGCCAAATAGAATTTGAAACAAAAATTCTTGTGGAACATCTTAGATATAGTGTACTTGAACTCACCACATCGAAAGATATTGATAAAAACATTTATTACTAGTCATGTTCCAACAAAACACAAAAGTAGGGTCTGTGCTGGCTAGATAAGAATTGATTTTCTAAAATCAAAAATTCCAATGTAAAAAATTATTTCATCAAACAAAATTTTCACGAGCAGCATTTAAAATGCTCGAAGGAAAAATAAAAAATACATAAATATTTTTTTGTTTGGAAAAATATTGCGATTTTCGTTATCAAAGTCGTGCCCATACTTTCTGGGACACCTTATAGAATCAAAGGTATACCACTGAAAAAACAGGGTCCGTTCAGAAATTTTGAAGTCCACTTTCGAGTCGCAGGATCCACACTAGAATCCCAGAACCAACGCTGGAATCTGAGGATCCACACTGGAACCACAGGATCTAAACTGACATCCCAGTATGCACACTGGGATTCCAGGATCCAAATTACAACCTCAAGATCTACACTGAAATGCAAGGATCTACACCTATATACCACACTGAATCCCAGGATACACACTGGAATTCCAGGAACCACATTTGAACTATAGGATTCACATTACAATCTCAAGATCCACACTAGAATCAAAAGATCCACACTGCAGTCCCACTTAAATACTAGGATCACACACTGAAATCCCACGAGCCAAACTAACAATCAAAAGTATAACATTGGTAAAAGCATGATCCATTCTGAAATCTCAAAATTTGCGCTGAAGTCCCTGGATCCACTTTAAAATCCCAGAACTCACACTAGAATTCCTGCATTGATTGAATCCCAGGATCCACACTGGAATCCCAGGATCTACGTTTGAGTTCCTGGATCAAAACTACTATCTCGAAATCCATACTGAAATTAAATGATCTACACTGGAGTCCCAGAATCCACAATAAAATCCTAGGATCCTTACTAGGTAATCAGAATATATACTAAAATCCCAGGATTGGCACTGGAATCCCAAGATCCACACTACAAATCCAAGATCCACACTGAAATGCCACAACCCACATTGGTGTTCCAAGATCCACACTGGAAATTCTTGGATCTTCACTGGAAAAGTCTAGTATCCACACTAGAATTCCAGCATCTACACTAGAATCCCTGGATATACACTGGGAACTCATAATCTACACTGGAATCCTAAATGCCACATTTTAATCATAGCATCCACACTACAATCCTTAGATCCACACTGAAACACTAGAATTCGCACTGGAGTTTTAGGATCAAATCCAAGGATCCTTATTGGAATCTCAGAATCCATACTGGAATTCTAGGATCCACACTACAAATCAAAAGTCCGCACACTACTCTACTCTTGGATCTTTGGTTATGCAGTGAAAAAACTGGATCCACACTGTAATCCCAGTATCCACACTATAATCCCAGATCCCACACTGGAATACCAGGATCTACACTGGAATCTAAGGGTCCATACTGGCATCCTAGTATCCACATTAGAATCCTAAGATCAAGATTTGAATCACAGGATCCACATTACTCAAGATCCACACCGGAATCAGAAGATTCACATTGAAATACTGGCATTCTACAATCCATACTAGAATTAAAGGTATAATACTGGAAAACCCCGAATCCATTCTGATATCTTAAAATCCACTGGGATTCCAGGATCCGTACTGGATTCTCAAGATCCACTTTGGCATCCCAGGATCCATCTATAAATCCATTTTCTATGATCCATTTTCAAATGTCAGAATTCTCACTGGAATCCCAGAACCCACACTGGCTTTCAAGGATTTACATTTGAACCCCTGGATATACTTTCAGAAATCCCTGGTTTTGAACCACGTTATAACATACCGTGAGCGTGGTTATGCCGGCAAGAGCTGCTGACAAAATAGCTAAAAGAATTGAAGCATTTGATGCTTCCAGCGCTACCTAGTGCAAGAAATCTGAATTTAAGAACTTGTCATTAGACTACTATACAACTTTAATTTAATATTATATATTGACTTTTTTCGGTGACAACAACTCTTTTGTCACCGAGAAAAGCCAATATATAATATTAAATAGAAGTTCACGGTGATCAATTCAACCCATAAATGCTATACAACTTTGCCGAAGATACCATCCATCCAATTTGTTAAATGAATTAACAGTGTTCATAAAAGTAACTGATCTCAAAATCGATCATATAATCCAAGAAAGCTTCTAAATCTAGAAGGATTATGCGATGTATCCGATGAGTTGGTTTGCTCAACTAAATGCTCGGAATTCGGACATGATTATGAGCAAAAGCTTTGCAGGAATAGAAAATATATTTAGAGATTTTGGAGCTACTAATTTCGGCACTGAAGTCTTGGGTAATCAAAACCTGAGAGGGCGGAGACAGCTGGCTTGGATTGCGAGCTCGCAAAAGTCAAGGGAACCTGTCACCAACTGTCACTGGAAAACCGCACATTCGAAGGGCAGAGCGTGGAAAACCTTCAAAACTAAGGAATCGTGATAATTTGAATTTCTAGGTATTTTTCGATGATTTCACATTTAAAAAAGTTGAACACCTAAAAACAGTTGTGTGTTGCCAAACTGCTATTGATTTTCTATATCCAAACCCTTTTTAATAGTGAACAACAAGCAGTGAATATGATTTTGACCAAAATAAGTTCATCTGACCGTTGTGCACAACCCAAGAATTACAGAAAGAAGTTAAGAAGGCAAAAAAATATGCCAACAGTCAGTGAGCTGTCTCCTCTCTCTCTCTCAGATCAAAACGACTGTTTTCGATTTTGCCCGACGTTTCATACTAAACAGAATCCTCCCCCTGAAGAAGACTCGGATTAAAGTCGAAATGTCGGGAAAAATCCGAAAAAGTCGTTTTGATTACCCTAGAGTATAACGCCGAAATAAGTAGCTCCAATACCCCCATATCAGCCGAAATCTTCTCGCTTATATTTAGAGATCGAAACCATTGGAAACTATTGGAAGATTCTGAACATAATCATTAGAGGTTTCCTAACAGTGCTATGAGAAGATTGTGAACTAAACCGTGTGCCTAAAAACAATAGATGCTGTTTCGTATCCTGCTAGTATTTTCACAGGACTCTGGCAGAAATATTGTAAAAACTTATACCAGTGGCCGTAAATACTTCGAAAATTTTTATTTCTAACAAAATTATGTCAGGAATCCGATTACAAGTGCATCTGTGGATTCCAAACATTTCAATCATAATCAAATAGTTACAGCAATGTTGAGTGCGCACAGAATTATATTAGGGGTCCAATAATAATTTGTGGAGATTTCAAAACTTGGTAAGAATAAAAGCAAAATTCTGTTTAGATATTGAATAGAATTCTGTTGGGATCCTGTCAAGATTTTAATTAGAATATTGTTTGTCTACGGGATGTAACTTTAAATTTCCATAAATAATGAATAACAATTCATTGTTCATATTTCAAGTTCAAATTTCATCATTTTTGGCTATCAATACAATCCGGGACGCTTGGTGATGTGGGGCAGGTTGCTGAAAACCGGTACTGTCTCGCATTATCCGGGACATCTGGTCACTTTATAGATAGGTTCTACAGTGTTTATTTTACATGAAGAACTTGTAGATCTAGTTAAAACCTATAACTTCGCTGAAGACAGCACGCTGACAATTTTAGAGTTTTCTGAATACAGAAACACTTCGAGTTTTAACGGTATTTTTAAAGTGAACCTTCTTAATCCCTATATCGGCAACATCATTTTTGAACAAAAACAAAAAAATCTAACAGCGATAACTTTTTTTGTTTTTTGATGTTTTTGCACCATTTTTTCACAAGCCCTAAAAAACTCTTCTATTTTGAGAATCTGTTTCGATATTGAGTATTGGTCATCTGGATCTGGAGATATTCCGAAATTTCTTTAGGAACCGACGTTTTGCAATAACCCACGAGAGTATTTCAGGTTACAGAATTTTTATCATGTTCGATCACTCGCTTTTCGGAACAATACTTCAATGAGAGTTTGTTGTGAAAAAATGAAGCAAATTGGTGCAACCGTTTTGGAGTAGGGTTTCGTTCTACTTCGTTGTAAGCGCTATTATTCGTCGTATCAAACATAAAATGTTCCACTACGGCGGATGTTCCAACTTACCTGCCACACAGATTCATTTCCCAAGTGTAATATTGTGAAAGCTGTCAAAGTTCGTACACTTGAACACCAAAAATGTAATAAAACTACTGTATTTCGCTAAATAACTTCAGTTCAATTATCCACTTTGCACTTTTTCACCGAAATCGCATGGACGAACACGGTTTGAGAGAAATGCTTAACGATCGACACCAGTCACACCACTTTATGATACAAGTTCCTTCCCGCCCTTTGTGTGACTTACTTCGCCGGGCACTTATTTTCACTATGGAAAACCTTCGTATTTCTTCACTGAAGGATTTCATTCCAATCACACGGCATAAAACTTCTATAATTCACGAAATTTTATGAAATTTATTCAACGACCTCGTAAAATTGAGAATGTTAACAAAGTTCAATACGTCTTACTGAGAAAAAAAAAGCTCGTGCACATCAATGTGTGCATGATGCTCGTCGTAAAACTACGGTTCCTTTGATTGTGTTGTTTTCGCTGCACTGTGAGCAAATGCCATAATTGTTCGGTCAAAAGGAATTGTGTTTATATGTTTGGGCTGAATTTTGATGGCAAACAATGAATTTTAAAGGAAATTAGTATATTAGTATATTAGTATATTATGTATATTATGTTGTGTTTTGACCACTCATTATATTACAGTGAGCCGTAAGTTGTGAGACGAATCTAGAAACTGATTGCGACAGAAATGAAAACGATACGGTGAATTGAGACTACGGCAAGATGCATTTTATTTGCAATATTTCCAAAAATAGATCAAGCTTTATTAAAATCTTATTGTACAATGCTAAAGCCATTTTGAGAAAGAAATGTTTAACATTGGTTTGTATCAGCATCATTCACTGCAATACTGGGAAAATTGCAGTTCTAACTGATCAATGTTTAATAAGATGTATACTAGCACAGCACCCTAATGAACATTTTTAATTCTGGTACCTATCTGGCCGTATTAGGATCTGTAAATCTTCAAAAAACATCATTTAGTAATTTTCAGATTTCTTGAAGCAACTCAACCGATTTCCATGATTTTTTTTTTCTGAGAAGCTTCTTAAAATCTGACATTGTGTAGCCCACATTTTAGTTTTTTGATAAATTGACTAAAAACAAAATGGCGGCCAAATAATTTTTGTATGGGAAATGTCAGTCCCCCAAGGGACATCTAATATCTTCAAAATCATATGACCAATAATCAATATTGACGCAGATTCTTAAAATAGAAGAGTTTTTGAAGGCTTGTGAAAAAATGGTGCAAAAATATCGAAAAACAAAAAAGTCAGAGTAAGGTGGGGCAAAAGTTCGACCTTAGTGGTATCATCAAATTTTCCAGACAAACAATAACAGTTAAAACAAAATAAATACCATACAGTGAACCTTCAACATATTGGCTATAATTTTGCTGAACAAACTTGTGTCAAAACACTTTTAGTAACCACCGGTGGGACAAGAGTTCAAATTTAGTGTGGGGCAAAATCTTGCAGGCAAAAACTCAAAATATTGATACTTTTATGACAGGTATAATTTAAACCAGACGTAAACCTATGTTTGCCGAAAAATACGCACTAAATTTTCATCAACAAAATGCTCAAAACAGGGTTAATTGTAACATACTCAAAAATAGCAATTTTTCGTAAGACTAGGTGGAAATGTAACATTTTGGTGACATTTCGGTCAAGCAAATTTCGCCGAATTTTAAGATAATATGTGGATTGTAGGCAATTTGCAATTTTTTGCGTGAGTTTATACATGGGTCGAACTTTTGCCCCACTATGAGCCAAACATTGTTTCCAAGCATTTATGCAAAATCTAATACACCTCAAAGCATCCTCATGATAGGCCTAAAAACGCACTTACATAAAATATTGAAAAAGATTTTATCTCTACTTGGTTCCATGCAACGCAATTTTGAACCTAAATTACAATATTCTCGTCGAAAAATAACTAATAACCAGAATTTTCCAAATCTCAATCGAATTTAATAATATTTGGAGTAAAAGTCTCTTATTTGAATAGCATTTTTAGCATTTTTAGAGGGGTAATAAAAAAAATACGTTCTCACAGTTTTCTAAGCAAAAGTTGCCTTATGTATGGTCTTTCAAATAGAGTTACTAGCATCTTAAGATTCAATAGTTTTTCACCAAAATTTGCTTATAAATTTAAATGACACGAATTATAATTAGAATATTGTAGTGATAAGCAAAAATGTGCTTCATTGCTTCCTCTACAACTCTTCTAGTTCTAGAATATAGCTTACGCATATCAAACTTCATCAAACTTGCATATTAATTCTAAAGAGGATTTTCCAGGATCCCCAGTTTCCTAGTTGGCTTTTCCAATACCTAGCTTTCCACAATTCAAACATCATAAGTTTTCGAACTAAACCTAAGTAACTATATTTAAGTGTATCTTCATGAATTAGCTACAATACATGAATTGACTGCTGAGTTGCGCGATTGACAACTCACGTATGAAAAATCTCAAGCGTGAGTTTTAAGAAATTGAGTTTTTCACAACACTGGCAAGAGGTTGACACGATAAATTTGTCGGAAATTTTTTCTAGTGCATCGAATTGATTGCTCTTCTCAATTCAATTTACCCTTAAAAGGAATTGCGCTTTCGAAGACAGTTTTTAACGAAGTAGGTTTCAGAATATCACTCATCCTTTGTTCATAGTAGTATTTTCCTTATTGGTCTCTCTGATCTGTTATTTGATTAATCAACCTAGGAGTTTCTATCACTCTTTTACTACTCTGATTCGAGTTCACACTAACTAACTCGTTACATCGGGTTCGGTAGGTATCGACGTAACAACATTGTCATTTGTTCCGTACGGAACGTGCCGTAAACATGTGCGATTTAAAATACATCCGAGTGCAGCCCCTTATACGACCCACCCTGCCGACGCTTCTGTGGTCGAGAGTTTTCACAGTGAGCGAATGAACTCCGTGAGTTACCGAATGATCTCGTGAGTTCCCTTCCACGAGTGAGTGACCGAGCTACGCGCATCGCGACTGTTCCACGTGATTCTAGAAGCTTCCGCGTGCTTCTAGATCACGTGGCGCGGTGCTATAAATACGCGATCCCTTCGCGTAGTCGAGTCAGTATTGTTTTAACCCACCGCGAGTATACATCGAGTGAAAGTATAGTGAACAGTAGTGAATAATGAACAGTGTAATGAAGTAGTGCAATAAAGTGTACCGTGGACTAGCAGAATCAGTGGTGTTGTTCCTTTCATCCCGAAATATACAGTCCACCCGACCCGACCGGAGTTGGCCACGGGTTAACGCGCCAACATAGTGGTCCTTCGAGCCGGATCCAGCGCCGCCCGCCGTAGGAAAGGAATCGACACATCCGCCGCTCGACGAGAGCTATTCCGGCACGCTTGCGTGGTGACCCAGACCAGAGCGTGTATTCCAAGGAAGATTCTACTAGTCATCGCCGCCGACACGTCCGCTTGGTGCCTTCACCAAGACGTGTACCACCCGCCCGAGGAAGTGATCAACCACCGCCACCGCTCATCGTGAGAATTTCCGGCACGTTTGCCTGGTTGTGCGCCCAAACGTGTATTTTCGTGAGGAGTTGGTTGTTCACTATTGCCGCCAAATCCGACACGTTCCCGTGGGTTCCAAACCACAACGTGTAGCTGTTCACTATCGTCGCCACTAATCCGACACGTCTGCGCGGTACCCATACCGGGACGTGTTCAACCGAGGATAGTAGTATCCGTTTCGTCGTCCAATCCGACACGTTCTCGTGGTGCTTTGACCACAACGTGTACTGCAAGAGGTACCCATACCGGGACGTGTTTCGCCGAGCAGAGTAGATTTGTCTCGCAGCCGCCAATAATCCGACACGTCTGCACGGTACCCATACCGAGACGTGTGTCGCCCAGGAAGGAGACATTCGTTCCGCTACCCAACACGAATCACCGACACGTTTTGTGACGCTTTCCCAAAGCGTGTAGCAATAGGAGAAACCGTATCCCGACCATTCGACACGTCTGCGTGGTGCTTGGACCAGGACGTGCATCCGCCACCGTGTTTGCTCGACACCCGCCAAACGCCGAAGAATCCCTGCTCAGAGTGACTTTTTCGACCCGACACGAATCCCAACGCCATGGAGTTCCGAATTCCATCAGGAGACGCTGTGCAGCAAAATTGTATGCCGAAAATGAGATCCACTAAGCCAAACAACCAGGACGCCGCTCTGATCGACCCAAACGCTGATTGGAAGACAACCGTTGATCCGAACACGTTGAAGGAGTTTTCGTCGCTATCACGCCTCCAAACCCACGTGAGCCTGAAACTAGAGCGAGTACAAAGCGCACTTGCTGCCGCCACGAATCAGGTGAGCCTACCTCGACTTAGGACATATTTGAAGAACGTTGAGGACGCCTTTGCCGAGTTCACCGCCGTACACAGCAAGGTGATTGCCATTGTTCCAGTCACCGCTCTACGACGACACGAGGAAGTGTTCATCGACTTCAAAGACCGATATAATGTTGTACGCACGACAATCGAAGATTTGATAATCGCCCAAGAAAAGAGTCCCGCCGTATGTCCTAATCCACAACTACAACCGTCTAACGACCCGATCCGTGCTGTCGATGAATATCGCGCTGACTGGACGAAGCTTTACTTCCTAGCGCCCGTAGTACAGGAGAAGCCAAAGAAAAAAAACCCGCAGGACAACCACGCACAACCGAGGAGTCCTCCAGAGAAGAGCTTTGAGATCCCAAATCGAAAGTCATCCGATCCACATCCAAAGCACTTCAGAACAACATTAGAGGATATCAATCGCCAACGACAGTACCAGATTCCAGATCCGAATCCATCAGTTAAGGGAAAGCACGATACTCAAGCCGATCCAAACGACCAACGCACTGGACATAGATCGAACATCCGACAGACAGCGAATCCGGCAAACACACTGCAGTCACCGAGTAACAACAGTCCAGAGCAGCGACAATTCCAGAGTAACGAGTTAGACTTCTACCAATACGACCGACAGGAATATGCACCAACATCGAGCCATCAAGTTCCCGACACATCGCACTCCACCATAGATCGTCCGACCTTTCCAACGATTGAGCAACATACCATAAGGAAAATACCAACCGACTCCAAGGAAACCATACCCAGTCGACAGGATGACAACCTCTCCGAACGAAAATCCCGCTCACCGAATCCCGTCCAATATCGACCTAGTAAGATCAGTGCGACAGAGATACGACTTCGCCGTATCCGACCCAGATTCCGCTCGCCGAAGAGAATGACCATGGAGAACCACAAACCCGAAACCATACTGTTGAAACTGCGTGTCAACCGGGGGGAGTATGTTCCGTACGGAACGTGCCGTAAACATGTGCGATTTAAAATACATCCGAGTGCAGCCCCTTATACGACCCACCCTGCCGACGCTTCTGTGGTCGAGAGTTTTCACAGTGAGCGAATGAACTCCGTGAGTTACCGAATGATCTCGTGAGTTCCCTTCCACGAGTGAGTGACCGAGCTACGCGCATCGCGACTGTTCCACGTGATTCTAGAAGCTTCCGCGTGCTTCTAGATCACGTGGCGCGGTGCTATAAATACGCGATCCCTTCGCGTAGTCGAGTCAGTATTGTTTTAACCCACCGCGAGTATACATCGAGTGAAAGTATAGTGAACAGTAGTGAATAATGAACAGTGTAATGAAGTAGTGCAATAAAGTGTACCGTGGACTAGCAGAATCAGTGGTGTTGTTCCTTTCATCCCGAAATATACAGTCCACCCGACCCGACCGGAGTTGGCCACGGGTTAACGCGCCAACATCATTAAAAGCCCAAAATCAGGAAGCGTGTCGTTTCAGCTTTGTTTTGCTGTTCAATTATTACCGCACTACGTGACAGACCGTCTTTGGCTTGTTTTGATATTAGATTGTATTGCATGTGGATCACTGAAATGGATACGCGGTTTATACACCCAAAAGAAAGGGGTAGATTTCGAGTACAATTCTGTATGAGTGTTTTGCGGCGTACGCATTTCCAAAGATTTGCGAAGCGAAAATTGCACGTGAAGGAATAACAATTATTAATAATGAAATGTCAAACTCCAAAGGATTTTCGCGTTGCTTCGCGTGACGCGTCTACCCTGGCCGACACCTAATGAGTCGCGAAATCAGTCGCCTGATGAACTACAGCCAACTCTCTTCTACTCGATATTCTGTATCTCGATACCGATTTAGCGAACCATATAAAAAGTGGTTTTCATGGCTCGCTTGGATCGCTGTTGCACTGGTTGTGTGTTCTGTAACTCGATACCTCCCTAACTCGATGATCCCTTCAATATCAGCTTATCGAGAGTTGACTATAATACGAAAATTTGGCAAAGTATGCCTTATTTTTAAAGATCTGGATGATAAAAACAGCCAACTAAGATGAGAAATCGCAATAAAATGTATTGCAATTATTCATCGTTCAGTTGGGTGTAGCTCGCCTACTGTGACTCTTCGACAGCTGAAGCAACTGATAACGGACGATTGTCAACTGGTGGATTGACAGCGAGCGCGTTCGCAGCGCCGAAAATGGCACTCCGGAATGTGCGTTTGGAACATCACTTTCACCCAATAACCAATTGGATTATATGTAGTAAGTACAGTCGATGCGATGAAAGCCATTGCAAACGAACGACGTTCGACCAAAACAATGCAACGGACGGATGGTAATTATGGAAGTGCCATTGAGTTACGACTAGGAGTTAGGATAGACGCGCTCAGTTGCGTTAACATCATAGTTTGACATTGAATTGGGGGATGTAGTAAACTCCCACCCATCAAACGGCATTGTTATGTCACATTGTCACGAAAGTATGTTAAACATCCTAACCAATGGACGCGGACGATGAAGAAACATAACCTTGAGCTTGATATCGTACCAAAGACGAAAGAAGGACGTTGCAGTTGCCCTACATTTTATGGCACGTGAGGTAATAGATCAAGATCTAGAGTGCCGAGTAAAAGTTTCCAATTTTTCCAGAAATTGCTTTCCCGGAAAACGGGAAATAAAATTGCTTTTCCCATGAAGTTTCTTGGGTCCCGGAAAATTCTCAAAACTTAAAATAAGTTTATTATCAAAACTTAAAAATAAGTTTATATTGAACAAGAAGCAAATTCATCGCATTTTTTTTAAATTGCTCGCTATACTGTCTTCATGGTATTTCGTAGCAGTTCATTCCTTGTTTATTCAAATTATCATATTTTCTCAAAAAAACATTTAAGGTACACCGCGGCAAGTTGAAACGGATAGGGCAAGATGTTGAAATGTTCAAAATCACCACTATGGCTGAATCAGTCCAAGTTGGTGTAAAATGTACTAATAAAATTGTAATTAGATTACGTTTCTCTAATGGATCAAAATAGTATATTGTATTGGAATCCTCGTGTTCTGAATAGTAGAGAAGACGCGTTGTTTACTTTTCTAACAGCCGATAACATACATATATCGGTTTTTACTGAAACATATTTGAAACCTGGATCCAAATCCAAACTTTTTTGTTGTACCAGTTTCAACTTCGACGTACAGTTTCAACTTCAATGTACAGTCTTTGAAAATAGATGGTCAATTCTTGATAAAATAAAACTTTTGGAAAGTCCGGGAATCCCCGAAAACAAAAAAAAAAGGGTAATTATATTTCCCGGGATTGGAAACTGTGAAACTTGGGTACCGAGTGTAGTATCGGACGTATCGAAGGATCAAACATAGTGCTAGAAGTGGTACTCATTCTAAGCCCGATTTCTACGTCCTTATTTTGTCTTTGGCCATACCCGTCGCATAAGATCCTCTCACACAAAAACTTTTATATTTTTCAGACATTTAAATAATTCACTTCCCCGATGATGATGGCCAGAAAGCTTCTGCTCCACTTCGGCATGAATCGGATGGAATTCCGCACAAAGAGTCACTAAGTTGAGATTGAAACTTGTTCAAACAGAAGCAACGAAATTCGCCTGGACTCTGGCGGAGATGAATGCAATCTGCTCTGCCCGTTGGATGGGATAATAAGTGCGACGCGACGGGCGGTAAGCATTTGGACGACCACTCCACTCTGCGCCTCGAGGGGAACGGTGTCGGAGCAATTTGAGAACTTTCTGGAAGCGTTTATTTATCAAGTGCCGAGTCCAGTTCGGTACTTCTGTAAGGAAGTGAGGACTGTATCGAAAAGAAATAAGCAAAATTCAAGATGCTTGTTCTCCAAGCTAAATGCATCTCTCTGTGCCAAAGTTTTTGGTAAACCTTGAATATTATACAGAGTTTAATATAGGACAATTAATTTTTTTCAAGAATTGTTGCATCAGAGAAAGAATCAAATTTTTTCACTCTCTTCATTTTAAAATTCTACGATATTACAGTCATCTCTCCCTTACTCGATATTGAAGGGACCATCGAGTTAGGGAGGTATCGAGTTACAGAACATACAACCAGTGCAACTGCGATCCAAGGGATTATCGAGTTAGCCATGAAAACAACCTTTCACTATGATTCTCTAACTCGATATCGAGATATGGAATATCGAATAAGGGAGAGTTAACTGTAGATCGTTGACACATCTTCGAGAAATTTATTAATTGAAAACAGAAATTATTAAAAAAACATACACTATGTTGAACATTTTGATTACTACATAAACCAATAGAAAAAGATTTTAGATTTTTAACAGAAGCTTCCAGAAAATGTATTATTTGAAAATAGTACTGGTCAGCAATCTGCAAACTCATACCAATTTGATCCATCTTTGACACCATGCCCAATTGAAAATTTCATTGTTTTTTATCAAATCTTATAATTTGGGTATACACAGCACTTAGAACCATAAAAAAGTTGATGAAATCGTCCCAACTTTTCTGGAACAGTGCTGTTGCCCAATTACTTTTCGATACAGTCCCTACAGCGGAGAATAATACAAAATCCTCACTTATTTCTTGCAATGGAAGTAAGTGGCGTCCGCACGTCTTATGGAGTTTTTGCAGCAAAGATTGCGAGAATGGCATCATCGTTTGAAATTTGCTTCAATTTTCCATCACAAGCTTGCAGTTACTCTTCAGATGTCAACGAGCCATGCCTTTAGTCATTTGATTATTCAGAGGGCTCAGCTGTGTGCAACATGCAGTGAAACTGGGATTAAGTTGATAAGTTTTACTAAAGCTATTTTCTTAGGGTTTGCTTCAACATTTTGACATAAGTAGAGTTGTTCTTATATTTTTCCTACGGAGAAGCTTCATCACACCTGGTAAGATATCTCCAAGTGCTCAAATGTATTCCACTCCTCATCCCACGTAGTCTTCTCAGAGTTATTCCGGCTCCGAACTCACAAGGACTGCTCGCTGGCGGCATTTTTCGTGCGTTTTCAGTGTTTCTATGTTTGACTTTTTAATTAAATTCCTGTTTGGATAAATCCACAGAGCGCGCCCGCGCTAATGCTGTTCGGAAGTGTCTTTTTTGTGGGTTGCGGAAAACGATTATCTGCTCAAGTCAGGAGACAAGTTGCAAACTGCTTTGGGGGTGATGGTTTTGCGTGCTGGGTAGGATTGGATTTCATTGCAAAGTCAAATAAAACTGTGGGAATTTTGCAACTCGACGTCAAATATTCACTAGCGAATAGTAGCATTCTAGCAAATATATTCTAGCAAATCTTATATCACGATAAAAAATCACAAACTACTTATATCAGACTGATGAAAATTTCAAAGTTTTCTCTTCCCTATGATCAAGCATTGCAGAATTCATTCTCCTTTGATTTCGAGGCACGATTAAAGTGGGCCAAGAAAAGCATTCCATCTGTATCGATCTACGATCGGCAATGTATCACAAACTGCAAACAAGTTTGATAAAGCAAAGCAGCGAACGAGAGACCCAAAGAGAGAGAAAGCGATGATAGAATTCATTTTATCGCTTGTTTTCCAGTGGGGGTAGGTGTTTTATGTTACTGGCACGATAAACAATCCCCAAACATCCGATAGCAATAGTGTCTTCCAGGATTAGCGCGGTAAATGGCTGGGCATGGCGTACCATTGGTACCTCGTGTACCTGCAGGAATAAAATAGACCCCTTTGTGCGGTCCTTAGCCTCTTGCCCAGCAACTCCTATCCCTACCTCCTCGTGGTACTGGCCGGGGTACGAGTAACCTTGGGGAAGATCGGGTAACCAACCCCCGGTGGGAACTTTGGTCGTATGCTGACAGGGAAGGGGGGGTTTGCTTCTGCAAACCTGGAGCGTCTGTACTCCACGTTAGGAGCGGCTCACAACAGCGTCTGTTCCCCATGTCAGGGGCGGCTGATCATCGTCCGAGTGCCAGAGAAGGACTCTAAGCTAAACTGCGCACTATGGCCCTCCAAACATTTAGGGGGAATGGTCCTCCGGAAATCTAGGGGGTTGGTGTCAGGCCCTGCAAGCCAACCGTAAAAATACATCAGCACAGGAACGTCAACGAGAGAATACGGACCGGAACAATCGGCAAAGACCACAGCGACGAAAATGGACTAGCGATTGGAAACTCGGTACGTGGAACTGCAAATCTCTCAACTTCATTGGAAGTACTCGCATACTCTCCGATGTACTGAAGACCCGCGGTTTCGACATCGTAGCGCTGCAGGAGGTGTGCTGGACAGGAGCATTGGTGCGAACGTTAAGAGGTAATCATACCATCTACCAGAGCTGCGGCAACACACGCGAGCTGGGAACAGCTTTCATAGTGATGGGTGATATGCAAAGGCGCGTGATCGGGTGGTGGCCGATCAATGAACGAATGTGCAAGTTAAGAATCAAAGGCCGATTCTTTAACTTCAGCATAATCAACGTGCATAGCCCACACTCCGGAAGCACTGATGATGACAAGGACGCATTTTACGCGCAGCTCGAACGCGAGTACGACCGCTGCCCAAGCCACGACGTCAAGATCATCATAGGAGATTTGAACGCTCAGGTTGGCCAGGAGGAGGAGTTCAGACCGACGATTGGAAAGTTCAGCGCCCACCGGCTGACGAACGAGAACGGCCTACGACTGATAGATTTTGCCGCCTCCAAGAACATGGCCATTCGTAGCACCTATTTCCAGCACAGCCTCCCGTATCGGTACACCTGGAGATCACCTCAGCAGACAGAATCGCAAATCGACCACGTTTTGATCGATGGACGGCACTTCTCCGACATAACCGACGTCAGAACCTATCGTGGCGCCAACATTGACTCCGACCACTACCTGGTGATGGTGAAACTGCGCCCAAAACTATCCGTCATCAACAATGTACGGTACCGACGCCCGCCCCGGTACAATCTCGAGCGGCTAAAACAACCGGATGTCGCCAATGCGTACGCGCAGCATCTTGAGGCAGCGTTGCCGGATGAGGGCGAGCTCGATAGGGCCCCTCTTGAGGACTGCTGGAGGACAGTCAAAGCAGCCATTAACGACGCTGCCGAAAGCGTTGTCGGATATGTGGAACGGAGCTCAAGAAACGATTGGTTCGACGAGGAGTGCCAGGAGGTTTTAGAGGAGAAGAATGCAGCGCGGGCTGCAATGCTGCAGCATGGTACGCGGCAAAACGTGGAACGATACAGACTGAAGCGGAAACAGCAAACCCGCCTATTCCGGGACAAAAAGCGCCGCCTGGAAGAGGTGGAATGCCAAGAGATGGAGTTGCTGTACCGTTCTCAAGAAACGCGGAAGTTCTATCAGAAGCTCAACACATCCCGCAAAGGCTTCGTGCCGCGAGCTGAGATGTGCCGGGATAAGGATGGGAGCATCTTGACGGACGGACGCGAGGTGATCGAAAGGTGGAAGCAGCACTACGATGAACACCTGAATGGCGCAGAGAACACAGGCACAGAAGGTCAGGACAGCGAAGGCGATGGCTACGTCAGCACAGCGGACAGCGGAAATCAACCATCTCCCACGATGGGGGAAGTTAAGGATGCCATTCAACAGCTCAAGAACAACAAGGCCGCTGGCAAGGATGGTATCGGAGCCGAACTCATCAAGATGGGCCCGGACAGGTTGGCCGCTTGTCTGCATCGGCTGATAGTCAGAATCTGGGAAACGGAACAGCTACCGGAGGAGTGGAAGCAAGGCGTTATATGCCCTATCTACAAAAAGGGCGACAAACTGGAGTGTGAAAATTATCGTGCAATCACCATCCTAAACGCCGCCTATAAAGTGCTATCCCAGATTCTCTTCCGTCGTCTATCACCTATAGCAAACGAGTTCGTGGGAAGTTATCAAGCAGGTTTCATCGACGGCCGCTCGACAACGGACCAGATCTTTTCCGTGCGGAAAATCCTCCAGAAATGCCGTGAGTACCAGGTCCCTACGCACCATTTGTTCATCGATTTCAAGGCGGCATACGATAGTATCGACCGCATTGAGCTATGGAAAATCATGGACGAGAACAGCTTTCCCGGGAAGCTCACAAGATTGCTCAGAGCAACGATGGACGGTGTGCAAAACTGCGTGAAGATCTCGGGCGAACACTCCAGTTCGTTCGAGTCTCGGCGGGGACTACGACAGGGCGACGGACTTTCGTGCCTGTTGTTCAATATTGCGCTTGAAGGTGTCATGCGGAGAGCCGGACTTAACAGTCGAGGCACGATTTTCACGAGATCCGGACAATTTGTTTGCTTCGCGGACGACATGGATATTATTGGGAGAAAATTTGAAACGGTGGCAGATTTGTTCACCCGCCTGAAACGCGAAGCAACAAGAGTCGGGCTAATGGTGAATGCGTCGAAAACAAAGTACATGCTGGTTGGCGGAACTGAGCGCGACAGGGCCCGCCTAGGAAGCAGTGTTACGATAGACGGGGATACCTTCGAGGTGGTGGACGAGTTCGTCTACCTTGGATCCTTGTTGACGGCTGACAACAATGTTAGTCGGGAAATACGAAGGCGCATCATCAGCGGAAGTCGTGCCTACTATGGGCTCCAGAAGAAACTGCGGTCAAGAAAGATTCACCCCCGCACCAAATGCAAGATGTACAAAACGCTCATAAGACCGGTAGTCCTCTATGGGCATGAGGCGTGGACTATGCTCGAGGAGGACTTGCAAGCTCTTGGGGTTTTCGAACGCCGAGTGCTAAGGACGATCTTCGGCGGCGTGCAGGAGAACGGCGTGTGGCGGCGAAGGATGAACCACGAGCTCGCTCAACTCTACGGCGAACCCAGTATCGTGAAGGTAGCTAAAGCTGGAAGGATACGCTGGGCAGGGCATGTTGCAAGAATGCCGGACAACAACCCTGTAAAGATGGTGTTCGCCACGAATCCGGTCGGAACAAGAAGGCGTGGGGCGCAGCGAGCTAGGTGGATGGACCAGGTACACCAGGACCTGGAGAGCGTGGGTCACAGTCGAGGATGGAGAGAAGCGGCCATGAACCGAGGGAATTGGCGAAATATTGTTGGCGAGGCTTTATCAAGATAATTGATGTAAAGCCAAATAAGTAAGTAAGTAAGTCTTCCAGGATTGGAACTTGTTTAGAGGGATTTTATCATAAACTGTTATTCCCCGATCTAATCGAAGTTGTAGCAGTATACGATAAACAGGCTCATAATATCCTGAATATCATAGTTGTTGCAGAGAGCTATAAGTGAGAGATTCTCTCAAATTTCTCAGGATTCAATCCCTGCCTATAATAAAAATAAAAAGACATTTGGAAGTGCACACGCCATTCAAAGTTTAAAGTCGTAACATTCTTTGAATAATTCATGTGAGAGTGTTTTGATAATTTCACAAGACTTGCTGGTGGAATTGCGAAATGGATGTCCAGAATCTCTAGATGGGGTTTCTTGCAAAATGCTTTGATGGATTCAGGAGTTGTTTTAAGCACAATTTTTGAAAGATTAGTCTTTTATTTTTAAAATGTTTTGTTTAAGATGACAAATAACTCCAAAAAACTGAATATTTTGAAAAAATTGAGGAATTTTTGGGAAAATAAATATCCTGTGGAATGGTTGATGGAATCATAAAACGAGTTCTTACAAGAATACTAGGAGAAAGCCTAAAAAGTCCACCTTTATTCCTTGTAAGAATTTCTGAAGTATCTGATGTAAATTATTTCATATGTTAAACAATACTCATTCAGGATTACATAGACCAGGCCTGCCCAACCTTTTTGGCTCTATTTCGACATAAATTGTTGGTGCGTTCGCAAGAATAGACCGATATGAACAAAATAAGTCTTAAATGAAAGCTTGGTAGTATATCTGTCCAATCCATGCTGAAAATTTTAAATTTATATCAAACTCTATGCTAGCGATACAAGCAAAGGTAAACATCAGGATCATTTTTTGGACCTGATTGCATTGGTAGCAAAGGGGTCGATCTAAATTTGAAATTTACAGCATGGAGTAGACAAATATACTACCGTAAATTCGGGTCAAATTGATCAGTAGGGTGAAATTGATCACCGTGCCACCGGAGCACAAATATCAATGTAACCTACAGTGAATGAACGTTGTTTGTCGGAACTATTGTCGAATTTTATGCTGTGATATTTTTAGCGTTATAGAATGTTTATTTATATGAAAATAACGCAAAATTTAAAAATCGTGTACGGTGCAGTATTGACAAACATCCATAAACTCCTTGTTCTAAACAAAGTTTTGAACATGGTATGAACTTGAAAGTAAGGATGTAAGTATGCTTAAAATATATTCCCCAATCAGATTTCATCATCAAAACTCGTACCAACTTGTTCATTCGTTTGAAATAATTGAATTTGTGTTCGATATCATAAAATTCCTTGAGAAATTGCCTACATTTAGGCGTTTTCCGCGTAATTCTTCAAATTTAATCGTACATTATTTCTATGAATATTGTATTGCTTATAATTTGGTAAGCATATTCGGATTCAGAGAACTCAGGTTCAGTATGTAGAGTTGTTTTAAAACCTAACAACAATCGTATTGACAAGTGATCAATTTCACCCCGAAACGGTATACCCCGATTTTTTAATTTGGAGATGATTTTTAGCACTAAAATCACATTTGTTAGAAAATTTCGGTACACGAGCCAATGAACCTCACCATTGTACTTGTTTTCATATACTTAGTTGTTTGGCATTGTCAACATTATTGAAAATAGGCAAAGAAAACCGAGAAAAATGATCAATTTCACCCGAAATCACGGTACCAAGTTTTCATTTGAGATTATTTTTGTTCAAATCGGTCTATTATTGCGAACGTACCAACCATTTATGTCGAAAAAGAGCCAAAAAGGTTGGACAGGCCTGACATAGACGAACTCTCGGAGGATGCTGAAGAGACTCTCGACTCTCGACTCTCGAATCAGAGCTGTAGCTGCGTGTGATAAACAGACTCTCATGATGTATTGCGAATCATGATTTTTTTCAAAGAGTGATTAGATACTCTCAATTTTCTCAGAGTTCAATCCCCGGTCTTTGCTGTTTTTCTCACAAAGGTGTGAATGAGGAAAACAGAAATGTTTAAGGCAAAATCTGGAAAGAATTATTTGATGCATACAATTTGGTTAATCCTCACACTTTTTGTTAAACACTTCAGCATTGATTGCATGATAAAACCCGGTTTTTTCATCGCTCACTCTTTGGGGCTCTCGTTCGATGCTGTTATTTATCAAATTTTTTACAACTTGCAAAACATTGCCAATCATGGACCGATACAGATGGGATGTTTTCCTACACTTGCTTTGATAGTGCTTCAAATGAGACCGAATTCTGCTATGCCTGGAGAAGACAGATTCTATGTGGCATTTCGCAATAACGCAGACAGCTGGTCTCTTCCCTTTCAATTTAAACTTTTTACATAAATCTGCACATAGGTATAGCCACAATGATAAACAGGAAAAAGTATTCTCCACTCCACATGTCAGTTTTGAATTGCGGTTTTAATTCATGTTAATTGTTTTGATGTTCAATAATCATAGGTAGAACACATTCACTCTCTCATCCAAGCAAAAATGCTAACTAGAATAGTGTTCGATCGAGAAAGTCAACACCTGTTCCATGACATTGCTGGTAAGGTGCATTCTCCTTCCGTTGCTGTGTTCTGATTTCGATTAATATTTTAAAACACCTCACATCTAGCGGCAAATTCCAGTCTGGTTGAGGCCACAAGTTCGCAAAAAATGACGTCAGGCTGATGGGTGTCGTCAGGTGTCAAGGTGCTGAATGTAAAATCACTTATGCACATTGTAACTGTCGGTATTGTACTCTTTCTCTGGGAAATAGGATCTGCTATTAGGTTTTACAGCCGTTTTACAGCATATGCATTGCCTATACAATAGAAAGCGTTGTGTTTGCATCTGATTCTAATTCTTCCGAATGAAGTGCGCTTTGCGATAGAGGACCATGTGATTGAGTTGTAATCGAATTCAAGTTGTCCTTTGCGTTCATGGTTCCGTCTATCGACTTGGGAGTAATGAGTTTTATTCTCACTAAGAAGACGTGCAACTGTTTCGCAAATTCCGCTTTTATTTGCCTATTTAATCTACACACTTAACTAATATGCCGAATCTCGGCTTATTTTTAAAGACATTTGCACAGCCGAGTAATCGGCAAGCAAATTTCACGAGATCACAAGCTGAGACGAGACCAAGCTGAGGGTCGTGGGTTCGAATCCCACTGGTCGAGGATCTTTTCAGGTTGGAAGTTTTCTCGACTTCCCTGGGCATAGAGTATCTTCGTAACTGCCACACGATATAAAAATGCAAAAATGGTCATTGGCATAGTAAGCTCTCAGTTAATAACTTGGAAGTGCTCATAAGAACACTAAGCTGAGAAGCAGGCTTTGTCCCGACGTAACGCCAGAAAGAAGAAGAAGAACAAAATTCTTAGCCTTTTTCAAACGTATGGAATTGTATAATGTGGTATTGTAAAGCTTCTTTGGCATCTTCGTGTCCGTCCCAAAAACTTCAGTAAGTAACTTTAGAACAGAAAATTCTTTGCTAATAACTGTGGAATTGCACTTACAGGGGTTAGACTAACAGGGTCATCATATGAGTACAAAGGAGTTAAGTGAGAAATATGATTGTACTCCGTTTGACAGATATTTGTTTGGCATAATGAGTGATTTATAATGAGCAGATTTGAAATACAATATATCATGAATAATCAGGGATTTCTTCTGTACCTTTGAAAATTTACAATCTGTTATTCCTTGAATATCGGTATTTTTCAAAGCTTTTTATCAAGATTGATAGCACCGCTCGGTGGAAAGCAAAAAAAAAATTATGACTAGTTCTCAGCAGAGGTTGGAAGTATCATGCCGTTTACACAAAATAAACCAATGTTAAGCTGGATCCTTGCTCACACGCTCACGAACCAACACCGACCAGTTTGCTCACAGGTTCTTGCATCAGAGAACCAGAATAAAACAAATGTACAATAGACCTATGCGCCGAAATATTTTTAATCAGCGGCGGCGTCAGGGCATTTTTGCACCGGTGGTGGCGGCGTCATCGGCGTCACGCAGTTGACCATATTCGGCGGCGGCGGACATCGGCGTAGGGGGAAATTGAAAATAAAAATTTTCATGTAGGTCTAACAACAAAAATCTTTGAAAACGCTATTCCCATATCTTTATGAAATAGAGTTTTTTCAAATTAACGGACATTTTGGTAATATATCAAAGGTAGCATTCAAGGTTTCTTTATAATAAATCTTCGGCTAGGTATTCTATATTTAAATATTTATTCATATGAAAAAGATATATTACCATACCTTAATACTAAAGCTTGTATAAGCAGAGCTGCTGAATTAATAATATTATTTTGTGCAAATAATGCTAAAAGTTTTTGTTTTGGTAGAATTTTACATGTTTTTTGATAGATGGCATTATATTAAAATCGCCATATCTTTGATTCATTCACAGTGCCAGTTATGAATCACTGTTTCGAGCGGCTAGGATGTTTTCTCTTACGTTGTATTGACTTTACTAGGCCGGATAACGAGAACAAGAAACGAATATTTTTTGGTACAACTAATAATTTATTACAACCTAGGAACAGCGTGCTCAATCGGTAGGGAACGGTAAATGCTATACATACAACATTACAATTTAGAAATTTTATTTTTTTATTATAAATGATAGCAAAGCTGTATGGATTTTAAGCTAACATATGTTGAATGTTATAAACGTTATTTAAGAAACATAATTGAGTAAATATGTATGTCTCTTGCCCAGTCCCAAAATAAATTATGAATATCTATGTATTTCATCAAAAATTGATCCATATTTGTGGGCTATTTATAACTGTAGGGCGTGTGTTCTTCGAAACTATAGAGCAATTAAAATAATTGCCATATATTGGTTATTTTGTAACAATTTCTGATAAAATTCATTGGGATTTCCTAATAAAATTTTAAAACCATCCTGAAAGAATATTCGGAGAAGTTGTTGATAAAATTCCTGTCAGATTTTTTTGATTCTGGGAGGATGCCTAAAGTCTAGAGGATTATCTGTCGGAGAACGAACAGTAGTAATTCTTACATGAATCTTTGAAGAAAATCTGGGATAAAGTTTAGAAATATTTTCTGAAAAGATACATGGATGGAACCTGAAGAAATTATCGCTGGAATATATGAAGGAATCTTTTAAGGAACCCATGAATTATCAAGAGGTATTTCATTGGAATAATTGGTAATATGGATTTTTTGCAGGAATCCTCGAAGGTACAATTACACGAATGTTCAAAAATAAAATCCACATGGACCATCAGAATTAATTCAAGAAAACCCGAAAAACTCTAGCCCGTATATATGTAGAAATCACCCAAAGACTTGCTAGAAAGAACTTGTGCAGAAGTCATCTGAGGAATCCTTGAAGAAATTTCTGAGAAATTGTTGAAAGATGTTGAAAAATCCTTATTAAAATGCATAGAGGAATTGGATGAGAAATTCTTGAAGTGACGCTTGAACTAATTTATTTAAATAATCCAGAAAGAATCTTTGGCAGCATTCCTCTAGATGCTAGAGATCTACTTAGAGAATTTAAAAAACATATTTAGAGGAAGTTTTATAAAAAAAAAACAATAAGTTTGGGGAGATCCTCAAGTACCGGACACCCAAGCCGTTAAATTTGTAATTCAAAAATTATTTATTTTATGCGGTCTTGGTGCCTATTTATGAAAAATATTATCGTGTCTGTAGCGTACAGAAATAAATTTGAAAATGTAAGTATGAATTTCAACATTGCATTTTGATGATATATTTTAGTACTGTAATCCGGGGTAACATTGATCAGTTTTTTGAATATTTATTGAAAATTTCATTTGAAAATGCAGATGTTGCAAGTTTTATATTTTTAAAACGAGTACTACCACCTATAGCTCGTGACTATATACTGTATTTTGTAAGATTTAAGCATGTTTAAAAAATGTTTTCAGCGTTTTTTTTTATTTAGACTATATGGGATAAAATATGTTAACAACGTTCGGGAATATTGAAAATGTCGTTAGTCACTTAAATCACGACTTCTGAAGCCGAATATGAAGGTCAAACGCTTACAAATCATTTACTTCTTGAGTTATTTTAATATTAAAAACACCTCGAACCGCGGAATACGCCTAAAGCCAGGCAATTCAAAAAAAAAAAAAATACATTCTCGCCATTAACTCGTTATTGATGCCTAATTGAATATTCTTATGAAAGTGTTGAGAACGGAATCGTTTTCTGCAGTGTCATTTTAAATGAGAACCGCTTGCTCATATCGCTTGCAAAACTTATGTGAGACATGAATCTTCGGCAGTGTCATCCTTTACCATTGAAATCGTTGTTTCGAAAAGAAGACAAATTTTTGCATGAGTTTAACACAATTTTCTCAAAAATTGTAGATTTCATTAGCTTACGAAAATATGAAAAAAAGCGCAATTCATGGTTTGGAAATATTCCATCAATAAATGATGATACGAATTTTTTATGAGATGAGTCATTTCGATCAGTGTTACCCCACTGATCAATAGATACCCAAGTAACCAAACTTTAATTCGCCCTCCGTGTTAATGTACGGCTATTATAGTGCTGACATGCTCTATATTAGCCGTATAATAGCCCTATAAGGACAAAGAGGCGAATTAGCGGGCTAGTGGTTACTTGGGTACCCCGGATTACGGTATCAATTTAACCAATATTAAAAGGCGGCACCCAATACCGGAAACGATCTGGAAATGCTTCGAATTCTGTTGACTGTTTTTACTCTAGGATTGGTATTTTACTGCCAATTCAATGAATTTGCAACATTCACAAGAGTAATGAGTTTCACTTAGTGTTCCAAGTGGTTCCAAAAACCTTTTTCATATATGATGAAAAATAATACAATTCACGTGTTGTTCGCAACCATTCCTCTCTATACTTAATAGCTTAATTTTTTCTTATACGGTGTCCGGTATTGGGTGCTGTCCGGTACTGGAGGATCTCCCCCTAGTAATTTAAGAGTCCTCCAGGTTCAATGTTCATCTTTGGGTAATTTTACAGGATCTTGTCACTTTGGACTTACTACGACAAGAAGTATTTTCAAACCTTCTATGTATACATTTCGCTAAAATACGCGTTGCGTTGAAATGCTCATTATTGCATTCCGATAGTTTGTGCGAGAAAAACCCCTCCAAATCCAAAACGAATCATGCAGCTGCCAGAACTTTGTCAGAATCACTGAGTATTCCTTTTACTGATTTCTAGATGTATCACTAAAGGCACGTATGGAATATTGTTGGAAGGGATCTAGGTGTTAAATGCATGCATTTTTGGTTAGCTGCGTGCAAAAATTTATAAAGATATGTCTAAACAAATCTTTATTGAAAGTTTTTGTCACGTCACCCCCCTGCAACAGTTCAACTGTGGGCGATGAATACTGTGGACACCACAGCGGTCAATTGTTTCGACCAATACAGTGACTCTAGGTCTGATGGTAGCTATCTTAAAGAAGCATAAGAGAATGAGATAAGGATGAAAACAATGACTAAAAGATTTAGTGTACACAATTCAATTACACATGCAATTCTTATCCTAACGTAAACTGCCCATAAACGCATGTCTCATGTTTGCTGGATTTCCTATTCACATGAGACAATTATGCGTTTGAGTTAAAGTTGATTAAAATACTACTAAATTCATTTAAATTAGGCTTAATACTATTTGAACTATAACTAATTGTTTATCCTATATATTAAAACTAAAAGTGAATTGAAATATTTAATAGTACGAAGCAAAATAAGCATTCATCATAGTTTGACGGAAAGACACGAGCGACAGTGTAGAAATATAGCACAAATAAGCCTAAAGTACTGGATTGAACATACGGATAGCGTTGTGTCTAGGCCTGAGAAGTTGAGATAAGATACCTCTCCAACTTGGAAGTTCACCAAAATATGTAAGCAATTTGTTACACTTTTATATAACATGCTTATAAATATTAGTTTTAGCTTAAAGCTGACCATTCACAAAAACTGGTTTGCTATTCAGGACTTGGACGACTTCCCCACAACAGTTTTTGAAAAAATTCTTAGATAGTTTTTGTGAAATGCATGGACCAATTCCAAGAATAATTTTTGAAACGTTTTCAAAATCATTCATGAAGATATATTAAAAATAATCCTTGAAGAAGATCCGAATTAAAAATGCAAGTCTTCCAGAAAAATATTAAGCAATCCTACGATGAGTTCCTTAAAGAGTTCACAGGGGAATCCTTCAAAATCCACGAATTCGTGGTAGAACCTGGAAGACATATTTTGTGAAGCAATTAATGAAGCAATGAATAAAAAACAGATTTCATGAGTTGAGTTCGTGAATATAGACTCGGAGGTTACTAGTGTAACTTATACAGAAGTTTATGGACACATACTTTAACTTTATATTTGGAAAAAATCGGAAGAAAAAATCCTGGAAATAATTTTGAACAAATTGACATTTATTGAGGACATTCTGAAGAAACTCTAAAAGGTATTATCAGAAGAATTTCTGATTCTCGATGCAATCCCTATTGCAATTCCTGGAGAATATAATGAATAATTCTCTGAAGAACTTCTTGAAGAAATTCTTTGACGCATTATATGAACGATGTCCTGTAAAAATTCCTAAAGGCCTAAATATTTCCTAGGCCATTTTTCAAATTGATATTTTTCGAGCTGAAATATTAATCGGCGTGAAAATACAAAATCGGCGGCGGGTGGGTGACCGGCGTATGGCGCGCCGCCGATACGTCAATCGGCGTCGACGTGATGTAAAAGGAATCTGTGCGGCGGCGCACAGGTAGAATGTACAAAGAGCGCGATTTCTGAGCAAAGTTTGCTCGCAGCCGTTATTTTTCCGTTCATTGTTTTTTTTTTGTAAATAGTTGAGCGGATTATGATAGATATATTACAAACTAATGTACGACAGTATTGAGAAAAGTGACCGATAAATGGTGTTATCGTAGAAATGTCAAAATAAAATGATGCGTGTTCGTGTTCTGGCAATCGCGAGCAAAGAAAGCAAGAACGCAATCGTACAAAAAAAAAATAACGTTGCGATAGCATTTTTCCGTTTTGCATGAAAAGACTCTGTTCACCATTTTCCAGCACTGGTTCTCAGCAAACTAAAGTACAAGACTGTTGAAAACAGGACTGGTTCGGGCACCGATCTTTCAGCCGGGCAAAAGCAAACACTTATTTGCCGCATGCTATAAACACAGACAAACAGACGTCACACTCTCATCATTGTCCATCGACCACCTTTTTAACGGTCGATTCAAAAATATGTTAGGTGGCCAATCCGCCACCCGCAGCGCTTGCTTCGTTTTTGTTTGTGTTTGACGTTTACACACTACCGCCATCTGTTGGCCCGTCGGCCAAAAACGCTTATTTTAGCATTGGGCGTACATGTCCTCGTGACTATGATTTTGATCGAGATTTGTTCAAAGTGTTACGTCTGTTTGTCTGTGCTATAAAGCTGTTAAAATCTTATTAGGCATTTTTATATAAATAAAACATACAAAACACTTACAACTTCGGTGATTTTTCCACATTGGAATAGATCCAACTTTATGCGCCCGTTCTGTCTCTTGTTTTCACTAATTCTGTTATGTGACTTGGTTGACAGAACGGGGCATGACAGAAAAACACGAAGTACAAACAATACACATAAACACAAATAACTCCGACACGGCACAGGGGTTCGCATCCGTATTCTCACGGAACAAAGACAGTGACCAGAAATGACGAACGCAATTCTGGTTGCGTTTACATCGTAATGTTTCAACCAAAGCAAACTAAAAAAAAAATCTAAGAAACGGACAATTTAAAAAGAAAGCAAAAGATCCTGTGTAGAGTTTCCAGTTAAATTTTCAACAGTGGTTGTGAAGAATTGTGGTAACATCATATTTTTACGAACAATAATTTGACTGATTGCAGGTTTATGCATCCAGCTCAAGCTTGCAAATCAAAAACTTGCAAACTTCTCGAGTGCAACTCAAAAGAATAATTAGTGATGGTGTTGCGACTGGGAGGACAATTGTAATTTTATGGCTTTCTCAGTCTACTAAATTAAAACGGCTTGTTTGGCTAAGCCCGACGTTTCGGTCCCGTGTATTGGACCTTTTTCAAGGGATAAGCAGTCAACCGTCTCTCGTCACCTAATGTACAAATTGTTACACCCAATATTAAATGGCACTACAAGAAGCTCCATCTCTCCTAAAAATTTGTACATTAGGTGACGAGAGACGGTTGACTGCTTATCCCTTAAAAAAATCAAAAGAATAATTTATATTTGAAAGAAGGAAAACGTCTGGTGGAATAATAATACACTATTTGCAATATTTTCTCCACTGTCATCATTTTGCTTTGTATTGATTGATTCTAAAATAAGCTTGATGTCGCCAGCGGAATAAAAAAAAAATATGTCAACTTGAGAAATCCTTGGTTCTAGGCTCATTATGCCAAACGACCGTTATGCCAAATGACTTTATGCCAAATGACCATTATGCTAATCGACTTTATGCCAAACACATGTTCAACAGCCAATATCTCAAAAACAAGACGTTCTATGATACCGTGTTGATTCAAATTTCGGACACTCTACTTTGTATTGGATACATTTTACACGAAATATTTCAAAAATTGCCAATCAGAAGTTCCAAATTTGGAGGCTCTTTTAACTTAACACAAAAAAAAAATATAACAGGTTGAGTTATCAGAGAATAAGCATTTGATAACTTAGTTTCCTTTCATTTCGGTTGAATAAGCAGGCGTTATTATGCAAAAGCATGATAACAAAAATGTACACAAATGATATTATAAGAATACCTCATTGCGTTATCATTTCAATAGATTGAAAGACTGATGTACATTCAATTCCTTCCATAGATAACTCATTCTGTTATCAGTTAGTTATAAAGATGAACCCAAACATTCGATATCACTTTGTTGATAAAAAGATTCTTCTCATTGATAACAAGAAATAACAAAATAAGCTCATGATATTAGAACTTGTTATTGCAATGTTCTACGGTTATTATTCGACTTTGCCCGGGTTAGACATCTCTCTGATAGTTAGGTGAGTTCAATTAACGGTTTGAGTTTTCATTTTATGATTTTTATAACCTGGTCGGAATACTCTGTAAAATTACATTTAGAACACTAAGCTGAGAATTGGGCTCTAACCCATTGAGGATGTAATTCAATGACGAAGAAGGTGGCAACGGGATGACTGGTCGATTTCCAATGGGTGGACGTTTAACACCCACCACAAACATCAAGGCCTTACGTTCGCCCTGGCCATTGGTCGGCATTGGGTGATAATGGGTGGCAAAGGTCACAGAGTGCAAAAAAAAAAGCGCACCGTGTATTGAAGGGCCGTGTTCGGATTGACACTCTGTCACGGCCACATGTCGATGAATTACAGGTTTCGTTTTTCAGCCTGATGGATTGATGGGGGTTTTCCCCGGAATCAAACGACGACAGTGACAGTGGTATTAATTTCTCAGGGATTATCGCCCATTCGGTGGAAATTGCTCGATAATTGATACGGTTGATGATTGAGTGAAAATTAAACATGATTTCCGCAAATGGTTTGTATTTCTCCAAACGAAAGTAAAGTACGATTTGGTTCACATGGTTTTCCCAACTATTTACACACACACTTTAGGCATACTGAGTACTTAATCTAAGATGGACGGATTGACGGTGGAATTTATGTCCTAACTGAGGGGATTAGTCTCGAATATCCCAACGGAGCTGCTTAACGGCGATGGAAGGCGCTGTAGAGTGGGGCGTGGGCAACGACGGCTGGGGCGTGATAGGCTGCGTAAGCTGGGGCGTGGTAAGCGGCCAGAGGAGCATGGTGCACAACAGCTGGGGCGTGGTGGACATAGGTCTTAGTGTAGACTGGGGCGGCAACCAGAGGGGCATGGTGAGCCACAGCCAGTGGAGCTGGGGCGACATAGGAATGCGATACCACGGCTGGAGCGTGGTACGAGCCCAGGCTCAGATGCAGACCGCGCTTGGTCTTCATGGATTCGGAGGCCATCTCTTCGGCGCAGACGGCGGCGACCACGGCGAGCAGGACGATCTGTAGGTTAGAATTAGAAAAATATTTTTAAAATTGGTTCTACGTATTTTGGTTTTTGAGTGTTTGTCTTGGAAATCTTGTAGGATCTTTGTCGCTGATGATTAAACAATCACAACTTCATACGAAATTTAACATCTCAAGGGCAATCAAAAATAATGGATTTCTATAAACCATGTTTCATATTTTAGTGGAAATTATTTTAATTTTGAACCACGATTAACACATAACGACAGACTGAAAGTTATATATCCCCGAAGATGATTTCAGTAAGAATATGTCGATTGGTCCTATCTTCAAAACAAAGATTCTCTTTGGTTATGTTTTCTTTCCTTTATTGTAAAGGAGGAAAAAGTATGCGAAGGAAGAAGAAACATGTGGTGCAGCAGGTACCCAGCCAATCAGAAGTCGCATAAGAATTTACGAAAAGAGTCGTTCAATCATACAAATTGCAACACACCCGCACTGCATGGTGGGTGAAAACGTTTGATTGACAACTTTCCTCGCATAAAACACTACTCTCTGGTTCCTTTTATACATTTCCTTTCGTCCCGTATACAATTGGGTCCTAAAATTGTTATTGAAATATTGTTTTTACTTAATAACACGAAAGAGCATGTTACTGCCACTACTTTAGCAATTTTTCCCGCTTAAATAACGGCTATATCATGTTTAAACTTTAATTTAAAAACTGGTCCATAAATGAACCTTGACACTTCTGATCATGTTTGACGTTCGCTTAGTCGACAAAAACACCACAGCGGTTTTTAGTTTTTACACTGGGGTTGTTCCTTTCTGACATTTCGGAAGAGACACGGAAAACAAAATACACCGAAATTTTGAGTTTAAGCCAAGGGGTGTGAAAAATGTTTTTTGGGCTTTAACAATCGGAAAACATTAGAAAATTGAGTAAACATGTGTTTTTGAGCTTAAGCGTTTGGCACTAAAATTGGGACAGGGCTTTAGGACCCTATTACAATGTAAGTTTGATCCATCCGTAGCAGCTGTCAAATCAACTTTGTAATCACAAGTTAAGTCGCATAAGGGTACAGAGTTGTGTTTGATCCTTTGCTCGCGTCACTTGCTCCTGCGGGGGCGGGTGATGTGAGCAGGATCAATCGTGTCGCGCGTCGCTCGCGTGGCATGATTTATTAGTGGCGCGGTTCGCGAAGCAGGTTAGTTGTGTTTGATCCTTTGCTCGCGTCACTTGCTCCTGCGGGGGCGGGTGATGTGAGCAGGATCAATCGTGTCGCGCGTCGCTCGCGTGGCATGATTTATTAGTGGCGCGGTTCGCGAAGCAGGTTGGTAGTGTTCGATCCATAGCTCGCGTCAAATAATTTATCATGGTCTAATCGCTTATCAAAGTGAATCCTGTGACCCAACGATCCTCCCCATTAACAAACATCCCTCCCAGTAACCTTTGTGGAGATGCAGAGGTAAACACGGTCTCCATATAGCAAAGGATACACACTAACATTCCTTCCTCCAATCCCACCTGACTGCAAGGACGTGGCCGGCGCCGTTATTGACCCTGTATAAATAGAGGCACTGAATTATGCACACTGAAGAAGATTATGGCCAATCCCAGCCGAACTTCTAGTTGATTCTTTGTGCATTTTCACTGACTTCGGTCAATCACGGAATAGCAACCATTGATATGTGTAGTCAGTCTAAGCTAAGCTAAGCTAAGCTACAAGTTAAGTCGCATAAGGGTACAGATTAGCTCGCAGAAAATAATATATACACTCGCATTATGTGCTATTTTTTCATTATACAAAACATGCACGTACATCGCCTCCACGTTTATACGTATAAGACCTTTTGACGACATCTTATACGTGAAACTTTGCATCGTACCGCATAACGCAAAAGGTGATTTTGTTATACGTACATTTTGGATGTATGGGTAGAAACAATAAATGGACACCGGAGCAACGAAATATAAGTGATTATTCATAATCTCTTTTTAGAGGTAAATTATTACAGGGTAATTGGAACATTTATAATGAATCAAATACAACCCTTTTTGCGGTTGTTTCACCAGAATCTTCTTTGGAATTCATCCAGAAAGTGTCTTGGAATTCTGCTGAAGAACTCAATCAATATGGAATTCTGATAATAATTGATAAAACTAAAGAAATGTTTATGGAACGTCTTTAATTTTTTTATTATTTTGTTAAATAAATCCTTTCTCTTTTCCCAGTTATTTTCCTTAATGTTTTTCGAAGATTTCTTAACTGCCATGCTAATAACGGAAATTTTTGAAAATAAGTAAGATTCGAGAACAATATACATTTTGAAAACATTTTTCGTATGATCCATTGAAGCAGGATTTCCCGAAAAAAACATAGGATAATTTCTGACGCAATTTGTGATTGTCCTCCAGGACGTTCACGTTGAAAGCTTTAAAAAACCTTACAATAATATTTGACTAACTCACAAAAGATTTGTAGCAATGGTTCTGAAGCCACCATTGGATATTCTTTGAGTAATGTGATTATACTTTTTTGTTTTTTCAAGAAATATCGAAAGATGGCTTCAAAAATATTGTCATAAATTTGTTTGAATTTTGTGAAATACTTTTCGGAATTTCTTATGTATTTAAACTATAATAAATTTATAATTCTTGAAAATATGTAGTTTAGAGCAATTAGCAATAAGTTTATTCACGCGGAGTTACTTTATCACCACCTCATCCCACTAACCCAATATACTTTCCATGACAACTGTGGAGATGCAGAGTTTATTTGGTCTCTAGTAACAATGGTTATCTAACTAATATTCCTTTCCTTTCTCGATGATCGTAATTACGTGGCCGGCGCCGTTATTGACTTCTAAACTTTGAACTCTCGATTTGTACACATTGAGAATGGTTAGCTAATCCCAAATCCCATTCATTAAATCCCTGAGGAACTTCGATTGTTCTGGTCAATCACGGAGTGCAACAACGAAGCGGTCATCCGTGCTCATGTTCATTTCGATACTTTTCTTGTGAAACGATTTGTTTTTTGGACTCAAATCGGCTCCGGATGTGTACGAATGCAGGTCAATTTGGGGATGGGAGGGAAATTATGTTGCTGTTTACTGGCTGGAATCATTTCCGGAAGCTGCAATTTATGTTTTAGGAAAGAAGCTCTTTTTCTTCGAAGCTATCCACCGACAATTAGAAATTTCATCAAAAACTCTTAAAAACTCGCCGAAATCCATCTATGCTCAATACTGCAGATATCTATCCGAAAATCCTGGTGGAAGATTTAAGAAGATTCCGTCAATGGTGAGTGAATAATTTCTGGCCATGAAGTTGGTGACAAACATTTTTGGCTAAATCTAGCAAGAAAAACCAAAAAATATAGCTCCGGAAATGATTTATGTTTCATTTTTTGCTCGCACTGGAATATTATTTACACAACGTCGGTGAGGAAGGAGCAGCTATAAAATTCAAATATTCCACAGATTAAAAAAAAACATAGGTAATAAGTTATAATTTCAAAAAATGGGAAGTGTCAAATATCTCTTAGGGGTCCGCGGATCACTGGTTGGGAATCCCTGCTTCATGGGAACATGGTCCCATTCAGTTTTTTGACCGTATCTTTTCAGCACGATAAACGGCATGAAGAGTTCTATGTTTTCGTCAAAGCCTGATTCAGTGTGCAAACATTTCTCATGATATCTCCTACCAGGAGTCCTAGGACATGACTAGACATGTTTGAACAATTTTCTTATTTTTTGAAGACTTTTTTTGTGATCGCAACAGAAACAAAGTCATCATAATTCAATATTGCAACTTATATGATTCTCTACCATTTCGAGAAGACTTTCACGAGGTGGAGCTTTTAGAATAGGCTGAGTGCTCGTTAAAAATCAAGAGGTTCGTATTGAACCATATTAAAAGGTCCGGATTGGACCAACACACAATTTGTGATTTTTAAACTAGTTGAGCACAATCAGTGTTTGGACATATCAAAACCACATGGTCAGATGAAAGCCTAGGCTGAGAGGATTCGAACATAAAATAACACAGAAATACTGTAGAATTATTGTCGCTTACAGAAACATGGAAATAGCTTGGACAGTACACTGGATGACTTCAAAACAACAAGCTAATGTAAAAAGCAAAAGAAATAACTGAAAGACGCCAATCTAAGTTTAGATCCAGACCAAACGGTGAGTAGAAATACTATACACACGATCTTTACTGTAGCACTGGTATTGAAAAATGCTTGATTAGAACAGGGTTCGAATTGGACCAGGTTCCCCTACATTATCTTTTTTTTTCCTCAGCAAAGTTGAACTTCTTATGGACTTAAAGTTCTGTCAAATATTTAATCAGAAAGTTCCTTGGGCAACAGCATGCTTTTTTATCCGATTTTTTTAATCTGCTTGATTTTTTATATGTAAGGCAGTTGTTGAAAATGAAGAGGTATTCCAAGTTCATACTAGAAAGGCTTGCAGTTTTACATTTATTTTTTCACTTTGGTCCACCCAAGGATGCTAATTGGTACCGTTTTCAATTAAAGTTATGTGTTTGGCCACTGTGATTGAAATTTAATGTCGGGAAACCCAACTCAAACGCAAAAGTAGGAAAAAACATCTGCTTGTTATTATTTTTTCGGGTTGAAGAATTTTCCTATATTTTACTCATTGAAAATTTGTTTTGGTCTCGATCTCTCCTTTTCTCGATAGTTACTTCCATAACGAGGTGTTGATAGTCATCTGTAGACTGTTAACTTGCTGAAGGTATCGCCTCTTAAAATTATCGATTCAAATATGGTATTTTGAGGGGTCTGTCTAAACATATTAATAAAAAAATGAAGGTTTTCAGACATTATTTCAACAAATCTGATAAGTGTTAATTATTTTCGTTCAAAAGATTGCTTATTTTTTGTATACCAACCACTCAAAGGTCCAAATAGAATCATTTGTATCGGCATAATAGAGGTTGAAATTGATTCTCAACTTAATGAAATGCATTTTAGCAACCTGTGTTCAGTTTTGTGATCAAAGTCAGCTGTTTTCTTGTATTATTTAAACGGATTGCGTTATGCAACGCTTTTATTTCAAGATATAATTGAAAACAATAATCAAAATATGCCTATTTTTGATTCAAGAATTGTAGAATAAGCACGAAAATAAAGCAAAATGTAGAATTCAGTTGATTTGCTTTGGAAATTCTCGTTCTACAAGAACAGTGATCTATCTTAACAATGTTTAATACACTAAAACCTCAATTTACGAAGTCTTTTTTTACGCTACCTCAACTTAAGTCACTTTTTTTACGAAGTAAACTCAATTTACGTCACTTTTTTACGCAGTGCATAAATTGAGTTTAGACAATTATGTGGAGAATTATTGACCTCCGGTTGGGGAAAACCGTTGGAAACTCATGTAATATGGGTATTTTCGGAACAGGCACGACGAGGGGATGACGAAAATCGATGTCCGACGCCATTTTAGAATCCAAGATGGCGACCCCTGGTTGGGTCAAATCGTTGGAAACCCATGCAATACGGGTATTTTCGGAACAGGCACGACGAGGAGATGACGAAAATCGATGTTCTACGCTATTTTGGAATCCAAGATGGCGAACTCCGATTGGAGAAAATCGTAAGAAAATTCATGCAATATGGGTATTTTCGGAACGGGCACGACGAGGGGATGACAAAAATCGATGTCCGACGCCATTTTGGAATCCAAGATGGCGACCTTCGGTTGGGTCAAACCAGGCAATGGACATGCCCTATATCAAATGCAGCAATTCGCAGTAGACAGAATGTTCCGGGCCCGAACTATCTGACAAGCCAATCGAGCCCTCTGTCACCATAGAAGATGGTGTCTCCATGCATGTCGATAGCCTGGGTCAAACCGTTGGAAACCCATGAAATTAGGATATTTTCGGAACGGGCACGACGATGGGATGACGAAGATCGATGTCCGATTTTGAAATCCAAGATGACGACCTACGTTTGGAGAAAATTGTTGGCGGAAATCGATGTCTGACGCCATTTTTAAATTCAATTCGCCAAAACATCAGTTAACGAAGTCTATTTTTACGCAAATTGAATTGACGTCACTTGTTTAACGAAGTAAATTCATGAACATCAGTGCAGATCAGTACATTGATCCATTTGCTCATATTAAAGCGAAGTAGGCCGTCATTGAAATTTGTACTGGGCATCAATGATTGTGGCCAATCCGTCTCACGATTGCGAATTAAAAAAAACAGTTGGTTGTGCATTGACATTGCTGAAAATGTATCAGCATACTTTTTGTATGTAAGTGCAAGTAGTGATACTTTTATGAATCAATATTAATTAAGATGACTGAGTTTTATCCCTTTGAAATTGCAATCTGCAAAATCAACATGGCTACCAAAACGAATGACGGGCTACTTAGCCTTAAGACTTTAGATTTTATGCTGTAAATAAGTAACATCAATGTACAACTACTTACGATTGTAGATACTCAGGCCTATATATCATGGAGTCCTTGGAAATACAAAAACATCGACACAACTCAACGCAACACTTGGTTATATGGATGGTAAGAGACCTTTGCAATATTGAAGAACTTCTATTGATGATTGGTTACGCTTGTATATCCTAATGCCCATATTCGATAGAGATCTTAGAGCACCAAGAACATCCGTACATATTAATACAATACACCGTTTACCCACAGGAAGGGTTAGGAGCCTTTGGAGTATTTGAAAACTATCTTCTAATCAGCTATTATGGCCGTAGATCACAAGGCCTATAATCATTGGAGTCCTTGGAGGACCAAAAACATCCGTATAAATCAATAAAATATTCCGATGAATGGTTAAGAGACTGTGCCTAGGGTGGGGCTTATTTCCAAAAATCTTCCGTAATCAGGATTTACAAAGTGGAAAATGATCATCGGTTCCAAAATAACATCCTGTGAAAAAATGAAAATTTTTGGTGAAGGTTTAGAGGTGGCGCAAAGGGCGTAAGTCAGTTTTCCCATTTTAGTGAATTCTGAAAAATTTTGGTATGCTTTTCAGCCTGTTTTGGTAATTTTAGGACCCTTAAGGGCAAAAAATCACCTCAAAATTGCAATATCCCCGCTCCTTTAGATGATATTTGATGTAATATATTTATGCATGCGATTTTTGGCCCTTGTATAGGTTACGCTGACTGATTACTATGAATCCGAAAAAGCATATGATTAGCTGAGGAGGATTCCTATGCTAGTAGAATGGAACAAAGAGCAATGGAAGAATGAGAGAAAGAACAAAGAACACAGAAGATTGTAAGGTTGGGTGGGTTAAACAGGTGGGAGGGTGAAACTAGTGATATCTTTAGTGTAACTGAGGAATCTTGAAAAATTTTGATTTTACGCAATGGAGAAAAGTTCCAGTAGAAAACGATGATTTTATTGACTTTTATTTAAAATTACCAGGAGGGTCCGTAGCCTTAAGGTTACGATGTCGCTTCATAAGCGGAAGGTTATGGGTTCGATTCCCAGCCCCTCCACAAAAAAACGCCCAGCCACCAGAAGACGCCGCACGGACGACCGTGCATTGGGAGCATATCCATCCTTCGTCAGTATCAGATGGTGACTGAGACAAACTGACCCTCTTCGAAGGGTTAATAATTTTTAATATTAAGGGTAGTTTAATATTACCTACTTCAGAAATATTTCGAGCAATATTTCTTCAAGTAGGGAAAGAGCATCAATTTTTTTCCCATCTCTAGTTCTGGACCCACGCAAACGATTTTAGATTACTTTTTATGGAAAAATTTCAGTAACGGCTAAAATGTCCTGAACTTCATGTGAAGTTTCATCATTATTCTCCTGGTAGGTATAGATAAATGCATGTCCATAAATACTCTTTACTGCTTTAGTTTAGTTATCGTTCGGTTGTTTTTTTTCCCGGAATGTTGATAGCAATTTATCCTGGAAATTTGGTTTTATTCGAGAGGTTTTCAACCTGAAGTGCTTTATCTCTTGCACCCTACAGAAGCTCGTGCACTTACTTGAATTTTGACTACCGATTTTTGCCTTATGCTGTTTGTTTGTCCGAAGTTGAAGTTTGAAGGTGTTGTGGCGAAAGTGAAGTATGAAACTCAAACGCAATTAATTTCTGAAATGGCATCATAATCCAAAAATTCCTGTGGAAATTCTAGGAGGAAGTATTATTGTTAGAGAGCAGAAATCGTTTATGGATTTATTTAATAAGGATATTTCGTGCGGGACCAAAATCCGTACACCTAAGAAATGAATCTAAACTCAGTTTCTGTACAGACAGAGCGGACCAAGTGTCAAAAAGCAATAAACTGATTGATTAAAACTTTTTTAACTCGTTTTCAGAGTCCGATAGTAGTTTTTGGCAGTTCTATGGTGTCTGTATGTAGTGTCCTAGAATCTGATCATTAGACCACTATATTTTGACCGGTAGTCAAGATTTTCACTTGGTCTATTCTGACTGAACGCATATTTGAATATAACTGATCTTCAATGCCCTGACCCTGCAAAACTTTAATTTTCAAGCCATCGTAATGCCACTGATTTTGGTATTGAAGATATGGAATGTTGAAGAATTTACTATACTGATGACGAAGGATGTTGATAATCTGTTCATCTTAGAGATATGCACCCAGTTTGACCATGTTGACCATTGTTCAGTCAAAGTGAACCAAGTGCACATAGTCCATCAAAAAATCGTTCTGTTAGAGGTTTAGATTATGTTTTTTCGGGATTATTACTTCACATTATATTGTTTGAAAGCAACACAAAGATGTGTAGAAATATTGAACCAAAATTTTAACGAGTTTAAAAATTACAGAGTGCTAGACTTTAAACCCATTTTTCTCAAAATATTCAAAATGTCACTATCCTATCCTATTCAAGGGCCAAGCATGCATAAATATATTACGTCAAATATCATCTAAAGGAGTGGAGATATTGCAATTTTGAGGTGATTTTTTGTCCTTAAGGGTCCTAAAATCACCAAAACAAGCTGAAAAGCATACCAAAGTTTTTCAGAGTTCACTAAAATGGGAAAACTGCACTTACGCCCTTTGCGCCACCTCTAAACCTTCACCAAAAATTCTCATTTTTTCACAGGATGTTATTTTGGGACCGATGATCATTTTCCACTTTGTAAATCCTGATTACGGAAGATTTTTGGAAATAAGCCCCACCCTACTGTGCCATATTAAAAAACTACATATAGACCATTGATCACTTTTTTTAGATTAAAACAAATTAAATTAAACAAATTAAAACAATACTCATTTTTTGCTACATAGAGATAAGGGCCTGTGCCATATCAAAAAAGCATCTATTGATAATTGGTTACGCTTGTAGATCCTAAGACCAATATTCGATATAGATCTGGGAGGACCTGGGACATCCACACAAATTAATGCAATACACTGTTCACTCACAGGAATGGTTCGGGGCCTGTAGAGTATTGGAAAACTAACCTCTAATCTATTATTGCGATCGTAGATCCCATGGCCTATATTCAATGAAGTCCTTGGAGGACCTAGGACATCCGCACAAATTATAACAATACACCGTTTACTCACATGAATGGTTAGGGGCCTGTGGAGTATTTGAAAACGAACCTTTAATCTTTTATTACGGTCGTAGATCCCAAGGCCTGTATTCAATGGAGTTCTTGGAGGACATAGGGCATCGGCACAAATTATTAAAATACTCATTTAACTACTATGAATAGATAAGGGCCTGTGCCATAAAAAAAAACATCAAAGGATCGCTAAATATGCCAGTACATTGCTGGTATATATTCCAGGAAGTTTTTGAATGAACTAGAACACCTGTTGTACTCACTTAATTATCAAAACTTGGATCTGTCAATACAAACGCACACTAACTTGCACACATTTTAGCCTGATTAAGAACCCAATGTGTTAGTAATATGTTAATTATACTAAAAGAGCATATTTTTTCTAAATAATATAAATTAATTTCATACAAGTAGACTCCAAACGGAAAAACCTCGTTTTACGAACTGAGCTCCCTCGTTTTACGCACTGATTCAATTTGCGCACCAACTCAATTTACGCACCCCCGATCTAGTTCGTAAATTGAGGTTACAGTGTACTGTATTTTGTTAACAAACACTAAGAGTTCGATTTTTTTTCATAAATTCCATACATAATTCCAATAAATGTTATAACATTCTTTACAAACATTATTTAATCATCCGACACTAATGCACTCTTCTGGTGTAAAGTGTCGTAAACACAAACAAAAATGTAATCATATTTCAACTAAACAGACAACAACCAGTAATCTCAATGCGGCTTATTCCAAGGCATAAAACTGTTTTACGATAATATGGAAAATCATATTTTTTTAACACTTATGCTCAATTAATGATTTCTTGAAAATTAGTGCGTTGGTTGTTGAACTGTTTATCTAGATTCTAACATTGCCTCTCTCGATGAACTGCAGGTATTTTCTCGATGGAAACTTCATTATATTTTTCACTTTAGATAGTCCGTTTTCATGAATAATTCATAATTTTCCGACAATTCAGCACAGAAACTACAGATCGCTTCCACACTCAGAAAAACACTTACGAAGAATTTCATGTTGAACGAAAGTAAAGGTGAACTGGTAATCCACAGACAGAAGAACACCGGCAGAAGCTGTTTAAACTATAGCACAGACTCACTTGCAGATTTATGAGTCAAAATATGAACTAGACACCTCTTTTATACCACACGGGGCGCGCACAACTTACACCCAGCATCCGCCGATTGGCGCGGCGCGTGGTTCCGACCCTCGGCCTCTCCGCGACACCTCGTACCGGGGACCGGACCGGCTGCCAAATCTTTGGAGGTCTCAGAGCGACGCTGATATGGAACGGCTCGCAAAGGTGGGGAGAATCGCGACCCAAGAACGCGAGTAATGTGTCACATGTAGCTTTATCGGGAGGTTACCACTGTACGCACCCTGACATATGGCGGGTACTCTGGGTGAGAGACTTCAGGTGAACAGGTTGCGTTGATATGGAAGGGAATGTTTCCGAGGGGTCTGAAACTTAAACTGAACTGAAACAAAACTAGGCTAGGAAAGGCCTCTAATACATTTTTTACAGTGTAGTTGCGTGCTCATTTTCTCCATCAATTAAGCGGATTCTGATGATTAATTAAACATTGGATTGTCTTTTGATCTTTTCTCAAGTCTTTTGCTTCGAAACAATGATTTTTTTGTCTGATTGTGGAATGAAGTTGGCTATTCAAGTCAAAGATTGATTGGTGAGATCGTTTTATGTTATTATTTTTCTAAGAAAAAAAAAAATGAATAAAAAAACAACAACTTATAGCGCGGCAACAGTGGGGATTTTTTCATCAAAAATTGGAACTTCAATTTGTGGTGTCTATGCAATAAGAGTACAACACAATTATTTTTGCATTATTTTTTTTACTCTGCTTTGTAGTTTTCTGTTTGTTCTGCTTTTTGCTATAACTCTTTTTTTATAATCCCTGTTCTGTTTTTCCTGCTGCTCTATTCTACTTTGCTCCACCCAAAATCAACATTTCGTTTTTCCTCGTTTTTCTACAACCCCACTCTGTGCCCGGTGTGGCATGGCAGCATATCAGTCAGCTAGCATGCTACCACGCTGTGATATGATCAGGCCTTCTTTGATCTTGTTTGCGTGCGCGCGCGCGTCGATCTCAAGTGCCGTAAGTACTCTTGAAAGCCTTCCTCCATATCTATGGACGGTGCGTGGTAAACAACCGATCCCCAACTGGTAAAGTGTATGGGCACCACGCAGGACGTAGGTATTTACTGCCATGTTTTGGTCGTGCGTAGTGATAAAATTATGGCCAGCAGCATTAGATCAATCGAGCTCGGAGCGCCAGTTCTGTCAGCTGATCGGGTTGCGTCGCCAATCTACCACCACAAGAGCGTGGGTCAACTTGGTTGATGAAAAGGTGCCCAAACAGCGGCGATTAGTCATACTTTGGCTGACGGCGCAGCGGTTTATGGTGTTTTGCTTTCGGTGTGAAACGGACAAAACTGGACTAAACAGCTGACAAGTAGCGGTCGGTTTGCTTGCAAGGAATTATTGCCGACTGATTGAGCATTTAAGCGAATGTTTCACACCAAGTTTAAACTAATTTAATCTTCGGATTTAATGTTGCTGTTTGTTGTCAAACTTTCAATCATTCAACTTATCTTCAAAAGTGTTTGAATTAGATTCTGCTCCGTGACCTTGCGTTTTAGTTCTCGTCAATATTTTGGAAGGGTATGCCACTTATGTCGATATAATTATCGGACGTGGCTTTCGAAGTGTTATGACAGTAATGAAGCTAACGCTTCAACATTGCGAGTCCAGTCCAGTTTAGTCCAGTAATCAGACAAGTAGTTGCCTATTTGCCTCTGATCACTTTACACGACTACAATAGAGCGTATTAAGGCCGCACGGGACGTCTTTATTATCACCCTATCCATTTGAATTAGGAAATCTCAAGTACCACTCCATATATCGATGTGAAAAATTTATCATATAATTCTTTATATGTAGTGCCCAATAATCATTAAATTTTCATTGAATTCATTAAAACTTGAGATTTGCTTCTGCAAAGTTTTGATGAAAATTGTTAGAGTGAGACGAAATATGAAGAAAATAACACGGTCTCCTTTGTTACCTTAAGTAAAGTAAAGCTGAATGTGTATGGGTTGTACCAGGCCGGGTAGCAGACTGTTTTGTCCCCTGGGACTCCCAGTAAGGAAAAAAAAGTAAGAGGTTGTTTCCGAGATACGACCGTCAAGTTGACGTTGGATAACGTTAGCTTCTTCTATTTCCTGATTTAGGACCGTCACGAACTTATGAAAGGACTCTATGACACTACCCCGAACGCCACTACCCCGAATGCCACTACCCCGAACGCCATTACCCCGAATGGGTCATTACCCCGAACGCCACTACCCCGAATGGGTCACTACCCCGAACGCCATTACCCCGAATGCATAACATTTTGAGACTTATTCTAGTTTGAGAGTGGGGAGATAATAGTAAGATTCCTTATGAGTATTTAACGAGTTGGGCTCAACAATTTTTATTTTTTTTTCAAATAAAAGATTATAAAAAAGGAGCTAGATTTTCAGCAAATAGTTTCAAAATACTAAATTTCGTTTGGATTTGTCCTTTAATTTTGGTGAGATCTACAGAGCCTCATTGCAATGCTCTGAAGTACCGTCAAACGGGGTTTCTTGCAACAGGGGTGAAACTTGCAACACTTCGACATGTAACCGAATAGTCGTTTCGTTCAGCATTGAGTTGTATTATTATGATTTATTCCGCCGTTTATTGACCTTAGGTATACAACAGAAGGTTTTGACAAGGGTTTGGATATCGTTTATTTTTTGGTGAGTTTGCTGGAGGTGAAAATCATATTAAAATTTGGATTGTATAAAACTAATCTTGAAAAACGTTCTTCGTACCACACAAACGGTAGAAATATGTCATTCGAGGCATTTGCTATCAGTTACAGTACTTAGTAGTGTACAAATTGACAACATAAAAATTTTGATAATTTTTTGCTTAAACACTATAAAAATTCAAAAACGTTTTTGACTACCTTTGTAGGGTAACTTGCAACAGCAATTTTGATCTCAATTGTTTGATATTTCTTGCCGTTTGTCATCGAAAACACATGAAAAGGCAAAATTGAACATATATTTGTACAGTAACATTAAAATGTTTGTACCTCAATCAATTCGATACACTGTTTGTATTAATTTTTGAAAAATTTAAATAAATCGTATTATTATTAGATTTAGTCTTTTTTTATCTTTATTAACGAGATTTTTAGCCCTACGCTAGTTCATCTCGGGACCAACGCCTTTACTTCCCTTCCGAAGGAAGTCGTCACTACAACTTTTTTGTCAGTGACTATCTCGGGGATGGGATTCGATCCCAGGTCCTCGGCGTGAGAGGCGTGTGTTCTAACCACTACACCAGGTCCGTCCCCATAGATTTCGTCTTATTTATTTCATGAAAATAAAGAATAATTTAGAAAAGCAGCAAAAAAAAATTAACTTACAGATCAGTCATTGGGAACTCTCTGCATGAAATATGATGAAAGTTATGTCAAACCAATTTTACATATCAATATGTTATACGTTGCTTTGATTTAAATATATCTAAAAAATAAGTTACGTGAAGTAAAGCCTAAAATACCATTGTATTTGTAAAAAAAATACATTAAAACGTTTTGATGGCTTTCCAATAACTGTCAAAACTTATAATATGCTTGAATTTTCCAGTGTGGACACCCTATGCAAAGCCAATTAAGCTTTCAATCAAATTGATTCAATACTCATAATACAATCGATAATTAGTAGTTTTCTAAGAGAAAAGCTGCCTGTTTCTGATAGTTGTCATGTTTTTACTGTAGACAATTATTAAATGACCATAATAACACAATATAGGATAAATTTTTAATAGTGTACTTCAGGTATGTACCATTGTGTGTTGCATGTTACCCCACATCAGGGGTAGCGTTAAAAATGCATATATTTCGTCTCTTCTGATTCCGGAGCGATTGGGATCATTGATTTTAATTTCGATGAGATAACCATAAAAATAATATTTTTTTTATTCAAGACAATGAAGAAATGATGATAGCAGAAAAGTGGTAAGCAAATCCATAAGAAACCTGTCTGTTTCAATACAGTAAGATAAACGAAAGAGAAATTTTTGATTAGAGTTATAGCAGGATTCACTTTGGTGAATGCCTTCAGGATATATTCCTTTAAAATAGCCGTTCTATATGGAAATATTAGTGACTATCTTTACCAACGAAAACTTGAAAGAACAGCCTGTTTAAGAAAGAAGGGCAAATTTTTGGTGAAATGTTTGCAGCTATGACGTGAATGATCACTGCAAAAATGTGATGGTACGGCACAACCTATATTCATAAGAAAATAAAATATTTGTTAAAAAACAAAATTGAAATATGAACACAACAAATTGAACATTTTCTTGACGTCCTTGGGCATAGAGGCACATGTACAAGAATGATAAATTGACAAGGAAAGCTCTCAGTCAATAAAAGGCTTATTTTATTAAGAGCCTATTCACAAATTTTGTAACGCTGAAGGGGCAAAAAATGTTGTGGGTGGTAATCCTCAAAATGTTATAGCCCATATACAATATGTAGAATTTCCATACAAAAAATAGTGCGGGGGTGTGTAGGTGTCAAAAATGGCAATTTTTGGCATTATGAAATTTGTGAATAAACCCTTGAACTGCCAAAGTGCCCACTGAGCTGATAAACAGGCACTGTCTCAGGAAAAAATTGAAGAAGATAGTTGCCATCAATATATCTCGAAAGAATAGCTGACATATAAAAAAAGGGAAAATATATGATGAACATTTTACCGACGGATTTTACGCGCCATTATTTACCAATTTTCATTAGAGACGTAGTTTTGCATTTAAAACTAGATACTGCACTGTATCTCATACTATTCGGGGTAGTGGCGTTCGGGGTAGTGACCCATTCGGGGTAGTGGCGTTCGGGGTAGTGGCGTTCAATTTTCAAACTATTTGTTGCATGTCAGTTCTGATCTATTATGGACATTGAGTGTTATTATTTGGTTGGTTCGGTTAACACTTCAACACCGATAGAACCGGGGAAGATGAAGCATGAGCGGTAACTTTTGCTCTCCAAACAAATATACCGGTTGAACGTTAGGTCCATTCATGATCCACTAAGATTGGTTGCTTTAGTGGATTCCGAAGCCAGTTTGAGGTTGGGGTTCTTGTCCATGAAGTCCACGAACTCTGTGTACTCCTCTTTGCTCAAATCGATGTTGAAGTTACCTGTCACGATGATTGGCATGGTCTCCTTTTGATACTCGAAGAAGTTCCGCGCCATGAAGAGCTTCTTCTGCTTCATTGTGGTATCCGGAGAGATGTAGAGGCAAACCAGTAGTGCCCGATAATTCATTATAGTGATCTCGGCAGCGCAAATATCACCATAAGCATCTGACAAGCCCAGCTCTACATCATAACAGGTGCAGAGTTTGCGAATCTTGTGCGCCACAGCAATCGTTGTTGCTGGCGGTGAAATCGATCAGGACTTCTTGATTAAGGCCACGGGACGGTGTTTTAATCACCCTCTCCATTTGAAAAGTTAATCTCAAGTACCACTCAATATATCGATGCGAAAAATGTATCACTAGCATTATATATATGTAGTGCACAACCCATTGAATTTTCAGTTTAATCGGTTCACTAAAACTAGAGATTTGCTTCTGCAAAGTTTTGATGATAATTGTTAGAGTAAGACAAAAGGTAAGGAAAATAACACGGTCTCCCGTGTCACCTTAAGACCAATCTGCGATTCCAGAGCACGACCGTCATGGCCCTTCAGGAATCGAGCGTGGCCTAACTGGTCGGTTTGTTTGAAGATACCTACCTGTACGCGATCCACGCCAAGCGTGTCACCATCATGCCGAAGTACATCCAGCTGGCTCGTCGTATTCGTGGCGAACGCGCTTAAATTGCATTGAAGCACAACTTCAAATATCAATCCTTTACAGGGCCACAATTGATTAATTAATTTATTTAGTTATCAATTGTAATTTCGAATGATAAGTTTTCAACGGAGATAAATGGCAAACAAAGTTTTATCTAGGTTCCCGACGCACGGGTCGGGCGGCGGTAGCATTTGTGCAGTCTTCTCTGTGTGTGTATTTCGATTCGATCGTCAATTTCTTACCAAATCAAAACGTCTACAAAGATGTTGCTGATAAGTTTTAGCTCTTTCTTCGCCAAGTTGATACTGATCGCTCTAGCATGCGAGACGACAACGGCATCATTCAATCATCACTAAATGCAGGGCAAACCGTGATGGATTCTTCATTCAAGTGCCGTTCGCGATTTATCCGACTCATGCACACACTGTCGACGACTGTCCGCGCGCGCACAATGGGAATTTTATTTCTTGACACTGTGATTCTCGAGAAGCATTATTTAGCCGTGATAAAAACTGACCAAAATCTGAATCAATCACATCCAATTACCAGTAATGTCGCTCTTCACGGTGGAAAATTCTCACAACTCTTTCAAAATGAAATGGTCGTCCTGAAAAGGACGTTTGGGGCTAGTCACCGTCGATCGAACTGGGTTGTCAATCCATTGTTAGACAGAAACACACCAAAAGATTACCGAAGACGATTAAATCGAAATGCAGTCGGTAATTTTGTGCTTCCTTGTTTTCGTTGGTTTTCTCACTCCACCGACGGCAATTTTCAAGGTTTCTAGACGAGTTCTCCACGATTTTGATGGTCTAGCTGGCATTGCCCATGGCCATGATGAGCGATTTCACGGAACCCGCAGCATTTAGCTTGGGTTGGGAATGAACAAGAGCAGAAGCAGCGGCAGCGACGAATGTGTAAAATTTATTCCGATAGGAGTCCTTCTCCAATTGCTAGTCGACGATTGACTGATGTGCGCGGGGCTCATTGAAGCTTGGTTGGCTTCGACTGAACACGATAGAATAAAGAGGAGTAAGAAGAAGACCGAAAGGGGCGTTTCCCTTTGCATGACGAAAGAGGCTAAGATATCGAGCAATGATGTCTGTGCTAGGAATACACAAGAAAAAAGTGCTTTTCTATGGAAAATAAGACATGCCTTGATATTTATCAATTTTTCAAAAGTTTATGCATGAAAATCAATAGTTTTAATTATTGGAATCGATTTGTTAAAAGATTTCCAATAGTCAATGGTTAGCTATTGATAATCAATGATTATCTTTAATATGAAGGAAAATTTCTGATCCATGGGTGCCAAAATGATGGAAATTGTGCAATGAGTATTTCTTTTCAGAAGCATTCTTAATATGTCGCAATTTTGTTACATATGTTCTCATAAAATATGGCAACAGCTTCTTAGTTGGAAATGCCACTCTATTTTACAATCGTTGTGAAATGTTGAGCACTCACCCCGACGGCACTGCAGCTGCGTCCGCGAATACAGTATCAAATTGTCGTGCCTTCAATTATTCATGACAAATTAAATTTTGTATGAAGCTGTGCGATTGGTTGAGAAATATAAGATTTAATAAGGTCGGAAATATTATTCTTTTAATTCTTTTCAACACATTTGATGGCCCTGAAAAGCGTCGATTTGCTTATACGACGAACCAGCTAAATGTTTCGTGACGTGGATGGCGCACAAGACCAGCGGGTTGTGGATCACCGGGCATAAGTTGAAATTTGGAAACGATGCTCACTCTTGAAATCTTGTGCGATTTCACCAATCCGACGCTCGGTTAGCAGCAGCTCCTCGGATCAGCAACTCCGAGGGCCTGCGGTATTTCGTTCCTAGCGGGCTTGCTTCTTGACCACCGGTCCGAAACTGAATTTATAACGAGTCGAAATCTGAAGGCGCGGATAAATTTTCGGCGGCGGCGACGATGGCTTGGGCGCTTTTCCGAGCGGCAGTAGCAGCGGCGGCTCGGAGAAGCTCCAAAGCCATCGTCATCGCCGCCGCAAATCAAACTTGCGTCTTCCTCTTCCGACGACACTATTTCACGGTAAGAAACAAGCACGATGCTATGAATAGTTCTGCACTTGGATTTGCACTACTGTAAAATGCACTACTGACAATATCCAGGTAACAGCACTTGAATTCAACGTTGCATGTTTTGATTTGAAATAAAAAAAGTTAAAATAAACATTTCCGGCTGACTCAGATTTGAACCTTCAATTTTCGGAGTGCAAGCCTTGTATCTTACCTCGACACCAACTCGCATCTGTTGAAAGGTTCTCAATCACTTTCTACAACGAGCTGTCAATGATTGCTATCATACAGAAAACATGATGTTCAAAATCAACGACTTTTCACTTCAGATTCTAGTTCTTAAGACAGTAGAGCACATCCAAAGTTAGAACTCTTCAAATCATGGTCATTGGTGTTTTGAAGTGAGTCTAGTGATCAATCCATTCAATCGAACGTGCTGATTTTTTACCATGTTGAACTGTGAAGCGGGTGCAAAGGCAAAGCGAAAATGACTCGCCCGACCTTGTTCACAGTCCGACCGCAAAAAGAAGACTGAGGGAAGAAGCAGGACCGGTGCGCTTTTATATTGGAAAGCGAAATCCAAAAATGTGCTTGAACGTGATTGGTGAGATAAGAAAGGAGTCAACATTTTACGACTTTTCAATAGTTTGTTGCCAATAATCAACAGTAATTGTATGGTCTGAAATGTGTAGGAAAACGTGATTTTTATTAATTTTCATAGGCTGTATATGGAAAAATAGTTAAAACAATGAAAAAAAAAACCATCGATGGAATATTTCAAAACCTCCCGATTAGAGTGTCCATCCCGGGACATCCCGGAACAAAATATCCCGGGATTTTAGTTCTAACATCCCGGGAATCCCGGGTTTCCCGAAATGAACAGAAAATGTAATGAAAACCATTCAATTTGAATGAATGAATTGTCTTTATTAACGAGACTTCATTCGATTTTAATGCAAAACAAAGCCAAGTTTCTTCAGAATCAAGCTCGATAAAATCATGAAATGTCATAAAGGAAACAGAATGAATAGGTTATCATAAATGTAAACGAACTAACAAGAAAACAAATATTTATATGTCTATATGTAAAGGTTATTTTTGCGTTTCTTCTCAACATTAGCATTAGCAACTATTGAAAAACTAAACATTGAATTGAAATTTGCGTAACACGTCGTCTCGGTTAGAATCGAACTCACGACTCCCTTTTCGCTAGATAGTGGGCGTCACCGCTATGCCACGAGAGGTTAGCCGTAAACGATGAATTAAAATTAAAAAAGTACATTTTTTTCAGCTCAGGTTTGAAAGCCTATTTGGAAGTCAATAATTTCTCAGTAATTAACTTTTAATATGTTCAACAATAATTTCAATGATCCTAAAACGTATCTTTTGTTCTTCAAAGTTTTGGTGAATTCTTATATGTCTGAAGCAAATGGTTTTTATGTTATGACTCGAATGTGTACCACATTTCATTTACATTATTGTGCGTTTAAAAAACAGAAAACCCTTAAGCTTTTATTTTTGTTTAATTATTTCATCGAAATGAAGCAGTCACATACAAAATATAATATGGTATAACATTTTTTTTGTCTTTGATAGCTGCTTTATTTTTATATTTCATTGCAAAACATTGTTTTGTTGTAATATTACTTCTATTTCCACAAAAATACTAGTTTTGTTGAATATTGGAAAAATCCCGGGATTTCCCGGGACAAGCCTCCAATTTTATCCCGAATCCCGGGACAAGCGAAATGGCCGGGAAATGGACACTCTACTTCCGATTATGAATATAAAACCTAATTACTGAACTCTAGCTCAAACAAAAATCCGAGGTACATTCAATTTGCATAATCTGTTGGTTTAGACATAGCGTGGGTGGATGAACAAGTTTTAGTACCAAACATCAAATAAGTTCAATGATAGTTTATATGCGGTTTTCACTATGATCGATGGGATGAGTAAGACTTTCTGCGAGTAGGGTTTTCGAACCGGATGTTCAGGTCTGGACATGTTTTTGAACCGCAAATAAGTGTTCCCTAGTCACACTTTTTACATCTATAGCAATTAAACCAATATTAAACGATAGTTTTTAGGCATTTTTAGACTTTAATTAACGGACCAATGTAAAAACGCAACATTTGAATTATTTTCTTGCATGGGGCGAAAGTCGGAACCTGGTACCGGAAGTACTTTTCGGGTAGGAGCAAAGGCCAAGGAACACATGTAAATTTGACCCAATGCAACAATCGCTACTTAAACGAAACATGTGAAATCATCTCAGAAATCCATGGCAAGACATTAACTCTCAATATTATCAATTTGCCTATATGGACAAGGCTAGGTTGTATGGTCACTTCCGGTGAATGAAGCTCAAAACTAGGCATACGACTGCTCGAACTTCATGAAATAACTTCAGCGTTGTTGTAAGATCATGCTTATTGAATAAATAGAAACTTCGGCCAGATGACCAGAAAATGACTGGATTTTGCGGTCACTTCCAGTGACAAACAATATAAAGAGACAAACATATATAAAAAGTAAGACCACACATTCACCTGCTCAAACTTCATGAAAAAACCTCATCGTAGCTGCTGGAACATGCTTCATGTCTGTATTGACTATTCGTCAAGCTGGCCAGGCAATGACCGGATTCTGAGGGTACTTCCGGTGAATCAGTTTTGAGTTTCATCCATGTTTGTCTCCTGGTTCCTCGGAAGTGACCCTAAAACCGAGGCTGGGTCATATGGTAAAATCGATAATATTGAGAGATGATGTCTTGGATTAGGTTTGTGGGATGATTTCATGACGTTCAAGAAGCCTCATTGTTGTTTTGTGTGCTTTGGCCTCGGATCCAACCCGGAAAGTACTTCTGGAACCTGGTTCAGACTTGCGCCCCATGGTAGAAAATAAGCTAAATGATGTATTCTTGCATTGGGCCGTTATTTAAAGTCTAATAATGCCTAAAACCTATTGTTTAATATTGGTTTCGTTATTGAAGTTGTAAAAAATGTGACTAGGGAACACTTATTTCCGATTTAAAAACATGTACAGACCTGAACTTCTGGTTTAAAAACCCCATTTGTAGGAAGACTAACTCATCCCATCGATCATAATGAAAACCGCATTTCATTAAACTTATTTGTTTCTGAGCAACAGTTGATTAAGCATAAAAGGTCTGTTCCGGCGATTTAAGGGTTAAAATCATTTTCAAATTGGACGTCTCATTATTTAGTTAATGATTGTTATAAGGATTGAAAATCTTTGGCTAGAATAATTGAACTGTTCTGCAAGGCATCAGATATGCAGTAAAACATGCAGCAATGTTGCCTGTTCAGAAGAATAATGACCACTGTTCAAGAATTTTCAATTGGATATAAACATATGCAATAAAGACAGTACCGTGAGGGATCAAAATCCGTACACCTAAGCACTTAGCCAAATTAAACGCTCTGTTAAAAATAAGTAGATATGATATAGGCAACCAATCAGTTATTTTCATTAACTTTCACATCTTTTAAGATATAATTAATCACAACATGGCCCTTAAGTTGAGTAGAAACCATAAATAATCGGTTTAAAAATCACTTGTCTTGAATCGAAATCTGTACACCCCGATGAGGTTGAATCAAAATTCGTACACCTGTGATTTGAAATCCGTACAGTTGCCCAACATTTAAAGCTTGAATTCCAAAAACGTTACAGTCGACTCTCCATAACTCGATATTCAAGGGACCATCGACTTTTAGAATCATCCAGTTATAAAATATACTGACACGAAAAATCCCAAAATCGAAGGAACAAATTTTTATATTATCAATACATATATGATTACTTCTGTAAGAACGCAATACTATTTTGTTGATTTTTATGAACCATCATTTAAAATTTTTTTCGAAATGCTCGAAAAATCACTTTTTTTATTGACAATATTATTTTTATTTTCATGTTTTTTTTCAACTTTTATTACAGCTTGCAAGTATGTATTCACCTTCGAACACGAATTAGCCCTAGTTTCCTCGAATAAAAAGGATTTCAAAATTGATATCGAGGTATGGAGAGAAATTTATCTCTCACGCGACATCGACTATTGGAGATATCGAGTTATAGAAATATCGACTTATGGAGAGCACGATGTATGGAAATTTGGAGGGACCCAAAAATACAGCCCCAGCAACACAGATGTTATAATTGTGTATTATCAACTGATATATGACCAAAATTAGTCATATATAAGTTGATAATACACTATTATAACATGTGTGTTGCTCGGGAGTATATCGAGTTATAGAATATCGAGTTGTGGAGAGTCGACTGTATTTTTATCTTCTTATTTGTCTTCTTGATATTACTTATGCTGAATTTTGCGAAAAAAAGGTTGTTGTTTTATTATTATTATTATTATTATTATTATTATTATTATTATTATAGAGTTTTGGCACTTCTCAGCAAAAAAATGCTGGAAACTTTCACCTACCCCGGGCAATCTGTATGCCAAAGGGGATTAGGCTCTGTGGATCTCATTGGTCGGTTTTACTTATCCTAATGAGTCTGCTGGATGAGCTTCTCAGTTGTGGTGGTTCAGGAACCGTCTAACTATGCTGCAGGTTCCAAGAATCACCGCTTTTTGGATGCTGTGTAGGTCCTTCTTCAATTCCAGCTCGTCTAGGGACCATAGGAGAGATTTCGGGACAATTCCGGTCGCTGAGAGGACTACCGGAACTATACGGACGTCCTCTAGGTGCCACATCTGCTTCAACTCCTCCGCCAAGTCGTGGTACTTCGCTATCTTGTTAGAGAACGTTGATTGGACATTGTGGTCCAGCGGTACAGCGATGTCGATGAGTGTAACTCGTTTCATCCTTTTGTCGTAGACTACAATGTCGGGGCGGTTGGCACGGATGAGGACGTCCGTTATGATCTCGCGATCCCAGTACAGCTTTATGCAACTATTTTCCAGAACCGGGTCAGGCAGGTACTTGTAGTAGGGCACAAATCGATCCACCAAGTTGTGCCTAAGGGCAAGCTGTTGATGCACAATCTTGGCAACTTCGTTGTGACGATCGAGGTAGGCTGATCCAGCTAGTACTGAACAGCCGGCAACGACATGCTCGATAGTTTCCCCTACTGAATTGCACTTCCTACAGCGGTCCTCCACGTCTTCGTGCAATATGTAGTGCCGATAGTTCTTCGTCGCAATTACCCGGTCCTGGATGGCTACCATGAAACCTTCTGTTTCTGAGAAGAGGTCACCCCGCACCAGCCACGTGTTTGACGCCACCTTATCGATGTGCTCGAGCTCCAGTTGATGGGGGTGCGTTCCATGCAACTCCTTCTGCTTCCACATTGCGATCATCTCATCGACAGTTTTGATGTCGCAGTTCAGCTGGTAATCCTCCTGCGCCAGATGCAGGGCGCTGAAGCCGTGGTCAGCTTCGCATACAGTGCGGTAAATTTCGTGGCGGTTCTGGCTTTCTACGAAATATGCCCGCAGCTGCTGGATCTGGGAGACACATAGTGCCTGGATATCGGTGACGCCTCTTCCTCCTGCTGCACGTGGCAGGGTGACTCTCTCAATGGACGATTTTGGGTGGCGCATTCGGTGCTTGGTGAACGCCACTCGTACTGCTCGTTCTATCGCCTCCAAGTCAGTCTTGGTCCACTTTACCACCCCGAAACTATACGTCAACAGGGGCACAGCAAACGTGTTGATCGCCTTCACCTTGTTGCCGGCAGACAGAAAGCTCTTCAGAATACAGTTGACACGTGACAAAAACTTTTCCTGCAGCTCCTTCTTGATCATCGTGTGGCGAATACCTCTAAGTTGCAGGAATCCAAGGTATTTATACGTTTCGCCTTCAACCATATTCCGAATCTCCTCCTGCTCGTTTTATTATTATTATTATTATTATTATTATTATTATTATTATTATTATTTTTATTGACTCATTATGTGGAATTGATTCAGTTCTCGTTTATTATCAGATTTACAATCTGTTACTGCTACTATGTCTTTATGATACCGTCGTGTGGGGTATCATTGGATCATTAGGGTGATTTTGGGTCACTATTTTTAAGCAAACTAAAACAAAATGATATCATTATTTTGTGTGGCAAGCTTCAAGAACATGTTAAAAACTACGTTAACTAGGCTAAGAGAAACAGAATTGTATATCTAATATTAAAATAATTAAGTTAAAAGTATTATCATGCTCTTCTATTTGGGTCACAAAAATTGTTAGCACAATTGTGGGTTTCCTTGCGCAGACAGATAGATGGAATTCGTAAAGCCAAATGGCAGAAAAAAAAAACTTTTTGAAACGTTTTGAGAAAAAAATACCATCATCGTTTTCGTATGAATTGAAAGGCTTTTTTCCATAACGTTAGAGTAATATTCATGAATATCTATCCTTATATACTCTACTCACCAACTGCACTACCCTTTAAAACATAACTATCCATTATGGTTTTTTTTAACAAATACACTTTGATATACACTTTACGACGCATATAAAAATCGCACACTAAGTGTGAAAATGTTATGGAAATATATGAATTTAGTGTAGTCGTGTGATAATTGTTGAAGTGCTCATAAGAACAGTAAGCTGCGAAGCAGGTTCTGTCTCAATTGGGACGTCATGCTAAGAAGAAGAATAATAAGAAGGAGATTAGAAGAATTTGGCAGATTAGGGCTTCATATACCATTTGTTTTGGCTAAAACATGATGAAATATGTAAATGTTTTGCCTTGTACGGATTTCGATTCAAATACAAATTATGAATCAAAATACGTACATCACAAAAATTCTCTCAAACAGTAATTATGCTGCTAAGAAGCTGCATTTACTCTTTTGGAATCACAAATACTTACGTTTCGAAGACATCGTTATTAACAACTGGTTAAAAATATGTGCAAATTTCACTATTATTATGTTGAAAACTATATCCTTTCTTGTTGACGAATCACTAAGAAGGCACACAAACTATACCTCATAATGACAAGCGATCACATTTTGATTTTTTGAATTTTTAAACATGGCCTACTTAAATTTTGTTAGCATTTACAATAACTCATAACTTATTGTAATAAGATGTGTAACTTTAAAACTACATATTGATCCATTTTTATATTAAGATATTGAAAATATAATCAAGTGTACGGATTTTGGTCCCACACGGTAATTAGTTAACGTCCAATTTGAATACGGTCTTCAACAATGTTTTAGCTGATGTATCTAACAGCGTCAATCTAACAGTTTCAGCACAATGCTTATGACCGATTGAGTGCATGCTTGCTTTTTCCATAATAATTATCATATAAATTTTGAAGCTTTGTGCAGTCTCAATTTTCGTTCAAATGAGCTCAAATTTTAAGTGAACACTCAGAATCCAATTTAGAATCGGATAAGCGGTGTGAAACAAAAACGATATTTTTAACCATCCTAATACGTGTAGTGACTCAGAACAGATTTTATTAGGAATCCGGGAATTCTTTTTTTTTATTTCTAATAATCTTCCTGGATTTTCTCTATGGAATTCGAATTTTCAATCAAAATATGTGTCATCATTCCTATCGCCAAGCATGGGGCTAGAAGGATAGTAAAAGAGAGTCGGCTTTGCTTTCTCTTGTACTCGTTCGAGATTGCGATAGGAATGACGTCAAGTGTCATTTTTCGGAATATAATACCTTGTTTCTTGTTATCGTGGTCGACTCATTTTCGCGGATATTCGGCAGCGCTTCCCTTAGACATGCACAACACGAGCGATCAAACGAATGTCGTAAATAAAAATGACATTTTTCGTAATAGGCGTTGCTTTCACTGTATGTGTGTCACATTAGTCATAACATGCAAGATCTGAATTCTTTGCAAAATTTATGATATATGCAAATGTCATCGTGTCAGACGACATTCAATTGAAAGTTTTTAGTGTTTCTCGATGTTCATTCTACCGTTCGTGCTGTGTGTGAGAGGTGACGGAAGCGGATGAATGCAGAAAAATAAAAGGGATGCTGACCATGGACAGCACTGGTTTCGAGAGGAAGGTTTACCGGACTTTACACCCTGCATCGTTTCAGAGTAGCCCAAGGTCCTCAACAGTAATTTACGTTTAAAACGTCGGGTAGGAGGCCTAATGCTCGACTCAGTTCAATTTTTGGCTTTGTACTGTTTCGATTTTGTTTGGGATTTTGACGTTTACTGGCACAAGGCCAGTTACTTATTTCAAGAAGAGGTGAAAGAGAGAAAATTATTTTTGTGCAGAACACTATTGTAAATAGTAATTTGTAATAAAAGGGGCTCTTAATGTGTTTTGGTGTTTCTAAGTAATGTGTGTTCAGTTTTAATGTATCACCGGGAAAATCGGTAAACCCTGAGAGAGAGGAGATAGCTGGCTTAGATTGCGAGCTCCCGAAAGTCAAGGAAACCTGCAATCAACTGTCACTGGAAAACTGCACATTCGAAGGGCAGAGCGTGAAAACCGTCAAAATTCAATTAAACGTAATTAAGATTTCTAAATGTTTTTCGATTATTTCACATTTCAAAAAGTTGAATTCCCAAATGTAGTTGTGTGCTACTGATTTTTTTCATATTCATTTCTTTTTAATAGTGACCAACTAGAATTGAATATGATTTTGACCAAAATAAGATCATCTGACGGTTGTGCAGAACCCAAGAATCAAAGAAAGAAGTAAAGAAGGCAAGAAAACATGCCTACTGTCAGTGTGCTGTCTCCTCTCTCTCAGGGTAAATCGTACTCCACACCGAAGAAGGGCTTCGATAATGGCATCTAAAATGGATTAGTCACCCATCTACAAAACTGGTTGAGATCAACGCTGGCCCCATTTAACTACTGTGTTGTGAAGGTTTGTGGACTAAACCCAACACCACTAATTCATAGATAATTGATCAAGATATCCTTAAAGGCGTTTTATTTTTTTTAAAGATTCCTAGAAACATACCGGATTTCCTCTAGAATCCGATCGGAAAGGAATTGCAAATATTTTCTGCAGTCGCTCAAGAAACTATCAAAAGCTTTACTGCTAGAATTACTTTAAGTCCTCCATAGAGTTATTTTAATTATCTTTATAAATTTATAACCTACAAATTTCTCCACATAAATCGTCTGAAACATTTTCATCTCTAATAAATAAAAATGAAATGGTGTTTGTATCACGGTGTCTTTGAGGAGTAAATTTATTACAAAAAAATAGGTAAGTCTGAAATTTCGAACTAAAAACAATTAGACTTTGCTCTTTCATTTGCGACCAAAATCAAAATAATCGGTCGGGGGGTCCAGAACATTTCTTTTTATTTTGTGTGAAGTATTCATGGATATGTGTTTTTGTACCGACACACATTGCGTTGAACATAGATACGGGACAAACTGCGAGATCAAACCATTTGAACACCTTGGCTTGGAAGGTAAAGTTGTTCTTGCTCATAAGAGCTGTTATAAGCATATATGACATATAATATACGCATAATTGCAGAACTGTCTCAAACGTCATTTTAGTTATTGTCCACGAAAAACCTTGAAAATCGTACTTAAATTGGTCATAATGATGTAAGAAGTTATTAGGAAATATTTTTAATAGATGAAGATGCTTCGATATCAAACCTCGAATTTTCAAGAGCTTGTTTGTAGATTTGTATCTTGAGAACCTGACAACCTATTGCGTTGAACATTTTATTGATTGGTCGCCACCAGCGAGTGACCAGTGAGTTACCGGCTGTCTGCTTCTCTAGACTTGTGCTTTTGAAAATTCGAGGTTTGGCTTCTATGTATATTCACCCTTAAAACCATTGATAATCGAGTGTGTAGCTCGTTGTTATTAAGCAGATAAACGGACCAAAATAAAAACTGTCACCGCTGGGAGACAGAGGAGGATCTTCTCTTCGTCGTAGCATTGTGAAATAAAGTGTAAATCCATTCGTTTGCTCAGTAATAACAAGCTATGGCTTTTAGGACGAGATCATAAATTATGCGAGATTTCTCTTTTTATTCGTAGGGGATGGTATACAAATTATGTCATGCTAAAATTCAAATTTTTCGAAGGCCCCCCCCCCCTTGTCAACTTTCTGTATGAGTCCTCCGATAATTTTGTAAGGCTTGTCACGCATGGCTTAACCCCCTCCCCCCCATGGAGCGTGACGTAATTTGTGCATGACCCCTAGATACAAAAGTGACTTATCCGCCTTTCAAACAACACAATTTCAGTTATTCGAATTAACTAGTAGAGGGCTTCGCATGTGATAAAGCTTGTTATAAGGCATGTAATATACTTGCCCCATGGTGCTAAAAAATACGCTAATTTGGATCGTATTTGAGAAGTTTCAAATCTTATATTTTTTATGTTATTTTCTTAATGGCACAGTGCTTATGAAAAGATCAGAAACTAGCATCATGAGGCTAAAATGGGTTTGGGATTTTTGTACTTGTTTGCAGTATCATAACCCCATATTAACCCCTCTACCGGCAGCTTCATTTTTTTCAAAATATTCAAATCGCGATAATTTTTTTGTTTCTCAATATTTTTGAAAAAATTTTCCACAACTTCTCAAAAAACTCTCTTATTTTCAGAATCAGTATCGGTTTTGAGCATTGGTCATTTATATTCGGAGATATTCCAAAATTCCTTGGGGACCGACGCATAGCCATAACTCTCGTAATTATCTCTGGCTACAGATTTTTTCTCATATTCGGTTATTCGCTTTTCAAAACTAAACTTTAGTGAAGAAATTAAACAAATTGGTGTAACTGTTTTTGAGCAATGAGCTTTTATGTTTTTGGTACCACTCTAGCCGTAACGAGATCTTGAAAACTTCTTAAAACATCATATTGAAATTTATATGGGAAGTGTCGGTCCCCCAAGGAACACCGAAATATTTTTAAAACCAGTTGACCAATGGTCAATACCGACATAGATTCCAAAAGTAGAAGAGTTTTTTGAGAAGTTGTGAAAAAATGGTGGAAAAATATAGAGAAACAAAAAAGTTATCACGATTCAAATATATTTTTGTGCTGAAAAAATGAAGCTGGCGGTAGAGGGGTTAAGCTAAATAATAGCAAACAAACTCATGAATATCTCTTCTGCAAACTGTCGAATTGAATTCCTCTCTTCAGCAAATTTCTTTGTTATGGTTTGAAGAATGAGCTTTTACAATGGGATAATAAGTTTGTACTTACATTACAGTACAAGCGTGTTTGGAACATACCTCAAAATTTCTTCATAGTAATTTCCGTATAAACCTACATTGTCTTTGGGCCACCTTAAATCACCACCTAGAAAGCTGCGAATTTCACAGAACACTATTTTTATATTAAGGATAGTAAGGAACATATGTGAGATTGAATTCTCAAACATTTTTTAATTTTGAACCGCCATTAGCATAAACACATAGGTAGGTAAATTCAAACATATGTGCAAGTCTCTCGAAATCAAACAAAAAAAAAATACTCTGGACCCCCCGACCGATTATTTTGGTTTTAGCAGCAAATGAACGCGAGAAACCTAGACTTTATTGTGGAGAAGTTTCAGACTTACCTATTTTTTTGTAATAAACTTGTTCTACGAAACACACCGTGTGTATGTCACGAAATGGCTTGAGAACGCGTTTGTAAGTTATATTATTTGTGAAAACCAACAAGAAAACGGAGCAAAACGGGAAACACTACACTGTCATCTTCTAAGAGATTTTTGTAAGGCCTATTTCATAGCCTACTGCTTGGTAAAATGCAACGTTTGCCAGGACATCTAGTCCAAGAATACTGACATAAATCACCTAGAATACCTTGAAGATTTCGATTAGAGACTTTTAAGAGCACTTTCAGAAAATTTACAAATATATTTTCATAGTATATTTATACTAGATTCCTCTTATTTTTTCTTTAACAATTCCTTTTTATATTTAATCTAGTAAAAAATTATTGAACTTTTTGGAAATTCCTTCCATAATATTTTGGGAAACTATTTCAAACAGGAATTAATTCTTGGTTTCCTCGGAAATCGAGTCTAGTACACGACTCTGAAGACGGCCTTACAGTTGAGGTCGAAATACGCGTGTCTGTCAAAGGATACAAACTCTTGTGGAATTAAATGGTATAGAACTAAATTCGGTTTTTTCATCTACTTATAGGTATTTTACTAAACAGCTCGAAGATTTATTATCATATTTATATTTTTTCTAGAATTTTTTTGATTCATTTGGTACACCATTGATTTTTCTGATTGTCGAGGATTGTGATACTCGTATTTAAATACGTTGGACAGCGTGTCCACACTCCAAGGGTTCAGGTCACTAGACTGTGTCTTCGTTTATTTACCTAAGGTCTTAAATACTAGATTACATTTGTTCAGGTAACTGTTTATTGTGTATTGTTTGTGTTTATAAATAACGGTGCTCAAGAGCGGGTAGCTCTTGGCATTGGATGGATGGTTTGGGTTTTTTCTTGAGGCTGTCATAAACAAGCGGTTTATGGCGGTCGGGGTTTTTGGTAGTTTGCAAAAAAATGGTTTGTTGCTGATGGCTTGGAAATTACTGACCTAAACGAGGTAATTAGTGCTTGCTAAAACTAATCAGTATTTATTGATGCTAAACAGTATTTATTACTCTACTTGGTATAATACACCTCCCCCCTTTAGGAGAATGGTGTAACCATTCGGAAAAAGAAAATATAAGTCTTAATGTATCGGTAAAAGTATTTAACTAGCTTTTAAGCTTTTATTAATCTATTTTTATGGACTTTGGTGACTTTATTCGTTACAGTATGTTTGATGAAGCAATTTGGCTCTTCTAATTTTACAATTTCGTATGGACCTATATAAAAGGGATCTAGTTTCTTCCTGTTTTCGTTTGTGATGTATACTTTATCTCCTGCATTCAATGTGATGGGGTTTACATTTGTATTTGCTGTATTTTGCCTTTTGTGTTTATTTTTAATTAAATTGTTTCTTGCTATTTTGTTTGAATTTTGAAGTCTAAATTTTAGTTCTGCATCATATTGTTCGAAGTTATACATTGGTTCGACTTCTAAACTTAAGTTTTTAGACTCTTGCGGTAATCTTGCCTTTCTTCCAAAAATTAATTCATAAGGAGTATAACCATGTTCTGTGTGAGGTGTTGTATTAAATGAAAATTCATAGAATTTGACCCAATCATCCCAGTCTGTTTGATGAGCATTAGTAAAGCATCTCAGATATTCGTTTAAACATCTGTGATTTCTTTCTAATGTTCCAATAGACTGTGGGTGATATGCGGTGGAAAAATTTTGTTTTATTTCTAGGAGTTTACAAATCCGTTCAAGAATCTCGTTGTTATATTCTGATCCTTGATCGCTTCTGAGCTCCAAGAATGTCCCATAAATCAAAATAAAATTGTATACCAATGCTCTAGCTAATACTGCTGCTTCTTTGGTTGGTACCGGTACTAGTACAATGTACTTGGTAAGGTTGCATTGTATTGTTAAAATATATCGGTTACCATTATTTGTTCTTGTCAGTGGTCCTGCAGTGTCCACTGAAAGTACTTCAAATGGTTTAGATGGAGTTGTAGTGACAACTTCTGGTTCCTTGGTGTGTCTTATTACTTTGTTGATTTTGCATTTTTCACAATTTCTGACGAAATTGGATATTAAATTTTTCATGTTTTTAAATTTGTAAATTTCTCTTAGTTTTAAATAAAGTCTGTGTTGGCCTACATGACCTCCCGTAGGTGTCATGTGATACTGTGATAAGATTTTAATAATTTCTTCTTCGTTCTCTATAAACGTCGGAGGTTTATAAAGAATTATCTCATACGTGGAAATGGCATTGTTTGCGATTTCCTTTAGTGTATGTAAAGAGATGAATTTGAAGATTTCGTTTTCCATTGACAATGCAAACTTGTCTCTTTTGTAAAATTTCATATATTTCATTAATTCTAGAAGAGCAAACTCTAAGGCTTGACTTCCATTATCGCGCGTAAATTTTGTTGTAAATTGCTTGAGTATCTTTCTGCTGTTATGATTTAATAATATTATCGTTAATTGATTATGGTGCACTACACAATCAAGTTTTAAAAGTTTCTGGACCTCAGAAGGATTTTCAGTTTCACGCACAACCAGGTGATCAGTCTGTAAATGTGGTTCCACTAATTTTTGAGGTGTCACTTTATCTTGCCCTAAATTTTTTTTCTTAACCATGGATCTAGTATTTACAAATAAAATGGATAGTTGCTTAAGTTCTTCGGAGTTTAGGACAATTCGTGAAAGTGCATCTGCACCCACGTTTGCTTTTCCAGGAACGAATTCTATATCGAATTCAAATTCCTCCAAATCTAAACGTATTCTAGTCAGCTTAGATGTAGGTTTTTTCATATTAAATAAATAAACTAATGGACGATGGTCTGTACGGACCTTAAATCTTCGTCCATATAAATAAGGTCTAAAGTAATCGATTGCCCAATGAATGGCGGTTAATTCTTTTTCTATAATTGGTTTATTTCTTTCGCCTTTTGTAAAACTTTTACTGGCGTATGCTATGGGTAAGTCTCCTTCTTCGTAGCGTTGCGAGAGGATTGCTCCGCACGCCACGTCTGAAGCATCGGTAGTCACTATGAATTCTTTAGTGAAATCCGGGTATCGTAATATTTGGGGTGACATTAAATACATTTTTAGTTTATTGAACGCTTCGTGGTGTACTGAATTCCATTCAAATTTTGTGTCTTTTCGTAACAGATCATTCAGTGGTTTTGCTATGTTTGCAAAATTCGGGACGAATTTGCGGTAATAATTGCAGAAAGCTACAAATCGACGAACTTCGTCTGCATTCGTAGGCGTGGGAAAGTTTTCCACGGCTTTGAATTTGGAATCATCTGGAAGAATTCCATTGCTTGTTATTTTGTGACCGAGATAAGTCACTTCCGTTCGGAAAAAATTGCATTTGTTCGGGTTCAACTTGAGGTTGTAATATCTCAGTCGTTCGAATATTTTTCTCAAATTGTCAAAATGGTGATTGACAGAACATCCTACGACAACAATGTCGTCAATGTATACAAATGCGCATTCTGGCGTTAAGCCTGCCATTGCTATGTTCATCATCCGTTGGAAACTATTTGGACTTATATTCAATCCAAACGGTAACCTTGTAAATTGGAAATGTCCGGATGCTGATGAAAAGGCTGTATATTTGCGAGAGTCTTCATCTAGTGTTATTTGATGAAAACCCGCCATCAAATCTAATGTACTGAAATACTTGGCTCTTCCCAATTGGTCAAGTATTGTGTCAATACGTGGAAGTGGAAATTTATCTGCTAAGACTTTTTTGTTTAACTGTCGGAAATCGACAACAAGTCTCCACTTTTTTGTATCATTGTCCGATTTCTTCGGAACTAATAAAATTGGTGAGTTGTATGATGAAATAGATGGTTCTATTATTTCATCATTCAACATTTTCTGAATTTGGGCTTCCATTTCGCCATTTTGTGAGTGTATATTTTTGTAGTTGGGGATATACACAGGGATTTTATCGTTAACATGTATACTTTGGCTGTAAAAATTGTTCGTGGGTAGTTTTTCATCGGGTAGACTGAATATATCTTGGAATTCTGTGATGAGCGCTTGGAGATTTTTCCTTGCAAATTGTGGTACTTTATCGAAATTTATTTGTGAGATAACTTCCTGTACTCTATCTGAGTTCTGCGTTTTACTCAAATGATTGTGTTTAATGGTCACATAATGATTTAACGGTTCAATTTTTGGTTTAAAATTTTGTATTAGTACTTCTTTCTCAGTAGTGTTAATGAATTTTACACATGGTGAATTTTGGGAGACTAAAGTGTTTCCACAAAAAACACCGGGAAGTATCTCTTGTGAATGCACTAAGGTGTCCTCTGAGACATTGAAGTTTGGAATTTTTCGTACTACTTCGCACCTTGCTGGTATAAGTATTTTTCCGTTGTAGTTGTCTTCAATGGGAATCGATATTTCCGATTGTTGAAATTTGAAATTTAGCAGCCAATGCTCGTAGTCAATGGTGCACTTAAATGTTGTCAGGAAATCACGTCCGAGTATGCCATCGGTTGGAATGGGGAAGTTAGATTCTACTAACTGGAAATTGTGGTTAACTATTAATCCATTATTAAATTTTAGAGGCGTAATGGCTTCGGCTAATGTCTCTTTTATGCCATCGGTAATTCCGGTTATTCGATAGTTTTTGCTCCTGTCTACTACTTGGTGTGGTAGGAGTTTATCTACTTTCATGATTGATATATCTGCTCCACTATCGATTATAAATGAACATATTGAGTTGGTCATACCAACAAATACGTTTACGAAGTTTGCTGCACTTAGATTTAGTGCATATATTGTCCCAGATTGGCTTGGGATGCCAAATTCCCTAAAAAAGAGTTGTTGTTTGTTACAGGTTGAGATTGCGGGATTTGTGCAGAATTTGTAAATTGTTGTTGCATTTGTGGTTGATTTTGATCTGTTTCTATGTTTGTGGCATATATCCGACGGAAGCAGTTATGTCCGCCTCTGCCGTGATAATTGCGATTGGATTGTACGTTTTGTGGGTGATGTGAGGATCCATTACCTCTTTGATAATTTCTGCCAAAATTTTTCCTTTCTTGAGGTTGTTGGCGTCTAAAATCGTTATTACGAAATTCACGTCTGTTATTGTTGTAATTATTGTTGTAGTTAGAATTGTAATTATCATTATAATTGTAATTGCCGTTAGAATTGTAATTACCTCGGCTCCGATTAGTGACACTCCGGTTCCTATTGAACTGCCGATTGGTATGAAAGTTTAATATTTGGGAGTTGTTAGTGTTGCTGTTTGCATTTTCAGCAACTTTCTGTATTGCCTGTTTCACGTCTGTGAAATTTCCGGCTTTTAAAATAATTCTGGTCTCGTGGTTGGTTACTCCGGTTGCGAGTGCATCCACGCCTGCTTTTGTAGCCATTTTCTTTGCTACGTTGTCGGGAACTCCGCTTGCTATGTAAGTCGCACGGAGTTGACTGCAGAGGGAATCGACATCATTACAAAGACTGTCGATATCCCCTTTTTGTTTTATTGTTTTTAGTTTTGCCAAAACACTTTCAGGTGTTACTATTTCTTCGCACCTTGACTTTACGTTGTCAATTAAAGCATCGATGGTTGTAAGATTGTCAGGCAGACCTAGTCTTGCCTTGCCAGTTAGTCTGGTACGTAAAAATTTTATTGCTGTTTGTAAATTTGTTCCGTCGACCGATTCTTTTAATAGATTGGCCGAGTCAATGAATGTATCTAGTCCATTGGGCGAACCATCATACGGCTGTACAATGGCGGTAGCCAATTTGATATCGAGAGGCATGGTGGTGGTAGTAACCGTTACGTTAACTTCTTGATTTTTGAAGCTCAATCGATTGCAAATAATTGCTGCTTTGGCTATTGCCTTAAATGTTGGTAGTATTTTGGATCTGTCTAGAATTGTGTGACATTCCTCAAATATTAACTTTAGTTTCTCGTAGTTTGTTACTTCGAGGTCCCAAACTTTTGGTGTTAGTCTATATTCGTATGACTTTAAAATGGTTTTGTACTCGTTACGAAAATCTTTTAATTTTTCGGATTTTTGTAAGATTCCTTGGAGAGTTCTAGCCCTGTTAATACTTTTCTTTAGGTTTTGGTGTTCCCTCTTTGTTTCTTCTTCAATATCTCTTAACCTATTCATTCAAGAGGCTTTTAATTTACTGAGTTTCTCGTTAGGCTAGTTTGCAATTATTATTATTGTCGTTTTTTTTTTGTTATAATACTAATAGTTATTCAATCCGTTTAATAAAACATACCGTTTTCTGCCAGTCTCATCCGGGTTGCTCATTCCTCTGCTAGCTGGTTAAAATATGCCTGTTTCTGTTTGTCTCGTCTGGTTTGCTTATTGCTCGTTCTGCTGCTCGTTTGTGACATCTGCGATAATCGATCGATGCGCTGTCGCGATGATGATCTGCATTAATTTCCTGTTCGCACTTTGCTTCTTTCTTCTTTGTCTGTCATAGTATACTAGCGCAATTGCTAAACAAGCTAGTGCTATCACTATTATTACCGTTAGCACAAGCTCACTGTTATTGTTCGATTCAATTTCGTGCACTGTGGTCGTTTCGATCGAGGTGCTGCTCCACGATGTTGTTGGTATCGCCGTTGTCGTCGTTGTCGTCGTTGCAGAAATTGGCCAGCAGCCACTCATTCCACACACTATTTCGAACATTTGCGTATTTTACGGGTTTGGTCACTTTAAACTTTAGCCTGCCACTTCGTTTCCAAATTGTTCATGCGGATTTCTTGTTGCATAGTGTTTTGTAACGATTTCTTCTGATATTTGTTGTATAGACGTAGGATCAGGTATCCAACAAGCACGACACTGATGGTAATGGCAACACCGACCATAATTCGGATTTCTGTTGTCGGTATTTCGACGGTGTTCGAAATGAAATTATCCGACGTGAACCATCCCATTGTGTTTGACTTTCTTTGCACACAAATCACTGGAGTTGGGAGTTTATTGTTGCGACGATAATTGTTCAAAGTCGTGATTTTCACTTCACTTCACTATTCCTCGAGCTGTGTTGAGAAGAGGCTCAAGTCACAGGTCGCCATTTGGTACACCATTGATTTTTCTGATTGTCGAGGATTGTGATACTCGTATTTAAATACGTTGGACAGCGTGTCCACACTCCAAGGGTTCAGGTCACTAGACTGTGTCTTCGTTTATTTACCTAAGGTCTTAAATACTAGATTACATTTGTTCAGGTAACTGTTTATTGTGTATTGTTTGTGTTTATAAATAACGGTGCTCAAGAGCGGGTAGCTCTTGGCATTGGATGGATGGTTTGGGTTTTTTCTTGAGGCTGTCATAAACAAGCGGTTTATGGCGGTCGGGGTTTTTGGTAGTTTGCAAAAAAATGGTTTGTTGCTGATGGCTTGGAAATTACTGACCTAAACGAGGTAATTAGTGCTTGCTAAAACTAATCAGTATTTATTGATGCTAAACAGTATTTATTACTCTACTTGGTATACTACATTCATGGGTTTTCTAGGAATTTTACGACTGCTCTAATGATTCTTTTAGGACATTTTAATGTTTTTTTTTTCTCAACGATTGTTTCAATTAAGCATTCAATAATTCTTCTATTTAAACTGCGTCAATAAAAATTTTGGTTTCTTTAAGCTGAATATGCATAGATGCCAAATCACAAATTTTCAAGAGTGTGACCAATCGATTAAGTTCTTAGCTCAAATCGTTTTCTAGTTCTCTAGATTTGTGCCCTTGAAAATTTGAGGTTTGGCTTCGACGCATCTTCACCTTAAGAATTGTAGTCGCAATCCTGCTATACATTTCATGAACTACTGCAAAGATGATAATAAATCTTCGAACTGTTTTGTGGAATACCTATACGTAGGAGAAGGTATCGATCGTGATTGTTTTAAATTATTTTTGTTATGGTTATAGCAGTCATGCGACTCAAAGGAAAAGGGAGTCTATAGAAGTTTTTTACAAATGATTAAAGTAAATAGGCTTCATTGTCGTGTAGTACGAGTCTAGTACATGAGTAGTCTAGTAGTCAAGTCTAGTACACGTAACTGAAGACGGCCTTACAGTTGAGGTCGAAATACGCGTATCTGTCAAAGGATACAAACTCTTGTGGAATTAAATGGTATAGAACTAAATTCGGTTTTTCATTTATTTACTGCAATCAAAGATTTTTCCAATAGTTAACTTAAACTTTTTGAAGGTCATCCATTGCTTTCATGAGAGATCCTTCTAGAAAATACTAAGGAGATCAGCCCAGATATTTTCTTCGACATTCTGCAATAAATTTGATTCAGGATTCTAACATGTTTCTTCCATATACTTTTACGAAATTCTATGTAATTCGAGTTAACATTCCCATTAGAGGGGGATGGGTCTGGTGTAGTGGTTAGAATACAGACCCCGACCAAAAAATATGGATGGAGGAAACTATAACATAATTAAAACAAAATCGGTTATAATAAAAAACGCTGTTTCCAATTTGTTTCAGTTAAACTTAATTATAACACAGTTATAAACAATCGGAGAGCTATATTGCTGAAACATGTGCGCTTTTATTCACGAAAAGAAAATAACTAATTTTGTCATAATTCAATTATGAAAAATAACAAAATGAGTTATATTTTTATTTGATTTGAAATATAATGAGTGACATTTTTGTTTTAAGTATAGCATATTTTGTTTTTATTTAGTTCAGTGCAGAAAAATATGTATTATAATTTTTGTTATTTTAACTACTTCCAGCCAAATTGCAACATATTTTGTTGGAATAAATGCAATGACTGAGTAGCAAAATCTGTTACAACTCTGTTGTTATCCACTGGTTACGTCTCTCACGCCAAGGATCAGGGATTGAATCTTATCCCCTAGATAGTTACTTATAACGTGAAAGTTATAGTGAGGACTTCATTCAGGAAGGGAAGAGAAGCCGTTTGTCCTGAGATAAATCAGCCCAGGACTGGAAATCTCGTTAATAAAGATGAAAAAAAAAAAAATGATTTCATGAGAAATTTCCCAACATGTTTTCGAAGAAATTTCTCTCAAATATTTTAATGGTTTCCTCTTTGAATACACATCTTTACAAAGATCTTTTTTCCTTTCCTCTTATTCTCGTAGCATTCCTCTAAGAATTATTCCAGGCGTGTTTCCAAAAACTCTTTTAAATTTTATTCGTAATGGATTCTAAAATTTTTCTAGGAATTTTTCAAATGTTCTTTCTAGAGATTTCAAATATTGTTTGGGAAACTCGCTAAGGTTTTTCATCATTTATTACTATCTACATTCATGCAACCTTCTAGATTTATTCAGAATGAATACTATGAAAAACATAGAGGACTGTCTTTAGGAAATCTTCAAGGGGTCAATCCTATATTGAATGTAAAAATGTGGTCTGTCGTCCTTAGTCGTCGTTAAAGGCATAAACATCTATTACATTCTGCTTGAGTTCAGTAAAAATCCCCGACGAAATTGATACAGGTTTTCATTTCGCAAGCACATAGGGTGTAGAACCACTTGGGCACTTTCATGATTCACTTTAGCATGTTTTTTTTCGGTCAAATTGTCTGGCATTTTGCAATAAGAAGCGCATCAGTACGACGCATGTTGTAGCCAAATATGAGATCTGTAGCTTTCAAAAAACCCCTCTGCCGAAGTGAATCAAATGTGCCAAGAATAGGATTCGGCTCCCTATTTCTGTGACTTCCATCGCAGACTCTTTGGGGTTAGGAAAATTCTTGAAATTCTTCTTAAATGCATATAAAGACATATCTTTCTTGAAACTTCTTCATATGCTTCTGGGAAGGACATCTGAAAATAACCCACTACTAGTGCTAACAGAAACGGTTTTCTCGGGATCTACAAACTATGGAAATGGAAAGACGATGATAGGAAGCATTTATTACTTAAATTGAACGTTCCGTTTGTACTAAATTCTCCAGAAATCACTTTAACTCGTCGCAAAATAAATACCCTTCCTTGGAAGGGCCACGAAGAAGATCCCTCCCCACTCAAAGGTCCCTTCTCTTATCCATGAGGAAAGAATCGAACGCAGTGTCCGTCGTCTCGTAATATCAGCGTGCGTTTTGTGCTCCCTCAGAGTTACTCAATACCACTTTTATTGAAATTCCTATCCTTGTTAGGTTCGCTCGTTCTGCATTAGATACTGTTCACTGTTGTTGGCAGTTGGCATATCACTCTCGGATCATTCTTTCGTTCGCGATTGAAGCCGGGCTAATATTTTATTCATTGCAGCACTTTGCAAGAGATTGCAAAAATGGAGCCATCCATCGGTTTTTGATAAGGAAATGTGAAACTCTGCTTGTGGACGAGTTGGGCGATGCACATTGGTCGCAAATGAATAAAGTTAGACCAAAGCTAATTTTATCGTGTTAATCGAAGTAATATACTTTAGATCTTAATATCTAAATATTAATTATTATTATTATTATCTTCATTATCGAGATTTGCAGCCCGAAGCTGGCTCATCTCCTTTCTAAATATTTGATGTTTTTTTTTAAACAGTGCATTGTAATACTTGATTTTATCAGAAATGAATTAAAATTTTTAATCAAATTTCAAAATACAAATTTCGTTCGTATTTGATCGAACGTATAAAAGAGTTATAAAAAGTAGATACATTCATTTCAAATGAACTGAGTAACAAAAGTATCATCACATTACATGTAAATTTCATACAAATTGTGTTTCGAAGCAGAGAATTTACGTAATGTTTCTATTTACGTAAAATTCTTTTGATGTACCCCTAACCTATAACGTAAATAGAGATTTTAGTGCATTCTATTTTAATTTAGGCAATTTTTTGGCACATAAGTTAAACAAATTTAACTTTTAGCACAATTTCATTGAAGGAAGAATATTATATTCTTAAATATTTTATAAAATGATGAAATATGTAAAATTCTAAAAAAACATTTTTGGTGGTTTTGACCACTTCTTTGAATGTAGTCCAACCATAGTGCAATAGGCACACTCTGGTTTTGGTATGAAGGAGGATTTTTTTCCATGATGCACTTGCCACCGCGGGCGTATTGAAGAGTAGTGTACCATATGGATGGGAAAAACGCTGCGAAGGATGCAAAAGTTGAATAATCTATCCATAATTTAAGAAGGCAACGTCGTCATAGTAGGCTCTCTTTAGTGACATGATAAGCGAATCGCGAGCTGCTGCGATGGGAAAAAACTTACTGATTACTTTAGGTATGGATTTCACGAGTTCTGAGATCCAATAAGAGATCGAAGGCGGCCAGAGCGATTGGAAGAAGGGCACTATGAGCCATAAGTAAGTGCCTTGGAACTCAAATTGAGTCTCAATTGCTTCGGAGCGGAGTCGTGCCGTGCAAGCTTTGATCGATGACGACAGATGTCGACCGCTACGGCGCAGTATAGGCACATAGACGTAACACTGATTGAAATTATTTAACGATCATTTCAAATTCACTTTGTTACAAAACTCACAACCAGAGGTACGTGCATCGTTTTTGTTCGTGTTTGACGTTTCACACTAGCGCCTTTTTGTGGTATGATTGCACAAAACAGTAATTCATGCAACATTTTTAAAGTGTTACGTTTGTTTGTCTGTGGGCACAGGTTAGAGGTGGTGCACCGATTGCTATCAGTCAAACTATGCGGTACTATATTTAGAGGTGATATAAGTTATGTGCGATCAATCGACGAACGTTGCAAGCGGGGGCCTAGTTCTAAAATGCCGTTGGAATTAATTCACCAGACATGTTTACGTCAAAGCGAATGATTTCAAAATGTGGGTTTCACCATGTAGGCGGCAGGTCACAGTACTGAGTTTAATCAATCATAAACCGATACTTTGCTAGGGTAAATGTCTGACTGGTAATTTGAAGTTAACCTTCCAATTGATTAATTAGCAAACTTTTACGTTTATCTAAGGCCAGTATGGTATTCTAATAGAATGTATTGGATTCTTGTAGAATCCCGTCTCGAATTCTTGTAGAAACCTGACTAAGATGTTTGTAGAAACCTGTCTGGGATTCTTGTAGAGTAGTGTCTGGGATTCTTGTACAATCCCGCCTGGGGTACTTGTACAATCCCGCCTGGAATTCTTGTAGAATCCCGTCTAGGATCCTTGAAGAATATCGTCAGGGATTCTTGAAGAATCCCGCCTGGATTCTGGTAGAATCCCGCCTGGAATCCAGTCTAGCATTCTTGTAGAGTCCCGTCTGGGATTCTTGTAGAACCCCGCCTGGGATTGTTGTAAAATCCCATTTGGTATTCTTGGAGAATTTCATCTGGGATTCTTGTAGAGTCCCGTCTGGGGTTCTTGTAGAGTGCCACCTGGAAGTCTTATAGAATTCCGTCTGGGATTCTTGTAGAATCTCGTCTGGAATTTTTGTAGAAACTTATTTGGTATTCTTGGAGAATTCCATGTGGGATTCTGGTAGAACCCCGTCTGGATTTTTTGTAGAATCCCATTTGTTATTCTTGGACAGTTGCATCTGGGATTCTTGTAGAATCCCGTCTGAGATTCTTGTAGAATCTCGTCTGAGGTTCTTGTAGAATCCCGTCTGGGATTCTTGTACAATTCTGTCTCGGTTTCTTGTAGAATCCCACCTGGGATGTTTGTAGAATATCGCCTGGGATTCTTGTATAATCCTACCTGGAATTATTGTAGAGTTCCGTTTCGGATTCTTGTCAATCCCGTCTGAGAATCTTGTAGAATCGCATCTGGGATTCTTGTACAATCCCACCTGGGATTCTTGTAGAATCCTGCCTTGGATGCTTGTAGAATCCCACCTGGGATTCTTGTAGTGTCCCGTCTGGGCTTCTTGTAGAGTCCCGTCTGGGGTTCTTGTAGAGTGCCACCTGGAATTCTTGTAGAATTCCGTCTGGGATTCTTGTAGAAACTCGTCTGGGATTTTTGTAAAATTTTATTTGGTATTCTTGGAGAATTACATCTGGGATTCTTGTAGAATCCTGTCTGGGATTTTTGTAGAATCACATTTGTTATTCATGGACAGTTCCATCTGGGATTCTTGTAGAATCCTGTCCGAGATTCTTGTAGAATCTCTTCTGCGATTCTTGTAGAATCCTGTCTGGGATACTTGTACTATTCTGTCTGGGTTTCTTTTAGAATCCCACCTGGGATTCTTGTAGAGTCTCGCCTGGAATTCTTGTAGAATATGGTCTGGGATTCTTGTAGAATCCCACCTGGAATTCTTGTAGAGTCCCGTCTGGGATTCTTGTAGACTGCCGTCTGAGAATCTTGTAGAATCGCATCTGGGATTCTTGTAGAATGCCGCCTGGATTCTTATTGAATCTTTCCTGGATTCTTGTAGAATCCCGTCCGGCCAATGCAGCCATGACCATTTTTATATTTATCTTCAAGATATTGGTAATTACGATTGTTCATTTAAAATCTTGTACTCAATTGAGTTCTTAGATCTTGAATCTAAAACAATCACTTTAATCCTGGTGTGATTATTATAATATGGTATTATAAGATTATCAATATTGCTTTAGTCTAGCTCTTCAAACCTATTCATTACTTTCCGAGACACCACTGCACTATGGTCCAGGAATCAGTTTTACGCGGAAAGATGCATTTTGAGCTTTAGAATGAAACATTAGACAAAAACAGTCTTCTACAAAGTTGTTTGTATTAGTAAGGTCCTTTGTTTGGTGTTATTTAAAATTAGGGTGGATCACATTTTCATAGAAATTGTGTAACTAACTTTCTTATTTGTAGAAATTATACTATGCATGCTTCAGCAAAGTTGTAGACCATTCAATTTCAAGCAACTTTTCCAAAAAAAGTTTTTTTATATCTCTTAAATTGACCGATTTAGAGCTATTTTACTACGGTGTCATAGGGTGGTCCGAACAAAATTGGTTTTCTGGCTCTAGAGTTTTCAATTGAAATTTCTCATCAAAGTAGTCTATGAAACACTTTTAGAGCTTTGAAAAATGCGTAGTTTGGTGAGTGAAGAAACTCGTTATCTCTTTCCGTTTGGGAGTTATTATTGTTTTTCTCTCAAAAACATGCCTATTTCGATTGTGAATATTTCTGATTGGGGCAAACATAAAAAATATCTTTTGAAGGCATTTAAAAGACAAAAAAAAAATTGTAAATTATATCAAAAAATTACAGATGTGTTATTTTTGTAACTCTAATAAAACACCTTGAAAATCAAATATTTTTGACGTAGAAGTACGTCTTTCTTCTCTATACAGGAGTGAAATTGGAATTTCAAAACCGAGAGCGTTACGCTGGCATGAAATATTTTAAACGTTTATAACTTTTCGCTGGCTTAACGAAATTTCTTGATTAGCACCTCAATCGAAAGATAAGACATCAAAGCTTCATGTCGTTTACTTACTGAATCCCACATACCTGTCCGAATAGTTTAATAACTGTTTTAAAATAGAACGTTGATTTCAAGCAAATCTATAAATAGGGGTGGCTAGAGAAAATTTGACGTCATTTGCTTTTCACTCTCCGATTGGCTCGCATCTCAGCAGGCGACAGATCGGCTTGCTCTGACCGGGCGAGCTTCTCAGGCACAGACATCGATAGCGAAGGACCTCCCCGTTTGTCTTGCTTCGCTCAAATCAAACTGTCGAGCGAGCGAGAGAAGATGCCGTCCGAAGCTAAAGCCATCACCGCTGCCGTCGCCTAGAAGAAGAAGAGGAAGCAGTCCACAGGTGAATTTGCGGTCGAACTGTGAACACGGTCGGGCGAGTCATTCTCGCTTTGTGGTTCACCGCTTGTTTGCGTTCACCCAGCCATCGTCATCGCCGCCGCAAATTTCATCGGCCGAGGAGCTGTTGACCCGCGCTTCAAAATTTCGACTCCTGATGAAATCATCATTGGTGGTCAAGAAGCAATCCCGTTAGGGGCAAATACCAGAAGCCCCCTGAGTTTTGCTGGTCCGAGCAGTGTTATTTATCCGTAACAACATCGAAGCTTACAAAGCGGTTCTTTTCAGAGCCATCAAATTTGTGGAAAAGAGTTAAAAGAGAAATATTTCCGACTTTATTTATAACTGCTAATATTCCTAAATCAATTTCACACGGCTTCATACAAAATTTCATTTGTCATGAATAATTTATGACTCAACCATTTGAGATTGTACTCGCGGACGCTGCTGCAGTGCCGTCGGGGTGAGTGCACAATGATTATAAAATAGAGTGGCTTTCCCAACAGCGCCTTTTATGTTCCATATTTTATGGGAACACTTTGATTAGGAAAATTATCCCATGTAACAAAATTGCGACATGTTTAGAATGCTTTTGAAAAGACATTTTCATTGAACAATTGTAATAATTTTGGCACCCATGAATCAGAAATTCACCGTCATAATAAAGAAAACTATTGATTATCAATAGCTCGTATTGAATATTTAGGGAATGCCAATCATTCCAACAATTCATGTTCGACCAATTTCTCACGTATTAGTATTCTCCACAATTTTCAAGTTATTCCAAGCCCAACACATTATTGGCACATACCCATTTCCCAGACTGGTCGATCAGAAAGAGCACAAAATGGAGGAGCATCATCTGCTATTCCAAGGTTATAAAACATGCTGCCTTCGTTGGATTCAGTTTCATTCCATTTCCGCTTTCGAGCTGGTAAGAGCTCCTCCGAACTTGCTCACTATTGAGCTACGTTTCCAGACTTCAACTAAATCCCTGTGATCCGCTACCCTGTTGCTGTTGTGCACCCATAAAATATTTAGCTGGTTTGTCGAATAAACTGAGAACTTATTCACATCTTCTTATTCTTCTTCTTCTTTTTCTTCTTGGCATTAACGTCCTCACTGGGACAGAGCCTGCTTCTCAGCTTAGTGTTCTTAGGATACTTCCACAGTTATTAACTGAAAGCTTTCTTTACCAAAGTTTCCATTTTTGCGTTCGTATATTGTGTAGCAGGTACGATTATACTCTATGCCCAGGGAATTCAAGAAAATTTCCATTACGAAAAGATCCTGGACCGACCGGGAATCGAATCCAGACATCTTCAGCATGGCTTTGCTTTGTAGCCGCGGACTCTAACCAAACCACTCGGCTAAGGAAGGCCCCAACTTATTCACATGCATTTGCAACTTTTTCGATTTTCCATACAAAATGACCAACTTTGGTAAGTTAGATCTCAGTTATTTATGGAAATATTGTCGAATGAAACATTCACAGAATATCAGATGTAACTTGAGTTTTAACATATAATTTTTAAATAGTTTTTCCAATTACAAGTTTTTAAGTAATAACGGTTTGACTAAACTGTAATTTTCGACGAAAAATTCAAAACTTTTTATCTTAAATTCTGATAGCCTTACACAAAAACTGTCTTCAGCAAACTTATTCATCTCGTCAAAATCTACAACTTTGCTGTTTAGTTATGTTAATTATAACAAATCGTCAAAAAATTCACTTTAGTCAAACCGTTACTGCTTTTCAACGTGTGATTGGAAAAATTACTCAAAAATATATGTTAAAATTTAAGTTATTTCTGATATTCTGTGAAAATTTCATTCAAATCGGTCCATAAATAACTGAGATATAGTTTATCAAAGGTGGTCATTTTGCATGAAAAATCAAAAGTGTTGCACACTGAAAAAAATCCACACGCTTGATCCGTGTGTTTAAAATTATGGATCGATTCATGAACGTCTATGTCGATTTGTTGTGATTTTCTTACAAACTTCGTGTGTATTACACATTCAATTCTTTAGTTTTGCTTCATGGACTGATTCATCAACCGACAACTTGAATTCCATAGTTTTCCACATAAGTTCCTAAAGCTTTCCATTTCAAATTCGTATGCGTCAACCTATAGGTGCTATGGATCATCACCCAACACGGATTCAGTGTGTTTAACTTATGATTATCTTGTGTCATGATCATCATGTTCAAGTTAGTCGATTTTAAATCGATGAGCTTGCTGTCGATTTCCGTGTTCCAAATTTCTAAATTATTAGTGATCAACCCATAGCGAACTAAATAGCGGATGGACCTCGTGTCGAACGACAGTCATCATCATGTTCCAAAGAGAAGCAGCAAATTCTGAAGCTGAAAGTGTTAGAGGAAAATTTGCGGATTCGTTTTTCTTTCTATTATTGAAGATGTCCGAGTGAATATATGGAGTTCATTCTAATTTTCTATAAATAAAATGCATTACTTCCAGCGTTAGATATAATGTATGGTGTTATAGAAAAATCGGATTCCACTAACAGATTTTCCTAGCTTTCAGCTTCGAATAAAATGAAATATGCTAATCCCGGGCTTCCCAAATTATGGATTTGCGGCGCCCCGCTTGTTGCTGACTCACTTGTTTGAAAAAAAAAAACATTCAAGTGAGCTTGCGACGAGCAGAGGAGCCTCGAATCGATATTTTGGGGAGCAAGATTTCTACTATCAAATTTCTTCTTTCAGTCTCATGACATTCATGTTCTATCACACATGACTATCTAAAGCCACTACATTTCGAATTCAATAAGCAAATCAGTTGGTTTTCATGATTTAATATTTAGACATTCATATTTGTTTCTCATGACAACCTAATGTTGATACACATGTTATTATACCGTGAAGTCAATAACGAAATCCATATGGATACCACACTCAAGTCATGTGGGTTTCCTCATTGCGCAAATCTATAAGTAAAACACACGACCTTGGCGTGTAGATTTTTCTCAGTGCAGTTTTTTTTTCTCAGCGAAGAATCATCAACGAAAATAGCGCAAAAGCAATAACCAATCGCGTGCGAGTAGCGAACGGAGTGACGAAACAACTAAGCGAGAACCCCACCACTCGCCATCGGTGAAAGAAGCTCGAGCAAATAAAACCACTGGTTGTTCTGCTCCCAGCAGATTTCTAGCATCGAGGTACTTCTCGCTGAGCAAGTTCGGAGGAGCTCTTACCAGCTCGAAAGCGGAATTGGAATGAAACTGGATCCGACGAAGGAAGCATGTTTTATAACCTCAGAATAGCAGATGATGCTCCTCCCTTTTGTGCTCTTCGCTTTCTGATCGACCAATCTGGGAAATGGGTATGTGCCAATAATGTGTTGGGCTTGGAATTACTTGAAAATTGCGGAGAATGCTACTGCGTGAGAAATTGGTCGAACATGAATTGCTGGAAGGGTTGATATTAACTAAATATTCAATACGAGCAATTGATAATCAATCGTTTTCTTTATTATGACGGTAAATTTCTGATCCATGGGTGCCAAAATTATTACAATTGTTCAATGAGAATGTCTTTTCAAAAGTATTCTTAATATGTCGCAATTTGGTTACATGTGATAATTTTGCTAATCAAAGTGTTCCCATAAAATATGGAACATCAAAGACGCTGTTGGAAATGCCACTCTATTTTACAATTGTTGTGGAATGTTGAGCACTCACCCCGACGGCACTGCAGCAGCGTCCGCGAGTACAATCTCAAATGGTTGAGTCATAAATTATTCATACCAACTAAATTTTGTATGTAGCTGTGAAATTGATTTAGGAATATAAGAAGTTATATATAAAGTCGGAAATATTTCTCTTTTAACTCTTTTCCACTAACTTGAGGGCCTGAAAAGGGCCGATGGCTTTGTTAGCTTTGATGCTCTTACAGATAAATAACACTGCGGGATGTTATCAGTTGATTGCCATGGTCAAACGGGGAATCCTCAACTCAAATGTATAAATTTGAGCATATTTGCTTTTATGACGAACCGAAAGTTTCGTGGCGTGGATGGCGCACAACAGTAACAGGTAGTGGATCACCGGGCTTAAGTCGAAATCTGATGATGGCGGCGATGACGATGGCTGGGTGAACGCAAACAAGCGGTGAAGCACAAAGCGAGAATGACTTGCCCGACCGTGTTCACAGTTCGACCGCAAATTTTCCTGTGGACTGCTTGCTCTTCTTCTTCTTCTTCTTCTTAGCGGCGGCAGCGGTGATGACTTTGGCTTCGGACGGCATCTTCTCTCGCTCGCTCGACAGTTTGATTTGAGCGAAACAAGACAAACGGGAAGGTCCTTCGCTATCGATGTCTGTGCCTGAGAAGCACGCCCGGTCAGAGCAAGCCGATCTGTCGCATGCTGAGATGCGATCCAAGCGGAGAATGGAAAGCAAATTACGTCAAATTTTCTCTAGCACCCCTATTTATAAATTTGCTTGAAATCAACGTTCTATTTTAAAACAGTAATTAAACTATTTGGACAGGTATGTGGGATTCAGTAAGTAGACGACATGACCCTTTGATGTCTTGTCTTTCAATTGCGGTGCCATCAAAGGAATTTCGTTAAACCAGCAAACAGTTATAAGAGTTCAAAATATTTCATGCCAACGTAAGGCTCTTGGTTTTGAAATTCCAATTTCACTCCTGTATAGAGAATTTTTATTTTACTTTCAAACTGTGCGGCATAATCAACTGCAAACGCATTCAGTTCCCGATGGTTAGTGCCTGTGCTTTTACTGTTCATAAGTCGCAAGGTGGAACTTTCCCCGAGGTCGTGTACGACTATGACAAAAGCCAGGATCAGCAATTGGTATATGTTTGTTTGTCGCGGGTTACTTCACTGCAAGGACTATTTTTGACAAACTCTTCCAATATTTTTAAGTTCCATCATGCCAAAGGCAGCAATTCTCCCAAGAGGGTTGACTTGAGGAATGAGCTGCAGCGCTTAGGCAATCATCGATTAGTGACGCTTTGAGACGAACTGCGTGAAATACTGGATCATAGCGGCCAAGCCTGCATATTGATGAGTATCAATGTACAGAGCCTAAATGCTCATGCAATGGATATTGCTACAAACCAAAGCACTGGACCGATTCTATCGATTCTAACGATCGAAGCACCCGAGCTATCAAACATCTAATCTACTGGAGGAGTTTGGCGAACTACAGCTGGAGCCAGAAACCGATCACCCAACCAAGCAACACAAGGAAGCAACGACCAAACAAACAAATTCAATCATCTGGCATTATTCCTGGAACACCAAACACTGATTTTCGGAACCACAGAACGACAAATGGTTCTTTTTAGGACTACCAAAATGAGTCCAAAAAGAGTTAACTTCTGAAAACTTCATCCGATCAATAACAACACAAAACTAGTACACTTACAAATTCATACACATGACAAATCAAATTATTAATCATCGTAGTTCTACGTCAACCCCGCGGTAATGTAATAGACATTACCCACCCCAATTTTTTATCACAAAAACTTTAATAACTTTTGAACTAAAATAGATATCAGCAATATTTTTGTATGAAAATTTGCGTTTTGTTAAGTTCTAAAAGTCGTTCATAGACGACTTTGACGAGAAACTAATATTAAAAACACTAGAATTGAAAAACTGATTTTTGTTGGACCACCCTTTGATGATTAGGAAAAAATGCTCTAGATTGGTCAAATTTTGAGCTACAGAAAAACTTTTTTTTGGCAAAGTTGGTCAAAATTCCAAGTTCTACCGCTTTGCCTAAGAGTATATACCAGTATTTTTGCAAATAAAAAAGTTGATTATATGATTTGTGTGAAATTGTGGACCACCCTAGTTTTGAATGACTCAGTATGAAAGCCTACATTTTTATAAACAATTTTGTAGAAGATCATTTTTGTCTAAAATTTTATTTTCATGCTCAAATTGCAAAATAATAAAGAAATACATACTATGAAAATCTTCAAAATAGTTTTAAAGCCCTATCTTTCTTATTTCAGATTTCTCGTCAAAGCCGTCTATGAACGACTTTTAGAACTTAACAAAACGCAAATTTTCATGCAAAAAGATTGATGATATCTATTTTAGTTCAAAAGTTATTAAAGTTTTTCTGCTTAAAATTATTGGTTTTTAAGGGCATTTTATTAGAGTTACAAAAATAACACATTTGTAATTTTTTGATATAATATACAATTTTATTTTGTCTTTTGAATGCCGTCAAAAGATATTTTTTATGTTTGCCCCAATCAAAAATATTCACAATCAAAGTAGGCATGTTTTTGAGAGAAAAACAACAATAACTCCCAAACGGAAAGAGATAACGAGTTTCTTCACTCACCAAACTACGCATTTTTCAAAGTTCTAAAAGTGTTTCATAGACTACTTTGATGAAAAATTCGAATTGAAAACTCTAGAGCCAGAAAACCAATTTTGTTCGGACCACCCTATGTCACCGTAGTAAAATAGCTCTAAATCGGTCAATTTAAGAGATATAAAAAAACTTTTTTTTGGCAAAGTTGCGGATACAGGACTGGTTATCCTCGAACAACGGTATCGGATGATGGAAAACAACTCCAAGCTCTTCAAGTAGATTCTTGAGCCAAATAGCGTCACATGCAGCTTGACTCAAAGAGATGTACTCGGCCTCCGTTGATGAAAGCGATACAGTTGCTTGCTTTCGGGTCATCCACGAGACAGTGGCATCATAAACTTGTAATACATTGCCGGATATCGACCGACGATCATCTTGGTCGTTGCCCCCGTCAGCATCAGCGTATCCAACTAGCGGTTGACCTCCATGTCGATGGAACACTAAGCCCAGGGTGACGGTCCCCTTCAGATACCGCAATATACGCTTTAGATGGCACCAGTGAACATCGGTTGGTGCAGATTGGAATTTGCTGAAGAAATTTACTGCAGCGCTGATGTCCGGTCGCGAAGCCAGTGCCAGGTACGTCAAACAGCCGATGAGTTCCCTGTACGGCTTCTTCGTCACTACATCTCCTTTTTTTTTACTCTCCAATTTCAGATTTAATTCCCACGGAGTCGCTACCGGTTTGCAGTCGGACATGCCGAACCTTTGCAGCAGGTCGGCAATATACTTTGGCTGACTAATCTTCATTGTACCTCCGCTCAAATCTCGATCCACTTTCAAGCCTAGGAAGAGTTTCAACTCCCCCATATCGGACATCTCAAACTGGTTGGATAACTGTTGTTTGATCCTGTCCACCAGCTCCAATCGGTCCGAGACAATGATGATATCGTCGACGTACAGCAACAAGTAGACGACGAATCCGCTCCACCGCAAATGGTAGAGGCAGGTATCTACATTGGACCGCTTGAATCCTAGCTGCGTCACGAACGAATGGAATTGGTCATTCCAGCTCCTTGGGGCTTGCTTAAGGCCATACAATGCTTTCTTGAGACGGCACACAAGATTTGGGTTGACATTATGGAGACCCTCTGGTTGTCGCATGTATATTTCCTCCTTCAGTATGCCATTGAGGAAGGCGGTGCGTACATCCATCTGGTGAATATGGTACATCTTCTTGTGTGCTACCGCCAGAAGTGTTCTGACAGTGGTGATTTTGGCTACCGGCGCGTACGTTTCGTCGAAATCGAACCCTTTCCGTTGCGAATAGCCTTTCGCAACTAGCCGCGCTTTGTAGCGGTCCACGTTACCGGCATCGTCTCGCTTCACCTTAAACACCCACTTGCAATCCACAAGGTGTTTTCCTGCCGGTTTCGGTACGAGTTCCCATGTCTCGTTCTTGCGTAGTGACTCGAGCTCACTATTGATGGCAAATTTCCAGTGCCTCCAGTCATCTCGCTTCCTCAGGCCATCGATGGTTGACGGTAGGTCCTCTACGAACGCCTCCGCATTCAATGCGAAAGCCATCTCCACGTCGCCTGTCGCTTGGGAATCAGCAGAACCTGCGAAACATTCACTGCCAGTATTTGCTTCAAAGCCAGTAATAAAATCTAGAAACTTACCGGGGATTCTGCGCTCCCATCTGCTTTGCCTCGTGGACACCTCTGCAGGGGAGTTTCAACTATTTGATTGCGAAGGGAGCGCACCGGTTGGTTCCTCGTACTCCTCATCATCAGCGGATTCGCTTCCTCCAAGCGATTCAATTTCGCTCGGTTTCGCTGCTTCAGGTCCAACACCCACTTTCACAACAGGTTCATCATCGTCGTCGGAGTCGTATACCACCTTCACTGGTTCGGTACGCTTCATCTTTCTGTTTTCGTCAAAAACGATATCACGGGATGTGAAAATCGTTTTCTTCCTAGGATCCCAAATCCTGTAGCCGTTGGTGGTGTATCCAACCATTACATTTTTCTCGCTCCTCGGGTCCAATTTACCACGCTTCTCTTTGGGCACCCATGTGAAAGCAGTTGAACCGAACACTCGCATCTTATCTACATTCGGTTTTCTGCCGTACCACATTTCATACGGAGTTTTTCTCTCTTCCAGAGCAGACGTCGGACTTCTATTCAGGATGTAAGCGGCGGTAAGGATAGCTTCACCCCACATCGCTCTTGGCAAACCAGCATCTTGCAGCATGGAACGAGATTTATCCAGCAACGTGCGATTTAATCGTTCCGCCACCCCGTTCTGCTGCGGAGTGTACGGAACGGTTGTCTCCATACGGATGCCTTCATTGCGGCAATACTTCCTGAACGACTTACCAGTGTACTCCCCGTCGTTGTCGCACCGGTGCCTCGACACCCTTGTGCCGAAGAATGACGTAACCAGTGCACAGTACTGCTCGAATTTCTCCAGGACCTCATCTTTCGATTCGAGCAAATAAACCGTCGTGAAGTGGCTATAGTCGTCCATAAACGACACATAATAGCGCTTGCCATTCGGGTAAACGGCCCACACACGTCGGAGTGTATGAGTTCCAACGGACGAGACGAACGCCGCTCAACACTATCGTCAAAAGGTTGTCGAGTCTGCTTACCTGCCAAGCAAATTTCGCACAAACATTGATCGGGCCATTCCCGAATCTCCGTCGCTGTCTCGATCATACCGTCCTTCCAGAGCTTCTTCAAGTTCGCACCTCCTAGGTGACCGTATCTTCGATGCCACAACTCAAAGCTGTCGTTCTTCGATGTCATGGCACTTGCACTCGCTGGTTCCGCACCATCACGATGGTAGATATCGAGAGCGTACAGTTGACCGGTCCGTTGGCCAACGCATACAATGCGCCCGTTCTTCTCAATGGCCACTTTTCCTCCGCCAATCTTCACCGTCATCCCAATGTCCTCAAGTCGACGCACAGAGAACAAATTGCACTGCAACTCGGGCGCGTACAAAACGTTCTTCACCACCGACGGTTGCCGGTTTCCATCTACCATCATATCGACACGGATTGTGCCTGCTGATTCTGCCACGATGGTATGGCCGGATTTGGCCACAGAAATGGACACTTTGCGCTTGAGTGGGTGCATTTCCTCGAAGAGCAACTTATCTCGCACCATGTGGTCTGTCGCACCCGAATCCAAAAAAAATTCAATACGCTTGCTCGACATCGCAGTAGGCGCCGAAAAAGCACCGTTGTCCGTGGTTGCAATGAAAGAAATTTCACTCTCACACGTGGCATGCGCACCGCTGCCGTTGGATTTTCGGCTCCATTTTGATTTTGGTTTGGTGCATTTCTCACGTTGCGTGCTTCCCGCTGGCCGGAAATCGGGACATTCCGCACGTTTGTGCCCGAAACGACCACACTCAAAGCACTTGAAGCCACTTTTCTTCCCAGTGAAGGCTGACACACCTGTGGCGTCCTCCGCGTGGCTCGATTGATTTGCACGTTTTGCTGATTCATCCATCAACCGCTTTTTAACGTACTCCAGGGTTAGCTGGTCCGGTTGGATGGTCTCCAAAGCCGTAATCAAGGCATCATACGACTTCGGCAACGAAAGCAAAAGCTGGCAAACCACGTCTTCCTCTTCAATTTTTACTCCGGCAGCCTTAATTTCACGGAGCACTTTTTCAAATTTGAGCAGGTATAGGGTGCCGGTGCCAATGGTTGTAATGTACCAGTAGATTGGACTATGGAATAAAACGTACATTTTTCGATAAAAACGACATGTGCTATTTTTGGTGGATAGAACGCCTCTAGTTTAGTCGATTTGCTAAATTTCAGCTTTTTATTTTATCAAAAAGTCATATATATAATTAAGTTTACGCAAAAAAATTGCTCCCTTGCACCAATAGTTGCCGTCGTGTTCCATTAGTGGATCAACTGATGGAAGCCGTTTTTAAAATGGATGTATAAAAATGAAGAAATGTCCCAGAGATGATCTTTTTGCTCCATTCGAAAGATATAAGTTACTGTTCCGAGGGAAAAATTTTAAACCTATGTTAAAATTTACCATTTTGTTTAAAATTCATTGTATTATTCCCGAACGTCTACTACTGGAGCACTAGCGCAACTACTGGAACACGTGTACCAATAGTGGCTCAAGCAATTTTATGTTAAAAAATAAGTTTTATCACTCTTTTTATATTTTTCCCATATAGTAGAGGTTGAAATCTTTCTGTTGACGCCAAAAGATCTCTGTAAAGGCTTTTCGTTATTTTGTTATGATTTTTTATAGCTTAGGTAGTCTACTAATGGCACCGGTACCCTACATTAACGTTTTCTCCTTCTCTCAAACGCAACTCCTGGAACTGCTTCTTCAGGAAAAGCTTCCCGGCGATTCCGACACGCTCGAATGCGTTCTTCAAAGCGTCCCACGCTTCTTTCGCCGTCCTTTTGTCCTTCACGTAATCAAGTTGGTCCTCTGCTATTCGGTGGATGAGTAAATTTTTGCACTTCCGGTCCCTGGCCATGCGTTCTTCGAGGTTCTTCTTCTTCTCCGCCCTGACAGCAGCCGTGTCCTCCGGGAGATCCCTCGCGTACTCCTCGTCCTCGATGGCGTTCTCCAGACAGTCCAACAAATTTTTGTCCTCCATCAGAACCTCAATTCGGAATTTCCAGTTTCCGAAATTGGTTCCATCGAATAGCCACAACTTTTCTTCACCCATTTTTCGCGTCGCAAACACTACTTTTTCCGCGCTGGGCCGATAACCTAATAAAATAGGCAGAGCTACACGTGAACACGTCTTTATTGGGTGAGAACGTCGGCAAAAGGGACAGAATTTTATTTGAAAATTTCTTAGCCTACTACGTTTGAATTCAAACTATATCTAGTTAGGTTGCTAATGGCAACGTGATCGGTTGCACGCTCAACAAAAGTTCGCTGGCTAAAACACAAAATATCGATCCTTTTATGACAGGCATACCTTACACCAGCCGTAAACTTAAGTTTAACGAAAAATACACAGTAAATTTTCATCAAAAAATTGCCCAAAACCGAGTTAATTGTAATATACTTAAAAATACCAGTTTTTCGCAAAACTAAGCGGAAATGTAAAATTTTGGTGACAATTTTCACACGATCAGACAAATTTAACTAAATTTGAAGATAATATGTGGATTTTAGGCAATTTGCAATTTTTTCCGTGATTTTATACATGGGTCGAACTTTTGCCCCGCTGATTCGAACTTTTGCCCCACTATGGGCCAAAAATTGTTTCCAAGCATTTATGCAAAAACTAAAACACCTCAAAGCAACTTTATGATAGGCCTAGAAACGCCCTTACATAAAATATTGAAAAAGATTTTATCTTCAATTGGTTCCATTCAACGAAAGTTTGACCAAAAATTACAATATTCACGTCTAAAAACAACAAATAGCCATAACTTTTCCTAATTTCAATCGATTTTTATGATATTTGGAGTGAAAGTCTCTTACTTGAATAGCATTCAAACCACCATGACGTTTATAAGATTTGTTTTGAATTGAGCTAGAAATCTTATAAAGAAACTCTTACCCCACTCGAACTTTTGCCCCACTTTACTCTAATGATTGGAAAGTCGGCAACTATCCTGGAAATACGCTGGCCCAATACCAGAGAACGTGAATTCCGAGCGGTGGATCCCATCGCCAACAATTGATTCAAGTAGCACACATCTCCTACAGCGGCGGCGGAAGCAGATGAATCGAGTTATTCGGAGCAAACCGAAAAACGATCGAATCTGTGTGTTGAGAATGAAGGGCAATTTCTTCAACTACATCCTAATCAGCGACAACGAACGATAAGCACGATGACATGAAAGATGAGTTCTATGAGAGCCTAGATAAGGCCTAAGGAGAGAGAGTGCCCAAAACAAGTTGTCAAGATGGTCATCGGCGACGTAAATGCACAGATCGGAAATGAAGACTTCTGTCAACCCGTCTTTGGAACGGAAAACCTCCATTCCGTTACCAATTATAATGCCTTGTGCCTTGCATCCTTCGCTGCAGCCAGAGGAATGGCAATCAGCAGTACCTACTTCACACGGAAGAATATCTGCGAATGCACCTGGCGACACCCGAGTGGCGATACCTGCTCCCAAGTAGGTCACATGCAGGTTGATGGGCGACATTTCTAATATCGACTCGGAACATTATCTCGTTGTGGCTTAAATTCGGACGCGGGAACCGTCACGAGTTCCAGAACTAACAGAACACTGTGCTTAAATTTTCAACGAAATCATTGACAACAACGGCGCGGGAAGTGATTGCCACTGATCAACGATGAAGACGAGGCGACTGGTTCGATGAAGAGCACCAGAGAGTCATTAATTTGAAGAATTTCGCCAGATGCCGTATGCTTATGGCCGGTACTGACAAAACAGAGAACGGTACAAGGCAAAAGACAGCAGGAAAAAAGTGTGAACCGGAACGATATGCAAAGATATGCAATGATCGAAAAGGGTACTTGCTGACTGATTAAATGGCGGTGGTTGCCAAGTGAAAGCGGCGTATAAGTGTTTAAAAAGGCTATCAGAGAGCTCAAGAACTGTAAGGCTGATGAAAGGAAGAGATACCAGTCGAGCTTCTCAATCTAAGATAATGTTTTCAAAATTATAATTTGCAGACTCACCATTTGTTTAGCTTTCGATTCGGTGAAAAGAAATGAGCTGTGGGAGCTGTGGCTGAACATGATTTTCCGGCGAAACTAATTGGGCTGATACGTGCAACGCTGGATAGTTCGAAATCATGTGTTCAGATTGGGGATGGTACACAAATTATGTCACGCTAAATTTCAACATTTTCGACCCCCTCCCCCACCTTTGTCACACTTTTTGTATGAGTCCTCCGAAAATTTTGTAAGGCTTGTCACGCTTGGCTCGACCCCCTCCCCCCCCTTGGAGCGTGACGTAATTTGTGTATGACCCCTTGCAGATGAGGTGTTAACCTCGTTTGTGACGTGTGTTAAGCAGGAAGATGCACTTTCGAATTTACTGTTCAGCATTGCACTCGAGGGTTCTATTAAGAGATCTGACAGAAAACCGGCACTATCATCACACAATCGCATATGCTCCTTGGCTTTACAGACGATATCGACCTTATTGGAATCGATCGCAGGTCAGTGAAAGAGGCCTTCGTGCGAGAGAAATACAGTAAGGATAGACCAGACCAGTACCAAAACGAAGTACAGGGTGATTACTATTTCCTATCAGTAAAATAAAGTAATCATAGAAAAAAAAAGTTTGAATGAATTTTAATTACCAGTGCCTATCCAGTTTTGGACATCTTTAATATTTTCTTCACTATACATAGATAACATATTTAATTTTTACCATAATTTCCAGTCACATGCGTTGTTTCAGACGCATTACAGTTAACATGCACGTTATTTAGAAGCATATTTTTTTTCCCTTAAATTGTCCATTACCACTCTTATGCTATTCCATAGTAAGTCTAAAAGATTGTGGTAACATGCTGTTTCAATCAGGTAAATTTTTCAATGGAGTTTAGTCAAAAATACATATCTGTGGAAAACGTGCGTGCCAGGTGTAATGCTTTCAAAACAACACATATGACTAAAAACTAAGGTAAATGAGAAAACATCTTATCTTTACTTTGTCAAAGCAAACGTTATAGATGAACAAAACAGGATGTGCACTGGAAATTCAAATTAATATATACATATTTTATCAACGATCATTTACTTTACTGACATATTACAAATAGTAATCAGCCTGTACTTGGTTGCAGGTAGATATAGAGGTAGGCCTGGTGGTGAAGGTGCTGAGGTAGTGTTTGATGGGGATGTGTTTGATGGGGATGTGTTTGAAGTTGTTAATGCATTTGTTTACTTTGGAACACTTGTGACATGTGACAACGACGTTCCCGCAAAGGGCCTTTTACGGACTACGTAACCTGTTTGGGTCCCGCAACTTGCAAACGGATACAAAATTCGCCCTGTATAAAAGATTGATTCTTTCGGTGGTCCCCTACGTGCTATTGAAAGAGGCAGACCAGAAAGCCTTCGGTGTTTTCGAGCGGAAAATGCTGTGGACAATACTCGGTGGGAAACTAGACAATTTCGTGTGGCGTAGATGCATGAATCACGAGTTGTATCAAGTGTATAAAGATGCGAATATTATCAAGCTTTTAACATACGACAGACTTCAGTGAGCTGGTCACTTGGTGCGAATGTCGGAAGAAAGAACTGTGAAAATAATATTCAGCAGGGAACCAGGTAGAGGTCGGCGACTTCGTGGAAGACCACGAATACGCTGGCTGTACGCAGTGAAAGAGGACCTGGTGACCTTAAACATTCGGGCAACTGGAGAAGTATCGCCCAAAACCGACGAAGATGGAGCTCTACAGTACACCCGACAATGGCGTGATGCTTCGCTGTAGTCATCAAGCTACAAGGTTGTAATTGAGCCTGTTTGGCTGTAGCCCCTGTACATGAACTTCAGAAAGATCATTGGTTAAGCATATAGATCTGAAGGCTTGTATTCATAAGAGAACTAGTATGATCTTACTTACTTACTTATTTGGCTTTACATCAATTATCTTGATAAAGCCTCGCCAACAATATTTCGCCAATTCCCTCGGTTCATGGCCGCTTCTCTCCATCCTCGACTGTGACCCACGCTCTCCAGGTCCTGGTGTACCTGGTCAATCCACCTAGCTCGCTGCGCCCCACGCCTTCTTGTTCTGACCGGATTCGTGGCGAACACCATCTTTACAGGGTTGTTGTCCGGCATTCTTGCAACATGCCCTGCCCAGCGTATCCTTCCAGCTTTAGCTACCTTCACGATACTGGATTCGCCGTAGAGTTGGGCGAGCTCGTGGTTCATCCTTCGCCGCCACACGCCGTTCTCCTGCACGCCGCCGAAGATCGTCCTTAGCACTCGGCGTTCGAAAACCCCAAGAGCTTGCAAGTCCTCCTCGAGCATAGTCCACGCCTCATGCCCATAGAGGACTACCGGTCTTATCAGCGTTTTGTACATCGTGCATTTGGTGCGGGGGTGAATCTTTCTTGACCGCAGTTTCTTCTGGAGCCCATAGTAGGCACGACTTCCGCTGATGATGCGCCTTCGTATTTCCCGACTAACATTGTTGTCAGCCGTCAACAAGGATCCGAGGTAGACGAACTCGTCCACCACCTCGAAGGTATATCCGTCTATCGTAACACTGCTTCCTAGGCGGGTCCTGTCGCGCTCAGTTCCGCCAACCAGCATGTACTTTGTTTTCGACGCATTCACCATTAGCCCGACTCTTGTTGCTTCGCGTTTCAGGCGGGTGAACAAATCTGCCACCGTTTCAAATTTTCTCCCAATAATATCCATGTCGTCCGCGAAGCAAACAAATTGTCCGGATCTCGTGAAAATCGTGCCTCGACTGTTAAGTCCGGCTCTCCGCATGACACCTTCAAGCGCAATATTGAACAACAGGCACGAAAGTCCGTCGCCCTGTCGTAGTCCCCGCCGAGACTCGAACGAACTGGAGTGTTCGCCCGAGATCTTCACGCAGTTTTGCACACCGTCCATCGTTGCTCTGATCAATCTTGTGAGCTTCCCGGGAAAGCTGTTCTCGTCCATGATTTTCCATAGCTCTGTGCGGTCGATACTATCGTATGCCGCCTTGAAATCGATGAACAAATGGTGCGTAGGGACCTGGTACTCACGGCATTTCTGGAGGATTTGCCGCACGGAAAAGATCTGGTCCGTTGTCGAGCGGCCGTCGATGAAACCTGCTTGATAACTTCCCACGAACTCGTTTGCTATAGGTGATAGACGACGGAAGAGAATCTGGGATAGCACTTTATAGGCGGCGTTTAGGATGGTGATTGCACGATAATTTTCACACTCCAGTTTGTCGCCCTTTTTGTAGATAGGGCATATAACGCCTTGCTTCCACTCCTCCGGTAGCTGTTCCGTTTCCCAGATTCTGACTATCAGCCGATGCAGACAAGCGGCCAACCTGTCCGGGCCCATCTTGATGAGTTCGGCTCCGATACCATCCTTGCCAGCGGCTTTGTTGTTCTTGAGCTGTTGAATGGCATCCTTAACTTCCCCCATCGTGGGAGCTGGTTGATTTCCGCTGTCCGCTGTGCTGACGTAGCCATCGCCTTCGCTGTCCTGACCTTCTGTGCCTGTGTTCTCTGCGCCATTCAGGTGTTCATCGTAGTGCTGCTTCCACCTTTCGATCACCTCGCGTCCGTCCGTCAAGATGCTCCCATCCTTATCCCGGCACATCTCAGCTCGCGGCACGAAGCCTTTGCGGGATGTGTTGAGCTTCTGATAGAACTTCCGCGTTTCTTGAGAACGGTACAGCAACTCCATCTCTTGACATTCCACCTCTTCCAGGCGGCGCCTTTTATCCCGGAATAGGCGGGTTTGCTGTTTCCGCTTCAGTCTGTATCGTTCCACGTTTTGCCGCGTACCATGCTGCAGCATTGCAGCCCGCGCTGCATTCTTCTCCTCTAAAACCTCCTGGCACTCCTCGTCGAACCAATCGTTTCTTGAGCTCCGTTCCACATATCCGACAACGCTTTCGGCAGCGTCGTTAATGGCTGCTTTGACTGTCCTCCAGCAGTCCTCAAGAGGGGCCCTATCGAGCTCGCCCTCATCCGGCAACGCTGCCTCAAGATGCTGCGCGTACGCATTGGCGACATCCGGTTGTTTCAGCCGCTCGAGATTGTACCGGGGCGGGCGTCGGTACCGTACATTGTTGATGACGGATAGTTTTGGGCGCAGTTTCACCATCACCAGGTAGTGGTCGGAGTCAATGTTGGCGCCACGATAGGTTCTGACGTCGGTTATGTCGGAGAAGTGCCGTCCATCGATCAAAACGTGGTCGATTTGCGATTCTGTCTGCTGAGGTGATCTCCAGGTGTACCGATACGGGAGGCTGGAAATAGGTGCTACGAATGGCCATGTTCTTGGAGGCGGCAAAATCTATCAGTCTTAGGCCGTTCTCGTTCGTCAGCCGGTGGGCGCTGAACTTTCCAATCGTCGGTCTGAACTCCTCCTCCTGGCCAACCTGAGCGTTCAAATCTCCTATGATGATCTTGACGTCGTGGCTTGGGCAGCGGTCGTACTCGCGTTCGAGCTGCGCGTAAAATGCGTCCTTGTCATCATCAGTGCTTCCGGAGTGTGGGCTATGCACGTTGATTATGCTGAAGTTAAAGAATCGGCCTTTGATTCTTAACTTGCACATTCGTTCATTGATCGGCCACCACCCGATCACACGCCTTTGCATATCACCCATCACTATGAAAGCTGTTCCCAGCTCGCGTGTGTTGCCGCAGCTCTGGTAGATGGTATGATTACTTCTAAACGTTCACACCAATGCTCCTGTCCAGCACACCTCCTGCAGCGCTACGATGTCGAAACCGCGGGTCTTCAGTACATCGGAGAGTATGCGAGTACTTCCAATGAAGTTGAGAGATTTGCAGTTCCACGTACCGAGTTTCCAATCGCTAGTCCATTTTCGTCGCTGTGGTCTTTGCCGATTGTTCCGGTCCGTGTTCTCTCGTTGACGTTCCTGTGCTGATGTGTTTTTACGGTTGGCTTGCAGGGCCTGACACCAACCCCCTAGATTTCCGGAGGACCATTCCCCCTAAATGTTCGGAGGGCCATAGTGCGCAGTTTAGCTTAGAGTCCTTCTCTGGCACTCGGACGATGATCAGCCGCCCCTGACATGGGGAACAGACGCTGTTGTGAGCCGCTCCTAACGTGGAGTACAGACGCTCCAGGTTTGCAAAAGCAAACCCCCCCTTCCCTGTCAGCATACGACCAAAGTTCCCACCGGGGGTTGGTTACCCGATCTTCCCCAAGGTTACTCGTACCCCGGCCAGTACCACGAGGAGGTAGGGATAGGAGTTGCTGGGCAAGAGGCTAAGGACCGCACAAAGGGGTCTATTTTATTCCTGCAGGTACGCGAGGTACCAATGGTACGCCATGCCCAGCCATTTACCGCGCCTAGTATGATCTTAAACTTTGTGATTATTCATGTACCGTCAAGCTACCATTCATTGTGCATTTAAGAAAAAATGAACTTCAAAAACTTACATAACTTTTCCAAATAATTTTAAGCGTACTAGAATACCACTACGTAGCGTGCAATTATATAATAGTTCAGGGAAAAATCTAAAACTAATGATAGATAACAAAAATTTACTCAAAAATTATGTTTGAAAATGACATGTTAAGGTCGCCTCGTACCGTTCTATGTCACCATTTACCGTGCACACTAGTGCACCATTCACCGTGCGTATAGTTTTCGCCATGATTTAATTTTGTATCTTGAAGAAACGTTGTGGATGGAGCAACTATGTTGCTAGTAGAGTCCGCAATCATTTTTAAGAGTATTTAAATCTTCATTTACGATAAAAACCATAAAAAGTTTAAAAATTGCTAAAAAATTATGTTTTTATCAAAATCGTTATAGAAGGTTTGACTGTATTGTCCAAACCATTCCACATTCACTCAAAAACTAAATATGAAGTGGTTTAATGACGACATAACAATAAATCTAATATTAGCGAATAATTTCATGCCTTTTACACTAATGCACGGTAATAGGAACCATATATATTGAAAAGGAACCATTCACCGTGCATTTAGGTTTTGACTGAAACACAATAAAAAATTCTAATTTGCATGAAATCTCATTGCTCATATGATGAAATACATCTTACTAGAAGTATCCACTGTGACAACTTGTTGAAATTTTGAAAAATTTCATGCTCTATCGTTAAAGATAAAAATGAGAATTTTTGGTGTTCCTACTAAGAGTGTTGAGAAATCTCATTATCAAACAGAATTCACATGATTTTGACTACATAAATTAGGGTTTTCAAAATGCTTCGTGACTAAAACTACTTCATTTCATCAGTTTTATCTTATTTTGCTGACAAAGGAATAATTTGTGAAAATTGTATGAATATTCTGTAGGAAATTGTATATGTGCACGGTGAATGGAGGCCGCACGGTGACTGGTGACTCAACGATAGATCATAGTTGTTTGATTCTGCGTAAATTAACCTCCCGTTGATTACACTGCGGAACACGTTTTTGTCTCAAGCACCAAAATTCCGCTATTTACTAGAGTTAGATTGCTAAATTCATTGCCGTTTTCAAAAATATCATAGCACGTCCATTTTTTTAGATATTGACTGTTGAAAATGCAATATTTGACTATTTCAGCCAACTTGCATACAAGTTTGCCAGCTTGTAAGGTAATATATTCGTAAAATTTGCCACAGAATTCAAACTTCATGTGTAGAATAGTGGCCCAAATAGCCGTAGCGGAAAACGCGCAGCTATTCAGCAAGACCAAGCTGAGGGTCGTGGGTTCGAATCCCACCGGTCGAGGATCTTTTCGGGTTGGAAATTTTCTCGACTTCCTACGGCATAGAGCATCTTCGTTCCTGCCACACGATATATGCATGCAAAAATGGTCCTTGGGGTAGTATGCTCTCAGTTAATAACTGTGGAAGTGCTTATAAGAAGCTGAGAAGCAGGCTCTGTCCCAGTGGGAACGTAACGCCAGGAAGAAGAAGAAGAAAAAGTGTAGAACAGTTATTATCAACAAAATTCATAATACTTTCGATGTCCAAAACTTATTTTTGATGGTCTCGAAAAGTATAGCATTTTGCCATATAAAAGAAACGAAGAATATTGTATAGACTGCAAGTATGTTCAAAAAATTGATTTAATCTTAATTAAATCGCACAATATCAACCAAATTATATCTGAAATGAAAGTTTAAGTCATATATTGCATGCTTGGAAGATTGGATCACAAATAAAATCATACTCAAAATTTCATGTGAACATAAATGATAACTGTCTTTTATACAATTTTGGCAACCTGTAGCTAAAAATTGTGACGCGCTGGAACATTTCTGAGAACGGCATTAGATTCAGCAACTCAGAATCTAATAGAGACACATAATTTGATCCTTGAGACACGCAAAAATGTCCTTTTTTGTTACGATATGTTATTTGTTACCTCTTGATTCTTAGTATTGGCATAAACAGAATAACGTAATATGAAGCTTCAGTCTATCACATATCTGAAACATACATTAATTAGAACCGACTTTGAATGTCTACTTAGCACATTGCCTAGAACATGATCGTTGTTCGTTACAAAACTTTTTTTATGAATCAAGTTCTTTCCCACTACGACGCCGCAGTCAGCTGCGTGGAATGATTAATTTCCATTCTAATGACTTATTTGTTTACACGCACCGCTGGCACCATCTGGCGCACGCAAATATCTCTAATCCAGTTTATGGGTTTGATCGATTTTGCTACACACTCTCTCGAAGTGATCTTACTTGTGGCAGATCAAGGCGGCAAAATTGATGAATTGAGCCAACTCTGTATTAAGCTTAGGGTCGATGTACCAACAGCCGATCAGCTTAGTATGAATATTGGTATAGAATTGAATAATAGAGCCAGTGGCTTTGTTTACATTTTATCTGTAAGTTTTATATCTTGGTTTTGACAGAAAAAAGATGAAAACTACGAAAATTTTTTTTTTAGTTTAATAGATAATAGTGTATCATAGTAGTTTTACAATAAAAACAATAGTGCTACTTAAGATGCAAAGGTGCTCATATTAATCAAAACTATTTCGATCATGTTATGACAAAACCAACCTGTAAATCAATGGTATTTAGATAAATAGCTTTTGATCTTCATAGCAAAACATATTTTGCTATAATTTATAGCTAAATATCCGTAAAAGCCACTAGTGCGACCAAAGTAGACTGTCTACTAAACGAACTCCCACCCTAAGAGGTAAGCCTTCCATATCTGGTCGGTATCAATCGACGACCACGCATTTTTCTCCACTTTAAGATCTATGTTTGCAGAAGCTGCCGCTAGTTAGGGTAAATCAACCGTCCGACAGGCATTGCATTACATTACATTTGGTGTCCCCCTGCATTGGATTGTCCCCGCGAGGCTCCCATTTTGTGGCCAGGTGATTACGATGTAAATTGCTCGCCAATAAGCACCCATTCAGCTTCACAGACAGAGCAGCTCGAGAACGACAAACCCTTTCCGAGGGCCGCGAGCTGATCAATGAAATGTCGTCGTCTTGGTCACGATGGTTGAGCTTGGCATGTGGAATGAGTTGTACAGTGGCACAGGTGGCATGAAATGTTTCGTCATCAAACGCCTCTATCGACAGCATCATGTTTTTGCCACAAGAAAAAATAATTGCAACCCTTATTTTGTTTTTCGATATATTTGCACGATTTTTCTCAAAAAAAAAACTCTATTGTTTTTGGAATCTATGTTGATTTGTATAATTGGTCATCTTGTTCCGGAAATAATACAAAATTTTTTGAGGCACCGACACGTAATCATAACCCTCATAGATATCTCAGGCTAATAATACTTTCGATTGATCGCCTGTCAAACAATATTTTGATGGGATTTCGTTGTGAAAAATAAAGGAAATTTGTGAAACCATTTCTAAGTAACAAGCATTCATATTTCTCTTTCGTTATATGGCATTGCAAAACCAATCGTGTCCGGTTCGTGTTGTGCGAAAGTGTTTAGTCGAGGATACAGTCACCCCACAGTTATGGATCAACTAAGGGTCATTTTTTAGAACAAAATGTGATTAAAAATCATGGTGATGCTTTACAGAACAAAATTACCTCCCTGGCACTGCAGAATATAGTTGTTTCTGCGAATACACCTCAAAACTCTCGGTTATTTACCAAAAAGTATCGATTTCGCTGGAAATTTCAAACGATGTCGACCCCACAGATGTGGATCAGTGGAGGAAGAGGATCCGTATTATGGATCAAATCGACTCATATTATGGATCAAAGCACTATAACAGCAATTTATCTGCGAGGTAAACGAATGGTGTGCTAGTGAAAGCATACGTTTTGGCGTTTATTTCGGAAGCGTCTTATCTTTGATTCATAACTGTGGTATGGGTTTCAATGCCCCACAGTTATGAATCAACGCTTCTGGTAATACGGTTGACATTTTGTTTCCTACGGACGAAAAAAATATGCTTAAGCATATTACAATTGATTGCAATGTTGTACAGATTTATGGTTCACGTACGTAAAATGCGTTCAGCGTAATTGCAACTCTATTTGATGAGATATCTGCGTTTTAATCCAACTTTGATCCATATCTGTGTGCTATCCATAACTGTGGGGTGACTGTACATTACCAACTGGTGAGCTCGTTTCATACTTAAAATAATGCATTTTTGTCGTGGCAACGTTACATTCGTGTAATTTTCAAACAAAATTAGAATGGGCCGTCTCTAAAAGTATTTGCATAAACTCTTATTTCTGTTCCATATAATTTGAATATAATCTTTCGTTTTGCGTCATTAGTATCAATAATTGCGAGACAAAAAGTTTCAAGTAAAAGTCGATTTTTTCTTTCGTATCCGGATCGCATCATCGACTAACCTAAGGTGACTCTCAGATCTTTTTCTTTCCTCACTAATCAACATCCTTCTCGTGGTGATGGTGGAAATGCTGAGGTATTCTCGGTCTCTAGAAGCAACAATCATCACACACTAACATTCCTTCCCCATTCCAGCTGGCTGTAAAGACTTGGCGGGTATTGCTAATGATCAATAATATGAAAATTGCTAAAATGTGCACATCGAGAATAAGCGAAAAGTCCATTGGCATCCCTGCTAACAGCGTTTACTTATATATTCGTTTTGCTAAACTGATTGATGAAAGATAAGTTATTCAAGTTAATTAATTAAGATAAGTTATATAAGTCTTGGATGCGACCCGTACTATCAACATTACCCGCATTTTCAAATATACCCCGTTTCACAGTACTTAATCATCAATTCAGGTGGTGTGAAACAAGCAAAAATATGTATATCGTATATATTATCCTAATTTGTATGGAGAATAGTCCTATAGTACCACTGTGCGCAGTGTTCTGTTTGTCGGTCTGTGATCTGTCTAGTCATCGCGGCAATTTATGCGGCGTCTACAACACGAGTCACGTGTAACGGTACGCTGCGTAAAGACACCTGACTTGCTTGCGAGGACTGATGAGGCCGAGTTGAGAGTTGTACACGGCCACGCACACGTTAAACTAGTTCTACGCTTGAAGCTTTCGCGGCTCGATGTCGAGACCAGTGTTGTGAGCATGAGAGAGCAGAAGGAGGGATGTCATCCATTGAGAAATCAAAATCTGAGCTTTATAGCAAGAATACTTTCGCCATCCGGAACATAAGTAGTTGGAACCTAGGTTGGAACAATTTTCTGGATCCAGCTCTTGATACTACTCTTCAATCGTAACAAAGTGATAACAACGAATTATTAGGGTGGTTCAAAAAACCATGTTTGCTCTACACCGCTTATTCGATTCTACATAAAATAGGGGGGGGGGGGGCGGGGAGGTTGGGTGGCGGTTGTGGTTAGTGTCCTCCCAAAATTTGAGTTTATAATTATATCTGTTTCGTCCAGGTTTGACAGGCCCTACGTTGTGTTTAACTTTTTGGTCCCGAAGGGGCAGACGAATAACGAGACGAACTTTTTCTATTACCGTAATCCTGGGTTACATTGATCGTAATGACTAGGGACAATGGAAATTCGCGGCAAAATTCTTGAAATTTCGCGTGTAACCAAGGCGATACATTCAAAATTTCGCGGCTTTGTCGCGATCCCATATTTTTTGCCATATTTTACACACAAATACACATTTTCAGTGAAATTGCCTTGAAATGTGCAAATGTCGTGGAATTTAATTAAATATAGCTTCCATTTTACAAATTAAGATTGTAAGTTTGATATTAGAGTGGTAATGCAAAATTTAAAAAGAAAGTAGCAAGTCAGAAAGACGTCCAAGTAAAAACTAAACGGTTATAACATGTTTCATGGAACTTCGACGTCAAGATGAATAAACCATTTTCCTAAGTAAAAAACTGGATTACACTGTGATTTTCATATGAATTCTTCAATTTTAAGCAAATTCGCGGCATTTCGCGAGTTTTCTTAAATTTCGCGGCAAAGGCCAGAATTCGCGGATTTCGCGGCTACCGCGAAATCGCGAATTTCCATTGTCCCTAGTAATGACCCTCCTCATAAAAAGTTTGGATCAACATTTATCAATAAAATATTTTTAATGCATGAATGGTGATTCTCTTCCTTCTATTCGTGAGCTAATAAACAAAAAGGTTTTCGCGAAAATTAAGTTATGTTCATGCGTAAATTTTTCAACTTTTAGAAACTATGACTTTCATGATTATGGATGACACGGTCAAATAATCATGTCTCACATGAGTTTTGAAAACAAAATGAATAAGAGAAATACGGTCTTTACTAAAAATGACATCGCCGAAAACGATTCCGTTGTCAAAACATTCGTAAATATTTTCAGTTAAGTATAATTTACAAATTACTATGAAGAATGCTGAATTTACTTAGAAAATTGCCTACCTTTAGGCGTATTCCACAATTCAAGGTGTTTTTAATTTTGAAATAACTTAAAAAGTAGATGATTTGTAAGACTTTGGCCTTCATATTCGGCTTCAGGGACCACAATTTGAATAAGTAATGATATTTTCAATATTACCGAACGGTGTTTTCATGGATGATCAATGTTACTTCAAAAAATCACCTAAAACATTTTTTTATACATGCTTAAAACTTTCAGAAAACAAAATACAGTATATAGACACGAGCAGTGCGTAGCAGTACTTGTTTTAAAAATATAAAACTTGCAACATATGCATTTTTAAATGAAATTTTTAGGAAACATCAGAAAAAATGATCAATGTTACCCCGGATTACGGTACCTTTCCCATTTCAGTTCAAAATCCTTCTGCTATTCATGATTTCAATTTAACAAATTTCTATATTAATAACTACAATTCATTTAGAATAAAAAAAATCATCATCTATTTTCTTCTTCTTCAATCTTGAAGATCTTTAGAATTCGGGTTGAATATGTAGTCGATACATGCTAAGATTGTAATATTCTTGGATGCAATTCACGTGATGTTGGTAACGGCTGGGGACTTGGAGAGAAGTCTCTGAATGCTTCTTCACTTTCATCGTTCAGGTCTCTAAACTTCCTCTTTGTTGCTCTAATGCTGCTTGACTGACTATTCTCGTTACTCTATCCCGGCAGCTGGAACGTAATCTTACGTATTCGTCTTATCTGATTCCGAAGTTTCACCTGCCCCTTATGGGCTGAGACCATGGGCGTAAATAGCCATCAGACTTGAGGGGGGCCACGGCCCCTTCTCATGAGAGATAAAAGTCGTAAAGGATTTAGATAACTTAACAATGCTTGTTTCGATAATATTTGTGAACCGATTATAGTGGCGCACTTTCATACAGAGGTAGAGTACAGAGGAACCTATAAATTGTCTAGAACCGACTGATCAACTTTCTTATATACCAAATGTCACTTTTATGGAAAAATAGTAAAAATTTATTTAAAAATCTATGTTTTCGTTTTATATTGCTAAGATGACGTATTCAACCCAATCATATAGATCTCGAATAGAATACAAGGATTTATAAGCAGATTATAATCAAGATTTACCTTTCCATTTCGATTTGAACTAGATGTTTGCAAAGTTATAAAACAAGATAAAGATTTAAATGTCTCACCCAAGCCTTTGAAGAAAAAAATGCTTGCTAGTTTGAAAATATGGATTATTGTTGCTCAGCATTTCTGTAGCAAATGATTCATCTCTCTAAACATCCCGAAACCAAAATTTATACATAGAATTGAATAATACCTTTTTTGTTAGAAACTTTAAATCCTTAAGCTGCTTGACTACCATCATATTGAAGGATTGAAGTTTTTTTTTGTATTCAAATAAAGCTGTCGTCAGCAAATTCGTACGATAACAGTTGTTTGAGATGGACGGTATTTTGCTCATAGATTTATTAATATCCAATCATAGTAAGGCAGAGCAAAAGTTTGACCTTAGTGGTATAATCAAAAATTTTATAAAAACAATAGCAGTTGAAAATAAATACCATACAGTGAACCTTCAACATATTTGCTATAATTTCGCTGATTATCTTAAACAAACTTTTGCCCCATCGGTGGGGCTCGACACTTTAACGATAGACATACTTTATATAAACTTATGTTCACAGATAAATACACTCTAATTTATCATCAAAAAGTTGCCCAAAGCCCAAAAAAACGTTTTTCGCAAAACTAGGTAAAAATGTGAAATGTTGGTGACTTTTTTCGCACGTTCAGGCAAATTTCGCTAAACTTGAAGGTAATATGTGAATTTGGGGTAATTTGTAAATTTCTCTGCTAGATTATATGTGTCGAACTTTTGGCCCGCTGATTTGAACTTTTGCCACACTATGGGCCAAACATTTATTCCAAGCAATTATGTAGTAACTAATACACCTCAAAGCATCCTTATGATGCATAAAAACACCCTTACATATAAAATCAAAGAAGATTTTATCCTTATTTATTTCCATGCAATGAAAGTTTGATCAAAAACTATAATGTTTACGTCAAAAAACAACCAATAACCATTATTTTTCCAATTCTCAATCGATTCTTATGATATTTGAAGTGAAAGTCTCTTACTTGAACACTATGTCATTTATAAGATTTGAGAAAGAAATCCTAAATATTTGATATCTTATCATTAATCTAGAAACAAGTTTTATCTATTTTTCTTACAAATAACGCAACGTCTTCTAATTACAGAAATTTTACATGAATGCATATATATTAATAACGAAAAAAAAAAAACATTTTTGAACCGAATTGATGTGGTGACGGACCTGGTGTAGAACACACGTCGAGAACCTGGGATCGCATCCCATTCTGGAGGTAGTCACTTATGACTCAAAAAGTAATAGTGACGACTTTATTTGGAAGGGAAGTGAACAAAGCCAAACAAAAAGAATTGATGTAATGTCCATATAAACTACGTAAGACGCCTAAAAATTGGCACAAGAAAAAAAAAAATAAAAAAAAAAATCATATTTTAAACACTTATAGAAGAATTGAATGCGTGTCTTAAAACAATCTTCAGCATGGTTTTACGTTTATTTTACAGAAACATATAGTAACATGGTTTTATTATCTTTTCAATCTAAAAACTTCAGGAAATTGGTGTCAAAATAACATTGAAAAAAAAAAAAAAAATTGTTGCGACATATACGATTTTACACGGTTCGATGTGGTTTTTTGTACGAATCCGCCACTATCTTACTATATGTAAAGGAATTTCAATGTTCACAGCTGTCACATTTGAATGCAACTGCTTCACTGTCGTCTACTTTCTAGCAGTTTATATCTGTTCCCGACGTCTCGGAGTCAAATGTATCGAATAGCTCATAAATTTGAATATGAAACATTTAAAAGTTCACGAAAAATGTATACAAACAAAAGTGCGTTTACTGCACCATTGTTTATTTTCGAGATTTTTTTGTAAAACTTTACCATAACTGTCATACACAAACATTTCCCAGTAACAACGACTCGTTCTAGATAACTGATCACAAAATATCGCAGCTTGTTTTTAAATATGAAAAGACTTCGGTTTTATAATTAATAATACCACTACAAATGGATCAAGCCAGTTCTTCTTATTCTAAAACATGCTTCAATGATTTTCAATATCGGGAAAGGCAAAAAAGAAACAGTATGTGACGTTTTAAAATTACATATTGCTATTGCCTGTCAAACAATGATCATCCATAAATTTATATATATTCAAAATGCATTTAATGCATCTAGTATCATAAGTGTTTGATGCTAAAAACTAGTTTCAACTGTATTGTCATTTCTTCTCCATTTTTTTCGGGGGGGCCAAGCCCATGGTTCGGGGGGGCCAGGCCCCCCCTGGCCCCTCCCTATTTACGCCAATGGCCTTTGAAAAAAAATAACGCTTGCTAGTTTGAAAATATGGATTATTGTTGCTCAGAATTTCTGTAGCGAACGATTCATTTCTCTAAACCTCACGAAACCAAAATTTGAACATAGGATTGAATAATACCTTTTTAGAGTTAAAAACTTTAAAACCTAAAGCTGCTTGGCTAACATCATATTGAAGAATTGAAAGGTTTTTTTGTATTCAAATAAAGCCTTTGTCAGCAAATTCGTACGATAACAGTTGTTTGAAGAAAGCAGGATGGAAAACAATAGCAGTTGCCACACTATGGGCCAAAAATTGATTCCAAGCAATTATGTAGCAATCAATACACCTCCAAGCATCATTATGATGCCTAAAAACGGCCTTACATAAATGATAAAAGAAGATTTTATCCTTATTCATTTCCATGCAATGAAAGTTTGACCAAAAATTTTATTTTTCACGTTAAAAAACAACAAATAGCCATAATATTTCCAAATCTCAATCTATTTTTGAACACTATGGTTTTTATAAGCTTTGATTTGAATCGAGCTAGAAATCTTAAAAACAAAATCTTGTCTCACTCGCACTTTTGTCCCAGTCTCTCTAGTAATGTTTAATTTTGGGCTACTAAAAATCTAAAAATAAATCCGGCCGGTCTTAAAATATAAATGTACGACTGAGAAATACATATTGACTAAAAATCGTGAGCTCATGCTTGGAAAACAATAAGTTTTCATACAATAGATTGACATAGATGTTAGTAAAGGTCGTCTAACAAAAGGCTGCTTCATTGGACTTGATAAAATAAGCATACTGAGCCAAGACAAATTTAAGAATGTATTTTGATTTTACACGTATAAAATTCTAATGTTAGTTTCACTTAAAGAAAAGAGATTGCAATTAGGCTTTCTAGATTTGTTCATACTTGCAATAAAAACATATAAAAAACAATGTAGTACATCATCGATATCTCCTCATTATTCTAGAAACAAGTTTTTTCTATTTTTCTTACAAATAACAGAAATTGTACATGAATGCATATATATTTAAAACGAAAAAAAATCTCTGAACCGAATTGATGTGGGGACGGACCTAGTGTAGTCTAACCGCTAACCGTACACACCGAGGACCTGGGATCGAAGCCCATCCCGGTGATAGTCACTTATGACTAAAAAAGTTATAGTGGTGACTTCATTTGGAAGGGAAGTAAAGCTGTTGGTTTCGAGATGAACTAGCCCAGGGTTAAAAATCTCGTTTACAAAGACAAAAAAAGAATTGAAATAATTTCCATATAACCTACGTAAGACGCCAACAAATGTTGCGTAAGAAAAAATAATACAAAAGTCATATTATAAACACTTATAGAAAAATTAAAAGCGTGTCTAAAAACAATCTTCATTATGAACTAGGTTTTACGCTTGTTCTACAGAAACAAATAAAGCCTAGATCATTTAGAAATGGGGCACTTCATTTTAGCGATAGCAGCGCAACCAGTGGTCGGATATGCAAGTTTTTTATACCGTTTTGTTGTTTGTAAACAGTATTGTTCGGTCTATTTTTTTTACAGCTCGAAACTAACGTGGTTCGAAGATATTCGCCATGCAAGAAGAGAAAAGGAAAAAAATTGTGCACAGTTACCAGCAAAATCCATCTGCGCCAACTCGGGAGTTTGCGAAACTGCTGGATTATCCCAAAAGTACCGTGGCGCGAGTGATAAAAAAGTTCAAGGAAACTCTAACAACTGCTCACAAGGTGCAAGTTAAGCGTCGGAGTGGAACCGTTGATCGCCAGCTGCAGGTGAAGGTTTTTCGGATGATCAAGAGTAATCCCAACATCTCGGATTACGACTTGGCGAAAAAACTGAATGCCGACCGTTGTACCGTGCGGCGAATCCGTCTCCGAGGAGGCTATAAATGTTACAAGGCAAGTAAACAGCCTAACCGAAGTTTTAAACAGCAAACAGTGGCCAGAACTCGGGCCCGTAAGTTGTACGACCAAGTACTGACGAAACTCGATGGATGTCTTTTGATCGATGATGAAACATACGTGAAAGCCGATTTTCAACAAGGCTCAAGTTCTACAAGGCCCCTGCTCGTGGCAAAGTTCTTGCACGATTCAAGTTTGTTTTCGCGGATAAGTTCGCAAAAAAGTTCATGATTTGGCAAGGTATTTGTTCCTGTGGGAAGAAAACCAGTGTTTTTGTAACAGATAAAACAATGTACTCGGAAGTGTACAAGAGGGAGTGCCTCCAGAAACGGCCCCCCCCTGGCCCCTCCCTATTTACGCCAATGATAATGATTGAATTTGGCACCGCTAAAAAGTCAAATTCGTGAACTCGTGTATTGGTCCATAGCCACCAAAACTATTATCCAAGTTATGATGCCTATGGACCGATGCACGAGTTCACGATTTGACGTTTGAGCGGTGCCTCGTTATTTACGTGGCCATGGCAACGAGTGAATTCGGCACCGCTCAAACGTCAAATTAGTGAACTCGTGCACTGATCCATGCTCTGGCGTTGCTTATCAACCAGCTTGTCCGAAACGCTACTCTACGTACCAAATCCGTTGTTCTTAAACTGAACGATCGAAAACAGCCAAACAATGCATGAATTCACTGTTTTGACGTTTGAGCGGTGCCGAATTTGCTCGTTACCATGGGTACATAAATAACACACACCGCCCAAACGTCAGAGTCAACTCATGCAGTGGTCCATGCACCAACCACCGAACGCGCCACTGACTACACTGTCGAGACTTGCCGATTACTACACAGCCAACTTTATTTGGTCGGGGTTCTGCTAAATCGCACCAAGTGCCAAAACCATTATTTTGAGATAATTTAACTTTGATTATCTATTTCAATAGAAATTACTTTGAATCAAGGCCCTCACGCGTTCATAGATTCGAAGCAATTATGATAAAGATAAAAAAAATGTGACGGTCGAAGAAAACCATGAATTTGATCTGCCAGAGCGTACCAAGTTACTCGTTTTCAGCTGAACAAGTTCACGATTCTTTACGTGAAGTAGATACCAGGAATGGCGTAGAATTCATCATTCCCGCTGTACATGGAACTGCTTGTGCTCTATAGTTCAAAAATATGCACAAAAGCAGGAAGTTTATTGATTTTTATGACTGTCACGTAAAAAAATAGTGGTGATTGGGCGTGCTACCTCTCGGTCATTTCGAACTGTTGATTAGAGAGCAAGAAACTCGAAACAACTTATGCGCACTCTTCTCAAAGAGGCTTCAGGGTCAAAATGTAATTTTCTGAACAGTTAAAGCGCCCCAAGTGCTCCCAAATTATTCAAACAATATTGAATTATCGTTCTTGTTATTTAATTATGGCTCCTGCATGGATCCATTAACATATTATATACAAAGCAAAGGGAAGCGTTTAGCGCATCCACGGTGCTCCCCTGACCGTTATTATCAGAAAAAAATCTCCATCGAATCTGTGCTCACCAGTCGATTTCTATAGCTAAGCTGCATGATTGACACGGGGAAAGTTCTCGAAAATTGCAATATGAAGCCCATAAAATAACTGCACACGTGGTGATCGATCATTGCCATAGTCTGTTCAAATGGTGATAAACTGATGTTGCGGAATGAAATTGTTGCAACGAGAATAGGAGATGACAATGTCTTTGTTGCTGCTTGTTGGGTGACCAATAATTCACTGTCTAAAACTCTTCGCTTATTTATACGACGCACTTCCTCCTTTTGGGATAAACTTTACAGTAATATCACGCCAAGATCTGGAAATATACCCGGTAGCAAAACTGCTTCCAAGTAGCTTTTTCAAAACATGTTTCATAAACTCAAATCCCTTTTGGAGCAGAACAGGATAAATCCCATCCGCTCCTGGAGATTTGAAAGGAGCAAAACTATTAAGTGCTCATTGAATCGATTCAGTAGTTACGATATTGCGACCCAGAGACTAGTAACTACATGGAAAGACATTTGGTTCACCCTTAGATGCTATGTACACACATCCGGGGTAGTGTGAATTGAAGAAACAGTCTAAAACTTCTTCATCAGAAATAGTCAAGTTACCATTACATAAGCGAATTTCGTTCACTTCAAAATCCTTATATTTTGGTTTTTCCAGCCGGATCGTTCAGCAGGACGAAGAGCCTTCTTGTATGCCTTGTGAGCCGACTTGAGCGACTCTGATCCAGCTAAACGGCGTCTGTTCCAACTCCTTCTACATTGTTTCCTGAGTCTAGTCAGATCGGAATTCCACCATGGGGTCCCTCTTGTAGTCTTCACAGACCGCAGAGGACATGCACAGCTAAAAATATGTTGTAAATTACAGTTAATTTTCATGCACACATTTGGAGCATCAAAATAAACTGAAATGTCAACGCCAAATCGCTTATTTTTCAATCGAATGCATTTTAAATTTACACGACCATGTAACATTCAAGCATCTTTAGTTGAACATTAAACGTGATGTTGTAACAATAGATGAATTTGATTTACTTTTACTATATTCTTCTGTTTACGCTACATTGAAAATTAAATATTTTTATCTGTGTGCTTCTTCAAAAGCTTCCATAATGTAGGTTGTTGTAGTATCAACGGCATCGTCCAAATTACTTGGATTTTCAATGGATGGAGAATATCCACGAAATTTGGTTGCAATCAATTCAAAATCGAGTTCCCTGTTTGTAGACCGGGGATTCCTGAAACGCAAAGTCTGCGCAATTACATTTGAATGTTCAGAGAAGATGTAGCGATGATCAGATAACAATTCCTCATCTGATACATGCCAATTCGGTCAACACGTGACTGATTCTGGTCGAGCAGAGTATTATGTTCCACCAGACTCTCAAATTAATAGCTGAGCTGCCCCAGATGATGTGATGAGCATATTTGCATCACTGCTCACAATCAACGGAATGCCTTTTCCAACACCGTGTACAACAACTCGTTTGACATCATCCGTTAGGGATGGTTCATCATGTGGTAAACAAACCGAACTAAAGGCTATTGAAATCACTGACAGAAACATCAATTGTGATAGTATATAGGGTGCAGAGCTACTTGGACACTTCCATGATTCTCTTTGGCATGGGGTGATTCTCTCGACCGAATTGTCTTAAGATTTTCAACCAGAAGCACTTCAATACGACGCATATTATGGCCAAATATGAGCTCAGTAGCTTTCAAACAACCCCACTGCCGAAGTGAATCAAAAGTGCCAAGAATAGGATCCTACCCCTTCTCTGGTTGTTAACTCTGAAATGAGTGTAGCAATGATTGCTTTATTAACGATCATGCTTGCACGAGTCATGACACGCGAATTCGTTATTTCATGTTTATTGAAAGTAGCAAAAACTGGGTCCACAAGGTTACCTAGATAGAAGTTTCCTCTACGAAAGTAAGGTTCTTGAACTAACGCCACTTGGGCTGTACCATTTTGCATGAGTTTGCAAAGATTGATCGTTGCTGCTCTTTTAAGTTGAAGATTAATCTAAGCTATCCTAAACGTAGCCACTATCCAAACTAGGCAGGATTAAGCACAAAAAAGGTCTACCAGAAACGAAAAAACCAGATCAGTATCTCATAAAAAGGAAAGAATACACTGTGTAAATCGCATAATGTGAATCCATATAGGTGATAATTTGAACTAAATAACAGCATATAAAAATCCCACCCTTATTTAGCCTCAGACTTGAGACTGAAGAAGGACAGCCGATTATCTCAGAGAAACACAAGGTCGTCTGCACCACGCCCTGGTACTCCACATGTTCCGTACGCGGTAAGGTTTTATTTAGACCCCTTCCTAACCTTCATTCCTCCCAAGTAGCACTGGTAACAAATGCAATATCTTAGAAAAATAAAACAAATTACATTGCCGTTGCATTTCAGATAATTTGTAGCATATCTTATTGATGATTTTCAATTTTGGTTACTAAACTATTACATTGTAACTTACGCTTTGTTTACATTACATAGGTGTTGCATTTTTACTTGCATGTAACTTAACCTAGAGCTGTCAAAATGAATAAGTTACATTGAAATTGAATCTGTGGTTGCAACGAAACAAATAACACGCTAGGTTACATACAGATTGCTAAGTCACATGTGTGGAACAGCATGAAGTTTGTTTACCATTTGTCATAGGGGAAGGGGTGAAAAAATGAACAGGATGATAAAATGAACACCGAATGTGTAACAACATGAACAACAAATTTCAATAATTTTAATTACGCACGGATGATTTAGAGCATAAATAGGAGTGTTTTTGTTGATATGAAGATAAATTGAAGTCAGAACCACGTTCAGTAATTAAAACTGATGTAATTTTAGGCACGGATGAGGTTTTTCAAAGAGGTGAATATCGTAATGATATGATGTCGAAGCAGAAACCTTTAAAACTGTTTTCGAAGGGATTGTAATCATTTATAGATGTTTTTTTTAGGACTGTGATAAAAAAATCAAAAATGTTTGTTTTGCTCGTGTGTTTTACCACCAACATAAAATGAACATTTCCATAATATTTAAACGACGATGAAAGTATGTGAAAATTTAGCTGTCTTAGTCTTAATAGGCCAGGAGAAGTGGATGAACTTGTCATTCATTTTCCTGTCAATTTTCATACAAAATCTACTTTTTCTCTGCTATAAATTCATTCTGGGTGAACCACTTCCCCTGGCCTATTCATGTCGCTGCGTTAATTAAAATCTTCATTTTTGATGTTGTGCGATAGAACTAGTTATAATTAATAAACAAATTAATATATGAGGGACAATTTCTGCGAGTAGACATATCACAGAACATCGAGTTACATTTGTAATGTTCTCTTTACTACTTTTGTGGGGAACGCCAATCTTTGAGCGTTGTAATGACACGTAATGACGAGAATTCGTTTAAGGGGGCAGGATCCGTCATCAACTCAATAATTTTAAAAAGCAGTTTTTTGTTCAATATCAAAAAAGATGATTAGAAGGAAAATGATAACCGACTCCTGTCTTTTCTAGGAGACATGAATAGCGCCGCTGTGAGTCAAAAGCTAACTAATATGTAACGTTTTCCTAGTGACCACCAGATGTTGAAGTGTTCGTTTGTGACATTCACGTTTAAGAAAAGCTTAGCTCAATCGGGGATGTTCGATATTGCCAATCATTTATAAATGCCATAAAATGTAAGAGAAGAAGAAAAAAAAACAGCACAGGAATATTTTTTTTAGTAAAAATTCCACCAATTTTGTGTTGGTCCAGAAGAGCCTTATTTGATGTGAGTTGTAGTCATTCTTGTGTAAATTTTTTAAAGCGTGTTTGTTTTGATTCATCATCGTTTTGTAATTGCACGATGATTTTAATTAAGTCAGAAATAATGTTTACGCGCTTTTTACTCAACAGATTGCAGTAGTGTTACTCGAATAGCGTGTCGTCGGCAAAATGTATGGCAAAATAAAGAGTCGATCATCTTTTTCCTTTCAACCATCTTTGATATCATGAATATATTCATGTGTTCACTGTATTTTATTCTCCAACCGAAACACAGTGAACACATTTTTGAATGTCAGTTTTGAACAGAAAAATGGCTGTTGATGTTTGGATGATTACGATGACGGATCCTTGAACGTTAAAGTGTTTGGGTCCTCTAGACAATTTGTAATCAAACGTCAACATTCCACCGGAGAATCGCTAGTGTTTGGAGGTGATGTTTACTTCAAAATTTCGAAATCAACATCTCCAACTTAGTTCTAATACCCTCCGTCCACGAATTATTGTGGCGCGTCGATCGTCGTAAGTTTCTCGTTAAACAGTCAATCCCGTAAATGATTGTGTTTTGTTAAGCTTTAAGACGTAAGCAGTCAGTGGCTGTCTTCTTTGTTGAAATTTGTTCTGGGATTCCAACTCCCACAGGGTCCACTAATGCACTGTCATAGTTTGTATTACGTGCAATAAATATGTTAAATTTGTCCTTGAAAAATTTATCGAAGAACCTAAACTTTAATCAACTCGTGGGGGCAAAACCCCACCCCCTATTTCAGAACACCAAAACAGCTGTTGAATTCAAATTCTACCAAACCTAATGCCACGCGGAAGTAACGCGCAAATTAGAACCTTACAAATGTAAATATTTCGCATCAGCATGTATCTATTCTTGAACAATAACATCAGAACAAACGCCTGTAGGTATGCATCATATATGCAGAATCGAAGAAGAGAAATCACTCATGTTAGTTAGGCCCATCGATCCATGGTCATTGGGCAGAATCTCTCCCTTCCCCCAATAAACGACTACGTGGTTTATGGATGACCCATAAGCACGCATTTTTTTAATTGATTTATTAACCCTAGAAATACTCAAATGGATGGATGTTGTTTCTACTATTTGATAGAGAACATATTTGTACATTCGATTATAATAAAAAAAAACATATAGTTCACATCTAAATCGCTATTTTCCTTATCATGGCCATATTACCCTCAGTCCCTAATATTGGCACAAATTGATCAATTTCTAAATTCAATTCGTTGTTTCACCTCAGGACGCAAGATTGCATTATTTCCTAGCGTCTTTTAGTGAAAAAATGTTAACAAACTCGCATCTTGTCACCTTTATTCACAGAAGAGAGGATCGATGAAGAGAAATCGATCATGCGACTTGCGCTCTTATTATAGCACACGCTTGAATTTGCCTTCTTTCGAGCTATTTGAGCCATTTGAGCACGTCACAAACCATGTGCTTTCTTGGACGGAGCATTTAATTTTCATACTTTTGTAAGGTTCCAGTCAATTGGCTTAGGGGATTTTTGCACATTATTTGATGATTTTTCGCAAATTCTTCGTTTTTCCCATTAAAAGCAAGACGATATCATTTAGGTGTTCATTTTAATACCCCTTCCCCTATTGACAGCGGTGTAATTTATTGGCAGTTTCAGTATAGTTACACATCAGTTTCAAAATAACATAAGATTTCTGGGTGACTAATGTGTAACAAACGAGTAACTTGCTGACAGTGGTTAACACTACATGTCAAAAGTTTTCATACGTATTGTTAATTTTGATATAAGAACTTTACTATTTTATGACTAGTTATTGTTTTCATAGATATTTTTCCAGTGATTAATTAAAATTGTTGAATTTACAATTTGCAGCCTCTCTAACAGCTTTTTAATAGATGTCATCATTTTAGATTGGCTGTCCTCAAACAGTTATTCGGAAGTGTATCTGCAGCAAGATGAAATTAAATGGCGATTCATGATAGGCAACCCAGAAAATCCAACTGCGGGATACAAAACAACGTGATTTTGGAATCACAATCTACACAAACAATTAAATTAAAATCAAAAACACTGCTGGTATGAGTAACAGTGTCAATTTCCATTTTTTTGCGACAGTTCTAATGGAATAATATCTCAACAATCCAGGTATCATGAATTATTCAATATAAAATTATTATCTATTTTATGAGCGCGTCAATTTTGAGCAAGTAAAAGGATTGATTTCACCACAAATTTAAATCGGCATGTTTAATCTATTATGTACTTGTGAATAATTACGCGTTCTAAAATCATTCGCATTTCTTTTATTGACATTCAATTCTTAAATGGTTGTTCGGTTCCAAAACTGTCAGAAAGTAACAACAACTTCAACGCCGTTTCATTTATTTTGTCGCAGGAAAACCCATGCGTAATCAACAAATTACATAGCAGTCGCTTGTTAACTTCTTATGTAACGAACAAACAAGTTACATAAGGCTCGACTTTTTGCGCTTTTTCGGTTACATAGCAGTATTTTTCCATGTTGCAAATGTATCATATTGTAACTATTGGATATGTCAAGTAGCCGTTTCTGTAAGCTACTTGTAACAATATGTGCTGCTTGGGTAGGCACGGTAAGTATGAAGCCGCATCACACCATGAATCGAGGGTCAACTGTGAGGTGGACTTCTACCACCGAAAAAGGCAGTCCGTTGGGGTAATTCTAAGCCAATTGAAAACTGCATTACTAGCACTTGGATTTTGCATGTCAAATAATCCAATTTAATAGCTTTGTAAAGTACCCTTTTTGAGAAGCCTGCGCATGCCTATGACCGCGATACGCATGGAACGCAATTGACAATGCTCAAAGCCTCCACTACTAGTAGGTACCCTCCCATAGGCAGGTTGATCGAAACGAAGTTGCGAAACTCGCGTAATCTGTCACAAACAACCTCCGGACCCAGTGCAATCAAGTCAACAACGCCAGGAACCATATTTGGCTCGATTCTCGGTTTGGGCTTTGCTCTGCCACCGGGCCCCAACTGCCAGCCAAGCAAGAAACCCGATGGGACATTGCATTTCACCCTTCTCGGCAGAATCATGCAAGGAAAGGCCAAATGTTTGCATCTACATCCACATCGCCAAAGGAGAGGTACGAGAATTTTATTGACTCGCTGTTCGTGTCTCAATTTCGTGCCCAGAAAGGCTAATTGAATTTACGGCTGGAAATCGGAAAACAATTTGTCCGAATGATTTCCCCACACGCGCGCGTGAGAGTTTATTAAAATTGCCGATTTGATTATGTGAACTTGTCCTGTCTGCAGGCGGAAACAGGGAAAATACGATATTGATGATTGTAAACACGTATTTCAGTCGTGAAAATTATCATAAATCTCATCAACTGGCGGTGGCCTTGACCTATCGTGACTGCACTAAGGGGTATTTCGGGATGCTAGCTGGCCAAAATCATTTTCGAAAATCGCTATTATAAAAATATTAAAAAAGATTCAATAAATTATTTTAAGAATATTGTTTCAGAAATTTGTAGACGACCATAAAAGCTTCCTAATGATGGGACGAAAAATATGTAGGTGCTGTATAGTGGGGTGATTGCACTTTTTTTGGGTTAAATTTTTTAACCGTTCTTTTGATCTCTTTTGAAGATGATGAAAATATCCGATGTACATTCGATATCTATAATCTGCTGGTTCAGACATAACGTGTGCAGGTGTTTATGATTTACTAAAGGTGGTCTGAAGGATACAGAATTTTGTGGCACAGGGCCATGTAGTATTTTGAGGATCATGTTTTAGCAAAATTGTTAAGGACGTTTATGGTCTCAAAATAGTGATCCGAATATCGTGAAATTCTGACGCACAGAAGAGTTATTAAATCAGATTATTAGGCGAAACTGTGAATACATTTTAAATCAGATGTTGAAATGCAGAACATTGCATATGAAACATAAACAGTTGTCCAATAATGGCTTATACTCAGTTTTTCCACACAGTTGACACTCCATTACCTCAAAATCGAAACAGCATAATACCTGTTTATCAGTTAAACAAAATTAATGAAAAACTTAAAAGATTCACACTTAAAAGAGACACTTCATGTCTGAGCTACATTCGTTAAAACCAAAAATATTTCAGGCTTCATTTATTCATATTGGAAATTGATGATATTGGAGCATTTTTGAAACGCTTCAAACAATCTGTTATACGATCATTATTTGATAAAGTTTTAAAAAGTCCATTTCTTGCACAACATCATTTTATGTCGAATCATTTAAATTTTGATGAAAGAAATACATAATAGTAACATTTCTACAGTTGATAAAAACGTACACAATATATTATACATTTAAAATAGAGGTATGGAACGAGCTCACCAAATTGATGATTCGTTCTTGATTGAACAGTCATAAGGTACTTTCAATATTTTCAATTCACACAAAAAAAAGGCTCCGGTGACATGAGAAACCCGAACTCGATTGCTTGGGCTATCTACTCATAATAAACATAAAGTATGCAAAAAATGCCTCGGAATACTTTTGCCCAACTAGATTGTTCAAATACCCCTTAGTGGAGCCGCAAAAGTGGAAGCTGAGGATCGCTTCCCTTGAGGCCACACTCTCCTTGGAACAGACTTTACATACGTATAAATGGGCGACCGAGTTGTGCCATTCTTTTTATGCTTTCATGTCAAATTACCACTACCTTCATCGTCCGATAAACACGCATCTCCCAAAAGGAATCAGCTTCGAAGTTTCAGCACTCTGGCCAAGCAACAAGGTCGGGATCAAAAGAGCCCTTTGACGACGAGAGCGTGACCCCGAAGTGATTGACTGAATGGCCTGCCACCTATGTATCTTGGGTGGTTTTCAACAACCAGGCGGTCACGTGACGGCATCGAAACGTGCGTCGAGCGGCAACATCAATCGCCAACGGCAACAATAATCGCTTTTTGATACGCAGGTGGCGAACGATACACGTGGACAGTGTTGCGTGGACTGGACAGAGGGTGGTGGTGGGAGGTTGCGATGAGATGAGATTTAATGATTTTTATGTTGGATGTTGTTTACAACATTTGCGACTGCGAGCGGAATCAGGAACCAAAATGATGGAAAAAGTCTCCTGTGGTCAACTCAGCAGTGAACACAATCAACAAAAACATGTTCAACATATTCTGACGACCAAACGTTTAAAAGTGAATAGATTAGCATTAGTTAGTTCGAAAATTTATCCCGATCTCAATATGTTAGAATATGTGCATGCATTAAAATCGCTCTTTGCTCTATTACCTTATAAACTGTTTGTCCAAGTCTGCAAACACAGGGCTGCAGTCCAGTGTAGTCAAAGATTAGTCGATGACTACCTTGCTTCGTTTTTATGATTGTACGACATTTCCCAGAATGACGTTCCCCAGAACGCCATTCCCCAGATCGCAATTCCCTAGAATAGGACATTCCCCAGAAATCCATTGCCCAGAATGGGACATTCCCCAGAAAACCATTTCCCAGAATGGGACATTCCCAAGAAAAAAAAAATAACAAGAGATTTTTGGGGTGTTAAGGTGATTAGAGAACAAAGCCACACCTCAAATTTTCAAGAGCACAAGACTTGAGAACCAAACAGCGCTTCGCGTTGAAAATTTATCCCATTGGTCACCGCCAGCAAGCAAGCAATTTGATTGATTTTCAACGCAAACTGTTGTCAGAATCTCCAATCTTGTGCACTTGAAATTTCAAAGTTTGGCTTCGTTTTATAATCACCTTAAAATCCAGTTAAATGGTTAATAGTAAATAGTGAACGCATTTAACCGCAAAATTCGAGGAAAACCAAATTATAGTTTTCATAGGTAAAACATTTTCGTATTTTTTTAACGACATTTTTTTGCAGTCTTTCATTTTTTGACTGGTGAATCTTTAAATCCAAAATTCTAGAAATTCATCAAAGACAGCGCCACCTATGGTCAGAAATGTAATTCGAACCTTTCGAACATTCTTTATATATTTTTGACGATTTTCTCTTTATAAACTTCAAGCACGTTTAGTCCCTCCTTAGAGTTGATTGACTCTGTTCAAATGTTTACAGTATTTATTGTAGTCTGATTAACATTGGCCACCATAGTGCACAAAGACTTCTATCTTTTGTAGCTTTAGTTATGCTATGAAAGGAAGTTACCAAAGGCAAGAGAAATTTTCTAGTGAAATTCCCCAGCAACACACATGTTATAGTGGTGTATTATTAACTGATATATGACCAAAACTAGTCATATATAAGTTGATAATACTCATTTGTAACATGTGTGTTGCTCGGGTTGTATTCCATTAATCTACATAATTACGAAGACAATAAACCCAGGAAGAACAGCATATGCTCAAAAGAAGGGAGAATATTCTATGAAATTAGAAAACATATTCCATCAATTTATTTTGTATACAAATTACCCTTTGAAAATACAATTAGAAAGAACAACCAATTTAAAAAGAAGGAAGAATAACAATGAAAACAAAAAATCCAATAGCTTGGGTCAAGTTTGATCATAAACATAGTATGACATATGTAAGAGCAGCTTATCTTAAACGGTTGTGCTACTTTTTCTCGAATGTCGGATCCCCAAATGTCTTTTTCCCGAACGCCAGTTCCCAGAATACCAGTGCCCCGAACAACCTGTTTCCCCGAATAACCTAGTTCCCGAAAAGTTTTTAGCTCTTATAGTTGTCATAACTTTTTGTGTTTCAAAGTGATGATGCACCCTTCTTCACTTCATTGACGGTTCTTTCGAGTTTCACCATCATCGGCATTTTTGACAAGATGTATTCAGTCGAGGATGACGTTATAATCCATGTTGTCTTCTTCTATTAATTGCTTATCCTTCATTCTAGTTCAGCACCCAGTCCTTCAAGACTATTCTTGAACCTGTTTGAACTGCATCACTTTTTCGGGGAAACGAGTCATTCGGGGAAATGTCTTTTGGGAAAACGAGTCATTCTGAGAGGTGGCATTCCGGGAAATGATATTCAGGGAAATAAAAGTAGTACAATCATGTTAAGTAGATGTAAAATTGTAAAACAGCATTTTTCCCTTAAGATTTTGGTTAGGTCTGCCGATGTACCACGTTGTCATTTATTTTGGATTTTCAAAACATCTCCTGCCCCCTTCGTGATCTTTTGTCCGTACAAACGTTTTGAAATTTGTAAAGGCCTTGTCTTTAAACTAACCATGCCCCCCCCATAGATGACCAAATGGTTTATGGACGGCCCCTTAGATGGTTAGCCTGAGACAAGAGAAGCAAACACTCGCCGTTTAAAAGGTTTTTTTTTTACTCAATTTGTAACCGTTCAAAATCCACGAGGTTTTGCTTAAACTCGGTGGCTTAGGCGCCACTCCCGGAAACCGAGAGACCACATTGGAATTGTTTTGTGCATTATTTTACGAGCGATGTTCTGCATTGATGTCTCCATCGACAACGATATTTTCCAACGACATTCCATTGATCCACAAGACAGTTACTGCATTGGATGAAAGAATTGTAAAACTTGAGTTCCTGAAGAAGGTCTCAAAAGGGCCGAAACGTTAGAAAAGTATAATAACAGTTATCAATTTTTCAAGACTAAGATTCAATCCAACATCATCTACAAACAACAGTCGAAGCATTTAACGATGAGTTAACTTTAAAGACAAAAAAAAGGCAGATTACTCCATGACTAGTTTTTAAATGCGCCACCCTTATGTTTTTAATTCGAGGTTTTGCAACAATCCCAATTTTTTGAATTTTAATTAATCGTAAGAGAATATCCTGAAGATGAGATAACTACCAAGATCAGATGATTGTACGACATTTCCCAGAATGTCGTTCCCCAGAAATTAATTTTTTCCCCTTTTTAAAAACGCATGAAAACGATTCTGGGGAATGTCCTATTCCGGGGAATGGTTTTCTGGGGAATGTCCCATTCTGTGGAATGTCGTTCTGGGGTTTGACATTCTGGGAAATGTCCTAAAACCAGATCAGATAAGTTTTCATAGATGAACGATTACCATCGAGTTCGAACATTTAAGTTGATTGAAATAGTAAATCCTTAGTATTATTAGATAAACTAATTAATATTTGAAAAAAATGCAAGCCTATTTATAAATTTTATATTTTTCTATGAGCCGTAATGCTTAAGCCTACTCCCCGCTCCCCCTAGAGCGTTACGTAATTTGTGGATGCCACTTTAGGTATGTGAACGAACGAAACTAAATTGAACTTAGTTTCGTTCGTTCACATACCTAAAGTGGCATCCACAAATTACGTAACGCTCTAGGGGGAGCGGGGAGTAGGCTTAAGCATTACGGCTCATAGAAAAATATAAAATTTTTCATACAAAAAGCGTTGTGGAGGGGGGAGGGAAGGGTTTCAAAAATTTTCATTTTTTTGCGTTACGTAATAAATGGACGCTGCCTAATTTCAAAAACCTTTTTTTGCTTGATTTATTCAGTAATGAACCAAACAGCAGAACTTTAGTTGATAGAAATAATATCTAAAAAAATATAGCAAGCCATTTTTTTTTCGTAAATTTCCTGTTAGTTTAGCTGTAATAGGGGAAGTGTACCAGTTATGGACATAGTGGTTCCCTATTTCGCTATACGTAAAAATTAATATCTCTACATTTTGAAAATTTTTGTTTGTTGTAGTGGTTAGATTTAAGATATAACTTGATGTTAAAGCATTCAAAAAGGTTTAGAATTTTAAAGTTATCAAAATTTCACATATGGCCAAATAGGGCCACTATGGCCATAACTGGCACATTTTCCCTATATTCCAAAAATCCCAAATAAACCAAGAATTATTGTAAAATTTAAAATAAGACTTTGAAATTTAAGTTGATCGAATAATTTTCTTGGAAATAGTAGAAATTTCCACATATCCTAAACAAAAGTAGAATAAATTACAATAAGTTTTACACCTCTTAGTTAGTAAATTGATTCTCCGAGAAATTCTTAGTATTCAGCGTTAAATAAGCACTTCCTAACAAGGTGTAACATTTCGATTGTACTAAATATTCTCTAAGAAATCTTTTGACTCCGCTCTTAAGTTAGTCAAACCGATTTATGTTGATGCAACCGTTGGACCGACTGTCAAAGTTTGTTGCAGCAACACTACATTGCTTCGCATGCTTTGAATGATTTTGGCAAGTCTAGGGGATAAGTGATTGCTATTTTTCCAAATTCTGTGACTGTGGGGAGGATATTTCTACGATTTTTTGAACAATAATCGTAGTAAGGAAAAGCAGAACTTCCAAAATTTTCAGCGATTCTTTTTTTGTATTTTGTCTACAGAATTCTCCGGGGATTTGTTTAAAAACTCCCCAAGGGATTTCTTCAGTTCCAAAAAATCCTTCAAAAAATTATTTAAGTATTCAGCCAAAACATTTTCTAAAGATTCCAGCAGGAAGTCTTTAGGGATTTTACTGAAAAAAGAATTCACCAAATTTTCCTCTACGGGATTCCACCAGGAGTTTTTTTAGAGATTCTGCTTGCAATTGTTTCGAGAGGTTCCCCAGGTTCTAATCCGGGGATTCTTTTAGGGAATCTTCAAGAAAATATTTTTTATATGTTCCTCCAGTGTTTCCTTCAAAGATTCTACCTGGTATCTCTGAAGCGACCCTACGAGGCATTCACCCTGGGATTTTTTCAGGAATTACTTCAAGAATCTACCAGATATTCTTCAGAGGATTCCTAAAAGGAATTTATCCATCAATTCCATCCAGTATTTTTTACAAGAATTTTTCTATGGAATCAACCAAGAAACACCTTGAAGAATCATTTAGGAACTCCTTCAAATTCCTATTCCGACTCAGTGTTAACCCTGGAAGAACTCCTGGGGAAATTCCTTGAAAAACTCCTCTCTCGAAAAATAACTGGGGAAATAATCAGAGAAACTGGTAAAGTCTTTGAAGGAATTATGGGTGCAATCTTTATAGGAAATTGTGGTCGAATCACTTGAAAAATTTATTATGGTATATAAGAAGCTCATCTTGGCGGAATCCTTGGAGGATTTTTTGAGTTCCCGGTAAAATTACCTGCAAAATATTGGTCGTATTCCTATGAGAATTTTAGTTGAAATCCATGGAGGATTTCCCAATGGAAATCTTGGAGAATTATCTGGGCGAATCAGTCATTCATTTATTTAGTTAACATATAAACAGATAACACTGAATCAACAATTTCACGCCACAATACTCCTCGGTTCTGCCCCACGCTCGCCGAATCGGTACGCACTTGATCCGCCCACCTAGCTCGCTACGCTCCATGCCTTCTTGTACCGACCGAAGCGAACATCATCTTTGCAGGGTTGCTGTCCGGCATTCTTGCAACATGCCCTGCCCATCGTATCCTTCCAGCAGGCCACCTTCTGGATACTAGATTCGCCGTAGGAGTTGGGCGAGCTCGTGATCCATCCTTCGCCGCCACACACACCGTTTTCCTGCACTCCGCCAAAGATCGTCCTAAGCACCCGACGTTCGAAGACTCCAAGTGCTTGCAGGTACTCCTCGAGTATCGTCCATGCCCGTAGAGGACTACCGGCCTCATGAGCGTTTTGTACATGGTACATTTAGTGCGGGCGTGAATCTTTTTTGACCGCAGCTTCTTATGGAGGCCATAGTAGGCCCGACTTCCAATGATGATGCGCCTCCGTATTTCACGGCTAACGTTATTGTCAGCCGTCAGTGAGCATCCAAAGTAGACGAACTCGTCGACCACCTACCTAGGCGAGCCCTGTCGCGCTCGGCCCTATCAGCACAGACAAACAGACGTAACACTTAGAACAAATTTATTCAAAATCCATCGCCCAGTTTACACCATCATCATCTGGTGAGCATGTTGCACGAAAAGGTGTTTCGTGAAACAAGACCGGCAGATGGCGGTAGTGTGAAACGTCAAACGCGAAGAAAAACGATGCGCGCGCCTCTGGTTGTGAGATTTGTATCATAACGAATTTGAAATGATCGTTAAATGAGTGGTCGATGGAAATTTCGTCAGTGTTACGTCTGTTTGTCTGTGCCATCAGCTAGCATGTACTTTATCTTGGCCGCATTCACCACCAATCCATCATATGCTGCCTCGCGTTTCAGACGGGTATACAGGTCTGCCACATTTTCAAATGTTCGGCTGACAATGTCCATATCACCCGCGAAGCAAACAAATTGACTGGATCTCGTAAAAATCGTACCCCGGCTCTCCGCATAATACCTTCTAGTGCAATATTGAACAACAGGCACGAAAGTCCATCACCTTGTCGTAGTCTCCGGCGGGATCCAAACGAACTGGAATGTTCGCCTGAAACACTCACACAATTTTGCCCACCTTCCATCGTTACTCTAGTGAGCTTCCCGGGAAAGCTGTTCTCGTCCATGATTTTCCATAGTCCTACGCGGTCGATACTATCGTATGCCGCCTTGAAATCGATGAAAAGGTGATGCGTTGGGAGCTGATATTCACGACATTTTTGAAGGATTTGCCGTACAGTAAAGATCTGGTCCGTTGTCGATCGGCCGCCAACGAAACCGGCTTGATAACTTCCCACGAACTCGTATACTACAGGTGACAAACGACGTAAGATGATCCGGGATAATACTTTGTAGGCCGCATTTAGAATGGTGATCGCTCGGAAGTTCTCACAATCTAACTTGTTGCCTTTCTTGTAGATGGGGCATATTACCCCTTCCTTCCCTTCCTCCGGTAGCTGTTCTGTTTCCCAGATTGTGCCAATCAGCCGAGGCAGACAAATGGCCAGCCTCTCCGGACCCATCTTTATGAGTTCAGCTCCGATATCATCCTTACCAGCAGCTTTATTGTTCTTGAGCTAGTGAATGGCATTCTTAACGTACCTCACTGACGAAGGCATTTCCTCCGTTGTCTTGACCTTCGTTGCCTGCGCTCTCAGCGCCATTTAGGTGCTCGTCGAAGTGCTGCTTCCACCTTTCGACCACCTCACGCTCGTCCGTCAAAATGCTCCCATCCTTATCCCTGCACATCCTTATCCCTGCACATCCTTATCCCTGCACATCTCGGCTCGCGGCACGAAACCGTTACGGGATGCGTTGAGCTTCTGATAGAACTTACGCGTTTCCTGAGACCGGCACAGCTATTCCATCTCCTCGCACTCCGTCTCCTCCATGCGACGTTTTTTCTCCCGAAAGAGGCGGGTCTGCTGTTGCCGTTTCCGTTTATATCGTTCCACGTTCTGCCGGGTCCCTTGCTGCAGCATGACCGCCTGCGCTGCATTCTTCTCCTCCAAAACCTCCTGGCACTCCTCGTCGAACCAATCGTTCCGTCGACTCCGTCCCTCGTACCCGACGTTGCTCTCAGCTCACTGTTCAGCCTTTACTGTACTCCAGCAGTCCTCAAGAGGGGCGTCATCCAGCTCACCCTCTTCCAGTAATGCAGCCTCGAGGTGCGGCGCGTATGCCGCTGCGACATCCGGTTGCTTAAGCCGCTCTAGATCATACCGTGGCGGCCGTCGGTACCGTACGTTGTTAACGACGGAGAGTTTTGGGCGCAGTTTGACCATCACCAGATAGTGGTCAGAGTCGATGTTAGCGCAACGATAGGTCCTGACGTCGATAATGTCAGAGAAGTGCCGTCCATCAACCAGAACGTGGTCGATTTGCGATTCTGTCTGCTGTGGTGATCTTCAGGTGTATCGGTATGGAAGGCTGTGCTGGAGGTAGGTGCTACGAATGGCCATATTCTTGGAGGCGGCGAAATCAATTAGTCGTAGGCCGTTTTCGTTCGTCAGCCGGTGGGCGCTGAAATTTCCAATCGTCGGTCTGAATTCTTCCTCCTGGCCAACCTGAGCGTTTAGAGCTCTCTCTCCCTCTCTCTTTCTGGCGTTACGTCCCCACTGGGACAGAGCCTGCTTCTCAGCTTAGTGTTCTTATGAGCACTTCCACAGTTATTAACTGAGAGCTTTCTATGCAAATTGACCATTTTTGCAAGCGTATATCGTGTGGCAGGTACGAAGATACTCTATGCCCTGGGATGTCGAGAAAATTTCCAACCCGAAAAGATCCTCGACCGGTGGGATCCGAACCCACGACTCTCAGCTTGGTCTTACTGAATAGCTGCGTTTACCGCTACGGCTATCTGAGCAGCGTTTAGATCTCCTATGATGATTTTGACGTCGTGGCTTGGGCAGCTGTCGTACTCGCGTTCAAGCTGCGCGTAAAAAGCGTCTTCATCATCATCAGTGCTTCCGGAGTGAGGGCTGTGCACGTTTATTATACTGAAGTTGAAGAACCGGGCTTTGAGCCTCAGCTTGCACATTCTCTCATTGATCGGCCACCACCCGATCATGCGCCTGTGCATATCGCCCATCACTATAAAAGCTGTTCCCAGCTCATGTGTATCGCCGCAGCTCTGGTAGATGGTATGGTTACCTCTAAACATTTGCACCATTGTTCCCTTTCAACACACTTCCTGCAACGCTACGATGCCGAATCCGCGGTCCTTCAGCACGTCGGCGAGTATGCGTGTGCTCCCGATGAAGTTGAGAGATTTACAGTTCCACGTACCGAGCTTCCAATCGCTAGTCCCTTTACGTCGCTGTGGTCTTCGCCGATTGTTCCGGTTCGTATTCTCTCGTTGATTATTCGTTGCTTGATTTTTTTATGGCTGGCTTGCAGGGCCTGACACCAACCCCTTAAATGTTCGGAGGACCATAGTGCGCAGTTTAGCTTAGAGTCCTTCTCTGGCACTCGGACGATGATCAGCCTCCCCTGACATGGGGAACAGACGCTGTTGTGAGCCACTCCTAACATGGAGTACAGACGCTCAAGGTTTGCAGAAGCAAAAGCAAACCCCCCCCCCGTTCCCTGTCAGCATACGACCAAAGTTCCCACCGGGGATTGGTTACCAGATCTTCCCTAAGGTTACCCCGGCAAGTACCGTGAGGAGGTAGGGTGAAAAAATGCATTTTGGTCATATTGGCGATTACGTCGGCTATGCGACTCCCCATGCCAAAGTGAAGTATACTGTTATTAAGGAATTTCTTCTGAAATTTTTCGAACAATTTTTTCAGAGATTCCTCTACAAATACTAAGAGCCCCTTCAGTTATTCTTTTGTCATTTTCTTCGTAGATCTATCCATGAGTTTCCCTGAAAATCGTTTCAATTTTTCCTGGTATTTCTTTATTAATTCCACAAAGATTTTTTTACACAATCCCTTCTGCAATAATGCTCATAGACTTTTTCAGAAATTTTTTTAGAGATTCAATCAGCAAATATTTTCTCAAAATATAAATAAAAAAAGCGGATATTTGTTAGAATATCTCCACGGATTTCTCTGTAATTTTGTTGAAAGGATATTTCTTGAAAGTCTTTTACGTCACGTTGGACGTTATTTACAAAAATGTATTGTACCATTTCATGTTTGCACATATCTCACCAGCCTGAAAAAAATCTATCCAGAATGAAGTTTAAAACTACACCCCTGGACCGCACACGCATGATCGGACCACACAACCGTTGCACTTTTATCCAAATGGACAGTACCACGTGGATTCAGGGTCATAAATCTGTCCCCGGTCAGGCAGAACGGTCGGTACAGAGCACAACTGTGCTGCCCTCTGGCACTGGATTTTTCCCTCCATAGCTCTAGCTGGTTGGTAAGTTCATCCGGCTGGCGTTATGATCTGGGCCATAAATATTTTGTTGCACCAGTGCGTCCGATGGAGTCGAAAAAAAAAACGATCGACATGCATGCATAGCTAATCAACAGGAGATTGGCCTTGCATGCATGATGTATTAGGGCGGGTCAAATAACCCAAAAAGGTTGAAAATTTAATCACCCATATCCTTAAAATTATTGTGATGCAAATAGAATTCTGTAAACTTTACTGGACTGATGGATACCTCTTCTCTCATCTTTCGAATTTACTTGCTCATTCCAGAAACTTTCATTTTTATGGCTTTATCAGGCATTGTATAATTCGTTCTCAACTGATTTCGAAGCACGATCTAAGCAAGCGATTTGAATCACCCTAATCATGCAGAGGTAAGTTGCACATTGTCACCGTGGTGGGTTCCTTCGGAAGGGTGCTGAAAGGTGGTTTGCTGTCTGTCAGAACGGAACCGAATGGTAATGATTGCAATTATTCGACTCTTTGAATCGGTCTTAATGAGGGGTGGCCAGCTTAAAGGCTTAACTGTCAACTTGGGCCGGTTATTATCGACTGTTTTCTCAACTGTTTGAGACGTTTGAACAATCGTGGTTTCTATGTCACAGATAAATGGTCAACTTATAATTGGCTTCTGAGGCCATGTGTGAAGGGTATTCAAATGTATGAAAAGTAACTTGAGATAGTTTCTGTGGATAGCTTTGATCGGATTGGTATAGAGAAGAGATTTTTTTAGCTTTGTTTAATTTCTTCATTAGTGATGGAACTAAATAAAGCTTTTATTAAAATGTTGTTAACAACATATTACATTTTATTTGCCGCAGCAGTTCAGAATTTTTACATGTGAGTTAATTACACCTGCTTATGAAAGAAAAAAAAAACGCTTTAAATTAACTAAACCTCCCTTAACCTAAATACATAACGCATGATCCGTTGAAATAGAAGACAGCAACGGTTTTTATCAAAAAATATTATTATTTTTATTCGACATTTGTTCCAATGTGTCACCATTGAATATGCTATGTAATTCATTGGTATTATACCAGAGAGAAAACTTCAGAACTTATGTTATTACGATAAATTTTATTTTGAATCCTCTACAGAGCTTTCTTCCTGGTATTACAATAGTTAGTCCATATTGGTACAGCATACAACATGGATTGCCTGAAAATTTCTTCGAAGATCAAAAGCTTGTTCTTAAAACAAAGTTTTGATTTTCTTTTTGAAAGTTAAATTTTTGTCTAACATGAGCCCTAGATACATAACTTCATCTGACCAATTTATTGGAATCCCTCTCATCGTAACAACATGTCTACTTGAAGGTTTCAAATAAAGAGCTTTTGGTTTATGTGGGAATATTATTAGTTGAGTTTTGGAAGCATTAGGAGAAATCTTCCATTTTTGCAAGTATGAAGAAAAATTTTCCAAACATTTTTGCAATCGACTACAGACGACACGCCGGCTTCATCCTTTGGCGGAAAGGCCTGTATCACCCGCAAACAAATTTTTTTGACAACTCTGAATTCATTCAGGTAAGTCTGGTGTGAAATATTGGAATTTGAATCACGTTGTAATATTTTGGAGAATAAGGATGACTTCGAACTCGATAAGATTATGTACTCATATGAGAGCTAATAACGGATCAATAGAAGTAACATACTTCCAATGTGTTTTCTCAAATTGACGCAGATCGTTGAGTTTCCATAATAATGCACACAATTTATGATTAATCAATTCCAACCGACACATGCATGACATCGACTTTCACGAAGCCCTTCTGCGAGTTGACACTCTCGCTGACATGCAAGTTATCAGTTACGCCCAACTCCGGTCCCAATCAAGATCAATCGACTGATTAACCGTTCGGTCGGTCGGTTGGCCGGCCGGTCGATACTTACCGGCGATTGCAAACCAAATTAAATCTTACGCATTGGACAATGTTCGACTATAATCGACTTTTTGCACCGTATCAAACAGATCTCTGATCTGTGATGGCTGGGTCGGGTAGGATAGAGCAACGCAAGCTATCACACTTGCAATCGTTTAACTGCCCATTTGGGCGCTGCACGTTCTATCCGCTCTCGATGGTTCGATGCTGTTTTTGTTGTCGCAAACGCCGGGAAGTTGCACAAGTTCGATTGACCGAATGATAAGTGACTCGGTCTGTGATCAGTGATTCCACATTTGAGCGATATGTTTCATTGTTTGATTCCTCTATTAGTATCATTTCATATACGAAATACGTGCATCTGTCAAAAGATAATGCAATTAGGGCGGAATTAAAAGGTACAATATCCCATTTCCTTTCAGATTATCTTTATTAAGATTCTGTTCCTCCACCCCATACGCTTCGTTAGTAGTTGGGAGGCCTATTGGACGAGTTATCATAGTGATATTTGGTTTTTAATTCATGTTTCTTCATTTTCTTTTTAACTTTCATTCTTGCTCCCGCGTATGTCCATCATCATGATTCATATCAATCCATCTTTGACACATCTTATACACATTCTCTTGAATGAATAAATGCTGTTTGCCTGCTTTACTTCGGTAGGTAGTCGGTTGAAGAGTTGGAATCCTTTGAAAAAGATACAGTTTTGAGTTCCAGTTTTCTTAAAGTTCGGTAGTCGTAGATCCGATGCTGCTCTTGTGTTATAATTATGTATAAGGTACCGTGGGGTAAGTGGATACAGAAAAATCAATAGTCAACTTCATTGTTATGTACAGCTTACGTTAATACTGTAATTCAAACTTTTTTCTGTGCATGACAAATGAGGGACTATAATACTTTAAATCGTCAATTATTATGATATTTCTGATTGTTATCTATTGAGCATGAAGGACTTGAAATTTTGCGCCAAAATGATCCACTCGCCCCACCATGGTGGGGTAAGTGGATCAACTATAAAAAAATCTATTATCCAAACAAATGTGATGTTATCATGTATAGTAGGAATGATATTACTGTCATTCTTGTTATACGCGCTATGTTTTATATTTTGATAGCTTTAAAATTAAAAAAAATCTTTATTTTATCAAAATATTATGAAAATTATTTGTACATTAGTTCACACTTATTCGAACAAAAACAAACACTGTAACTAGAATATTGTGGAGAAAATTCATTCATTTTATACACCTGAGTTATACAAAAGAATTGAGGATTATTTCTAACGATGTTTTCGTTACACTCTTAGTTTAAAAATATTAATTACATTTACTTTTGTTTAACATACTGAAATCTTTTTATTCTATTTATGGAAATATTTGTCTAGAACAATCGATAGGTCAAAAAACGTACGATAATATGCTTGCAGGTGGAGAATTTGTCTATTTTGCTCTTTTGCATTTCAGTTTAGAAAAATCAAGAAAAATTTTATTTGAGTTTTTCAATTTTCATTTTTTTTTGTACTAGAAAGACTGTACAACACTTTTAGGTGGATCAATTGAAATTTTTCCCAGGTCAATTTGGCAAATTCAAGCTAGGAATGAAAAATGTAAAAGGAAAACAACACTTGATGACACTAAAGCTTATTCAAATACACGTAAGTAGTCTGCCAATATTTGATAACAATAGTTGATCCACTTACCCCATCCCATTAAAAAGTGCGGGTAAGTGTACCATGACCAATAAATCTGTATTTATTTACAAAAATTAAATTTTTTTTCATTGTGATTCATACAATTAGAACTAAAATGTTCACCATGTGTTGAAAAAACTAATAGTATTCGATTTTAGGCAGAGATACAATGGATTTTTTATCGACAGAAAACAACTTTAAAATGAATTGATTTTTGCAGTCAACAAGTTTGTTTGTGTTAGTGCACGTGTAGTATCAGTTTTGCAGTAGTATAAGTGTGTACGTGAGAATATAACCTAAAATGAAGCAAAGGTGTGAAAACATTCGAAATATTAAAGTATTTATTCTTATTACGGACGAATGATCCACTTACCTCACTGCTACACTTCCCCCACGGTACCTTATCCGTTCCATATTGAAAATTTTCTGTCAATTACGTTGGTAGTAATTGATTCTTAATTTTGAATACGAATTCCAATGTTCTTACAATGATCCGCTCCTCGACATTCATCCATTGGAGACACTCACGCATAGTAGCTGAAGAAGTTGTACGATGACACCCTAGTATAAGTCGCATGGACTTGTTCTGTATTTTCTGCATTCGACGTTTTTGTCTTCTGTCGGCAAGGAACAGCACAGACGGACAGTATTCAAAATGTGACGCCACGATTGCTTTATATAGCATGATTTTTGATCCGACATCTAGAAATGAATTAATTCTGCAAATAACACCTAGCTTTTGTGCAGCTTTTTATTGTGTAGTCTACGTGATCATTGAATAAAAGCTTATCGTCAAGAATTACTCCTAAGTACTTTAAGTTATCCACTCTTTCTATTTCTTGTTTGTCCATCGATATGTAGCGGTTGAATATTTCCTTCCTTAAGGTGATTATAGAACGAAGCCACACCTCAAATTTTCAAGAGCACAAGACTTAAGAACCAAACAGCGCTCCGCGTTAAAAATCTATCCCATTGGTCACCACCAGCAAGCAAGCAAGTTGATTGGTTTTCAAAGCGAACTGTTGTCGGATACTCTCGTCTTGTGCACTTGAAAATTCAAAGTTTGGCTTCGTTTTATAATCACCTTAATTTTGTTAGTTATGACTAAATATTTTGTTTTCTTAACGTTGAGCAAAAGCTTTTTAGATTTCAGCCAATTGCTTACTATGAGCAGTTCTGCTTCAAGTGCATTATACGCCTCAACAAAATCATCAGCGATGATGAATATTACTGTGTCATCAGCAAACATGTTTACTTCACCGTTTGTCATAATCTCCTTAATATCATTCATATAAATAATAAATAACAAGGGTCCTAATACACTTCCTTGAGGAACTCCCAACTCGACATCAATGGCTGCTGATTCTCTACCATCATACATGGTTGTTTGTTGTCTGCCGGTCAAATAGCTTTCGAACCATTTCAAGACTGAACCTCTCACGCCAATCTTGAACAATACCCCTAACAATTTAGTCCTATCAATAGTTTCAAATGCTCGCTTTAAGTCTATAAACACTGCTAGGATCACTTTTTTGCTTCCAATTGCTCGTTTCCACTTCAATAATAATAAATTGAGTGCTGTTTCACACGAGTGATTTCTTCTGAAGCCAGATTGTTCATTAATCAAAATGTTTTTATTCTCTAGGAACGCATAGTTGTTAATTTACGTCTAACTCTAGCACTTTTTCGTATAGTGGCAACATGTTGATAGGCCTACGATCTTCTGGTCTCTTTGATTGCGCCACTTTTGGTAAAGGCACAACCAAAGATTTTTTCCAAGATGAAGGAAATTCTCCCCGCATCAACGACTTATTTATAACACATAAAAATTCATTCTTTATTGTTTGAAATCCATCCCAAAAGACTTTTGTGCTTAGATTATTAACACCTCCGCAAATCTTTAACCCATTTACTACTTTTTCCAAATTGATCATGCTTATTTTATGAAATACGTTCCACGCTACAACTCCAATTTGGGGCAACTCAACGTTTCCTTCATCTAGAATACTGTTATGGATATCTTTGATGCTCTCAACGAAAAATTCATTCAATTTGTTTGATTTCACTGTTACGTCGATTTCATCGCTGGCGTTTTCAAATACTACTTCTGGATCTCGATTTCTGATAGGTTTCATCATCTTTTTCAAAACTTTCCATACTTTTTTCGAGTCACCTTGACATTCCTGTAAGTCTTTGCTTATGTATTCAGCTTTCGTTTTACGAATTTCTATAACGTACTTATTTCTCAATCTTTGATACAATCTCCAGTCTGTGGCGTCACCTGTCCTTCTAAATTTGGCATATGCCCTGTCCCTTGATTCCTTCATTCTATGTAGCTTTCCATTGTACCAATTGCAATCGTCATATATTTCAATCTCTTTATCTATTATCATTTCATTCACTGCAGACTCCAAAGAACATCCCAGAAGTGCTGCACTTTCGTCAGTTGAATCAAGCAAATTGAAATCACGCAATTTGTGTTGCAGTTTGCTACAAAATTTTTCCTTGGAATATTGTCTCCAGCTTTTAACGCTAATTTTTGTCTGGTCCGTTATGTTGAATTTGAGTCCAATTGTTTCATGGTCAGATAATTTGTCATCTATCAATTCAATAGCAGTTATTCTATCATCATTCGTGAATGCCAGGTCATTCATAGTACTACTTCTAATACTTACTCTAGTGGGGAATTGTATAATTTGTCTCAATGACACAGAATCCATTACATTTTTTAGCTCACGTCTGTCACCTACTTTCATCCAGTTAATATTAAAATCTCCAACTATCAAGTATGTTCTTTCGTCGTCAAATACGTTCGGCAGCCACGAATCTTCAAGATGCTGTAGAAATTCGGCATCACTTGCATTCGGTGAGTGATATACTGCACCATAAATCCCAGAAAAATTTCCAGTCGATACATCAATCGCGAGAAACCAATTACCGGCAACTGACTCGTTTGAAATCACTTTTAGTTTGACTCCAGATCTCACAAACATAGTTACTCCCCCAGTGTGCCGTGATGTTGATAGACAATTTATCATAGAATATCCTTGCACTTCCAATTGATTAATATCATGATCACCTGTTAGATGCGTTCCTGTTAATATATTCACTACGGGTCTTCGTCTTTTCAACAATAACCTTATCTCTTCAATGTGTTTGCATATCGCTACATTCGCATACAACACCTGTACCGATGATTGCTATACACTATAGTCAATCATTTGCCTTTTGCGCTCCTTCATTCTCATATACAGCGGACAACGCTCACTCCACGCACAATGATTAGAATCCACATCTTTGTCACCATTCAATTTTGATCTCTCGCAGTTAATGCACTTCACCTCAGAAGAATTGCACTCTCTTATCAAATGTTCACCAGCACAACGTGGACAAGCTTCTTTTTTCGCCGTACATTTTACAGATTTATGATTAAATCCACAGCATTTGTAACATTGAACAACATCTAAGGCGTCTACCACTTGACATCGCTCCCACCCACACATAATTTTCTTTTGTTTCAGGACCTTGTGAAAAGTGATCGCATCAACCTCAATAATTGCATCAAAGTTATCATTATTTTCTTTATCTTTTGCAACAATACTTTTTACCTTGAAATGCTTCACGTTTTCCATAACTTCATTATTTTCGATCAACGTAGCTTTGAGTTCGTCTTCGTTCATTTCTTCATTGATCCCCACTATCTTCAATGTTGGTTTTAAAGTATCGCTCACTTCGACTTCACAGTGATCACACAATTCTTTTTCTTTCGTCTCCTTTAACTTCAACATCGTGGAGTGATCCTGTACATCTACAAGAATACTACCATCTTTCCGTGCATAAATATCTTTGACCCTAAAGTTTGATGGCTTGACTTTCTTGCTAAGCAACTTTTTTGATTCACTCGCATTTTTACCAGTTTTCGGTTTGATTACTATTCTTGAGTTTGGTTTCTTTGGTGATACAGCATGATTAGCTTTATTATTATTTTCTTCATTTTTGGAATTCAACGTCTTGGGAATATCTTTCGATAATACCACAGACTTACTAGTTTTCACAACGTCAGCAAATATAACGTAACGCAACAGGGGGAGGGAGGGGGTCTGACATAGTGTTACGGTTCATACAAAAATTTAAAAATTTCCATACAAAAGTTGTTACGTGGGGGAGGGAGGGGGTCCAAAATTGGCAAATTTTGCGTTACGTAATATTTGAATGAACCCAAAAGAATAATTAATATTGTTATTCATAACAGTACCGTTTACTGGCGGATTATTTCTATTTTCCATCCTTCCATTTTCCCGCTTAGCCTTGCTTGTCGACCGCAAATTATACCGGACAGGATCACAAGTAGGAGTTACAGGAATTTTCCCGCTTTCGACTAATTCTTCTCTAACAATTTTGCGCACCCTAACATCAAAGCCTTCAACAAAATCGAGTACTCTCTGTAGTTTCGCTACACCATGCAACACTTCATTCATTTTAGTTTGCATCTCTTCTGTATCATCAAACTCGTGCAACGCAATACACGTATCACATGCGTATACAGCATTCTTCATCTTCCGAAGTACGTCTAGCTCCTCATGAGTGCCGTTCGGAAAACAATTCCAGTGTATCGTTTCTTTACAACGACCGAAACATTCAAGTGTGTATGGATCCGATTCTAGAATAATTTCATCACATCGCGCGCACAATTTCAACGATGTTTTCATTTTCACATTTGTCTCTACATCAGAAGCAACATCGTCACCAATCCTCTCACCGAGAGGCATTTTCGCTCTGCTCTGATGAAACAATAGCTTTAACCGAACGATTTGTAGCCTTATAGTTATGTTCTCTTTTCACAGATTATTCAACATATATTTATGAGAATCACACACAAGTCACATAAAAACATAGAGATTCGAATTCTTCGTCAATTGATTATAATTGCACTAATATTTTTCACACAAAACACATTAAAATAAAGAGCAAAAAATCCAGCCCTCGTACACTTTGTACCTAGTGCATCACAACACATAATAACAAAAAAAAAATGGTTATATTAGGGGGAAGTGGTACAAAATAATCACTAATGATTTAATATTTAAAAAAATACAAAATCCATTAACCTGCTATAGCTATAGTAAAATGCACGAATTTATATGAAATTTGGCATGTTTACTTTACGTTATATGAACTTCAAAATGAATATTGTATTTGGGTAAAAAAAATGTTTCAAAGCGAGAAAAACCTGTTATTTTGTAAAATTAGTTTATATCAAATCGACTTATTTTGGTCAACCGAACTAGGTCAAAAAACTAAATATGAAGTTTTGTAGGGCAACTCAAGGGCTTTTATTTACGGTGTACCGTGGTGAATCAAAACCCGGACGGTATGAGCAGCGTATGGAGGCCTCTTGTCGGTAGTTGTAATACTGATTATATCATACCGCGTTGCCGCTGCCATATCTGAATGAAATGTCACTTCCTTGCAAAAGTGATTATGTGGATAACAATAAGGCATTGCACCAATGTTTTCGTTAGCAGCCTCGGCGATTCAGTAGTATGCGTTGTTTCTTCTCACGCTGTTTGTTTGGGAATCAACTACCGCATTTTTTTTTAAATTTGGGTAATGTTTTGATGGGTTTGATTGGGAGGGCCACATGTACACTCCCGTGCATAAGTTTGGGTTCACCCCCTAAAAAACATGCCAAAGTGTTCAGTCCATATCTCTGTGATTACACGTCCAATTCAAATTCTTTAAGCCGCATTCGAAAGGCAAAGAGTTATTCTTACCTCGTATGTATTTTACCAAAAACATTCTTTGAACTTCTTTTTACTAAATTTGTACTTAAAGTTGTGACATTAAAAAAAAAACACACTGAAAAATCATATCTAATTTTCTCAGCATTGGGTCGACCAAAATTTTAAATCATAGTATCATAAGAATCGTAATCTCATATTCTTTGAAGAGACCCCACGATTTTTTTGCGGAAAAATCTGAAAAGTATTCAAAATCAATGAAACAGTCAGTCAAGTCATCGTGCAAAAGTTTGGGTTCACCCCTCAGTATGGTGTATCGTGCAAAAGTTTGGGTTCACCTGAACTTACTTGAATCTGTAAAATCTTAAACCAATCATGTACGCGCCATTATTTGCGCTCAAAATAGCTTTGAACTATTAAAATCGGTTGAAAAATGGCAGAGATATTAACAAAAATGATGTGCGTGCGGCTCAGGTGAACCCAAACTTTTGCACGATTTGCATCATACTGAGGGGTGAACCCAAACTTTTGCACGATGACTTGACTGACTGTTTTATTGATTTTGAATACATTCCAGATTTTTCTGCCAAAATTTCGTGGGGTCTCTTCAAAGAATATGAAGTTACGATTCTAATGACACTTTTATTTAAAATTTTGGTCGACCCAATGCTGAGCAAATTAGATATGATTTTAGTGTGTTTTTTGAAAAATTTCACAATTTTAAGTATACATTTAGCATACAACATTAAAAAAAAATTGGAAAAATACATACGAGGTAAGAATAACTCTTTGCCTTTCGAATGCGGCTTAAAGAGTTTCAATTGGACGTGTAATCACAGAGATATGGACAGAACACTTTTGTATGTTTTTGAGGGGGTGAACCCAAACTTATGCACGGAAGTGTATGTGTTTACCTTATATGATGGTATCCCGACTAGAGGCTTGTAACAAAAATATAATAAAATTTTATCAGAATATGATATGCATATCATATTATGATATAATTTTGTTAGGCTCCGTTATCCATATAACATAATGAAACAGAAATATAACATAATGTATTTTATTTCCCCTTATGATATTTTTTTGTTCATTTTTAACAACTTTAAAACAAAATAAATAGATAGTTATACATTTCATTAATATACAATATTATAGTATATCCAACAGTATTATACTTTTGATACTTTGTATCAAACATTATAACTTGGTATGATATGTTTTTGATAGAATTAAAACACATTTTGTTATGTTTATGTTACACTTTTTGTTATAATTTTAGTTATTTTAACAACATCCTGCATCAAGTTTGTAACAACATGTGTTCGAAAAAAACTTATAACATAATAACATATGCTGATATAATTTTGTTATGAATTCTTAGTCGGGATGTTTGTTAGAGATCAATTTGTAAATAACTGAGTTTAGCATAGTTTAGACTGACTGCACATATGGCGGCTATGAGACTCTATATTGTTTATATCTTGAATGGAATTTTGAATTTTATTAGCCTTGATGTTGGCAAATTTCTCGTAAGAGTGAAAGAGAGACAAAAATTGTTGAATATTGCATTTTTCCACGAAAATTGTGTATTTTTACAAAAAAAAAACATATACAGGAATTTTGTGAGAATTGAAGCTCCCATATAATTTCTTTTTCACGTAGAACAAAATGACTAGCAAAACTTTAAACAGTTCAAACAAAAAATCACTTCAAAACACCTCTCTGTTTTTTGCATCAGTTCTTATTAGGGATGCCTTTTAAACACTGAAAATGATTCTAGCTGCTCCCGTCTGCTCTTTGGATTGCAATTTTCGATTTTGTGGATGATGTTCTTGCGATAAATAACCAGAATTTGTGAACAGCTGTGCATTGCTGATCTATTGAAACAAAGTAATCACCTGCTTAGCTTCCTATGCAGTTTGAACAAGAGCGGAAGTACTTTTCATTATAGATGCAGTGAACGTCTTCTCTTTGACGTTACATCCCAACTGGAACCGAGCCTGCTTTTCAGTTCTCCAATAAGCATTCCCACTGTTATTAATTGAAAGCTTTTGTACCAATGGATCAAGCACTTTGTATTGCAAATACTTCTGAACTTCTTCCTTTCAGCGTTACGTTCAAACTGAAACACAGCCTGTTTCGCAGCTTAGTATTCTAGTAACAATTTCCACTGTAATCAATTGAGAGCTTTTAAACCAATTTATCCGTAACGCGGGTAGATCACCTTATCGAGGTGCGTTACGAGATAAGATCTACCATATTGTACTCTTGTTGTAGCTGTTCTTGTTAATACTTATAAATTACGGTCGGAAGAGTATAAGAGACTAGCAAGCCACTGAGACCCACCTTTTTTTTATCCTAGATGATGAGGGGGTCGAAGAGAAAAAATGACTCAACTAGGAACTGAGGCTGGGTTCAATTCATGAGACAAATTCTTCCCAAGTTCAAGTTCCTTTCCCTTGATATTTAGGAAGTAAACGATTCCGAATCAGTGGAGTAGCAGACCGCCTACATTATAAAATAAGCTTCTTGTTACAAGCAATCTAAATGTCTAATGCGATGAAATCTGTTCCCAGTTACAAAACACGATTTTGAAACTTATGAGTAGAAGCAATAATTTGATACGCTATAGTACCGATGCATGGTCAAAATCAGTATCATTCAACCAGCTCAGTAGCCGAACCTGATTGAGGGGCGCGCTTTTGTGAGTTTAATGGGGCAAACTGTTTTTTCCTAAAGGTATAAATAGCGGTGTCTTTTTTTTAAGAGGCTCTATGCAAAATGTTAAAGCATAATAATTGTATTAAAAACGACTACCTCATTATTTTTCAATAATAGTGGAGTAGAACGACGTGCATTAAATAAAGGATGCGGGTATACCACAAAAGATCATAGAAAACTAGTCGCTGTGGTTCACCCCGAACACAAACAGAAGAAGCCAATTGATCAAAATTGCATTACATTTTTGGCGGAATTTTTCAACTCGAAAAGGTCCTCAAATGTTGACATTAGAACCTACGGCCATGAGCATGGTATTGCTGAATAATTTCTTTAAATGGTTATAGATTTTGATTTGTTTGCAATAACCTGCATTGCTCTGCTTTGAGTTGCTGCGGTGAAAATTTACCTTCTTGTCATTTGGGTTAATTCTCTTATTTCGTAACGCCGGGAATGACATTTGTGATATCCATGTACTTCATAGCTAGATCGACTGATTTTATTGTTTGATTAACATCGCTCACGTTTGGAAGAGTTTACATTTTCACATATTTTTTTGGTTTCATTGTCATAAGGATTTGATGGCATATTTGCTGCAAACTTCGATTTTATAATATCTGGGAAATAAAAAAAGTGATGAAATATCATCAAATTCAATGTCAAGGTTATTGCTTTGATCTGTTCGCTAAAGAATACCTCCTAATAAACTTGATATAAAAGATTCTTTTACAGAAGTAATTTTGTATTTTTATTTTATCCGTGATAATTTGGGAAATAAACTATGATCGTTTGGCGCTTACGCCACTCATGGGATCAATTAATTGCGAGTAATTTTTGCTAATATAAAATTTTGCCATCTCCAACAATGTTAAGAGGAGATCACATTTCTATGAAACCTAATATACAAATTGGCGCTTATGTCACTTATGCGATTACGATTATCACATAGGTCATTTATGTCAATTATAGCCCTAATGATTCCTGACAACTTTTCTTTAAACATCATTGAGCTAAAACGCCTACAACGGAGGTTATGATTTTTGTCCCGAGGTTCCATGTATTCGAAGCACTGAGCTTGTGATCCATAAGAGATACAAAGTTCGGGTCTTCGGCAAAGTTGCTCAGGGGTTCAAGGACATCCGGAAAGGGAACAGTTTAGTTCGCGATTTTGTCGCTAGGTGGCGCTAGTGAGCATGTAAAATTGAGCATTTTGAACTGGTTCTAGCTTGTGATCCATAAGAGATAGAAAATTCGGGTCTTCGGCAAAGTTGCTCAGGGGTTCAAGGACATCCGCAAAGTGAACAGTTTAGTTCGTGATTTTACCGCTAGGTGGCGCTAGTGCGCATTAAAAATTGAGCATTTTAAACTAGTTCTAGCTTGTGATCCATAAGAGATAGAAAGTTCGAGTCTTCGGTGAAGTTGTTAAGAAGGCCAAGTACATCCGGAAGACAAACAGTTAGGTTGTAGATTTCCCCACTAGGTGGCGCTAGTGAGCATGCAAATTGAGCATTTCAAACTAGTTCTAGCTTTTGATCCACATGAGATAGAAATTTCGAGTCTTCGGTAAGTAAAGAACAGAAATAAAGTAAAGGACATCCAAATATCAAATTTTTTGGTTCCTAATTTTGCCACTAGGTTGCACTAGTATGCATATTTAACTAAATATATGAAACAAATTCTATCATTCGAGCAAGATGAGATAAAAAGTTTGAGTCTTCGGCAAAGTTGTTCGGAAAGTCAAGGGCATCCAGGGAACAGTTTACTCTAGAGCAGGCATTACAGAATTCGTTCTCATTTGAGAATGAAGCACGATCAAAGCAAGCAAAGAAAAACTTCCCATCTGTTGCAGTCCACGATCGTCTTTGTATCGCAAGGTGTAACAAGTCTGATAAATGGAAGCAGCGAGCGAGAGCCCCAAAGAGAGAGCGATGATAAAATCCATTTTTCTCGCTTGTTTACCGTTGGGGATAGGTGTTTTTCTTTACTGGCACGATAACCAATCCACAAACTTCCAATAGCAATAGTATCCCCCAGGCTTGGAGCATGTTTAGAGTGGTTTTATCATGCCCTACTATCCCCCCAATCTGATCAAAGTTGTAGCAATATACGATAAACAGTCTCTCATAATGTGCAGCATGTTATGATAGTTACAGAGAGCGATACGTGAGAGATTCTCTCAATTTTCTCAGGATTCAATCCCTGCTCTAGAGGGATGACTGTACCTTAACATTATGAATTTGATAAGATAGAATTTCCAGAATGCTGTTCAGAAATCCTTTGACATTTGGAAGTTGGAGTGATTAGGGATGGAATCGTATTAAATTAAAGTGATTCAGGTCTGTTCAAATGTATATTCAAGTGTATCATATCTGTTTCATATTCTAGTGATTCTGGTATGACTTACTCCATGTGCGAGTGACTCAGTCAGGACTCATATTCATCATATTCAAATTATTCGAGTCAGAATTTCTTCATGGTTCAAGTTTGATTGACTTCATATCCAAGTGATTGATGTCTTATTCTCTTTATATTCATGTCTTTCGGGTTTGATTCACTCTATATTCGCGAACTAAACTGTTTCCTTTCCGTATGTCCTTGAACCCCTGAGCAACTTTGCCGAAGACCCGAACTTTCTATCTCTTATGGATCACAAGCTAGAACTAGTTTGAAATGCTCAATTTTGCATGCTCACTAGCGCCACCTAGCGGCAAAATTGCGAACTAAACTGTTCGCTTTCCGGATGTCCTTGATCCCCTGTACAACTTTGCTTAAGATCGCTTCTTTGCAAGTCGTACGGATCTCGAGATATAGCAATGTGAAATTACCTGTTTTGAGGTGATGCTAAACTTTTCAGGGTGATTCAATATTCAGCTGAGTGTTGCAATACTTATTTTAGTGAGTCCGTATTTATGACGGGTAGTGTAGAACAATCCTCAGAATGCATGCAGAAATTTATATTTTTGAATATAAAGGTGATTGTCAAATTTGCCACAAACTTTTCATGAATTTAATTTTAACTAGAATGGTGATTCAAAAAGTAGTGTATGCTTCAGTGCTGTAAATATTCGACACTTTGCGCGAAGTTCGTTTCATTACCATGGTCAGCAGTTTTGCATAGAATTCGGACATTTAGGATCATAAACAACATGAATAGTTTGATCTTGCTTGTTATGTCGGATGTGACACACAGTGAACGCAGCGCTTATTACGAACAATGACAGAAACATACAAAACCGTAACGTTTCCTAGCGAAGCTATCGTGATCAGAGGCATTCAATTGACATTTTTCTTTCCAACATTCGTTTGATCGCTTGTATTGTGAGTGTTTAATGCAAGCGCTGCCGAATATCAGCGAAAACGTGTCGACTACCGCGATTGCTTATAACACTGATTTGGTCCATTGATTATGTCACTTTATCATTACCTGGGAGGGAGGCACAGATACTACACACGAAATATACAACAACGTTTGTTTGAACTGCAAGATAACTCCAGCTTGCCAACAACAATCAAGGCAGGCTTGGGGAAAATCTGTAGTTTTCTTTTGTTGTGTACATTCGATCTTTCCTGACAAACATGGAAAAAGGGCCACAGTTTTCTATGCACCAAATATTCATTTTCATTGGAAAAAGTAAAAAGATGCGTTATTCAATGCTTTCCATTCAATCAGATTTAAATGTGCTCACGTGACATTACTTGCATTATGTGCATCATTCGATTTTTGTCACTTATGATGAAATGCGAAAATGTGTTTTAATCAGTTACGCGCTTTTTCCATGTTAGTCCAATGTTTGAGATCTGGGCTCACAGTGACAGTTCGTGACAGCGGAATCTCGGCTCATTATGACGTACTAAATTTTGTATTGGTTCCTCCCTCCAAGATCATTACCACCATCCGAATATAACTTTATATCTCCACAATTTTCTTGGAAAGGATATTTTCAAGACACTGTGGAGATACAAAGTTATATTCGGCCCCGAGTAACAATGGTTGTCTTTCTAATATTCCTTCCCTTCCCCGATAACCGCATTGGGCGTGGCCGGCGCCATTATTGACTTTTAAACTCTGGACTCTCGATTTGCGCACATTGAGAATGGTTAGCTAATCACAAGCCCCATGCATTAAATTTCTGTGCAATGTGTTAGAGGAATCCTAGTTGGTTGAAAATAGCTTAGTTATGTAAACTTTACTGAAAATTATATTTCGAGAGGGATTCGCGATAAGGGCCTATCTGACAATTCAATAACAATGAGAAAATAATCAATGAAATTCTCATATGCAATTTTTAATCCCAATTGTAGAAAATATACTCAAACTTTAACTTTTTCACTTTAATACACATTTTGTAAACTTAGTTTTAAAATCCTCATCAATACCACACACATCTCCTACAATTTCCCTAGCTATTTCGTAATAAAAAAATATTATAAGGTTTCGCCTTAAACGCACTCAAGAATGCTAGTATCGCCTAATGTTATGAGCCTGTAATCGATATTATTTTCAGTGTCGCCTATTACTTTTGCGCCGTGTTTACATTCTGGTTTCAATTAAGCCCGCCATGTACGCCTTGTTTATTTTTTGTTTGCAGTGTCGCCGTTTACTCTCGCCGTGTTTTGATTTCGATTTCAGATGCGCCCATCACTTTGATAAACAAAAACACAGGCGTAATCAATAAAGTGTGTGGTTTGGCATGAGGTGAAGTTTCGTCTTCTACAAATTTGCGTTTTTTGAATAGTTAAATTATCGATAGGGGAAAAGTTCAAGTGCAGTGAATAGACAATCGAGCTACAATTTCAACGCTATATTTTCTTAAATTGTGTACATTTTGTCAGTTTCGCCTGATTCGCGAATCATTCTAGATTTTATAACTAGAACATTACCTTCTAAGTCACTTATGTCACCTTTTAATTTTAATATTTTAAGCTCAGATGTTTGAAAAAAAAAATTATGTTATTTAAATTCAGTACACGGAATTTTGGTTTCTAAAAAAAATTGAAAAATAAGCCGCACCCTAATGACCACACAAAAAGATTGCAAAAAGTATTAATAAAGATCATTTTGTGAGATATTGGTGAATAATGATCTTGAGATAGCTCTCCCCTTCCATCAATTTAAATCCTGGCTACGTTTATTCGTACAACTAATCAGCAATACTATGTTGAGGGTGGCACGTTCAAATCCCTGTCCAGCCGAAAATCTTTTAGGATTGGACGTATTTGTGCCAAAATGGCCAATTGACAAGAAAAATTCTAAGTTAATAACTGCGAAAATGCTCATAGAACACTTAGCTAAAAAGCAAGCTCTGCTCATGCTGGAACGTAAAGCCTCTGATACCTATGAATCGCTAATTAATCTCATCATCATTTTTGTCAGAATTTTATTGATATCATTTCTCAACTGATGTATATATTTTCCAATGATCTTTCAGTTGCACTTACAAAACTTTTGTTCGATAAAATTAATAAAAAAAACGCCTTGTAAAATTATCACATTATGGAAAATAATCGCATATCCGTCCCATTACAGATTTCCGTTCCGTGTTGCACGAAATTCAACCTTGCTTTAGTCTTTTCATATTTTTCTCGAAAGATTAGATACTGAAAGTTGTTAGTGAAAGTTTCATAAAGATACGTCTCAATGCTTACGTTTTTACAGATGGGACTGACTTGCGTAAAAACGGCAGTATGGTGGAATATAGTTCGGGAACCACTGGCCCCGATTCAAGTCAGAGCGTAAGGGACTGTGAGATAAACAGCAAACTCCAAACCACTTGCTCGTTTCCATTTTCAATCTCCGCCGCCACTCTTGGTGACACTTTGCTCGTTGTTGTATGGTGTTTATTGATTGCATTATACACTGTGTAATACCTGCCATCCGACGGACTCCCATTCAGAGAGAGAGTCTCGTCTTGTCTTGTCATTCCTTTGCTCGTTTCGTTCTCAGTCGTTCGCATTAAGAAAAAAAAAATAGCTTCTTAAAAGGGTAAATGTCTGTCCAAAAACAGAACGCTTAAGACCTAGTTTTGGATCGGATCGAAGTTGCAACTTCGGTCCATGCCCCTTCTTGACTCTGTTTGTCTTACGTAAAACACTATAGAGAAAACTCCTAACAATTAAGTGACTATTTTGTAATATGAATCGAATCGTTGCTCGGTGAAGCGATGCTCTCTAGCCGAAGTACTTCTTCAGGCCCAGTCCCAGTCCCAGGTGCCCATGGCTGAGAATCGGACCTCCGCTGATAATTGGACCTCCGGAGCTGATGAGGCCACCAGAGCCGAGCACTCCGCCGGAGATGATGCCACTGCCAATGAGGCCACCGTCTCCGATGATGGGCCCAAGGGAGGGACCGGCCGCTATCGCAGGTCCGTACGAAGGCAGGATGGGGGCCGGAGCAATGGCAATTGCTGGGGCTGGGGCTGGTACGTGAACTGGAACCGGCTGTGGCACCGGGATTGGTTGCGGCACTGGGTACGGCTGGGGTACTGGCACGGGCTGCGGCACTGACACTGGAACGGTTCTAAGGGTGGATAATAATGAAAGATAAAAAATTATTTTAATAAGTGATTTCTTTTAACGGGATCTTGTGTAAAGGCTCTTATTTCAGGGACTCGGGATTCATAGTTTTTGTTTTTCAATACCTTTGAGTCCCAGACAAATTTTGCAGCCAAATTTTCGTGATCATTTAATTTCCTTAATTTCTTGCTGATTTCAATAAAGTTTTAACGCAGTACCACAACGCTGTTCAAGTCTTGTGACTTTTACTGGGAACCTCAGTCGGATGGTCAGTTCCGGATTTATACGGATGTTTCGTGGGGTCTTTCCGAAGGTCATTTGAGACATTTCCATAATTACAGTATTTGTAACTGAATCATAAACCATTAGTATATTCCAATTCTTTCATTTGCAACCATTCTGGCCAGTTCAGGATTCCCTGGAACCGGTTCTGGTGGCATCAGTTGGAAACCAAAATTTGACGAGGACAAGCTATACCATGTGAAACATCAATTTTCAAGATTTTACAACAGAAGTATAATACAATGCATATTGAGTAATTGTGTGCAATATAAGACCAATATATAGGTATTATATAAGTACTTACAGAATATTCTGGAAAAGGACATCAATCTGATGATTGCAAACCCTATGCTACCATCAATCAATCAATCTTCAAATTTTTACGCTGGGATATTAAACAATGCACACACAATAATTCATAAGTACTTCCGGGATGTTCTGAAGCCTATCCCGGGACCCTGAAAAAGGAGAACAATCTTACAATTGTAATCCATATCAAGCGACACATTTTTTTTCTGTTCGTAACATAAACCACTGCGACCAACATTTGATCTATTGTAGTATATCTCGTGTCCTTTGTTTAGTGCATGTCGTGTTACATTATCACTATTGAGAAGTGATAAAGTATTCGGTTTTCTTACAGTTGTAATTCCTAACTTGATCGCAGGAAAGGATTCTAATTGAAAGGTTCCGCTATTTATACCCTTTGAAGAATGTGGTGGGTACACTCTCCACAGGCGCGCCCCTTTATCAGTCAAAATCGGATCCCTTGATAAAGCCAAGAAATTACACTGATATTGTCCATGCATCAGAATCCTAGTCCTCACTTCTTCAAACTAGAGAACTACTGTTGTATTCGACTATTTTTTTCCTTGTTGTCAAGATCATTCTCGGCAACCGGGAAAACCAAGACTTGTCACTTTCAACAAGCTAAATAAACAAAATTTAAATTTAAGGTATAGTGGGGGACCGAAATCCGTACAGGTTCAAAATCTGTACATTTCATACAAATAGTAGGCGTTTTTGTGTGGAGTGTATTATATCGTATTCCTGTAGATTGTATTTAGAGTGCATAGCATATGTGTTACGGACGACAGCGTCCTCGTAACGTTGACTGGCAATCAGCACATGACAGGCCATGACTTTTCCTCTTTCTTCGGTTAGCCATTGGACCCATCTCAATGTTCGGTGCAATCATTATCCGAGAGCAGCAATCACGTTTCCCACAATGGACCTATGCACGCGTTCACTCTTTTGACGTTTGAGCGGTGTCGAATTCACTGGTTGCCATGGTCCCATAAATAACACGACTCCGCTAAAACGTCAAATAGTGAACCCGTGCATTGGACCATGGCGATCCGTGCCAGCTTTATTGCTTTGGAGTGATTCCAAGCAACAGCACCAAAATTTGGTAAATTTTTTAATTCATTTTTTTCTATTGTGCTGAAACTTTGCACAGTTTTCCAGTTCCATCTAAATCGTCATTTTCCGATATCAAATCTTCAAGTTGAGTCACGACTAACTTTTCAAAAGGGTGTATGTGAAAATGGTTCAAAAATATTCAAAAAGCTGCACAGCAAAAACGGTTGGTTCGATTGTTAGACAACTAAAGAAACAAAGTTAGACAACTAAATAAAGATTCCAAAAAAATTACACACAGTAAAAAAAATTTTTTTTTTGCATTAAAAAACATAATTTTTGACACAAAAACTCAAATATCTCAAAACCCTATCGGAATACCAACGTATTTTTTTGAGGGAAAACGGTCCATTATATAAGCTATCTACCATAAAAATTTGGTGATGGTAAACGAATAAACAAAAAAGTTATGACATTTCAAACATGTCACAATTTTCACATTTAGTAGAAAAAATTTTTGTTTTTTCGGTGTAAATTATTACGGGAACCGCAGTTTGTTGCTGATTTTATTGTTAAGGGCCTTGCGTGAAAACAAGTCGTTTTCATGTATTCATAAGTATTATGTATATTATATATATTAATATTATGTATATGTATAAATATTATATGTATATGTGTATATGTATAAATTAAAATGAATTAACAGATTACACGAAAATATTTTTTTTTTTTACCAGGATATTTTTTTTAGAGTATGATCGATGAGTTTCTAAATGTAATATATAAACTTTAAAAGTTTTGGATTTGGGTATGCGTTATGAGACCATGAAAACATTTTATTAATACTTATTTATTTATTTATTGTTATTCAATTTTTTTACAATATCGAACACTTTTGCATCATTATCAGTTGCTTTAATTTTATTTTCTGACAATGGAATGAAACAGTGAAATTTTTGGGTTCCTTGGATCGTTTTCGCGTTATTATATTGCTCGCTGAGCTCTGATGCCGTTAATTCGTACTCTTCAGTAGTAGTAAAACAAAATGATAATTTTGTTAAATCTTCTTCTTTTCTGCGATTCGCCCAATCAAATAGTTCTTTTGCAGTTTTAATTGGATGCTCACGTTCTTTGGCTAAACTTGCTCTTGTGGCCATGCGCTTTATGGTTCCTCCAATAGCATCACAAGGACCTTTGCCATATGACGTAGCAAAGAAATGCCATTCTGCATCAATTCCGTACTTTGATTTAAGGCGAAGTAGGCCGTCATTGAAATTTGTACGCGTCGTTGATGATTGTTGCTTATTCATTCCACGATTTAGAATCAAAGAAAATCAGTTGGTTTTACACTGACACAGCTGAAAAAGTATCAGCATACTTTATGCATGTTAGAGCGTACTGTGCTACTTTTTCAAGTCAATATAAACTATCAAGGCTGAGTTTTATCACTTTAAAATGCGTGCTGAAAAGTCATCATTATTTCCAAAACGAATGACGGGCTACTTAGCCTTAAATTGACATAGGCTCGAAAAATTCTTACGGTTTTTGTACTGCGATGCTGCTCCATTAGACATGAAATATATCTTTCTGATTTCTTTATCCTTATCAACGCGTAAAAAGTTAATCATTTTGGCAATGAACAAATTTACAGATACTGAGTCGTGTCTTAAATCTTCGGAAATTACAATAAAACTAAAATGTTCAATTTGCGTACTTCCATTGAAATAAATAACGAATGGATGAATTGTAGCTTGTTGTACGTTCCAGTGATGGGACTGCACTTCATCTTGCAATACAAAGCTATAGTTTTCAGAAAAATCACAAATGACTAAAAATTCACCATCTTGTAATGTATTTTTCGTATTTTTTAAAAAGCGGGATTGCTCTGTTTTAATAAAGTCGTGAGGAATTAAACTTTCTAATTTCAAGCAAAAAAATGACACAAACTCATCTACAGGTTTTACAATAGTTTCTAGGTTACACCTATCCGTGGTCACCCATTGCTCAAATGATAACTGATCAATATAATTTTCTTCAAACTCAGCGAATAAAGTATTTTCCAATGATGAAGAATCTGGACAATCCGAACAAGATCGTAGATAGCAATTTGATGTTGTATTTTCACACAAAAGTCTACCAGTTAACATTTTATTATCCTTTGATAAATTGATTCTTTTCAAACTATGTAACATTAAAACTACAAATAAACTTTAACACTTCACTTTTTGCAAAAAAATAAAATACTAAAATCACTAAGGTGAGCAAATACCTTTAAACTCTAATATGTGTTGCTTATCTTGACATATAGGCCTATTTCGTCTGCGACTTACAGACTTCTTCAGTGTCGAGCACTCTATTTGAAATGTCATAACTTTTTTGGCTTACCACCACCAAATTTTTATGGTAGATAGCTAATATAATGGACCGTTTTCCCTCAAAAAATTACGTTGGTATTCCGATAGGGTTTTGAGATATTTGAGCTTTTGTGACAAAAATGATGTTTTTAATGCAAAAAAAAAAAATTTTTTTTACTGTGTGTATTTTTTTTTGAATCTTTATTTAGTTGTCTAACTTTGTTTCTTTAGTTGTCTAACAATCGAACGAACCGTTTTTGCTGTGCAGCTTTTTGAATATTTTTGAACCATTTTCACATACACCCTTTTAAAAAGTTAGTCGTGACTCAACTTGAAGATTTGATATCGGAAAATGACGATTTATATGGAACTGAAAAACTGTGCAAAGTTTCAGATATTTTTGAAATGGTCGATCAGAATCGACTTGCATGCCTCCGTGGAATCCCTCTTTGGCAATGAATTCAAGAACTAACGGTACAGATGAGAATTATCTTGGAGGTTGACTAAGTAATCCCGATTTGTTCGGAAACTAAAGTGATAACCAATTCAAGACAGAAGCAGTGAACATGGAAGATGCCCGATAATTTTGCCAAGCAGATTGTTCGTGGTGTTTACCACCGGACTTTTCACTAAGTTGACTTTAGCTGCATGATTGTAACGTGCTAAATTTGTTCGAAAAGTCAAAGGCGCGCGAGAATGCCGTCGAAATCCTTGCTGGTGGAGACTCGATAAAGGTATTTGGATGAACACCAGTTGGTTTCGGTTCGAATGCCGAAGGCGTGTCTAGAAGACCGCCGGAAGTCAAGCTAAGTTAACATGCAGTACGAGGTGTCAAAATAAAGTGCTTTTAGAAAACCATCGCTTTGAATATGTTTCGGCTTGGATGTCGAAGGCGTGTTTAGATGACCGCCGGAGTTTATGCTTAGTTGACTCGTGGTGTCAAAGTAAAGGTGTGTTTGAAAAACCATCGCTGAATTGGTTTCAACTCGGATGTCGAAGACGCGTCTAGAATACCGTCGGATCTCAAGCTGAGACTTCAGATGACTGAAAAGGTGTGTTTAGAAAACCACTGCAATGTACGCTTTTGGGCTGACAATACCAAAACAAATAGGTCGTGGAACTGGACTGTATTTGTTTTTAGTGGATATTGCGGCGTGTCTAGAAGACCGCTGGAATGTTGGCTGAGTGGCCTTGAGAATCAATATAAACGTGCCTTATATGCCTAAGCTCGATAATGTGAATTAGTTTTAGCTGCATTAAGGATGCATCAGGCGCATCTAGAATACCACTTAAAATATAGCTTCTATGTATTAAGGTGTTTAAAAATAAGGTTCTTGAATGCATTCATTAATTTAACTTGAGCTTGAAGATCTAAGGCGAATCAATATATGTTCTGGATTGTTTTCATTTGAAGTACCGTAATCCGGGGTATCATTGACCAGCGGGGTAAAATTGATCGGAATAACTCATCTCGTAACAAGTTCGTATCATTGTTTATTGATGGAACATAACATTTACATTATGCGTAAATTTGTCAACTTTTCGAAACAATTATTTCAATGGGTAAGGATGACACATTGTTTACATAGGTGATCAATGTTACCCCAAATCAGCTAAATCAAAATACATTATATAGTCATGAGCTATGGGTGGCAGTACTTGTTTTAAAAATATAAAATTTGCAACATATGCATTTTCAAATATTCAAAAAAATGATCAATGTTACCCCGGATTACGGTAAGTTACAAAAAATCTCAAAACGGCCATGTCTGAGCCCAGATATGAAATTAGAACATAAAACTGAGTGAATATAGTGGAATACAAAATGTTTCAACAATTTTCTATTTGAAATTGCATTTTTTATAAAGGAGTTTCAGAAGATAAGATATTGGTTAGAAAATTGTGTAGCAACGTTAAATAATTCTTGAGCAATTTATAAGAATTAGAAGTCATATGTACAAGTGAATAATAATAGCGAGTGAAAAAAAAAAATTCATGGTCTACCTATAGAATGGTGAGAATGTCTTGTCTAAATCTATTTAGATATTTGATCTTATTCAATCGCAGTATGCGATCGATAGATATATCATGTGCAGTAGAATTTACTTCTGCATTCACATAGTAAAGTATACACTTATATTAACCCTCGGGCTGTAGCATAATTAGCCTCAACGAAGAGCAGTTAACTGATGCTGTGTCGCAAGGCGTGTATTTTCGCACCTGTACTGTACAATACAAGATTAAACAATATTTTGGATTGGAATGATTTCGGCTCAATTGTTTACCTAACTACGAGATAATCTGATGATAGATGGATAGAACACAAATACAAAGCCCCCTTAAGAACAAAAAAAAAACATTTTGAAATACCTTTCAATACTTCCTCTTTAGACATTAGAACATATAATTCAAACGTTTAAGTCAACTTTCCAATATTTAAGTAAATTATTTTTCTTTACCTAATATCTTAATCTCACAGTATGATTTGGTCAATAATTATCCTTCAATATATTACAAGAAAACATAAATGCTAAGCCAAAATCTTCAAAAAAAAATTATAATTAGGAAAAAACAAATATTGGAATTAGAAATGCGCTCAACGTTTTTGGAGGATCTTTAAAAATACGGTTAAACCTGTAAAGCATTCACTGGGTTCCTATCAGAACTTAAAAATTTAAACATATTTGCAATTCTATCACAAACTTAAAGTGTAAGGGAAATGCGAATATTTAGAAGCAGGCTTTGCTTCTGCAAATTTGTTCACTTAGATAAAATGCAAAACTTTGTAGAAGAATGTTTGTTTTTGAAATATTTTAGTATCAAAATTTGGACGTTTTTGTCAAAATATGCGAATTTTAATAACTTTGATGAATTTGATGATTCACAGATGTAATTTGAAGTTATTCCCAACATGCAGTTCAAATTTCAGGTCAACTATTTTGTTTGAAAATCAGCTTTTGTGTACTTTACCAGTACTGTCAATACTTTCTTCACAACCAGAGACAAACTGTAAAGTTGTAGTAAATAAAGTCAAATAGAGCATTGGAGAAAAACAGTTTTGAAGATATTCAACAATGTTTCACTTCTTACAAATTATATAGAAGCCAAAAAATGAACCAGTCTTCTACGTTTTGTTATATTTTTCCCATTATACGGAAAAATCACCTATAACATATTGGAAAGCTTGAAACCAGTTGAATTTTTCAATGTATATAGCTCTCAACCGAAAATATCACTTATATCACTTTGCATTTGGCCCTCTCATATCTTTGGATAGACCATCGCGTTCAAAAATCGAATTCAATACGTTGGTTTATGCAATCCCAAAACGTGCTGAATTTTGTATAAAAGGGCCCCTTTTATGAGATCTGACCCGGGCCCCCCGAAGCCCAAATCCGGCACTGCTTACACATGATTCGTTTCAAAATCATGGACTCCTCTCTCCCCCCTTAAATGATACGTCATTTATGGGCGGTCCCTTAAGAGAACATCCTTTTGGAACGTTTGTACCACACAACTTTTTATGCAAGGTAATTACATATTCGCTCATTGTTAGTGGCACAGGCGAACATAAATGTTCCGTCAAAAACGAACGGCACTGTAGATTCCCTGCGTACAAGTTGTGTGATTTAAACTTGTATGCAAGTAATCGTTCAAGTTTTATGTTGTATGTTTAGACGAAACGTTAAAATGTATGTTATGTGTGTAGATTATTATGGCTGGCACGCTGATCATAAGCACTGCACGGTAAAAAATAAGCACCATGCTATCAATAGTTCTGCACTTGGATTTGCACTACTGTTGAATCTTGACAAAATCAAGGTAACAGCACTTGAATTCAACGTTGCATGTTTTGATTTGAAATAAAAAAAAGTTAAAATAAACATTTCCGCCTGACCCAGATTTGAACCACCAACCTTCGGAGTGCAGATCTAGTGTCTTACCTCGACACCAACTCGCATCTGTTGAAAGTGATCGAATTGATCTCAATTACTTTCTACAACAAGCTGTCAATGATTGCTCTCATACAAAAGACATGATGTTCAAAATCAACGACTTTTCACTTCAGAGTCTAGTTCTAGAGACAGTAGAGCAAATCCAAAGTTGAAACTCTTTAAATCATGGTGATTAGTGTTTTGAATTGAGTCAAGTGATCAATCTATTCAATTGAACGTGCTGATTTTTTACCGTGTGTGTAAAAGGATAGGACAAGAAACGGTCAAGGAATGATTCCGCTACCGACATTACTTGAGATGTACGCTGCTGAGAAGTAGAGCTGATTTCATAACATCGGTAACGCCTGCCTACAAATCAAATGGAGCTGTCACTTTTCCGTACGGAAAAATGTGCCGCTTGATTATTCCGCAAGTATAAGTGACATTTCGCTCATATTGGAGCTGTCAAAATTACTTTGGTAAAAAGGAGAAATTTTAATTGAGTGCTTTACGTTTCAGGTGCATACCACGCATTATTTTGTATCCAAACTTTGTTATTGTCTGGTCCAAACTAAAAATGTGAGTAATTTTGTTAAGTATTTTGAGATAAATTTCAATGAAAATATGTTAAAATTCGTATTTTTGTACAGTACAACACTTAAGAAGTGGTTTTAAATCAAGCGTCCGAAAAACCATCGTGGCGTGATGATTTTCCGTCGCAACAGGTTTAATTTTATAAGTATTGAGTCAATTTCTAAAATCGTTCTTTAGATGATAGTTTTTTTTCAATTTAAGTTTTGTTTTTTTTTATTTCAAACAGTCATTTAATATTATACAAACTTGTTATATCATGAACAAGCTTAAATGGTATTGTAAAAAATCTTCTATCACCCCTATATATGCGATTTTGAAAAGATTTTACAAGGTTTTTTCAATTTTAAGTTCTTTGATTCTCCCGTACTTTTCCTGCAACATCAATTCTTCTAACTCTGTGCTCACATTTTTTCATAAAAAAAAAATTACTGTATCAAAATAAGTGAAATTGTTGTTCTCATGAGTCAATACTACTCGATACCCACTCATGGAAACATGATAAGATTAAGCTTTCTGGTGATGTTATTTTTTCTTCAATTTTGGCTCATAGAGTGTTCGCTGGTTTCCTACCAAAAAGAAGAAATATTGGAAAGTTTCAATTGAGAAACATTTTTTTGATTTTTAATCTTCCTGATTGCTAACAGAATTAATGAAATTGTAAAAAAAAAACAAGGTAATTCACCAACCTACTACAACAAGCTCGGACTGTTTTTCTGAGCTCTAAGTAGCAAGCAAAATTTTACGGATGAAAATACACGATGGGGTAGAGAGTAAAAGATGGCATACATTTGGTTCAAGCTCATTATCAACAAGTCCAACAAGAGTAAAAAAAATGTATTCTTCAAATTATGCCAAATGACCATTATGTCAAAGGACATTATGCTATATGGGGTAGAGCCGTGTTTACAAACGGGGAGTTATAAAAATGAAGAATATTGGCAAGATTTTTATGAAGTATTGGAAGCAGTGAATCAATTGGCACCCAACATGCAGCAAGAAAAACATTGTCACCTCCAATTCTTGTTGCAACAATATTATCCCACAACATTAGTTTATCATCACTTGAACAGAATATGACAAAGATTGATCACCACGTGCGCAGCGATTTTCTAGGCTTCGCATTGCAATTTTCGAGAACTTTCTCCGTGTTGGTAAACATTGACACATTATCAAACAGCATCCATAAAACAGATTTGGTTTTGTGTTTAAAATAACTGATTAATCGCGAGTTAAAAAGGTTGCAACAATGTTGCGCTCTGTGATTGTCATGACAATTTTGCTTATGATTGTGTCTTTATCCTCAACAGTTGCGACAAACGGTTGTGAGCGAGCTTGCTTTGTTGTTTGTTTTTCGTCTTTTTTGATGACAATTTGATTCACTGATTGGAAGGTACTTCCTAAGGCTATAATTATATCACAGACAACCAAACGTAACACTTAAAAAAAGTCACGATCAAAATCATAGTCACGAGGCTATATGTACGCTCAATGCTAAAATCACTGTGTTTGGCCGATGGGCCTACAGGTGGCGGTAGCGTGAAAACGTCAAACACAAACAAAAACGATACTAGCGCTGCGGGTGGCGGATTGGCCACCTACCATATAATTGAATCGACCGTTAAAAAGGTGGTCGATGGACTATGATGAGAGTTTGATGTCTATTTGTCTGTGATTATATGACTGCATATCGAAAGTAGTATTTTTCGAAATCGAGAGAAATAAAAGACAACTCTCGCGTTGAGTATCATAAAGGCGTATCTGATCAATGTCTCTCCGTCGTATTTCTCTTTGCATTATGACATAACATTCAATTAATTTTCGAAACATTTAATTTCAAGTAATTAATTTCAAGTAATTAGTTAATGAGAAAATCGACGAAGAGAAATCGATCACTGTAGTTACGCCCTTATGATACTGAACGCGAGAATCATCAACAATATAGTTTTTTGCGGATTGATCAGTATGACCTAAATATTCAATATGATATGTGTGGTGAGCCAATATCATTCTCAGTAATTCAGTGCTCCCCCCATTTACGTATGACCAAGTAGAGGTTATAAAGCTTTCCCAGAAGTTCTCAAGAGATTTCAAAGGATTCTTGTAGTTTATTCATATTAAATCAGTTGAAAGTCCTCGTGAACTTCTGAAAATCGCTTTTTAGTCTTTTAATGCCGCTTGAGAATCTTTTTCAGACCTGCGCTATATTTACTCCTCCATAAAATTGTTTATCAAGACCTGTAAAAGTTTAAATCCCATACAAAATTAAAACAATTCAGAGGCCTATACTCGAGAGAAGTTTAAGTATAAGTCTAAGTTTCTTCCGCCTCCCAAACACGCATATTGATTTATTGCATAACACTTTCAACAGTGAAGTAAAGATCTGACTCTCCTCTACCTGTTAATAGGATAGATCTACAAGCATTGGTCCAAATAAACCTGTGGTGGAAGCAAGAAGCTTTTAATTGCTAATATTGTTCTGCCACTTTCATATGTTAGTCTTGGAATGATTTGCATTATGAAATGATTGCCCAGTTGGGAACTATTATTGTACGGTAGGGTGGGGCTTAAATTTCGAAAGATCTTAAAACCAAAAATTCCTGTGCTCTTCTCAATTCAAATCACATAAAAAAAACCTCAAAGATTGCGCCAAAAATATTAAGATTTAGAGGTGACGCAAGCGACTTGAAGGTGAGTTTTCTAATATATCACTTTCAGTGAAGTCTACATAACTTTGTAATTTTCTAACCAATTTTAAAAATTTAAAAGCATAAATCTCACGAAGTCAGCAACAACATTTTATAAGTAGATCGGACGTTAACACTGATTAAATATTCTTCTCTTTAGAGCACTATAATGTGAGTAGGGACCGAAATGGCGTATTAATGATAATCATTGGAAGTGGACATAATCCGTGAATTGACAATGGGGTTTTAAATTATTAAAAAAAAAAAAAATTACTAAATAACACGACAGAGCGTGTCCTTGCTACTACTTTAGCAAAATTTTCCGCGCAAATAACGGCTTTCTTATGTTTAAACTTTGACTCTTAAAAAATGATCCAAATTTGAACCTTGTCACTTTTATTTATGTTTAACTCCTCCGACAAATTTCCTCTGGGGTTTAACTTCTTAAAAAGGGCAAACACTGGAGTTGTGCCTATCTTACAAAATACACACAAAATTTGAGTTTAAATCAAAGAATCTGACAAAATCTCAAAAACTAGATATTTTTTTTTAGTTAAACCAACGAAAAATACATAAAAATTGAGCAAACATGTGTTTCTGGCCTAAAGTCAAGCATTTGGTACCAAAATTAAAACAGGGCTTTAGGACCTTATTGATGATTGCTATGGTTTCCAGTATTACTGGCATTTCGTAAAAACAAAAAATCTACCCTATTACCTCGAATGCCATTGACTCAAATTTTATAAATATATAAAATTATAAAATTATTAAATAAATTTTATTAGCCCAGGATAATTTCATATGAAGTAATGGCCCCCGGGCCCCCACATTTTAGGGACCCCCACAAATCTCGACAAAAATATTTTTAGTTAAACTTTCACGAATAATTAGAACCATTGCAATAGTACATACTTTTCGGAAACGCATCATATGATTTGAAAGATTCATTTTATTTTATAAATCTGGGAAAATGGGCGAATTTATTGGAAATAAACTCTAATAAGTACTACAACTTCAACAAAAGCTTTCTCAACGAAGTTTATGACTAGGTTCGAATGCAATTTATATATCTGCAGATCAAGTAATAGGACTTAATTATTTAATTATTTATTTTGAAAATTTCTTTGTCGATAAAATTGCAGACATGATAGCGTTTAAGTGCCTTGAATATAGGAACTTTAGAGAACTCTAGCTTAAAAAATGGACCAAAAAAGAGAACAGACAGGAATCAAAAGTATTTTTCCAAAGATTCAGAGATAATTCCTTAGCTTAGCTTAGCTTAGCTTAGACTGACTACACATATCAATGGTTGCTATTCCGTGATTGACCAAAGTCAGTGAAAATGCACAAAGAATCAACTAGAAGTTCGGCTGGGATTGGCCATAATCTTCTTCAGTGTGCATAATTCAGTGCCTCTATTTATACATGGTCAATAACGGCGCCGGCCACGTCCTTGCAGTCAGGTGGGATTGGGGGAAGGAATGTTAGTGTGTAACCTTTGCTATTTGGAGACCGTGTTTGCCTCTGCATCTCCACAAAGGTTACTGGGAGGGATGTTTGTTAATGGGAAGGATCGTTGGGTCACAGGATTCACTTTGATAAGCGATTAGACCATGATAAATAATTATTTGTGAGATATAAACATGCTTATATGTAAATATAATATTTTCATTTGATATGAACAACATCTATGTAGAGAAAAAATATGCCGACACTTGATGTGACGAACGTTTCAAAGTTTGTTGAATAAAGTGAACCTTTTGGAAGTCTACACTTGAAGTGTCGAACCATTCAAAGTTTTTTTTTAATTACAAAAATAAAGGTAAAAAGAAGAAAGTGTTTTGAAAAAAAAAAAAATTAGACATAAATAATTTATGAATCAGAGTTTATGTCGACACTCACAGTGACGAACCATTCATATTTTTTTGAAAAATCATATTTACGTCTCACCGTTGTAACGATTAAGGGTGCAATCATACATATTTTATAGATTAGAAACAGTAGCATAAAACGAGCTCACCAATTGATCCGTCATCCTTGAGCAGCAACAATCCTCTTTGAACTTCACTCGTTTAATAGGCTATATAAAAGCACTCAGAGAAAATAGGCGTGCAACCCGTGAGGGAAAACAACTGACGACTGCTCGGGCTTTCTTGACGCACTGCCCAGGAGCAAGCGTCAACGTCGGAAGATCAAAAAGAACTAATCAAAAGCGGCACTTTTTCACTTTACTCGATCGACGCGCGACATGTTTGATCCTGCCCTCATCGCCGGCCCCCGCAAGAGCAAGCGTCAAGGTCGGAAGATCAAACACAACTCCATGCCATGGAATCGGAAGACCACACATTACAAACGCGAATCTCTTTTCGCACTCGCGCCACGCGGACCGAAAACAATTGGTCTTGATTCCATCGCTCGCCCTGCAAGAGCATGCTATGGAATCGAAAGACCACACACTACAAACGCGAATCTCTTTTCGCACTCGCGCCACGCGGACCGAAAACAATTGGTCTTGATTCCATCGCTCGCCCTGCAAGAGCATGCTATGGAATCGAAAGACCACACACTACAAACGCGAATCTCTTTTCGCACTCGCGCCACGCGGACCGAAAACAATTGGTCTTGATTCCATCGCTCGCCCTGCAAGAGCATGCTATGGAATCGAAAGACCACACACTACTAACGCGAACCTCTTTTCGCACTCGCGCCACGCGGACCGAAAACAATTGGTCTTGATTCGATCGCTCGCCCTGCAAGAGCATGCTATGGAATCGAAAGACCACTCACTTCTAACGCGAACCTCTTTTCGCACTCGCGCCACGCGGACCGAAAAAGATTGGTCTTGATTTCATTGCTCACCCTGCAAGAGCATGCTATGGAATCGAAAGACCACACACTACTAACGCGAACCTCTTTTCGCACTCGCGCCACGCGGACCGAAAACAATTGGTCTTGATTCCATCGCTCGCCCCAAAGATTCAGAGATAATTCCGAAGATAAAGTTATTAGTTGCTGTTGAATTCCTCGCATAGTTTTTCTAAGGATTTTTTCCAAGAATTTTGTTTCGGATATTTCATATATTCTATCTGGATTTTAAATAGAATAGCTATAGCAATTACCCAGGAATTGTTTCAGATAATTTTCAAGGTAAGCCTAAGTCCTCCATGATTGTATCAGGTGATCCTTTCATCGATTTCCTTAGTAACAACTGTACATTCTGTTGAAGGATTACTGAAAAAAAAAAAAAAATTCTGGAGGAACTCTTTAGTCTTTAGAAAAAACTCGGGGTAATCCTGGAGATGAAATAACTGGAGGTGGATTTCTTGGAAAAAGTCCTTAAACCCTTTGGGGCCTGATTTGTTCCAAGAACTATTATACAGTTTTTTGAACGCCTTTCAATAGTTTTGGTGCTCAAAATGCTAAACATAACAAGAATAGATGACAAATATTTTTTTGGGAGGTGCTAGGTCTTCCAAACTGCTCTTGAGTTCATAACTTGAAGTCTATGCTTGTAATAACAACCTTGCTCATCATACAAGGTGATGAATTGTAATCTACCGTATATTCTGGACCTTCTGAGTGTTCAGCAAATATTATCAGATCATTTCGAATGTTCTAGATTATCTAACTTGTCGGGATGTTCAGTACATAAGATCTACAACGCGATGAGAGTCTGGATTTAGTGATAATAAATTAATAATCACGAAACGAAGCACTTCCGAAACACGGTGAATTCGACAAAGTTTCCAGTCATAATTAGCGACATCTATTGGGAAGCATCCATAAATTATGCCACGTAAAAATATACTATTTTCAACCCCCCTGCTTTTCACCTTTTGTTTGAGAACAATTTGTGAAAACGTCAGTAGAGTCTAAATGCGTAAACGAGTAGAAACACGTTTTGAATATATGTATGTGATTGTCGACGAATCTTCTTCTTTTTTCTTGGCATATCGTTCCCACTGGGAGGAAGCTGGCTTCTCAGCTTAGTGTTAGTTTAGCACTTCCACATTTATTACCTGAGATCTTTCTCAGCTAATGACCTTTTTGCATGGATATATCGTGTGGCAGGCATGCGCCCATACTCTGTGCCCAAGGAAGTCAAGACTCTTTTCTTTACGAAAAGATCCGGTAATCGTCATACAAATCTACTTCTTTTTTGCAATCGTGCAACACGACTATCCGTGTAGAGGCGTCACTACTGTACTGTCACAGACAAACAGACATAACACTCTTGAGAAGCTCATGGTACATCCGACCGGGAATCGAACCCGGAACCCTCAGCATGGTCATGATGAATACCCGCGTCTTTACAGCTTCGGCTATGGGGGCCCTATATAACCTGGTAGATTATAGAACTGAACTCTATTTAGCGAAAAAAAAAACACTGCCACAAGGGCAGATTTGAAGTTCTGAGCTCCAGGATAGTTTGGAAAAGCTTTTGAGATTCTCAGAGGTCAATAGATTCCGTTTGAGTTGAAAATATTATTATATGCAGCGTTGCCAGATCTACGGAAATTTCCGTAGATTCCGAATTGAGCACTTTCTACGGATCCGTAAGATAATTCTACGGAAAATGTATATTTTCTACAGAAAGCTACGGAAATTCTCATTATTCTACGGTAATTTACGGATTTTTCCAACGGAAATCTACGGAATTGCAATGCCGGGGATCTCTCCCCCCGTTTATCACTTTTCGTCTACGGAATGATTTCCAAAGAAATCTGGCATCGCTGATTATTTCTAGCGCAAGCAACTACTGCTGTAAATTTCGAGAATTGAGCTTCGGGATAGTCTGAACGTCGTAGAATATCCCAGGACATGAAAAGGCATGTGAAGCAGCGTTTTTCTTGACATAATAGGTATGTATTACCAAGTACGAACATCAATTGTATTTACAAAAGGCATTTTAAGCTACTTTTATACTAATTATTCTATTTGTCAGACTTCTGCATGTTCAGGATGTTCTAGGTTGCCAAGTTGCGTTGCGTTGCGTTGCGTGGTAACGGAGTATTTCGTAGATTGCATACTGAAAACTGTCATGTTAGAAACTTTACAACACTTGTTCCAATTGCTCATGGAAAACTATTTTGGATCAAATAGTTATCCAATCGGATGTCAGAGATGCAAAGACATGATAATTTCCATTGCCGGCCACGCCCATCTTCTCCATTACGAGGAAAGGAAAGGAAAATGATGATATGACACCTACTTGAAGAGAGGCCAGCGACTCACCGACGCTCTCATAGATGTCAAGGAGTTGGATGATGGGAAGGGAAATGGTCTAGGATTCACTATGAGCGAGTGATGGGACCGGATTGAAATTTAGTGTATGTGTAGTTTAGTATAATTTTTGTAATTGAGTGTAAGTGTGAATGAAATGTTTTCATCATCGTTGGGAGTGACGTTGCTAAGAAAGTTTAAGTCACTCCATGCGTGTTCGTCTTCCAGGGATGAGACACAGGTATTTCCACCTTGTGCCCTAGCTAAGAAGCTTTGGTTTGAGCGCCATTACTCGGTTGCCAAGTAGGACATTAAGGCATACACCTAAAATTTTTCCCTGACAGGGAAGTATATTTGCAAGGACTTTCCCGAAGACAGTAAATTTTATTCATTGGTTCTTTTTATACAGCCATTTTCCGACTTCGGTCATAAATGCCAGCACGGTCAAAGGGAAAACTTTGATCATTTTAGCGAGAAAAGTTACTGGAACAAGGGCAGAACTGAAGTTCTGAACTCCAGGGTAATTTGGAGGGCCTGGAATATCCCAAACGTTCCTTGAAAGAGCTTATTGATCCATGAGATGGTTTAGTGAGCATGTTAGATTATATAACTTCACTCAGTTTAGTGAGATAAATTACTGAAACAAATGTAAAACTGAAGTTACGAACACTAGGGTAATTTGGAGGGCCTAGAATACCCCAAACGTTCCTTGAATTAGCCTATTGATCCGTGACAAGGTTCAGTAAACTTGGTAAGTTATATATCTTCACTCAGTTTAGCAAGAAAAAATACTGGAATAAGTGTAGACCTGAAGTTCTGAACTCCAGGGTGATTTGGAGTGCCTGGAATACTCCAAACGTTCTTTAAAACATCCTATTGATACGTGCGAAAGTTCAGTGAACATGGTAGATTATATAACTTCACCCAGTTTAGCAAGAAATACTACTGGAATAAATGTAGACATGAAATTCAGATTTCCAGGGTAATTTGGAGGGTCTGGAATACCTCAAACGTTTCTTGAAATAGCTCTTGAGATTCTCAGAGGTTGGTAGATTATATTTGAATTTGTAATGTTATTGTTTTTAACCCAAACAATTACTGTTACGGTTGTAGATTTCAAAGAGTGTGCTTCAGGACAGTTTGGACGTCCTAGAACATTCCAGGACATAGCAAAGCAAGTGAAATAGTGTTTTCGTTAAAAGAGTAATTCTGTATTATCTAGCCTGAACATCATTTATGTTCACAAACAGCATTTCACGCTTCGTATGTACTTATAGTTCAATTTTCCAAACTTCAGGATGTTCAGGATGTTCTAGGTTGTCAATTAGGTCATAAAGGCATATACTTCATATTTTTTTCTGATAAAAGAGTATATTTAGGACAACTTTGCCGAAGACAGTATATACATTTGTTCATTGGTTCTTTTTTTACAGCCTTTTTTGTACTGCGGTCATATATGACCGCGCCGGCCCCAAAGGGTTAAGCATCCTTTGCAAAATTGCTGGAAGAATTTCTAGGAGGATTGTTAGAGGAATCTGTAGAGAAAAAAATCTAGAGGGATCCCAGTATGAATCCCTAAAAGTATTTCAGATGAATCTCTGGAACAATCACTAGAAGATTCCTTGAAGTTTTTTAAGAGACATGTGAGAGGAAATTCTTGAAGAACCTGCTGAAAAGCTCCATTAAAGTATTTGATTTTTTTCTCTGGAGCCCGTAGAATTTTTCATCAGGACTCACTGCAATCTTAATGAGGGAAAACAAATACTTGAAAGAGAGCATTTTGATTAAAATAGATTACATTAAAAATAGAGGCTATTCAGAGACTTTCATTGAAATAGATACCTACCCAACAAACATTACTAGTTGAATAACAGTTCAACTCAAAACTGTTGAATAAATCTGTTTGTCCAACATTTTGAATATAAAACATGAAGAAAATAAGCATAATTTGAATTTAGGTGCCTATAAGAAAATAATTATCAAATGAATTTTGTTTTTGACGAATAAGCCCCAAATACATTGAATTTAACCTGTTAACATATAAAATCTACTAAGATGTATTAAGTATATAAAAAAGCATCACCTACAATAATTTAAATTTCAAATTGATTTACGCTCATAGGGGATTACAAGTATTTTTAACGTCATAAAATAGTTTGAATCTGGTCATGAACACCTTATAAAACATTATAAATATCTAGTCCATGCTAAAGTATCGAAATGTTTTTTTTTCTGGGAGATTTTGGGCCCTGATTTTGGGTAACAGCATTAGGAGTTCCACAACTCTCGGGATGATGCAGAAATGGAATGGTTGAGGTCATGGTATTTGAGGTAATGGAGTAGAAACAAAAGATTCTATAGGTTGGTAGTTTTACAGTTTTACCGGATCTCAAGAACGTCATTGTCGCTTAATTATCTCACGATTTTGAAATGATTAAAATTAATTAGCGAACGGCAACGAAAAAGGCCAAAATATATTAGCATGCTTTGTAGCAAATCGCCCAAACGCCCAATGACAACACGTTCATGACGAAAAGTTTTCCAGAGATAAGCGGGAATTGAACGCACTCCTCAGTGTGATGCGCCCAAATGCCTGACGACACTAACCACACGATAAAGCAGCGTTAGCGTTAGCGTAGCTATGATATGCTTCGTTGATTGGTTACTAGCAACATTCACGTTTCCTTTGATAGCCCCATCCAGACTGCATTCAGGAACAAGACTCGGGAGTAAACTTTGGCCCAGTCTTGAACAAGATTACCAAAATCATGAATATTGCTATTCCCGGCCACGACCATCGCTACTTTAGCGTAACTTGTGATAGGGGAAGAAAATGTTCATGTAGCACTTGCTAAACAAGAGGCCACCAACTCAGCGAAACCTTCATGGAGTTGAAGATTGGGAGCGGTATGTGGTCAACGATTCGCCTGAAAAGCCAGCGATGGACACAGAACTAACCACACGATCACGAATCCCACATTTACCCAACTTGTATGAACATGAACTTTTGGGTATCCAAGCCAGTAGAAATCGGGGATCGTACACAAAATCCCAGTTTGAATATTTGAAGAGCATAAAGTACATCACCGTACAACTCACCTGGTAACAGTAACTGGATATGGCTGTGGCACTGGAACGGCCACTGGTCTATCAACCGGAACATGAACCGGGTATGGTCTGGGCACATGCACTGGCACGGCAACAGGTTGTGGTACGGGCCTATCCACGGGCACGGGAACTGGAACCTGCACTGGCACTGGGACGTGTCGGGTAACTGGAACGGCCACCGGAGTTGGCACCGGAACCGGAACCGGTTGGTTCACCGTCGAATGAGTATGGATATTCCTGGTGATGGTCGGTGCTAGATTTATGGCTGGAGCTGCTAGGGCTGGGAGGGCTGGAGCTGCAATTGCTGGACCAGCAGCTATAGCAGGACCTATAGCGGGACCAATCGCTGAACCTACCACTCCTCCCAATCCGTACCCTCCCAATCCGTATCCTCCTAGTCCGTATCCTCCAAGTCCGTATCCACTCAACCCAATTCCACCATACCCTCCTAGTCCATAACCTCCGAGAACGGCCCGTTTCTTTGGACCTGCAGGAGCTGCCGCCGGTTCTGCAGCTGCAGACACCAATACTGCCGCCAGGCACACACTAAGGAACTAAAACCATAGAACAAATGTTAGTTTCCAGAACTTTCACTTTACACCTCGGTCAAGAACAGAATCACTTACAATTTGCAACTTCATGGCTAATCGGAAAAAGTGCAACCCACACCAGCCGACTCGTTCGAGCTACTTCTGACTGATGATTATTTGATAAACTACTCCTACTATATATACCGAGAAATGAGATTACTGGAGCATTAGCCGGAGCTGGAGGACCCATAGACTAGACGCATCATGTAACCGGTAGGGTCTCCAAATTCGTCCCCGAGCGCAGTACCGAGCGCAATGCCAAACAGGGCCTACTGGGATGACCATAAGTCGGTTGGTTTTTTTCCCAAGCTAGCAGTAGCAAGCGTGGAAAAGCGGAAAACTTGGCGCACGTCAAATCTCGCAGATTACTAGATCGCGGTGAAATGGGGTTGGAGAAAAGTGGTGCGCACATGTGACGATTCGCGCCGTTTGAATGAAATTTCGATTTTCTATTGGTAAAACGCCGGCCGGTACGCAGTACAATGGTCGGAGAAATATAAAGTTTGACCAAAACTTGTTTTCTTACCTTTATCAAATAAATTTTAACTTTTAACATGCTATGTATTTGGTATTTTTTGTTTCAATCAATGATCATCAGAATATAATTCATACGATATGTTTAAGTAAATAAGTAACATAACAATATAAAAATCATGTTTTTATTTATTTTGACCACCTCTTTGTACGAAGCCCGACAATTGTGCGCTGCCCAAAAGGGCTACGCCTGTACGCAACTGCCTGCACCGTTTCATAACGATTGCTTCGCGTAAAAATTTTAGTTGACACTATCAGAACAGCTATGTGACCAATTTGCTAGTCCATGTTTGTAGAATCCTACCAAAGATCTTCGGGGCCCAGCTTGTCATTAGCCAATAGCAAAAGAGGGTGCATTCCTTCTTGGCCGGGTGGGTTTTCTTCATGCGGTGTGATAACCATTTCTCGAGATCTGCTGCTGCTGCTCGATGATTCTGTCATTGCATCGCTGCGAGCTCTGTATGGCCTGAGCTGGTAATGGCTTGAAACAATGTAAGATTGACGATCTGCGGTGCGGTTTGGTGATTGATGTAAAAACCAGAGCTTGTGAAGAATTATAATTTAGAGGAATGTATTTAATAACGTTGTTTGAGGAATTGAGTTGTTGAAAATTAAAATGTTTTGAGGAGTGAAGTATTTTATCGATTGGATATTCAAGGCATTTATGAGAAACAAAACTGGTTAGAACAATGATACGTTGACAATAATGAACTATTATGTAGATGAATTGTATAAAATTCTCAAATATAAATAAGTAGTCAGAATAGTTTTACTAAAAGTAACATGAAATTATCGATATCTTCCGAATATGTATAAGATAATCAAATTTAATTAACAACCAACGCAACGTTATCCAATCTGTGTAAATCAAATTGAAAATCAAGTAATTACATTTCTCTAGAAACTGTATCAGGCAAATGAAGAACTCAATGTCATCAACCGCCAAAACGAACATCAAAGGCGGTGATATACGTAATTAATATGATGTTACAATCAATTCCCCTCAGTCGAAGTGAAAGAGACCATCAAATGAGGATGGACACTTTCAGTGATGAACATGGAAAATCAAATGGCAGTTTAGGGCAGTTTTACGGAGCTCGTACTAATTTTTATGCAGGTTTTAAATCCAATTAGACAAATTATCAATTTTTTTTGGCTTTCAGAAGAATTACACAGTTCGACAAAAAAAGTCGATCTGAATGCACAGAGACCGGACACCCCGGGCATAAAAATAAACAAAAATAATGGCGTTTTCAGAATGTTGGTGTCTGCCCCAGGTCATTTTTAAAATATACTTGAAAATTTTGCATTCTTTTATTTAAAAATCTAATGTAATCAATCAACCGACACAGTGTTTTATATTCAGGATAGTGGAATTCATGTGCCATATTATGTTTTAAACTTGAAATACAATATGAAGAGTTGTACTAAGATTTGAAGGGAGCCCCCTCCCCTTTTTTGTACCCTCCCCATTTTTAAAATATTGCAAATGATGGAATATTTGATGTAAATGGTTGAAATAAGCGGATTTAATGGTACTACAATCCACCAGCTAACCAGAAATATCGTGGTTTATGAACAACTCTTTTACCATACTGTGGAACCGTCCATAGATTGCGTGTTCATTTTATGGGAGGAGGTCTGTTCAAAAGTTACGGTTCATATAAATAAAAATAAAAATTTGAAGAGTTGACCACATGGGGAAGGGGGATGAAAAATACCAAAAATACAATCACGTGGTTTATGGAGGATCCCTTGCAGTATATTTTGTTTCTTGTTTACTATAATGAATTTAAAATAAACCAGACTAACAAGTCGAGTCTAGTACACGACACTGAAGACGGCCTTACAGTTGAGGTCGAAATACGCGTATCTGTCAAAGGATACAAACTCTAGTGGAATTAAATGGTATAGTACTAAATTCGGTTTTTTCATCTACTTATAGGTATTCTACTAAACAGCTCGAAGATTTATTATCAGACTAACAAACTTTTCACTTATTTTTATCAAATTTTATGCTAGTGTGATGGCTATATGCCTTCATTTCTCAAATACATATGAACAGTGTAATGACAATACTTCATATGGTCACAAAAAGTGCCTTTCAATTGTTATTGGACATTTAAGCATTTTCACAAATACCGTAAGGCGGGGTGACATTGGTCCATAAGGGTAACTTTGGGCCAATATTTTTCCAGCAAGATAATGCCAGAACAATGAAAACAATGTGTCAAACTTAAAGAATATTTTAAAAATAGGCAATAGATGGCCATAGATTAGTTTTTTGACGTTCCTACTTATTATGAGATGCATCGAAAGAGGCGGTCAATGTTACCCCCTAGGCCCAATGTCACCCCGCATGGCGGTATCAAAAATATACATTTTCAAAACGAATTTATTTATTCACGGAGATCTACAATTCCTTGATATAACAGTAGAGTTTATTTGCAGCTACATTATCTTCTGCTTTATTTTTTGTACATCACCTTTCTATGATTTTGCTACAATGTACCGTGATGAATCAAAATCCGGACGGTACCAATATCCGGACGCTTAATCAGAATTCATGATTTTAACGATGAAAATCCACATTAATCTGATAATATTTTTACGTAGGGTCGATGTACTAATAGCCGCATAGCTAAGAACAAATATTTATATAAAATCGAAAAATAACGCTATTGTCATTGATCGCGCAAGGGATAAATTTTTCTTCCTACGTTGTGTTTTAATTATTAACGAAAGGTGGTAAAATGAACCGTCCTGCCATGGCGGAGGTATAGAAACTTCTAAGCTTTATTAATACATACATCGATGGATCTAACTCTAATGACATCTATATTTGACATACGCTACTACAATAATAGGGCAGTGCATTTGCCCAAACAGTCATTATTTTTACATCATCTGAAAGCTTTTTATCTTGGTTTTGTAGAAAAAATATTAAAACTACGAAAACTCATATGTTTGTATTTATTATCGCTTGTGCCACTAAAGGAACAAATGTGCCTATAGTAGCACTATTTCTAATTTTTGTTCCTATAGTAGCACTAGCACCATGGCGTTGGCAAAATACAAATCAAAACCGTATTTTTACAAAACTTTTATATTTTTCCTTTAAGGTGTGTTTGATGTATAAAAAGTTATTAATTTATCAATAATTTCGTATAATAAAAAATAGTTTCTCTCAGTAGTGCTACTATAGGAACAATAGGTTTACTATAGGCTCAAGGGAGCTCAAATTTTAAGCAAAACTAATTATTTCGATCATTTTTTGAACATTATTATGCTGTGTATCAATGGTACTTAGATAAAAAGCTCCTCTCCTCCCTTCATGTCAAAAAATATTTTGAAACGTTTAATAGCGAAATGGCCGTAAAAGCCACTGGTGCGACTATACCCCTACTAAGAGAATACTGACCCTATCTTTAGATATAATTTAATTTAATCATTTAACTATAATTTGCCATCTAGTAAGCCTTGCCAAAATACATCAAAACAAAAATAAAATCTCAACTGCTGTTTGGGACTTTTCCTTCGTCGTGCAAGTTTTGGTTGCGTATTTTTGTACTGACTTACCGGCATTGGTCCATTCGCAAAAGTGTAGGCAACTGTTAGTTTTTTACTTGTTTTGTTCAGAATGGTGATTGTGATGATAGATTTTAAAATTAATGCGTGAAAATGGTGATTTAATGTGTAATTTGATTATTTTAGGAGTGAAAAGATGCTGTCCGGATTTATGAGCCAGTGGTTCTATAACCGGACTTATATTATATCGTCATATATATGCAGTGTAAACGAATATTTGGCAAGCATATTCGTAGAAAATTCAAGGTTTAAGTTGAATATCAACATAATCAGTGGAAACTCAATAGTTCAGCACATAAAAACTGATCAAAATGATTATTGCAGTAACGCTATAACACAGTATTCGAATCCAACCGCAAGCAAGGAACGGAGGTCAGAGAAAAGGTAAGTTACATGTAAAGTTGTGTGTATATAGCCATTACGTAGCTTATGCGAGTGATACGTTCTCAGAAAAGTCATGTTCTGAGGTTTGAAAAGTTGATTTGATGAGTTTCGTATAGAAATGGTCAATTTCAATAAAGCTGTCCGGATTTCGATCTATAAGTGTCCGGCATATCTATTCATGTGTCCGGATTTCTGGACACGACATGCTTCATTATTTTCGCAGTTTACATGCTATTTTTGCAATTTTTGTTAAAATATTCGTCGTTTCTAAGAATATGGGAGCCTAAACTAATTGTATGAGAACCACACTTCAATTAGATGAGACAATAAAGGGGTGAAAATAGAGCTGGAACATTTAGTGCCTCCTAAGCGTCCGGATATTGATGCACCACGGTAAATTAGAATTTCGGATTGAGAAAAATAAAATGGAATACATATATGTTTCATGATACTTTTTAGTTACCCTTTTTCTACATGTATTGTGAACAACGAAATATTTTGTTTTGGTTGGTGATTGTCCTTTATGTTCTTCTAGCTATTTTTGTCGATTTTATCTCCAGCAATATGCTCCATTTGCATTAACGTTATTTTTCCCTTTGAACCGTTGTTTAATGTCATTAAAATCTTGATGAGGTCGCTCACCTTGCTCGTCTGAAAAACTTCCAAGGTTTGAAGGAATCCTTGCAAGATGACGAATCAAAGAATGCATTTTCAATGTAACATCAATGTCTAGTTTTTTATAGCTAGCCTTTTTTTATAGCACTGTTTTTTTAAAGCACTGGTTTATTGTCTGGGTACTTATTAAAAGGAAGACGTGATGGCCGTGCTGATTCATTATCCCCATCATTGCTCCTGTCCCACAGGCAAACAAAACATGGAAACTTTGGAATATCGATCGGCTTGAAATCTGCAATTATTTTCCATTTAAGGCCGCACGAGACGTCATCATAATCCCCCTATCCATTTGAAGAAGCAAATCCCAAGAATCACTCCATATATCGATGCGAAAATTATATCACTATGATTCTATATATGTAGTGCATAACCCAGTACATTTTCAGCATCATCGGTTCACTAAAACTCGAGATTTGCTTCCACAAAGTTTTGATGTTCATTGTTAGAGTGAGACAAAAGATAGGGAAAATAACACGGTCTCCCGTGTCACCTTAAAATTATGGTAATTAATCAAATACAAAATGTCTTGCAGCACGTTTTTTTTTTTCCTTCTTTGTCGGGTGTTGAATCACTGCGTCCAATTAACTTGAACTATTGTGATATACCCTTTTACTGTATGTATAGTACATACATCATCCAGTGACATGTATGTCACTAAATGATCTATGTACTTCTGAGCTCATGAACACCTTATTATTGAGAAATAATGGTCCTAAGCTGCAGTGTGAGGATTCCCCCAGTCTGGTGCAATTAGCTTAATAAAGCCTATAACATTGCTGGGGGTTGCGATCCTTATATCGGCAGGCTCTAAGAAGGGCTTACCAAATATCCTGGACCTACAATGGATTTGTGCACTGCAATAGCAGATGAGGTGTTCTGATGTTTCTCGCTCATCGTCACAGAAGCGACAGTTGGAGTTTTGAACAACACCGATCTTTTGTAAATGGTATCTGCTGGGGCAGTGTCCTGTTACTAGACCAGTGTATAAACTGAGATCCCTTTTGCTGAGACCTAATAGTTGTTGGGTTTTCTTTGGGTTTATATTTACAAGCCTTTTTGACTGACTCGTATTAGGAGATGCATCCCAATTTGATGAGGTCTGGCTAACCAGCCAGTTGTTCAGTTCCATTTTTAAGAAACTGTCTGATATTCCGAAGAATGGCTCGGGGCCAGTGAACCTATTAGCAGATCCGTTTCTGGCCAGCTCATCAGCAATTTCGTTTCCCTCTAGACCCGCATGCCCTGGGATCCAATATAAGTTAACTCGATTGCAGAGAGCTAGTTTTTTCAAAGCTAGAATGCATTCCCACACTAGTTTTGAGTTGCACGTGTAAGTGTTAAGCGCCTGAAGAGCCGCTTGGCTGTCGGAGAGAATACATATACTTGCGTGTCTGTATTTCCTCTTCAGGCATAGTAACGCTCATTCTAAGATAGCATATATTTCTGCCTGAAATACTGTAGACCACTGTCCTAAGTGAATTGAGGTTTTTGTTCGGGGTCCGTAGACTCCAGAACCTGCCAGATTATTCATTTTGGAACCATCTGTGTAGAATTTAATAGACCCTGGAGGGATGTTGGGTCCACCTTCTTCCCATTCTTGACGAGAAGACATGATCACCTTATAGGGTATGTCATAGTTGACTACCATTTCCATCCTGTCACTACACTTTTCTACAATTGGATTTATAGAAAATTCATTTAATATACTGAGGTCAGTGCCGTAGCGTGCGGTTGGCCAGGTTGGCACCCGCCAAGGGCGCCAGCTCTCAGGGGGCGCCAAAATGCGTTACGCACTTGGCAAAGTTTTGGAAGAGTCATAGCCAATAAGTGTCAAATTCAAAGTGGAAAAATTAACACATTTGTGATATTTTAACAATATGTGTTGAAAGCATCTCAGAAGATTTCAGTATTCAGAACTTGAAGATTCCTGACAAGAGTTCTTAAAATTATAAACTCTTTAAATTTACTTTAAAATTTGCTAGTTATTTTTTGAAATTTATTACTATTTTTTGAAACTAGTGTACAAGTATGTCTGGCAGCCAGGTACATTCTGACATTTAGCTGAATGATTTATTTTTGTGAGAAGAAATTTCATACGAATTTAGAACTAAGACTGTTTTAAACACCGTTCATTACAACAATAAGAACGCTGTTGAAAACAACATATCTTATCACAGGAAATCGTGGACATATATCTAGATTTTAACAGAATACACACTAAGCTCCTATAATGAATTTCACCGTAATCTCAACAGCTGAACAGTTCGGTGAAATAAAACACCGTAATTTCGTCGGAATTTTACGGATTCCGGTGATTTTTTACCGAATACTGTGAAAATTTATCGTACTCCGTTAATATATTTTACCGAACCGTTCAGCTGTTGAGATTTCACAGGAATCCGTAAAATAATTTAAGTGTGTAGTTGGTGTCATTTTGATTGAATACTAGTCAGAATACTTTTGATTGCATTATATTTGAGTATGATTCTACAAAATTCATCACTGCAATCCGTCTTGGATACAATTTTCAAAGAATTCCCTGACAGAATCGTAGATAAAACCTGTACAGGGACCTGACAAATTTATCTTCAGAATCCTAAACAGAATATTTACACCAATTTTGACTTAAAAAAATACGGAATAAGAATGACTCATTCAGACGAACTTATCACACACAATTCAAAAAATTTAACTCCATAGTATTGAGATTTGTTATTAATATATGCTAACATTGTTAAAAGCTTATTATTTTTCCGCCGATTTCTTTCACGCTAATATCATGGAATTTCATCAACAAATGTATTAACAACACAATACTCAGACAGTTCATCTAAAAACAAATTTTAGGGTTTTTCTTAAAATCAATTAACAGTTCATGTATTTTAAATGTAAGTGAACACTTAAGCTTTAGCATGACACTTCTTCTGTGTTTTTAAAAATGAGTTCATATAGAAGCCGCAGAAAAAAAATTGAAAATAAACCTTTTGGAATTTTTATGGTAAGTTTAACGTGTTTCATGAGAAAAAAAAAGTTAAATTTTGACTTTGACTAGGGGCGCGCAAATAGAGGTTCGCCAAGGGCGCCATGAGGCAACGCTACGGCTCTGACTGAGGTGACCCGTAAGATCACCTGATAGTAGGGTTTTTGTTCGTTTCAGCCTCAACGCACTTTTCTCAGCGTCCAGCTTTATGAATTGATCCAGCCGGGGCAGATTAAGCATCGCGTCTAAGGCAGAGGTGGGTGTACTGCGTGCTGCACCAGTAATTGCTATACAGGCAATACGTTGGATTTTATTTAACTTTGCCCTTGCCGTAGCCTCTTTTGTTTTAGGCCACCAGATAAGAGAAGCATAAGTTATTCTAGGACGAACAATGGTTTTATAGATCCACATAATCATACTTGGTTTCAGGCCCCATTTCTTACCAAGTGCTCTGGAGCATACCCAGAGTGAATTGAGGCCTTTTTGCACCACTGTTTGAAGATGTGAATTCCAATTTAGCTTGGAGTCAAGTATGACACCAAGATATTTGGCTTCCTTTGAGCAAGTCAATTGTGTTTCGTTTAGGAGAAGGGTTCTCAATTGTACCTTCCTACGTTTTGTGAAAGGTACGATGGTGGTTTTGGAAGGATTTATTCCTAGTTGCTCTCGTTGACACCAGGAAAAGGTATGATCAAGAGCTAGCTGCATCCTTTCGAATATAACGTCTTCAAATTTGCCTCGTACAATAATGACCACGTCATCTGCATATCCTACCACTTCGAAGCCTCTCCTTTCTAAGCTATCGAGAAGCTCGTCCACCACCAGTGACCAAAGCAACGGTGAAAGTACCCCACCTTGTGGGCACCCCCTTGTAGCCTTTACAGTGACGCACGAACCACTTAGCTCAGAGGAGATCTGTCGATTGGCTAGCATAGCATGTACCCAGGTAGCAATGCATGGGTCGAAATTCCTCCTCAACATTGCCGATCCTATAGACGAATAAGAAGCATTATCGAATGCACCCTCAATGTCAAGAAATGCTACAAGAGCGATTTCTTTAGCTTGTAGTGTTTTTTCGATCTTATTGACTAACGAATGTAGTGCTGAGATCGTGGATTTGCCACTCTGATACGCAAATTGGTGTTGTGAAAGAAGCATTGCTTTCATAAATTTAGAATTTATGTATTCGCACAATACCTTTTCCATGATTTTAAGCATCACGGATGACAAACTGATCGGCCTAAATGCTTTGGGATTTGTTTTGTCTTTTTTACCTGTTTTAGGAATGAAGACAACTCGAACTTGACGCCAATCATCTGGAACATGCCCTAAAATCAAGCTCGCCCTAAAAATCTCTACCATGTGTGGGATTAGCGTTTTCTCCGCTTTTTGGATTAACGCTGGGAAAATCCCATCCATGCCAGCAGATTTGAATGGCTCAAAAGATCTCACAGCCCTTTCAACTCTGGCACAAGTAAAAGCTTCTTTGGCAACCTTAATTGCGTCTCTTTTTGTCCCAGAAACCAAAGATATGGTTTGTTGTGGAACTGAAACAACAATCTCACTTATTCTTGATTGATTCTTGATTGAGGAATTGAGTCAGGGAAGTGAATTCTTAACATTTCACTCAATGTATCGCTTGGCTCTACAGTGAATGAACCGTCGACTCTACGGATACTACCCAGACTATTGGAGTGTTCTTTTGAGAGTGTTTTTTGAAGCCTGGCTACCACGGGGGTCATCTCTATGTTCTCGCACATACTAACCCATGATTTCCGTTTTGAGCGCCTTAACTCCTTATTATAGTCTGTTAGAGCTTTTTTGTATAGGCTCCAAACGGAAGTACGCTTAGCGCGGTTAAATTCTCTACGCGCTGTTTTTCTGAGCTTATCTAGAGTTTTGTTCCACCATGGAACATCTCTACTCGAACTAGTTGTTCTAGTCGGACAACTCTCTTGAAAAGCATTAAGAATTTTGTTTTTAATGCAGGTGGACGCTGATTCCAACTGCATTATGGATTTAATATTATTTTCAATTATGTATGATTCAGATTGGAGAATTGCTGAATAGGTTTCCCAATCAGTTTTCTTAGGATCTTTAAACGTTCTTTCTATCGTTAGACCCCCTTCCCAGTCGAATATTATGTGTTTATGGTCTGACATTGATGTTTCATCAGAAACATGCCAATTTTTTATTTTGTCAGAAATAGATGGACTACATAAAGTCAAATCCAACACTTCCTGTCGAATGGAGTTTGAAAATGTAGGCTTGTCGCCAACATTGCATATATTGATGTTTTTGGAGGAAAGAAACTGTAAAAGATACTCACCTCTGGTGTTGATATCTGTACTTCCCCATACGGTGTGATGCGCGTTCGCGTCGCAACCAATGACGAACGGGATGTTGTGGATACGGCTGTAATGGACAATCGCAGCTATCTCTGGTGGAGGAATATTCTCCGCATCGCCAGGAAAATACGCTGAAACCATGAGGATCTCAGATTTTCCCCTAGCGATGGGCACCTCCATCCTGACTGCCACGATGTCCTTTTTAATGAATTCTGTAATAGGAAAACATTTAGTGTTATTGCGTATTAAGATAGCCGCTCTTGGAGATAGCTGGCTATCATCATATACCAACTTACATGAGTTTAGTTGAATACCTAGTATCCTGGTTTTATTGACCCACGGCTCCTGAATAAGCGCCACCGTCAATTTTTCTTTTGTGAATCTCCGACAGAGTACATCTGTTGCACTCTGTGCGTGGTGGATATTCACTTGAACTGCCTTAAGCGCCATATTTAGGAGTTCCGCTTTTATCCAGGCGAGCATCGCCCTTCTTTGGATGTTGCGGATCATCACGGTTTTGTTTCGGGTTAGGTTTCAGAACTTTGTTTTTCCCACCCATCACATCCAGGCCTGCGAGTTTCGCCCCTGTGGTCAAGACTTCACTCATTTCTTTTCCACTGCTAGTTTTAGATACCTTTGGGTTGGTACCACTTGAGCAGGGAATTGAAGCTGAGCTCGGAACTTTTCCTTTAGGAGCGGACACGCTAGCCTTCATGGTGGTCTTTGGGCGAGAAATTGCGTTCCTTTTACCACTGTTTGAATCAGGGGCTTCCTCAGAACTTTCTTGGGCCAGCTCCTTATTCGGCTTGTGGTTGGAAACGGAGGGTGTCCTCTTAATTTTCCTCAACTGGATTTCTCCAAATCGGTAGTTGAGGATGAACTTGGATTTCGACAGCATGTCCATTGACGATCCATCTACCGTAAAGATCCATTCGACATGGATGTCATTGAGGATGGACCTTTTCACGATACGCCAATTCGTTGTTTTCAACCCGTTCTGGCTCTCTATGAGAGCCTTAATGCGTTCGTCCGCGAAGGTTGAGCTTTGAGGGAAGAATGCTCGAAGAAGCTCTTGGCGGGGAATGTCTTCCTCGTTCAGTGCAACCAACTCAGCACCTTCCCAGGTATTTACTGAAGGTGTTATTTCTTTCACCCACTCAGCTGTCTCTTGATCCTTGCAAATTAGAACCATGTAGCCAGATTTGTAGACAAGGTTACAGAATTCGGGTTTCAGTGGCTCATCACGCTGTTGTTCCACTTTAAGCAACAGAGCATCCTGTAGAACGTCTAGTTGAGCCGTCGTGAGCTGGGCGGTTGGAAAGTCTTTGGGTATTATCCCGACCTTCACACGCTTGGTCATATCGCTGTAGCTCTGACCAGTGGCTTGTCGTTTGGACCCACCATTTTGTGGCACTGAGCTTGAGGATTTTTCAGCGCGCTCTCGGGGATCTAACTGATGTTTCATCTTCTTCGGCTTTGAATCCTCTTCAACCGTAGCAGATTTATCAAGGTCGTTTCTCGTTCGCTTAGAAGAAGCAAGCACAGTACCCTCATTTGCCAGGATTTTGGATAAAGCCTCGTTTCGGCTTAGTCCGCTTTCCCGGAGAGCTTTGAGCTGCTTCCTTTGTGAGCGCGTTAGGTTTTTTCTGGGAGTTACATTGCCTTCAGCTTCCTCACCATCCATAGGATCGTCCATTTTGGGTCCTTTTTTGGATGGTACAGGTTTAGGGGTGTTGATAACGACCTTGATTCCATCATCCTTGTCGTCGTCCGTGTTCACCGATTCAATCGACGAGGGGATACCAGGATCTTCTGAATGTCCCGCGCTGGACTTGCCCGGTGCGTTGGGTTTCTGGGACGGAATAGATTCCATCTCCTCTTGTGAACTGCACAGTAGCTGGTCTTCTGTAAGCCCAAGCTGGCTTAGTGAGTTCTCCACTTCCATCTTTTCCGACTGTGTGAGGCAGTCGTCACCTTTGTTTGGTTTGCTAACACTGGTATTCATTTTGTTGGTCCCACGAGTCGCTAGGGAAATAAAGGTCAACTGCATCATTACCCTGCCATAATGCAGCAAGAGCTGCATACTGAAGAGTTCGCCCTGGTGCTCTTCAGGCTCCGTGTGTGATTGAGCATTTATGAAACCCCCTCAACCATTCTTCCATCGGCACGGGTCGCATCACACCTTGGCGTTGGGGTTCATTGTGGGGGACCGAGATTCGTACGTCTACGATTTCGAGACTAAACGGATTTCGGTCCCCCACTGTATCCATTTTCTTTACATGATGGCCATGGATAACAACCATCACAACCATCCACACTTTATCCGGGCTTTGGACCGGTAGCTCTGGTTCTCAATAGTTTCATGTTCATACGGACAAGTTACTACAGGGATCCGTCATAACGTCAGCGGTGTTGCAGCACGTTATATTCCTCTTTATGTAAGTATAAGTGTAAGCCATTGGAATACTGGAGTAACCATTTCCGTTGTGCAGTAACAAGGCTTTTAAAGACGATACACTTCCGGTTACAAAAAGATGCCCTTCAGTTGGATCATGTGCGACCTCGAAAAGTTCAAACAGCCGGCGAAGATTCCTTAAATATGTTATTCCGATGTGTTCATCGAACGTTGAGCGGAAATCATCAACCCTCGACCTATTTGCGGCTCTAGTGCCTGTTATTGACAGCTTTTTCTCCCTCAATCTGGATCCTAACAATTCAAAAAAAAAATTGAAGGCAAATTTAGATCCCAGGTTGAATCATCAAAGCTAGCTTGACCAACCAGGTCGGGATTATCAGCATGACCCGCCGACGTAGACGGTTGTGGGTGATATGATGAACTTGTTACTATCATAGGTGTCGAGTAGGGCGGTTCAAAATTAAAAAATGTTTGAAAATCCAATCTCCCATATGTGCTTTACCATCCTTACCATAAAAATAGTGTTCTGTGAAATTTTCAGCTTTCCAGGTGGTGATTTAAATGTGGCCTAAAGACAATGTAGGTTTATATGGAAATTACTATGGAGAAATTTTGAAAAATGTTCCAAACACGCTGGTACTGTAATGTAAGTAGAAACTTATCATCCCACATTGAAAACTCAATCTTCAAACCTTAATGGAGGATGTTGCTGAAGAAACAAATCCCTTTTGAGCCAATTTTGTTTGGGATTTTTGTAGATGTTTGCAGGGCTTTAATCTCATATTGAGCTTAATAATAACAAACAAACTTATGAATATCTCTTCTGCTATTCGTTGAATTGAGTTTATCTCTTCGGCAAATTTCTTTATTATGATTTGAAGAATGAATTTTTGATATAGGATAATAAGTTGATCGTGACTAATCGATTAAGTTTTCAGCTCGAACCGCTTTCTGGTTCTCTAGATTTGTGTTCTTGTAGTTTTGAGACATGGGTTAAATGCATATTCACCTTAATTTTTTAGATTGCTTTTCGGATCATATTTCGGATCCGATAAATATTACACGCATTTGGCTGCATTTTGAATTTCTTGACGTGCTTGTTTCGATTCCGCGTTCAATTTCTGATTCGGCTGACAACATTTTGAAACGGCTGGTAGTGCTATGCCACCCGGAAAACATAAAAACGTTAATTAATAATGTTATATTCGAGGATTTTTGCTTGTGAAAATTGATTAATTGAATTATTGTATTGATGTTGCAGTTACGATTGGTGCAGTACGTTTGCAGAGGAAAAAAAACATTAGTGCTGCTTTTGTTTGAAGAACTTCTAAATTAAAATCGGGGGTTTGCGCCCGGTTGTGAAAGTAATGGGGACAAAAAACTACAGCCAGATGTATGTGAAAAAAGAAGAAGCCAGCTAGTTAATTTTTCAGTGTTCAGAGAAATTATTAATGTGGAATTCTGATGCCCAGCTTCTGACGTTCCGTATGTCGGGTGATAAGCTATTGGTAAAAAACTGCGCTGATTGATATGCAATGAGATAAACGATAGATTTTCGTCGAATCCGCGATTACTGATTTAAGGATAATGAGAATAATGGTTATATCAAATGAAGACCTGAGATTTGAAAACGCTCGAGATGAGGAAGGATCACATTCAAGTTAATACTTGGTAGGCTCGTTCCGTGTTATATTTAGTTTGAGCATGTTCCGCGTACAGAATTTATTTAATTGTATTATTTCGCTGGGAACTACATATAGGTTTGGGACCAAATATGCTTTCGTATCGTTTCAGAGAGCGAGTAAGGGCGTTTAAGCCTAGGCTCAAGAGCCAAGACATGAGGAAGAAATCCCTGTGCCCTATCCCAGGAAAAGCGGAGGAATCACCAATGGAGTGAGCATTAACATTTTTAGCAACGCCGGTTGGTACGGTTGTCCCCGTTTCAACCTTATGCAAATTCTTAAACTTCCGTTTATGATGCTATTCTCAAGTGAATAATCTGATAGCCGTTAATTTTTGAGTTGTCTTCATGCAAAAGTCTGCACAGTGGGCCTGGTCATTTTAATATTTATATCACATTGCTGATGTGCTACAAATATTAATACTGACAAGAAAATACCCGAAAGAATTTCGGTATTTCCAGGATGCTTTTCAATATTGACTGTGCAAACACTTAGAATAGAATAGAATATTTCAGATCTGATAAATATTCATCCATACATATATCCATTTTTTTGTTCTAGATCACAATCCTGGATTCTACAATGGTGTCCAAAATAAATGTCCAACATGAACTTGTCATAACCTGTCTAATCGCCTTAATCCATTAAACAACTATGTTTGGAAAGTTCCGTAGTAAAGATATGAAGAATAACCTTATCGTTTTCAGAGAATCAATAATACGTTATTTGTTATAAAATTCATAGAATTGGGACAAATATATAATTGAAATGATGAACCAAAAATTTTCATGTGGAATCCGACTTTACTGAATTCGCTCTCATTTGATTTTGAAGCACGATCGAAGCAAACGAAGAAAAATATCCGATCTGTATCGGTCCTCGATCGGTTATGTTTCGTCAAATAAGAGCAGTGAACGAGAGCCCCAAAGAGAGAGCGATGATAAAATTCACTTTTCTCGCTTCTTTACCACTGAGGTACGAGTTTTATTTTACTGGCATGAGAAACAATTCCCGACCATGCTATTGCAATACTGCCCCTGATTTGGAGCTTATTTACATAGATTTTATCATGCACTGTTATCCCTCCGATCCGTTTCTCCAGGAATTTTTCCGGCGTTCCTCCAAAAAAAAACATCCAGAGTTTCTCCAGCAACGCCTCCTGAGTCCCTTTAGGAATTGCTTCGAAGTTCCTCCAGGATTTCCTTTGGGGATTCTCTAGGATTTTGTCCAGAATTCCTACAGGAATTCCTTTACAGTTTCTTCTGGAATTCTTTTGAAGCTTCCACGGTAATTTCTCCTGCGTTGCTCTAGAAATTTTTTTCGGAGTTCTTTCAGCAATTGTTTTGGATTTTATCCACCATATCCTTTGAAGTTTCTCCAAAGCCACAGGAGGATCTCCGGAGAAATTGCTAAAGGAACTCCGGAAGAATTCTTGGAGAATATCTCCGGAGGAAATCGCTGAGGAAAATCCTCGGCCCCAGATGAAATCCTTGTGGAAACCTTAACTCTTGGGAGAAATCCCGCAGCAATTTATGGATGAAATCCCTGAAGGAAATCTCCAGACTTTTTCCTGAAGGAAGTTTTTGAAAAAGTTCTTGGAAGAAATCCCCGGGGCATTTCTGGAGGAAATCCCCGGAGGAATTCCTTGAAGAAATATCCGGAGAAATTCCTGTTGAAAATCTCCAAAGAACTTCCTGGAAGAAATCTCCGGAAAAATTCTCTGGAAAAAATCCCCGAAAGAATTTCTAGAGAAAATCCTCAGAAGAATTTATTAATGAATTTGCAGACGAAATCCCCAGAGAAAATCCTAGACGAAATCCCCGGAAGAATTTCTGAATGAAATCCCCGGAGGAATTCCTGGACCAATCTCCAAAAGTGCTTCTGGAGGAAATTACTATTAGAAATTCCCTGGGGAATTCCAAGATCAAATTCCCGAAGAAGGTCTTGAAGAACAACCCCGAAGGAATCCTTGAAATTCCCGGATGAAATCCCGGAGGAATTGCTATTTGAAATTCTCGGAGAAATTTCAGGAATTAATCCCCGGAAGGATTCTTGGGAGAAATTTCTGGAGCAAATCTCCAGAGGAATTGTTATTGGAGAACTCCCTAGGGATTTTTGAAGAAAATCCTCGGAAATATTCTTAGGAAAATCCCCGGATAAATTCTTTGAAAAAAAAAAAAAATCCGGATGATTATTTGGAGCGAATTGCCAGAGGAGTTTGTGGAGGATATACTCGGAGAAATTACTGGACGAAATCTCCAGAAGTATTTCTGAAGGAAATCCTCCAAGGAATTGCCGATGGAAATTCCCTTAAAATTTCTGTAGAACATTCCGAAGGAATTGTTGGGGAAAATCCCCGGAAAAATTCTTGGAAAAAATCTCCGAAGCAAATCCCCAGAAGAATTTCTTGAGGAAATCCCAGGAAGAGTTGCGGGAGAAAATCTTCGGAGTTGCTTCTTGAGGAAATCCCCTCAAGAATTTCTGGAGGCAATTCTCGGAAAAATTTGTGGACGAAGTCTCCGGAGTAATAGCTATTGACAATCCACTGAGAAATTTCTGGAGAAAATTACCGGAGGAGTTTCTGGAGATATCACCGGAGGAATCCTTGAAATCCCCAGAGGAATTCCTGCCGAAATTCTAGGAGAAATTCCTGCACAAAAAAAAAAAAAAACCGGAGAAATTCCTGGATCAAATCCAAAAAGAAATTCCTAAAGCATGTCTTCGGAAAAGTTCTTTGAAAAAATCCCCGAAAGAATTTCTGGCGAAAATGCTCAGAAATAATCCTGAAGTTAATGCCCGGAGGAATTTCTATCGGAAATCCTCTGAGGAATTCCTGGAGGAAATCTTTGGAAAAAAATCCTGTTGCAAATCCCCAGAGATATTCCTGGAAGAAATTTTCGCATAAATTCTCTTAAAAAGTCTCTGAAAGAATATCTCGAGAAAATCCTCGAATAATCCACGAATTAATAGATTCCAAGACGAAATCTCCAGATGAATTCCCCGGAGGGATTTTTGGACGAAATCCATGTAGAAATTTCTAAAGGAAATAGGAAGGGGCCTAGATAGCCGTAGCGGTAAACGCGCAGCTATTCAGCAAGACCATGCTGAGGGTCGTGGGTCCGAATTCCACTGGTCGAGGAACTTTTCGTAAAGGAAATTTTCTCGATTCCCAGGGCATATAGTACCTTCGTACCTGCCACACGATATACACATGCAAAAATGGTCAATCGGCAAAGAAAGCTCTCAGTTAATAACTGTGGAAGTGCTCATAAGAACACTCATCTGAGAAGCAGGCTTTGTCCCAGTTGGGACGTAACGCCAGAAAGAAGAAGAAGGAAGGAATTCCTGGAGCGAATCCCCAGAGAAGTTCCTGTTGCAAATCTCGGAGATATTTCTGCTGTAAATCCCCGGATGAATGCCTGAAAGAAATTTATAGAGAAAATCCCTGGAGTAAATGTTGGGGGATATCCCTTGAGGAATCCTTGAAATCCCAGCGGACTTCCTGGAGGAAATCATCGGAGAAAATCCTGGTGCAATCTTCAAAGAGCTTCCCGGATAAATTCCTGTTTTAAATTCTCTGAAAAAAAACCCAAAAGAATTTATGGAGAAAATCCTCAGAGGAATTTCCTAATTGAATCCTTGGAGGTATTTATTTATGAAATCTTTGGAGATGCTTCTAGAGTAAAACACCGGAAGAATTTTTGGATGAAATCAACTGAGAAATTCCTGGATAAAATCTCCGAAAGAATTGCTGTTGGAAATTACCTCTAAACGTCCTGGATAGGGCTGTGCACCATCGGGGTTTATCGGTATCGGCGATATAAGTTTGATTCAATATCGGTATCGGCGATATATCGGATATGGCTTTATCGATATCGGATCGATATCCGATAATTCACAAAAATGCATTTCAAAATAAGAAAAACATAACAAGCTTTTATTTCACACTTTTGAATACATCAGCTGTTACATTATGTAAGAATGTGATCCGGTTGACACGTTCGGGATCCAAACTGCTACGAGAATCGCAAAGTATGCGGCCAGCTTTTGAGAAAAGCCTCTCTGATGGAACAATAGAAATATTAGTAATAGAACGCTAATGGCGCTGTTATCACAAAACTGATTTTAATGCTCCATACCTTCAGTTATGTGTTTTCACTGTTTGTTAAATGCCAATGATTTGTTTTGGTTGTTAAAATTGATTTGACACTTTGAGGCCCGGTACTCAGGCTGTCAGCGCGTGGCAAACTAGATGTTGGTAACACGAACAGTAGCGACATTAGCATTCTTAGGTTAATGCTTCTACTGATGGAACCGACGTAGCCAGTGATGGAAGCAATTTCATTGTAACTTTAAAGATAATCGGGAAACATTTGTTTTTCTCTTCCCATTATTGGAATATATTGCAATCCATTTCTTCTATTCCACTGGCGAGGTACAAAGAGAGTTCTTTCCTGATTGATTCTGGACTTCCAGAAGAAACTGATCGTTGTTGATGGTGCTGCATCATTCCTTGATGATAATTCCAAATTCCAGATCGTTTCACAATTTTGGCTTGAGGTTCTTGTGCTGCACCGTAGTCCTTTCCAGAGTCGTCATCCTGTGGTTCAGTTAATATCATTTGCACAATTGAATCCTTCGCCAGCTCCACTTCTTCGAGGTTCAGATGCAAATCCTTAAACCTTGGGTCAAGAAGCGTTGACGGGGCGTAGATAGATGACGTCTTAAAGTGACCAAATCTACCTTCAAGTTCATTTATTAGGCGAGATTTTGAATCTTTTCCTGTCATCGTTTTGGGGCTCATGTCTTTGATAGTTTTCACCAAACAGTTGATAATCGGAATTATTCTACTCAGAGTTGAGTATTTTTCGCCACTGAGATCTTCTGTTACCTCGTCGAGGGGTTCCAACATTTTGACCACTTCTTCCGAAACGCCTTTATCTTTGAGTGAAACCATGTCACTCAATCGGTCTTGATCTTTTTGATGCACTCAATGTGTTCAGAAAGTTTCAAGAATCGCTCAATCATAACAAGTTCTGAGTTCCATCTTGTTGGAACAAATGAACAAATTCTAAGCGGAGTTTGACCACGATCTAATTGAGATTTTTTCAGATTATCACTAGCAGTCGTGGATCTTCTGAAAAAAGCGACAATCTTCTTCATTTTTTCGATCGGGCCAGACAAACCTGCGGCATTATCAATAGCCTTTTTGGCAATCAAGCTCATAGCATGTGCCGCGCATCCGATGTGCTTTTCCGCGCCAAACGTGTCCGATACAGCCTTAACCATATTTGCAGCATGGTCAGTGACAACAAGACTAACTTGTTCGTCAGAAATTTCCCATTTCTTGAGTATTTCGTCGAAGCATGACGAAATATAATAACTTTTGTGCCGTTCATAGAGCGGATAAACTCCCAGATCAATGGTTTGTAAATCATTTGAAATCGATCGATCGAAGTAATGGCATGTCATTCCCAAATAACTGCGGGTGGTATGGGTATCCGTCCAAATATCTCCAGTCAATGTGAGGTTGGACTTACCGATGGCATCCTTAGTTTTCTTGGCAACTTTTTCGTATTTTTCGCCAATGATTCTTGTTATAACTCTTCGTTGGGGAATTCTGTACTTGGGTGCCAACAACTTGAGCAGGTTCACAAAGCCTTCATCCTCCACAATCGAAACTGGTTGATAATCTCGGATCACCATAAAAGCGATTGCATCGTCAATCTCATTGGTTTTCGTACCGTGATCTGAAAAATAGTGAATGAACAAATGTTCATCCCTGAACGCGAATTCGTTTCTAAGATTATTAATACAAAACATGAGCTTATTTACCTGCCCATACTTCGGTCTCCTTGAGAAAATGTTCCAATGATTTTTGGGTTTTTATGCTACAAGCCGATCTCCCGGCAACAGGCACAGATTCCTGATGACGTAAAACATTTTCCAAAGCTTTCTCCTTGTTAGGATGCTTTTTCAAATGAACCATCAAATTTGTGGTATGTCCACGACGAGGCACTTCCTCTTTGCATATTTGGCACTTAGCAAAAGATGTACTTTGTTTCAAAGAATATTTCCACACTTCGGACATTGTTTTTACGAACGAGACACTTGTTTTCAAGAAAAACAGATACAGAAAGGTTACAAAGCACGAACGAACACAAAGAGCTAAGAAGTTGAAACGTCAAACGAGAGGTTACCCAGTGGATGATTGTTTTCGCATTTGAATTCAGATGCTATACCCAGTGGTCATCTATTATTCAATTGAATCCGATTTATCTGCGTGGTGTCCCGAGCAGAAGAAAATAAATACTGAATACCAAATTGAGGTATTCCATACCAGATAATTTCCAATACTACATACCTGAATGAGGTATGAATTAGCCCTGCATAAGAGGTAAAATACCTCAAATAATATCTCAAGCCTATCGATTTTAATTATCGGTCAAATCCGATAAGAGTTTCGATTATCGATATCGGAAAATATCGGATTGATAGATATCGGATATCATATCGATAAAATTGATACGATAATATCGATATTATCGATAATATCGATATTTGCACAGCACTAGTCCTGGAGAAAATCCCGGAGGAAGAGTTCTTGTGGGAAAACCCCGGAAGAATTCTTGGAAAAATCTCTGGATAAATTTCTAGAGAAATTCCTGGTTCCTGGAAAAACTCTCTGAAAAAATCCCCGAAAGAATTTCTGAAGAAATTCCTCAGAAGATTTTTTCAATAAATTTTTGGACGAAATCCCCAGGGAAAATCGTGAACGAAATCCCCGGAGAAATTGCTGTTGGAAATGCCATGAGAAATTCCTGGAGCAATTCCCAGAGGAGTTCTTGGGGGAAATTCTTGGAAAAAAATCTTCCGATGAATTTCTGGAGGCTCCACCGAGAATTCCTTTCGAGCTCTACTGGAAGCTCTTCCGGAAATTCTTTTGGAGCTCCACCGAGAATCCCTTTGGATTTTTGCCATAGTTCCTCCCAGAATTGAATCGGAGTTTCTTCAGGAATCCTCGGATATTTCCGCTAGATTTCCTCCGGGAAATCCTCCAGGGTTTCTTCAAGAAATCCTTGAAAGTTTCTGCGGGAATTTCTCACGAGCTTCTCCTAGAATTTCGTCAGACTTCTACCTGGAATCCTTTCGGATTCCTTCAGAAATTCCTTACTTCCTAAAATTCCTCCAGAGTTCCTCCAGCAATTCCTCTGGATTTCATCCAGCAATTCCTCGGAAGTTTGTCCGAAGTTCTACCAGACATTGCTGCAAAGTTCTTCCATAACTTCCTCCAAAGTTCCTTCGGATTTTATTTTATGAAGTTACTCTAGATTTGTTTTAGATATTCTCCAGAAATTCCTTCATACCTTCTCCGGGATATCCTTCGGAGCTCCACCGGTAATTCCCTCATATTTTCTTCATGGTCCCTCCAGCAATTCCTCGGGAGTTCCTTCAGTAATTCCTTCGTAGATTCTCCAGAAAATTCTTCCTGGCATTCTCCAGGAATTCCTCTGGAGTTTCTCTGAATATTACTTCAGTTTTCTTCCGGGAAATACTCCCAGACTTCCTCCGGAAATCCTCCACAGTTTTTTCTATGGAATTCCTCCACAGTTGATCTGGGAGTTCTCCCTGGGTTCCTCTGAAGTCCTTCCAAGATTTTTTTTCGGTATTCTGCTATACATTCCTTGATTCCTCCGAAGTCCATCTGTCCCAGTAGACCATAGATATATTGATTTATTTTAAATTCGCAGAATTTCTAGTTTGCAATTCATAAGCTGGACGACGTTCTTCAAAAACTATTTTTTATGATTTGTTGGTCTGCGTTGAATCTGGGTTATGTATTTTTAAGAAAATAGCGCTACGTCTGTTTGTCTGTGTACTGAGTTTTCAAGGTTCATCAAAAACTGCTTAGTTTGTCACAAAAATCACACAATCCGAATAAAAGACAAATTTTGTTACGGTTGGAACGTTAATATAGGACAAAAAAAAAACGAATTCTTGAAGAGTTAGTTTACCGAGATGGAGATGATTTTTCCAAGTAATAAATATTCTTGAATTCTTTGGGTATATTTGCATGCATATATTCTTTAATGAGTATCTTCGTGCTTGGCACACGATATAACAACGTGAGACAAAACAGTCCATCTATATAAATAAAATGAAGTGGTGTTTGTATGTCACGAAATAACTTGAGAACAGGATATCCGATTTGCCCAACTCTTTCACTGTTGTCCTCTTGAAGGGCTCTGACGTGTGACGAAAAAGTTTAGGAAAGTTATTGGAAACTTTGGTGAAACGGGGGAGTACTAATATGTCATTTTGTATAGGACATAGTTTTCCAAACTATGGGTCCCCAGGGGGGACGGGGGACGGAAGTGTGACAGTACATGTATAAGGTATGGAAAAAAGCGTGACAAAGGGGGGAAGGGGGATCTAGAAATCCCGAAAAACGATGGACGTCATATTTGAATCTTTCCTCATTCCAGAAAACTGATTCTCTTTTCGTAACATATTTTTGTGCTGTAGGATGAAGAATTGCTTCATTAACAACAAATGTTACAAATTTATCTAATTTAGCGAAGTTTTAAGCGAAAAAGAGGATCGATGAAGAGAAAACACTCATGTCGGTTAGGCCCTATTGAAGTTACAACAGGGGATTTTTTTTTATTTCCGTGCAAAGTGGGCCGAAGGGTCTCAGATTTTCATGAAACTTTTTCCACAGGCAGGGCTCATCAATATATGAATAAAAAAAATTGAGAAAAATTCAGGGTCGCTTATTTTCCCGGAAAACTCAGATGGATTTTTTTTGTTTTCCTCTGACACTACTTACTTTGAAAAATCATAACTCAAGAACGAAGCATCGTAGAAACAAATTTTTTTTTTTATAAAAATGAAATCAACTTATTATTTTGTTTTTGAGTTATGACCAATTTTGTAAAAAAATGTGCAAATGTGCCATTTTGAGCCTTTTCTTTGAAAAATCATAACGGAAGAAAAAAGCATCGTAGAAACAAAGTTTTTTTTATGAAAATGAAAGCAAATTTTCTCAGGAATAAAACAAAAAAATATCTGGAAACAGTTTTCCACAAAATATTTCACCGTTGAGAAAATTCGTAATGAAAAGCCGGAAAAACTATGTTCCAATTAGTGGAAAACTTTCAAAAATATATTTTTAAGAAGGTTATTTCATAAGCTTTAATCGCTGAAATTTTTGAAATGTACTTATTTTTTTGTTTTTGAGTTATGGCCATTTTTGTGGAAAATGACCATATAAGCCTTTTCTTTGAAAAATCGTATTTCAATCGAAGCATCGGAAAAACAATTTTTTTTTTTATCAAAGCCATTGCAAATTTTCTAAAACATCTGAAAAAAAGATATGGGATTGGTTTTAATAAAGTATAAGTCGGAATGGATGGCATTTTTCATGAAAAATTACACCGCTAAGAAAAACGAAAAAAAAAAACTGTTTCTGCCTCAATTTTTTATTACACTGAAAAGGGATTCTTTCTTTTCTATGGAACAAATAAGATTATTATATAACTTACATTTTCATCTTAATACTATCTATTTTTTCAACCGGGAAGATTGTCTTTGGTTGCTAACACCAGAAGATTTTCGTTTCTTTGTATTATTAAGAACAAAGCATGCTGTATTCTCTTGGTTTTCATGTGCATCTGAGAATTCACTAGCAAAAATGCTTCGTTCGTCTTTTGGTATAAATGAATGATATTATTTTGTTCCAGGAATTGGAACAAGGTTAGAAAATCTTTCCTGAAGACATTTTTCAGCCTTTGAAATCGGAGCTTCACGCATAGGGTCAACTGTGATAATTGCCTTCGTCATCCCGAATTGTGATCCAGCCTAAACTGTTTCAATTAGACGGTTTATCAAAGAGATATAGACAAAAAGAGCAATCTCTTAAAAAGTCTCCGCTAAAGTTAGTACAGAGGCCTCTACCAGGCTTGGGAACTGTAACCACAATTTACCACAGTTTATTGATTCTGCCAGTCAACCAAAACTCTAAGCAGCAGCAGCAGCATCAATACCATCACGCGTTGTGCTGCCAACGGTTCACACACTGCTTGACTGGTTTTGTCTCTCCACTATGATCGTTTTTGAGGCAGCCATCCCGAGGTGAATGATTGAAAAAAATGTTAAATAATTCAATCGCTAATATTTTGCTTGTGTTTTCAATTACAGAAATCTATTAGTACTAACAGCAAGATCACTATAATTCTGTGGCAATACATATAAACAAGTTCAATTATATGCCGCCTTTACCGAGCAAAAAGTCAAAACCCGGAAAACCAGAAAAATCGTGTTACCGTAATCCGGGGTAACATTGATCAGTTTTTAGGATATTTCTTAAATATTTCATTTGAAAATGCAAATGTTTCAAGTTTTATTTTTTTAAAACAAGTACTGCCACCAATAGCTCGTGACCATGTACTGTATTTTGTTTTTTGAAAGATTTAAGCATGTTTATAAAAATGTTTAAGGCGATTTTTTTATTTAGCTGATATGGGGTAACATTGATCACTTATGTAAACAACGTTCAGTAATATTGAAAATGTCGTTACTTGCTTAAATCATGGCTTCTGAAGCCGAAGTTATTTTGAAATTAAAAACACCTCGAACCGCGGAATACGCCTAAAGGTAGGCAATTTCCTAAGGAAATTCTACATTCTTAACAGTAATTCGTTAATGTTGCCTAATTAAACATTCTTTTGAAAGTTTTGACAACGGAATCGTTTTTGGCGATGCCATTTTAAGCAAGAATCATATTTTCCTTGCTCATATCGCTTGCACAACTTATGTAAGACATGAAACTTCGGTAGTCTCATCCTTAATCAAAGAAATCGTTGTTTCAAAAAGTTGTTGAATTTACGCATGAAGTATACGCAATTTTCGCAAGCCTCTTAATTTTCATTAGCTCATGAATATAAGAAGGAGAAGCGCAATTCATGCTTTGGAAATATTTCATCAATAATTGAAGATACGAACTTTTTACGAGATGAGTCATTCCGATCAATGTTACCCCGCTGATCAATAATACCCCGGATTACGGTACCACTGTGCTCGAGTCTTTTCGGATTTGAATAAAAGTTGGGAAGAAGAAGATTACAATTTTTAAGAGCCGTGTCATTGTTTTGTTTTGATTTTGATGGTCGTGTTGAAAGATTTGAATGTAGAGGCGGTAAATGTTTGCTACAGGCCATTTCCCATTTTGGCCTCTACAGAAATTTCCACATTTTTCTAAAAGAAGCGTTGAACAGAGTGTTTAAAAGGTTTTGCTATTTCCCATAAGTTAATTCCAAAAAATTTAGGTCTTTAGATCTGCAAACGTGATCGATAATTTGTCAGTGTTTTTTTACACTCAGTTTTTGAGGTACATTAGCTCATCTAACTTTAAGGCACAAGTAAAAATTATGCCAATGTTAAAAATTAAAAAAAAAACTCGTTTTTGAAACAGACAAATCGAAAAATATAAAAACATACAGCTCTTTTATTTGTTAATTTGCCAAATAAAAGAACTGTGTGTTTTTATGTTCTTTAATTTCTTGGTTTAATAGTTGAAAACTGCTTTTTCAGTTTTGACATTTGCTCTAGTTTTTCTTGGTTGGGCCTTAACCCTTTGGGGCCGGCGCGGTCATATATGACCGCAGTATAAAAAAGGCTGTAAAAAAAGAACCAATGAACAAATGTATATACTACTGTATATATAGTTGTCCCAAATATACTCTTTTATCAGAGAAAAATATGAAGTATATGCCTTTATGACCTAATTGACAACATAGATCATCCTAAACATCCTGAAGTTTGGAAAATTGAATTATAAGTACATACGAAGCGTGAAATGCTGTTTGTGAACATAAATGATGTTCAGGCTAGATAATACAGAATTAATCTTTTAACAAAAACACTATTTCACTTGCTTTGCTATGTCCTGGGATGTTCTAGGACGTCCAAACTGTCCTGTAGCACACTCTTTGAAATCTACAACCGTAACAGTAATTGTTTGGGTTAAAAACAATAACATTACAAATTCAAATAGAATCTACCAACCTCTGAGAATCTCAAGAGCTATTTCAAGGAACGTTTGGGATATTCCAGGCCCTCCAAATTACCCTGGAGTTCAGAACTTCAGGTCTACACTTGTTACAGTAGTTATTCTCGCTAAACTGAGTGAAGTTACATAATCTACAACGTTTACTGAACCTTGTCACGTATCAAAAGGCTACTTCAAGAAACGTTTGAGGTATTCCAGGCCCTCCAAATTATCCTGGAGTTCAGAACTTCAGGGCTATACTTATTCCAGAAATTTATCTCGCTAAACTGAGTGAATTTATAAAATCTTTCCTGTTCACTAAACCTTCTCATGCATCAATAGGCTGTTTCAAGGAACGTTTGGGATATTATAGGTGCTCCAAATTACCATGGAGTTCAGAACTTCAGGTCTACACTTATTCCAGTATTTTTTCTTGCTAAACTGAGTAAAGATATATAACTTACCAAGTTTACTGAACCTTGTCACGGATCAATAGGCTAATTCAAGGAACGTTTGGGGTATTCTAGGCCCTCCAAATTACCCTAGTGTTCGTAACTTTAGGTTTACATTTGTTTCAGTAATTTATCTCACTAAACTGAGTAAAGTTATATAATCTAACATGCTCACTAAACCATCTCATGGATCAATAAGCTCTTTCAAGGAACATTTGGGACATTCCAGGCCCTCCAAATTACCCTGGATTTCAGAACTTCAGGTCTGCACTTGTTCAAGTAATTTATTTCGCTAAACTGAGTGAAGTTATAAAATCTAACATGTTCAACGTTTGGGGTATTCCGAGCCACCCAGATTACCCCGGAGTTCAGAAATTCAGATCTACAATTGTTCTAGTATTTTTTTTTTACTAAACGATGAAGTTATTTAATGTTCACTGAGCTTTCTCACGAATCAAAAAGATATTTCAAGGAACGTTTGGAGTATTCCAGGCCCTCCAAATTACCCTGGAGTTCAGAACTACAGGTCTTCCCTTGTTCCAGTAATTTTTCTTTCTAAACTGAGTGAAGTTATATAATCTACTATGTTGACTGAACCTTCTCATGGATCAATATGCTGTTTCAAGGAACGATTGAGGTATTGCAGATCCTTCAAAATTTCCCCAGGACTTCAAAACTTCAGGTCTACTATTTTTCCAGTAATATTTCCTTCTAAACTGAGTGAAGTTATGTAACACTGTGGAACACGTTTTTGTCTCCAGCATCAAAATACCTCTATTTACTTAATTAAGGTTGATGAATCCATTGCCGTTTACAGAATTATCATAGCACGTCTAGTTTTTGAGATATTGGTTGTTGAAAATGCAAAAATTGACTATTTCAGCCAACTTGCATGCAAGTTTGCCAGCTTGTAAGGCAATTTATTTGCTTAATTTGCTACAGAATTCAAACTTTATGTGTATAACAACACTTATCATCATAGTTTATAATACTTTTCATGCGAAAAAGTTATATTTTGATGGTTTAGTAAAGTATTGTATTTTGCCATATAAGAAAAACGAAGAATTTTGTATGGAGACTGCAAGCATGTGGAAAAAATCGGTTAAATCTAAATTTAATCGTGAAATTTCAACGAAAATACATCTAAAACGAAAGTTTAAGTCCTTTTTGGCATGCTTGGTGGATTAGATTACAAACAAGTTTGATAAAATATACTTCAAATTTTAGGTAAACATCAATAAAACCAATGTTTTGTGCAATTTTGGCGACCTGTAGCTAAAAATTGTGACGTGCTGGAAAATTTCTGAAAACGGCATCAGGTTAAGCAACCCCAAATCTACTAGAGACACATAATTTGATTCTTGACACACGCAAAAATGTCATTTTTGTTGCGCTGTGTAATCTACCATGTTCACTGAACCTTCTCACATACCAATTGGCTATTTCAAGGAACGTTGGTGATATTTCTATTTACCCTGGAGTTCAGAACTTCAGGTCTACCCTTGTTCCAGTAACTTTTCTCGCTAAAATGATCAAAGTTTTCCCTTTGGGGCCGGCACGGTCATTTATGACCGCAGTCGGAAAATGGCTGTATAAAAAGAACCAATGAATAAAATTTACTGTCTTCGGAAAAGTCCTTGCAAATATACTTCCCTGTCAGGGAAAAAATTTAGGTGTATGCCTTAATGTCCTACTTGGCAACCTAGAACATCCTAGAACAACATGCAGAAGTCTGACAAATAGAATAATTAGTATAAAAGTAGCTTAAAATGCCTTTTCTAAATACAATTGATGTTCGTACTTGGTAATACATAACTATTATGTCAAGAAAAACGCTGCTTAACATGCCTTTTCATATCCTGGGACATTCTACGACGTTCAGACTATCCCGAAGCTCAATTCTCGAATTTTACAGCAGTAGTTGCTTGCGCTAGAAATAATCAGCGATGCCAGATTTCTTTGGAAATCATTCCGTAGACGAAAAGTGATAAGCGGGGGGAGAGATCCCCGGCATTGCAATTCCGTAGATTTCCGTTGGAAAAATCCGTAAATTACCGTAGAATAATGATAATTTCCGTAGCTTTCTGTAGAAAATATACATTTTCCGTAGAATTATCTTACGGATCCGTAGAAAGTGCTCAATTCCGTAGATCTACGGAAATTTCCGTAGATCTGGCAACGTGCGGGAAGCGGAGTTCACCTTTCGTGACCTAGGACACGATGAACGGACAAGTGTACATGAAAGAGTGCCTCCAGAAGCGGCTGCTCCCTCTCCTGAAGGCCCACAACGTCCCAACAATCTTCTGGCCGGATTTGGCCTCATGCCACTACTCCAAGGACGTGCTAAAGTGGTATGCGGATAATAAGGTCAATTTCGTGCCGAATATGTTCAACCCTTCCAACACTCCGGAGCTCCGTTCCATCGAGAAGTACTGGGCGATTATGAAACAGCACCTTCTTACACACTTAAATTATTTTGCCGACCTCAGCAAACGGATTGCCGAGAATCCAACAGCTTTGATTTCGGTTAAAAAAAATTGCCGAATCTCGGTAAACTTTTTACCGAAATATCGTTAAAATTTTACCGAATCTCGGCAAACCAAATTTTTTACCGAGATTTCGGCAAACATTACCGAGATTCGGTAATGGTTTACCGAAATCTCGGTGAAAGTTTTGCCGAGATTCAGCAAATATTTTACCAAGATTCGGCTGTTGGATTCTCGGCAATCCGTTTTACCGAAGTCGATTTCGGAAATTAAGTGTGTAAACGACCTAAGGTAGTGAAGACAGTCGAGGAACTGAAGAAAGTTTGGGTTCACATGCAAAAAACGGTTGATTCACAGGTTTTGCAGAATCTCATGGCCGGGGTTAAGGCCAAGGTGCGGGCATTTCCGTATGGACTGTTAATAAAATACGAGTAAAATGGTAAAATGAAGTTTAATAGTTATTTCTCAATCCCTGAAAATTTGATGGCAATCGGATGAAAACTCGAATTTTGCGAATCAATTTTGTGTGTGGCAATTTCATCGTGGACACCCTTTATCTTCGTGCCTGCCACACTGTGAAAGAACTCATAGAACACTAAGCTGAGGAGCAGGCTTTGTCCCAGTGGGGACGTTACGCCAAGAAGAAGAAGAAGAAGAATCTACCAGTTTCACTGAACTTTCCGTGTGGTGCTAAATACTTTTGAGATACTCAGGGTCATCCGCAATGCCCTGCAGCAGTCCCTGAAATCTACAGTCGTAGCCTAGTCCGTAACAGCAGATGTTTTCGCTTACATAATCAATCGAAATCTGTGAACCTGGGGGTCAGCTCTGGTCGCATGGTTTGCTGCTAGGGTTTGGTTAACATCAATAAAGAGGAGTAAATATCAATAGAATGATTCGTTTATAAGGATTCAAATTCATCGTTAAACGCATGTACCATGAGCTTCTCAAGAGTGTTACGTCTGTTTGTCTGTGACAGTACAGTAGTGACGCTTCTACACGGATAGTCGTGTTGCACGATTGCAAAAAAGAAGTAGAGCTCGAGATTTGTATGACGATTACCGGATCTTTTCGTAAAGGAAAGAGTCTTGACTTCCTTGGGCACAGAGTATGGGCGCATGCCTGCCACACGATATATCCATGCAAAAAGATCATTAGCTGAGAAAGATCTCAGGTAATAAATGTGGAAGTGCTAAACTAACACTAAGCTGAGAAGCCAGCATCCTCCCAGTGGGAACGATATGCCAAGAAAAAAGAAGAAGATTCGTCGACAAACACATATATTCAAAACGTGTTTCTACTCGTTTACGCATTTAGACTCTACTGACGTTTTCACAAATTGTTCTCAAACAAAAGGTGAAAAGCAGCCCCCTGCTGAATATAGTATATTTTTACGTGACATAATTAATGGATGCTTCCCAATAGATGTCGCTAATTATGACTGGAAACTTTGTCGAATACACCATGCTTCGGAAGGGCTTCGTTTCGTGGTTATTAATTTATTACCACTAAATCCTGACTCTCATCGCGTTGTAGATCTTATGTACTGAACATCCCGACAAGTTAGATAATCTAGAACATTCGAAATGATCTGATAATATTTGCTGAACACTCGGAAGGTTCAGAATATACGGTAGATTACAGACAATCACCTTGTATGATGAACAAGGTTGTTATTACAAGCATAGACTTCAAGTTATGAACTCAAGAGCAGTTTGGAAGACCTAGCACCTCCCAAAAAAATATTTGTCATCATTTCTTGTTATGTTTAGCATTTTGAGCACCAAAACTATTGAAAGGCGTTCAAAAAACTGTATAATAGTTCTTGTAAAAAATCAGGCTCCAAAGGGTTAAGGTCTTACCGCCGTCAAGATCTACATGAGTGTCCAAAGATTTCTAGTAGAGGTTATAAAAGCACACCTTTAGAGAACCAAACAGCAGTCAATCGATTGAATTTTCATAATGAACGGTTGTTAGTGCTCAAGGTTTGTGCCCTTGAAATTATAAGGTGTGGCTTTGTTCTATTTCCACCTTGATTGATTAATTAAAAAATGCAGTTCAATTATAGATAGCATTGGATCGAAATGTATCATCGGAACACCTCCGGTTCCATCAACAATTTCACATACACAAACAGCCCAAACACCCCAAGTGCGTCACAAATTGATACCGGCTTATCCTTCCAGAAAAAAAAAACCGTATCCTTCCACCCCACATCATGCAGTCCCACACTTCAAGGAATGACATTATACACGGCCTAGGCCTCCCGTCTTTTTCCTCGCGCTTGACACCCTGTGGGAAAATATCTTCATCAAAATTGCTGCACCGGCACCGGCAGAGGAGAGTCGTTGGGCGCCAAGCGGAATCAACTTTTGAACACATTGTCGGACTTCGATACGTGTGATCAATACCTTCGACTTGAAACAAACGGCTTCAACGTCTCGCACGGTCCGGCAGTGTCAAAGAAAATTGCAGGGCAATTATTGGAAAATTGGCATTTGCGCGGGGGCGGAGAAGCGGCGGACCATGGTGCTTTCCAGACCGTTATTATCAGACAAAAAAATCACCCTCAAAATTAGAATTCTATCCATTGCTCCTAGTTATCCATAATGTTGTGCAATAAAAACAATACTTTATTAATAACTAATTGTCTCGGCAAACGTTGAATTGCATAAAAAGCTCTGCAGAAGGCTATAAAAACGCTATACAAATAAGTGTAAAACTTGCATTTCCCTTTTTTCCAAATATCTCTATTGATGTCCAAAAATATCATTCCATACAAACAAGTCGGAACACTTGAGTAATGCAACAGTGAATGAATTGTGTAAGCTTATTAACCCGTTCTTAAGCCACTTCGTGACATACAAGCACTATTCCATTTTTATTGACATAGATAATAATATAAAATTGGCTCCGTAGTGTCTTACAACACTTGAGCCTATGGGAAATGAGTAAATGAGTCACTTACAGCATAGTTACATGATAAGAATGCCTTATTAATATACTGAAAACTTATGCTTTTGTAGGTTAAGCCGCAAGAAGGGCGCAACTCAAAATGTTGTTGAATTGTATAACAAAAGCTACGCCCAGAGGTTACAAATAACCTAAAAATCGAAACCGTCTGATGCCATTCTGATTTTCTTTGAATTTGTGAACTTATACCATCAAAAAGATGTTCAGAACGGGTCCATCGATTTATTTTTATTTTGCTCAGACGTGTAGCTTAGCCATAGAAAACGACTGGTGAACATAGATTTAAAGGATTTTTTTCTGCTAACAACGGCCTGGGGATCACCGTGGCCTAGAGAATGATGATGAGCCACCTTTGCAGGAAAAAGCCGCTAGAGAAAACACGTGGATTTCGCCACACCAGCCATGAAAGTGCATTTTTAAGCGAGATGCGTTCGATACGGTCCGGCCAGGTGATAGCATTCCCAGACCGAGGAGGGCACCAGTTCCAAGGTTCTGATTGCAGCAACTTGAACTTGAAAACAAAGCAAAGATTTCGAACGGGGGGATGAGTGATGGGGAGATGTGCGAATTGCAATCCGGAGGCCTTATCGATAGGCTGGAGCATGACTCGGAACTAAATGCGACCATAGTTCCCGTTCGGAAGTCGGTTCGGTCAAACGTGCCAAAAAAAACGGTCGCCGCGGATTCCTTAGTTGGAAGGTGGATTGAAGTGTTTGGTGTTTAGACTAGTGACAGTGATTTTTGTGCAATACTTTAATCAGTAATATCTATTCTATCTCTTTTTAAGATTTTAGTTTCTGAGCACTTTTTTTCTAAATTTAAAGTTACTGAATTGGACAATGCATTTTCTACTTTTTTTAATTTCCATGCAAACTGATCAACTTTGGTAGTCTCACTTATTCATGGATCGATTTACAAGAAATTTTTACAGAACCTCAGACCTAACTTGCATTTATACACAAATTTTTCAAGATTTTTTCCTATAATGAGATCAAAAATAATAATAATTTGACTGAAATGAAATCTTTAACGAAACATTTTAAACAATTTTTATTTGAATATAAAAGCCCTACACAAAACTCAGGAGGAAACTTGTTGATCTTGTCTGATTATACAATTTTACTGAAGATACTATGAAGCTTCCTTCCATTTTTTAGGTATTGCCGATTATCAAAATTAATAAAAAAAAAACAGTTTTGTGAAACCGTTATAACAACACGTTACTGAACTTGTAATAAGAAAAATCACATGAAAATATGTGTTCAAATTCAAGTTATGTCTGTTATGAAGGATCTGTAAAAAATAATTCAAATCCATTGGCCATTTTGTATGGAAATACGAAAAAGTTGCAACGTGTTGTTCAATGCTGTATATATTTGTTTGATTTTGGCTAATTATATCTCTATACTTTTTTCACATAACTAAAAAAAAAGATCAGCACCATAAATCCACCTGTTGTAATAATCAACCATTCGTGTCGAAACGATTTCATTTGCACATTGAAAATATTTTCAGTGAACAAGATCGTGTTGTGCTGAAAGTGCGAAAGCGAAGTTGCTTGATTTCGCCAACGAATGAATCATCCGGCATTGAGTGTGATCAAGAAAAAAGTTACCAAAATGAAGCTGGAAAATGTTAACTTTAGGAAGATGGCCATCATATGTGCCTGCACGTTGGTCGGCGGGATGGTGTTTAGTTTTGGGATGTTTCCGGCGATGCTCAAGTATATGATCAAGCAGGTGAGTGAGAAGCATTTCCAGGAAGATAGACCGGAATGTTAGGTTTTCAGATTCCTTTGAAGTTTTAGGATGGAATACAAATGCAGTAGTCTGATTTTTGCAATGTTCGATTTTCGCATCGTGCCATCTAGTGTTTTATATTTTCCTCATATGTTATAAACCACCTCAACCATTTGCCTGATTTTTCATCGTCTTCTTACCAAGTTAAGGCTTAGAAGACGAGAAAGAAAACAAGATTTAATTGCAGAGGTAGTTAATAAGATCGTCACTGAATGTAGTTAACTGTGAACTGTTCTACTTAGAATACGGCCTCTCAAAATGCGTAATTTCTGCAAAAGTAAAAAAAGCATACAAAATCTTACCGCCTCAATTCGTAGCATTTTAATTACGCTTCAAGTTATTCAAAAAGTTGCAAAATTATGATTTTTCAGCGTGAGTCCAACGACTCGACTCGGTTCGTCAAATAGGTATATAATCAGCATTGTGTTAACATAGCCATTGAGAAATTCAAAGCAATTCAATAAATGTCGTATGGAGGCAACACTTACTTAACCCTCTAATACCCAATTTTTTTTTTGGTGAAAAAACTCTTGTAGGTTGCTTTTGTGACAAGAAAACCGAAAAATATATAATTAGTTCATAAAACTCAACGATTTATTAATTATACTCAAAAATGTGTAACCCGTCTAAAGGCGGGGTTGGGGAGCTGAGAAAAAAAATGAAAAGCGTGTTTCGCTTTCAATTAGTTAAGATGCTTTTTCTTTGCGATGAAACTCGTAAAAACAGTTCTTTTGTGACTGTAGGCACAAATTAATGCTGCATTTGTGACATTTCACTTGGGTTTCAGACTTGCAGCCTTGAATTTTGCAGGTTCTTTTTTCGGACCGAGGTACAATTTCTGGGAAGTGGTCTGTAACATCATATCTCGTTTCAGATGGTGGGAGATACCCTCGCTTCGGAATCGATGCTTTCTTCATAGCGATGATCCGTGGTCGACCGGGGGGTCTAGAGGCCTCAGGAGCTTTGTATGTGCACATTGCCTTTGCAACCTCAGCTCGAAAATTAGGTAGCTGGAACAGTTCGGATGATGGATCTGTTTTGTGTACACGTTTGAACAAAACATACGCGTTCACCATAGCCATATCTAGCAAATGATACATCAAACGGTTCGTATATTTTCTGGTTTTGACCTGAATTCGGTATCGCCCAATGAGTCCGTCAGCCATGTCGACACCACCCATATGACGGTTATATTCACTAATCATGGGTGGGCATGGAATGTCAACACGACATTTAGCAGACCGTACAAATCGGGACACGGTTTTTGTACTGTGATCATTTTCTGACCGCGACCTGGTGCCTATAAACGACGATATCATTCTCACTGCTTTATTATCCTTCCAAACAGTCGCTGATAATGCAACTCCATGGACAGTTCCAACAAATTCCGTTGAGTATCCGCGATCATACTTTTTCAAGGCGGTGTCCGTTGGAAGCTTGTTGTTAGGGATTCGGTTGTTGCGTATAGTTCCCAAAGCATATATACCTGTAACAAAAGATAGTTTCCTTTTTAACTTGACACTGTTCAAAGTACCTAGTACAGTGTACATACCTCTAGAGCGTAGATCAAAATACAAATTATCAAAATACATTATATGATTTCAGAAATCAGGAAGTATTCTTGATAGCCTTACAACGACATTTGCCGCTGCCCCCAAATCAGGAGCTCCCGGAAGTACCACATTGTCGCCAGCTCCACCGTAAACTTCGAAACGGTACGAGAAACCGTATGAATCCGACAAAACAAATAGCTTATGGGGTTTGTTCGCTAAATATTGTCGAATAATTGCCTTCATTTTAGTGGCGCACATCTGTTCATATACGCAGAAATGTTGGGAGAGTGGGACCGTTTTGAATTTTTCGTTAAAATGATCAATTATGGGCCTTTTTTTTTTTTTTTGTTTTTTACAAGGGGGAAATCTGCAAACAGATCCCCTGAGAAGATAACTCAGGGAATGCGGGGATGACGCACCAACGACGACCCGCTAAAACCAGCCTATGCACTGTGCATGAGCAATTCATTTAGAATTCCTCAAGTGGTGAACAGTGCATCGACATGACCCTTGGACTCAGACCCTCATCTCCCCGGAACCACCTTACGGTATTTCTTCGGGAAGGGACCAGTGCATATAGCACAACACGTGTAGCAGAAGTAGCCTAGGCAAACTGCTTCTCCTAGCCGACTTAAACAATGTTACAAGGGACCAGCCTCGGCAGGGCTAATCCTCTGCAGCCAACTCTTGGTCGGCGCGCCATAGACACTGCAATTCTAACATAATGTGAGTGACAGCCGTAGTTACTGCATTCCAGCACTCGGCATCCGCACACATTCTCTCAATAATATTGTCGGGGGACGTGTCCCCTCCGCATGTAGTGAGCATGCGACCTCTCACAACAATGAAACGGGGGCAATCGAACACGACATGCTCCGCTGTTTCCTCTACACCAGCACAATTGGGGCACGCAGGAGATTCTGAGTGCCCGAACCTATGCAGGTACTGTCTCTAGCAACCATGTCCTGACAGAAACTGCGTCAGGTGGAAGTTCACTTCCCCATGGCTTCTACCATACCAATCTGACACATTTGGTATTAGTCGATGGGTCCATCTACCCTTAGTGGAATTATCCCATTCCTGCTGCCAGCTTCTGAGCGTTTCCTCTTTACACGTGTCGCGGACTCCTCTGGTACCCCTTTGGTTGAAGCATTGAACATCTTCCTTGATGATGAGCCCGATGGGCGTCATCCCGGCTATGATGCACACGGCCTCTTTAGATACCGTCCGGTATGCACTTGCTACTCTTAAGCACATTATCCTGTACGTGCTTTCCAACCGCTTTAGGTTTCTGTTCGTTCTAAGCGCTTTTGACCAGATTGGTCCTCCATACCTTAGTATGGATAGCGCCACGCTTGCCAGCAGCTTGCGTTTGCTGGCAATTACAGCAGAGCTGTTAGACATCATCCTCGAAAGCGCCGCTATAGCCGTAGATGCCCTTTTACAGACATATTCAACGTGGCTAGCGAAGCTCAGCTTGTCATCGATCATTACCCCAAGATGCCTAAGGGATCGCTTGGACTCTATGGTGCAATCACCTACCGAGATAAGCGCCCGTTGCTCGGACTTGCGGTTGTTGACCACCACAACCTCAGTCTTGTGACGGGCCAGTCCTAGTTTCCTAGACTTCATCCATTCCTCAACCAGGGAAATAGAGTGCGCTGCTGTCAACTCTACTTCCTCCATCGATTCACCATAGACCACTAGGGTGATATCGTCGGCGAAGCCAACAATCTTAACACCCGTCGGTAGGGGCAGCCTCAGTACGTCATCGTACATCGCATTCCATAACAGCGGGCCCAGGATTGAACCTTGAGGTACTCCCGCGGTAATTCGAACGCTTTTCTGCCCCTCCTCTGTGTCATACAGTAGAATCCTACCATCAAAATAGCTTTCTAGAAGCTTACACAACTGCACCGGTACCTTGAGGCGGTGAAGCGCGTGTGCTATTGCTTCCCAGCTTGCGCTGTTGAACGCATTCTTCACATCCAGAGTGACAACCGCGCAGTAACGGATGCCGCTCCTTTTATGCTCGATTGCCACCTCAGCTGTTTGAACGACCGACTGGATGGCGTCCAGAGTAGATTTACCTTTTCTGAATCCAAACTGGTTGTTGGACAGGCCGTCCGCACTCTCCGTATACGGTACTAGTCTGTTGAGAATCAACCTCTCCAATAACTTGCCCGTCGTATCTAGTAGACAGATAGGTCTATACGCCGACGGGTCACCTGGTGGTTTCCCCGCCTTTGGTAGTAGCACCAATTTCTGTCACTTCCATACATCCGGGAAGATTCCTTGATCAATGCAGCGTTGCATCGTGGTTCTGAACATGTCCGGATCCGTGTTCACTGCCGCTTTTAAGGCAACATTCGGGATACCATCGGGTCCCGGTGCCTTGTTTGACGCGAATGATTTCACGACTTCTGCCAGCTCTTCGTTCGTCACTCTCGCCACTTCTTCTCCTTCATTTGCCGCATACGGCGCTGGGGGCCATGGGCTTATGGGATGGTGCGGGAAGAGTACATCGATTATCGATCGCAGCAACTCGGGCGATTTCTCTTGGGGCGCTATGGCTCCTTTGGTCTTAGCCATTACCACTCTGTAGGCGTCACCCCATGGACTAGAATTGGCACTCTCGCATAGGCTTTCAAAGCATGCCCGTTTCCGACTCTTGATTTCCTTTTGAGAGCCAACTTTGCCTGTCTGAATGCTGCACCGCGTTCCTCTCTTTGTGCTTCTGTGCGTGCGCGTTGCATTCTTCGTCTAGCCCGAAGGCAGATTGCTCGAAGATTTGCAATTGATTCGCACCACCAATACACCGGCGGCCTGTTCTCTCTAGGAGGGGCTTTTCTCGGCATGGAAGCATCACACGCTCGTGATATCACAGCAACTAGCTCTTCACCGTTTAGGTCCAGAGTGTTTCGTTCGCGCCTCAGGGCTTCAGTGAATACTTCGCCGTCGAAGCGCGCTGTTTTCCATCCTCGGGCTTGGGTCGAGTTACATCGCGCTGCCTTCTGCCCGCCTGGTATTATACTATAGCGAATCGATTGATGATCGCTATGAGTATAACCGTCATCAACGCGCCAGTTCATGGTACCTAAAAGGTTAGGACTACAAAACGTCACGTCGATGATCGATTCTGCACCATTTCTGCGGAAGGTACTCACTGTACCCACATTTGCCAGCTCTACATTTAATGCGGCCAGGGATTCCAACAATAGCTGGCCTCTTTGATTGGTGCAGCGGCTACCCCACTCCACTGCCCATGCATTAAAGTCGCCAGCTATCACTACTGGCTGCCGATTAGCTAGTTCGGCCATCATCCTGTCAACCATGTGGGAAAATTCCTCAATCGACCACCTTGGGGGCGCGTAACAACTGCAATAGAACACGCCGTTGATTTTTGCTATCGCAAAACCGTCATTTGAGCTAGAGACTACTTCTTGGATTGGGTATCGTCCTGTCGTCCCTATAGCTGCTAGCTGTTGAGACCTATCCGCCACCCAGTTCCCGTTGTTGGCTGGTATGCGGTATGGGTCCGATAATAACACCACGTCAGTCTTGGTTTCCGAGACTGACTGCCAAAGCAGCTGCTGGGCTGCATCACAGTGGTTTAAATTTAACTGTGTTACTTCCGTTTTGGCTGCTTTGATACTCCGCTTGTGCCCGGACATTTGGGTCCGCCCGTTAAGTGTCCGTTGTCTGCTCTGTCGACACATATTAGGCACTTAGCGATTTGCTTACAATCGCTTGCCCTATGGCCTTCAGCGCCGCATTTTCTGCACATCTTACTTCTGTCGGGACCATTGCAATTCCACGACTTATGGCCCTTCCCGAAACACTTGAAGCAAACTTCAGGAGGCTGTTGTATGCTCAGCCGGCAAACCGACCAGCCTACCTTGAGTATGCCCAAGTTCTTCGCTTTGTTGGCCTCTGCGACCGGCAGCCTGATCGCCGCCACCTGGGTGCCCTGCGGGCCCTTTCTAAGGTGGATGGCCTTACTGGCTACGTCGATGTCACACTGCTCTTTGAGGGCAGCCGAGACCTCCGCTGCATCGGTGACCTCATCCAGATTTTTACACTGGAGAGTCGCTTCAGCAGTAAGGGATCTTACATCAACCTCGTCACCAAGTACTTCTTGTGCCAGTTGCTTATAGACTGCACCCTTTTCCTTGGCGTCCTTCTTTAAGACTAGGATCATTTCACCAATCCTAGTTCGCCTTATGCTTCGCACGTCTGCGCCCAATTGCGATAGCTTCTCTGTGCTTCGCATCGCCTTCAGAACCTCGGCGTATTTTGCTTCCTCCGTTTTGATAACGAGGGCTTCGCCTAAATTCCTACGTTTCGCTGTTTTCGGTTTAGCGCTCTCCTTGGGCTCCGTTTTCGGTTTCCTCTGTTTTTTCTTATTTCCAACTCGTATCCACGGGTTGCTGTTGCCTTGCGCCCGTGGTTCCTGTGGATGCACTGCCTGGTTCCGGTTAACCCGTGGCTCCTTTTTCTTGGCTTTCTTGGCCTTAGGATTGGTGTTGGCCTCTCCTTTGTTGCCATGTCCTCTTGATCGCGGGGCTTGGCTCGTGCCAGCTTTTCCGCTTTGGAGGACGGCCGCGTAGGTCACTTTTCCCTTAGCAACCATACGTCTTTTCGCCACGTATTCATCCCCGGAAGCTTCCCTCTTCCGCATCGCGTATCGAATAATATCATCAGATATATTCGCGTTGCCTGTGAAGGAAAACACTTCGGTCTGACACGACCTAGTGTCTTTTTGGCCTTCTACCTTGCCCAGTTGTTCCTTGGCTTTCTCGTAGTCCTGCTTTGCAGCTAGGACTGATTGTCGCAATTTCAGTAGACTTGTTTTCAAGTCTTTGCTGATATTTGTTTTGCTTTTAACATATTCAGGTAATGGCATCTGAGCCTACTCCCGCCCAGTTGGAACAACCAGGCGACGGATTTGGAACGTACTCTAAGGCCTGCCACGATTTTACGGGACGGGGGCAGCCTGCGCCATTAACCCACTCGCCGTTTCGGGCCAGTGTCACCCGACCCTACTAAGGGAGTAGAATGTCGCCGCTGTCAGCCTCAAAGCATATTATCCAGTACATATACCGTTACTTGTCCTTTGTCGTGCGCTGCCAGTATACATAATTGGGGCCGCACTGGCGTTGGTCCCAATGTGCTCGAAGCACTCGTACTCGTAATTCCATGCCTTGTCCGTTTGTATCGCGACCAGTATGCCATAATCAGGATCTCACTGGTATCAATCCTGATGTGCCGGTTGGCACTCCTGTTAGTTTGGGCTAGGGTACTTTAAGCGGCACCGGTCGCTGTGACAGAGTTGCATTCGGATTTTTGTGGTTTTTATGAAGGTTCATCAGAGCCCACTGCGAACTTCACCACATCCTGGGCAACTCCCCAACTCGCAGAGGTCCTGGGGGGGGGGTCCGTTAAGCCCCTAGACTGTCGTCCCTGCTGCCCCAACAAAAAAAAACGCATAATGCGAAGCCATAAGGGTGAAAAATTTAAACTAATTTACAACATCCTTATAATCCCACCCTTATTTAGCCTCAGGTTTGAGACTGAAGAAGGGAAGCCGATTGTCTCGGAGAAACACAAGGTCACCTGCACCATTGCTCCGGGTAGCACAGGAAGGGCACAATACTGTAGAGGGCGCCCTGGTACTCCACAGGCTCCGTTTGCGGTTAGGTTTTTTTTAGACCCCCCTAACCATTCATTCTTAGGCACGGTAAGCTTAAAGCGGCATGAATTAGGGGTCACCTGTGAGATGGACTTATACCACCGGAACAGGCAGTCCGTAGTGTTAATTCTTAGCCAATTGAAACAACCGCTACCGACACTACACGGCTATCTAGGCTGTTCGGGAAAAGGAAGTTAACATTGATGATTAACTCCTGACGTGCCCAAACAGCGTCAATCAATTATGGGCCTGATTTTATACAGTCGATCATGCATCGTTGAAGTTGTGGATGGAATGGCACCATTATCCTTAAAGTTTAAATATCGGCGAATCTCATCAAATCAGTTCCGGTTCATTGTATTCCGGATCGGCAGGAATGCATATTCACTCCAATAAAACTTCATGCTCGGGTATCTGAAGACGGACATGTACAACAGAATCCCAAAATATTTCCTTATTTCCATCGCTGTCGTGCAGAAGCGGTTCATGATGTTCTTCTCCTTCGCATAAAGGTTAGTTTGATCTGCAATGTATTCCAAAATCCCGTCGACGAAGTATGAAAAGCACTTGAATGGTGTGTCCAGGCTTTTGAACTGTTCAAGCTCAGGTTCGTCAAACAGGAGTTCCTGTTCGGGAACAAGAAGATTTCCTTTCCTCCATTTAATATTTTTGAATTCGGCAGACGTAGGATCGATTTTGCCTGCAGATCCCGTAAATGCTCCGGGTCCTACGAGTGAAACAACCTCCTTTGTCTTTTGTTGGATGTTTTCCTGTTGAATGCTATGTTCCTTACGACGTTTGGATGGAGCAGGTGATGAAAACAGTTCTTCAATTTCTGGGTCATTATAGTACTCATCATCACTGACGAAGTCTCCTCCAGGATCAATTTCGTCATCCGAACTCAACATCCAACAACTCAAACAGTTCCTCAGCCTGCCGATCACTCAACAGACAAAGATTTCCTCGTCGACGGCAGGTCATAGCGTTCCAGAAGAACAAATCTATATAGAAAAACACAAAAAATAACAACTTCTTTAAAAAAAATCGCCTCCACTATCGAAAAATTGGGTTACTAGTCTTTTGCTTAGGTGATGCAATATTTTTGCGCTCAACTTTCCAATACCGCCTTTAGACGGTAGAAATCACAGGATTTTGATTAGAATTTGAAGTGTTTTGATTAATTTTTTAACAAAAAAATGTATTCACCGTAAAATATCACTGTTATATTACTTACCGATAAATTTTGCGCTGATTAAAACCACCAAAAATTATGAAAGTTTGTCACTTCTTCAGAATTCTTGTGACGCGTGACAGTCAACATAAAAACAAGGTGTGTGTAGCATAGGTCAACGTGTTGCGAAAATGTTCATATGTGGATGGTAAATAAATTTGGCGTTTTTACGTTGTTGCATTAATTTTGCTGAAGCCCGTCTAAAGGTGGGGTTGGGTAGTAGAGGGTTAATAGGTTTATAATTTAATTCTATTTGAACGCATTTATTTTCCAAATTAGGTTGTTCATTTTGTGGAATACAGGGAATAAACAAAATGCTTGAATTAGGCAAAATTTTGACCACATTCAAATGCTTTTACAGTCAACTCTCCATAACTCGATATGGAAGGGAACATCGAGTTAGGGAGGTATCGAGCTACAGCATACAAAACCAGTGCAACTGCGATCCAACGAGCCATCGAACCATGAAAATCAACTTTTACTATGGTTCTCTAACTCGATATCGAGACACAGAAGTAAGGGAGAGTTGACTGATTTTTTTTTTTATATATGAATTTGGTCTAATTTCAATAACTTGTTCCGGGTTTTCCAAGGTCATTACCAAATCACATTTTTGTTGTCGTTTGCAATACTGTGCGGTGTGAAGTTGTATAGATGTTAATATGTTTCCAAAAATCTAGAACCAATTGAAAAATGAGTGCCGGCGGGCGCATTGAGATTCATTGGAAATCTTGAAAATGACGGATTTCACGCCAACTCGACACGCGATTGGCAGCACCCCTTCAGAGTTCAATGAAATTTTCTGGATGTCAAAAGTACACAGGTGTCTGGAAAGGGTCAATATTATGCTTATAAAAAAAAAGTCGTGGTTTTTTTTATCATGCATCATTATTTTTATTATTGCTATATATCCTAAAACGTAGTATCTTCACATGAATATTTACATTATTTTTGGGCTTTACTGAATAAATTGAATATTTTTGGTTCATCCTCTGAATTGGTATACCGTTTGGCTGCAATTTGTGTATCACTAATAGGCATTAAACAATGATATTTTTGGGTACCTGGGACAGTTTTAACCTCATCAAAAAATTCCACCTATTCCTCTGACATTTTATCATATTGTTCATTACATATATAACAGAAATTTAATTTGGTGATACATGTATCAGTTTGTTTCACTGCCCAGTCGAATAGTTCTCACGGAGTTGCGATTGTGTTTCCATAGTATTTTGCAAGACTTGCTCTTTTGGCCATTCGCTTGAAAGTGCCACCAATAGCGTCACAGGGTCCTTTGCCGTGGAATGTGGCAAAAAAGTGCCACTCTGCTTCCCATCCATGTATTTTCTTGAAATTACATAAGCTGAATTTTTTTTTATTTTTATGATGAGCTGCAGCTCCATCTGACTTAAAAATAACTTTTGATTTGTGTAACAAAATTTATCAATTTTGAAATAAACAGCTGAACTGCTACTGTGTCATGGGTCTGATATTACAATAAAACTAACATTTTCCAATTTATTCTCTTTTTTTATGGTAAATCTAGAATTGGTGTATCGTTGCTTGGGAATTATTCCAGTGATATTCATGGGCAGCGTTATAATTTTCAGAAAAGTCGCTAATTACCAGTATTTAACCTTGTTTTAAGGAGTCTTTTTTGTTTCGTAGAAAAGCAGACTGTTATTTTCACATAAAATTATGAGTTATGAGCTTATCAACTTTTTTTTTAGGTAGATAACAATACAAACATATTCATTATTTCTTATTCATCTGGCGTTTAACGCAGGTACGTTTAGTAAGTTTGTTTTTCACAAAACTTTTTCTAGAAGAGAATTGAATGGGGTATGGATAAGGTTGTTAATTTTCAATGTTTGCAATATTGTTGTGATATCTTTCAAACCATAAAAATCCATCGGATTGTTAGACGGAGTTGATTTTCTCATAGGCAGAGGCGTAGTCCATTGATTGCCTGCATTTAAAAAACATAATCTCTGTATAATTCCGTTTTTCAACTATTCTCAATAAAAAATACAATCTATTTTCTGATTCAAACTCATTTATCACTTGAAAACACAATCATATTTGACGGTTTGAAACAAAATCTTTGAAAAAATAAATTTCAGTTTGGGACTTAAAAAAATTGAAGTTAGAAAAACTTTTATTTTAATGTGTTTTTATTTTTCAATATTTTTTTCTAAAATTTCAGGAAATTTCACGACAGTCCCTCATACAGCACTTTTTTGTAGGTCTTACCGTTTTTGAGTTACAGAGTAAGGTGGGGCAAAAGTTCGACCTTAGTGGTATAATCAAAGTTTCCATGAAAATAATAGCAGATGAAACAAAACAAATCCCATACAGCGAACCTTCAACATATTGGCTATAACTTTGCTGAACAAACTTGTGTCAAAATATTTACCCATTTTTAGTTATAACAGTTTCAAAATTGATTGTTTTAAACGAACTTTTACCCCACCGGTGGGGCAAGAGTTCGAATCTAGTGTGAGGCAAAAGTTCGTTGGCTAAAACATAAAATATCAATGCTTTTATGACAGGCATACTTTATACCAGCCGTAAACTTATGTTTGCCGAAAAATACACACTAAATTTTCATCAAAAAATGCCCAAAACAGGGTTAATTGTAATACACCCAAAAAATAGCAGTTTTTCGCAAAAATAAGTGAAAATGTAAAATTTTTGTGACATTTTTCGCAACATCAGGCAAATTTCGTTAAATTTGAAGATAATAGAGTAAGGTGGGGCAAAAGTTCGACCTTAGTGGTATAATCAAAGTTTCCTGGAAAACAATAGCAGTTAAAACAAAACAAATACCATACAGTGAACCTTCAACATATTGGCTATAATTTTGCTGAACAAACTTGTGTCAAAATATTTACCCATTTTTAGTTATAACAGTTTCAAAATTAATTGTCTTATTCGAACTTTTGCCCCACCGGTGGGGAAAGAGTTCGAATCTAGTGTGGGGCAAAAGTTCGCTGGCTAAAACACAAATTATCGATCCTTTTATGACAGGCATACTTTACACCAGCCGTAAACTTAAGTTTGACGAAAAATACACACTAAATTTTCATCAAAAAATTGCCCAAAACCGGGTTAATTATAATATACTCAAAAATAACAGTTTTTCGCAAAACTAAGTGGAAATGTAAAATTTTGGTGACAATTTTCACACGATCAGACAAATTTAACTAAATTTGAAGATAATATGTGGATTTTAGGCAATTTGTAATTTTTTCCGTCATTTTATACATGGGTCGAACTTTTGCCCCGCTGATTCGAACTTTTGCCCCACTATGGGCCAAAAATTGTTTTCGAGCATCTATGCAAAAACTAATACACCTCAAAGCAACCTTATGATAGGCCTAGAAACGCCCTTACATAAAATATTGAAAAAAGTTTTATCTTCAATTGGTTCCATGCAACGAAAGTTTGACAAAAAATTACAATATTCACGTCGAAAAACAACAAATAGCCATAACTTTTCCAAATCTCAATCAATTTTTATGATATTTGGATTGAAAGTCTCTTACTTGAATAGCATTCGAACCACCATGACATTTATAAGATTTGTTTTGAATTGAGCTGGAAATTTTAAAAAGAAACTCTTACCCCACTCGAACTTTTGCCCCACTTTACTCTATGTAGATTTCAGGAAATTTGAAAAAATTTCCGTGGGTTTATACATGGGTCGAACTTTTGCCCCGCAGATTCGAACTTTTGCGCCGCTATGTGCCAAAAATTGATTCCAACTATTTATGGAAAAACTAATACACGTCAAAGCATCCTTATGATGGGCCTAGAAACGCCCTTACATAAAATATTGAAAAAATATTTTATCTTCATTTGGTTCCGTGCATCGAAAATTTGACCAAATATTACAATTTTTACGTCGAAAACCACAAATAGCCATAACTTTTCCAAATCTCAATCGATTTTTATGATATTTGGAGTGAAAGTCTCTTACTTGAATAGCATTCGAACCACCATGACATTTCTAAGTTTTAATTTGATTTGAGCTAGAAATCTTAAAAAGAAACTCTTGCCCCACTCGAACTTTTGCCCCACTTTACTCTACGGGTTTATAAAAATAAGTGAAAAAAAAAAACTTTTGGACTTAAAAAATTCGATGTTTGAAAAACTTTTTTCCCTAAAATATGCCCAATTTGCAATGTATGGCCGACTTTTAGAAATTTTAATTACGAAACGTTTTGCTTAAGGATGATCAAAATCTGAAATGGCCGTTTTTTTAAATCGACTTTAAAGTTTTGAATATTTTTTTTCAGTGTAGAAAATGTGTTTTTATTTTTTCAACTTTTTTCTCTAAACGTCAGGAAATTTCACGATAGTCCCCCATACAACACTTTTTTGTAGGTCTTATCGGTTTCGAGTTATACGGGTTTATAAAAAAAAAACTTTGACCCTTTCCAAATGTTAGTCTAGATCGATTTTGAAAAAACAAAGTATGTAAAGTATCTTAGTTTCACATAGTCTTCACACCCAGAAAGTTTCATTGAATTCTGAAGGGGTATTGCCAATCCCTTTGTCGAGTTGGCGTGAAATCCGTCAAATAAGGCCAATTCTGTAAAACTGGTTCCGGAAAATGTGGTACGTTTGTATTTCTTATCTATAGTGGGTGCCTTGAAGCAATTGGCCAATTAGCAACATGTGCGGAACTATATATGGATTGGGTATCATTTCTAAAACCACTGGCTATCATGACCGTATATTAGGTTCCAAGTGCCCCGGAAGATGTTGCCAATTCAAAACATGTCCGGAACCATATCAATATGGATATCAAATTTCAAGATTTGTTAAGGCTTCCGGAAGCATTTCTAGAACAACCAGCTGTCATGACCCCTCTGTAGAAGGTTCCTTGAGTGCCGGAGAATGTGGTCAATATGATTGTGCTACTTTTTCTCGAGTGCCAGTTCCCCGAATGACCCGTTTCCCCGAAAATTACTGCATTTCCGGGGAAACGGGTCATTCGGGGAACTGGAATTCGAGAAAAAGTAGCACAATCATATTGACCACATACCTCGGCACTCAAATAACCTTGTACATAGGGGTCATCACAGCCGGTTATTCTAGAAATGCTTCCGGAAGCCTTAACAAATCTTGAAGTTTGATATCCATATTGATATGCAACTGCAGTAGTAATGCAGTTCAAAAACGTACCGGGGCAAAAGTTCGACCTTAGTGGTATAATCAAAGTTTCCAGGAAAACAATAGCAGTTAAAACAAAACAAATACCGTACAGTGAACCTTCAACATATTGGCTATAATTTTGCTGAACAAACTTGTGTCAAAATATTTACCCATTTTTAGTTATAACAGTTTCAAAATTGATTGTCTTATTCGAACTTTTGCCCCACTGGTGGGGCAAGAGTTCGAATCTACTGTGGGGCAAAAGTTCGCTGACTAAAACACAAAATATCGATCCTTTCATGACAGGCATACTTTACACCAGCCGTAAACTTATGTTTGACGAAATATACACACTAAATTTTCATCGAAAAATTGCCCAAAACCGGGTTAATTGTAATATACTCAAAAATAGCAGTTTTTTGCAAAACTAAGTGGAAATGTAAAATTTTGGTGACAATTTTCACAATATGTGGATTTTAGGCAATTTGCAAATTTTTCCGTGAGTTTATACATGGGTCGAACTTTTGCCCCGCTGATTCGAACTTTTGCCCCACTATGGGCTAAAAATTGTTTTCAAGCATTTATGCAAAAACTAATACACTTCAAAGCAACCTTATGATAGGCCTAGAAACGCCCTTACATAAAATATTGAAAAAGATTTTATCTTCAATTGGTTCAATGCAACGAAAGTTTGACCAAAAATTACAATATTCACGTCGAAAAAAAACAAATAGCCATAACTTTTCCAAATCTCAATCGATTTTTATGATATTTGGATAGAAAGTCTCTTACTTGAATAGGTTTCGAACCACTATGACATTTATAAGATTTGTTTTAAATTGAGCTAGAAATCTTAAAAAGAAACTCTTACCCCACTCGAACTTTTGCCCCACTTTACTCTATCATTATTATTCATACTATATGCATTCATCATATCATTTTTCTGTGAAAATTTTGAACTTCTACGGCAAACGAAATTTAAAATGCTGTTAATAAAATGTTACTAAATGCTTAATTTAGTTTTACCATATCAAGATAGTAGTGTTTTGTAGCACAGAACACCTAGATATAAGAAATCAATGTAATTTTTGGAATGATGATAATAAAAAAAATATATATATTTCATGCAGAAAATTTAAAATTTTAGATGTGCAAGTTATCTCCGATACAGAATCAATCTCAGTTTCCAAGAAGAAACAATAAACAATTCTTATAATCAGTGTTTATATTTTGATCCAAATAAGCCGATCGAACTATATTCAGAGAGTGTAACAGTTCGCGAACCATAACAGTTTATGGCACATTGCATTCGGAGAACCCTATGAATGTAAACATTCACTCTTTCGTTTGGTACGTGGCACGAGAGCGTTCAAGAGCAGCAAATCTCACAGACTGCAATAGTATCGAGCTATTCGGGTGATTAATGTTTTGCATAAAATTGGTAATGACTTTCATATTTCTGGTAATGCAAGCTTTAACAATCTAATTATAATTGAACCATTGAACACCCCTTTGGTTGCAAACATAGCACAGAAAATGGAAACTATTCGCCTCTGTTTCTTGATCTTGATGAGAGTGGGTCACCGAATGTTACACTGAAAACATTCTACAAGCTCGATCAATGAGTTTCGCACGTGAATTTACAGTAATTGTAAAACCTGTCAATCGAACGTGTAAAACGTGTCGCTATCGGCAATCCAAAAATTAAATGTAAAACACGTTAATTTAAAAATTATCGAAAACTTTGCTGAACAATTTATTAGCGATTGAAAGATGTTCTGTTTCCAGGCACCCATTATGGGCGCCCAGTTTCCCCAAAAATAATATGTTGAATTACATGTCACGCGTGAATGGCATATATGAGTCCTTGTCATGATTGGCAAACTAGTTTTACTAGTGATGGATGTCACCATTGCACAACGGTCGGAAAATAATGAAATTTGGGTAAAACTAGTTCACATAAATTGATGAAATATATAATCTGAATATGTTATTTGACGTATTTATTCTCTCAGAAGGGGTTATTTACATGTTACGTAACTTTTTAAAATCGGTTATTTTTTCATCAAAAATGCATTCAAACTTCATTGAAAACACAATTTTTGTTTGTATTTGACCAAGTTTAATCAAGATGTGTATGAAGAGTGGATAAATATGTTTTGAATAAACTTTGTATGAAAACTATCGACAAAATATATGGAAAATACTGAATTACTCAAATAGCTCTAACTCGCAAATCAGCAAATTTCTGCAAAAAATTTAAATGTTTTTTGTAGGATCTTAGGATGCTTTTTGATGTGCAATATTCGAAATGGCGGCGACATGACGCGACAAGAGTTGTTTTTCAAGTTCAAAATCATCAAAATTTCCCATGTGGAATATTGAATAGTACTAAAATTTGAACCAAATACTTTTCCATCTTCATCCTCGATAAAAGTATTGAACAATAAGCCTTTAGATAGTTCGTAACTTTCTGGAAATATTGCATTCCTTAAATATTAATTTTGTGCTTTATTTTAAAATAACATTTTTTTTTTGACTTAAGCCAAAATGACATTAGAAAAGTCAAAGAAATTTAAATTTTAGTTCAATTTCCTTCAAGGATCATGATAATATAATACACAAGGTTTATTTTAAAATGATTAAAAACATAAAAATCTCAACATAGTTTTTAGTAGTTTTGGCTGCCCTTTCATATGGAGCCCGACCATTGTGCATTGTAAAACACGATCAAAACATGGCTTTGCTAACGAACCAAAATAAATCCTTACACGTCATTTCACCTTGCAATTTGACACGACAGATCCACGTTGAAAAGAATTAGGGTAGAACGTGTGGATTATTTTCAGTGTACAAGTGTTGACACACAGTAATCGGCACCAAACAGTGGGTGGTGTGTGTCTGTCTTGTTTTCGTTCATGAGCCTCTGTAAGTGCCATAAATTCATTTGTTCTTTTGACTTTTACTGTGTGCCGTGTGTTGGTGTTGTCTCGCTCTCTCTCACGGGCAACTTGTAAACAGGGCACACAGTCAAACGTTTATAGCATGCATAGGCTCATGGCTCGTTATGGAAGATACGAACGATAAATGTCATGCGTGTTGTATGAATGCAGGTGGATAAATGGGATGAAATTATGGCTCGTTTGTCAATGATCATTAAATTTTCCAAAGCCTGCTTATAATAATGCGATTTATGTAAATTTTCTAATATTTTGTGTTAAATACACGTACAATTGGTAGAGATACAATGTCAACGTGATTGTAAAAATGATTTTGCTGTTTTCATGTGTTTTTGATGACAATAGACAAGAAATATCGAGCAATTGAGATTTAAATTGCTGTTACAAGTTGCCTCACGAGGGTAGTCAAAAACAATTTTGAACTATATAAATGTTGAGAGTTAAATTAACAAAACTTCCATCTAGTCGTTTTGTTCACTATTCGATACTGTAACTGATAGAAAAAACCTCGAATGACATATTTCTGCCGTTTGTGTGATACTAGGAACGATTTTAAGTACCAAAATAGAAAAAATAACCAAACCCTCGCAGAAATCTTCGTTTTATACCGAAAATTAATAACCGGAGTAATAAATTAAAATTTTTTTGATTGTTGCTGCTGATATGTCCTCGAAAATGTTTGAAGTATTTCTAGAGTGCATTTGCTATAAAGTAAACATGAATAATTTGTTACATGAATTTCGTATAAGCATAAGCATAAAGCATAAGCATTGATGACCGTACAATTCGTAGTTGCTACTCCGTGATTGACTGGAATAATCAAAATTGTACAGGGAACCAACAGATGTAGCTTGGGAGTAGCATACCATCTTCAATGTACAATTTCGAGGACTCCAAGCTCATTAATGTCAATAACGGCGCCGGCCACGTCCTTACGGTCATCGGGGGAAGGGAAGGAATGTTGGTGTGACATCCATTGCTACTAGAGACCGAGATCACCTCTGCATCTCCATGGTTTTCACAGGAAGGAGTTTTGTTAGTGGGAGGGATCAAAAACTACATGATCAGGATTCACCTTGGTAAGTGATGCGATTCATGTAGCCTCGAACTAAAATAAAATATCTATCAGTGCGTCGACAATTTTAATGTCGAACTATCCAAAGGTTATTGTTCAGTAATTGCGCCAAATAAATAAAAGAATATGTACGTGTGGATCAATTTTGTTATATAAAACAGGAACAAAGGCTTATGCCGACACTTGAAGTGACGAACCATCCATAGTTTTTTAACAAATAAATGAAACATTTCCACGATATAAATGTGTGTTTTCACAAGCATGAAACGAACTCACCGCTTTAATCCAGTTTGAAGATTGATTATATGTAATCGACGTTTACTGCAAATCCGCCAATTAGAATTCCGCAGTAAATCGTCTCAGTAACGTAGGTTTCAGAAATCTTGAATAAATCTTCTGGAAATCACACAACGGACGTCACGGAAGCCTCAAGCGCCTCAAACTTGCACAGCCACTTTCCATCGAAAATTGAACGATCCAAATTCGACTTTTCTTGAAATCCTTCAAAGTTTTCTCTCTACAGCTCCTATCTCAATTTGTTACATGAATTTCGTATAATCGAATAAGAGTGCATTTACTATAAAACCTTTATTGTAAATGCTTTCGATATCTGTCAGGATAAGGACGTTTTCTCGTGCAAGCTCCGAAAGTCTCTTCAACCGATTTTTGATAGTTAAGAAGTCCGCATGTAAACTCTCACTGGTGATTTATTGTTTTAAAGTATAAAACCCGTACATATAAGCTACATATAACGTTAATCCAGTTACATGTTTAGGTGTTCCATGTTCGTTGTGTCTATGCCTGAGGTATTGTTAATTGGAAATTTTCATGATGGTCTGAAGCTTTGGTTTATTGTTTATCAATCTGAGCACTGGATTACGAATCTCTGAGCATAACCATTGTATGGAAAACCAGCAATTCGTTAGGGCTGGAACGAATGTTATAAGCAACACATTTAACTCAACCAGAAAAGTTGGGTCGATTTTACAAAATGAATTTTGCAAAGGTGATAGAAGTGAAAGTTACTACAATTTTGGATCGTTACTTAGTTTTTAAAATTTTAAACTCTACTACATTAAGAACATTTCATTGAAAAATAATATTCATTGTATTGAATTGTACTGTGTGTTATTTTCCGACATTCCCATTAAGTGACCAGTTGACCGAAGTCTGCCATATTTCGCACGCGTAGCTATATTCGCTTCTTTATAAACTCGATACAACTCGTGATTCATGCGTCTGCGCCACACACATCTTTCTAGTTTCCCACCGACTATTTCCCACAGTGCTTTACGCTCGAAAATGTCTCAAGTATTCCAAGGTAAACAAACTCTTCAACAACTTCAAACACTACATTAGCACCAGTACTACTACCTTTATCTATAGGGGAACTGGGTGTAAAATGCGCCATTGGGGTAAAACGCGCCACCCTTGTTTTGAACAAACGACGTGCTTTGGGACGCTGTTTTTCACCCGAGATAATAGAAAATGTATTAAAATGCTTACGTTTATATATTTTTAAGTGTTTTCCTGGCAAAAATCGTGAAAAACTCGAAAAAACGATTTTTGCTATTTTCGTTGTAATTTTGTGTTATTTTCTAGGTCATTTTTCAGGTCGATAAACAACTAAACTTTTGAAACTATCATCGAGAATCGACTTGTGCACTCCCATATTTTGTATTCCTTGCGAAAAAAGTGTTGAATTTATCCTTAAAAAGCGTATTGAAGGACTTAAACTTTAATCAACTCGTGGGGCAAAACGGTCACACCTATTTCATAACACCAAAACAGCCGTTTGAATTCAAATTCCAGCAAACGTAATGCCAAGCTGTAGTTACGTGCCAATTTGAACCTTACAAATGCACGTTTTTCGAATCAGCATGTATACTATAATCGAACAATAACATCTGATCAAACGCCCTTATGTATGCAACGTATTTGCAAGCATGATTGCGCATGCGTGCGCGCGAACGACTAACGCCGAGATCAGGTGGCTCGTTTTACCCCGCAAAAAATAAAAATGCAGATAAGCAAGCATTTTATAAAAATTGATTTATCAACTCCAGAAAAATGAAAATGGATGGCTGTTTCTACTATTTGATAGAAAACATGTTTGTCTATGGGATAATGATTTAAAAAGAGCTTATAATAATGTTCTTCATAGCTGAAAACGCTTCCTTCCTTAGAGGGCGCGTCTTAACCCCAGTTACCCTACCTGCAACCATGTAATACATTTTGTTAAAATGAATGGTTTGGCCTATCCTCGCTATCTCGCTCTTCAAAAGCACAAAGGCCTTATTCACTGATCTGCGATCGATTCCAATAAGGTTGTTATCGTCCGCAAAGCTACGGAGCATGGGCGATGCTATGTTCACCAGATTTATCAGGGTTTAATTCAAAAGTGGCCCCTAGAAGACTACGATATTGACAATACTTTTATTGTCAAGGCAGCATCCATTTATTACGTAACGCTAAAATTGGAAATTTTTTACCAACCCCTCCTCCCCTCCGTAACGCTTTTTTTGTATGAAATTTTTTAATATTTTTGTATGAGCCGTAACGCTTGAGCTTACTCCCCCCTCCCCCTAGAGCTTTACGTATGTGGATGCCGCCCAATACTTTTTCGCATTATTTTCACCGAGTTTAAGTCGGGTCAGCCATAGTGGATTGTTCCAAACAAAAATCAATCAATTTTTAAGATGGCGATTCGAACGATCGGTCATTTGACATAACTGTCGTTTGGCATAAAGACCATTTGGTGTTAATACCGCAAATGTTGCCCAGTGTACTTACCAACACTGCCGAGCAATGATGGATGGGTTTGCCTACTCTACCTTTATATCCTGGTTATTGTTCGCCGCTGTTTTAGTAGGTAAATAGAGAAGAGGGCATTGAAAAAGCAAAACAAAAATAAGTAAAAATAGCTAGAAAAATCGGCCATTAGGAAAGTGCGATAGATTGATTAAAGTTTTAATTAAAATAATTCAGTGAAATTCAAAGAATAGCAACAGTGTGGAAGCTTGAGGAGTTGTATTTGCAGCACAGTAAAACATAATTGAAAAAGATATATGACATTATTATCGACTTTCATTTTCATTTATTTAGTTAACATCTACACAGATAACACTGAATCAACAATTTCACGCCACAATACTCGGTTCGTGGCCGCATCTCTCCATCCTCGGTTCTGCCCCACGCTCGCCAAATCGATACGCACTTGATCCGCCCACCTAGCTCGCTGCGCTCCACGCTTTCTTGTACCAACCGGATCCGAAGCGAATACCATCTTTGCAGGGTTGCTGTCCGGCATTCTTGCAACATGGCCTGCCCATCGTATCCTTCCAGCTTTAGTCACCTTCTGGATACTGGGTTCGCCGTAGAGTTGGGCGAGCTCGTGGCTCATCCTTCGCCGCCACACACCGTTCTCCTGCACACCGCCGAAGATCGTCCTAAGCACCCGACGTTCGAAGACTCCAAGTGCTTGCAGGTCCTCCTCGAGCATCGTCCACGTTTCATGCCCGTAGAGGACTACCGGCCTTATGAGCGTTTTGTACATGGTACATTTGGTGCGGGCGTGAATCTTTTTTGACCGCAGCTTCTTCTGGAGGCCATAGTAGGCCCGACTTCCACTGATGATGCGCCTCCGTATTTCACGGCTAACGTTATTGTCAGCCGTCAGCAAGGATCCAAGGTAAACGAACTCGTCGACCACCTCGAACGTATCCCCGTCTATCGTAACACTGCTACCTAGGCGAGCCCTGTCGCGCTCGGCCCCACCAGCTAGCATGTACTTTGTCTTGGCCGCATTCACCACCAGTCCAACTTTTGCTGCCTCGCGTTTCAGGCGGGTGTACAGGTCTGCCACATTTTCAAATGTTCGGCCGACGATGTCCATATCATCCGCGAAGCAAACAAATTGACTGGATCTCGTAAAAATCGTACCCCGGCTGTTAAGCCCGGCTCTTCGCATAACACATTCTAGCGCAATATTGAACAACAGGCACGAAAGTCCATCACCTTGTCGTAGTCCCCGGTGGGATCCAAACGAACTGGAGTGTTCGCCTGAAACCTTCACACAATTTTGCACACCTTCCATCGTCGCTCTTATCAGTCTCGTAAGCTTCCCGGGAAAGCTGTTCTCGTCCATGATTTTCCATAGCTCTACGCGGTCGATACTGTCGTATGCCGCCTTGAAATCGATGAAAAGGTGATGCGTTGGGACCTGGTATTCACGACATTTTTGGAGGATTTGCCGTACAGTAAAGATCTGGTCCGTTGTCGATCGGCCGTCAACGAAGCCGGCTTGATAACTTCCCACGAACTCGTTTACTACGGGTAACAGACGACGGAAGATGATCTGGGATAATACTTTGTAGGCCGCATTTAGAATGGTGATCGCTCGAAAGTTCTCACAATCTAACTTGTCGCCTTTCTTGTAGATGGAGCAGATTACCCCTTCCTTCCACTCCTCCGGTAGCTGTTCTGTTTCCCAGATTGTGCCTATCAGCCGGTGCAGACAAATGGCCAGCCTTTCCGGACCCATCTTTATGAGTTCAGCTCCGATACCATCCTTACCAGCAGCTTTATTGTTCTTGAGCTGGTGAATGGTATCCTTAACCTCCCTCAAAGTGGGGGCTGGTTGGTTTCCATCTTCCGCAGTACTGACGGAGGCATTTCCTCCGTTGTCCCGTCCATTCAGGTGCTCGTCGAAGTGCTGTTTCCACCTTTCGATCACCTCACGCTCGTCCGTCAGAATGCTCCCATCCTTATCCCTGCACATCTCGGCTCGCGGCACGAAGCCGTTGCGGGATACGTTGAGCTTCTGATAGAACCTACGCGTTTCCTGAGACCGGCATAGCTGTTCCATCTCCTCGCACTCCGTCTCCTCCAGGCGGCGTTTTTTCTCCCGAAAGAGGCGGGTCTGCTGTTGCCGTTTCCGTTTATAGCGTTCCACGTTCTGCCGGGTCCCTTGCTGCAGCATAACCGCCCGCGCTGCATTCTTCTCCTTCAAAACCTCCTGGCACTCCTCGTCGAACCAATCGTTCCGTCGACTCCGTCCCACGTACCCGACGTTGCACTCAGCTGCATCGTTGATGGCTGCTTTTACTGTTCTCCAGCAGTCCTCAAGAGGGGCTTCGTCCAGCTCACCCTCTTCCGCTAATGCAGCCTCGAGTTGCTGCGCGTATGCCGCTGCGACATCCGGTTGCTTGAGCCGCTCTAGGTCATACCGGGGCGGCCGTCGGTATCGTACGTTGTTAACGACGGAGAGTTTTGGGCGCAGTTTGACCATCACCAGTTAGTGGTCAGAGTCGATGTTAGCGCCACGATAGGTCCTATCGTCGATAATGTCGTAGAAGTGCCGACCATCAATCAGAACGTGGTCGATTTGCGATTCTGTCTGCTGTGGTGATCTCCAGGTGTATCGGTACGGAAGGCTGTGCTGGAAGTAGGTGCTACGAATGGCCATATTCTTGGAGGCGGCAAAATCAATTAGTCGTAGGCCGTTTTCGTTCGTCAGCCGGTGGGCGCTGAACTTTCCAATCGTCGGTCTGAATTCCTCCTCCTGGCCAACCTGAGCGTTTAGATCTCCTATGATGATTTTGACGTCGTGGCTTGGGCAACTGTCGTACTCGCGTTCAAGCTGCGCGTAAAAAGCGTCTTTATCATCATCAGTGCTTCCGGAGTGAGGGCTGTGCACGTTTATTATGCTGAAGTTGAAGAACCGGCCTTTTATCCTCAACTTGCACATTCTCTCATTGACCGGCCACCACCCGATCACGCGCCTCTGCATATCACCCATCACTATAAAAGCTGTTCCCAGCTCATGTGTATTGCCGCAGCTCTGGTAGATGGTATGGTTACCTCTAAACGTTCGCACCATTGATCCCTTCCAACACACTTCCTGCAACGCTACGATGCCGAATCCACGGTCCTTCAGCACGTCGGCGAGTATGCGTGTGCTCCCGATGAAGTTGAGAGATTTACAGTTCCACGTACCGAGCTTCCAATCGCTAGTCCCTTTACGTCGCTGTGGTCTTCGCCGATTGTCCCGGTTCGTATTCTCTCGTTGATTATTCGTTGCTTGATTTTTTACGGCTGGCTTGCATGGCCTGACACCAACCCCCTAGATTTCCGGAGGACCATTCCCCCTAAATGTTCGGAGGGCCATAGTGCGCAGTTTAGCTTAGAGTCCTTCTCTGGCCCTCGGACGATGATCAGCCGCCCCTGACATGGGGAACAGACGCTGTTGTGAGCCGCTCCTAACATGGAGTACAGACGCTCCAGGTTTGTAAAAGCAAACCCCCCTTCCCTGTCAGCATACGACCAAAGTTCCCACCGGGGGTTGGTTACCCGATCTTCCCTAAGGTTACTCGTACCCCGGCCAGTACCGCGAGGAGGTAGGGATAGGAGTTGCTGGGCAAGAGGCTAAGGACCGCACAAAGGGGTCTATTTTATTCCTTCAGGTACGCGAGGTACCAATGGTACGCCATGCCCAGCCATTTACCAATCGACTTTATTGAGCTAATTAATTGATTAATTAATGAATTGAATTCAAGGTTGCTATCTCTACCAAGCTGTCCGGGAAGGCTGTGACCTGAAAAAGAAGAAAAAGAAGATTAAAAAACTGTATGATTATAAGTAATAAGAAAATAATTGAATTAGAATACAAAAAGAAATAATAATTTTGCGAACATAAACAGGAGCAGAATATCAAAATAAACAGTAGAAGTTGCTGGACGAAGGATTGCTCTACGGAAACGGTGGTGTTGAAAAAGGAAAGATAGAAACCAATTGTTGTAAGTAGTCGTTTTTATGAAATAATTGTGAAATAACTAAAAATATTAAAATTACAGTTGGAGCTGCTACTAAGAAAAAGGCTGCTTCAAAAACAGGTTCAAATCCGATCAATTTGGTATGATGGGTGATTTAGAATAAGAAAATTCAAACACAATATATCACATTACATTACAAACTTTTTTCATTTAATATCGCCATATTTGTAGCTTTTTACAGAGATAACTGCTGACTTAGGTTTTCAATAACAGTTTATTTAGAATGGTGCACGGCCATTTGGCCGAATGCCATTTGGCTGAATCACGAACAAAAAAGTAATCAAATTGCTTCAACGCTGATGTGTAGGAATCAATAACTGATCAGCTAATTAATTTGTTTATTTTTATGACGTGACGGGACGTTATGTTTATCACTATATAAGTGCTCCAAGAGAATGATAAAATCAAATCAGGACGAAATTGTGAACGCCACACATTGCGTCACGATTCTTAGCTGATGGTTGCTTCGTCTCTGGGTTACCAACGGCATGCTTGGAATTCAAGTGTTTTTAATGATTTCATCAGAATTTCTCCGTCTTTTAAACATAGGATATTCTTTCGAGTTATACTGGTTTTATAGCTGTTGGCAATAATTTAGGTTATATATTAATTGGTAATTTTACCATCTTTAAATCATAGGCAGTTCTTTTATTTAAACTGATATAATGATTATTTGCATTACACTTGCTTAAATATTCATAAGAGATTTTTCCTTTTTTTGATCACAGGCTGTTCTTTCAAGAAAAGTCGTAAACATTACTGTCGAAAGCTGACGACAAACTTAATGCGAAATACCTCTGCTGGAAGCTATTACCACTAGCAGAAAACTGAATAAATGCTCACATTTAGGAAGTACATTCAGCACTGGCTGTTTCATGAATTAACACTTTAAAGCCAATGGTAAATATATTAATGATGATTTAGCTTTCTTACAGATTAAGCTGAATATGGTCTTTGAAATTCAGCTTGGAAATTCATTACAAATGCATGCTAGCTGTATTTCACCAATGGTTTTCAATTTCGGTTAAACGGCATTCAGCCAAATGGCATTCGGCCAAATGATCCGGAACCATTTTGAATACAATACTTCTCACTTTTTCAGCCATAAAAACGACTGGCTGCATTTGACGTTTCGTGACGTCGGAATCTGGGCTGCATATGACGTTGATATTTTTCCTCTTCGCGAGTCTCCGTCAGGTACCAACTAGCGCATTGGCTGTCTTGGTAGTGTTGTTCGAACAACACGTCAAGTCGTTTGCATAGGGAACGTTAGCCAAATGGATGGACGTTTCGAGTAATACTGTTCCATATGGTATGCTCTCTTCAACATCTAATCCAATTTCTCTCGCCGTTCCCTTACGGTACCTATCAAACTAGTGTTCATATTGCCTTCTTCTCCTTGCTTCTTATTACTTTAAGCAAAACAGGCCGATATGCCGATAAACAAATTAAACATCCCAAGGAACAATTGGTAGCTTTTAAGATACTTACGTGTTTAATACAAGCTGCATAGCAACATCCAAATTTTTAGTTGAATCATTAATTGAATAAAATTAATTTCCGCTTATAAAAAAGCTGTTATTCCACTTGCAGTTTGTGTTTTTAATAAGAGCTGAATAATCCTCCGAAAATGCAAATATAGTAGCTTTTGTTCTACAACACATAAGAAGTTTAACAATTGACTGATTAAAAGCTTCTATGAGCAATTCTCGCTGAAACCAGGCCGCCATCGGCACCCATCGTTAGAATTCCAATTTTATGTCACTGATCGCTAGCTTTCGATAAAACTTAAGGGTGGTTCTTTTTGTTTTCTCAAATTGGTACGCCTCGTACGCCAGCTAGCTAAACAGTTTGCAAAAAAGCCCATTTTTTGATAAATCTTGGGTATTTCTTCACGTGATATGTCTCATATTTCCCTTGGAACACATACCAAACATAATGGCATCGTATAGAGAAAGGATATAGCTTTCATTTGAAGTTAAAAAAAATCCGGCGGCCATTTTGAATTTGGCCGCCATCTTGAATTTTGTTAGAAAAATCGTTTTTTCACCATTAGCGCACCGCTCGTTTTGAATTCTGAGATCACCATCAGAAAGCTGAGGAAAAATTGCGTAAGATAGGCTACAGAAACAAGGTGTGCAATGGTATTTACCCTATGAAATGAACGATTTTCTAAAACATGTTCCACGATTTTGACGTATATGGCGAGTGCAATCAATGCAAACATCATTTTTTGTACAACAAAGATACAAGTTTTCAATAGTTGGTGTATTTTTCGAGTCAGATGAAGAATAGGAGTATTATTTTGAGTGAAAAAATCTGGCGGCCATCTTGGATTTTGACGCCATCTTGGTTTTAAGTAGTAGAATGAGTTTTCACCTTGATAACACTCAACATGTTGAATTTTAATGCCACCGTTGCACTTACTATTCTTCTTGTTCTTTTTTTTTCCTGACGTTACGTCCCTACTGGAATAGAGCCAGCCCCTAAGCTTCAAAAATAAATTAACAAGTAGAATTTTTTAACGCTTATTTGCCACCTGAATGATTGTTCTGCATATCTGCGAGTTGAAAAATAGCATTAATTCTTTCATTTATTTGGTCTAAAACCATTGATAGAAATGAACAATCTGTTGAACAGCTAAAATAAGATAAGAAATAAAGAATCTGTTTGTTTTTTAACGGAGATCTTTAATTAATTAAACATGAAGAGCGCTGAGATGGTAAAAAATCATTCTACTGCTAAAAACTAAGATGGCGTCGAAATCCAAGATGGCCACCAGATTTTCCAAACTCAAAATGATTCACCTGCGTTTCGGCATCACGTCCACATTAGAACAAAGCCTGCTTCTCACCTTTCAATTTCGCTATTTTTCACATGCATGTTGGGTGTTAGTGAAAACAATACTTTATGATTCAGAAAATCAAGGATTTTTTTGCTTAAAAATTTAAGATTTCCATTCTAAATTAATGCACTTTCGGAAATGTTTTACGTTAAAACTACAGATATTACCACAAAACTTACTAATGTCGCAACAATTTATAAACTTCATTCGATGACAAAAAAAGCATATGGTAAAAAAAAATATTTGTTTATTTCAATCAATGTTTTTGGACGGTTTTTATTCATTAAATTTATTTATTCATAATAACTGAATTCAAAGATATGTCGAGAATTATTCTGTTATTAAAAATCGTATTATAAAAGAAAATTCCTATTTAATAACCTGTATTTATAACTAACAAAGCTGAGTATCAGGCTCGGTTCCACTAGGGACGTAACGTCAGGAAAATGAAGAATAATAAGAAGAAGAGTATACGTAACCTTGTTTTTATTGGTAACCTCTAAATTAGACATGCTGAGTGCTATCAAGGTGAAAAATTCATTCTATTAGTCAAAATCAAGAAAAATACACCAACTATTGAAAACTTGTATCTTTGTTGTACAAAAATTGATGTTTGCATTGATTGCACTCGCCATATACGTCAAAATCGTGGAACATGTTTTAGAAAATCGTTCATTTCATAGGGTAAATACCATTGCACACCTAGTTTCTGTAGCCTATCTTACGCAATTTTTCCTCAGCTTTCTGATGGTGATCTCAGAATTCAAAACGAGCGGTGCGCTAATGGTGAAAAAACGATTTTTCTAACAAAATTCAAGATGGCGGCCAAATTCAAAATGGCCGCCGGATTTTTTTTAACTTCAAATGAAAGCTATATCCTTTCTCTATACGATGCCATTATGGTGAAGATGCATCGAAGCCAAACCTCGAATTTTCAAGAGCACAAATCTAGAGAACCAGACAACTATTTGTGCTGAAAACCTTACTGACAGGTCACTCGCTGGTGGTGACCAATCGATTAAATTTTCAACGCAATCGGTTGTCAGGTTCTCTAGATTTGTGCTCTTCAAAATTCAAGGTTTGGCTTCGATGCATCTTCACCTTATGTTTGGTATGTGTTCCAAGGGAAATATGAGACATATCACGTGAAGAAATACCCAAGATTTATCAAAAAATGGGCTTTTTTGCAAACTGTTTAGCTAGCTGGCGTACGAGGGGTCCACCAATTTGAGAAAACAAAAAGAACCACCCTTAAGTTTTATCAAAAGCTAGCGATCAGTGACATAAAATTGGAATTCTAACGATGGGTGCCGATGGCGGCCTGGTTTCAGCGAGAATTGCTCCTATAGGTTGTAGCCATCATTTTAGTAGCATATTGAACATTTGATTAACAACAAATCGTACAAAAGTTTCAGTGTCTAATACTTGAAATGTTGACCAGCATGATTAGTAAAACTTATAAACAATGTGAATAACAGTATATGAGTATGCTTTTATTCAAGCAAAACATATTATGTCTTTTTATGTTATTTTCAAATACCGTCAAACGGGGCTTCTTTTGACATTATTTCCACATTCTTCAACTTTGAGAATTTGTAGCTCTAAGAATTATCGATAGATTTCAATAATTCTTGCATATATCTAAGTTGTATATGTTCACAACAAATGTGCAAAATATAAATCAAATCCATCTAGAAATAAAAAAATTGCACTAATAGCCAAAAATATGTGTCCTCCAAGACAAAAAAGGGGCTACTTTGGACACTTTTAGAAAGCAATACGATTAGATAATAAAATGATTATTTTTGCATAAATTTTTAACTGATGCTATGGATCATTGTCAATTATGATGTTCTTGAATGATTTATTATAAATTTGATTGATAAACATAATTAAGAAAATTGTAAGGTGTGAAAAAATACACTTACCTAACTGTTCAGCAAAACATGCTATTCATAGCTTTTAGTTTTCAGTTCGAAACTTCAAGCTTAATTCCTATTGAATGAAACTGTCAGCTACGCATGCTCGATTGTTCAAGTTGATACAAACGAATGAAGTAAGTATCAAGTACTGTGACGATCGATAAAGTCTGATTTATAATGATTACCTTTCGTTCTGATTCTAAATGTTACATGAATGATATGTAGAAAGATCTCATCAATTCCTGTAACTAAGAGTATTTTTTAGTTAAAGTGCAATCCATGAAGTACAAGAATAATGTTTCACAAGATCGTAAATACTTTAAATTTTACTTTTGATAGAATTATTTTGGTTCCCAATAGTTTTGAGATGACGTAAGGGTAGTTCATTTTTAGCAGATGAGGTATACAATTGCTTTGTACTGCGGATTCATTTAAAATATGACTGAGAATTATTTTTTTAAGGATTATGTTGTGAGTTTACTATTTACAAGTATTGAAATGTACATGTTTTATAGTTATTAACTTTTTCGAATCCTTGGTTTATTATTTTTTGTGTTTTAAAATACAAAAACCAACACTTCAATATGAAATTAAAGTCGTAAAATTAAGACCTTTGATTAATAATTTTTGTAAAACAACAATTTTTGACATAAAATTATCACAAATTTCTATGGAAAATTACGATTTGATAGTTTCATGACGCTCCTAATAACTTTCCACGGTATGTGAACAATTCGAACAATGTTTACATACCAAATGTTCTGTACCCTGTGAATATGTGTTCGGACTTTTTCAATATATTTTCTTATTTATCCTGTTATTGTTGATGTTGTTCCAAAAAATGTTCATACCTGGTTGTAGAGCATACATGGGTTAATAAAAGTGCTGAAAACACAAAATGGCTCAGATTAATATTTATGCTTCAAATAAATCCAAAACGGGAGTGTCCAAAGTAGCCCCCGGAATCAAAAGTAGCCCCGTTTGACGGTATTTCAAATTTTTTTCAAATCAAATCCAAGACGTGTATGCGATGGATGGATTAACGTAATGGACGATATGGCGACGTAATGGATCAACGAGGGTAAATTTCAACCACATTGGATTAAAAATATCAAAATTTAAATTTTACAAATGTAGTGATCATCATCTGCGACGTTATTGATATCAGAAAAAATTACTAATCATAAAATTTTTAATGATAATCGAAGTATAAATAATAATTAAACAATAGTTACATGAAAGTGGTTACCCAACTTACAGTCAAGTGTCACAAATAAACATACATAGTTAATTATTGTTGAATAATGATGACAGCTGAAAAAATGCCCTACAAAGAGCTGAGAAGATGGTATTTAGATCCAAATTTAAGTAATTGTTCAACATTTTTCATTGGAATGAATAATAGTAGAATCAACACTTATTAAACTTCTCCAAAGAATCTCTGCCGACTTGTCAAGATTGTTTTACTAATGAGTTGAACAAGTCATTTTTCCTTCTATTAAGGAGCCAATATTCCTCCAAACAAATATAATTGTGTAAACAGATGTACAGGAGACGAACTAACGTCTTGGATGCTTCGCACTTCAGCTGTTTCCATGTTTAACATGAACATGATTAAAAGCTGAATAGGTATTTTATAAAATCCTAATACAACATAGATATATCATCCGAGCAAGTCATCCAAAGAAGTCCAAAATAACGATTACTAAACACATTGAAGCTTTACAAAAGAGGTCACACCATAGCCACATTTTTGAAAAATGGACAAAACATCTAAAAATTGCGTTGTATTCCTAATGTATTGCAATGTTCAACTTACTAATACTATTATTATTTATTTTTATTTGACTGGCTTTAGGCCCTTGGCAAATTCGCCACTGACTTACTAATATATGAAAACATATTGGATACAATAATAACTGATGCTTTCTCAATACGATATTCAATTATGTTTAGAAAATATTTTGAATCAGTCTTCTGACATAGGATTATTGATTTAAGTATATTTTATATTTGTATAATGTTTAATAGATGGAAAAAGTACGACACATAATTAAAATATTAACCTAGTAGAAATATTATACACTAGTGGTCCCGGCAAACTTCGTCTTGCCATCAAGTAGGCTGATGAAAAACGCAATGGATCCTTCTATACAAAATGACAGTTCCGTTCACTCTCGTTTTCTCTACTTTTCCGGTGAATACCCTGGGATTTTTATACATACAAACACGTCGTAACCCTTGAGGAACAAAACGGAGAAATTATCATACACATACGTTGACCCGTTCTTAAGCCATTTCGTGACATACAAACACCACTCCATTTTTATTTATATAGATTTAAAAAATGAATTTTAGTATAGTTAGATGAACAATTCAATTAAAGTTTTAACAAGTTAAAACTTATTATGAAATTCGATTAATCATTTCAGACTATTTTTACGTTTAGCTTAGCTTAGACTGACTACACATATCAATGGTTGCTATTCCGTGATTGACCAAAGTCAGTGAAGATGCACAAAGAATCAACTAGAAGTTCGGCTGGGAATGGCCATAATCTTCTTCAGTGCGCATAATTCAGTGCCTCTATTTATACATGGTCAATAACGGCGCCGGCCACGTCCTTGCAGTCAGGTGGGATTGAGGGAAGGAATGTTAGTGTGTAACCTTTGCTATTTGGAGACCGTGTTTTCCACTGCATCTCCACAAAGGCTACTGGGAGGGATGGTTGTTAATGGGGAGGATCGTTGGGTCACAGGATTCACTTTGATAAGCGATTAGACCATGATAAACGATTATTTGTAAGATATAAACATGCTTAGGAATATATTTTTTTCAATTGACACGGAAAATTTTCAAATAGGAGAAAATAATGTCGTTACTTGAGGTGACGAACCATTCAAAGTTTGTTGAACAAGTAGCTAAAAGCAACATTCCTACAGCAGTTAGGACGAAAGCATGTGTAACAATATTTTACTCAAATTGAAAAAATAAATCTATTTGCTGGTCCATCACATAATATTCTTATGCCGACACTTACAGTGGCGAGCCATTCAAAGTGTTTTGAATAAAATCAACGTTTTGCAAGTCTATACTTCTAGCACAGACAAACAGACCGAACCATTCAAAGCTTTTTTTATAAAGGTTAAAGGCAAGCGATTTTATATAAAAATATAAAACAAAATATATTAATTAGAGTTTTTGCCGACACTTACAGTGACGAACCAGTTTGTTGAATAATCATATTTATGTCCCACCGTTGTAACGATTAAATGTGCGGTTATATATTTTTATCGATTTAAAAAAAAAGCATGAAACGAGCTCACCAATTGATCTTTTATCCTTGATTGAGCAGCCAAAATTTTCAATTTTATTTGAGCACTCGCGCCACGTGGACCGAAAACAATTGGTCTTGATTCCGTCGCTCGCCCTGCAGGAGCATGCCATGGAATCGGAAGGCCACACACTACTCCATTTCAGACTGTTTTTACTTTGTGAATAAACTTTATTTTTGACCGGCATTGAAATAAATTTTCTCACTGTGCGCTTTAAATAGCCGACTGAGTTCAGCTCGCATCAGTACTGAACAGCAGCAGAAGTAATGCGCTTATTCAGTTGCTGATCAGCATAGCACGTGTTGATTAGTTATTGATGAATAGAAGCTTAAGCATGATCAATAATCAGCTACAAGAGGTTTATATTGGGCACTGGAAGGCTGATATATGAAATCAAGGATGGCGCAGATGGCAAGGTATACCGCTGACGATGGAAAGGTCTCGAGTTTGAATCCAGTATTCAGGTAATTACTAAAAGTGTGGTTATTAATTCATGGTAAAGGTATACACTGCATTTGATATATACAGTATTAGCTATTTTTAGTCATTTATTTGTTCTCAATCAATTTTGTGGCAGTTGAATAAAAGCTGAGATGAATGCTTATAAAGCGATTTTGAAGTTGTAGAATAAAGTCAATATACAACGATACGCTTTATAACTGCTCCAAATTTGTGTGAACGACGCCTGAACAAAGGCTTCACTTGGAAATAATTAAAATGTTGTTAAACATGATGCTGAATTAAACTGCAATAATGTAGTTTGTTAAACTAGCGTTGTTAAATCATCAATCCTTATAAAGCTAAGTGAAACCTTAATAAACATCATTACAATATATGATTACAGTCACTAAATGATAAGAAGCTTAATGATTTCGCCAGATTTGCTTGAACAATGTGTGCGTAGCAGCTGCAAAGTAATATAATAAAGCAACTATTCAGTATGTAGTTGTGAAAAATTGCTTAATAAATGATTATAAAATAGGCAAATGTTTCTTGGGATAGTAAAAAAATCCGGTTCTCAGCAAGCGTGGTATTCGTTCAGATATTACATTAACGAACAGGTTTTGGAGGGTAGCTTTGAGCTTATCGTGATATACATATTTGAAAATGGTCAAACGGCAAAGAAAGTTCTCAGTCAATAATTGAAGAAGCGATCAGAATGTATTGCTGCAGAGTAAGCTCGGTCTAAGTTTGAACGTAACATTTGATGATAAAAACTTGGTAAATAAAAAAATATATGCAAACATATCAAAAGCTGAAATCAAAAGCGGAATTTTTCATTATAAGGACTGTTCATTTTATAAAGTGGACACTTTGTTTATGCTATATCATTTTAATTTATTGGTAAAATCGTAATCGGTTTTCTGTGTATCGTTGACCTATTATTCTTAAATGCTATGAAAATATAAAATCTTTGAAAATGCTTTTGGTTGAAGAGCTAAATAGTTTTTCCAAAAACTCTTAAAAAAGCTGTCCGTCAAAGTTTAACATTATTTTTCGCAAAAACAAAATCCTTATTTTTATGAACAAATTGTATGTTTGTATCCTTTACTATTCTACTAAAGGTAAAGCTTTAAAAACATCAATTATATTCCACCATTCTATGACATTAGGTAACTTTAGAGATTTATCCATTTATGGCCAAATTTGCTGATACACCACCCTTTCACTCCCAGCAAAAGAGAAAAGTAAAAAGCGTGTTCAAAACTAGTTTGGATTACTAAAGAAACTATATTAGTATAAACGAAAGCTAAATCGTGAGATTAAACTACAGTCTTAAGTATAAATTTTACTGTTTATGGTAGTTTTACTAAAAAGTCTAATACTTTTAAAATCATGTACGCATATTTATCGATCTACAGCAAATTGTAAACAGTTTTCTCCGAATTTTTCAATTGGTAATCTCAGAATAACATATTATGAAAATAATATGTGGAAAATAAAATCGATTTTATTACAGCAGTGTTGCCAATTTTGATGATTGTCAATGTACTTTGACAGGTCTTCTAAGAATAAAACAATTGTGTTTCTGTTGTGCTTTGAATGTGACGTGGGGACTTACTAAGTAACTCTATGAAGGCGTAAGTTATTTTTCATATTAATACTATATTAGGACTTCCGTCAGGACGTACTTTTACACAAAAAATTCTACTCATATCAATTCCCATCAAATTTAAAAAAAAATCTTTAAAAATATACGGAAAAATTGATTTTATTATATCTGTCAAATTGTTGCTCCAAAAATAACTTGATTTTTTCCATCAGGCTTCTGATTGATGATGCTTTCGAAGAACAAGCCTTTTTTGAAAATAGAAAATATAAATTATCGAATTTTCCAGCCAATTTCTTACAATCATTGGTTTTGATAACCACAAAAAATCGACCGATCTAATCGTTGTTCCATATTTGTGTGAAATTTAATTATTTTGGAGAATTTTTATTATCACAACATTGTACAATACTAGCCGAACGATGTGCAAAAAACCGATTGAAATTTCATTGATTAATAAGAAAGATACAGCATGCACAAGGTGTCCACTTTATAAAATGAACAGTCCTTATTTTGACTTTGTTACCTTTTACTTGTTTGTACCTAAGGGATTTATCATAATGAGAATTTTATTGGCTTTTTTCGGTGAACGCGATACTACTCATAGTGGAAGTGAGCTAGGGAAGTGGTGAAAGAATATGATGGATAGAATCGCAAGCGAGCGATGAGAGAAATGAATAGAAGCTGGAAACTAACAGAAGGGCCATATATGAACAACACAATCGAAACGACAAATTGTTGCCCAACGTCCTGGTCTAATGTGCCCAAGCGATCTTATTCGAACCGAAGTTTTGTAATTTCTTCGCCAATTGGATTTTTATTTCCAAAAACCGAAAAAAGCCAATAAAATGCCCATTATGATAAAGTCATGCGGCGATTAAACTTTGGAAATAACTAAAGGATTTATGTTCTATAAATACTGGCAGTCGTAAGGGCAGAAGGGAGATTTTTCTCGGATTGCGGATTAACATACTATTGTTATACAATTACTTTATTGGCCAATACATCTTTATTGGCAGATATAAAATAACGGTTTGAACCGTCTAGAATGAAAGAATGGAAAATAAGGTTCCGGGTCATTTGACCGAAATTGAAAACACTAAGTGGCTCGATAGCTTAGTTGGTAAAGCGCTCGTCTAGCATACAAAAATCCTGGGTTCAAATCCCAGCCGAGCACCATGCTTACATACTAATGAATTCTTACAAATTAAATTCCAACTCAACCGGTGTAAATGCACTTACGAATGATTTTTTCTTTCGGTACTATTTGGTATAGGAAGGTCATAATTGATATGAATATGAATTCCAATAATATTTTGCTTAACTTACCACTAACTGTTCAATTGTAAGGAATAAATGAAAATACTAATTCAATCACTGCCATCAAGTTCTTCGATGGGCACCCATTTCGGGTGTACTGCTGTACAACAATAACATGTTAATCAACATGTCACGCGTGTGAATGAAACTAAGTCCTTGTCAATATTGACAAACTAGTTGCACTAGTGACAGGTTTATTGACAAAATTACAGGTTTTACAGGTCACTTTAACTTGTCAATGGACACGACAGATCCAAGTTGAAAATTTCCCTCCCAAGGATGCGGAAGGTTTCGTTGGCACAACAGACTTTCCATGTTTTCTAGTTTATAGATGTCTAATGATGATTTTGAACTATTTCCTTTTTATTAGGGTCAGTTTTCCATAGAAATATTCACACTTTTTGAAGGTGTAAGTAATTCAGTTGGAAATGTCGGTACTAAAAATCCACTGGGGCTATGCCTACATGTCAAGTTTGAGTATTTAAAATGTTGTGTAAGCTTGAGTATGAACTACTGAACTCATTTTTGATATTATACAGCATAGCAAGTATAGATTTTTGGTCATAAAACCGTTTATTCCCAAATAATGTATATATTTCAAGGGAAATTGCCTACATTTAGGCGTATTAGGCAGTTTTCAAAGTTTAATTTTGCAATAAAATGATCAAATACTCGAGTTGTAAGTATTTTGACATCATTTTCAAATTCAGGACACCCAATTTTAGTAGATGAAGACAATTTTTTATTCTTAAACCTGCTTTGTTATATGGTGATCAATTTCGCTCAGTGTGTGGTTTTAATTTTTTGATATTTAAACTGTTTTTATGATAAATATGTTAAATATTATTTCATGTAAAGTCGATTACATAAACTGATTAAGATCAATGCCCAGGTAACCAATAAGCACTTAAAACAGCATACAATTAGCATTATATGCGCTAGTACGGCAGAGCATTAAATGCTGATTGAACACGGTAAAAAATCAGCACGTTCAATTGAATAGATTGATCACTTGACTCAATTCAAAACACTAATCACCATGATTTAAAGAGTTTCAACTTTGGATTTGCTCTACTGTCTCTAGAACTAGACTCTGAAGTGAAAAGTCGTTGATTTTGAACATCATGTCTTTTGTATGAGAGCAATCATTGACAGCTTGTTGTAGAAAGTAATTGAGATCAATTCGATCACTTTCAACAGATGCGAGTTGGTGTCGAGGTAAGACACTAGATCTGCACTCCGAAGGTTGGTGGTTCAAATCTGGGTCAGGCGGAAATGTTTATTTTAACTTTTTTTTATTTCAAATCAAAACATGCAACGTTGAATTCAAGTGCTGTTACCTTGATTTTGTCAAGATTCAACAGTAGTGCAAATCCAAGTGCAGAACTATTGATAGCATGGTGCTTATTTTTTACCGTGAACGTATAGCTGCCAGTAGTGCTTCTTAAAAGCAGGTTTTGGCGAAATATCGGGCTGCTTCAATGCTGCGCCTTCAGGAACGTCTCATTTTTCTGTCAAAAAACGTAACGTCTCAGCGGAGAGCAAACCAAAACAAAATATTTTTCCACCTTCTCTCGCATCTTTCCAATGATGGCGGCTACTTGTCTTGTGCTGGATACTTCTCGTTGCGGATCATTTTTTGCTGGTTTTTAACATTTTGCGATGCGAACTGACGACCCGGTGATTGGGAACGATGGTGATGCTCCACGCTACAAGGTATGCTGCAGTTGGTGTTGGTGAGCGTTGATTTTATGCCCAATATAAGGCACGTTTTGCTCGAAGGTACATTCATTTATATACGTGCTAGATGGGAGGTAATGATTCTTGATAGAAATTGCGAGAATGCATGGATGCTATTGGATTTTATTGAAGCTAATGAGGGTAGGTAAATTATTTTATATCCTCATGAAGGAAGGATGATTTGGATACTAGTGCTATCATTCTAGTTAAACAAGAAATCGAAATTTGCGATAATTGGTTTCTCCCCCGGCAATCATGTTTGCTTAGAATTAGATAGTGATTGCTTTTGAGATCGTTTCCATCAGATGCAAGAATCGATACATAAGTGTGAAAGAGACAAAACAGAGTGAAATATGTAATGTTCGACCTGTTCTGCTCTTTCGTTGCATTCTTACTGCAATAAAGAAGCATTTCGTTTGCTAAGAATCGAAAATAGCATGTGCAGTGGAAATGCTTATTAAGAACCGAAAGGTATTGAATAGCAGTGGTTGTGCTGGTATATGTAGCTATGAACATGCTTTCATACGACAGCAAGCAGATCAAATGCTGTAAGCAGTCCAATGCGAGGCTTATTTCAATGCTTATTGGTTACCTGGGTGGTGACCTGATTTTATCGAAATTAATTTGACCATAATTCAATTCCGAAGGTTAACACAACACATATTTGTAAAATAGTGATCAATTTGCCCCAGGATTACGGATTAGTAGAGTCGGTAAGTCATTAAGAACTGAATTCCAGGATGATTTGAATGACCTCCAACGTCCTAAATGATGTAAATATTTGTCAACATGTAAACATGGCTTTGAGAATGCTGTAAAACACCTCATGCAGACATTGTTATTTCATTGTTATTTAGTAAACTCATCGAAACAATTTATTTTTTCAATTGCAGAACTTGATGCTGAAGCCGGGCACTCAGATGCGAGGAATGTTCGAAAAAATCCCGTTCCCTCTAGACTTCAAGCTGTACCTGTTTCACGTTACCAACCCGGACGTAGTGATGAAGGGTGGCAAACCCCGTGTTCGAGAGATTGGACCGTACTTTTTCGAGTAAGTATTAACTCTTCTCAATGTCAATCCTCTATGAAATTGAATCCATGTCAATTTCGCGACAAGGGAGTGGAAAGAAAAGTACGACACCGTGGACAATGAGGAGGACGACACGCTCACATTCACGCTGAAGAACACCTGGATTTTCCGCCCGGATTTGTCCAAGCCGCTGACGGGAGACGAAATGATCACCATTCCGCATCCGCTCATCTTGGGAGCTTTGCTGATGGTCCAGCGGGATCGGGAAGCCATGATGCCGTTGGTTTCCAAGGGCATGGACATCATCATGAACCCGTTGACGACGGGTTTCTTGACAACTCGAGTTATGGATCTGCTGTTTGATGGGATTCTGATCGATTGTAGCAGTCATGAGTTTTCGGCGAAGGCCTTATGTTCGGGGCTGGAATCGGAAGGCGCTGTCATGCCCTTCAATGAGACTCATTTCAAGTTTTCGATGTTTGGATTGGTATAGCAGAATTGAGATGTGTTATAAGAAGTGTATCGAAAAATAGTCGAAAATATCCAAAACGGTATAATCTCTGAATATTTAACAAACTATGTTTCAACACCCAAAGAATCAAAAACTTTGGCTTTAAATGATGAGAAAATGGTGTTTCGTACGCCCATGAATGATGATAGCAACTTATCCACATGCTCCATCTAGTAGATCATTTCGATAAACATAAAGGTTTTGATCCATGTTTTAAATAAGTTTCAGTAATAACTGCTATATGTATGTTATTGGCTGTTAGAAAATTGAACAGCTTATCATCCTTACCATTCAAAAAACGAGCATTCCAATTCAAAATACTTTAAAAAATATTTGGATCTCTTGGTAAAACATAATTCAATAACAATTTTATTAGTAAATTTTACATCAACTTGGACTGTTTCAGTCTCAGCGGAGGTTTTGCACACTACATCAATCATTTGATTCAATTGTTCAGTAGGAAACTCAAAATCAGAGGGAAGCATGTTACTAAAACATAAAACTTGGGTATTTCCATTGAAATCGATTTTTTTTCTGAGATGTTTCTTATCTGAAAACTGATTTCTGAGATTGTTTGCGACTACTTTTCGATACACTCCTCATGTTATCAGGTAATGATGTGGAAAATTCTTTTAGAAAAACGGAACCGATGCCGGTCGATGGGTGGTCTACAGAGGGGTCAAGAACATCATGGATTTGGGTCGCGTCGTGAGCTTCAACGATGAAACGGAAATGGATATCTACGACGGGGATGAGTGCAACCGGTACATCGGAACGGACTCGACCATCTTTCCGCCGTTTTTGACAACGAAGGATAAGCTTTGGGCTTGGTCACCGGAAATCTGTCGCTCGATCGGAGCGGAGTATGGGGGAAAGTCCAAATATGCAGGGCTGCCGATGAGCTTCTTCAAGCTGGACTTTGGCGATGCAAGGGTATGGTTAGGGATAAATATGAAGTAGCAATTGATATTCAAGAGTCCCATTCCTAGAACGAACCGGAACATCATTGTTTCTGTCGTGACCCACCGGACATCTGTCCACCGAAGGGAACAATCGACCTGGCTCCTTGTCTGGGAGCACCGATCATTGGTTCCAAGCCGCACTTCTATGACTCTGACCCGAAATTGTTGGCTGCCGTAGATGGACTGACGCCTAACGAGAAGGACCACGATGTGTACATTCATTTCCAGCTGGTAAGGGGTTTTCATAACTTGAGTTCAATCTCCCATCACAAACTTGCTCATTCTACTTCACAGCTTTCGGGTACTCCGGTATCGGCTGCCAAGCGGCTGATGTTCAGCATGGAAATTGAACCCATTAGGGACCATGCGGTATTGGGAAATCTGCCGACCGTTATCTTGCCGCTGTTCTGGGCAGAGGAAGGTGCTTCGCTCAACAAAACCTGGACTAATCAGCTCAAGTACACCTTGTTCCTGTAAGTAGCTTTTGTTTTGTTTTTCTGTTTATGATGTTGCGTTACAAAAGTTTGAGAGTAGAGTTTTTTGTCCGATATGTTCGTAAAACGAAAACTATGTTTTTATTTGACGTTTATAGCAAAGAGTTTTCATAAGTACCCAAGGATTTCAGGGTTTCAAAAAATCATTCATTGTGCTTGTTGAACAATTCCCAGAGATTACCAAAGTTTAGGTCCTCAAGATACCTCAAAGGCCTTCAAGGGATTTTTCAAGCAAAAATTCCCAAAAAAAAAAACCAAATTTTCATGGCCATTCACAATGGTTTTCGAAGGACTCTCAGGGAATTCACAAAATTTATGAGAGGCTCCTAAATTTTTTGAAACCACTGAAACTTTTCTCTGAAAAATCCCGAGCAGTTACTTGGAACCCGCTGGAAAAATATAGAAAATGCGAAACTATTTGTGAACCACTGACAGTACTTGGAAATCCTAATTACGATTCGGGATCTCGTGGGTATATTATGGGATTCGCAAGCAAGCTACAATTTTGAAATGATAATTCATATTCATGTTTGGTCTGCGTGTGAAATTTCATAAACAGTGGCACACCAAGAGGAGATTTTGGGAGTTAAACCCCTTCCCATCAACACATAAAAAAATAAGACAAACATGGCTAATTTTCTCAGCATTTGATCATCTAAATTTGAAACCGGTATGGTATTAGAACCGTAATTTCATTATCTTTGAAGAGCACTTGCAAAATGTTGGCGAAGAAATCTGAATACTATTCTAAATTATTAAAATGATTGTTCCGCGAAAAAGTTTGAGGTCCCCTGAGACGCATGTAAATGAGTTTTGTCAGTATCTCCACCGTGTTTCAACCGTTTTTAAAAAACCTATCCGAACAATAAAATATGGGAAAGATGACCTCACATTGAAAACAATAAAATATCAATCTCCATGTACCTTTTCCAATACATTCATATGTTAACACAAAATAGATTTTACTTCTTATGCATGAAAGCGACATTGCAAAATGTTGCCGTATAAATTTATAGAATCAACAAAAACTTTTTGCAATACGGACTAAATATGCCTAGGTTTTCATTAAAGTAGTCAATAATTAGTTTTGGATTGATTACAATTGTTCCATGTTTCTGATTCATGGTTTAAAAAATATTCTGATGAATCAATATTTTTGAAGATCTTTTTTTTTTATCTTCAGATAAAAATAACCGTCAGAACGATGACGATGAAGATTTTGTAAACCATTTGCTCAAAATGGAATTAATGTTCATGAACATCTGCACTGTAAGGACTGTTCATTTTATAAAGTGGACACCTTGTGCATGCTGTATCTTTCTTATTAATCAATGAAATTTCAATCGGTTTTTTGCACATCGTTCGACTAGTATTGTACAATGTTGTGATAATAAAAATTATCCAAAATAATTAAATTTCACACGAATATGGAACAACGATTAGATCGGTCGATTTTTTGAGGTTATCAAAATCAATGATTGTAAGAAATTGGCTGGAAAATTCGATAATTTATATTTTCTATTTTCAAAAAAGGCTTGTTCTTCGGAAGCATCATCAATCAGAAGCCTGATGGAAAAAATCAAGTTATTTTTGGAACAACAATTTTAGAGATATAATAAAATCAATTTTCCCGTATATTTTTAAAGAATTTTTTTTTTAAATTTGATGGGAATTGATATGAGTAGAATTTTTTGTGTAAAAGTACGTCCTGACGGAAGTCCTAATATAGTATTAATATGAAAAATAACTTACGCCTTCATAGAGTTACTTAGTAAGTCCCCACGTCACATTCAAAGCACAACAGAAACACAATTGTTTTATTCTTAGAAGACCTATCAAAGTACATTGACAATCATCAAAATTGGCAACACTGCTGTAATAAAATCGATTTTATTTTCCACATATTATTTTCATAATATGTTATTCTGAGATTATCAATTGAAAAATTCGGAGAAAACTGTTTACAATTTGCTGTAGATCGATAAATATGCGTACATGATTTTAAAAGTATGAGACTTTTTAGTGAAACTACCATAAACAGTAAAATTTATACTTAAGACTGTAGTTTAATCTCACGATTTAGCTTTCGTTTATACTAATATAGTTTCTTTAGTAATCCAAACTAGTTTTGAACACGCTTTTTACTTTTCTCTTTTGCTGGGAGTGAAAGGATGGTGTATCAGCAAATTTGGCCATAAATGGATAAATCTCTAAAGTTACCTAATGTCATAGAATGGTGGAATATAATTGATATTTTTAAAGCTTTACCTTTAGTAGAATAGTAAAGGATAACAACATACAATTTGTTCATAAAAATAAGGATTTTTGTTTTGCGAAAAATAATGTTAAACTTTGACGGACAGCTTTTTTTTAAGAGTTTTTGGAAAAACTATTTAGCTCTTCAACCAAAAGCATTTTCAAAGATTTTATATTTTCATAGCATTTTAGAATAATAGGTCAACGATACACAGAAAACCGATTACGATTTTATCAATAAATAAAAAAGATATAGCATAAACAAAGTGTCCACTTTATAAAATGAACAGTCCTTACTTGCTGTCATCCGTAAAGATTATTTAAATTTAAACAAAAAACTGTTTTTTTATGTTTGATTATTGTAGATAATTGAGTGAAGAATACATGTCTTAAGCACAAGTCACCATTAATTATTATTGGCATTTATTTGAAGCTTACGCAAAATCATTAAACAACATAAAACATATTTAGAAATAGATCCAGATCAAGAACGCTGATCTGATCCGGATAATTTCAATGGCCTAATCATAGTAAATTGTTTTCCAATTTGTGCAGTGATTACTCCAGAAGCTTTTCCATGATTTTTTTTGACGTTTCTACAGAGTTTTCTTCTTAGATTGTTGCCAATAATTATCGACCAGTATATTGAAAATACATTTCTAAGTCCTCCAGTTTTTTTTCTTCATCTACCGCTAGAATAATTCTAGGAATGATCTTTTCGGCATTCGTAAGAGAAAATTCTGGTATCATCTCTATTTTTTCTGGAACAAAAACATTTGTGAGAATTTCTACAAGAACACCAGATGAAACTCCATGAAAAAAATCCCGGAAAGAAACTCAATGGAAATTCTTGGAAGATTTGCCTAAAGAAATTGTTTTTCCCGGTGACTTTTTCTGAATAACTATCGGTTGGCAATATATTTTGCTTGGAAAAGTGCTATAAGCATTTTAAATTTTCAAAAATTTTGACATTTAACAGCACTGGCCAAGAGGTTTTGGAGGAGAAGAATGCAGCGCTGGAATGCTGCGTGGAACGACTGAAGACTGAAGCGGAAACAGTAAATCTGGCTATCCGGGATGAAAAGCATCACCTGGAAGAGGTGGAATGCCAAGAGATGGAGTTGCTGTACCATTCTCAAGAAACGCGGAAGTTTCAGCATAAGCTCAACACATCTCGCAAAGGCTTCATGCCGCGAGCTGAAATGTGCCGGGATAAGGATCTTGAAGGACGGACGCGAGGTGATCGAAAGGTGGAAGCAGCACTACGATGAACACCTGAATGGCGCAGAGAAAACAGACACAGAAGTTCAGTGCAGCGAATGGCTACGTCCGCACAGCGGATAGTGGAAACCTTCCAGCTTCCACAGCTCAAGAACAATAAGGCCGCTGGCAAGGATGGTATCGGAGCCGAACTCATCAAGATAGTAATCAGTATTCCATTTTATTTATTTAGTGTATGAAGTATCGGTAGTAGATCGGCAACAGTAATTTGGTTTGTATACTACATCCAGTTGGTTCGAATCCCGCCGGGGACTACGACAAGGTGATGGACCTGCTGTTAACCCGTATTCGACAGAGTTACGATTTTTTTTTCATATTGTTATTGTGAACGTTCAATTTAACCAATTTAGATGTGGTTTTCACTAAATGTAACACAAAGTCCTTTAGTTTAATATGATAATACAAGTGAACCAATTTATTCACTATGGCTGGAGTTATTACGGTGTCCCCCTGGGTCAGGTAGGGTAAAAAATCGATCAATTTCCTTTGCTGAACAGATAAAGCATAGTAAATGGTGTTTAAGCCTCCCTAATTTAACAGAAAACCGAAATTATGTATCCTTGGCTAATATTGTGATATCATGGGACAACCTATTGCGGTCAAGGTCACCTTATGGTCCTCCGGAAGATTCGGAACATCCGCAAAAGTGGATACTTTTCGAAAATTTACCTAGGAAGCTGGCATTTTTTTTCAAACGACTTGCAGAGATGAGCTTTAAATTAATATACCACGGTTGTTTTGGTATGATCTCGAATGGACATTTCTTGCTCCTCCGGAACATCCGTAAAAATGTACATATGCCGATAATTGACTAACAGAGCTCTGATTTCTTCCAAACAATTTGCATGCGTGGTTTCAGAATTGTATCATTGTGTTCGCTGTCGTCTGATCGTATTTGTAGTCGTAGTTTTGTAGTCATTCGGAAGATCCGGAACATCCGAAACAATGAAAGTTCCTTGATAATTGGGTTTGAGAGTTGCGATTTTTTTAAACGACTTTTACCTTTCACATTTATCAAGTAGGCTTCTGATGATTAACGGCCACTTTGTGGTCCTCTGGAAAATCCGGAATATCCGAAAAAGTGCAATGCAAATTGTTTGGAAAAAAACGCAGCTCTTTGGGTCAATTGCCAACATATTTCCATTATAACGGATGTTCCGGATCTCCCGGAAGACCATGAAATGGCCAATCGAGATAATACCAAGGCAACGATGGTATACTAATTTGAAGTTCATCACTGCAAGTCGTTAAAAAAAAACTTTCAGGATATGTCTACTCTTACGGATGCTTCGGATAACCAAGAAATGACCATTGGAAATACTATCGAGGCAACGATGGTATGCTGATTGGAAGCTCACCCAGACAACCAGAAATCGCATGAAAGTTCTTGTTACAACTCGTTTATTCATACTAATTACATCAAACTCGCAAAACACCGTGGATAAACTCGTCAGATCAATGAGTTTCCTCGCATAAAACACTTCTTTTCTGAGTTCATTTGTACATTTTGTTTAGTCCCGTACACTCGTACAAAGTAAGTCGCATCAATCCGTAGCAGCTGTCAAATCAACATTTGTTATCATAAGTTAAGTCGCACAAGATCACAGGTTAGTTCGGTAGGATATTTATACACTCGCATTGTATATTATTATTCATCACATAATAAATGCACGCATATCGCCTCCACTTTTGTACGTAGAAGGCCTTTTCGCGACATCTTATAAGTGAAATTTTGCACATACAAAGCCTCCAGGTGATTTCGTTATACGTACATTTTGGTTGTCTGGGCATCACTACAAGTCGTTTGAAAAAAAAAAAAAAAATACCAGCTCTCTAGGTCAACTTTTAGGTTATGCCTACTTCTACGTGTGTTCCGGATCTTCCGGAGGGCCATAAGGTGACCTTAACCGCAATAGGTTGCCCTACGATATCACAATATTACCTGAGGATACATATTTTCCGTTTTCTGTCAAATTAGAAAGGTCGAAACACCATTTATTAAGGTTAATCTGTTCAGAAAAGGAAACTGATCGATTTTTTACCCTACCTGACCCAGGAGGACACCGGAATAACTCCAGCCATAAATTAGTCTCAATGTTCTAGCATCTGAAACAAGAAGCCTTTGGATTGCATTTAGTGAAAACTGCGTCTAAACCAGTTGAATTGAACGTTCACAATAACAATTCGAAGAAAAACGTAGCCATGATTAATACGGGTTAAATATTGCGCTTAGCCTGACTCAACAGTCATCTCAACAGTGATCATCTCCGTTAGAATGTCTTTCTCATCCATTTGAATGAAATCCATGCTGGAATTGACACTTCTACTACCGTTCTGATTCGGTTGAGGGACGACGTCTATTAGCTTCGTTAGATTGAGCAACTTGACAACTTGGGCTGAGCCTCGAAATCGAAGAGTGTATTTCGTACCTTGCGCTACCGACTTTGCGCTCTCGATTGGACCGCCGGCGCATGCTTCAATCAATTTCCCGGTAATCCATGGGTTAATCGAAAGCCCAACTCGTTTATTTTTCGATCAGTTGTAGGAACGTCAACTCGTCAAATTGGTTCGTTGGATTCATAAATTCCGGAAATCTACGTTTAACGAAGGGCTGCAAAACGATGAGTCGACAACTAGGAAGAAGCGTTCAGCACAGCTCCAAATAACATATGTGGAACTCAGAAGCCACAGCAAGTTAAAAAGTTGTACCGACTTTCAGCTGCTGACATGTGGTGTATCTCGTATAGGCCTATTCACATGACGTTCGAAATCAGCTGATCGGGAAGCTCTTTGACAGTTCTTCTATGGAAATGACAGCCTCGTGTTTGCACCGGTCTTCCACCGATGTAAACAAATGCATAGACGGACCTTTCACATGAAAAGGCCTATAGAAGACATCGAACTGTCATTGCCAAAGGTAAACAAAAACCATATGATTCGGGCAATAGACCAGTTGCTGCAAAGATTGCAGACATTAAATCGGGGAACACTAAAAAACAATATCTGACGATAAAACACCTTTTTTCATGATAATAAATCTTCGAGCTGTTTAGTAGAATACCTATAAGTAGATGAAAAAACCGAATTTAGTACTATACCATTTAATTCCACTAGAGTTTGTATCCTTTGACAGATACGCGTATTTCGACCTCAACTGTAAGGCCGTCTTCAGTGTCGTGTACTAGACTCAGTGCAGTGCAGCACATATTCTGTGCAGAATGGGCAGTTTTGTGCAAACGGTGGTAACCCAAACTGAATGAGTGAATTGCGCACAGAAGATAAACGTTTGCGAAATTCGCTTTCATTGTTGTTTTGCTTCCGAAAACATAAAAAAAAACATATTCAAATATTATAGTTTTTCATGGGAAATTCAGCAAATGGGGAAAACTTTCGCATTTGCGATTATCTTCCGGCTTTTTGCTAGAAAAAAATCCCAGAAAACCCCCCAACGGTCAATGGATTTTCTGATTTCATTTTGTATGGAGAAAGTCATCTAACTACAAATATCTCGTAAATGAAAGCATAAAACGAAAAAATATTTACACGTACACGTGAAAGCCATTATCATTGCGCACAACCGGTAGCAAATATTTTTTGGAAAATAGTTCCCAATTTTAAGGTGAAACTCCTTTGAATCCACTAATAACTGTATAAAAGTAGTGGTGCACAAAAAATATTCTCCTATTTGTTGGTAATAGTGAAATTATAATTGATAAGACGTTGTTGCCAGTAATCGCTACTTCAATTCGAGTCTTTTCCCCTTCGACTAAATAAGATTGCTTGATGTCGTACGTAACCATCAACGTATCTGACAGCCCTGCAAGCGAGCAGCCGGCGTAAAATTAGAAAAATAAAAAAAAGCGGAATGCTGTGATCAAGTGATTGTTTTTAGCACGGTTTGGTAAAATTTAAAGTTGTTTTCATCAGAAATCAACCAGTAATTGTTTATTAATTAACAAGTAGTGAAAGTAAACTGTGTTGGAGGTTCTACGTTTAGGGAAAGTGGTAAAATTCGGCGAAAGGTGTTCTTCGTTCGCAGGCGGATAAGTGTAAACAATTGCAGCCAAGTTAAACGTCCGTGTTGAAAATTAACACGGTTCAAGAAATTTCCACCAGCTACTAGTGTTAAAACTACGGAAATCGTAAGGTAATAGTGTTTTGATGTCTCGTTAGCAATTTGGGAGTGAACTTATTGAGGTAAGTGAAATATTTTGAGAAATAATGTGGACTTCCAGAAATGTGTTTGTATATGTGAGGAAGCCATTTTAACTGCCATGACAAAGATTCCTTCCTACTTGTCCTTAAGAAATAATTCGTTAGATGCATTTCGCATACAAATATTTTCCGCGTTACCTTTTAGCGATTTTTTGTACATAGATACTAACGCAAGTGACGAGTAGCGAATCAAGGTATGCATGTAACCCATTGTTTGCTGCCGCGCGGGAGATAATTGACAGTTTCGTTTCCATTGATCCCCGCACAGCCGAAGGCCAACACGTCGGCTACTCACAGAGTGAGTGTGACCTACACGGTAAAAAATCAGCACGTTCGATTGAATAGATTGATCACTTGACTCAATTCAAAACAACAATCACCATGATTTGAAGGGTTTCAACTTTGGATTTGCTCTACTGTCTCTAGAACTAGACTCTGAAGTGAAAAGTCGTTGATTTTGAACATCATGTCTTTTGTATGAAAGCAATCATTGACAGCTCGTTGTAGAAACTGATTGAGATCAACTCAACCCCTTTCAACAGATGCGAGTTGGTGTCGAGGTAAGACACTAGACTTGCACTCCGAAGATTAGTGGTTCAAATCTGGTTCAGGCGGAAATGTTTATTTTAACTTTTTTTTTATTTCAAATCAAAACATGCAACGTTTAATTCAAGTGCTGTTACCTTGATTTTGTCAAGATTTAACAGTAGTGCGAAACCAAGTGCAGAACTATTGATAGTATGGTGCTTATTTTTTACCGTGTACACAGAATTTTCACTCAGTCAGCCAGTTCTGCATTGGTTGCCTCATTCTGTGTAGTTTGAACACATGCGCTGCGAAGAGCTGGCTTAGCGTGAATGTCGATTGATGTATTGGTGGTCATTTCGATGTTCTTATGGTCTTATCCACTGGTGTACTAAATTGACTCGGTCGAAGAATTTTGACACTAGAGCGGGTCCAGATCACGTGGGGATCATACGGGAGCGTGCCCCGCTCAAGTGTCACAATTCTCAGACCGAGTGAATTTAGTACACCGGTGGATTAGACCATGGACTTATCCACGGTCTTCTTTTATCCTCCACTTTCTTTTTCTTTTCTGTTCTAAATGCGGGCTAATGACATCCGGACCAACATCCGGACAACAAATGTTCACCGGATGAACATGAAGTGGATGAATGCATAACGAAATCGTTCATTTTTTGTAAACAAGGCCGCAGTAAAAGGTTTTCTTCCCGGTGGAAGAAGCAGTGCGACGTTATTGTAAATTAGTTCATACCAGCATGCAAATATTAAAGTGGGTATGGTCTTATCCACTGGTGTACTAAACCAGCTCGGTCGAAGAATTTTGACACTAGAGCGGGTCCAGATCACGTGGCGACCATACGGGAGCGTGCCCCGCTCAAGTGTCACAATTCTCAGACCGAGCAAATTTAGTACACCGGTGGATTAGACCATCACTCAATGAGAATACATACTAAGGTGTGGAAGAAGAAGTAACGGCTATGTATTAGTAAAGAGAAAAAACGTAAACAAAAATAACTACGTCATTAATTTACACGGCTTCTTATGGAACCTCGCTCGATTGTAGTTGTGAAATATTTTCGTAATCGTAATCTTCTCGTAATAGTTATCGAAAAATGCATATATTCAAAAATGCATTTTGAAATATTGGCTGTTGAAAATGGAAAATTTGACATTTTCAGCCAACGTGCATGCAAGTTTGTGAGCTTGTAAGGCAATTTATTTGCTTAATATATCACAGAATTCAAACTTTATGTGTATAACGATACTTATCAGCGAAGTTCATATTACTATCTCAAAAGTTATAGAAAATTATTGTATTTTACCATATAAGAGAAACGAAGAGTTTTGTATAGAGACTACAGGCATGTTGAAAAAATTGATTTAATCAAAATTTTATCGAGCAACTTCAATATAATTATATCTGAAATGAAACTTGAAGTTATATTTTGCATGCTTGCTGGACTAGATCACAAAAAAGTTTGATGAATTATATCTTTAATTTCATGGAAACATAAATTAAACCAGTGTTTTTTACAAAAAAAAAAAAAAATATGACGTGCTGGGACATATTTGAGAACGGCATTAGATTCAGCTACCCCAAATCTACTAGAGACACATAATTTAATGTTTGAGACACGCAAAAATGTCATTTTGGTTACGCTGTGTAACAGTCTCAATTTTCAACGAAAGACTAGTTGGTTTTTGATTTAATGTTCGAAAATATTTAATTAATGTTGGGAAATATTATTAGAACTTTAAACGATTTGTCTAGAATGACCTGCACATGGATTTTTGCTTAAATTTATAAAGTTTTTTGTTTCGAATCCTAGCAAAAAACGAAGACAAAAGATTTTTTTTGAGAAACATAAACAAATTACTTATAAAAAATAAATACCGTACACATTTACTGGTCTAAATTATAATACAGTAATACCTCGATATAACGTAACCTCTTTATAACGTAACTCGATATAACGTAACTTTTTTTGACTCCCTTTTATTCTTCCATTTTTTATTAAATCATGAATTATAAAGTACAATAAACATTCTTCAAGATTCAAACACCAACCAGTACTAAATCAGAGAAATGTAAGCATACACTATCACTGAATACAGTGATGAATCGATATCGAGTGAAATATAAACTCAATATTAAAACCAACTTTTTGTCATTGCTACATTTGTTTACATCATTCTTCTTTATTTTTGTTGCATTTACGCTCCAACTGGAACCAAGCCTGCAACTCATTTCAATTTTCTATGTAAACTTTGATTACACAGCGGAACAAAAATGACATTTTTGCGTGTCTCAAGGATAAAATTATGTGTCTCTTCTCTAGTATATTTGGAGTTGCTTTATCTGATGCCGTTCTCAGAAATGTTCCAGTACGTCACAATTTTTAGCTACAGGTCGCCAAAATTTTGTAAAATACTGTTTTCATTGATGTTTACATGAAATTTTAAGTATAATTTATCAAACTTTTCAGTAATCTAAACCACCAAGAATGCGAAATATGTTTTGAACATTCATTTCAGATATAATTATGTTTAAATTGCACGATTAAATTTATATTAAATCGATTTTTTTTTTTTTTCAATATGCTTGCAGTCAGCATACAAAATATTTTGTTTCTCTTATATAGCATAATAATAGTTATTTATACAATAAGTAGCAAAATGATGATTTTTTCAGCACGAGTCGTACATTTATCCGACGAGGCTTGCCGAGTTGGATAAATACGACGAGTGCTGAAAAAATCGAGTTTTGCAACGAGTTGCATACAACATTTTTTGCAATTACAAAACATGTCGTTTCAGTTGGATTATTTATTTCTTGGAGCACAATCAAAATTTAAAAGAGAATCCACATGGACAGTCATGCGTAGCAGCAACTCGGTATTTTCAATCTAGGCGGTGATGCAGTAGTATCAATGATCATAAACATGAATGTCACATTTTTTTTCACTTCACTCAAACTCAAATGGATCTTGATTGTTAATTCGTGAACGGACCAGGTAAAACGCCGCTTGCAGTATTCGTTTGTGTTGTAGGTACAGTTATTTACCTTGCGTCAAACTTCCTACCCAAACCGTGTGGGAACACGGTTGTTTTGATCTGGCTCACCAACCGCCTCTACGTTCACTGGACGAACCGATTCCGTGTCGGTATGGCTCACCAACGGATACGCATCACCCAATGGATATAAAATCGTAGTCTTGTAGACAAAGTAATTGAGAACCACATAGTAATTCGATGAATTGCGTATGAAGAGCCACCGATAACTAATTTACTGCCACCAAAATAGTACTAAAAAGTGCTACTTTTCAGCACCGTTTTGAGTGCTGGAAAGTAGCACTTTTCAGCACTGTTTGTTTTGCAAGGAAAAGTAGGCCGTTATGCTATCCATACTATTCATGAAAAGTAGGCTCATATAATGAGGAATTGCAAAAAATACTTTTCTAAACTGTCAAAAAATGACTTTTGAGCATCGAAAGTATTAAGAACTTTGTTTGTAATAATTGTTATACATATGAAGTTTGAATTATGTTGCAAAATAAGCGAATAAATTGCCACACAAGCTGTCAAACTTGTCAAACGTTGACTGAAATAGTCAAATTTTGCACTTTCCACAGTCGATATCTCAAAAACTAGACGTACTATGATATTTTTGAAAACGGCAATGGATTCCCTTAATTGAGTAAATAGCGATATTTTGGTGCTTGAGACAAAAACGTGTTCCGCAGTGTAATTATTGATTTAGACTTTGCATTCAAAAAGACTAGATTAAATTCGGATTGGACTTGTGTGTTGACGGGCCACGCTGCCATATCCAATCTATTAAGCGTATATTTGATAATATTTGTTTCTAAAAATGTCTTAACAAATATTTAACTAATGCTTTAGGAGTTCCTACAGATATTCTTTAAATGATTTCTAAGAAAAATGATGTTTCTTCTGGAATTTCGTCACGGGTTCTAACTAGAATCATTCCGAGGATGCGTTCAGAGATTTCTCCAATAGTTTCTCCATGGACTCATCTTAAACCCTTCTGATAGTCATGTATCAAACTTGAAACATTTTCTAATAATTCCAATAGGGATCCCCAAAAATTTCACTACTACCTAACCCCTCCTGATTTTCATGTTTAAACGGGCTGAAAGTCTCGTTAATAAAGCTAATAATAAAAAACTCATGTATAAATACGTTCCAGGGATTCTACCAGATGTTTTTTTTTAAAGATTTCAGTGATTCCTTCAAGAGTTCTTAGTGACATTTGATCAGTATTGACTGTACGGATTCCCGTCTTAATGATTCCTTGAGGAATTTCATCAGAATAATCTCCTTGAATTTTGTGGTAACCGACACTTGCGGAACATAATTTTGCAAGAAATTGCAAAATTAAACTAAAGGTGTTCGTTCACCCCAAAAGCCGTTCACAAACTGAAAATTCCAAACGGATCGATCGTCATGCCATCCGCGCACCACCTTCCAATTATTCGTCCTTTCTCACTCACTCTTTCATTCAAGCATCCTCTTTCTTTCAGTCGATAAAGTATCCTCTATAATGATGCTTAATGGTATGTGTGGTTGAGCTTTAAATTTAACGCTTTATTCATCCTCACTTCATCAACACAACCAAAGGCTATCATCGGGCTCGCATAGTATTCAAACGTAAGCCGAAACGAACATGAGCTTTCGTTAGCTGTCAGGAGAAAAGCTCGCGTTCGTGTGCGTGCTCAGTTTGCCGTGTAAAGGTACACTGAACGAATTGTTCTTCATATTTTTATTACGCACATACTATACACCACAATCGCTCCCTTCTCTACTCTTAAAATACTCAACTGTTTTTTTATTACCATAAAAACCATAATGTAAAAACTCATAAAACGCTTTTGATTTCTTTTTGTTCAAAGTTGCTTGAACAAGATTTACACATAATAACAAGAAATAAATCATTTTCAAAGCACAAGACAAGTTAGCTTGTGCTTAATCACGCTATCATTTATTGTACATTTCTAAACCAAATCTTATCAATGTAACTATATGTTCAAGTGTTTAATTTCAGCTTAACAAAATCTTTTTGCCGTTTGGATAAAGCTCATAAAATAAAAAAATCTATATCCATTACAATCAAATTCCCATAAATAATATCCACAACAAATAAAAGTTCGATCGAAATCCAATCAAAATTCAATAAAAGTCCAGTCCAAAGCCAATCCGATGTAATTCTAATTCAAATTTAATCCAGTTCAAATTCAGTCCAAATCCAATCAGAGTCCAAATCCAATCCAAATCCAATCCAAAATCCTATCCAAATCCAATCCAAATCCAATCCAATCCAAATTGAATCCAAATCCAAATCCAATCCAAATCCAATCCAAATCCAATCCAAATCCAATCCAAATCCAATCCAAATCCAATCCAAATCCAATCCAAATCCAATCCAAATCCAATCCAAATCCAATCCAAATCCAATCCAAATCCAATCCAAATCCAATCCAAATCCAATCCAAATCCAATCCAAATCCAATCCAAATCCGATCCAAATCCAATCCAAATCCAATCCAAATCCAATCCAAATCCAATCCAAATCCAATCCAAATCCAATCCAAATCCAATCCAAATCCAATCCAAATCCAATCCAAATCCAATCCAAATCCAATCCAAATCCAATCCAAATCCAATCCAAATCCAATCCAAATCCAATCCAAATCCAATCCAAATCCAATCCAATCCAAATCCAATCCAAATCCAATCCAAATCCAATCCAAATCCAATCCAAATCCAATCCAAATCCAATCCAAATCCAATCCAAATCCAATCCAAATCCAATCCAAATCCAATCCAAATCCAATCCAAATCCAATCCAAATCCAATCCAAATCCAATCCAAATCCAATCCAATCCAAATCCAATCCAAATCCAATCCAAATCCAATCCAAATCCAATCCAAATCCAATCCAAATCCAATCCAAATCCAATCCAAATCCAATCCAAATCCAATCCAAATCCAATCCAAATCCAATCCAAATCCAATCCAAATCCAATCCAAATCCAATCCAAATCCAATCCAAATCCAATCCAAATCCAATCCAAATCCAATCCAAATCCAATCCAAATCCAATCCAAATCCAATCCAAATCCAATCCAATCCAATCCAATCCAAATCCAATCCAAATCCAATCCAAATCCAATCCAAATCCAATCCAAATCCAATCCAAATCCAATCCAATCCAATCCAAATCCAATCCAAATCCAATCCAAATCCAATCCAAATCCAATCCAAATCCAATCCAAATCCAAATCCAATCCAAATCCAATCCAATCCAAATACAATCAAATTCAATCCAAATCCAATACAAATCCAATCCAAATCCAATCCAATCCAAATCCAAATCCAATCCAAATCCAAATCTAATCCAAACCAAATTCAATATAATCAAAATCCAATCCAAATTTAATTCAAATCTAAATCCATTCCAAATCCAATCAAAATCCAATCGAATCCAAATCCAAATCCAATCCAAATCCAATCAAAATTTGATTCGAATCAATTCTTATCAAATGCAAGTCTGAATTTAGTCAAAATATAAAATGATTTCAAACATTCCTACACCAAAGCTTACCTGGGCTTCGTGGCCGTGCGGTTAGTGTTACCAAGCATTTAGCCGCATCGTGTCAAGAAGTGTGTGTTCGATTCCCGCTTCAGTCCGAAAACTTTTCGTCTGGAACGTTTTCCGATTGTGCCACTAGGCGTTGCATACTAGTCCGTTGTCTAGTGTGGTGCTTCCTTCAAAGGACATGACCGTCCACTGGAAGCATTAACGTAACGTGTAAATATTAATAATTATCTCTTTTCCAAATTTTATTCAGATTCCATTTCAATCCCTATTTTTATCAAAATAATATCACATTTCTCATATCACAATTTAAATATTTTGTTTTGTCAGCTTTGTTGTTACAAAATAAACGGAACAAAACGTCACTCCATGTAGCCAAATCAAAGCCAATCCAATTCCGATCTAATTATAGTTAGATGCAAACAACTCCCATCCAAATTCAATCCATTATCCAATGAAACACAATCTAATCAAGATAATTGATATCTTAATTCTGTACAAATAAAAACTAGTTCAACTCATTCCAAATTTAGTCCAAACCGTGATTTGCATTCTGATTCAAATCAAATTCCATTGCAATTCATTTATCTCTTTGATTCTTTTAGAAAGGTTTTCATACCATTCATTCATTTGTCCGGATACTTCGCTTCACCTAGTACAATGTGGAAGCCTAACGCTTCGAAAACGGACTACAGAGACCTGTCGCTCTGGAAAACTTGGAGAACTGTCGCTCCATTTAATTTTTCTCTTGAAGACCTGTCGCTTCAAAACAGAGACCTGTCGCTCTGCAAAATTTAACTTGGAGACCTGTCGCTCCATTAAATTTACATTCAAAGACCTGTCGCTTCGAAAACAAATCACAGAGACCTGTCGCTCTGGAAAACATGGAGATCTGTAACTCCATTCAATTTTCACTCGAAGACCTGTCGCTTCGAAACAGAGACCTGTCGCTCTGGAAAATTTAGCGTGGAGACCTGTCGCTCCATTAAATCTCTATTCGAAGACCTGTCGCTTCGAAATTGAACCCCAGAGACCTATCGCTCTGGAAACATTTACGAGGGGACTCTTGCCCCAAAATCCATCCGAAGATTGTTATTGTTCATCATAACTCACCTACCGATATGCGCCATTGTGGTAACCGACACTTGCGGAACATAATTTTGCAAGAAATTGCAAAATTAAACTAAAGGTGTTCGTTCACCCCAAAAGCCGTTCACAAACTGAAAATTCCAAACGGATCGATCGTCATGCCATCCGCGCACCACCTTCCAATTATTCGTCCTTTCTCACTCACTCTTTCATTCAAGCATCCTCTTTCATTCAGTCGATAAAGTATCCTCTATAATGATGCTTAATGGTATGTGTGGTTGAGCTTTAAATTTAACGCTTTATTCATCCTCACTTCATCAACACAACCAAAGGCTATCATCGGGCTCGCATAGTATTCAAACGTAAGCCGAAACGAACATGAGCTTTCGTTAGCTGTCAGGAGAAAAGCTCGCGTTCGTGTGCGTGCTCAGTTTGCCGTGTAAAGGTACACTGAACGAATTGTTCTTCATATTTTTATTACGCACATACTATACACCACAAATTTCACCAGTAAATGGTTCACATATTCCTCCAGGAATTTCTCTAGAATATGTCCAAGGAATTGTGGATTCTAGGAATTTTAAATTCAAGGATTATGAATTTCTCCAATAGTTTTTCTTTTAATATATCAATAAAATCTACTGTGTCTTTGATCAAGAATTTCACCAACTAAATTCTTCAACTATGAATTCTTCAAAACATTCCGCCTACGAAACTTTTTTTTATCTCCGGAGTCTAGAGATTCATAAATTATTCCAGAAATTTTTCATTTATTGTCCCAGCGGACATTTTAAAGGACAATCCAATAATATTATTGGAATGCTTTAGAAGTTACTCCGAAAAATCGTCTAAAAACCTAAAAAACAATCTTTTCGAAATAACTCCAGCAATTTCAGTATGGTTTTCTGCAGATTTTTTTCAAATATTTATACAAGAACCATTCCATGTACCACTTAAGTTTTTTCAAGAATTCTATTTGGAACGAAATCCTTCATTGATTCTATCAGGAATTTCTGAAGAAAGATCTCTTTTTTTAGTGGGTTCTGTAAGTAATTTTTAAAGTATCAGTCTAGGAATTTTTCTACGTATTTTTTATTTAAAAATATATTCAGGAATTTGTCTAAGAACTGATCATGTTCTCCAGATCCCCAACAAAATTCAAATTTTCAATAGTTTATTGTCAATAATCAATAGTTTTCTCCATTCGAGAAAATTTTTGTTAACATTTCCGACCGATTGGTGGGAAAATATTGAAAATCTATCGATAAATGACTGAGTTATTAGCGTTCAAAATCTTACATAATTTCGTGACGGTCGCAAAATTTTAGATTTTCAATTGACACCCAGTATATTGCCGTAAGACGTAGTTAGCAACAGCAACAAAAATAAAGCATATTTTTTTTTTTTTTTCAAGGCACTCCGTGCTTGTGGCCACTACTGTGCCGGAATCAGTTTTATCTGTATCTTCCTTACCGATACAGTTCTATTTTTAGCTAATCTATATTTACATTTGCTTTCACTCTCTTCTGCTCTTTTGCTCTCACATCGAGCAGGTAGGAGAGTGCTCTGCTGTTGGTCCAATCGATTTCCATAAGCCATAATCAATTGCTCTTGCGGTGGTTCGTTTTGCCGTGTTCCTGAGTCGTTTGAGGCTAGCTGCCTGCGAAGTGGGTCAGTTTGTCTCAGTCACCATCTGATACTGACGGAGGATGGATGTGCTCCCCTAAGCACGGTCCTCCGTGCGGCGTCTTCTGGTGGCTGGACGGGTTATTTTTTGGAGGGGCTGGGAATTGAATCCATGACCTTCCGCTTATGAAGCGAAAGCGTTACCTCAAGGCTACGGACCCCCCTAAAAATAAAGCATAAACAACAAAACTTTCGGTCCTTGGAGGCCTAATAAAGTGCTGTAAACATGATGCTTTTAAGGCAAATGAGCGCACGAGAATCAGCCATAAGATATTATGCACAGTAATCTCTCCATAATTCGATAATGAAGGGACCATCGAGTTAGGGAGATATGAAATACTAAAATACTAAAATGAATACTAAAACAGTGCAAATATGCGATTCAAGGGACCATTGAAATAGAACACCAAATTTTACTATGGTTCTCTAACTAGATATTGAGATACGGAGGTCGAGTAAGGGAGAGTTGACTGTACCTAAGAGCACACTTCAACCTTCGAGCTGACAAAGAAATTGTGAAGAATTATTAACGCGTTGAATTCTCGAAAACATTTTCATCTGAATACGAGCAACCGCTTATGCAACATATGGCGAATCGATCTATGGCGCTGATCAAGGAGTTTATGGAACTGACCTATGATCTCGCTAATATGCTTCATACGCTGTACATCATGCAAAGATTGAACCCACAAGGCATGTGCTGACTTACGAAGCATCCCTTGGCCTTTCTGTGGGTTTGGTGTAAACTTTGATGGTGAAAATCATAGTGTCCGAGCATAGGGGACACATTTCAGTGCACACCATTTTTGGTACATAATGTAATCCATCATAAAAATGAACTGTAAAGGTTTATTTTTGCTCTTATGTGAGTTTTTACTTAAAATAATGTGATTTTTTTTATATTGTACAAAAATTAACGGTAATACTAACGTAGATTTTGAAATATTACCAAAAACCAAAAAGTGTCCGGGCATAGAGGACTTCCCCCTATCTCTAGTAAAAAGAAATTCATCTCAAATGTTTCTTCATTCTACGAGAAAAGTTAACTATGTTTGACCATAGCTTCATGAAAGCTCAAAGGCTTCTAAATCTCTAAGTGATTTTGTGGATTGTTTTATATCCTGCAAATAAAGAATTCAATAATATGTTAATGTTGAGGTACCAAATCATGAAATCATAGTATTCTGCTTGAGATAGGTAGACATAACAGATTGGTTGACGAAGTGAAAAAAACATATAGTTTTGAAATTATTTCAACAAGAATATTTAGAAAACTGTTGACCAAAATCTCGCAAATCAATTTGAAGTTTTTCTAACAGTTAAGTAATTATTTTCTTCTAGTGGCCTCCGGTTCAACACTGCCGTCAAGTGGTTGACCATCATCATCGGAACTATCGGAACCATCGTGGGTGGGTTCATGCACTACAAACGGACGACCAAGATGGTTAACGTCACTCCGGTACAATCCGTCAACGGAAGCAGCGCCAAAGGCAAGGGAGCTGGCATGACAGTGGTTGGCCATCAACCGGATAGCAAAGGTGGGTCCGTGACGGCACCGGTCATACCGAGTGCTAAGGATCTGCTGCAGAACAGTCGAAACTTGCCGACAGTTATCGAGGGACTGGACAAACCGCAGAAAGTTACGGTCACTGAAATGCAGGAGCGGTATTGAAGAGGCGATTTCAGAAGTCGTTATGAAAAAGCTTCTACTGTAACAACGACCATTTTTATTAATTGGTGCACTATGTATTATAACGTTTATATCAATTTCATGGATATTCGTGGAAAATTAGAATGTATTTTTAAATTAAATGTAACTCAGAAACAGTTTTGATGAAAATCGATATTAGCAAAAGTAGAAACCACATCCCGATAGGCAGTTGGCTGGAAATTAGCTTACCATTCAAAGAGATTTAACAATTGGAGAACACTTGCATCCGGTAGGATTTTCACTGGTTCTGTACATTATTTCTTTTGCTAGATACAGTGACCCAATTTCATATGCGTACAGGGCTCTGTTTTCAGATCAATTCGTAAAAAAAAAATCTTTAGATGATATATCGAGTTTTGAATACTTCATCAATAATAAAGGTCATAGCTATGGTGCCCTGTAGAAATATGAATTTGAGTCACTGTTCAAATATACATGTTTGATTTGCTGTAGAAACGAAAAATCAGAAGCAACAAAATGCCGGCTGGGTTTTCTGCCCCTGATGGCCGTACAGAGAAATACATATATAATCAGATTAGTGCACAGAACTCGAGCATACATGAGACCACGGTGCAGTGCAAAAACCGAAATCAATGTTGTTGTTGTGTAACAATCGGTGTGTAACATGACTCGATGTAATACAGATGTTATATTCGTTTTTTGTTTTGTTTTTGGTAATAAAAGTTGGTAGACGGGAGCAGTCGAGTGACCTTATTTCCACCAGAGCACAGATGCGCCGCCAAAGGGATTGCACCATTGCGGTGGATGAACAGATTGCGGAGAATAATGGGTAAGTTTAAAGCTAATTATCGTTAGCTTAGTGCTGGCTGAGCTAATTACAACGGTGAAGCGTGGTCATTGGCGTTGGAGTGGAAATGTAAAAACTCATCCGGTTTTTACAGCCGGCTGCGAATCGGTTATTAACTGAGAACTGCACACGATGAATGCATACATTTCGGCGTAGGGTTGTATGTTCGTTATACCAGTTGTCATGTGAGTTGAGAGATAAGTTGTTGAAATGGTCTTATCCACTGGTGTACTAAACCAGCTCGGTCGAAGAATTTTGACACTAGAGCGGGTCCAGATCATGTGGCGACCATACGGGAGCGTGCCCCGCTCAAGTGTCACAATTCTCAGACCGAGCAAATTTAGTACACCGGTGGATTAGACCATGAAGCCATCAACGATCAACTGCTTTCGAATTAATCGTTTTAATGTAGTAGTAGGGGGACTGGGGGTAGTTTGCCCACGTTAAGTAAAACAGCGATTTTAGATGTGAAAAACATTATTTCATGCTCTTTTTGATAATGGTCGGTTAAACAAACATGTTTTTTTTTCAAACAGTAGAGACAGGTAGGGAGCTGGATCCTATTCTAGGCATTTTTGATTCATTTCGGCAGTGGGGTTTTATGAAAGCTACAGAGCTCATATTTGGCCACAATGTGCGTCGTACTAAAGCGCTTCTTATTGCAAAGTTTCTGACAATTCGGCCGAGAAAAACCCCCCATGCCAAAGTGAATCATGGAAGTGCCCAAGTAGCTCTGCACCCTATCCATTTTAGCGTTTCTGGGGTTTATAAATTAATTAAAAAAAGAATCCTTGCTTAAGGGGGCAGGATCCGTCATTGATTTCGGAATTTTCAAAAGCAGTTTTTTTGTTCAAAATCAAGAAAATTTACAGGAAACTGTGTTCACTGTAAATTTTCTTGCTTTTGTAGTTTCGATGATGACGATGATTACGATGACGGAGCGTTGATCGTTAACAGCATATGTATTGTTTTGCGGGGTGAAACGCCCCGATTCAGTTCGGCGTTAGCAATGCTGTAAACGTACGCACACAATCATGCTTGTTTATAGGTTGCATACATCCGGGCGTTTGTTCAGATGTTATTGTCCAATAAGGCGGCATCCACAAATAACGTAACGATCTAGGGGGAGGGGGAAGTAGGCTAAAGCCAATGAGAATATATACCGAGGTGTGGAAAAGACATTTAGTGTGCGTGACATCCGTGTACGGTGCAAAATGTTTCACAACTACAAGCGACTCAACTCCCATAAGAAACCGTGTAAATTAGTGACGTATAGACCTGTGCGCCGAAATATTTTTAATCAGCGGCGGCGTGAGAGCATTTTTATACCGGCGGCGGCGGCGTGCATCGGCGTGGAGAAAATTGGACATCAAAATGTTTGAGTTTGTCTTCTTTTTTCCAGCGTTACGTTCCTACTAGGACAGAGCCTACTTCTTAGCTTAGTTTTCTACAAGCACTTTCACAATTGTTAACTGAGAGTCGAAATATACGAAACAATCCTAAACTAGCCGGGACATTGCCATTAGGCTAAAAAAGGCCTCCAAGATACTCGCGAAGTGTCAAAGTGCGCTTATCTGGAATAATCTTGAAAAATCTCTGAAAAAAAAAAATGCAACAGACCCTGAAAAAAAACTTGGGGAAATTTATGGTGAAATCCTTTTAAGACAATTTTTTCATTACTATTATTCTTCGGACAAAATTTAAAAATAGTTCCTGGACGAATCCTTGTGAAAATAATTAGGAACCAGGAAAAATACTCGACGAACCAGAAAGGAACTCACAAGATAATTGGTGAAATTACCACTGACAAATGTGTGTGATTTATAGGAAAACCGTGTAAGAGAAATCTTTGGAAATTTTTTGCAAGACTTTTGGGAAAACTATTCGAAGAATTCTTGCACGAATGTTTGAAGAATTCTCAAAGTAACCCTGAAAAAAAAAAAATAAAGGACGTTATTGAAATTCTAGCAGAAATATATGTGCTAGTAAAGACTTGCTTGGAAGATGTTCTGGAGAAAACTTTGGAGGAATGCCTTCAGAAATACAAGAAAAAATCTGGTGCGCATCTTCTTCTTCTTTCTGGCGTTACGTCCCCACTGGGACAGAGCCTGCTTCTCAGCTTAGTGTTCTTATGAGCACTTCCACAGTTATTAACTGACAGCTTTCTTTGCCGATTGACCATTTTTGCATGTGTATATCGTGTGGCAGGTTGGAAGATACTTCTATGCCCTGGGAAGTCGAGAAAATTTCCAACCCGAAAAGATCCTCGACCGGTGGGATTCGAACCCACGACCCTCAGCTTGGTCTTGCTGAATAGCTGCGCGTTTACCGCTACGGCTATCTGGGCCCCCTGGTGCGCATCATTGTAAGTATTACTGAAGGAGTTCTAGGTCGTATTCTCAGTTAGTATTTTAGAAGAAATCGTTGCAGAATCATTGTAGATTTTTTGGACGTATCCCTGAAGAAACCCATTGTGCATTTCTTGAAAGATCTTCAGGAGTATTACAAAAAATACTAATAAGATTGTTTAATAAATTTCCCGTAGAAAAAAAGAAGGATATTTGGAGAAACTTTAAATAGGTTTCACTTTTTTGAAGAATTAATATTGAGTAATTCATGATCTAGTGCATTATGAACATTTTCGAACAGATTTATATGCGGTATTATGAGCGATATTTTGCTTTTGCACGTGAAAGGTGCAGAAATTTTTGAATTAGCTGCATGAATCCTGGAAACAATTCTGCTGGAGCTCTAAGAGGAATACCTGTAGTGCGTGGAACTCCAATTAGCACAACACTTTCCCATCAAACACAATATATTCACGCCGAATTACATTAAGCTAATAATACTATATTAATTACAGTATACATACTATGGAAAATAACCGAAACTCTAGCGAGAATGAAAAACTGAACCAGTTATTGACTTGGTTATCTTGTTATTTCATAAGAAAATTGTTATTATTTTCTTTATTTAAAGTTCAATAAAAGTAGTAAAGTCAATAACAAGTTTAGAAATCTATAATTCAACCGCTCGGAAAGAACGTTAAAAATGTGCATAAAGGTTTTTTTTTGGGTTTAAAAAGTGGTATATTTGCTTGTGAAACCATTTTTGTTACATTTTTCTGCTGTGTTTGTTGAATTACTTTTTTTGCGCAATGGTTGCTTATTTAGTTTATCAATTCATTAAAAATTTACATCGAAAATACAGGTGCGTTTATAGAAATTTACATTGCCATCATACTAAATTTTTTTTTCAAAAATCGTTACGAAATTTACTGAAAGCATTCTTGTCGAAATTAGCAAAGGAATGTCTTGAAGTACAGGTTGGAAAATCGAGTAAAATTTTCTATATAGTCCAAGAGTCCTTAAACAAGCTTTAAAGTATTTTCTTTGGAATTTTGTTTAAATGAACATTTGACGGATAAACTCAAAGAAGTATCTTCTATAAGATCTGAATAAATTTCAAAAGTAATCCTTAACGGATTACCTACTCACAAATGCGATTGAGAAATGTAGGTATCCTATATCCATGTAATCCTTTGAAAAAATCCAAAGTGCTGGCAGAAATCTTAAAGGCATCTTTGCAATAATTTCTCGATAAATCCCTTTAACAACGTTCGAAGTAATTACTAACGGACTTTCTGAAGTGTTTCTTAAACAAATAATTGGAGGAATTAGTGCAGAAACATATGAAGAAATCCCGCAAAGGTAGGTTAATAGAAGAATTCCTACAGGTTTTTTTTTTAATAAATTGTTGCATTATTTGTTATAACACAAGAAAACTTTGAAAAAACTTCTTTGGCAATAATTCATAGGCATATATTTGTTTCAATTATTTGAGAAAAATTTGATTATCCTTCTGTAAAGATTCCTGAGTAGTGTCTTGGAGGAACTCCTGGAAAAAATCTATTGATTTTTATCGAGGATTTTTTTTAAAATTAGTGGAAAGTTTACTGATAGAATCTGTGTAAGCAGAGTAGAGTAATTGCTGGTCTTGTAAGAATTCTAAAGTACCGTCGTTGGGGGTGAGAATGGGTCAAAAAAGGATATGTTCGAATTATTTATTGAATAACTATCGCAATTTAACTCCAATAAACTTCAAATTTGGTGCGTATGTACTTTGATGGTACATTACCAACCGTTCAAAAAATAAAAGAAAATTTTAATTCACTACGGTGCTACAAGTGAATCAAAAATGACGCAATCTCACCCCATAGAGGGGGTGACATTGGGTCACTGTAATTGAAATAACTTGTTTTTGAGAATATGGTTGCAGAACCATTCATAGCTGAAAAATATTGATAAAATACGATACAAAAAAACGAATAGACATTTAAGTTTTTTCACAAGTATGATAAAATCACTTAAAAGTACGATTTTACTGAAGAATTGAAGAGCAATGAAAAAATTATGTAAACCCAACATTTAATGTCAATTTTACACAAATTGTCTTCGAAATCTCATCCCAACTGCCATAAAGCCTATTCAGTTTCCCCAAAGGTGTACTGAAACTGTGATTATTTTAAACCTTCGTAAATAGTTAAATTTCGATGCGACATACCACGATCAAAATATTTCAGGAAGTTGTTGACGTCATAATCTCGGTATTTCAGCGATCCAACTCATTTATACTTCCGTGAAATGTTTCAATGATATGAAAATACTAATAAATAATTAATTATAAAAAAATCAATTGATAAAATTTTACGATGTTGCTGCATACGAAAAACAGTTGCTGGTTTGAGAAGATGGCAAAATGTTTTGCATTGTTATTCAATGCACGAAATCAGGCCCGGATTTGGGGGGGTGCCAAGGGGGCAAATGCCCCGGGCCCCCCGATGAAGGGGGCCCCCCGAGGAATCAAAATTAAGAACAAAAAACATTTTAAAATGCCTTGCAATATTTTCTCTTTAGGCATTTGGACATATAATTCTAACGTTCTTTCTAAAGTAATTCATTCTAAAGTCAACTTTCCAATACTAAAGTTATTTATTTTTTCTTTGTCTAATCCCACAGTATGTGATCAATTATTATCCTTAAATATAATACAAAAAATCATGAATATTAAGCCAGAATTTAATTCTTCTGTAGTTAGTATTCAAAAAATATTTGAATTTAAAATGCGCTTAACTTTGTTGCAGGATCTGAAAAATACGGCTTAACATGTAAAGCACTACTCTCAATACAAAGAGTTCTGGTTCCTATCAAATCTCACATATTTACAATTCTATCGAAAACTAAAGGGAAATTATTAAGTGACGCAGTAGTCATTATTTATAAATATTTTTCTATTTTATATTCCGTAGTTAATGAAGTTTTTTTTGAATTCAGTAAAGGCTTAGAGTAAAATTTGAATATAATTAATAGAATATACAGTACTGCCAACAATGAAGTACATGAAATCGGTCTTTTCATACAAAATTGGTCAAGTTAAGAGAACTGTATAACAGCTTCTAACGAACCGATTGATCTGAAAATTGAACTACATCTCATAAATAAATTGGAATTTGATTCAGAGGAAACTTATCATTATGTTTTTAAGATTTTGTAAGCTTTTAAAAATACTATTTTGAGAAAAAAAAACAAAATTTTCAAAATGAATTCTGTTTTCATAATATCTAAGTAATAATTTTTTTACGTTTTTGCCAAAACGGGTGGAGTTTAAGAACTTAGACACTTTTGTACAAAATTTGATGGTTTATTTACAAATATAATTTAAAGTTATTTTCAACATGTAGTTCAAATTTCAGGTCAATCAGCTTCGTGTACTTTATTTTTGCTAGTACTGTAAATGCTTTATTTTTCAGAGAATGCGGTAACTTAAGAACAACTGGAAACTTGTACTAAATATAATCAAAAGGGGCTTTGGAGAAAATGGCTTTGAAAACTTTTAGCAATTCTTCACTTTATACAACTTATATAGAAGCCAAAAAACGATCCAATCTCCTACGAATGATTATATTTTTCTCTTCGGTCGCAAAAATCACCTTAAAACATTTTGGAAAGCTTAAAAACAGTCGATTTTTTCAATGTATAGATATAGCTCACAACCGACAATATCACTTTCACCACTTTGATTTTGGGCCCCTCATGTGTTTGGACCGACCATCTCGTTCAAAACTCAAATTCAAATTTGTTTGTGGAATTCCAAAACGTGCTGAATTTTGTATAGAGGGCCCTCCTTTATGAGATCTGACCCGGGTCCCCCGAAGCCAAAATCCAGCACTGCACGAAATCCTCAAGTAGACTTGTTTGATGTTTATGCAATGCTGTATTTAGAAAGACTAAAAACATCTTAATGATAAAAGAGTACACAGCACCGTAAAACGACAAAAACGTAGACTTATGATTTCATTCACAATCGTTCTTATATGACCCAATCTCACCCCCATTTGTAATGTTTTAGACACCGTACTGAAAAAATTGAAATTTTTGTGGAAAAATCAAATAGATTCTGGAAAATACGAGTGAAGTGTATTGTATAGACTTTCAACTTTCTACCAACATAATACTAGAGGTTAAAGTACATGCGTGATACTTTGTACAGAAGAATTTCAATGTTGAAATTTTTTTCTAGTTTCAACATACAAGTTTGTTGATTTTTTAACAAAAACTACTATTTCTAAAAATGTTTATTGTGATTAATTATGTGTTATAATATGCTCTCTAACATTTGAATTATAAATTTTAGAAATATCAGCGTTATTAGCAGAAATATTTCATAAATCATATTTTTCCGTTTTGACCCAAGCTCACTCACTAGACCCATCATCACCCCATCGAAGGTAATATCTGAAAGAATTCGTACAGGAAACTCTGAAGGAGTTCAAGCAGAAATCCTTGTATGTATTCCAGGATAAATCACTGAAGAATCTCTGGAAGATTTCAAGATGGAGTTGATAGATGAATTCCTGAAGTTTCCAAAGAAATACATAGAGGAATTCTTTATTTAATTCCTTGATGAATTTCTGTAAGAATCCTTATAGAAATTTCATAAGCAACAATAAATTATTTTGTAGAGCATTTTTTCAAAATAAAATTATCAAATTTTACGAGCCGAATTATTTTTCGGCGTGAAAACACAAAATCGGCGGCGAAGTGCTGATCGGCGTATGGCGCGCCGCCGATACCTCACACGGCGTCGGCGTGACGTAAAATTGATCGGCGGCGGCGGCGTGGCGCGGCGGCGCACAGGTCTAGTGACGCAGTTATTTTTGTTTACGTTTTTTTCCTTTCTAATACATAGCCATTGCTTCTTCTTCCACACCTTGGTATATATTCTCATTGGGCTAAAGCGTTACGACTCATACAAAAATTTGAAAATTTTCATACAAAAAGCGTTACGGAAGGGGGGTAGATGTCGAAAATTTCCAATTTTAGCTTCTAAAATTAACGGCTTTTCAGTCTTACGGGTGAATCAAAACGCTACATTTTTTTAAAATCCAACGTTTCGGCCATTGGACTTGGCCTTCTTCAGGGATCTACAAATTTATTGGACGATTGTTATAATAATTTATGAGCGAAAACATTTTAGTAAAAAATTCACAAAAAGGTGTACCATTTCTCGTATCACGCTCAAAGCTTTGCGATCGGTTGTCGCTTTTATGGGGTTCTCTTCCTGGTTGCCTACATTAAACGTTATCATAAGTGGCGCAAAGCTTGAGCCTACCTTCTGATATATTACCGTATCATTTATACGGTTGCGTTGGTGGATAGTCACTGTTTTTATCACGGACCCTCCAAGCGTGTCAACCTCATATATATGAACCGTGGCCAACATGATTTTGACATTTTTGGGAATTTGACGCTTTTGGGGAATCTGACAGTTTTGGGTTGTTCACGTTAACTTATAACTACTTATTAACGTGGGTTTAAACTGGGTAAGACGCATAATGACGAAATTGATTTTAGTGTGCTGTTGCTCAAAAGTTACACGATTCCTAGAAATATGCAAGTAAATGAGTAAACAATTGTGTAAGCCACTAAATAAAGGGAAAAACTATCTTCAACGTGTTTTTGTTGTAAGCTACGGTGAAATCGTCTTTTGTTGGCCCCCTGGTTTTTATCTATCACTATCTGTTTTACCACCTACTTTACACCAATATGGCAGCGTCCATTTATTACGTAACGCTAAAATTGGAAATTTTTGACCCCCTCCCCCCCCTCCGTAACGCTTTTTGTATGAAATTTTTTAAATTTTTGTATGAGCCGTAACGCTAGAGCCTACTCCCCCCCCCTCCCCCTAGAGCGTTACGTAATTTGTGGATGCCGCCTATGGAAACTGAAGTATTTGAGACAGAGATATGGATATGATGGTATAGAGGTCCCCAAGCAAACTGCCACGAACACCAACGCCCAATCAATCTTACACAAGTCGATTTCCTCAGAATGAAAACTTATCGATGTTTGTTTGACGCTATTGAGCTTTCGGTCAACTGCAGGCCAACAAGGAAGTGGTTGTTTTGCAGCAATTCTGTTTATATTTGGATTCTCACAGCAAACAAAAGCAATGTTGGGACAGTTCTCACAGCAAACAAAGAAATTTTTGTCAACATTGCACTACTACGCAGGCAACTGGATTGGTCTATAGTGTACAAGGAGCTATTCTTGCGTGTATGGAGAGGGAGAGGAATTGTGTAGTTGCTATTGCTTTGGGACATTTGTGTTGGCTGTGAGAAAACTATACGATGGGTCGATGGATATTCCGTTGGTTGTTGTACTGTTGGGGCTATAGATGATGGTGGCGAATCGAAAGTAGTGGGCATCGATGGTAGCGGTGGAGGTGGTGGAGGTGGTGGAGGAGCTGGATGCTGTAATGATAGGCTTGTTTTGGCTGTTTTTCTGGATCTCGTAGCAATCGTGTGGAGCAGTCCTGTGTAGGTCGCACTAGTACCATCTACATCTCTCCTATAGTTGACTGTGTCCAGGGTACTGTGAATGTGAAAACATTCAAGCATTGGAAGTCGGTTTGCAGTGAACGTTTGATCTACGATTTTCGTTTGATCTAATCCGAAACGGTGTTGATATTGTATGCAGTGATCAACAAGGGCTGTTTTGTTGGTAATTTCCAATATTGCATGGTCATTGTATGTGTGACCGGCATCCAAAAGTCGCTCTAGTTTGTTGACGTTCGACTTGTGACCACTGATCCGAGTTTTTAATTTGTTGGTGGTCATTCCTATATAGCATCCACTGCAATTTTTACAGAGGATCTTATAGATTACGTTGTGGTGCAGCATCGGTTCTATTGGATCCTTTACATTCGTAAACAGCATTTTAGCAGTTCTTTTGTTACAATTGACGATTCGTATTAATGGATAATCTTCCTTTAGAGACTTCGTGATGCACTGGCTTAATTCTGGAACGTAACGAATTGCTATATAGGAGAACAACTGATCTGATTGGTCTTTCTCCGTTGTTGTGCTCTGGACCTCTATGTTGTTGGTTGATGATGCGATGACACGATTCCAGATGCGGTTCACTAGCGTTGAAGGGTAGTCATTCCGACGGAGATGCATGAAAACTAGACTACGAAGTTGTTGTTCGTTTGGATGGGATGATAGATTCTTAACACGCATGATGAAATTAGTGACGACATTGATCTTTTGTTGCATCGGATGAAATGAGAAGTAGTTCAATAATCGTCCCGATGCGAATGGCTTGCAATACCATTCGGTTGATAGCGATTGGTCTGTTGCTCTGATTACGAGCATATCTAAGAAGGGTAGGCGTCCGTTATTTTCTTCTTCGACCGTAAATTGAAGATGCTCATTGTAGCTGCTGAACGCTTTTAGGGTGATTGCTACTTTTTCCCGTGGTATAACCAAAAAGAAATCATCCAAGTATTTCTTCAGGAATGGTAAGGGGAAACCTAGACCTGGAACCACTGTCGCTATCAATTTGTTAAGCACAATATCTGCCAGGATTGGCGATAAAGGGCTTCCCATGGCTGTACCAAATTTTTGGGAATAGAATTTGGAACGAAACGTGAAAAAACTGTTGTTCAGGCAGAAACTAACTATTTCTAGAAACAGGTACATGTTGATTCTTGTATGTTTCTCTATTTTGGCGCAATTTTCCCTAATTGATGTCAATATTAGGTCCTTTGGAACGTTCGTAAAAAGGGATATCACATCGAATGACACTAAGATGTGGTTCTCGGGGATCCTCATACCTTTGATTTCAATGGCAAAGGTGAACGAGTCTCGAATGTTATACTCACTGTGCGTTGCTGCTTGTAGGATGTTGCTGATAAATTTTGATAGCTGATAAGTGGGACTCGTAACGTTTGGCACTACAGGTCTCAGCGGAAGGTTTGGTTTGTGTGCTTTAGGTAAACCATAAATACGGGGACAGATGGCCGTATTACTCTTCAACCTGTATGCCATCTTCTCGTCGATCAGTTCCAGATCTCTCAATCGTTTGACGAATTGATTGTTCTTAACTTCGACACTTCCTGTTGGATCCCTGCTGAGCTGCTCATATGTATTCCCGTCCTCAACCAGTTGCTTCATATTTCTGTCGTAGTCTTCCATCTCCATGATGACAGTTTTATTGCCTTTGTCGGATCTGACGATGCAAATATCCTGATTTTCCGCCAGAAACATTCGAGTGGATTTCATAGCCGATTTGCAGAACTTCGATGTTGTGGTGTCTTGGTGAAGAACGTTGGGCCGATTGAGGAAATTTTGGATACGGTTGACTATTTGACAGCGATTTCTGTCACGTACCTCTTTTTCTGGATTGGTTTTTATAATTGCTTCAACGCCCGCCATAATGTGAAAAAATGGTATCTGGGATATATCGGTGTAAGGTAGGGTGAATTTCGGCCCTAAGCTCAACAGCGTTAAGGTTTCAGCCGGGACGTTTTTGGTTGTAGCATTCAGAACCGCCATTTCATTCATGAAAATAATTTTAGCGTTACGTAATAAATGGACGCCGCCTAATAGTATATGCTGATGCGAAAAATGTACATTTGTAAGGTTCCAGATTGCGCGTAACTTCAATATGGTATTACATTTGGTAGAACTTGAATTCAAACGGCTGTTTTGGTGTTATGAAATAGGGGTGGGCGTTTCGCCCCACGAGTTGATTAAAGTTTAGGTCCTTCAATAAGCTTTTTAAGGACAAATTCAACATATTTTTTGCATGTTATACAAACTATGACAGGGCACTAGTTGGCTCTCGGCGATAATTTCAAAAATTTGATTATTTATCGACATGAAATATGACCTTCAAAATCGCACAAAATTGCAACGAAAACAGCGAAAAATGTTTTTTATATGTTTTGACCGATTTTCTTGAGAAAAACACATAGAAATATATTAATAGAAGCATTTTTATCCATTTTCTATGATCTAGGGTGAAAAAAAGCATTCTAAAACACATCGTTCGTCCAAATCGAGGGTGGCGCGTTTTGCCCCCTATGGGCATATTACCCTCAGTTCCCCTATAGAGCTTATTGATTTGCACAAGTGAACAGTTTGACCACGAATTTACTGTACCATTTTAGTAAAATGGTGGAACGAATGTGGTTGCCTTTCACGAATATCATTGCCTTAAGGCGAAGTAGGCCGTCATTGAAATTTCTACGCGTCGTTGATGATTGTTGCTGATTCATCTCACAACTTAGAATCGAAGAAAATCAGTTGGTTTTGCACTGACACAGCTGAAAAAGTATCAGCATTCTTTATGCATGTTAGCGCGTACAGTGATACATTTTCAAGTCAATATAAACTATCAAGACTGAGTTTAATCACTTTGAAATGTAAGTTGAAAAGTCATCATGGTTGCCAAAACGAATGACGGGATACTTAACCTTAAAGCTATTATTTCAAGAATGTATTGCATAGATGATTGTTTGTCTTAAAAATTGTCATATTGCAGCCATTCCATGAAAAACCGATCTAGTGGGTCACCGAATTCCGTGAAAATTTGCTATTTTGTTCCTCATCTGAAATAAGGGTACACGTGTTTTTGGATTTTTTGATTAGGGTGACCATTTCCGAAATAAGGTGACCAGAAAAATAGCGATTTTGCAAAAATTTGATTTCAAAAATATATTATAACTTTTGAACCGTTCGACCGATTTTCAATCTTTTTGGACGAAATGAAAGCTAATGATTTTGAATTTTCAGGAACTTTTCAGAAAATTACACAAAAATTGGTTTTTTACATGAAAAAATAATCTTTGATTTCCGTTTTGTCATGTTTGGAAGGCTTCGGGACCGAAGGGGCTATTGCTGTTCTCATTTTTTCTTGAAAGTTCAGAAAATTTTACGTTTACTGTCAAATTTTCAGCGATGCATGTTTTTAGTTTTTGAGATATATATTTTTGAAAATAAAAAATCAGTCATTTTTCATCGGCACACACTAGTGTTGGGCAAATTTGACCAGAACATCGATGTTACTGAATCGATTCGAATTCAATATGATGAATCGATTCATCGATTTAATCGAATCATTTTAATCGATGTTTTTAAATCGATTCAATCCTCAGGCTCATATACAAATTTACAAAAACAAGCTCTCAAAATTAGACCAAATGCAATTGTATTTGTATATATAATTCCTTCAATTAAATAACGATTGGAACTAAAAATTATACATTTCACGCTTTAAAGCTAGGCTTGTGATTCATCAACTCATTAAAAAATTCTAATCAATTTCATACTTGTGAATCGAAACAAAAATCGAATGAAGAAAATCGATTCACTCGATTTTGAGTGATCCTAACATCGATTCAAAAAATCGATTAATTGGAACGAAAAAATCGATGTTCTGAACATCGATTCAAAATCGCCCATCGCTAGCACCCACTGTAGGTCTCAGCGCATTAGATTTTTTATTAAAAAAAAAAAACATAACTTTTGAACTTCAGAACTAACTTCTGAAAAGTTGAAACTTTAAGCTTTTATTTAATAAAAAAAAAGATTGGAAATCGGTTGAGCTGTTCGAAATTTAAGATTTTTTTTTCAATAATAAATCTAATGCACTGAGACCTACAATGTGTGCCGATGAAAAACGACTGATTTTTTATTTTTAAAAATTTATACCTCAAAAAAAAAACATACATCGCTGAAAATTTGGCATTAAACGTAAAATTTTCTGAACTTTCAAGAAAATATGAGAACAGCATATTTTGGTCCCGAGGCTTTCAAAACATGAAAAAGCGGAAATTTTTGATTTTTTTTTCATGTAAAAAACTTTTTTTGTAAAATTTCCCGAAAAGTCAAAATTTTTAGCTTTCATTTCGTCCAAAAAGATTGAAAATCGGTCGAACGGTTTAAATAACTATCATGCTGGCGAACCGGTTACGCTTTCCGTTGCCGTTCCGCTATCATTGCGTTTGGGCCTTTAAGGTGTCTCACTCTAACAATTATCATCAAAACTTTGCGGGAGCAAATCACGAGTTTTAGTGAACCGATGAAGCCGAAAATTTATTGGGCTGTGCACTACATATATAGAATCTTAGTGATACATTTTTCGCATCGATATATGGGGTGGTTATTGGGATTTGCTTCTTGAATTGGATAGGGTGATTATGATGACGTCCCGTGCGGCCTTAACGGATTTCACTTAGTTTTTGTCAGTATACTCGCACACATATCTAGTTCCTAAAAGTGACCAAAGGATCTCGGGAATGATCCTGTGGCCAGAGGTATTCCAATGGATGGGTCAGGTCGGATGATAAGAGTGTTGTGCTTTTGTGCCCCTGGAGGTAGGCAAAATTCAAGTCACAAATAGTTTCCGGAATCGGCTATAATATGTTCACTATTTCAAAGATTTTTAAGAAAAACGCATCGGTGTGAATCATTGAGAAACGATTTAATTGGATTAGGGGCCGTCCATAAATGACGTAGCATTTTTTCAGTTATTTTTTACACCCCCCTACCCCCTCGTAGCATTTCGTCACAAATGCTGATACTCCCCCTTGGAAAATACGTAGCATATCAAGCACCCCCCCCCCCCTCCTATATTTTTTTATTTGTTTTCTTTAGCAATTGGGTTAAGAAAATAGCTTGGAAAACAGTTTTTAATAAACTTATTTCCTGTTGAATTTACATTATTTTCATATAAGCTAAATTGTATTACTTTTGCTGTTGTAACCATGAAAAACAAGTTTACAGCTGGAAGTGTAGAAAAAAAAATCTTTGATTTGATAGATGAAGCTAACATAAACGAGTTGGGGTATAATATTCTTTGAAATATATTGAACAGTTATTGCGTTATATTAAATGATTGTTGTTAGGAAAATAATTTCGATGGAAATGAAATATTTTATTTTTTTTGAAAGAAATAAAGCTCCAGAACAATTGGGAAAACAATGCACTCCAAGTTGTTAAAACATTGACTTATAATTAATTTATTAAACTTTTGATTTGTTTATTTAAATTTTATTAATTAAGACACGAATACAGTATAATATTCACATAATTGTTTAAAGCTCTAAAGAATCTTTTTGATTGTATTTATCAAGAATATCTATTTTTTTTTTTCAATTGTGGTATTTGAATGTATTGAAGAATTCATTTTAAAAGCCAAGTTTATTAGTCAAACAAAAAAAAGTTTGATAAAAAATAATTGTATGTCATTTTCGTTAGCGCTTTTTATTCAAAAAGCTACGTCCAATTGCTAAGACCCCTCCCTCCCCCTCGTCACACATCGTCACAAAATCGTGCAGCCCCCCTCCCCCCTAAAAAGCTACGTCATTTATGGACGACCCCTTACCATGTTTTCTGCATTTGATTCGTCCTACAAATTATCATTTTTGGGTCAACGAGACGCCTTGGTTGGTACACACTTAAATTATTTCACCGACCTCAGTAAAACTTTTCGCCGAGAACCCAACAGCTGAGAATTCGGAAATTTTCAATGCTGAATTTCGGTACTTATTTTACCGAGATTTCGGCAATCCGAATTTTTTTCCGAGAACTCGGCGAACGGCACCGAGATGCGGTAAACGTTTATCGTGATCTCGGTAAAAGTTTTACCGAGAATCGTCAAATTATTACCGAGTGTGTAAATGGCTGGGCATGGCGTACCATTGGTATCTTGCAGGTTTAGGGACAAAACGTCGAAACATGTCGAATGACAAAAAGTCGGATCCCAAAACATCGAAAGGGACAAAACGTGAAGAGACAAAACGTTGAAAGCATTCATTTTTCTAGTGTTGGTTTCCAATAACTAGCGTTAGAGTAAAGTGGGGCAAAAGTTCGAGTGGGGCAAGAGTTTATTTTTAAGGTTTCTAGCTCAAGTCAAAACAAAACTTATAAAAGTCACGATGGCTCGAATTCTATTGAAGTAAGAGGCTTTCACTCTAAATATCATAAAAATTGATAGAGATTTGGAAAAAGTTATGGCTATTTGTTGTTTTTTGGCGTGAATATTGTAATTTTCAGTCAAACTTTCGTTGCATGGGACCAAATGAAGATAAAATCTTTTTCAATATTTTATGTAAGGCCGTTTCTAGGCCTATCATAAGGATGCTTTGAGGTGTATTAGTTTTTGCATAAATGCTTGGAAACAATTTTTGGCCCATAGTGGGCGTTCGTCCCGAGTTCCTGGTTGGTGAAGCTATATTTCGCACTAATTCATTCAAGATTGCAATATCTCGTTTCTATCTGGGGTGCTGCTGCTAAATCTCGACTGAAAGAATTGCAGGTATTGCAAAATAGATGTTTGAAAACCGTGTTAAAAAAAACCGTACTTGTTCCCGACTGTCTCACTTTACAACGATGTCAATAACTCCATATTGCCCGTGAGAGCGTTGTATGAGATGCAGCTTATCGTATTCATGAAACAAATTGTGCCACCATCGTCCGTAACTCATCACAATATACCGTTGAGGTGGATGAATAACAACCGTGCATCCAGACAAGCAGGTAATCTGTTCCTGCTCAGACCTAGAACCGAAATGGGGAAAAAAAAGTTTACATACATTGCCAGTAAACTTTACAATGCCTTGCCGCCCATCTATAAAACACCAATGAGCACAGTGTGTTTCAAACGTTTGCTGAGAACGTCGATCAAGCAGAATATTTCTCGTTATTTAATTTGATTTTATTTGCCACTCATCCGTCGTCCTTTTTTCTGCTTTCCTCTTTCGTCATCAAGATTACTGCCGCCCACCGCCCGCCACCCGCCATCAGCCACCAATAACCGCCCACTGCCTACCACCAACCCACCACCCGCCACCTAACGCAAATTATCCGCCCACAAACTGCCCGCCGCCATTCATCGCCACCGTCATCGCTTCAACATCAAACTCAATTATCACCAATAATCTTTGAATATTGAATTCAAAAAATTTGTTCATAATGTATTAATGTATGCAATTAATTTATGAGATTCGTAGCAAATTCCTTAAAAGATTACAACTCACTGGAAAATGCTAAAAGCTTGTAAAAATGTTCGGAAAAAATAATAAAAATAGATGGGTTTTATGCCTATTGAAGAAGAAACTCGAAAGGAGTTCACTTCAACGGGCTTTTCCCCATAAATAAAAAAAAAAAAAAAAAAAAAAAAAAAAAAAAAAAAAAAAAAAAAAAAAAAAAAAAAAAAAAAAAAAAAAAGTTCGAATCACGGAAAAATTTGCAAATTGCCTAAAACCACATATTATCTTCATATTTAGCATAATTTGCCTGATCGTGTGAAAAATGTCACCAAAATTTAACATTTCCATTTAGTTTTGCTAAAAACTGCTATTTTTGATAATATCACTATTGACCCTATTTTGGGCAATTTTCGATGAAAATTTAGTGTGTATTTTTCAACAAACTTATGTTTACGGCTGGTATAAAGTATGCCTTTCATATAAGAATCAATATTTTGTGTTTTAACCAGCGAACTGCGTACTGCGATCAAAGAAAAATGCTTTTCTTGAGCATTTCTTGCAAGAAATTTCCCACGCATCGACATAGGCGATTACTTTTCTGTTGAAGTGCATACTTCCCATAAGGAAAAAAAAATGGTTGCTATGCGGACGTCGCACATAAGAGTATTTTAACCAAAACCCTGGCCTAAATTAAAAAACAAAAATTTAGATTAACATTGTGCTTTTTGTCATTTTTGCATCCTCTGACACCCATGTCATCATGTGTTGGCCATTTTGAAAACATCCGTAGTGCTGACAAATAACCTTAGCTGTCAAAAGTTGCTATAATTCTCAAAGCGCATCTCGTTGCAAGTAGTTCGATAAACAAGTTTCTTTTTTGGCTGTGTTTTTGTTGCGTTATACAGATTTATACAAGCAAAATCGATATGGGTGACAACAGTAAAGGTATGTAGATTGTTCCAAGCATATGTTTACACGGATGTACTTGAAAAAATATTCCATACGCGAGATATAAATGAAAGACTAATTTAATTTTTTTTCTGAGAATTGTGTTAACAAAAAAGGCATTTTTGTTTATGTTCCAAACCACGCAAAGCAAAACTGTTTTCATCATTTGAAAGGTTAGATGATTCTGACCAATGTCCATAAAGAAAATCTCCTGCATCCTCCCGCTATCGCGATTGCGAACTTGTTCTTTTTTATCAATTTAATGATTGTCGTCAGGCTTGCTGCCACTCACATCCGCTCATTCGCGTCGATTCACCATTCGTTTGCAAGTAGCTTGTTTCGAAGGCTGTGTTTCGAAATGTGACGTATGGTGAACTTGTAGCTCTTGATTTTTTCTACAACTTTGTATAACATTGCATTGCTCTAACTATTGTGTTCACGGCGTGAGAGCGTTACATTCACTAACCACTCACCGCGAGTATAACGAATTGGCGAATGTAACGCTCTCACGCCGTGAACGTGAGAGTTAGAGCAATGTAGTGTTAAACAGGGTTGTAGAGAAGTTCAAGAGCTACAAGTTCACTATGCGTCGTATTTCGAAGTACAGCTTCCGAAACGAGCTATTTGCAAACGAATGATGAATCGACGCAGATGAGTGGAACCAACAATTTGTCATAAAATTTTGATTTACTCTTTCAGATCTTAAGAGAGCTAACCGGGTATTTTCCAGAAATTACCTTTTTGAGCTAATACAGCAATGTTCTGACCGCTCAATAGACAATAAAATTCTTTTTATGGAGGATAAACTAAAAGACGCTCTTAAATGTCCACCGGACCATTATAAAACTCTAAAACACCAGCTGAGTTGTTTCAAGACACAATTCAAACGCAGATGGGCTGCTGCTTATAGCCATAAGGACCGGTTCGTCTTGAGTAAAAAAATTTGGTTAAGCTCGACAATCACGCATCTGCAGGTCGTCCACTTAAAGAGTTCGCAGAATCTAGTGACAGGAGCAAGCGTAGAAAAACCCAGGCGCTAAAAGAAAACGTGCCAGTTGCAGAGTTGAGCTATGCAGCTCAAACGAGTCAGAGAGCTGTGGGAAATACTGTAGTTTCTAGTATTATTAAAGACATTACTGAAAGTCCCCCAAAAGCGATAGATTACAAAAACGCAATTTCTACTGCACAATCAAATGTTGTGCAGAAACATTCGGCAGAACAGGCTCTTGCTATATTCGTCGAAGCCAATCTTTCCAAAAAGCAGTACAATATTATTTACTCTGCTAACAAGAATATATACCCTTGCAATTCGCTTTTGAAAAACGCTAAACGGAATTGCTATCCACCAGAAGAGGATTGGTTACAGATACCTGTGCTGAGATCAAATTGCAGCCCCTATTGGACCACACAGCTTCACGCTTGTGTAAATATTTGGATGAAGTTTTCATCAACCTCCCTGATGTTGAAAAGCAGAACTTGGAGCTGCTCAGCAAGTGGGGGTGCGATGGCTCTCAACAAGTCCAATACAATCAAAAATTCGAGAACTCGTCGGATATTGATTCCAATATTTTTTTTAAGTTCGTTTGTTCCTCTACGGTTGATAACCAACGTTAACGGGCAGAAGAAAATTGTATGGCAAAATCCAACTCCTTCTTCGCCGAGATTTTGTCGTCCAATTAGAGTTAGATTCGTGCGTGAAACCAACGATGTTACTACCGAAGAGAGTATATATTGAGAACCAAGCAAACTGTCTTGCAAATACTGAAATGCGATTATTCTCAGGAGCAAGCAAAAATTGCACATACGTTGATTCCAACTATGGTTGATGGCAAGGTGTGTAATGCAGCTACTGGTACCGCCTCGACCATGAGATGTTATATTTGAGGGGAAACATCTAAGGATTTCAATAATTTGATAAAGAAGAAAGCGGCAAATCCGGAGACCTACAAATTTGGGCTTTCTATATTGCACTCCAGGATAAGATTTTTTGAGCTGATTCTACATACACTTAACGCTTTGGGATAATTTAGAATTCTTGGTTTTCATAATCTTTAATACCCATTTGAAAAGGGAAAATTACAAGTACTTCTTCACCTGATCTGTGATTCCTACAACAAAAATGAATGAGTGCTCGAATCCTTTTAGATGTCAACCCGAATAATTTAGATGACAGGTATATAAAAACCAATGGCAAAAGCACTTTTATGCATTTTCAATACATAAGCTAACAAAAAATTAAAGAAAAAAGTGTCTATCAGAAAGCCCATATGTCACTGTTAGATGAAGACAAAACGTTGTTGACGAGTTTAAGTATGGAAAATAGGTAAATAAATAGTTATTTATACTTTTGGATGTGTTTACTGAATTTTAAGCCATAAAAATAGTTTTGGCCACGATTTTGCACTACGTACTCCTATGTGCGTCGTTAAAAAAGCAAAAATTACAATTTTCATCGCAGTAAACATGGAACTATTTTCAGAAAAATGTCACTCTTACAATAATTTCTGACGAGGAAAGAAGCTTATGAAGCAATTCGAAATTGAAGCATTAGGTATGCAGAAGTGAATAAACCAGTTGACCATGATGTTGGAGGACACAGGTTCGTGGATGGAGTAACGCATTCCACAAATCCCTGCGTTGAACCATCGATTTAAAACTTGTTTCTTTGTTGTACAAAAAATTATGTTTGCATTGATTGCACTCGCCATATACGTCAGAATAGTAGAACATGATTTAGAAAATCGTTCATATCATAGGGTAAATACCATTGCTCACCTAGTTTTTGTAGCCTATCTTACGCAATTTTTCCTCAGCTTTCTGATGGTGATCTCAGAATTCAAAACTAGCGGTGCGCTAATAGTGAGAAATCGATTTTTCTAACAAAATTCAAGATGGTGGCCAAATTCAAAATGGCAGCCAAAATTTTTTCAAGTTTAAATGAAAGCTATATCCTTTCTCTATACGATGCCACTGAGTTTGCTATGTGTTCCAAGCGAAATATGAGACATATCCCGTGAAGAAATACCCAGGATTTATCAAAAAATGGGCTTTTTCGCAAACTGTTCAGCTAGCTGGCGTACGAGGGGTCCACCAATTTGAGAAAACAGAAAGGACCACCCTTAAGTTTTATCGAAAACTAGCGATCAGTGACATAAAATTGGAATTCTAACGATGGGTGCCGATGGTGGCCTGGTTTCAGCGAGAATTGCTCATTCATCTAGTTTTTTCATTTATACATTAGTACCAGATAGTAAGAACAATACAAGTTTCAATTTATAAGTAAATAAAAACCGAGTTATGTACGATACCATTTAATTTCAACTAGAGTTAATAGATACAGTCAATTCTCCCTAACTCGATATTGAAGGGACCATCGAGTAAGAGAGGTGGCCTTTCGTAAATTTGAAATATTACATTCGAAATAGTTGTATCAAAGTGAAACATAATAGAATAGAAAAATAATTCACCTACTTTAAATCTTTTGAACATTCAACAAAAAATAAAGTTTTATCGTCCTTGAAAAGTTGAAATCCTTAATTTTACTTCAAGCATAAACATATCATTCAAATTCATAGAATTTATTACCATTTGGAGAATATTTGAAACTTTCAATGAAAAATCCTCATTTCAATGTTTGACTAAAATAAGCACTTTTATTAGAGAGTTCAGTAGTTATGTTGTTACCTGAGAATAAAATAGATACCCTAAACAATTCCAATAAGTTCTGGAAATTATCAATTTGATGTTTTTCCACTATTCCTTTCAAAACCAACTAAAAATTACGGTATCACGATAGTAACATTCCAAAAAAAATATATTTTTCATTACCTTAATTGTTCAAAGCATTGTTGCATTTGCGTGTTACCCTTTCGACGTTTTGGCATTCGACATTTTGTCCCTTCGACTTTTGGCGCGGTACTGGCCGGGGTACGAGTAACCTTAGGGAAGATTAGGTAGCCAGCCCCCGGTGGGAACCTTGGTCGTGTGCTGACAGGGAAGGGGAGGTTTGCTGACCACCGTCCGAGTGCCAGAGAAGGACTCTAAGCTAAAATGTGCACTATGGCCCTCCGAACATTTAAGAGGAATGGTCCTCCGGAAATCTAGGGTGTTGGTGTCAAGTCAGCCGTAAAAAAATCAAGCAACGAATAATCATCGAGAGAATACGAACCAGGACAATCGGCAAAGACTACAGCGACGGAAATGGACTAGCGATTGGAAACTCGGTACGTGGAACTGCAAATCTCTCAACTTCATCGGAAGCACTCGCATACTTTCCGATGAACTGAAGATCCGCGGTTTCGACATCGTAGTGCTGCAGGAGGTGTGCTGGACAGGAGCAATGGCGCGAACGTTTAGAGGTAATCATACCATCTACCAGAGCTGGGATGGGTGATATGCAAAGGCGCATGATCGGTGGCCGATCAATGAACGAATGTGCAAGTTAAGAATCAAAGACCGATTCTTTAACTTCAGCATAATCAACGTGCATAGCCCACACTCCGGAAGCACTGATGATAACAAGGACGCATTTTACGCGCAGCTCGAACGCGAGTACGACCGCTACCCAAGCCACGACGTCAAGATCATCATAGGAGATTTGAACGCTCAGGTTGGCCAGGAGGAGGAGTTCAGACCGACTATTGGAAAGTTCAGCGCCCACCGGCTGACGAACGAGAACGGCCTACGACTGATAGATTTTGCCGCCTCCAAGAACATGGCCATTCGTAGCACCTATTTCCAGCACAGCCTCCCGTATCGGTACACCTGGAGATCACCTCAGCAGACAGAATCGCAAATCGACCACGTTTTGATCGATGGACGGCACTTCTCCGACATAACCGACGTCAGAACCTATCGTGGCGCCAACATTGACTCCGACCACTACCTGGTGATGGTGAAACTGCGCCCAAAACTATCCGTCATCAACAATGCACGGTACCGACGCCCGCCCCGGTACAATCTCGAGCGGCTGAAACAACCGGATGTCGCCAATGCGTACGCGCAGCATCTTGAGGCAGCGTTGCCGGATTAGGGCGAGCTCGATAGGGCCCCTCTTGAGGACTGTTGGAGGACAGTCAAAGCTGCCATTAGGTTTTGGAGGAGAAGAATGCAGCGCGGGCTGCAATGCTGCAGCATGGTACGCGGCAAAACGTGGAACGATACAGCCCAAGTAGCACTGGTAACAAATGCAATATCTTAGAAAAATAAAACAAATTACATTGCCGTTGCATTTCAGATAATTTGTAGCATATCTTATTGATGATTTTCAATTTTGGTTACTAAACTATTACATTGTAACTTACGCTTTGTTTACATTACATAGGTGTTGCATTTTTACTTGCATGTAACTTAACCTAGAGCTGTCAAAATGAATAAGTTACATTGAAATTGAATCTGTGGTTGCAACGAAACAAATAACACGCTAGGTTACATACAGATTGCTAAGTCACATGTGTGGAACAGCATGAAGTTTGTTTACCATTTGTCATAGGGGAAGGGGTGAAAAAATGAACAGGATGATAAAATGAACACCGAATGTGTAACAACATGAACAACAAATTTCAATAATTTTAATTACGCACGGATGATTTAGAGCATAAATAGGAGTGTTTTTGTTGATATGAAGATAAATTGAAGTCAGAACCACGTTCAGTAATTAAAACTGATGTAATTTTAGGCACGGATGAGGTTTTTCAAAGAGGTGAATATCGTAATGATATGATGTCGAAGCAGAAACCTTTAAAACTGTTTTCGAAGGGATTGTAATCATTTATAGATGTTTTTTTTAGGACTGTGATAAAAAAATCAAAAATGTTTGTTTTGCTCGTGTGTTTTACCACCAACATAAAATGAACATTTCCATAATATTTAAACGACGATGAAAGTATGTGAAAATTTAGCTGTCTTAGTCTTAATAGGCCAGGAGAAGTGGATGAACTTGTCATTCATTTTCCTGTCAATTTTCATACAAAATCTACTTTTTCTCTGCTATAAATTCATTCTGGGTGAACCACTTCCCCTGGCCTATTCATGTCGCTGCGTTAATTAAAATCTTCATTTTTGATGTTGTGCGATAGAACTAGTTATAATTAATAAACAAATTAATATATGAGGGACAATTTCTGCGAGTAGACATATCACAGAACATCGAGTTACATTTGTAATGTTCTCTTTACTACTTTTGTGGGGAACGCCAATCTTTGAGCGTTGTAATGACACGTAATGACGAGAATTCGTTTAAGGGGGCAGGATCCGTCATCAACTCAATAATTTTAAAAAGCAGTTTTTTGTTCAATATCAAAAAAGATGATTAGAAGGAAAATGATAACCGACTCCTGTCTTTTCTAGGAGACATGAATAGCGCCGCTGTGAGTCAAAAGCTAACTAATATGTAACGTTTTCCTAGTGACCACCAGATGTTGAAGTGTTCGTTTGTGACATTCACGTTTAAGAAAAGCTTAGCTCAATCGGGGATGTTCGATATTGCCAATCATTTATAAATGCCATAAAATGTAAGAGAAGAAGAAAAAAAAACAGCACAGGAATATTTTTTTTAGTAAAAATTCCACCAATTTTGTGTTGGTCCAGAAGAGCCTTATTTGATGTGAGTTGTAGTCATTCTTGTGTAAATTTTTTAAAGCGTGTTTGTTTTGATTCATCATCGTTTTGTAATTGCACGATGATTTTAATTAAGTCAGAAATAATGTTTACGCGCTTTTTACTCAACAGATTGCAGTAGTGTTACTCGAATAGCGTGTCGTCGGCAAAATGTATGGCAAAATAAAGAGTCGATCATCTTTTTCCTTTCAACCATCTTTGATATCATGAATATATTCATGTGTTCACTGTATTTTATTCTCCAACCGAAACACAGTGAACACATTTTTGAATGTCAGTTTTGAACAGAAAAATGGCTGTTGATGTTTGGATGATTACGATGACGGATCCTTGAACGTTAAAGTGTTTGGGTCCTCTAGACAATTTGTAATCAAACGTCAACATTCCACCGGAGAATCGCTAGTGTTTGGAGGTGATGTTTACTTCAAAATTTCGAAATCAACATCTCCAACTTAGTTCTAATACCCTCCGTCCACGAATTATTGTGGCGCGTCGATCGTCGTAAGTTTCTCGTTAAACAGTCAATCCCGTAAATGATTGTGTTTTGTTAAGCTTTAAGACGTAAGCAGTCAGTGGCTGTCTTCTTTGTTGAAATTTGTTCTGGGATTCCAACTCCCACAGGGTCCACTAATGCACTGTCATAGTTTGTATTACGTGCAATAAATATGTTAAATTTGTCCTTGAAAAATTTATCGAAGAACCTAAACTTTAATCAACTCGTGGGGGCAAAACCCCACCCCCTATTTCAGAACACCAAAACAGCTGTTGAATTCAAATTCTACCAAACCTAATGCCACGCGGAAGTAACGCGCAAATTAGAACCTTACAAATGTAAATATTTCGCATCAGCATGTATCTATTCTTGAACAATAACATCAGAACAAACGCCTGTAGGTATGCATCATATATGCAGAATCGAAGAAGAGAAATCACTCATGTTAGTTAGGCCCATCGATCCATGGTCATTGGGCAGAATCTCTCCCTTCCCCCAATAAACGACTACGTGGTTTATGGATGACCCATAAGCACGCATTTTTTTAATTGATTTATTAACCCTAGAAATACTCAAATGGATGGATGTTGTTTCTACTATTTGATAGAGAACATATTTGTACATTCGATTATAATAAAAAAAACATATAGTTCACATCTAAATCGCTATTTTCCTTATCATGGCCATATTACCCTCAGTCCCTAATATTGGCACAAATTGATCAATTTCTAAATTCAATTCGTTGTTTCACCTCAGGACGCAAGATTGCATTATTTCCTAGCGTCTTTTAGTGAAAAAATGTTAACAAACTCGCATCTTGTCACCTTTATTCACAGAAGAGAGGATCGATGAAGAGAAATCGATCATGCGACTTGCGCTCTTATTATAGCACACGCTTGAATTTGCCTTCTTTCGAGCTATTTGAGCCATTTGAGCACGTCACAAACCATGTGCTTTCTTGGACGGAGCATTTAATTTTCATACTTTTGTAAGGTTCCAGTCAATTGGCTTAGGGGATTTTTGCACATTATTTGATGATTTTTCGCAAATTCTTCGTTTTTCCCATTAAAAGCAAGACGATATCATTTAGGTGTTCATTTTAATACCCCTTCCCCTATTGACAGCGGTGTAATTTATTGGCAGTTTCAGTATAGTTACACATCAGTTTCAAAATAACATAAGATTTCTGGGTGACTAATGTGTAACAAACGAGTAACTTGCTGACAGTGGTTAACACTACATGTCAAAAGTTTTCATACGTATTGTTAATTTTGATATAAGAACTTTACTATTTTATGACTAGTTATTGTTTTCATAGATATTTTTCCAGTGATTAATTAAAATTGTTGAATTTACAATTTGCAGCCTCTCTAACAGCTTTTTAATAGATGTCATCATTTTAGATTGGCTGTCCTCAAACAGTTATTCGGAAGTGTATCTGCAGCAAGATGAAATTAAATGGCGATTCATGATAGGCAACCCAGAAAATCCAACTGCGGGATACAAAACAACGTGATTTTGGAATCACAATCTACACAAACAATTAAATTAAAATCAAAAACACTGCTGGTATGAGTAACAGTGTCAATTTCCATTTTTTTGCGACAGTTCTAATGGAATAATATCTCAACAATCCAGGTATCATGAATTATTCAATATAAAATTATTATCTATTTTATGAGCGCGTCAATTTTGAGCAAGTAAAAGGATTGATTTCACCACAAATTTAAATCGGCATGTTTAATCTATTATGTACTTGTGAATAATTACGCGTTCTAAAATCATTCGCATTTCTTTTATTGACATTAGGTCGTATGAATAATCTGAGCAAAAGCTTTTACTTTACTCAAATTTATCTGTCAAATCATTTTCTTGAGCATTTACTCAAGTTGGTATGATAAAACTGAGCATTTGAGCATTTACTTTTCGAACATCCCAATTCGTATGAATAAAGCGTTAAAAGCTGAGTAAATGCTCAGAAAATCCTGAGTCACCTACTGACCATGCTTAGTTGAAAAATTCAAGCATGAAAAATAAATTTATTTATTAAAATGAGCTTCATGACCGTGCGATTAGTGTCGTCAGGCAATTAAGTGCATCGTGTGGGGTGGGTGTGGGTTTCACCGCCCAATTCGGATTGTGGAGATCAATCGCCAAATTCTGCAGGCCGGGAATATAGGGTTCATTCATTTATTTCATAACGCTAAAAATGGCCATTTATGACACCCACCCACCCCCTCGTAACGCTTTTTGTATGAATATTCTACAAATTTTGTATGAGTTGTAACATCATGAGGACACCCACCCACCCCATTTAGCGTTATGAAATTTGTGAATGAGCCCATACGAACGAACCCGTAAGAAAACCAGGTTCTTTTTTCTATGATTCGAAATACCAATTGCCAGGTGGGCTTAGACCCTCCTGGCCCCACCGTATTTACGCCAATGGCCCCAATATAAATTTCTACAGTGATTACTCCAGAGAACTATTCTACCAATTGGGGCCCAGCCGTAGCGGTAAACGCGCAGCTATTCAGCATGACTATGCTGAGGGTCGTGGGTTCGAATCCCGCTGGTTGAGGATCTTTTCGTAAAGGGAATTTTCTCGATTCCCAGGGCATAGAGTATCTTCGTACCTGCCACACGATATACACATGCAAAAATGGTCAATCGGCAAAGAAAGCTTTCAGTTAATAACTGTGGAAGTGCTCATAAGAACACTAATCTGAGAAGCAGGCTTTGTCCCAGTTGGGACGTAACGCCAGAAAGAAGAAGAAGAACTATTCTACCAGGAAGGCACAATTTCTATGCAGATAACACAAACATGTCTTCGGAAGTTCTTTAAAGTATTTCTCTAGGAAGTCCAACAAAAAATTAGTTATTTTGAAGAAATTATTTAGGGTTTATCTATGGAAACTCTTTTGAAAATTTATCCAAAGTTTTTATACATTTTTTCAAGCAATCCTGGAAAGTTCAATTGAAAGTTTTAGAAGTTTGCCTAGAATTAAACCGGCAACTTCAAAAAAATCTTTTGTTAGTAGATTTTATATATTTTTTCCGACAATTACTGGAAAATCTCATAAGTTTTTTTTAGAAATCTATCTAGAATTACTTCAGCAATGTTCCAAGAATTCTTATATGAATATCTCCTACAAATGTCACAGAATTTAAACATTCCTTAGATTTTCCACACTCCTTTTGGAATTACTGGAGGTATCTTCCGAAAAATTATTCAGGAATTCTTGCTGAAATTATATAAGTACCTTCTTAGGTAATTTCTTAAACAATTGCAGAATACACATCATAGGTTATTACATATTAGAAAAAATAAATTACGCATTTTTAGAAGAAGTCCTCAAAATTTCTAAAATCGGTCCTGAGAATATTCATAGAAAAACTGGACAAATATGTATGAAAGCACCTAGAAAAAAAATCGAAATTCTCAAATAATTCTTATTTGAGAAATTATTGATTTTTAGTCGAAATCTTAAGAGTAGTTTACCTAGAACTCTTTGAAAGAATTCTTGTTCTTAAAAAAAACCTCGAATTCCTTCTTTACATATTAATACAAGCAAAGTAATATTACAGCATACATGAACGATAACCGACATTTACAGCATATATGAATAATAATCGGTGGAATTTGCACAAAAATTACTGAGAAAGTTCTAAGAAAAAATTTGGAAAATTAATTTTGAAGTAATTAGTGGTATACATACAGTCAAACCTTCATGAGTCGGTATGTGAAGGGAACATTGACTCATGGAAATATCGAGTAATATAACAGAAATGCTTTGCGAAGCTGTTTGAGATGACCCTCATTTTCTTCTTCTTCTTGGCATTACGATCTCACTGGGACTAAGCCTGCTTCTCAGCTTAGTGCTCGATGAGCCCTTACACAATTATTAACTGAGAACTTTCTTTACCAAGCTGACATTTTCGCATTCGTATATCGTACGGCAGGTACGATGATACTCTATGGCCAGGAAAGTCAAGGGAATTTCCATTCCATTCCATCTTCTCGATCTTGGACCGGCCGGAAATCAAATCCCAACACCTTCAGCATGGCTTTGCAACTCTAACCACTCGGGTATTAAGGAAGGCCCCGGTGACCATCATAGTAATCATGAAATTCTGGTCTTAGAATGGTTGCATGGGTCAATATCGAGTCATTGAACATCGACTCATGGAGGTTTCACTGTAATGGGAAGGCTCTTGTTATTTTAGGCAGTTAGGATTTTTGTTGAACTTCATAAATTTTCCGGGAATTTCCCCTTGCCATCAACATTGGTATTTGGGAAAGTATTTAAAAATCTAAGCATTCAATTAAGTAGCATACATAATTCATTTATTTTTTCACTGGCCATGGTAGATGGGGAATGCGTGCCCTCTATTCCACTCTGGTTACGATGTTACCGAGGGTGGCTGTGGCATTTCAAACCGACAGCATCTCCGTTTGAGCAATGCCGGTGCCTTGTCCTATGGCTTCTCCTCTACTGATTACTAATCCGGTCGTCTATGGCGTGTAGAACTCGCTTATGACAGCCAAATTGTCCGCGAAAGTTTTCGCCAGTTCATTCTGTCCTTCGTGGCTTTACCTTGAGTATTTTGCCCAGCGGAATCAATATTGTTGCTGCTGACGAAATTCTGCCGGTTCAGATTCTGACGCGGATCAACACGTAGGGACTCCGATCGATGTTGTCCTTTGGTGAGCTCAGGTTTGTACTTGAGCACGGTCACCTGCTCTCTCGTAGCTATCTATCCAACGATGAGGGCTGTGCGGGAAAATAATCAAATTATTACCGCTGCAGACGACACAGGATCAGAAATTCATGTACTTATCGACGCATTTCCGGCAGACGTGATGCTGACTGTTTAGTTTAACCAAGTTGTGTGCCTCCATTAGGCGGCAACAAACGACAAAACACGGTTAACATCCTCCGCAAAGGCACTTCTGTTCTCACGGTTTTGTATCGCTGGATTACTTTTAGCATAAGTAACAATCGAGCCAAAACAAAACAAACATTTTGACAGAGTAAAAGCTATGTTCGAATTTCGAACTTACTCTGAGTAAAGTATCGTTTTATTCATATGGTTTTGAGTAAATGCTCAGAGACTTTACTTTGCTGAAATCGGGTTGAGCATGAGCAAGTACTCGGTTTTATTCATACGACCTATTCAATTCTTAAATGGTTGTTCGGTTCCAAAACTGTCAGAAAGTAACAACAACTTCAACGCCGTTTCATTTATTTTGTCGCAGGAAAACCCATGCGTAATCAACAAATTACATAGCAGTCGCTTGTTAACTTCTTATGTAACGAACAAACAAGTTACATAAGGCTCGACTTTTTGCGCTTTTTCGGTTACATAGCAGTATTTTTCCATGTTGCAAATGTATCATATTGTAACTATTGGATATGTCAAGTAGCCGTTTCTGTAAGCTACTTGTAACAATATGTGCTGCTTGGGAGACTGAAGCGGAAACAGCAAAGCCGCCTATTTCTGGACAAAAAGCACCGCCTGGAGGAGGTGGAACGCCAAGAGATAGAGTTGCTGTACCGTTCTCAAGAAACGCGGAAGTTCTATCAGAAGCTCAACACAGAAGCTCCCGCAAAGGCTTCGTGCCGCTAGCTGAAATGTGTCGGGATAAGGATGGGAGCATCTTGACGGACAGACGCGAGGTGATTGAAAGGTGGAAGCAGCACTACGATGAACACATGAATGGCGCAGAGAACACAGGCACAGATGGGCCTGGTCAGGTTGGCCGCTTGTCTGCTGATAGTCAGAATCTGGGAAACGGAACAGCTATACCGGAGGAGAAGAAGCAAGGCGTTATATGCCCTAACTAGTATCTACAAGAAGGGCGACAAACTGGAGTGTGAAAATTATCGTATAATCACTATCCTAGACGCCGCCTACAAAGTGCTATCCCAGATTCTCTTCCTACGTCTGTCACTTATAGCAAACGAGTTCGTGGGAAGTTATCAAGCCGGTTTCACCGACGGCCGCTCGACAACGGACCAGATCTTCTCCGTACGGAAAACCCTCCAGAAATGCCGTGAGTACCAGGTCCTTACGCACCATCTGTTTATCGATTTCAAGGCAGCATACTACAGTATTCAACGTGTAGAGCTATGGAAAATTATGGACGAGAACAGCTTTCCCGGGAAGCTCACAAGATTGATCAGAGCAACGATGGACGGTGTGCAAAACTGCGTGAAGATCTCGGGCGAATACTCCAGTTCGTTCGAGTCTCGGTGGAGACTACGACAAGGTGATGGACTTTCGTGCCTGTTGTTCGATATTGTACATGAAGGTGTCATACGGAGAGCCGGACTTGACAGTCGAGGCACGAGATCCGGACAATTTGTTTGCTTCGCGGACGACTTGGATATTATTGGGAGAAAATTTGAAACGGTGGCAGATTTGTTCACCCACCTGAAACGCGAAGCAACAAGAGTCGGGCTAATGGTGAATGCGTCGAAAACAAAGTACATGCTGGTTGGCGGAACTGAGCATGACAAGGCCCGCCTAGGAAGCAGTGTCACGATAGACGAGGATACCTTCGAGGTGGTGGACGAGTTCGTCTACCTCGAATCGTTGTTGGTGGCTGACAACAATGTTCGTCGGCAAATACGAAGGCGCATCATCAGTGGAAGTCGTGCCTACTATGGGCTCCAGAAGAAACGGCGGTCAAAAAAGATTCACCCCCGCGCCAAATGCACGATATACAAAACGCTCATAAGACCGGTAGTCCTCTACGGGCATAAGACATGGACTATGCTCGAGGAGGACTTGCAAGCTCATGGGTTTTCGAACGACGAGTGCTAAGGACAACCTTCGGCGGCGTGCAGGAGAACGGCGTGTGGCGGTATCCTGAAGGTGACTAGCTGGAGGGATACGCTGGGGAGGGCATGTTGCAACAATGCCGTACAACAGCCAGATGGTGTTCGCCACGAATCCGGTCGGAACAAGAAGGCGTGGGGCGGATTGATCTGGTGCACCAGAACCTGGACGGAGTGAAGCGGCCATGAACCGAGTGAATTGGCGAAATATTGTTGGCGAAGTTCAATCAAGCTAAATGATGTAAAACCAAATAAAAAGTAATAATAATGATATTATCAAATATAGTAGGAAAATGTGAATCGTATAAATTTCAAACGCATTAAAGTTTGTTATTCATCGTTTATTCTAATATTTACAGCGATCCTACTTTCAGACCTCATTACAATCTATCTGTACAAACTTCAATTACAATACACTTAAATCTAATTAAAACATCTTACACTGTTTCCTGACTTCGTTATCATCGCTTCCCAACTGGTAAAACTGTCTTACAGTAGCCACGGTCACGATGCGAAATCATTTCGTTCCATCATATTGTAGGGATAAATAAATTAAAGGATACCTATCCTACCCTCTTTCATCTTCTAGTGGCTAAAAAAAATATGTTACACCCTCATTTTCTAACTGTTGTAAAAGAAAGCAAATCTTAAAACCCTCCGCCCAAAACGAGGGATGAGGTTGTTAACCGTGTTTAAAAAAATATGAAACCATAATTTGCTCTTACTGCACTCTCACATTTTCGTTCTCGTCGGTCACGCTTTCGAGCCAGTCAGTTATCACATTGTTGAGCTACGTTGAAAGCGAAGCTTGAGCAAAATTTTATTCGCGTGTTTGAAATTTCATGACTTAAACACAATCGCTCTTGGAGCTTTTAACGGTATCGTCGGTCGTTTGGTTGGAAGATATCTACATAAAAAATCCTACCTGTCGTCGGTGAATTGGCATTCCGGGAAGGACTAATTCTGGTGGGAAGCCCTCCACCGGTCGACTGGGACTGACTTTAGTGCTTTGCCTTCCGTTTTGCATAGTGGGAAGAATTCGACTCTTCATTGCGCTTGTTTCGTGCCACCGAGATTCAAATGGTTAAAGTAATCCTTTTTATGTAAAATCTGTGGAAAATCGAATGACGCTGTTTTCATGCGCAGTGTGCCGCTGCAAGTTCCTCATATTATATTGTTCTCCTCTTGTTTTTTCTTTTCAATTTCAGGTATTTTGACATTTTGCATTAGGATTTTTTCAAAGCCTACTGCAGATCCTACTGGGCCGGGTTAACTAGTTTATAATCAGAGTTGGGAAAAGTTCTGAAATTCACACTACAGTAGGCAAGCGCAGCAAATCACAGTCAGCGGAGCCAGTGAAACTCACGCCTTTTGCTGCTGTAGGCAAAATGCCTTGAAAATAGCAAAACACCCGTTGCTAAGAGCAGCCCAAAACTACTGTAGAAAAATGTTCTATTTCCCGCTGCATTTCCCGCATGCCGCAGCCTTCAATGACACTACTGTTTTAGAGAATTCATGTACCCAACATAAGCTAATTGATGAGATTCACAATTTTGAACTACTGTATTAGAAGAGCCACGTGATTTTCGCAAAAACTCAAGCCTACTTCTATTACCATTCCCAACTCTGTTTATAATGCAGTCGCCTCTCCACATCTCGATATCGAAGGGACCATCGAGGTAGGGAGAGATCGAGACAAAGAACAAATTTTTGATGAATACTAGATTGAAAAACACTCCGTTGCCAAGAAAGTAATACACAAACAGACGTCATTTTGCGCTCCTGATTTGTTTTGAATCCCAAAACTTTGGTCTAGTAACCTTCGATATTGGTCATATCGACATGCGGAGAGAGAATCGAGAACAAAAAATCAACAGAAACACATCGAGATAGTGAGATATCGAGATAAGGAGGATATCCAGATATGGAGAGAGAAAATGTATGCAGACTGAAGGGACCTATGAAACCATCGACATAGGGAGAGATATCGAGATGTAGAACATCGAGATGTGGAGAGTCGACTGTAAGTCATTAATTTATATCGGCATCGAGATTTGTATTTTATATCGGGAATAACTCAAATTTTCTTACAAAAAGGAGAGAACATGGTAAATGGCGCACTTGTAGTGGCATACGATGGATAATAATTGCGCCATCCGATTCCCCAGTTTTTGACATAAAAAAGTCTGCTTACACCTTTTGAATCTGGTGACACGAAATAAATGCGATTGTGTGTCGGATTTCGCCCCACTGTGGCGCTGTAGCATTTTGATTCGCGAATCCGGGGTTTGGCAATATCAAAATGTTTCGGTTGGAATTTTTTTATCGTTTACCTGTTGTTTAATTTGTATTTGCACTGAGGGTGAGCAGATCATCGTTCGTGGAATCGTTTATCTTGAGGATTTGGTCTGCCAAATGTTGGATTTGACAATCGTTAGGAGTTACGTGGGGGAGAAATCTTTTTGTATTTTTTTTTCTTTTGTTGGAACGATTTTTCACTGTCCTACATCATCTCACTGTCTGTGGGTCACATTTACATTGCCGACTGATATTTTGGTGTAAGCGTTTGCGCGATTTTTCCACTTCTCTGTTTTTTCCTGGGAGGTCGTCCATTTTCGGGGTGCTAGTGAATCTTCTCCTTAGTAAGTTGAATGATTTGGGGCTTCAGCACTCGTCGCACCATCAGTCGAAGGAGATAGGCAGCGGCCAGGAAGAAACAAATCACATCCAAACCGTAGTAGGCGAAGAAGCTGTGGAAGGAAATAATTAAGTAGGATTAGATTCGAGAATTGGTGGAAAATTACGGAGCATAAACAATTAATCAAGAGTCAATGGGCGCTTGATATAAGCCGACAATTATTTTGTGTTGAAATAGATAGCGGCTTGTTCGTTCAATTTGCAAACAAGCAATTAGTAACGGAAGTTTTCCTTCCGAAGTAACACTCTCTTCTTCTTCTTTTCATTATGTCCTCAGCCTAGTGTTCTTTTGAGCAATTCCACAGTTATCAACACAGTAGAGGAAAAGAATCTATTTTCGACCCGGTACTAGTGAGCGACGGAATTAAGGTCAATCGTGAAGGCAACGCTACGTTTATATAATCTTCAAAGAAATTATGGATGGTTCGTATCTAAAAGTGTCGACATAAACCCTCATTTCTGTTTCATATAATTTTAATATACACATACCGTCGGACGGGGCTACTTTTGATTCCAGGGGCTACTTTGGACACTCACCTTTTGTATTTATTAGCAGCGTAAATATTAATCTGAGCAATTTTGTGTCTTCTGCACTTTTATTAACCAATATATGCTCTACCACTAGGCATGATTTTTTCTTGGAACAACATCAACAATAACAGGATATACAAGAAAACATGTAAAAAAAGCCCGAATAAATATTCACAATGTATAAAACATTGGCTATACAAACATTGTTTGAATTTTACCCATGTCTTGGAAACTTATTGGGAGCATCACAAAACTATCGAATCGTCATGTTTCATGAAAATCTTGTGATTTGTTTTGCTTAAAATTGTTGTTTTATTAAAATAATTGATGAAAGGTCTTATTTTTGCGACTTTTATTTTATTATAATGTTTTGGTTTGTGTATTTTACAACATAAAAATAAAATAAAATAAATGTTTGTAAAAGTGAATAGACATAAAACACATATATTTCAATACGTACCAATGCCAAATTCACAACATAATATCTAAAAAACTATTTTTCGTCATATTTTACATGAATTTGTAGTACAGAATAGTTGCATCCTTCAAATGCCTAAATTAAACTACACTTAAGCCAGCTCTAAACTACTAAGAAGCTAAAAGCATATTACAAAAGTAAACTTACTTCTTTACGATCATGCTAAACTTTACTTCATAGATTGCGTTTTTAATGGAAATTACTTACTGATAATAAATTAGTTACCGGTATTAATGTGATCCTTCAACATATCGTTCATATAACAGTAAGAATAGAAAAAAAAAGAGTTTTTGTACATAACTCATTTATCATCGCAGTACCTAGTAGTTTCGTCGTTCTTTTATGTCAACTTGAAAATCGAGCACTCGTAACCAGTGTTGGGAAACTCGTGAGTACTCACTGAAAACTGCAAACTCAATCGCGAGTATGAGTTGTACAGCTTGAACTCTCGCGTGAGTATACTCAGTCGTGAGTTTCAGTTGTACAGCTCATACTCGTGAGTGAGTTTTCGACTAACATTTACTCACTCGTGAGTAATTTTACTCACTTGAAATATTGTAAATATTCTAAAAGCTTACGAATGGCTCAAATAAATAATAAGTAATAAGTAAGGCTATTCTTGGGGTGTCCTTATTCAAATGATAACATGAAAATTTTATTCTGAAAACTATTTGTTGCACGCAAAACGTTATTATAATATGAATTCTTAACACAAGCTGTAATTTATGTTTGGTGTTTCGCTGCGCACGTTGCATCGTAAATGCTCTTTTCTTCTAACGTTACACCTCTACTGGGCCAGATTCTGCTTTTAGCTTTGTGTACTTATGATATGAGCATTTCCACATTTATCAACTATGAGCTTGATTTATTTGCCAATTGACTATTTTTTTTATTCTCTACTTTACGATATGCAGCACTACTGCAATAATAAAAACCTGAGACAGAGACTCGACAAAACGTATCTGAGTACAGAGCCGAAACTGAACAGGAGAAAATTGAATTGACAAGAATAAAATTTTCTTTGTTTACATGTTACTTACCTAAGGAACAAGACGCCTTAACTAATGTTGAAGTTAATAGAAATCGTGAATATAACTAAATTTCAATTTATTGTTCAAAAACTTGTGAAGCAAGTGAAAAGTAACATTTTGTCTGAGCTTTTTCTGTATTTTTTTCATTTTTACATAAAAATCAATTTTAGCATACTGTTTATATTTGGTGGGAGTTAAGTTAAAAAATAAAGACGACCTCATTTATTTCAATTTAAAGTCTTTAGAATTTGAAGAATCTCAACTATACGATTTCCATTACCCACTTGCCCCACGGTACCTCATTCCATTTTTACTAATATTTCAATTCAACTTTGAATATCAATAGCATAAACGCGTTCAGAAAAAGTTACAGTATTTATTTTATGCCACTAAACGAAATAAATTGGCCTGGAAAGTATTTGAACACAACCGGACTTTCGCCATTATAACTTGTTTATCCATTTTGAAAAACTGGGTCTGAATTCGGTATAGTTTAAACAACCATACTATAAAACTGCATATCACAATACACACTGAAGTCGACAACAGCTGTAAACACTTTAAATTATTTACATTTACAGTCTTCCACCTAGTATAGAACATACTTATGTACAATCTTATTTTGCTATGCAAATTGGTTACTCACCATACTCACAAAGAGTAACTTGCTCAGTCACCGAGAGTAATGACGTCATACTCACTGCGAGTATTACTCTTTACGTGAGTAATACTCGCAGTGAGTTATGACGTCATACTCTCGCGTGAGTTAGAGTAAGGAATGAGTGACTCACAGCGTGAGTATTACTCGCAAACGAGTACGAGAGTGAGTATTTTTTTACTCGTGAGCACGAGTTTTCCAACACTGCTCGTAACTGATAGTTCCATTTAAGAGGAAGTTGAAAATTTATGTTTCATACTGCAAACTGAGAATAGTGAATGGCATGTTTCGTAGAAATTTGTTATATATGGTGTAATTGATTCTAGCTTTGCAATTTTCTACATTAAGTTTATCAATGAAAAACGTTCCATACCATCACAGTGGACGATAATTTATTGAATCAGTTTGAAAGTTATAATTTAAAATCATTTCATTAGCAAATTGTAAAAATGTCCAAAGTAGCCCCTTTTTTGTCTTGAAGGACACACTTTTGCCTCATATTTTGCACATTTGTTACGTTCATATACAACTTAAATATAGGCAAAAATTATCAACATCTATCCATAATTCTAAGAATTACAAATCCTCAAAGTTGGAGAATGTGGAAATAATGTCAAAAGAAGCCCCGTTTGACGGTATCTTTTTTCGTCCTTTTTTTTAAAAATAACCTTTATAAACGTCGACATAATTATTTAATCTTTTACCAATATCTACAAATATATTTTCATCGCGACCCAAAAATGCAAAACTAGTTTGAGGTAAGCATCGTATTTTGCCTCCTTATCCATAGATCGCACACCGATCGAAGGTGACTACAAGATCTCTTTCCTCTTTCACCAATAAACACCCTTCCCGTGATTATTGTGGAGATGCAGAGGTATTCTCGGTATCTAGAATCAACAATCATGACACACTAACATTCCTTCCCCAGCAAGCTCTGTGTCCCATTTGAGACGTAACCCCAGAAAGAAGAACCCAACCCAACCAGTGTTCTGTGGACATCTGGAGTCCGTCCGTGACGATTTCTCTCCGCGAAGAGAATCAAAAAGTTGATTTGCGAATTTTGTACCTTTTATTTCCAACTTAATTGCACATCTTTTGATGAATATGCGTTTTTCGACTGCCACTTACAGTGTTTTTTGACTGCCAGTTCTTCAGTCTCTACTGAGTGTCCATAGAAAATTTCTTGCTGAGAACTTTGCGTATTGCGGTGAAATCCTTGAAAATGTCTAAAGAAATATTTAAATTCTTCTGGAAAACATTTGTGATGGTTTTGGTAAGACCTTTTTTTGACCCTTGGAAAATCGGTAGATTTCTGGTGAACTTAGTGATCTTCTGAGAATCATAGCAGAGTTCTTGCTGGTTTTTTAAAACGATGACAGTTATCAAGGAATACTTTCTAAAATTTCTCAAGAGTTTTTTTTTCTAACTTTCCTTCACGGATTTTTTTTTCAGGAAACTGATCAAATTGCCATACAAAAACTTCTCTTAAGATTCCATAAGGTTTCAACTAGTAATTGGAGGGATTCCTTCCAAAGATTCTTCCATGTTTGTTTTTGCACAAAGTTTCTCCGTTGTTTATAATTTTTCGAATTTCTCTTCTCTGCTTTATAAAACTTCATAAAAAAAATCATTGATTTCTTTTGGATCCTCCGAAAGATATTTTCCGATATTCTTTTGAAAATCTCTTCAAGAATTCCTTCAAGAACTACTAGAAAAAATCTTCCTAGAATTTCTCCAGTGATTCCTTAATAAACAAATCTGCAAATTCTTCTTCTAAGTTCTTCCGGGATTTTTCCGAGAATTTCTACAGTAGGGTAATTTAGCCATTATTGCGGTTGTGTCTTTTGTTGCGGTAATTTCTAGTAAAAAAAAAAAATAAAAAATAAATAAAATTCTAGTATTATAGGAAACTTTTATATGTATTTGCTCATGTACAAAAATTTTTTTAGAGTTTTATATTTTTTTTCTGAAAAGTTGAAATTTTAAGCTTTCATTCCATAAAAAAAGATTGGAAATCGGTTGAGCTGTTCAAAAGTTATGAATTTTCAAAAATAAAAATTCTATTCCTATGTATTAAAAACCATACATCGCTGAAAATTTGACAGTAAACGTAAACTGAATTTCAAAAAATGAGAACAGCAATAGTTTCTTTGGTCCCGAGGCCTTCAAAACACGAAAAACGAAAATAATTGCTTTTTTTTATGAAAAAAAAAACAATTTTTGTAGAATTTAACATGTTTTTTGAAAAGTCAAAATCTTAAGCTTTTCCAAGAAAATTGAAAATCGGTAAAACAGTTCAAAAGTTATAATTTTATTTTAAATAAAAAAAATGCATAATCGCAAATTATTTGATCACCCTATTTTGAAAATGGTCACCCAAATAAAAAAAAAACAAAAACACGTGTATCCTTGTTTCGAATAAGGCACAAAATATCAATTTCTCACGAAATTCGGTGACCCACTAGATCGGTTTTTCATGGAATGGCTGCATATGAAACGATATGAACATTATCAAAGGTTACTAGACCAGATTTAAGTGATTCAGAACAATTTGGAAACTCGAAATGAAGTTTGTTTATTATTTTCATAGTAAGGACTATTCATTTTATAAAGTGGACACCTTGTGCATGCTGTATCTTATTAATCAATGAAATTTCAATCGGTTTTTTGCACATCGTTTGATTAGTATTGTACAATGTTGTAATAATAAAAATTCTCCAAAATAATTAAATTTCACACGAATATGGAACAACGATTAGATCGGTCGTTTTTTTGAGGTTATCAAAATCAATGATTGTGAGAAATTGGCTGGAAAATTCGATAATTTATATTTTCTATTTTCAAAAAAGGCTTGTTCTTCGAAAGCATCATCAATCAGAGGCCTGATGGAAAAAATCAAGTTATTTTATGAGCAACAATTTTACAGATATAATAAAATCAATTTTCCCGTATATTTTTAAAGAAATTTTTTTTTAAATTTGATGGGAATTTATTTGAGTAGAATTTTTTGTGTAAAAGTACGTCCTGACGGAAGTCCTAGTATAGTATTAATATGAAAAATAACTTACGCCTTCATAGAGTTACTTAGTAAGTCCCCACGTCACATTCAAAGCACAACAGAAACACAATTGCTTTATTTTTAGAAGACCTATCAAAGTACATTGCCAATCATCAAAATTGGCAACACTGCTGTAATAAAATCGATTTTATTTTCCACATATTATTTTCAAAATATGTTATTCTGAGATTACCAATTGAAAAATTCGGAGAAAACTGTTTACAATTTGCTGTAGATCGATAAATATGCGTACATGATTTTAAAAGTATGAGACTTTTTAGTAAAACTACCATAAACAGTAAAATTTATACTTAAGACTGTGGTTTAATCTCACGATTTAGCTTTCGTTTATACTAATATAGTTTCTTTAGTAATCCAAACTAGTTTTGAACACGCTTTTTACTGTTCTCTTTTGCTGGGAGTGAAAGGATGGTGTATCAGCAAATTTGGCCATAAATGGGTAAATCACTAAAGTTACCTAATGTCATAGAATGGTGGAATATAATTGATATTTTTAAAGCTTTACCTTTAGTAGAATAGTAAAGGATACAAACATACAATTTGTTCATAAAAATAAGGATTTTTGTTTTGCGAAAAATAATGTTAAACTTTGACGGACAGCTTTTTTTAAGAGTTTTTGGAAAAACTATTTAGCTCTTCAACCAAAAGCATTTTCAAAGATTTTATATTTTTATAGCATTTTAGAATAATAGGTCAAAGATACACAGAAAACCGATTACGATTTTATCAATAAATAAAAAAGATATAGCATAAACAAAGTGTCCACTTTATAAAATGAACAGTCCTTAACGGAGTGATTTGCAGTCTAGTGTTCATTAAATTAATGTTCTTTGTCTCAATCTCTCCCTATCTCGATGGTCTCTTCGTATTGAGATGTGGAGAGGCGACTGTATTATCAATCAAAACGTCTTTTTTGCAGATATTATTGATGATGATGAAAGCTTATTAAGCTGAACCAAATAAATGGTTTCATCAAGAAAAATTTATATTTTTTATCGGTTTTTCTATCTACCGAATTATTTTCGGAAGTATTTTTTTTTTAAGTATAGAACCAAAATATTGTGCCATGTAGTAGGCATAATAGGGTCTTGAAGCCCTGTCCCATATTAGTACCAAATGCTTAAGTTTAGGCCAGAAACACATGTTTCCTCGATTGCCGAATGCGTTTCGTGTGTTTCGCACCAAACAATATATATTTTCCGTTTTTTTAGATTTTGTCAAACCCTTTGGTTGAAAATCGAGTTTTGGGTATATTTTATTTTCCGTGTTGCTTCCAAAATATCAAATAGGAACAACCCCAGTGTTAAAAAGTGAAATCTCTGCGTCGTTTTTGTCGACAAAGTAAACGTCAACCATAATCGAAAGCACACTCAAACAACCGTAACAATGACGAAATTCCTATAAACCATTAATTTAACAGGCAATTCAAATTGGCTATGTTACAAATCTCACCACCAGCGGCGCAGCATCGAATTTCTTCGTGTTTGAAATTTCGCACTAGCGCCTCTTGCAGGCCTTCTTGTACAAAATCGATCACCAGATGATGGTGGTGTGAAGTTGGCGATGGATTCTAGTGGAATTTGTTAAAAGTGTTAGTTAAAATATGATACACCCTTTTTCTGAGCGGGAACTGCCAAAGCAGTAACAAGAACACGCTCCATCGTGTTCTGAATAAAAACCAGACTTTATCAAAAAATTAGGAACCTATTGGACAAACGAAGATCTTCAGATTTAAGTTAAAAATGAATGTTTGATTTTAAAATTAACTTTTTCACTCTATTGTACCGCAGATAATAAATAGTTTAAACACTTCATAGAGCAAAATACGACAATATTTAGGTTCTGAACTCTATAATACGATTGAGATTTGAGCACTGTGCGTTGGTCCTACCTACATCATGCGGATCTGCACAAACATGCACAAACCTCTCCCTTTCACTCTTGAATGAAAGTCGTAAACAAGAAGGCCAGTTAAAGTCAAAATTCTATACAAAATCAAAAAATAGGACGGATACCTTATTCCTTCCTTATTATCCATTGTTGATTACTCTAGAGATTTCTCACTATGTGTTTAGCCCAAGGCGATGTAGGATTGCATGAAAAATACTATAAAGAAATTTGGACAAAACCTAAACTTGAGAAGCCTCAAAGTAATTTGAAAACCTTCTTCTACTTCTCAGCTTAGTGTTCTTATGAGCACTTCCACAGTTATTAACTGAGAGCTTTCTATGCCAAAGTTGACATTTTCGCATTCGTATATCGTGTGGCAGGTACGATTATACTCTATGTCCAGGGAAGTCAAGGAAATTTCCATTACGAAAAGATCCTGGACCGATCGGGAATCGAACCCAGACACCTTCAGCATGGCTTTGCTTTGTAGCCAAGGACTCTAACCACTCGGCTAAGGAAGGCTCCTTATTTTTTTGAAAACCTTATGTGGTTTGAATTTAGAAAAGCACACGAATTTTTGATTTTGTGAACTTTCGAAAAATAAGCCGCATCCTAGTGTAGATGAATTGAAAAAGCTGTTTATATTTCCCAGGGCCCAAACCTAGAGAACTAAACACCGTTAGAACTTTATTATGGTTGGTCACAACCAACGAGTCATCAAACCACAAAATAGTCATCGGGACACCTAGTTTATCCTCCTGCAAATCAATAGCGAAAGATATGTAGAAGAATCATAAAACATATCACGAGAAGGCGACGATTGGTACCCAGGCAAGGTTCCTCGGTAAAAATCGTGAGCTAGAGAAGGAGCTTGTAGAAATTGCGAACCTTTTCGAAAGGCTTGACAGTGCGGGTGTTGATCTCAGTGAGCAATTGCGGGCACGGTAAAAATAAGCACGATGCTATCAATAGTTCTGCGCTTAGAGTTGCACTTCTTTTAAATATTGGTTATAGCATTTGAATTCAACGTTGCACGTTTTGATTTTAAATTTAAAAAAGTGAAAATAAACGTTTCCGCATGACCCAGATTTGAACCTTCACCTTCGGAGTACAAGTCTTGTATATCACCTTGAGAACAAATTGCATCTGTTGAAAGGAGTTAAATTGATCTAAATCACTTTCTACAACGAGCTGTCAATGATTGCCTCCATACAAAAGACATGATGTTTAAAATCAACGACATTTTACTTCAGAGTCTAGTGCTAAAGACAGTGGAGAACATCCAAAGTTGGAACTCTTCATATCATGATGATTGGTGTTTTGAATTGAAGTCATGTTATCAATCCGTTCAATCGAACGTGCTTATTTTTTTACCGTGGATGATTATGATGTTCGCAGTTTGTCTCTATTGTTCGTGAGTTTTGTAGCGTGCTCTGGAAGATTTAACAATGGACTTGGTGGTTGCTCGTTTGCGCGATGCGTGTAATAAGCGAACGGGTCCGAGTGGATTCGGTGTGCGAGAAGCAAAAGTCCTCAAACCCGAGGCAAAAGTGAACAGTGACAAGGTTAAGTGCTTCTTTTGTAAGCAACCTGGTCATTACAAGAGAAATTGCCGCAAACTAGCTGCAATGAAGAGCAATGACAGTTTTGAACGCGCCATCACATCGAAGGAACTGCACAGAAAAAAATCCGTTCTCGTATACGTGTACAGCAGACGTGAACTCGTCAACAAGCAAAAATACACCGTGAACTAGATCATGCATCTGTGCCCAATGATGGTAGTTCATGGTGTATTTTTGACAGTTCACGTTTTCCAGAACGCTTTTTTGAGCGTGTGGCTAGCGGTTCGGAGGCCAAGACTGCGGAGAGCGAGTAGTCTGCGAGTGCTACATCAGGGTATATCTCCTAAAACCAAAGAGCGAGGTCGAACACAAAATTTGGTAATATGTTCGATGGACCGAAAATGTGTTTGTTCGACAATCTAAAGTAATTAGGTCGTCAGATGGAGGAAGCGCAGTATATCACCCCGTATACGCCTTACAAGGGAAGGTCACGATGGTGTTACACGGGGTTTTCAACCGGATTATTTTTGTTAGATTCTACATGTCGAAATATGAAAAACCCCAAAGCCTTTCGGGTGATGGACCAGTGGTGTAGCCAGGAGGGGCTCTGAAAGGGGCAATTTTGTACGTATATTATATTATTAAGCTAATTGGAAATTTAACAAAAATATTTTTTTAGTATCTATTGTGATGGTAGAGAACAGAATTTACATTAATGTATTTTAAAATGTATTTTCCATGCCATAGGCGCAATCGGGATGGGTTTAGTATTGGTATACTATTCTAATAAAACCAAATTTGTTTTGGTGTCCACATTCCATGTTTGGGGCCGTCCATAAATGACGTAGCATTTTTTCACTGATTTTTACACCCCCCTTCCCCCTCGTAGCATTTCGTCACAATTGCTGGTACTCCCCCCTGGAAAATACGTAGCATATCAAGCACCCCCCCCCCCTTTATTTTTTTAATTTGTTTTCCTTAGTGACTGGGTTAAAACAAAAAAATGGAATTGAGGAGTTCAATACAAAGTTTGATATTAATTACTGTAAATGTAAGAATAATCCAATCTAACAGTTTGATATACAGTAGCGCTCAAAATTAATTTGGAAAAGTTTCAAATAAACATTTTCATTGATTTTGGTTTCCAGGTTCATATAGGCTAAATTATATTTCTTTTGCTGTTCTTACCATAAAAAACAAGTTTACTATAAAAAATGTGAAAATTTTTTTTGATTGGATTGATGAAGCTTGTTACTGTCGAGTTAGGGTCTAATATATTTAACAAACATTTTGTTATATTAGAGGATTGTTTTTTAATTATTCGTTGTTAGGAAATAGATTTCAATGAAGATAATATATTAGTTCGAAATGAATCATCGTTAATATTATCCAATAAGGGGGGTCTGTAGCCTTGAGGTTACGCTTTCGCTTCATAAGCGGAAGGTCATGGGTTCGATTCTCAGCCCCTCCACAAAAAACCTGTCCAGCCACCAGAAGACGCCTCACGGAGTACCGTGCCTCGGGGAGCACATCCATCCTCCGTCAGTATCAGATGGTGACTGAGACAAACTGACCCTCTTCGCAGACAGCTAGCCTCACTAACAGCAGAGCTCTCTCCTACCTGCTCGGTGTGAGAGTAAAAGAGTAGGAGAGAGTGAAAGTAAGATGTAAACTTAGATAAGTTGAAAATAGATCTGTATCGGTAAAGAAGAAGCTACAGATCAACTGATTTCGGCACAGTAGTGGCCACGAGCACAGAGTGCCTTCATAAAAAAGTAACAGGTTGTTTCCAAGATACGACCGCCAAGTTGACGTTGGATAACGTTAGCCTCTTCTATTTCCTGGCTTGGGACCGTCACGAACTTATGAAAGTTTTCTACTGCTAAAAATCCAATTAATTTTCACACTATTTGTTGCATGTCAATTCTGATTTATTATAGACATTTGTGTTAATACAAAATAATCACTTTACATGTATTCAGAAGCTTAGTCCGTTATATTGAAGAATTGATTTTTAAGTATAAACTTAATCATTGTTAGTTTGTATCAATTAATTCAAAATATTTGAATCATTCCTTAACAATAGAAAATATATTGTATTCCGACAGCACTGCAGTAGCGTCTTTGGAAACATTCTCAAATTGTTTTGTCAATTATTCATAACTAATCAGAGATGAATAATAGCAAGAATGTGGTAAACACATTAGCAAATATAACACAAATAACTCTTTAGTACACATTTGTTAGCCCTGAAAAGGGCCGATTGAACTGTGAGAATCGAGTAACTATTATTTAGTTCACCGACAGTTCTGTTGCTGTGAGAATTGCCAATACTGTTGCGCTTCATGGTAGGAATATTTTCAAAACTCTTTCAAAATTGAATTGTCGTCCTGAAAAGGACGGTTGGGTTTGGATATCGTCGATCGCCATTCCATGCTCAGGTTTGATGGATTCAGTGCTAGTTTTGAATTCTGGTTTCGGTGATGGAGGTGATTTAACCTCAAAATCTGTACAGCGTACGGCCCTACCACTTCAGAGCGTAGCCGACAGAATTCTGGATGACTTCAGCATACCGCGGGTTTTCTCGTAGATGAGACCGAAGGTACGCTTGACGTCACCACGGCGAGCCAGACGGCGGTGGTTTTGTGATGATGCAATTGATGTTGTCACGCAAAACCTTGCGATGACGCTTGGCGCTTCCTTTTCCGAGTCCGGTCTATCTTCGGCAACGATTGTAATAAAACTGATGCTTGGCCGCCGGCTCGGCTCCTTTTATGCGGTACGCTATGGATGAATTCTTCTTGCTCGCTCGCTGTTCACTGTCCGTCTCGCTCGCTCGCAAGAGAAGGTCATAAAAGGGACCGGCAGCCGCGCACATTCAATCATTCATTTGTTTCAATCCGCCCAGAGAACACTACGACGATGGCTCTACCAAGCAGACTGCCCGTAAGTCCACTGGTGGAAGCGGCCCCACGAAAGTCGCTCGCTAGAGCGTCTCAGCCACCGGAGGAGTCAAGAAGCCGTATCGCTATCAGCCAGGAACGGTCTCTCTGCGTGAGATCCGTCGCTACCAGAATTCGACGGAGCTGCTGATCCACAAATTGTTTTTCCAGCGCCTGGTCCGTGAAATCGCTCAGGACTTCAAGACCGATCTGCGATTACAGAGCTTGGCCGTCATGGCCCTGCAGGAAGCGAGCTAGGCCTATCTTTGAGGCTACCAACATGTGCGCGATCCACTCCAAGCGTGTGACCATCATCCCGAAAGCCTTCTAGCTCGCTCGTCGTATCCGTGACGAACGAGTTTAAATTGAATTGGGACACAAGCAAAACGGCCCTTTTCAGAGCCACAACAATGCATTCCACGTAAAAGAGTTACGGCTAGAGATATTTCACCTATTATTATTAATTAATTTATTTATTTAATTGCCAATTGAAATTTCGGATGATTAGTTTTCCAGTGAAATGGCAAACAAAGTTTTACTTAGGTTCCCGTCGGGCGGCGGTAGCATTTTTGCAGTCTTCTCTGTGCGATTATTTGGTTTCGATCGACAATTTCTTACCAAATCAAATCATCAATGAAGCTGTTGCTGATAAGTTTTAGCTTTCAAATCGACAAGTTTATACTGATCGCTTTGTCATGCATGTGGTTAGCGACGACGACGACAACGGCATTATTCAATCATCGCTAAATGCGAGGCAAACCGGAATCCTCATTCTAGTGCCGTCCCCAATTTATCTCTCATGCACACAATGTCGAAGATTGCCCTGCAAGAGCACGATGGGAAATTGATTTCTTGGCCCTGTGATTCTCGAAAAGCACTAATGTTGACGCTAATGAAAGATTGCATGCAAATGACTGACCGAAATATGAATTCATCACATCCATTCACCAGTAATGTCGCTCTTAACGGTGTAAAATTCTCATAACTCTCTTTCAAAATGAAATTGTCGTCCTGAAAAGGACGGTTGGTGGTAGTCACAATCGATCGAACTGGGTTTTCATTCCATTGTTAGACAGAAACACACCAAAAGATTACCGAAGACGATTTAATTAAAATGCGGTCGTGCGCGTGAAGTGGAATTTGATTGGCTTCGACTGAACACGAAATAATGGAGAGAAGTAAGAAGAAGACCGAAAGGGGCGTTTCCCTTTGAATGACGAAAGAGGCTAAGATATCGCGCAATGATGTCTGTGTCAGGAATACACAAGAAAAATGTGCTTTTCTATGAAAAATAAGACATGCTTCGATATTTCTCAATTTTTCAATAGTTTAGTCATGAGAATCAATAATTTTCATTATTGGAGTAGATTCGTAGAAAGATTTCCAATCGATTGGTGCAAGAATCTTGAAAATCTATCCGGGCGTTAGTAAGTTATTAACAGTCAAAATCTAACCACTTTTCGTGACGCGAGCGATTTTTCGTTTTTCGAAATTGTACCCCAGTATGTTGCCGTAAGACGTTATCCAACGTCAAAAAAAAAAATATTATCCAATTTCAAATCATTTTAGCAAACAGTGGCCAGATACATAAAAGATTACACTTGAAATATTGGAATGTTTAGAAAATTTTAGCGATTATTATACAAATACAATAATCTCTATTAATATTTCAGTTGAATTTCATTATTGTTTCCATACTGAAATAATCTTACATAACCTATAGTGAAAAAGTTGAATAATAAAAATTCTTCAAATTACCGAGTTATTAAGAAAATTGAATGATAGGGCAATTTTGATAACACTCGAATCTATTCCATCAAGAGCATTGATATATCAAAACAAATGATGAGTTGATTGGGTGGAGATTTCCTGCAACATTGAAGGCATAATTCACGGTAATTTTTTTTTTTAATGTAATATTTGCCAAGAAGAGCATATTTTATTATGTTGAAGAAATAAAGCTCCAACAGAAAATATGGATAAACTAAAACGCCTGAATTTATGTCATGTTAACAAATGCCAAAAAATGTACTCCAAGTAGTTAAGTATTGATTTTTAATCAACTTATTAAACTTTTTTGTTTATTTATAAATTTATTAATTTAGACACGAATATAATATAAGATTCACATAATTATTCAAAGCTTCAAAACATCTGTTTGATTGCATTTATCTAAAGTTTCATAGATATTTTTTCAATCTTGTCATATGAACGTTTTGAAGCTTAATTATAATTTTATAACCCAAGTTTAGGCCGGAACAAATTTGAAATTTTACTTTTGTCACCCCCCCCCCCTCTTCAAATTTTTCAAAAAGTCAGAAGGGGGAAATAAATAAAATGTTTTATTGTCAGTGTTGGTTTTCATTATCTGTCGTGTTTTTTTGCTACAGTCAACCCTCCATTAGTCGATATTAAAAGGACCATCGACTCATGGAAATATCGAGTCATGGAACAGCAATGCTATGGAAAGCTGTTTGAGAGGACCATCATAGTAACCATGAAATTTGATTTTTAGTATGGTTCCATGAGTCGATATCGAGTAGTGGAACATCGACTCATGGAGGTTTAACTGTAGTTTTAAATCTGTTTGTTAATGTTAACAGGCTTGTGATTTTTCTTGAACGTTTACAAAATAGAATCCTTTAGTGATCTCCATGAATTATCAATTACTAGATTTCCCTACGTGGCTAGCCACGTTCTAACTAAATTTTATAGCGAAAAGCTATGGATAATATTTTAAAGTGCATGACACTAATGACCTCAAAATCGCCTAACTTAATGCTCTGAACATACTCAATCGAGCATGTGGCCTCAATGTTGTTGCAATGTTCTAATCTGAAATAGTCACAGCTTTAAACGCTGTAGTAATGTTTCTTATGTTGTGAAATATTTCAAAAGTTCCAGAAAATTCTATGAATTATAAGATAAACTCTTACCAAAAATTCTCGAATATTGCAGTACCGTAAAACGGGGTAACTTTGATAATGCGGGTAACTTTGATAGTGTGAGACCCCCAACATATTAAACGAAATAACAAAGTTTCTGTCAATCAGTTAAGAAAAACAAATGCAAATGTAAATAGTATTAGTATAACACTCCATGTCCAAGCTATTTTCGTTGGAATCAAGTGCATTTGAGGATTTTTATGCAAATATTAACAATTTACCATATTTTAGCATTTTTGCAATGCTTACTAACAATCTGTTCTACGACCACTATTTGATAAACTCATAATGAGTTCGTCATTTACCCATGACAGCCTGATTATAGTAGAACACGAATTCGGTCTCAAATCTCTTAGCGAATAGCATTTTGACAAACTGGGACCTAGAGGTATGCAACGCCCTATAAATGTTCGGTAATTCATTCAATCTTGTTAGATTTATACTCCATTATCAAAGTTACCCCGAAACAGAAAACCGACTTTCGATTATATGAAAAATTATATATCCATTCAGCATAAATCTTTTGGCAATCTATCAAGTGCAATCGATAGCTAGGTACTGTCAGTACTTGTTTTAAAAATATAAATTGTAATTCTTTGAAACAGCATGCATAAATATTGAAGTTTTCTTCGAAAAAACTATCAAAGTTACCCCGTTTTACGGTAATATATTGTCACCTTTCGAAATCACAGTTGGGAAGGAATCATTAGGGGGGAGTTACCATCGCCTCATGGAAATATCAAGTCATGGAACAGGAATGCTTAGGAAATCTGTTTTAAGAGACCATCATTGTAGCCATAACATTTTGGTTTCAGTATGCTTCCATGAGTCGATATCGAGTCATGGAACATCGACTCATGTAGGTTTCACTGTAAATAAAAAAACTTGAATATTTGTTGCACATTCATTTCATTATCTGGCTTTTGCATGTGCGAATTCGTCTTTGAACCTAGGTTGGAATTGGCAAACACCGTTATGAATCAAATAATCAACCGCTACCCGAATTAAAGCTGACCGGATTACAATTTACTTGAAGTTGAATTGTTTACGTTCCGATCAGCGACTAATTTCTTAAAAACGAAAACGATAATAATGAAAAGTTCGAGAATATTCTACGAATTGGGAATAATAATGTACCAGAAAACTCCAGAATATTCTATCAAATAGCTGATGAAGTGTTCTGAATATGCAGTTGTAATGTTCTAGCATTCAAATTGACTGTTGTAGTGCTCTTAGTTTTCTGATTTGGCGCTCAATGATACTTTTCGGTGAAACATTTCAGAGCGTTACTGACAGACAGACAACTCTGGGATTTTATATATATGATTCTATAAACCTTCAAAGAACTCAATTATCTGAATACATCTTTTCCCCGGGGGATTCTTCTTTTTCTGGACGTATAAATATTGAAAGCGTAATCATCATTAGGTACCTTGTTTTCATTATGTTGTGTAAATGTTATGAATGACTCTATTAAGGCTCAAGAATCAATCATTCAATCATCAACAATCATCAAAAATTAAAAATCAGTTTTTCGTTAAAATTTCAACCAATCCTTACGAAAATCTATCATAGTATTTCAGACAGCAAGTGTAATCCAATGATACATTTTCTCGAACATTGCTTCAATTTTGAGCAAAAAAAAAACTGGTTTTGAAAATTTGTAAAACGATGATTCTCCTCTTAATATTTAAACTGAATGAAGAATAATTGCCATCAAAGTTGCTTTCCTTTCTACGCCCACTTGTGCCTTGTTTCTTGCAAACATTAACGAATGTAAGATATTGTGTCACATTCGCTAATATTTACAAAGAACATGGCACAAGTGGGCGTAGAAATGCAATATACTCCACAGTGCCAGTTTTCTTCAAATCTAGTGAAATATTTTCACAACCAGAAGGATATAATTTAAAATTTGTTCTTGTTGATTTTATCAATTTAGTATTTTCTCTCACTAAAACTCAAGATTATGGATGAAAAACCTTGAGATTTTTGTTATGAAAATTCTAGTTATGAAAAATGTTATACGATCATTTTAATCGACGGGTATACGCTGCAAAAACATGGTTTTGCAGCATATGATAATAAAAAAATGATAAATTTACCTGAATTTCCATTTTATTATTTATTGTCCCCCCCCCCCCTCGACACATGTTGATGGAAAGTGACAAAAGAAGATTTCAAGATTTGTTCCGGCCTTATTAGTAAAAAATTAAAGAAGTTTGAAAAAAATAATTCTATGCAATTTTTTTCAGCGCCTTTCTTTTAACGGACTTGATTCAAAATGCTACGTCCACTAGCTAGGACCCCTCCCTCCCCCTCGTCACACTTCGTCACAAATACGTGAAGACCCCCCGCCCCCCTAAAAAGCTACGTCATTTATGGACGACCCCTTAGTTACGCCAATGGCATGGAAAATACATTTAAAACATACATTAATGTCAATTATGTTCTCTACCATTGTGATGAAGATACTAAAAAAATATTTTTCTCAAATTTCCAATTAGCTTAATAATATGATATTAGGTACCGCGGGGCAAGTGGGTAAATGGGGTAAGTGAAAATAGTTAATATATATTTAAGAATATGTGAATTACCGTTTTAAATAAATGCGTAAACCTTTGAGGCCATTCAGAAGATTACGATAGGTAAAAGATTCCTGAGATTTTTCAGCCATTACTGCATAATGAAGTGAATGATTGTTAACCTGTCAACTATCACTCCGTAACAAGTTGGCGGCGTGCAATCTTATTTTAATAATTTCAGTGGAAAAAAGTTTCGGAAAATAATTTTCTGTAGCACTTCTAAGTTGTCCCCTCTGACAGTTTCAAACTGCAATAAAAAAAGTTTTATAATTAATTCGACGTAGACCTAAAAATAACTAAATTTAAATACCGTCAATTTTCTAATCACGTGGGGCAAGTGAAAAGTTTGTCATTAGGGATTGAATTTGTGTTTTCTCTTTAGGTAGCTATAAGTAAACATGGTTCACATTTATCATAGAAGAACAGAACGTGCTGGTAATTCAAGAAACACTACTCAAAGCGTTAAAAGCTATTAGAAATCATGAAACTTCTCTAAAAGAGGTTGCCAAACATTACGATGTAAATATGTCTACTTTTTAAAGAATGGAAGACGTTGATTGAAAAGTTTCAATATAAAAGAACGCACGGAAATCTCGAGAAATGTCTATGTAATGCTTTTTTAAAACTTAAAAATGGAATATAGGCCTTTCCACATAAAAAAGATTCCAAATACTTAGATAAAGGATTCCGTTTGATTTCTCCCGAAAAGTTATCCGACGTCATATCCAACTTTCTGAAAAACAAATAACGAGCGGTGGAAATTCTACAGAGCAGAAATGCAATTGTTGTACCATAATGTAAGAACTAACATTGAAAATGTTGCAGTTATAATGTTGTCGAATCATTTCCACTATGTTTGTTGAACTGAACAGAAGAAATATAATAAAATTTTCTTTGTTTGCATGTTACTTATGTTATTGTTCATTGAGAAGCCAAAAAAAAAATGTCAAAGATAATAGAAATCGTGAACATAACTGTTAGTTTTTGAGTTTATTGTTCAAAACGATAAACTCACTTATGGGGCAAGTGAAAAGTAAGGAGACATTTTTCAAAAACTTTTTCTGTATTGTTTTCTTTAATTTTACATAAAAATTTATTTCGACATACTGCTTATATTTGGTGGGAGTCAAGCTAAAAAATATACAAGACCTTATTTGTTTCAATTTAAAGACTCTAGAATTTAAAGAATCTCAACTATGCGAATTCCATTACCCACTTGCCCCACGGTACCTTACGTACAAAATTGCCCCTTTCAGAACCCCTCCTGGCTACACCACTGATCCATCATCCGAAAGGCTTTGGGGTTTTTCATATTTCGACATTTAACAAAAATAGTCCGGTTGAAAACCCCGTGTAACACCATCGTGACCTTCCCTTGTTAGCATAATGGAGTAGCGGAGAAGAAAAAATGCTATTAGCAGGATCTGGCTGCTGGACGCTGGGCTGCCGAAGTGTTACTGAGGCGAGGCTGTGCTCACAGCAATCTTCATCCAGAAGCGATTGCCATCACGTACTGTGGATAAGACTCCTTACGAGTTGTGTACGGGACGAGCGCCAGATTTAGTGGAGCTCAAGGTGTTCGGGTGTGACGAGTTAGTTCACGTGCCCGACCAAAAACGTAAGAAATTTGTCCCGAAAGCAACGACGATGGTGTTCATCGGCTACTCAATTCAGCACAAAGGCTATCGCATTCTTGCCCGTTAAACGTGAAAGTGTGAACGACATTGAAGAAATTGTTTTGCAAAGATCAGTTGGTCGGTGTTCAGACAGACACGACTAAATGATATTTTGGCGTTCTAAATATACGTTCAGAATTCCATCAGTTCTGATTTTTCCGACGCTATTTTACTGCAGATGTATTACTAAATAGGTAAGGTCCACTATCACAGGAAATAATGCAAACATTTTACATTTTGAATGCTTGGGATAGGTTTTCCTGAACCCATTAAAAAACACTTGGTCCAGTCTGTCTGAACACCGACCAGTTGCAAGTGCAAGATGAACAGAAAAAGTTGGAATACGATGACGCTAGTGAGATGAACGATAGAGATTTCCTGGGCTTCGAGCCGAACAATCATGAGGTGCAACCAGTGTTTAACTAGTAGGATGTTCCGACTCAGACTGGGCCGGAGAAAGGCGTATTCGACGATCCACTACAGGTTTCATATTTTCAACGGCGGAGAACCAGTCAGCAAAAGCAGCAAAGGACAGGATACGGTAACCCTATAACCTTTGGAGGCCAAATACAACGCTTTAACCTTGGCCTGCCATGAAACGATGTGGCTACGTCGACTTTTAGAGGAGATGGACGTGCGTCAATATAAATCTACAACTTTATCCTAGGACAACATGGGATGTTTGAGTTTTGCAAAAGTGGTTCCGTTGCTACTCTACTGGTGTGTCCACTTCATCACCAAGTACTCTGGGGAATATGATCTGAAAACCGCTGTGATAGACAGTAGTTGGTAACGCGCCAATCCAGCGAATTGTTAGTGGTAAATTTGATTCTCACCGAGAGCACGATTTTTTTTGGCAACTTTCATTTTTATTTGTACATTTAATCCAATTAAAAATCAAATGTAAAGTCTTGACTTTTGGTAGCGCATAGCTGCTTATTTGTTGCGTTATGGCTGGTACGCAGTACTGAGCAAAAGGATAGGACAAGAAACGGTCAAGAATAGGCCTTTTCACATGACGTTTCAAATCAGCTGATCCGGAAGCTCATTGACAGTTCTTCTATGAAAATGACAGGCCCGTGTTAGCACCGGTCCTCCACCGATGTAAACAAATGCATAGACGGATCTGTCACATGAAAAGGCCTATGATTCCGCTACCGAAATTACTTGAGTTGTACGTAGTGATCCTTTATATGAAAGATACACGGAAGCTGACATTTCTGTCAAAGTGTGAGCCAATCGAGCAGTGAGAGCTGTCAAAGCGTGAGCCAAACGAACATGCGTTATGTTTCTTTTGAACTTTTCTTGAGGAGTAATGTAATCCACTTGAAATTATTTCGGTGAAAGTTGTTTTGCATGGAGCAAAATATAAGAAATATTTACCTTTTTTTTAATGTTTGTCAATGCGATATTTAGTTAGTGATTTTTTCTGATGTTTATTAGTTTGAAAATGTAGCTCAAAGATCTATAACGAAACAAAATACACTTTTTTTAGCAATGAGAAAGTCATGTCCGTGTTATAATATTATTCTCAACGACGAACAAACTCAGCACTGCTGGTCTGTTGCCAAATCATTCTATTTTACTTCCGCTAATCTCTCATATAAAGGATCACTAGTTGTACGCTGCTGAAAAGTAGAACTGATTTCATAACGTCGGTAACGCTTGCCGGTCAAATCAAATGGATCTGTCACTTCCGCACGGAAAAATGGGTCGCTCAATTATTCCGCAAGTAATAGTGACACTTCGCTCATACTGGATCAGCTGTCAAAATAACTTTGGTAAAAAAGAGAAATTTTACTTGAGCGCTTTACGTTTCAGGTGCATATTACGCATTATGCTCCAACTGCACTCTGAAAGTGTTTTGCTCTATTTTTTTCCTTTTTTGATAGTAATGTTCTGCAAACATAATTATAATGATTATTTAGTAACATGGAACACTTAATTTCAAGCTTTCGATTGATGTGATTGGATATATTTAAACCTACCTACACCTGTAAGAAGAGTTAAAGTTATTGCACAAATTTGTGCTTCTTTTGTTTGAGATGCTTTGTTGGATCACAGAAAGGGCTTTTAGTACATCCAATAGGGTAACCAATATATTTTGGACCCCCTTGGCCATTTTCCAGCAAATTTCCCAGTTTAAATCTAAAGACCAACTCAATTTGCATGCCATTTGGAAAGATAGGACTATTCCGCACTTGCATCACTTGCTGAAGTTAATTTAATTTAATCGGTGCATCCATGCAACCGTTACAACCCGTTACACACAGAAATTGAAGCCGTCAGAAATTTATCAAATGTAAACAAAAACTTTTTTCCAATTTCTGAACAGAAAGCGTAGAATTGGTTCGGTTTTCCGTTGTCGATCGATTGATTAGACTAAGGACAAGCACATTATACATCCAGTGTCATGGACTTTGACGCCAAACGATAAAAAAATGCCGGGGGTCCAAAATATATACTTTGACGGTCCAAAATGTATTGGTGTGTCCAAAATAATGAAAAACAGTGCTTCACAATTCAATTATTTTCGATGTTTTTTTGGATCCAACATGACCGTTTGGGCATTTTTATCTCGTAGAGGAAGTTTTTCTCTACATTTTGACATGTTCTTTGATTTGGCTACGCTGTACAAATAATTAATTGGGACACAAAACTAAAATCACTTCCTTAGGGGGTCCAAAATACGACCGTTACCCTACTATAAATCGAAAGCTTGAACTCCTGCTTCCATAGTCTAGTACACGACATTGAAGACCGCTTTACAGTTGAGGTCGAAATACGCGTATCTGTCAAACTCTAGCGGAAAGTAAATGATATGGTACTAAATTCGGTCTCTCGTTTATTTACCATGACCCCACAGTTATGGTTCAAATAGTGTGGAGTCCAACCTATAAAATTCAATAAAACAATATGGAAAACGTAAAATGATAATTTGAAAGCACGAATCGAATCGTTTCAAATTGGAACTTCGATTAGTAAACTATTGATTTTTTATTTAGTTGGTATTACATCAATTAATTTGATAAAACCTCGTTAACGATGTTACGCCAATTTACTCGGTCCATGGCTGAGTCTCTCCAACTTCGATTTTGGCCCACGTTCTCCAGATCTTGTTGCACCTGATCAAGCCACCTCGCTCGCTGTGCTCCTCGCCTTCTTGTGCCAACCGGATTCGACGCGAACACCATCTTTGCAGGATTATTGTCCGGTAGTCTTGCAACATGCCCTGCCCAGCGCACCCTTCCGGCTTTCGCAACCTTCTGAATACTTGGTTCGCCGTAGAGCCTAGCGAGCTCGTGGTTCATTCTCCGCCGCCACACACCGTTTTCCTGTACTCCGCCAAAGATCGTCCTAAGCACCCTTCGTTCGAACACTCCAAGTGCTTGTAGGTCCTCTTCCAGCATGGTCCATGCTTCATGTCCATAGAGGACCACCGGTCTTATAAGCGTTTTGTACATGGTACATTTGGTGCGAGGGTGAATCTTTCTCGACCGCAGCTTCTTCTGGAGCCCATAGTAGGCGCGACTTCCACTGATGATGCGTCTCCGTATTTCACGACTAACGTTGTTATCAGCCGTTAATAAGGATCCGAGGTAGACGAACTCATCAACTACCTCAAAAGTATCCCCGTCTATCGTAACACTGCTTCCCAGGCGGACTCTGTCGCGCTCGGTTCCGCCTATCAGCATGTACTTTGTTTTTGACGCATTCACCATCAGGCCGACTTTTGTCGCTTCAGGCGGGTGTACAGGTCTGCCACCGTTCCAAATGTTCTGCCGATAATATCCATATCATCCGCGAAGCAAACAAATTGACTGGATCTTGTAAAAATCGTACCTCGGTTATTGAACCCGGCTCTCCGCATGACACCTTCTAGCGCGTTGTTGAACAGCAGGCACGAAAGTCTATCACCCTGTCGAAGTCCCCGGCAGGATTCGAACGAACTGGAATGTTCACCCGAAATCTTCACGCTATTCTGCACACCGTCCATCGTTGCTCTTATTAGTCTTGTGAGCTTCCCGGGAAAGCTGTACTCGTCCATGATTTTGCATAGCTCTTCGCGGTCGATGCTATCATAAGCCGCTTTGAAATCGATGAACAGGTGATGCGTTGGGACTTGGTATTCACGGCATTTCTGGAGGATTTGCCGTACAGTGAAGATTTGGTCCGTTGTCGAGCGGCCGTTGATGAAACCAGCTTGATAACTTCCCACAAACTCATTTGTTATTGGTGATAGACGACGGAAGATAATCTGGGATAGCACTTTGTAGGCGGCTTCAGGATAGTGATCGCACGATAGTTTTTACATTCCAGTTTGTCGCCCTTCTTGTAGATGGGGCATATGACCCCTTGCTTCCACTCCTCCGGCAGCTGTTCGGTTTCCCAGATTCTGACAATCAGCCGGAACAGACAGGCTGCCAACCTCTCCGGGCCCATTTTGATGAGTTCAGCTCGAACTTTCGCGTTTCTTGTGAACGACGCAGCTGTTCCATTTCATCACATTCTGCTTCTTCCAGGAGGCGCTTTTTGTCCCGGAATAGGCGGGTTTGCTGCTTTCGTTTTCTTTTATATCGCTCCACGTTTTGTTGCGTTCCTTGCTGCAGCATTGCAGCCCGCGTTGCATCCTTCTCCTCCAAAACCTGCCTGCATTCATCGTCGAACCAATCGTCACATGTCCTCCTTTCCACGTACCCGACGATGCTCTCGGCTGCGTTGTTGATGGCTGCTTTTATGTTGCTCCAGCAGTCCTCAAGAGGGGCTTCGTCAAGCTCGCCCTCTTCCGGCAACACTACCTCGAGATGCTGCGCGTATGCGGCAGCGACGTTCGGTTGGGCCAGTCGCGCTAGGTTATACCGAGACGGGCGTCGATACCGTACATTGTTATTGACGGATAGTTTTTGGCGCAGTTTCACCATCACCAGGTAGTGGTCGGAGTCAATGTTAGCGCCACGATAGGTTCTGACGTCGGTTATATCGGAGAAGTGCCATCCATCGATCAAAACGTGGTCGATTTGTGATTCCGTCTGCAGTGGTGATCTCCAGGTGTATCGATACGGGAGGCTGTGCTGGAAGTAGGTGCTGCGAATGGCCATGTTCTTGGAGGCGGCAAAATCTATCAGTCGTAGGCCGTTCTCGTTCGTCAGCCGGTGGGCGCTGAACTTTCCAATCGTCGGTCTGAACTCCTCCTCCTGGCCAACCTGAGCGTTTAAGTCTCCTATGATGATCTTGACGTCGTGGCTTGGGCAGCGGTCGTACTCGCGTTCGAGCTGCGCGTAAAATGCTTCCTTGTCATCATCAGTGCTTCCGGAGTGAGGGCTATGCACGTTTATGATGCTGAAGTTGAAGAACCGGCCTTTGAGCCTCAACTTGCACATTCTTTCGTTGATCGGCCACCACCCGATCACGCGCCTCTGCATATCACCCATCACTATAAAAGCTGTTCCCAGCTCTCGTGTGTTGCCGCAGCTCTGGTAGATGGTATGATTACCTCTAAACATTCGCACCATCGAACCTGTCCAGCACACCTCCTGCAACGCTACGATGTCGAAACCGCGGATCTTCAGTACATCGAAGAGTATGCGTGTGCTTCCGATGAAGTTGAGAGATTTGCAGTTCCACGTACCGAGTTTCCAATCGCAAGTCCATTTTCGTCGCTGTGGTCTTTGCCGATTGTTCCGGTCCGTATTCTCTCGTTGACGTTCCTGTGCTGATGTGTTTTTACGGTTGGCTTGCAGGGCCTGACACCAATCCCCTAGATTTCCGGAGGACCATTCCCCTTATATGTTCGGAGGGCCATAGTGCGCAGTTTAGCTTAGAGTCCTTCTCTGGCACTCGGACGATGATCAGCCGCCCCTGACATGGGGAACAGACGCTGTTGTGAGCCGCTCCTAACATGGTGTACAGACGCTCAAGGTTTGCAGAAGCAAACCCCCCCTTCCCTGTCAGCATACGACCAAAGTTCCCACCGGGGGTTGGTTACCCGATCTTCCCCAAGGTTACTCGTATCCCGGCCAGTACCACGAGGAGGTAGGGATAGGAGTTGCTGGGCAAGAGGCAAAGGACCACACAATGGGTTCTATTTTATTCCTGTAGGTACGCGAGGTGCCAATGGTACGCCATGCCCAGCCATTTACCGTGCCACGATTAGTAAACTATTTTGAGTATAATATTTACATAGGATTGCATAACAATTAAAAATTGTATCGTACCATATTATGGATCAACGTTCATATTATGGATCAAATTGTGAAATATTACGGATCAGTGCGCAAAATCAAGAGATTTTCAACTCAATGCATATGTATTGCATGTTTTGACGAAAGTTAACAATGCGTCATATATTACTGCAAAAAATAGCAGTGTTCGAGCTGGAAACCAGGGTAAAATGCCTTTTGTTTGTGATGCTGCATTGTAATAACTGAGACATGAACTGTTTTCGCTCCACACCAAGTTTTTCACTCATTTTTGTCGGCTAAAAATGAAATTTACAAACCTTGATGTTTTATTAGTTTTATCTTTAGTGCTATTGTCTGAAAATATCGAATCCAATGCTTAAAATGGCAGAAATCTAGATTCTTTGGAAGTGATCCATAACCGTGGTAAACAATCATTTCCTGATCCATAATATGGATCACTAGTTAGAAGGAGATTTTTAGAATCAACAATCGAGTTATAAGGCGAATCAACAATCGAGTTAGAAGGCGATATTTAGAATCAATAATCGAGGAAAATACTAATATTCGATATTTAGAATCAACAATCGAGAAAAATGTTTTCCAAAGATGAATTCATACTCAATCGAAACGAATGAGTATGTTTTATGCTATAAGGCTATCCATGAGGACTTTTCGTGATAGGACTGACAGCTAAAAGTGTGAATGCAACCGAAATGCGAATCATGCGAGTGTTATCGGAGCTTTCCATTTTCCTTTGTAGTCGAAAAGTCACTCCGATCGCGAAACGTCAAAAGCACATGGTAAACAAAAAAACCAGCTGATCGCAGCTGTCTCATGGATTGCCTTATAACATTTGAATTTTACCACCTGTGCGCAGCTGTGGGAGCTTATGAATGCTGACGGCACTTCTTACAGAAAACGAACAAATAATGATAGCTGTGTGGTACCAACTAAACATTTGTCAAATACACCGCTATTTAGCGGTTGAACGTTATGCTTAACACTACAAATGGTTGAAGACAAATAGTATAACATGGGAAAAATATGTTTTACGTCAACTTTTATGTTTTGAGCGAGTTATCCAATCAATACAGAGTCAGAATTAGGGCGAATGTGAACACTAATACATTGTCAGTAAAATCGGTTTGAAGTTCAGCGGATATAATTTTAATTCTATATTATGTTTCCCATCGATTTAATCGCATGATGCATTTTTGTATGATCCATTACAATATTACTTTTGTAACAAACCATTTGATTTATTTTCATATTATGAACAACATGTTAAAATAAATAATAAATTTTTCGTCTCCTTCAGTTTGACAGCAGCGATTGCGCCTTTTGACCTCGTCCTTCTGGTTTACCTATCATCAGCTTCGCCGTTTTGCTACGCTCTTTCACACGAACCTTCTTCACTATCGACCTTCTGCACACTCAGTTTTAAATGCGCCCTGCTGCCACACTCAATCGCAAATGCGCCCGGTTACCGCAGGGGGGGAAGGTGGGCGAAATTGACATCAGAGTTCGTATCGAAAGAGAATATCAAATGCGCCTTTATGTTTTTCTCACTTATTTCGTGAAAAACGTTATTTTTAAGAAACAGTTGTGCAGTATATGATTGTAGTTTATCAAATAAACTGTTAGGTGAATAAAACTCAATTTGTTTACATTTGTCAGTTAGGCCGTTGTTCTGGTACTGTATTGCAATGTTGAACGCCAAAGTGATCCGTCACTGTGGGTGATCCGTAACTGTGTGGGCATGGTATGTTCAATTATGTTAGTGAGGATGTTATTATTAAAGAAGGAAAAGCGAAACACCCCTGAATATGAGCAGATGTTGCTCCTCACCTCAGTGTTTTCTGAAAATTTCTTAAATTCATCGTTTTTTTAAGTTAGACATCGAAAATACTGTACTATTCGAGAAGTCTAAAACAAAACAAAAAATCTCGACGGGTTGGATTCCAACCCGTAGCCATCAGTAAGACTTTATTTAAAAATTGTGTGTTTGGCGCTACAAATATTTGGAATTATTACGTGTTAGCTATCATAAACAATAAAGACAAATTTTAAAAAGCAGCAGTTTGGTTCAAACTGTTTTGATCCTCAAAAATTGATATCTACCAAACAATGAATCAACTTACGAGAGATTCCTGGCCGGCGTCTGCAGATGATAGGCTCCGTTATGCCGCAGAACGTACTCGGTCCAGTAGATCGCCGTCTCCAGAGGAGTCGTCCGTGTGTCTTTCAGCAGCATCTGTCGTCGTCTGAAAACAAAATCAAAACGGAATTAGTAAAACCATGCCTCATTATAATATCCCCGTCTTGTCCATAATACTTGGCCTCATTGCGGAACTTGGGATCGTGTATCACGCGGTGAATCCCCCGCACCAGCTTCTCCGTGGTCAACGTCTCCAGATCCAGCTGGAGCGCATAGCCATCGGTTTCCGCCTTGGCAGCATTGGCATCGTGATCGCAGAAGACCGGCATCGTCACGACCGGAACTCCGTGGTACACGGTTTCGAACATGCTGAGCAGTCCACCGTGCGTCACGAAAGCTCGTAGCTTCCGGTGACCCAGAATGTCCTGCTGGGGTAACCAACGACCGAGTTTCACGTTTGGTGGCAGGTCAGTCAGCATGGAAGAACTGGCCTCGTATTTCCAAAGCACTCGGTACGGCAACCGGGAGAAGGTTTGGATCAGCAATTTCCTCAGATGATCCGGCATGTTGGCGGCCTTGACCGAAGATCCCATCGACACGTAGATGAAACCGGACTCACCGGCTCCGGCGATGAAGTCCTCCAGATCCTTCGGCAGCGGTCCAGCCGGTTTACAGTGGATGCACGCGATCTCGGCGATGTTCGGCAGCAAAGGTCGAGGATAGGTCACGGTGGCATGGCCGTTCTGCAGAATGAAGCTGACGTTCCGCGAGAGATCCCACACGTGTGGAATGTCCGCGCCAAGGTGACGCCGGACGATCGCTTGCAGCAGCATTATGCTGGACTGGGAACGAGAAACGGAGAAGAGAAATGTGGTTAATTGAAATATTATGACAATGCAATGAAGTGGCCGCGCGACCTTGCCGCCAGCAGAAAAGGCCCCACAACATAAGGGTATGCGATATCTCGAATGAGTCCGTCAGCGTTACAAAGTGACCTTGAACAGTTTTCCTGTAAATGTTTGAAAAGGAGTCTTCCGAGGTTCATTTTTCGAATTTGATTTTATAGGCTTCGTAGGGATAGCCTGAGAAGCCGTCAGGAATTCTTGAAAACTTCTAAGAACCTCTTGGGTAATCTTGGGAATCATTGTAAGCCTTTTGGGTATGACTAGAAATACTTTGGAAACCATTAGTTATGATTAGGAAGCCTTTGATAACCCTTTTGTGAACCAATTCGAAAACTTGGAAGATGGGTTCCCTTCGAGATTAATTCATAAACATCTGAAGACTCTGTAGCTATTTGGCACTTTTGGCATACTATTCCGCATATCGTTTTGTTTCGCATCGCCATGAAAAAAAATGCATATCGCATGCCCTTTAATCGTAAGGAAGAGTGATTACCCGAGTGATTGATTCATCAGTGCGACGACTCTCGTTTAAGTGGTTCAAGTTTAACAACAAGGCAGGAGATGGATGAAAAGCATGTACCGATTTGGAGAAACCGCCGCCAGTGCAGAATATGGTCATTATGCGTGTGTAAATTGTAGATTTTAAATCTCGCTAATCACGTCGTGTAGTGTTGGCCGCGGTGACCGAGTGACCGGGCGGCAAGCGGCAATGCAAAATTGTAGTGGCAAGTAGGGCTATAAGGCCCCTAGAAGGGTCGGTGATGGATTATGATGGTATAAGGGCTTGTTGTGAAGAGCATTCATTTTTAATGATCAGAGTTTAATGGCTGAATGTCAATGTAGTGGCATGGTAATTAAGTCATTCAATATGTTCCGTTCTGTGACAAGTGCTCCCCATAATAAATAACGCTTGGAGCAATATGAGTGAAGATGTGCCCTTTGACTCTACCCTCCAATTGAAAGGGTTCAAGGTAAAATAGGCGTTTTAATCTGTAAGAATTTCTTGAAGTTTATGAGTTTTTATTTTGCAATTGATTAGTAATAATTTGTTTTACTCTTGCAATGTTGGTATTGGCTTCTGAGTTTTTTTTTTCAAAATGTTGGACAATCTTTAGATCTAGGGTCCAATTGAGAAATTCAATTTTTAATTTTTTTTTTCTTAATTGATTGAAACGTTTTTTAGTTTATTTTTACAGATCCTGTCATATCATTTGCATAGCAGGATCTCGAGTGTTTTGAAACTGCATTGTCCTCACGTCTTTAAGACGGATCAAGAGTTTAAGATCATCGTCTATAATCCCGGATTCAAATTTTACTTCACATTTTGGTATTGCAATTAGACTTGCTTCAATAAAGGAATTTGACAATGATCAATATTATGTTTTGTTTGCAGAGAAATGCTAACATCAAGATTACTTTTTATACATGTTCTAAATATATTCTAGTCGGCTCGTGAATAATTGAAAGTGTTGCTGATAAGAATGAGAATCGTTCCTTGGGATATTTGTAATTTAACAGGAACATGATCTGAATCAAAATCAGCGTTATTAACCAGTTGGTTGCAAAGCTGACTCGAGATGGTTAAGACCAAATCAATCGTAGAAAGGTTCCTAGAAGAGGAAAAACAAGAATTATTCCATTAATTCCATGAAGTCACCAATGACATTTTTTACCTTAAGGTGACACGGGAGACCGTGTTATTTTCCCTATCTTTTGTCTCTCTCTAACAATTGACATCAAAACTTTGTGGAAGCGAATCTCGAGTTTTAGTGAACCGATAAAGCTGAAAATTTATTGGGTTGTGCACTAGGGGGAATCGGTGTAAAACGCGCCGTTGGGGTAAAACGGCCCATCATATTTTCTCATGAAATAAAGCAATTGCTGATTCAAAAGGCGTAAAAGCTGTTGAATAAGTGAATTTTGAGTCCATCTATGATTATTTCATGTGCGTTATACCTCTCAAATAAATTTAAACAATAAAATTTAATTTCGCCATCTCACATTGTAATTTAAGCATAAGATTTCTTAAGATTTTTTAGAAGGAACAACCTGTTTTGTTTTGTTGCTCATATGCAAGATATGATTAATTATAATGTAATAGCATTATGAAAAACTTATTTAACTGTAGTTTTCATTGTAAAACATTATATTTTGTACTTAAATTGTAGTTGGGGCAAAACGAGCCACCTTTCAGATTTAATATTCAACGCGGCAAACGTTTGAGAAAAGTGTAAACGTTTATTGCATTCAATTTCACTATTGGCATAATTCTGCCTATCATTAGTTCAAATATAATAATTGGTTCAAAATAAGAAGGAATAAACAATTTTAAGCTTGAATTATAATTATTTTACATTCCGAACATAACATTCTTTCCCATTATTCAAATCCGCAGATAAGATTCTATCCCATTATTATTATTCAAATAAGACATTTTCATATGTGACGCTTGAAACCGTTTGTCATTTTGAGTGTGAAAAGAAAAATAAAAACAATCGACAAATCGCGGTGTGAAAAGGAATTATTGTGAATCGGTGCAGAATGGGACGAATTTACCATCGGAAGAGTGGCCGCAGGGACTGGTCAATCGAAAAAATGAACCAGGCAGTCAATGCAGTACGTAGGGGAATGAAAAAGCGGCTGGCGTCACGGGTTTTTGAGGTGCCCCGGAAAACACTGCAGCGGTACATCGAGAAAACCGACGATGACGAGTCGGTGCAGCTGCAAACACTTGGAAGTTTAGCCCCGGTATTTACTCGTGCCCAAGAAGAGGAATTAGTAAGTAAACTTACGAAGTTCAGCCAGGTTGGATACGGGTTGACCGCGACGGACATACGAAGCCTCGCGTATGAAAAAGCGGAAGAGAGTAACATCGCACACCCATTCAACCACTCAACCAAACTTGCGGGAACGAATTGGCTAAATCACTTCCTAAATAGGAACCCTTCTTTGGCCCTCCGGAAGCCAGAAGCAACATCAATGGCACGCATCAAAGGATTTAATCGTGATAGTGTCAAACTGTTTTTTGATATTCTCGAGGAGGCATTCGCTGAGCATGATTATCCACCTAGCTGCGTGTGGAACATGGACGAGGCCGGTATTAGCACGGTGAGTTTATTCTCATAGTGAATTGAATAGTTCCAGAACTGAATTACGATCCTTTGCATCTAATTGTTTATTAATTATTTTTATTTTAGGTTCCTACAAAGTCGACAAAAGTAATTGCCAAGAAGGGGCAAAGACATGTTTCAGGAGTCTCATCTGCTGGGAGAGGGATCACAACGACAGTAGTATTCGCGATGTCAGCAGCTGGTAATTATTTGCCACCGTTGTTTATCTTCCCACGTCAGAGAATGCAGGAAACATGGAAATGTGGAGCACCATTGGATTCGGAGTTTTTGTGCTCAAAAAGTGGTTGGAGTACTAAGGACACCTGCAGCAAGTGGTTTGATCACTTCTTAAAGCACGTCAAACCAACTGAACAATCTCCGGTTCTTCTGATTTTGGACGGACATTCAAGTCACACCAGAAACATCAGTATGTTGGAAAATGCCAACAACAACCATGTCCAAATCATTTCGATGCCTCCTTATACATCACATAAGTTGCAGCCTCTGGACGTTGCGTTTATGGGACCACTAAAAAAACGATATGGCAAGGCTGTAGAAGGCTTTCTCAGGAATAATCCTGGACAAGTAGTTACGCTCAATAACGTTGCAGCATTCGTCAAGGAATCCTTCGTGCAAACGGCTACGTTGTCGACCGCCATGAACGGTTTTAAAGCCACCGGGATTGTTCCATTGTATCCTGAAAGTTTCAGCGACAAAGATTTTGCAGCAGCTGATTCGTTGCAAATTCTTGTTCAGCAAGCCAGTGAACATAACGCGCCTTCAGATTCTTCAGCAAATTCTGATAGAATTTTTTCGAACATTGAAGCTGATGGAATTACTGGTACGTTATATTTATGTTTTTTTTGCAACCAAAATAATAATAGTAACTTATACATTGTAATTCACGTTTACAGATGGCACCACCAATGATTCTCAATTGGCGAACCACCTTTTGAGTTGTTATTGTTTACAATGACAACCTCCTTGATGAAGTGCAAAATCTCGAGTATCAAGTGATGGAAACCATCGAAAGTCCACAGCAAGGTTAGTATTAGTTTAACTTTGTTTTGAGTTGTGTTTTCGCTTGAATTATAGTCAACCAGTGCACAAGGGAGTCATAATGGGAGTTAAACTACTCAATCCACTTCATTGTGCACAAGGTAGACATGTCCCGTTAAGTTTTTCATTCATAATATCTATCGCCATGTTTTCTCCTCAATGAACTGTATATCAAATTTACTCTAAAATGATGTGTTAATTTTTGTTTACAGTGACTGACTGGATCGATTTGGGGGTGGATTCGGAGATGGATTTTGAAGTTGATCCCGATTTGTACTACGTCATTGATGAAGATGGGCGGATTTCGACGTTGATAGCGACTGATGCTCCTGCCTCCGAAAATATTTCGAATGAACCAGATGTGGGAAAGTTGAAGTCGAAGAAAAAACGCTGGGATAAGGAAAATCGAACTAAAACTGAACCGAATTGCCAGCGAGTGGCACCGAGTACGAAGGTCAACACTGAAGCGAAGAAACCACGTAAAGCATCCAGAAAAAAAGAACAGTCGGTCGACCTAACATCCATGACACACCGGGAAACGCTTTTGAAAACAGCTGCACAAAAAGACCAAAAACTTATCAAGAAAGCTGGTCGCAAAAATGGCAGGAAAAATAAATCGCTAAACGAGATGCCTATGGAGGACGTCCTATGCTTCTCCTGTGGAATGTGCTTCAGTGCATCTGAAGAAGGACACGGTTGGCTCAAATGTGTTTTGTGCCAAAGCTGGTATCACGCAGAATGTAGACTAACCGATGGACTCTACTTAGAATGCGGCAGTTGCTGATCTAATCAGTTTCACGCAATGTCCAGTGAAGTCTAATTGTTTTCATTTCTTTTAATAACAAGTAAAGTTCAGAAGAATCTTTTGAACTAAATATTTGCTGAATTTGGTACAATGAACTGTATTATTTTTTTGTGAAATATGAATAAAAAACAAGCGTTTTGAAGTTGAACGTGAAGTTATTAAATTGTTTTGAATTTTCTATACCCAAATAAAATTTTGACTGTCTTATTAATCAAACGAGAGGTCTGTAGTTTATAAGTATAAGCGTTTAGCAATAAATTGGGAACATTTTCTGCAGTGGGTTCCGTTTAAATGGAAGCGGTTTTGAGTCATTAGAGCATATGAATTATAGGTTATGTTTTGGTAGCTGCCTCTAATTGGCGCATTTTACCCCTCTGTTGTGGTTCATTTTACACCGATTTTACCCCACATAAATATAAACGTGCTAAATTCAAACAATTTTAAATTAAATCATTAATTCAAGAAATTATTACTTATCTACAAGTTTTTTTTACACATAATCTTGCATTATAAGTAGAAGTATTCGAAAACGCATTTGATGTTGATGTATTATGATGAAATCATATATAAAATGAACCCATCTCTTAGGGGGCGCATTTTACCCCTCTTTCCCCTACATATATAGAATCATAGTGATACATTTTTCGCATCGATATATGGAGTGGTTCTTGGGATTTGCTTCTTGAAATGGATAGGGTGATTATGATGACGTCCCGTGCGGCGTTAATGCGATTCAATTTCCGCCAGTCAGTTTAAGCAAATTAACTTGCTGTCCCCAGGGCATTGAAAAGGCAAATAAGCAGCTATGAAAGCATATTTGCCAAGCTGTGTTCCAACAGAAACACCCAACGCCCATGTTTCAAAAATTGGTTTCAATTGATGAAAAAAGTAGATGTTTCACAGAAACCTTAATTTTAATCTGCTCATAAATAGAAGAAAGAGAGGGACTATTCATGTATTAAAATGTGGAAAAAATGTACCGCAGCACACTGTGGGCAAGTGTGCCACCTTAAGCAAATTGTTCTCTAGCTTTGCCTAAAGCTTATAAAACCCACCAATTTAGCCTCACGATGCACTGTGCCATTTAAAAAGAAAATAACTTCAAAAAGTATTAGTTTTGAATGGGACGGACCTGGTGTAGTGGTTAGAACACACGCCTCTCACGCCGAGGACCTGGGATCGAATCCCATCCCCGAGATAGTCACTTATGACCATTAAAAAGTTATAGTGACGACTTCCTTCGGAAGGGAAGTAAAGCCGTTGGTCCCGGGATGAACTTGCCCAGGGCTAAAAATCTCGTTAACAAAGACAAAAAAAATAGTTTTGAAGCTCAAATATCAAATATCTTCCAAATAAGTACGACGGAAATCGATGTGCGACATGGGTTTTCAACAATTTTCCTTGACCGGATGCCGCCATCTTGGATTTCAAAATGGCGTCGGACATAGATTTCCGTCATTCCCTCGTCGTGCCCGTTCCGAAAATACCCATATTGCATGGGTTTTGAACAATTTTCCTTGACCAGAGGCCGCCATCTTGGATTTTAAAATGGCTTCGGATATCGATGTACGTCATCCCCTCGTCGCGCCCGTTCTGAAAATACCCATACTGTATGGGTTTCCAACAATTTTTGCACTCCTGAAGCCGCCACCTTGGATTGCTAAATATGAAACCTTGCGATCGATAGGCTCGTGCACACTCTCCTCGTCTATCGACGCCTTGATGTGGGGTGATGCTAAAACGATACATAAAGCTTTCGTATTGCAATAATCGTTCCATCTTTCTAAAGGCAAAATGTACGAATTTCTATAGCCCAGATCGCCGCGTGTAGAATTGATACGCAATAAGAACAAATCAAGAGAATCGTGTTCGACCATTTCCCCCTCCGCAACGGTCTATGTATGAAAATAATAAATTTTGTGTTTGAGCCTACTCCCCCTCCCCCTAGAGCGTTACGTAATTTGTGGACGGCGCCTTAGTCTGCACAAATTTAGTGGCGTTGTGTATTCAATATGACTCCCAGCTATTCTATTTATAACTGCAGTTGCATGCAATGCTGTTCTCAGTGTAGTCTGTATTTTTCTGCATTGGCCCATTCAACGGGTAGAATATAATGAGTGACGTTTAAATTCAGGCATTGTCAACAAATACGAAAAGTCACCAATACATAACCTAGTTTTTGTGCATTGCCAATAAAAGAACAAGTGCCTCGTGACTTTGGTGAGGAAAACTAGATGATTTAGAGAACAAAATAGTGTTTTGTGCATAATAATCACTAAATAAAGAGTGCTCAAGTGTAGTTCAGGTGTCTCCTTCTAATTGTTGTGCTTCATTATTCTGTATAATTGTGTTCTTTAAAGTTCAGCTGCTTATTTATTTATTATCGTCAATCAAAGTAGACTACATGTTAACACTTAAATCTATAAACTGCTATATCTTACAGAGTTAAAGTATATTCTTAGGTTACTACGCGACATTGTTAAGTCTATTGTTTCGCAATGTTGATTATATAAACTCATCATTCGGTTTAGAGGAGAAAATTTTGCATAATTAGTACGACGGTGATTAATAAAAAACAAGTTACGATTCCTCAATTGCCGGGAAGGAGTATAAAAATTTAAACTGCTTAGGCTGCCGACAATACGTAAGTTCCCCTATGTGGCTATTTCTATTAAACATAATGGTTTGGAATTTTCAATCATTTGCATATATATTCCTCCCCAAACTAAATTTTCATTATTGGAGTTTAAAACAATTTTAAATAATATTCCATCCCCTTTTTATATACTAGGCGATTTAAATGCTCATAACTTGGCTTGGGGTAGCCATAAAACTGATGGTAGGGGTTCACTTATTATGGATGTAATTGATGACTTAAATTTAAATATTCTTAATGATGGTTCTTTCACCAGGATTGTTGTACCTCCTGGTCGCCATTCTTGTATTGATTTATCTATTTGTTCCAATTGTTTATCCATGAATTCTTCTTGGGAAACTATTGAAGATGCAAATGGAAGTGATCATCTTCCTATATTGATTAGTATTTATAATCCTAATTTTAATCAAAATATCCAAGAACCTTGTGTTCCTGATTTGACAAAAAATGTTGATTGGATTAAATTTTCTGATTTAGTTTTCCTTGCATTACTCAATTTTGTTAATTCACTTTCCACAATTGAAAGTTATAATAATTTTTCAAAATTATTAATTGAATTTTTAAAAAAATCACAAACCAAAAAAATAATGCAATCTTCATCTAAGAAAAAACACTCTTCATTTTGGTGGGATAAGGATTGCACCATTGCTTTGGAAAGTAAATCTAATGCTTTTAAATTATACAGGCGTTTAGGATCTAGGGAGCATCATATTTTGTATTGTAAAACAGAAGCTCAGTTTACCAGAGTTACAAAATTTAAGAAAAGGAACTATTGGAGATATTTTATTGAAAATCTTGATTCTGATACATCTTTATCAAAATTGTGGACTGTTGCTCGTAACATGAGAAATTATAATGTTTCTAATATACCAGTTTTGGAATACTCGGATGATTGGATTGATCAATTTGCTTCTAAAATATGTCCTGATTTTACACCATTCGATAAAAAATATAAATATTCTTTATTATAAATTAGTTCCCTAATCTTTGTACTGAATTTTCTATTGAAGAAATGGATCTGGCATTATCAATTACGAAAAACACTGCACCTGATATTGATAATATAAAATTTATAGTGTTGAAAAATTTACCAATTGATGGGAAGTTACATTTACTTTCAATATATAATAATTTTTTATTTCAAAATATTTTACCAATGGAATGGCGTTTTGTGAAAGTTGTAAGTATTTTAAAACCTGGTAAAAATCCTTCTTTAGTTGAAAGTAGAAGACCAATTAGTTTATTATCCTGTCTTCGTAAATTAATGGAAAGGATGATTTTAAATCGGCTTGAATTATAGGCTGAAAAAAATAACATTTTTTCTTCTTCTTAATTTGGTTTTAGAAAAGGTCGAGGTACACGTGATTGTGCAGCTCTTTTAACTTCACATATTGAGTTATCATTTAACAAGATACAAGATGTAGTTTCCACATTTCTTGATGTTTCTGGTGCATATGATTCTGTTCTGATAGATTTGCTTTATAATAAAATGATCGATTGTAAACTTCCCTTAATTATTGCAAATTTTTTGTGCAATTTATTTTCTTTTAAACTTATGCATTTTTTTTCATAACGGTGCAACGAAAATGATCCGTTAGAGTAAGGTGGGGCAAAAGTTCGACCTTAGTGGTATAATCAAAGTTTCCATGAAAATAATAGCTAATCAAACAAAACAAATACCATACAGCGAACCTTTAACATATTGGCTATAACTTTGCTGAACAAACTTGTGTCAAAATATTTACCCATTTTTAGTTATAACAGTTTCAAAATTGATTGTCTTCAACGAACTTTTGCCCCACCGGTGGGGCAAAAGTTCGAATCTAGTGTGGGGCAAAAGTTCGTTGGCTAAAACACAAAATATCAATACTTTTATGCCAGGCATACTTTATACCAGCCGTAAACTTATGTTTGCCGAAAAATACACACTAAATTTTCATCAAAAAATGTCCAGAACAGGGTTAATTGTTATACACCCCAAAAAATAGCAGTTTTTCGCAAAACTAAGTGAAAATGTAAAATTTTTGTGTTATTTTTCGCACGATCAGGAAAATTTCACTAAATTTGAAAATAATATGTAGATTTTAGGAAATTTGAAAAATTTTTCGTGGGTTTATACATGGGTCGAACTTTTGCCCCGTAGATTCGAACTTTTGCCCCGCTATGGGCCAAAAATTGATTCCAACTATTTATGGAAAAAACTAATACACGTCAAAGCATCCTTATGATAGGCCTAGAAACGCCCTTACATAAAATATTGAAAAATATTTTATCTTCATTTGGTTCCATGCATCGAAAGTTTGACCAAATATTACAATATTTACTTCGAAAAACAACAAATAGCCATAACTTTTCCAAATCTCAATCGATGTTTATGATATTTGGAGTGAAAGTCTCTTACTTGAATAGCATTCGAACCACCATGACATTTCTAAGTTTTGATTTGATTTGAGCTCGAAATCTCAAAAAGAAACTCTTGCCCCACTCGAACTTTTGCCCCACTTTACTCTATAGTTATTTTGGTCTTCCACAGGGGTCTTGTTTAAGTCCATTTTTATATAATCTATTTACTAGAGTTATTGTTTCTATTATACCTAAAGGATGTTATTTCATTTAATTTGCTGATGATAAGGTTATTTCCATCAGTGGTAAGAATAGAGAAGTTATTCGTCATTTTATGCAAAGTTGATACATGGGCGCATAATAATGGTTTTACTTTTTCAGTGCAAAAAACTAAATTTATTGTTTTTTCTCGAAAGCACTCTCCAATTGGTATTGACTTGTATTTAAATAAGTTGTAAAATAAACAAATTTATTTTACAGATGGATCTTTGATAAATAATGTAGCAGGTTTTGGAGTATTTAAGTTTTATATAGCACATTTTTTCAAATTAGAAACTCCTTGTTCCATTTACATAGCTGAGTTAACAGCTCTTCATTTTGCTTGTTGCTTGCTCAAAAATTGTGCCCCAAACATTTATATGGTGTGCTCTGATAGTTTTAGTAGTCTTCATGCTTTGAATACTATCAATTTTTATTTAAAACAAGAAATATTATTTTATCTATTAAAGAAATATTAAATGAATTGTTTTGCAGAGGATTTATCATAAAATTTGTTTGAGTTCCAGCACATTGTAATATTTACGGTAATGAACAAGCTGATCTTTAGCAAAATTAGGTGTTTCTCGTGGTGTAATTTATAATCGTGTAATTTATCCATCCGAATACTTTTCTAAATTGAAACAACATTCTATGGACAATTGGCAGAATACTTGGAATGCAAGAGATAAAGGGCGTTATTGTTATTCTATTTGTCCAAAGGTAAAGTGTTTGCCTTGGTTTGATCAATTATCACTTGGACGTAATTTTATTTGTTTCTATTCTAGACTTATGTCTAATCATTATATATGCAAAAGTCATTTATATCGCATTAATATCAAAGACTCAAATCTTTGTGAATGCGGTGAGTCATATGAAGATATAGATCATATTGTCTTTAATTGCACTCGTTTTAATTTGCCAAGAGAGGCTATTTTTGAAAAAATTACAAAATTGGGTCACAATATACCAAATTCTATCCGAGATATTCTGGCGTGTAAAAATTTGAATATTTTTAAAATTTTATATGGGTATTTTAATGAGATTTCTTATTTTAGTTGATACGTTTTTTATACATTTTCAGATAGTGGACCTTCCGTATAATTTGTTTTTCTTCGGAGATTTCAGCTGTTTCAGTTCCAGTCATTTGGATACAAAAGGTCCCTCATGATGATTACGACGGCTCCGATATGGATCAATTCCGGATGAGCCTTTAGTTCTTAAGTTTTCTTTTTGTAATGATTTTAGAAAAGATAAAGAGGTTTTGTGCCTTTTTGAGAAAGATTCCAAAGTGAAATCACTCAAAGGGGTTTTTCCCTCTTTCAAAATTGAAGTTGAAAATAAATAAATATATAAATAAATAAATAAATAAATAACCTATTTTTCAACACTATGGGGCAAGACGGTCACCGAATGAAGATCGCATGTAATTCTACTTGTAATGAAATTTTCTTTATTTCATGTTTATATCACAGAATGCTATCGACTGAGGTTCAAGATCACTGGGGAATTTTTCGGCTTCGAAGACAAAGACAGCCCTGCTTCAACACAGCATCGAAGAAAACCACAACTTCAACCTGGAGAAAACAACAATATTAGATCACCATGGAAGACAGACAGCTCTACCAATTCTCGAAATATGTAAAATCATAAACACTCCTCACACAGTGCACAAGAGATCTGACATTGACAACCCCAGTTCAACAATCCAATAGCACCCAATCGACTAGATCCACACAAGTTATGCCTACCCAATGTCCAGTATTAACCCTCACAATATCCACCATTGCAATCAACTAAATTGACCGTTGATTGAGTAGGAAAAGTGCAATCCGAATTCAGATACAGTGTTTTCGATGTTTTGCGTTCAGAAAGTATAATACTTAATTGAAATTCAATATCAGTTATAACATATTAAGCTTTCTTGTAGATTTTGTGCCAACACTTTTTCAAATTCAGATGGATGTTGCCTTCAGAACGAGAACAATTATAAGTTCTGTAAGACTCGAGCAAATTGTGTTCAATTACTTAGATTCTCATAAATGTCTCGTTTTTGTAGACTTCCCTGAAGAAGGTGTAATAATCACCGAAACGTTGGAAGCAAGAAAAATAATAATCGTTTGATTGCTTTGGTGACTGCGAAGCCGAAAAATTCCCCAGTATTCATGTTTATATTCAGCCATTCCATGAAAAACCGATCAAGTGGGTCACCGAATTCCCTTAAAATTTGATATTTCGTTCCTTATCCGAAATAAGGATACACGTGTTTTTGGATTTTTTTGATTAGGGTGATTATTTCTGAAACGGGGTGACCAGAAAAATTGCGATTTTGCAACATTTTTATTTATTTTTAAATTCTCGCATACTCTGAGATAACGCCCTAAAAGCCATTGGTAACCACGTGCGTAGCTCGTTGTTTCTGAGCAAATGAAAGAACAAGCATCCAAACCAACAACACGGGCAGGTAGATATTGATCCTTTCTTCCCCATAGCGTTGTTAAATGACATGAAAATCGATTCAAATACTCAGAAACAACGAGCTACACACATGGTTACCAATGGCTTTTAGGGCGAGATCAGAAGTTATGCGAGAATTGTAACTTTTGAACCGCTTGATCGATTTTCAACTTTCTTGGACAAAATAGAGCTGAAGATTTTGACTTTTCCAGAAAAATATAAAATTCCACAAGAAAATTGTTTTTCACATTAAAAAACCAAATAAAAAATTTCCGTTTCACCGTGTTTTGAAGGCCTCGGGACAAAAGGGGCTATTGCTGTTCTCATTTTTTCATGAAAATTCAGAGTTTACTGTCAAATTTTCAGTGATGTGTGTTTTTTAGTTTTTAAGATATGGGATTTTTTTTTATTTCCGTGCAAAGTGGGCCTAAGGGTCTCAGATTTTCATGAAACTTTTTCCACAGGCAGGGCTCATCAATATACGAATAAAAAAATTGAGAAAAATTCAGCGTCGCTTTTTTTTCCCGGAAAACTCAGTTGAATTTTATTTGTTTTCCTCCGACACTACTTACTTTGAAAAATCATCACTGAAGAAACAAGCATCGTAGAAACAAAGTTTTTTTTTATGAAAATGAAAACTAATTTTCTCAGGAATAAAAAAGGAATAAAATACCTTTTCAGTGTAATGACAAATTGAGGCAGAAACAGTTTTTTTTCAGTTTTTCTTAGCGGTGTAGTTTTTCATGAAAAATATCATCCATTCCGACTTATACTTATAAAACCAATCCCATATCTTTTTTCAGATGTTTTAGGAAATTTGCAATTGCTTTGATAAAAAATCGTTGTTTTTCCGATGCTTCGATTGAAATATGGGGTTTCAAAGAAAAGGCTTATATGGTCATTTTCCACAAAATTGGCCATAACCCAAAAACGAAAAATAAGTACATTTCAAAAATTTCAGCGATTAAAGCTTATGAAATTACCTCCTCAAAAATATATTTTTGAAAGTATTCCACTAATTGGAACATAGTTTTTCCGGCTTTCCTTTACGAATATTCTCAACGGTGGAAAATTTTGTGGAAAACTGTTTCCAGTTAATATTTTTTTTATTCCTGAGAAAATTTGCTTTTATTTTCATAAAAAAGTTTTGTTTATATGATGCTTCGTTCTTGAGTTATGATTTTTCAAAGTAAGTAGTGTCAAGGGAAAACAAAAAAATTCCAACTGAGTTTTCCGGGAAAACAGGTGACCCTGATTTTTTCTCAATTTTTTTTATTCATATATTGATGAGCCCTGCCTGTTGAAAGAGTTTCATGAAAATCTGAGACCTTTCGGTCCAAACCCATACGGAAATAAAAAAAATCCCCATTTGAAAATAAAAAATCTGTCATTTTTCATCGGCACACCCTGTAGGTCCCAGCGCATTAGATTTTTTATTTAAAAAAAATTATAACTTTTGAACAGTCAATCGATTTCTAATCTTTTTTTATGGAATAAACTTTCCAAAAAAAAAAACATTAAGAAGCTCTGCAAAAAAAAAAATAAATTTCAGATGAAATATTATAATTTTTTTTTTATATATTTTCATGTAAAAAAATTGTTTTTAAACGTAAAATTTTCTGAACTTTCAAAAAAAAAAAAAAAAAAAGAATAGCAATATCCCCTTGTGTCCCTTTTGTCACACGAAAAAACGGAAATTTTTGATATATTTGTCATGTGAAAAACATTTTTTTTTTGAATTTGATATTTTTCTTGAAAAGTCAAAATCTTTAGTTTTCATTTCGTCCAAGAAAATTGAAAATCGGTCAAGCGGTTCAAAAGCTATAATTAAAAAAAAAAATTGCAAAATTGCGATTTTTCTGGTCGGAAATGGTTACCCTATTCAAAACATCCAAAAACACGTGTTTTTGGATAAGGAACAAAATAGCAAATTTTCGTGGATTTCGGTGACCCACTAGATCGTTTTTTCATGGAATGGCTATATTACTTCTAAAGCAGATGCTAATTGATAATATAAAAAATATTTTTGAGCATATAAGGGGATGCTCTACAACAAGGTTCAGGTGCGGAACTCTCTACTAGTCAATTCGAACAATTAAAATGGTTTTTCTGGTCTCCATTCAATTTTTAATTCTCCATTCAATATATTACCTTATAATTACGGCAGATGTGCATAACATTAAACTAGATCAGCGCTAAATAACGGAAAAATCTTGATGTAGACAAGTAAAACAGTACTTAACACAGTTCTATCCCGTTAGGCCGAAAAGGTCATTAGGCCGAAAATGGTAGTTCTAATGATCTGTAAGATCAAATGGGTAACTAACGGGGATAGGTCAGGATAATTCACCTAGGAGCCGCCGGATGAATTTTTAGGTCGAACGAATTGTTAATTGTTATATCAGGATAATTTGTATAACCTAGGAGCCTACAATATCCGCTGTGAAATATAACTAGAGAGAGCAGCCTTTGATTAAAAGAAGGAAAAAACACTTATGAATGTGTTGGCCATTTAATATAGTAGTAAATGTCCAAATGTTATTTCGGCCTAACGACCATTCCGCCTAAAGAACTGCACCCCTTAACACACGCAAAAACATGTTATTATAGAATATTTGGGAAAAAAAACCATGGCAAAGCGTGAATTCGGCACCGCTCAAACGTCAAATTAGTGAACTCGTGCATTGGTCCATTGTCTTTGACAATCCAATGAACCAATGCACGTGTTCACTAATTTGACGTTTGAGCGGTGCCGAATTCACTGGTTTCCATGGTCACGTAAATAACACGGCACCGCTCAAACGTCAGATAGTGAACTCGTGCATCGGTCCATTGAGCATCCCGTGTGCTCATGTTTCTGATCCGTTTGATAATATTTGTATTTGTTAACAAAGGATCATTATAGTTTTGTTTTTCACTATTTTCACATTACTGTTGGGACTGTCTCAAGGGAATTAGATTGTGTTCGGTAAAGTGTTTCATGTCTTCGAGATTATAGTTGCGACGATTTGAACATTGTTGCGACACCCACTTACCCACTTCATTGACAAGAAATTTGTGAATAAGCCGTAAGTTACTTTTAGAAAATCCAGGCAATTTAATTCGAATTCACTGGTAATATTCCTAACAATCACTTATTGGTAAGCAGGTTATTGCTTTTGGACAGTTCGTTTATATACTATTGGCTGTCACATTTGATCTTCTCCCACATCGGTCGTCCTTTAAGCGAAATCATCACAGCTTATCTGTTTCGGTTCAATCAATGCGTACTTTTGGAGAATATTTTTTATTACTGAAAAGAAATGCTAAATATAGCGATTAACAATATCCAGTAGACGACCAAACATGCTCTTTTTCACACAACCGCTTTCACGATTTCGCATTCTCACCACCTTAGTTGAAAAACAATGACAATGGACCTATGCACGAGTTCACTATTTGACGTTTGAGCGGTGCCGTGTTATTTATGTGACCATGGAAATAAGTGAGTTCCGCACCGCTCAAACGTCAAATTAGTGAACTCCTGCATTGGCCCATTCGTTCATGACGATCCCATCCTGGGATTGAATCTCAGAATAAATCCCGTTCACTGAGATCGGTAAAAATCAATATTGAAAAAGATCCTGAAAATTGAGATGAATTCAAAGCATGCTTGTTCAAATCTCAGAGTAGAAAGATGATCTTAGAAGTCTAATCCCTAACACTTTTCAATCACATCTTGCGTTGGCCAGAAAATTTCACACATACCACCTTCATCCGAGTAAAAGAAGTTCTTCAGGCATGATAAGACATCGTAGCCACATAGGGTAAACAGGTATAATACGCCACCCCCACCCCCCCCAAGGAAAAACTTCTCTATTGCAGTGGCAAATGCATTACTTCGATAGTTTTTAAAGAGTTATTTACTTAGTTGGTCATGCTCTGCATGCAACTTTCTCTTACCAGGTAGCTTATAAAAAGAGTACAAGACGATTTCTGTAAACGGTCCAAATCTTGACGTTTCAAAACAAACCGGGCAATATGCCCCTCCCGTAGAAAAAGTTCCGCAGCGTTGTAAAAATGTTTCCAAGGAGAATTCCACCACTTGCTAAGCTTAAAGGGGTCCAAGTTTTTGTAATAAGTGCAATTGTAAAGGATACGCTTCATTCACAACGAGTCTCGCCTATCGGTCCCAAAATTTTACGCCAAAAAGCTGATTTTCGATAATCTTGGTATTTCTATTGGTTGTTCATACTTCCCAAAGATCTTATATGCGCAACATCAGTTTTTCGCGGATATTTAAGATATGTTATCATATTTACGTGTTAAAGAAGCCTCAATCGCTAGAAAATGAAGTGGGGCGTATTGCCCGGTTGGGGCGTATTATACCAATTTACCCTATATCCGATACGATATAAGAATGGCAAAATTAAGAAAAATTAGAATAATCGCTCTGCAGAGAATCGCTCTAAGCGAGCCTTGCGACGGAGACAGCGACAAACAATCGCCGCGATTTCGCAGATGATTTGCTGCATGCGCAGTTTTATGACCATGCCCAAGCCACAGAGGCACGATTTCGCTGCGATTTTCGTCGCGTTGGTCTCGATAGTATTATAAAGAGTGCTCTCAGAGGTAAAATGACGGAATCGCGGCGATTCTTCGTCGCTGTCGCTGAAAACATCGCATTGATTTGAGGGAGCCTTTACACGTCACACCCAAACCAAAGTACCTTAACACACAGGTACCGGATTCCCGCAAATGTTTATGTATAGCTGAAAAAAGAAAAAAGTGAAAAATAATAATAAAAATTGCTTCATATTGTATGGGAGTATCACTTCATTAATTAATTTTCAAGGAATTTAGATTTTAAACAAGTAGTTTAACATAGTATAATTATTTTATTCTCTTCGTTATCCACACCATACAACTGGATAAAAAAATAAGTTTGAAATAAATTTCACGTGAGGTGGTTTTTGCTTCAAACCAGTTCCAAGAACAAGATTATCAATTTTAACATGTAAAGAATAGTTGATCTGAGCAAATTTTACTGAAATATCGGACTACAGAATAAAAATAAAATTATTTCATTACTTACGCGGATGTGTTGGTGAGTCAATTTTTGGGAATCCAGTACATGTGTATTAAAATACTTTGGTTCCAAACAGAACTGAGAAGCGTGTTCAAACGCAAAACGAGAATGACCAGGCATTGCGGAATTCACTCTCATTTGATTTCGAAGCACGATCAAAGCAAGCGAAGAGAAACATCTCATCTTTTGCGGTCCATGATAGGCAATGGATCAATGGACCAATGCACGTGTTCACTATCTGACGTTTGAGCGGTGCCGTGTTATTTACGTGACCATGGAAACTAGTGAATTTGGCACCGCCCAAACGTCAAATTAGTGAACTCTTGCATTGGTCCATGCACGAGTACACTAATTTGACGTTTGAGTGGTGCCAAGTTCACTGGTTCCCATGGTCACGTAAATAATACGGCACCTCTCAAACGTCAACGAGTTAACACGTGCATTGATCCATGTATCGCAAGTTGTAACAAGTCTGATAAACAGGAGCAGCGAATGAGAGCCCCAAAGAGAGAGCGATAATAAAATCCATTTTTCTCGCTTGTTAACCGTTGGGGGTAGGTGTTTTACTTTACTGGCCCGATAAACAATCCCCGAACTTCCGATAGCAATGGTGTCCCCTAGGTTATGAGCTTGTTTAGAGGGGTTTCATCGTGCACTGCTATCCCCCCGATCCGATCGAAGTTGTAGCAGTATACAATAAACAGTAGACTGGCCCTAAAACAAAAAAGTTGCAAAATTCAACGGGGCACCCCCTAGATATGTGCCTTAGGGTAAGAAAAAAGCTCTCTCAAAATTTCAACTCATTTGGTTGCTCCCCCAGCTGGCGCATTGAATTCGAAGTTTGTATGGAATATTCGTCTCAAATATATTGAAAATTGACCCTATGTCACTGTTTCGTCTCGTACATTAGTTAATCGCGTTCAATTGAGCCCAGAATGACAAATTCACTAGTTGATACGCTAATGAACATAGTTGCCGAAGGTTGTATCTGGATTTAAGCTCATTTTCATTAAGTTTTCAGTTGTTGAAAGTTAGGCTTAGATCAGCACTCCCGTACAATCACACTTGTGCATGCACCTTGTGCCGCAGCTCACCCAGCGTCATAGGTGGCTATGATGCGCTTAGTGGCTATCACCCAGGTAAGTTGAAGGAATACTATGTAATATTGCAAATCTACTTCAGATAGTTAAAACACCAACTTTATCAATTTTAATCATCATACAACCTTCTACAATATTGTTTGCTATAGTATCAAGTAGTGTTTTTGACATTCTGGGTTCAATTGAACGCGATCAACAATTTTCCTGGCTCAAACAGGAGATGATGTGCTGTTTCCTATATGTTGGAGCTGAAAATCCCATATTAACTTCAATTCAATTGCGCCAGCTCATGGAACGACCAAATGAACTGAAACTTTCAGGAAGTCTTCTTGTAACCCTAAAGAATAATCCTGGCGGGTGCCCCGTGGAATTATACAACTTTATTTTTCTCCCATACTGAGGTGGGCCAGTCTAATAAACAGTCTCTCTTAATATGATAGTTACAGAGAGCGATACGTAAGAGATTCTCTCAATTTTCCCAGGATTCAATCCCTGAGAATGACTCGCCCGACCATGGCAAAAGAAAAATGAGCGAAAAAGCTGGAATTGGTCTGCCTTTATAGTGCGAAGCGTAATTGGTTGATGAATAGTGAGGGCAGTAAAACACGTCTATACTGATTAGAGTGTATTTCGGGAATGAACTAATTTTCTAACAAATTTCACAACGTCAACTAACTGTGTAAGGATCTTGGCTACTATGATCACTGTGTTGCTTTCATCATCAACACTCCTCCTTGACATATGATCTCGATTCCAGACATCGTCCTCAGTTTTCCCAAACGAACTGCTCCTAGAGGCTTCGTGAGTAAATCTGCGACAATATCTTCGGAACAGCAGTAGACAAAATCAACTTCTCGCTTCGTCTTCATATCTCGTGCAAAATGAAATCTTGTATCAATATGTTTAGTCCGGTTGCTGAATTTCTCACTGTCCAGCATCTTAAGTGCGGTTATCTTCGTAAATGGTGGGTACGGCGGGTTGTTCATCAAGATCACAGAGTAATCGCTTCAACCACATCATCTCTTGAACTGATTCAGATAGTGCTACAAACTCTGCTTCAGCCGTTGACAGCGATACGCACGTTTGCTTACGACATGCCCAGCTAATCGTCCCTCCGTTGTACTTCATCAGGAATCCGCTGTTGGATTTTCTATCATCTCGACACTCAGCCCAATCAGCATCGCAGAATCCCAGAAGTCCTTCGTTCGCTTCCGTGTTACTTAGCCGCAGGCATAAGTTCTTGGTCGTCATGAGGTATCGGGCTACTCGTTTCAGCTCAATCCAATCACCTTTCGTTGGACAACTTGTCTTTCTGCTTAAAATGGATACTGCAGCAGAAATATCTGGTCTGGTATTCACGGATACGTACAGCAACTGACCCATCAGCTTTTGATAGTCCTTGTTATCAGGAAGACGCTCACTCGCTTCGTGGTATCCTGGATCCAAAGGTATTCTTGATGGTGTAGCATGGTCCTTTTTTTGTAAATATTATTTTAAGATTTATTCAATATAAATATAGATGTACATAAATTGTTATATAATTATATTGTTTTTTCATGTTCTTCAATGTTAATTTATTATTCGTGTTAATTTATTTTTCATTTAATCATATGTTATTTCATTGTCAAATTTAACAAATTCAATAGTTCACTTTAATATATGCGATATTCAATATCACAGTTCAAAATGAAATGCACTTTTCCAAAACCGCATACAAAACTTGCATACAAGTCGCCTTCTACCAATACTATATCAAATAAAAGTTCCTGTCGCCTTACACACTACACCACGAAACACGATTAAGCCTAAGGTTCAAAGTTCAAGCCCGAACGTTAACGATCGTTATAAATAGATCGGAGTCCAAAAATAGACGGAACGATACAGGTCATTCAGATGGAATGGTAGCGAAAGAGATAGCGCTTCAATCGGTTCTCATTCGTAGTTGATGATGATCGTCGTTTGAAAAGGTCGTGAAATTACTTCGGTTACGTACTTCCGTCCACGAAGATGTAAAATCACACCTTATCTGAGGACTTTCAGAATTTCTACTCGTCCATTTTGACCTGGACCGTGGAAGAGGCGAGAGTGCGTGAATAATTGTTAAGTGTCGCGGTGTGTTTCATTTGGTAATAAATTAAAATGTGAGAAGTCTTGTAGATTGAAATTAATGTTACTTTTTGTTCCTTTTCGTTAGTCAAGTAAAGTTCGTTAGCCTAAAGCCAAGATGGTTAAGTGCGGTCAAGTTAGTTTGTGTGTGCGATTGTGAATTAAGAAAGGTAATTGTGAAGTTTTTTGGTTGTGTGGAAAATTTTTTGTTAATGCGTCGAACAGCCGTTCGACGGCTTTTTATTCAGGATCTGCGTCTAGCGATCTACGGCCCAAGCTCGGCACACCGCATCTGCTCGCTAAACGTTGCTCTCGACCCCACGCTTCAGCGTTCAAAAGTCCCGGTTTGAGGGGAAAGCCGGAAGGGAACAAACCGTTCCGACAGAGCGGCCATCACCAATTTCTATTAGCGTGGACAGGCCACGTGTGAAGCCTCCGACGATCCCCACCGTCGTCAACTGCGTCATCCGTCACCGACGCATGTAATTTCCGGCGTGCGACACTTCATCAAGAGGTAAACCAAAAAGGTCGCAATTCGTTGCCGTATTTAGAGTGGTAGCCGCAATACCACCATCATCGATGTGCTAAATTCGGAATCCTGCTTTGCCGTCGCATTCTTCGTCCGGCACTTCTGCTTTGCCAGCCCATTGAACGACCGTCGCTTCTGCTTTGCCGTCGGCATTCATCACAGCAAAAAGGGTCCGTGAGTACAAGCCAAACCAAACTAACCATGCGCATGCGTTAAACCTCCACACAACTAACCGAGCTCGGAAAGAAGAAGATGATCGATAAACATCGATAGAAGTAGATTAGAAAATCCGCACACACATTAGGGAAAGTAGGAAGAAGAAGTAGAAGAGGAAAGGAACACACGAATATGAATAAAACCTAGGTTATAAAATTTGAATAAAGTGCTAAATGTTTTTGCTGTTCTCAACTAAATTATGTATTTTTGTAGTATGTTAAAGCTTTCCCTGTAACAGTTTTTGGTCTTCGAGATTTCTCACTTTTCGCATCGTTCTACCTGTTTCTTTTTATGTTTTTTTGTACGCCAGGATAGACTGCCTGGGAAATCAGTCTCTCCACTCACGTGTCTGAAGCGGACAGGGAATTTTGAATTAGTGAGTCCTTCCAGTGATGATACTCGTGAGTGGTGTCTTTTTGTGTCGGTAGAACGACGGTCAGCATCAACTATTTTTTGAGAATCGCTTAAGGCGACCTCTATAACTGAGAAATCTCGATCCACTATACCTTTTGAGTTTTATGTATCGTTTCCTAAATTGCTATTTGGACTCTCATAAAACAAACCCGCCCTGAGGTTGGGTTTCTTGCTGGGCAAACATAACTCGACAGACGGTCCTCTTCGGAGGTGGCGCTAAAGCCGTCTGTTTTTTGAGCCAGGGAACGAAACAGGAGACGGAAAACCTTTAGCCGTATTTTGCGTGCTACAATGGTTTAGTTTCTGCCAGACCTGTTGACTTCGCGACATGCTCAACATATCGTTCTTGACTCAGAAAGAAATCTCCCTTTTCATTTCGCTTAACTTCCATTCCTAGATACCAGTGGACTTCTCCTAACGAGGTTAGCGTAAATCTTCTTCGTAATGCTTTCTCAGTCTTCGTGAACAGATTGTTGTCCTCGCTTGCAACCAAAATGTCGTCGACATAGACCAGAACGTAGCTGTGCTTTCCATTTTCCAGCTTGACATACAAACACGGATCAGATTCACAGCGTCTAAATCCTTGCCGTTCCAGTTCCGCATTGAGCCGCTGGTTCCATGTTTTGGCTGCTTGCTTTAATCCATAGAGGCTTTTGTACAGTCCAGTCGATACACTTTTTGTTCACTTCCTTTGACCACAAATCCAGGAGGTTGCTGCATATAAATCTCCTCCTCAAGAGTGCCGTGTAAAAACGCAGTCTATGGTATGGCGTACAGACATACCTTTCTTAGCAGCAACAGCTAGTAGTGTTCTGAATGTTGCTTGACGTACTACAGGAGCAAATATTTCGTCGTAATCAACGCCGTATTGTTGACTGTATCCTTTGGCTACCAGTCTTGCCTTGAATCTTGAAATTTCTCCATTAGCATCTCGTTTTATTTTGTAGACCCATTTGGCACCAATTGCTTTTCTTCCAGCTGGCAAATCAACTAACTTCCACGTTTTGTTATCTTCGATGGATTCAATTTATTCCTCCATGGCCACCTTTATTTGGCCTCGATGATCGTCTGGGCGTGGTAGCATCGCAGTTGGGTTCACCCTCAGGTTCATCATCTTGAAGCTCCTCAGGATGCTCGGCTTCATCATCATTAACGATTGGCTTAGTTTGCTCAGGTTCTACTTCTACAATTTCAGGTATAGGATTATCATTCTTCAAAATCACTACTACGTCATCATCGACATGCTCCATCACTTCAGGTTCCTCATTGAAGGTTTCATCGAATTTTGCATCTCTACTGATAGTTATTGAACAATCCACTCGATTCAGGAAGCGGTATGCTTTACATCCTTCGGCGTAACCAACAAATGTCAACTTTTCTGCCTTCTTGTCGAGCTTCCTGCGTTTCTGCTTTGGAATGTGCACGTAAGCTGTTGATCCGAAGATCTGGAAGTGGGTAAACGACGGCTTTTTTCCATGGTAAAGCTCGTAAGGAGTTTTGCTTGACGATGATGTCGGCAAACGGTTTTGAATATAGTTTGCCGTTGCTATGGCCTCTCCCCAAAATTTCTTCTCAAGCTTCGATTCTGCTAGCATGCATCTCATCATTTCAACCAGATAACGATTTTTTCTTTCCGCTAATCCATTCTGCTGTGGGCTGTAGGGAGCTGACTGTTGCACTCGAATTCCATTATCATGACAGAACTGTTGCAATTTTCCGTTGATAAATTCTCCTCCTCCATCCGATCGCATTATTCTGGGTTTTCTTCCGAATTGGTTTGCCATCAAGTTAACGTACTGTTGGATCTTGAGGATTGCTTCCGATTTGCATCGCATCAGGTAAACTTCGGTATAGCGAGAATAGTCGTCGATGATCACCAGGCAAAATCGATTTCCACTTGGTGTACGCTCCTCAAACGGTCCGCACAGGTCCATATTAATAAGATCACCAACTGCCACTGTTCTGCTCTCTGACTCCTTTGGAAATGAGGCTCGACTCTGTTTCCCCCCGCAGCACGTACCACAGATGGATTGAACTCCGCATCTCTGCACCGCCATACCAGTTCCCATTTCTTCACGCACTATTCGCATAATTGCATCAGAGTTCCGGTGTCCCAACCGGCGATGCCACAAATGAATACACTGCAGGGAATGGTCAGCCACAGTCACCAAAACTCTCTTCAGGTGATACAAACTGCCTCGTCGTTCTCCAATCAAATAGATTACGTCATCCTTCACAACCTTGCACATCGTTTTGTTGAATACAACTTCATAACCTTTATCCGTTATCTTGCTAACACTCAGCAGACTTCCGGCCAGCGCGGGTACATGGTAGACTTCGGAAAGTTTGACCTTGACTGCTGTACCTTGATCATTCATACCTCGCAACACGCCGGTACCAACACCGCATCCTTCGACTTTCTTTCCATCCGGCAAACTAATTCCGGTTTTTCGTGAGACATCCAACTGTTCAGGAAACGTACATCGTTCGTCATATGGGAAGTTGCTCCAGAGTCCAATAGCCACAGATCGCCACCAGATTGCTCACTGGCCGCCAGGCACATCTCCATTTCATCGTTAGCTGCCAGCTTCACCTTTTGCTCTCTGGGTTTCTGCTGCTTTTTCTTGTCACTCGCAAACTTCCTGCAATCCCGACGAAAATGACCTTCCAATCCACAGTAATGGCATGTTATCTTCTGCTTCATCGATGATTTTCTTGATTCATCACCGCCAGTTCGTAACACCTTTTCAATGGATTGATTTTCTTCGCGCCGCCTCCATTCATCAAGTAGTTTTCCTTTCACAAATTCCAGTGTTAAATCCGCTTCAGGCCGACTCTCCAACGCCTTAATAAGACTTCCATACGATTCCGGTAAGCTTGATAAAACCATGGCCACTATCCAGTGATATTTCAGCTCTTCTCCCATCGCGATTAGTCGATTGGCTAGGCAAGATATCTCGTTCAAATGATCGGACATGCTTCATCCTTCCAACAATCTCTGGGAACACAGCTTCCGAAGAACATGAACCTTGCTCGCCAAAGATGACCGTTCGTGGTATGTTCGTAACGCGTCCCACATCTGCTTACTCGTTTTCGCTCGAATTATATGTGAAAGTTGACTGTCTTTAACGTTGAGTCCAATCAGCGATCGTGCCTTGGCATCTTTCGTGGTCCAAGCTGCCGGTGAATCTTCAGGCTTCTCTTCAGAAACGACGCTCAGCAGGGCATTTTGAATCAACAGAAGCTCCATACGAAATTTCCACACCGCGTAGTTGGTATCACCAAGTTTCTCTAAGGACGTCTTCAGATCACCCATCTTGTTGGAATGTTGGAACTCCTCCGGTAACGATTTTCCGAACTTCGACCAAGACTATTTCTTCAGAGTTTTTCCGGGCCAATAACCTATGGACCTATGCACGCGTTCACTTATTTGACGTTTCTTCTTCTTCTTTCTGGCGTTACGTCCCCACTGGGACAGAGCCTGCTTCTCAGCTTAGTGTTCTTATGAGCACTTCCACAGTTAATAACTGAGAGCTCACTGTGCCAATGACCATTTTTGCATGTGTATATCGTGTGGCAGGTACGATGATACTTTATGCCCTGGGAAGTCGAGAAAATTTCCAACCCGAAAAGATCCTCGACCGATGGGATTCGAACCCACGACCCTCAGCTTGGTCTTGCTGAATAGCTGCGCGTTTACCGCTACGGCTATCTGGGCCCCCTGACGTTTCAGCGGTGCCGAATTCACTCGTTGTCATGGTCACATAAATAACACGGCACCGCTAAAACGTCAAATAGTGAACCCATGCATAGGTCCATTGGTTGATGAATAGTGAGGGCAGTAAAACACGTCTATACTGATTAGAGTGTATTTCGGGAATGAACTAATTTTCTAACAAATTTAACAATGTCAACTAACTGTGTAAGGATCTTGGCTACTATGATCACTGTGTTGCTTTCATCATCAACAAGAAAGGGGTCGACATTTTCCCGATTTTCAATAGTTTTTTTGGCGATAATCAATAGTTTTCTCCATACGAGTAAAATGTTGTATAAATTTCCGACCGATTGGTGGGAAAATATTGAAAATCTTTCGATAAATGGTTGAGTTATTAGCGTTCAAAACCTAACATAATTTCGTGACAGTCGCATAATTTTAGATTTTCAATTGACATTCAGTTGGGGAAGAGTACCAATTTTCGACCCATTCGTACGATTTTGGCCTACTTTGTATGAGAGGAATTGACGTATTCTCGGCAGTTTCTTTTGTAATTTTCTCGGACAACAACAGACAAATAAGGTATGTTGTCTGTTTATACTTATGCGCAACTCAATACTCTATCGATTCACACCGTCAGACTTGTTAAAAACGTTTTGGAAACGTTTTACAACGTTTCGAACATCTCTTGTCGGTGTTACTATTGTAGGCAGTCTCATTCTCTTCGGCAGCTTTCCCTTAAGAACTGCTAGTGAATCTCTTCGGCAGCTCCAAATCAGTCGCATTTTGAGGCCTGATCATTTGAATGGATGGCATCTCTGGCGAAATTGTTCGTTCAGTCTCGGAAATCTCGTCAGCGGGAAGCTGACAGAACAAATAATCATCGAATGTTTTAGATTTTTCATGGTAAAACAAAAAGAATGTAAAACATAGGAAAGAGATTTGTTTGACACGAATTAGTCACGAAACAAACAATTGACATGACTCGTAACAATATCATTTGAACCAATAAAATTCTTTTAAATTGTAAGGAAACAACAGCTAATACTAATTCTGGAACAAGGCCAATATCCCTGGAAATCTGGGATTAATTTCATATGAACGCTTTCAAATAATTCCGATGACATTAAACGCAATTTTCCATTCAACAGATATTGCATATCACCAATTTCCAGTTTCCATCCCAATCTGCCCACACGAAAAGCCATCTATTCACTGCCTACAATCATCGTTAGCTCGCTCGCCCATTACCTGCAGTAATGGGGGATACGATTCGTCGAACCGCGCCCGTCGATTCCCAAATTACTGCAACCAGGCACCGCCGAAGCGACCGAGCTCAATTAATCGACCATCAGCTAGAGCTTTTATCTAATTTTAGTAATTATAATTTTCACGTTCCCCCGTTTTGGTTCTGATTCCGTCCCGCAACGCGCTCGTCAAAGTCAACATCCCGTCATGGAACCATAAGCACTCGATATTCAATTCAGCCAAATGCTCACGGAAAATGACCGTCGCTATCGCCAGGATCAGCGGTTCTCAAACTTCGTGAACCAAAGACTTTTCTTAATGTTCCTGAAATCAATATTTAGGGAAACTAAGGATTTGTCTAAACATTAAATCAGATGAATGCAATTCGACCCAAAGAAAGAACCAACGATTGAAAATTTGTTTCCTTGTTGTACGAAAAATTATGTTTGCAATGATTTCCAAATACGTCCAAATCGTAGAACATGATTTGGATGTCCGCAACGTTTTGAAAATCAGCACCGCGGCAGCCAATTTTGGTACCCTAAGACAATAACTCCGGAAGCTCCTGTACCATATTCCCAATTTCTTTGAATCATAATTGACCGGAGTTTTTTTTCGAAAAGTTTTAGTGTGTTTTCCAGCATGTGAAGAGTATGTTGGCTGGATGAAGGTTGATAACTGCGGAAGTGCACATTGAACACCAAACTGAAAAGCCGGTTTTGTCCCAATGGGGACGTAATGTCAAGAAGAAGAAGAAGAAGAAGAAGAAGAAGAAGAAGAAGAAGAAGAAGAAGAAGAAGAAGAAGAAAAAGAAAAAGAAGAAGAAGAAGAAGAAGAAGAAGAAGAAGAAGAAGAAGAAGAAGAAGAAGAAGAAGAAGAAGAAGAAGAAGAAGAAGAAGAAGAAGAAGAAGAAGAAGAAGAAGAAGAAGAAGAAGAAGAAGAAGAAGAAGAAGAAGAAGAAGAAGAAGAAGAAGAAGAAGAAGAAGAAGAAGAAGAAGAAGAAGAAGAAGAAGAAGAAGCAGAAGAAGAAGATATGTCTCATATTATGATTTTTTGTTTGATTTATTGCATTTATTTATCGCGGCCTCTTGATTACTCGCCATGGCCTCCGAGGTGTCCGCGAACCACCGCTTGGGAAACCCTGTCCTAGACGCATAACAGGTTTCCCAAATTCGTCGTAAATGATTGCGTGCCTCTGTGACGACGACGATAACGACAGATTGGTGGGACGCGGCGCGGATACGGTCGAGTGGAAAACGTTGCCGCGCCCGCCAGAATCGACCATATCGATGCAAAGTGGAAAGCCGTGGTCTAGAAAATTGACCACTTACCTCTGATGGCACCGGCAATGGGAGGACTGCATACTCACATGTACGCATATTTTTGTCGCTTCTAGAACGACTGCCTTAATCGAGAGCGACTCAGATCAGAAAGTAACCCCTTATGACGATGACGGTGCGTGGAGGAAATCGAGCGTTGACCGCAATACATGACCAATCAGTTGAGCAGTAGCGGTCGGATCCTCGTTGAGGTCAGCCCCCAGAGGGTACCTGTCTACTGGTACTTCAGTGGCGACCCACCAATACTTGATAGAAGATGAGAGCCGTGACATTAACATGACTCTTGCGATATGTCTGGTTGGTTGCTGTTAGTTGCAACCGGTCGGTGATTGGTCCTTGCACCCAATTGCGGGTATGTGCCAATGCGCGATAAAGGTAATTGGCGTTTGATAGCGATTGATTGGCGTTTTATCGGTATGGCCATCTCGCTTCCATATCGGTACACTGAGGTGAGAGGAGGCTGATTATCATTGGTGGTCGCGTTGAGGTTCGAAAGGGGGAGACAACTGTTGAAAAGCTGTTGCATGTTGGCGCTAACGAGGACATGGGCAGGACGAACTTTAAGATGACATGACCCCCAGGTTGAACAGGGGAAATTGAATCATCTAGGCTTAGCTGGACATTCATGTTATATGCAATATTGCATCACTCCCTATCACTCCTAAATGTTGAGGCTCATTTCAAAGTAGGTATCGTCTTCAGTGACGTGGATCCATTTTATCATTTTATCTTATTAACAATCTGTTTTAGAGAACAGTGCGCATCGTACCTTCGTGCTGTGCGTACACGAATTCTCTCTGCTCTTGGAAGTTTTTTTAAACTACTTAAAGCATTAAACAGTGCTTCTCAGTGCTACAAAAACAGAATTTTTCAGTGCTAAAATAAAAAACGGTACTTTTCAGTACTACTATAACAGTACCGTCGTTGGGGGTGAGAATGGATCAAAAACGGATATGTACGATTTGTTTATTGAATAACTTTCGCAATTTAACTCCAATAAACTTCAATTTTGGTGTGTATGTACCTTTATGGTACTTCAACTACTGTACAAAACAATATAGAAAAATATTTATTCACTGCGGTGCTATAAGTGAATGAAAAATGACCCAATCTCACCCCATAGAGGGGGTGACATTGGGTCACTGTAATGGTCACATGTTTTAGACCAGTGATTCCCAAAGTGGGCGAATTCGCCCCCTTGAGGGCGATTTTCAGGCTCAAGGGGGCGAAAATTTGCAAAACAGAATTTGGGGGGCGAAATATCCAGAAAGGGGGCGAAAAAGCTATTACGGGATCATTTGAAAATAATTACCCTAATGCTACCTTTGGAGCACACACATCTAAAGGTTAATCAATTTCAAACGTAACTAATTTCAGGAATATTTTACCTTAGATCGATATATCTCTAATCGTGGTCATTTTAAAATTATGATAGATAACACTTGATAATTGTCAAACACAAAATGTTTGTGTTACGCATTCAGGATTTTGAATATCATGTTCGTTATTTTCACAAGGTCGCCGAACAATTTCACCGAAATCTCAACAGCTGAACATTCGCTGAAATTTCACCGAACAATATGTGAAATCGGTGAACAAAATCATAAAGAAAAACACGAAAATGGACCCGATTGAGAATTGAACTCTCAACCTACCGATCAGGAAGCAGGCTTATTACCACTGCACCAGCTTTCACTGCTGATAAGTGATATGCAAAAAGTGAAACAAAAGGAGTTCATGCCAGCCAGAGCGGCTGTCGAATGATTTCACAGAAGTTCGGTGAAAATAAAGCTTTCACCGAACTGTTCGTTGGTATTTCACAGAATAACGGTACATTTGTTTATTTTCACAGATTTTGTCGGTAAAATTTTGTTGTTGTTTACAGTTCATATTCGGTGATTTATTTCACAGTATACTGCGATTTATTCTAAGTGTGCGGATGGTAAATCACAGATAACATTTAAAACACAACATATATTAGATGTTCAAAACATGAATCTGAGAATTTTTAGATTTTTTTTTGAAAATGTCCAATATTTTGTACGAGGTTTTTTTTTGTGAGAACTTTGAGGTTTGGAAGTAAATATTTATTTTATTGACATCCAGCTTTTTACGGGAAAAAATCTACAGTACTCATTTTGAAGTTTCGGTTGCACTCATTCTTATTATTTCTAATGGTACAAATCATTATAGAGACAAATTTTGAAAAATTGCCTCGGATTGAAGGTTCAAACGTCCAAAAAAATCTTAATTGTTCTTGATATTACAAAAAATAGCCTTTTTATATACTGCATAATTGAAAAATAAGTTGAAAACCATTCTGGATTTCCATATATTTTTTCTGTGTTTTTAGATTGGATGAAAAAGCGATCACTAAAATATCAAACATTATTGCAGTATTTTTAGAAATAGCAGATAAAACAGTTTTACGAATTATCCCCCAACTACACCACAAGTTGGCGACTATATTACATTCAAATAGTTTGAGCTGGGCCGAACTTGTATCAAAAACTGTTTCAGTAGCCTGTAATGTACGCAAAATATTGTGAAAATTGCTATTATAAATTGCAGTCCAGTTAATTATTCCTAATAATTGGAGATTACCAATTTTTAAGAAAACATTTTTGAATGTACTTAATAGTAATTGTATTATGATTTTATGGATATGCGAGTCGAAGACATTTTTTGGTGTACACAGCGCCTAATTAAAATATTTTAATCACATATCAGAGGGGGCGATTCGAGATGAATATTGGCCTCAAGGAGGCGAAAGTTAAAAAAGTTTGGCAAGCACTGTTTTAGACAATATGACTTCAAAACCATTCACAGTTGAAAAATATTGATGAAATACGATGCAAAAAAGACGGGCAGACATCTAAGATGTTTCACAAGTATGATAAACCCACTTTAAAGAACGATTATAGCAAAAAAATGAAAAGCTATGAGAAAAAATATGTAAACTCAGCATTTATCGTCATGTTAACACAAATTTTCTTGCTTTTCCCCTCAAATTGTTTTCAAAGTCTCATTCCCATTGCCATAATGCCTATTCAGTTTCCCCAAAAGTTTATAGAAACAGTGATTATTTTAAACCTTCGCAAATAGTTAAATTTCGGTGCGACATTCCACGATCAATACATTTTAAGGAGATGTTGACGTCATAATCCCGGTACCGTAATTTCGGGTGAAATTGATCACTTTACATTGTTTCTCATGTCTGTTTTCTATGATGTTGCCAATTCCAAGCAACTTAAGCAGGAAAACAAGTACGACGGTGAGCTTCATTGGTTTATATACTCAAATTTTCAAACAGTTGTGATTTTAGTACTGAAAATTGTCTCTAAAATAAAAAATCAAAGAATTCCATTTCGGGGTGAAATTGATCACCTGTCAAAACAATGATTGTTAGTTAAAAAAACAACTTTACTTATTTAATTTGGGCCTCCTAAATCCAAATATGCTGACCAAATTCTTAGCAGTGCAAAATTTATAGAAATACAGGTCGGACTCGATTATCCGGAGTATCGATTTTTTTTTCATTCCGGATAATCGAATCTTCCGGATAATCGAATCACTAAGAAAAAAATGGAATCTTCGATAAAAGAACATAAATATTTTATTTTTTTTTTGTTGTTTTATTTATATGATGCGGTGGTGCAGCCAGATATTATTTCTAGGAACAGTAGGGGTCTCTACAAGAAAAAAAAAATTTTTTGACCAGCTCACACAAAAACCACTTTTTCAAACCCCCCTGTTCTTAAATACGTTCAAAACTGTAAAACCATTCATGTTGTGTATTGCAATACCAAATTATCTCAGATTTATGCATACAATTTGAAAAACAAGAACATCAAAAATCAAATTCCGGATAATCGAGTCTAAAATTCCGGATAATCGAATCCCGGATAATCGAGTCCCCGGATAATCGAGTCTCCGGATAATCGAGTCCAACCTGTAATAAACAATTAATTTTCAACGATACCGCAGAAAACGCCTAAATGTAGGCAATTTAAGAAGGAATCTTCTGATATCTATAAAAATTTCAATTATTACAACAAAATAAACAAATTGGTATAAATTTTGATGATAAAACTCGTGTTAGGGATATATTTTAAGCATCCTTACAAATTTTCAGGTTGACACCATGTCCAAACACTTGTTTAAAACCAGTGTTGACCAGACTCATTTCCCCGAAATTCGAATTGTGAAGCCATGAACTGTTATAACTGTGCGTTGTATTCCTGAGATGGAGGGGGAGGTGGTTGGGCTTGAGTGTTGCACATGGGATCCGACAGTTTAGATCTCGGTGGGCCGCAATTCAAGTTTCGGTGAAATGATTCGCACTCACTCACTTACTCATTTCATTTCACCGAAACTTGAATTATGGCTCTCTGGGATCAAAATTGATCGATTTTGTTTGCAGTACTCAAGCTCAACCATCTGCTTTTCTATCTTAGGAGGATAGAGCATGGTTGTAGTAGTTCGTGGCTTCGTAGTTCGGAAAATGTTATTTTCGGGGAAATGAGTCTGAACAACACTGTTTAAAACTATAAGTTTATTGATGTCTGCCAATACAACTCAGGACACGATTATGGAATGTTTTATTATTTTCATAGAAACAAACATTCCTTAACACAAAAAAGCTTCACAACATGTAATTCGATAATAGTTTAGACAAACAACGTTCATTTACATTGGTTGCATTGATTTCTGTACTCTATTAGAGGGAAATAAAATCGTGTGAAACAGTGATCAATTTCACCCTACTGATCAATTTCACGGTATTTCAGCGATCCAACTCATTTATATTTCCGTGAGCAATTATGAAAACACTAGTACCTAAATAATTAAAGTAAAAAAAATCCCTGGCTAAAATATTACGATGTTAATGAGCACGAAACACAGTTGCTGGTTTGAGAAGTTGTCAAAATGCGTTGCATTGTTATTCAATGCACGGAATCGTCAAGTAGACTTGTTTGATGTTTCAGAGATGCTGTACTTAGAAAAAATAAACACATCCTTATCATGAAAGATAACACCCGGCACCTTATACAGGGCGTTCGTGAATTATCCGAACAACAAAATATAGCAAAGATGATCTCGCATTGAAAACAATAAAAAATCAATGTCCTTGTATCTTTTTTAATACATCTATATGTTAATACAAAATAGAATTTAAAATAATTTTGAAATGACTGCTACTTACTGAGATAGGCGAATTTAAATTTTTCAGATACTTAATTCCTGAGGGCCGCTAGTCATACTAGTGATCTTTTCTCCCTAAAATCTAAATTAGATAAATTCAAATTTCCTATTATAATTTGAAGTTACCTATATGTTATTGGCATCAAGGTTGAAAAGCTAAAATTGCACGGTTCATTTCCAGTGACTTCTACGCACATTTCCCTTCCGTCATTGAGCTCGAAAACAGCTCTCTTCAAGACTACTCAACACATTTGGCTTGGTTTTACAAATATTTGAAATCGAAAATGTGTTAAACTTTCTGCTTAAGAATATAATAGGTCAATGTATTAAACCATGCAAGAATACTGAATTTATTCTACTTGATGGCATAGATCCATGCCTTCAAAATTTGTACGGATAATTTGCGGACACCCTGTAATGTCTAAAAAGTGGACTTGCCATATCAATTACTATCGTTCTTGCTTGACCCAATGTCACCCCTATTTTTAATGTTTTAGACACTGTACCGAAAAAAAAAAATTTTGTGGAAATATCAAATAGATTCGGGAAAATATATGTGAAGTGTAATGAAAAGACTTTCAACTTTCTACTAATATAACGATAGAGGTTGAAGTACATGCGTGATACTTTGCACAGGAGAAATTTAATGTTGTAAATTTTATCTGGTTTCAACACACAAGTTTATTGATATAGTAAACAAAAACTACTGCTTCTAAAAATGTATATTGTGATGAATTATGTGTAATAGAATGTTCCCTAACATACGAATTATTAATTTTAGTAATATCAGCATTTTAAAATGAAATATTTCATAAATCATATTTTTCCGTTTGGATCCAATCTCACCCCCTAGACCCATTGTCACCCCCATCAACGGTACTTTTCAGTACTATTTTTTCTACTATTGGACCCGTGCCTTCGATTTTTCGTTGGATCCGTTGGCGAAAGCTAGCGGTGGTAATCCTTCTTGGACACCGTCTTGGGAAAAAAAACCTCTTAGTCTCCTTCTTTTTTTTTCACTAAACGTGGTTGCAACCTGGGAGGGAGGCACCGATACTACACACGAAATATGACACAAAGTTATTTCGAACTGCAAGAAAACTCCAGCTTGCCAACGACAATCAAGGCAGACATGATAAAAATCGCTAGTTTTCATTTGTTGTGTTCCTTCGATCGTTCTGGACAAACATGGAAAAAGGGCCAAAGTTTTCTATTGATTTCATTTTCGTTTTTATTGGAAAAAGTAAAATTATGCTTTTCAAATACTTTATATTCAGTCAAAACAAAAGTTGCTATTGTGACATTACTTTTGAATAAGCATGAATAGATTTTCAATCAATTTTTTGTCACATTTGATAAAATGCAAAAATATGTTTTAATCAATTACGCACTTTTATCATGTTAGTCCACTGTTTTAGATCTGGGCTCACAGTGACAGTTCGTGACAGCAGAATCTCGGCTCACTATGACGTACAGACATTTTGTATCGGTTTCTCCCTCCCAGGTTGCAACTACAAACAAAAGGAAGGGTGAATCTCTGAATTCACAACTTCCTCCCAAAAAAGTGGGATTTAAAACTGTCACTAAACGTGGCAAGAATGGAAGAAAGGACGTTTCTCCGAAATGCGAACTTTTTTCCAAGGGTGAAATTAATAATGTTGATAATAGGGTAAGCGTTCCTTTAGTTGTGGGTGTTCCTATAGTTGCGGTAGTGCCGTTTTCACTGATTTTATTACATTAGCCACAGAACCGACACTGCCAATCGACGTATTGGTTTGTTGAAACACAGAATATTTGAAAAAAGCGTTCAAATTGCTTCAACACTGATGAAATATCACTAAAATTGCTAAAACTTTTCTTGCTTGTACCAATAGTTGCGGTAAAGTGTTCCTATAGTGGAGGATCCCATAAGAAAACAACGGATACCGCAACTATAGGAGCACAAATTAAAAATATACCGCAACTAAAGGAACAGTGTACCAATAGTGGAGGTATTATTTTTCACTGACATGCCGTGGATTGCTGCGATGAAATCATTTTTCTCATTAAGTAAACGGTCGTTACTTCCCGTTACAACATCAACATGTACATTATTTGCGCTTCGTGAATTTAGGGGGTTAAATGGAAGTTCAATCATGCTTAGTACCTCCACTATTGGTACATCTACCCTAGTATCGAAATGAGTAATCAGTTCGATGCTCTAGACAAATTTTCCGAACACCAAATCGAAGCAGCCTCTAGCCCAGGCTCTTTGATTCAAGTGAGGAAGCAAAGAGTGCCACCTATCGTGGTCAGTTCCGAATTTAGGGATTTAGGCAGGAGATCTTGAACTCCATTAGGGGAATCAAGGTTTCCTTCCAAATCGCAAAGAAAGGAGACTGTCGCGTTTTGCCGGAAACTCTTAAAGATCGCGTACTTCTTCTCAAACATCTTGAAGAGAAGAAACACAATTTTTTTACTTATGACGACAAAACTGAACGTTTGTTCAAAGTTGTCTTGAACGGTCTCTCAAGTGATTATTAGTCACCTGAAGAGATCAAAAATGGAATAAATGATTTACTTGGATTTTCCCCAGTCCAAGCAATCATTATGAAAAAGAGAACCCAATCTGATATTGTTCGGAAAGGGCTTGCTCAAGAATATTATTCAGTTCACTTTAACAAAAAGAGAACTAAATAATATTAAAGCTTTAGAAAAAGCAAAACTTATGTTCGATGTCCGTGTGACGTGGGAACAATTCCAGAAACCTGACGGAAATTAACAAAACCCCACTCAGTGTCGTCGGTGCCAAAAGTGGGGTCATGGTACAAAAAATTGTCGCATGGATGCTAAATGCATGATTTGCGGAGGTCTTCTCACGCCAAAGACGTCTGTACAGTGAACAAAGATACCACCAAGTTCATATGCTCTAATTGCGGGGCTAATCATAAGTCAAATTTTTGGTCTTGCCCTTCGCGCAAGAGAGTCGTTGAGGCTCGTGCCAGGCAGATGAAAGATAATATCCGTTACGATAACGGTCGTTACCGGAATTTTCCTGGTAGAGTATCGAACAATGCTCATTTTTCAGTTAACGATCGCTTGATCATGAATCATACCCATCAGGTAGATCATAATCATGCTCATTTACACAACAATTTTAATCCGTCGGGTAGCAGTTCGAATCTTTCAATTTCTAATGTATCTACCCACGGTAAATCCTTTGCCGATATCGTAGCAGGTAATTTGAACTCCTACCCTATTCGTTCCATGAGTACCCACTCTACTTGTTTCAAATCAAATGAAAAAAAAACCCTACCGCCACAGATAACTCCTACTCCGCTTCTTCGTCAACCGAAAATTCTAATGGGAAATCATCAGATGTACCCACTTCAAGTGATATATCTGCCTCTGATTTTAATTATCTAACTGAACAATTGAATTTAATGATTGATGCAATGTTCAAAGCCACCACTATGTCTGAAGCAGTCCAAGTAGGTGTAAAATTTACAAATCAAATTGTTATTGGATTACGTTTTTGTAATGGATCCAAATGATAATTTAAATATTTTAAACTGGAATGCTCGTTTTCTGAATGATAAAGAGGATGAGCTGTTTAATTTTCTTACAGTTAATAACATGCATATAGCAGTTATTACCGAAACGTATTTAAAACCTGGATTTAAACTCAAAAGAGATGCTAACATTTTTGTTTATCGTAATGATCGACTCGATGGGGCATGTGGGGGAGTAGTAATCATCATTCATAGGCGTATAAAACATCAACTGTTTTCATCATTTCAAACTAAAGTTTTTGAAACTTTAGGTATTTCTGTTGAAACACAGCTTGCTAAATGTACTTTCATAGCTGCCTACTTGCCTTTTCAATGCTCTGGACAGCAAGTTAATTTGATCCAAACTCGCAATAAGTCAACATGTTTTTTCATTGGTGACTTTAATGCCAAACATCGGTCATGGAATAATTCTCAAAGTAATTCCAACGGCAGAATTTTATTTGATGAGTGCTCTTCAGGATATTTCTCAATTCAATACCCTGATAGCCCCACATGTTTTTCCTCTTCTAGAAATCCATCTACGATTGATTTGGTCTTAACCGACTCTAGTCGTCTTTATAGCCAACTTATTACTCATGTTGATTTTGATTCAGATCATGTCCCTGTTACATTTCAAATATCCCATGGAGCGATTCTCAATCCTGTTAGCTCCACTTTCAATTATTTTCGAGCCGGCTGTTAACATTCCTTTAGAAACAAAACTCGATATTGACAATGCTCTTGAAACTTTAACAAATTCCATTGTTGAAGCCAGGAGCATTGCAATTCCAAAATGTGAAGTTAAATTTGAATCCGTGATTATAGACGATGATCTTAAACTCTTGATCCGTCTTAAAAACGTGAGGAGAAGGCAATTTCAACGCACTCGTGATCCTGCTATGAAAATTATATGGCAGGATTTGCAGAAAGAAATCAAGAAACGTTTTGCAGATTTGAGAAACAAAAATTTTGAAAATTAAATTTCTCAATTGGACCCTGGCTCTAAGCCTTTTTGGAAATTATCTAAAATCTTGAAAAAACCTCAGAAGCCAATACCGGCATTGAAAGAGGAAAACAAATTATTATTAACTTATTGCGAAAAAGCTCAAAAACTTGCTATGCAGTTTGAAAGCACGCACAATTTTAATTTAGGACTTACTAGTCCAATTGAAAATCAAGTTACTCAGGATTTCGAAAATATTCTCAATCAAGAGAACGTTTTCGAAAATGCCTGTGAGATTGATTTGGAAGAAGTGAGAACTATTATTGAAAAATTCAAAAATGTGAAAGCTCCTGGCGATGATGGAATTTTCTACATCCTCATCAAGAAACTTCCAGCTTATCATTTTTAGTTGATATATTCAATAAATGTTTTCAATTAGCATATTTTCCTGACAAATGGAAAAATGCTAAGGTTGTTCCAATTTTAAAACCAGACAAAAACCCTGCAGAAGCTTCTAGCTATCGTCCAATCAGTTTGCTATCCTCCATCAGTAAACTTTTTGAAAAGGTTATTTTGAACAGAATGATGGCCCACATCAACGAAAATTCAATTTTTGCCAATGAACAGTTCGGATTCCGCCATGGACATTCGACCACTCATCAACTTTTACGTGTAACAAATTTGATCCGTTCCAACAAATCTGAAGGCTATTCTACTGGTCTTGCTCTTCTAGACATAGAAAAAGCATTCGACAGTGTTTGGCATGAAGGTTTGATTGTAAAATTAAAAAACTTTTATTTTCCAACATACATTGTTATAATAATTCAAAGTTATCTGTCAAATCGTACACTTCAGGTTAATTATCAGAACTCCAGATCTGAAAGACTTCCTGTAAGAGCTGGTGTTACCCAAGGCAGCATTTTGGGACCAATATTATACAATATTATCACATCTGACTAACCTGAGTTACCTCAGGGATGTCAAAAATCCTTGTTTGCGGATGACACAGATCTCTCCACGTGTCATCTGTAGTCGATTGCAAAAAAGTTTGGATATTTTTTCTTCATACTTGTAAAATTGGAAGATTTTTCCTAGTGCTTCCAAAACTCAACTAATAATATTCCCACATAAACCAAAAGCTCTTTATTTGAAACCTTCAAGTAGACATGTTGTCACGATGAGAGGGGTTCCAATAAATTGGTCAGATGAAGTTAAGTATCTAGGGCTCATGCTAGATAAGAATTTAACTTTCAAAAATCACATCGAGGGCATTCAAGCCAAATGTAATAAATATGTAAAATGTCTCTATCCCCTTATTAATAGAAAATCAAAACTTTGTGTTAAGAACAAGCTTTTGATATTCAAACAAATTTTCAGGCCAGCCATGCTGTATGCTGTACCAATATGGACTAGCTGTTGTAATACCAGGAAGAAAGCTCTTCAAAAAATTCAAAATAAAATTTAGAAAATGATTTTGCGGCTTCTTCCCTGGTATAGCACCAATGTTGAAACATTGGAATACATGCCAAATAAAATAATTAATAATTTCAGGCAAAATTCGTTACAATCTTCTATTGCCACGATCAATGCGTTATATGTTTAGTTTGACTTAGTGCCTAGGTCTATGGATTTCGGTCCCACACGGTACTTGATCTATTCGGTTTCCATGTAGGACAGTAGCCGTGTAAACGAAAACCCGTTGGATGCATGAAGTTGATTGATTACCTTTGGTAAAGTGTGAACTATCATGCGGCTACCTATTTTTTATGGAGTGAACCCATTATGATTGTTGCCATAAGATACTTTGATGGAAACATATGGTTAGAAGATATTGTTTGTAGCTAATCGAGGATTTCACGAAGCCACTCATCAACTGTTCTACAACACAATCAACATTTTGTTTTCCAGATCATGTCCCATCCTTATATATTTATGAACCTGTTCCGGTAGTATGTAGGTAGACCAAAAATTACTTGACCCTATTGCCATTGAATTCGGGAAACTTTTTAATTCAACAACAATGATTCAATTCAAAATGCGCTCATAATACTCACCATGTAAACCGGTTGTATCGTCAAATGGAATATGCTGTTCATGAGCCGCTCGAAGAAGTCCATATCGTCAGTCAACGGTCGATAGAACACCGGAGTAACCGAATACGGTCCCGGATTACCTGCCAGTGCCATCGTTCCGGTGTAGAAGCCCACGGTGTTGATGTACATGTAAGGCGCCCCTAATCTATAGGCCAAACTCAACGCACACTCCGGGTAAGCTCCATCCAAAATGAGTAAGTCGAATTTACGGCCCAGTAGGTCCATAGTTTCCTTGTCTTCCAGAGTGGCGTCGCAAGCCTATGAGAATTACAGATGGGAATAGGATCAAGTCAAAGGCTTCGAATAACTTACCTGCCACGAGTAGCGAAAGACGTCCCACAGGGACAGGGGAAGATCACCCCGCATTCGAGCGCCCAGCAGATCCCAATTGGTGTAGTTCCGGATGAATTCGACCAGCCCGGATGGTGTAACCTCTTGCAGCCCATTGTAGGAGAAATCCGCCGGAAAGCCACTCAGAAACGTGATGTTGTGACCCCTGGGGAAAACGAGAAAAATCGACCCGTTTATTAGCGAATTATCAACTGTTGGAAATGTTCATAACTCGGGACGGGAGCCCGGATAAAGCCTCTGATAATGGCCGTGACAATGGCAGTTAGTTGTCGTTTCAGTAGGGAAAAAAGTGGCCACGTTGCACCGGACAACGAATAGTAGATACCGCTTAACTGGATTTGAGGCGTTTTTTCCTTCTCCCCCGGGAACTGACCGTGAAACACACGCAAATCGGATTAAGGCAATTACCAGTTCTGGGTCTACGTTTTGGAGAACTGTTAGCACGCAGAGTTTTCCTCTCTGTGATGCTAGCTTCTATTCCGGAAATCATGACGATGCATGTGTCAATTGTGGAAAAACTGTCCAGGGCGACGACGCATGGCTGCCACCGGGATTGATCCCATTTTAATGACGAGCTTGACATTGACCTCCGAGATTGTTGCGGCAGATGAAGGTTGTTGCAAAACTTCGAATAGAACGAGCATAGCTAGGATTAAATGTGTTTTTTCCCTGAGTGGATCCATTTGGCCTACAATCAGGCGAAAATTGAAAAAAGTTTATTAACGACTAATTCTCACTGAAATCAAGTCGTTAACGGTATAAATCCTTCAACTTTAAAGTTTTCATCGTAACCACGAACAAAAGGATGGGTGAATCTCTGAATAACAAATTCCTCCACAAAAAGTCACTGTACGTGACAAAAATGGAACAAACAGAACGTTTCTCAGGAATGCGCGCTATCTTCCAAGGGTGAAATGATTAATGTTGATAGGGTAGATGTACCAATAGTGGAGGTACTAAGCACGATTGAACTTCATTTATCTGCCTAAATTCAAGAAGCGCAATTAATGTACATGTTAATGTTGTAACGGGAAGTAACGACCATTGACTTAATAAGAAAACTGATTTCATCGCAGTAATCCACGGCATGTCAGTGAAAAATAATACCTCCACTATTGGTACGCTGTTCCTTTAGTTGCGGTATTTTTTTAATTTGTGTTCCTATAGTTGCGGTATCCGTTGTTTTCTTATGGGATCCTCCACTACACCGTGTCCAATATATTCTCATACACTTTTTCTTTTCTTTGGTATAACTTTACTGAATGTAGGATAATCAAATGTTGTAGTATTTCATTGTAGTCTGGTAGTATTATACTAACGTAGAATAGCTTGTTTTATGAATAAGAAAAAATAATTGCTATGATAAGTGATGCAATGTCCATTGAATTCATGTTTTGCACTTAAAATGAATTTTTGTTCATATTGGTCTGGTTAACAAAGTGAAAATCAGAGCATTCACAAAAAAGTTTCAGAAACTTTAAGTTAATCATATTGCGTTTTGAATAGATAAATATTGATGAAATTTGATAAATATATGTGCGATAACTGCAGATTGAAATTGGGCTCTGCCTATGAGCGTGCCGCTGGAAATATTTTTCGTGAATTCTTAAGTTGATAAAATAACTTTATAATTGAAATATTTCCAAAATATTTCCTGTAGTGAATCAGTATTATAACCACTTTCAAAAAATATTATCACCAATGATGTCAGTTAAACAAGCGCAAAGTAATGTTATCTCAAATTTGTATGAGAATATACTGGACACGGTGTATAGGAACACTTTACCGCAACTATTGGTACAAGCAAGAAAAGTTTTAGCAATTTGAGTGATACTTCATCAGTTTTAAAGCAATTTGAACGCTCTTTTCAACTATTCCCTGTATCGACAAGCCAAAACGTCGATTGGCAGTGTCGGTTTTGTGGCTAATGCATTAAAATAAGTGAAAACGGCACTACCGCAACTATAGGAACACCCACAACTAAGGGAACACTTACCCTAATTGCATCGAAATAAGCAATCAGTTCGATGCTTTAGAAAATTTTTCCAAACATCAAATCGAAGTAGCCCAAACTCCTTGATTCAAGTGAGTAAGCAAAGAGTGCCGCTTATCGTGGTCAGTTGTTCTTAATTCGGAGGATTTAGGCAGGAGATCTTAAACTCCATAAGGGAATCGCAAATAAAGGAGACTGTCGCGTTTTGCCGGAAACTCTTAAAGATCGCGAACCTAAACTCAGACATCTTGAAGAGAAGAAGCACATTTTTTTTACTTATAACGACACAACTGAACATTCAAGGTTCAAGGTCGTTGAACTATAAGTCTCCCGAAGAGATCAAAAATGGAATAAATGATTTACTGAAATTTCTCAATTACAAGTAATCATTGTGAAAGAGAGAATCCAATCTGGTGTTCTTCGTTAAGGGCTTTCTCAAGAATATTATTTAGTTCGCTTTAAAAAAAGTGATCTAAATAATGTTAAACAAAAAAAAAAACAAGACTTATGTTCGATGTCCGTGTGACATTGGAACATTTCCAGAAACCTGGAGGAAATTTCCAGAACCCCACTTAGTGCCGTCGGTGCCAAAAGTGGGGTTAGGGCACAAAACATTACCGCATGGATGCTAAATGCATGATTAGCGGAGGTTTTTCTCACGCTAAGGACGTCTGTCCTATGAAGGAAGAAACCAAAAAGTTTGAATACGCAAATTGCGGGGGCAACCATAAGGCTAACTTTTGGGATTGCTCTTCGCGCAAACGAATCGTAGAAGCTCGTACCAGACAGATGAATAGCAACGTTTTTCGTAACTGGAATTCCCCTTGTAGAATTTCAAATAATTCTCATTTTCCAGTTAACGAACGCTTGCTTAATAATTATACCCATCAGGTAAACTATAATCATGCTTATTCACAAGCTAGTTTTCTTCCGTCGGGTAGCCGTTCGAATCTTTCAATTTTGAAGAAGAAAACTCCAAGGCCATTATTGCAGCAGACAGTTTCAGATCCTTCCTTCAATTTTTTTTCTACGGATAACCGTTCTAATTGTTTCAAATCAAATGGAAAAACCCTTGCCAGTTCAGGCAACTCCTATTCCCTCTCTTCATCGACGGGAAATTCTGACAGTTAGTCATCAGAAAATGTACGTTGTTTTAGTTAAATGTTTCCTTCTGAATTTGATTTTTGAGTAGGTGTAAAATGTACTAATAAATTGTTTAGTTCCCTTAATGCACCCAAATTTTTTTTTTATATTTTAAATTGGAATGATCGTTCTTTGAATGGAAAAGAAGACGAGCTGTTTAATTTTGTTACAGCTAATAACATACATATAGCGATTATCACTGAAACTTATTTGAAATCTGGATCCAAACTTTTTTTTTTGTTTATCGTAATGATCGATTGGATGAAGCATGTGGCAATCATCATTCGTAGGCGTAAAAACATCAACTTTTTCTTCATATGAAACCAAAGTTTTTTAAACTTTGGGTACTTCTGTTGAAACACAGCTTGGTTAATATACTTCCATAAAGCTGCCTTTTTGCCTTTAAAATGCACTGGCTAGCAAGTCAATTTGCAAAAATTGACCCGCAAAAAGTAAAAAAAAAAAAAAAAATTGTCATTGGCGCCTTTAAGTGTTTGGATTTCGATCCGAAAAGCCGATCGAACCATCAAACCGAGAGTGTAGCAGTTCGCGAACCATAACAGTTCGTGGCACATCGCAATCGGAGAGCCCTATGAATGTAAGCAATCACACTCTCGTTTGGTACGTGGCACGAGAGAGTTCAAGAGCAGCAACTCTCACAGACTGTAACAGTATTTATGTTTTGCATAAAATTAGTAAAAACTTTCCTATTTTCTGGTAATGCAGCCTTTAACAACCTAATTATAATCTATTAGACCATTGAACATCGCTTTGGTTGCAAACATAGCACAGAAAATAAAAAAAAATATTCACCTCTATTTCTTGATTAGAATGAGAGTGGGTCAGTGAATGTTACAAGTGTTGACACACAGTGATCAGCGCCAAACAGTGGCGGTCTGTGTCTGCCTTGTTTTCGTTCATGGCTCGTTAACTTCCAGTTTGGCAACCCTGCCGTGATATAGTGGCGAATCGGCTCGTGTTTATCCTCGATTTACCGTTGAAAAACAAAAGATTTAATCGTAAGTGCACTATTGGCATACTATTTGGTGAACTGATTAACGAAAAGTGTGTTTAAAAGGTAGGGTTTGAAGTTATTTTGCGACAAAATACGCTTTTTATTTTTTCCTGACAGTGATTTTTTGTTCTGATAGTGATACTTTTGTGCACAATACATTGATGGTAACAATAGTAAATAAGTGTTATACGTTCCACCTTGAACATACTTTCCCTCTCTATCGTCTACTTGCATGCAAGTCGTTTCTGTGTTGTGGAGAAAAAGAATACCACCAAACTTACAATAAATGGATACAGTTTAGTACATGTCTTAGTTCCATCATTCTTGGCTCTGATTCAGAATAAAATTTGTTGTTCTACGATTATCAATGTTTACATATGATATATGTTGTTTCACTACTGGCAGTGGAATTTCTTTGATCCAATGTACTTAGATTTCACAACTCTGTTTAAAACACTATGCTTTCAGCAACAGAATGAGTGCTACCGATGCAAAACTGATGGAGATTGATGAAACAGAGGGAGCAGTCGATAGTTGCTCAGCTGAAAGTGTTCCATCATGCTCATCATCTATCTTAGATACTCCGATTGATAGTGACGATGACTATGAAGACGACGACGACTTCGAAGATTGTATCAACGTCACCATGTTGTCAACTACTACCAAAAGCCTTCTCGAAGATTGTTCGACAACTGAAAATCCAGTTGTTAAGACTAGTGTGACAGACCCAATTTGTACGGATGACAAACAGCAAACGAAGTTGAATGGAGCTGCCCGGAAGTGGTATAAGCGAATGATTGATGCTGGAGTTGATCCAGAAGAAGCATATCGCCTCGCTCGAATTCCGTGTCAGCCGCCGAGTTCTGAAAAGCGGTCACGTAATGACGATCTTAACGGTTCTAACAGTAGTGATGGAAATCCTCGTAAAAAGAAAAAGTTGTGTCCTGTTCTTGAACCAAAACACGGATTAAACCACCCAATCTCGGGAAAATTTTCGGTTCAAAATCGTTTACAAATAAATACAAATGCACGATAAAGAGCGGAAGCAATCCATCTCTTAGTGCTGTTCAACAATACGTTAGGGTAGGAATCGTTCCGAAGGACTACCCCGACGTAGAACTTTCTTCCCAGCAATTGCTAGCAACACGAAAAGCTATTTTGGCAAAGGTTGTACAGCAACGTAAAGAAACGGTGAAACCTAAATTTGGTCAATGTTCATTCAGGACCGGGCATTTAATTGTAGTCTGCAAAAACCAAGAAACAGCTGACTGGTTGAAAAGTATAGCTTCCACACTATCTATTGCTGGAGAAGTAGAACTTGTTGCTTTAGACGAGAATAAAATTCCTCGTCCTGAAATAATTATCGGGTTTTTCCCAGTGAGTGCTGAAGACAGCACTGATGAGATTCTAGCGCTCCTGGAAAGCCAAAATGACGGTTTGAATACTGACGAATGGAGAATAAAGGAGAGAAAAATTATCAATCAACTGCTTGTTGAATTATTTTTTACAGTAGATGGAGCTTCAATGGACACGATCAAGAAGTGTGAATCCCTTCTTGACTATAAGTTCGGAACAGCTCCACTTCGTCGTAAACTTCCTCCAAAACACAAAACGCCCGATAACTCGGACGAAAGTGTTGACAAATCTGGTGATAATTTGAAACCAGCAGAGCAGCACACTGCTCTGTCTGGGGTGGGAGAAAATAAGCAGACGAAGATCCCTACAGAACACTTAAAGGATACTGGAGACTTTGCACGAGGAAATAAATCGAATCCAAATCTAAACCAACCTGGTACTAGTGGGATTGGGAGTATAGGTAATCTGGGCTACCAAAAAATCTCTAAAGAACCTCGCTGCGTTGATGTAGGATCAGAAAACACTTCCCAAGAGTCTTCAGGACCTAAAGCTCTATTGGTATCGAAACGATATGCTAAAAATTCCCCTATCAATCATGGTCAAACAATAACAGTTTTAGACAACAAAGAGCCTGTACATAAAAACAAATATATTTCTAAATACATAAAAAGTTTGGGTAATCACGAAACCAACATAGGGGGGCTAAAATCACCCCAAGAAAGTGAAACTTCTAAGAATAATGCAAGTGAAAAGTAATGAATGCAATAATTTGAATAAACATATTTTGAGGAATAACATTACGTGAACCAATAATACTAGTATCACAAATACCAACATTGATACTAACACAATCATCAATAATCAAGCAAATAAGCAGATTAAATCATCTGCTGTACGACACAAAACGTTCACTCACAGCAAACTGGACATTGCACTGATTCAGGAGCCGTGGACGTATAATAGTAGAGTATTAGGCATAGCAGTATCTTCTAGCAAACTTATTTATGATGAAAATCAAACTGCCCCCCGAACTGCTATTCTAGTCAATAGTAGGTTTAATTTTTTGCCGGTAACAGAGTTCATCAAAAGAGATATTGTTGCAATTTAAATGGAAATTCCTACTTCTCGTGGAGTAGCGGAAATGTATGTTGCATCCGCTTACTTTCCTGGAGATGCAGAAGACATTCCTCCCCATAACGTTTCAAATTTTGTTTCTTTTTGCAAACGTAAAAACAAGCCCTTCATAATAGGATGTGATGCGAATGCTCATCACACAGTTTGGAGTAGCACCGATATAAATGATAGGGGGGAAAACCTCCTAGAATACATAATCAACAATAACATTGACGTTTGTAACAAAGGATGTAAAGCAACCTTTGTTAATTCCATCAGGGAAGAAGTTTTGGATTTGACACTTTGTAGTGCAAACATCTCAGAAAATTTAAAAAAACTGGCATGTATCAAACGAATCTTCCCTGTTTGACCACAGACAAATATTGTTTGAATATCAAGCAAATTATGTTCAAACTGATGCTTATCGCAACCCTCGTAAAACAAATTGGGATTTATATTACTCAAAACTTTTGACTGAGTGTAAACTTCCTGACAACAACATAAACACAGTTCAATCCAAGTAACAATTTCAGTGCTTTTTGATCTTAGATGTTATTTATGGAGGTTTTATTAGAGATGTATTCATTCCTAACAGATTTAATAAAGCATTGCAAAGTGCCAAACGTTCTTTTCTTTAAAACCCACTTTAAAATGCTTTGTAGATATCTACAAGAGCTACCGTTAAAACTTATTTGCTGGCCACATTTGTTGATAATAAATTGTATTTTGAAAGAGCTGTGTAGTGTCTAATAAAACCTAAATATAAAACCTCATCTTGCTTGTCTTGTCAGAGCATGGGTAAAACTTCTAAGACTACACTAAGTCATGTTAAAGCATTCTTAAAACTCAACTGTCTGATGCATGTTATTGGAATGCAGTCTGCGTGTGGTTATCAATATCATTATGTTGATAATGATAATCATGTAGTGAATTAAGGATTAATCAGAACGCAAACATAGAAATGACAAATATTCCTCTCGAAGAATTAACAGACAACTGTATAAAGCATATTTTTCCCATGCTTGCCTGAACTTCCTGTTCTAGTGGGACAACTGTGCTGCACACAACAGCTGAGCTACACGAAAAAAGCTTTCATTTTTCAGGCACTTATCACTTACCGTCTTCTGCATCAGTACAGCCGATCAAGCACGGCGGGCTTCATTATAACAATTATAACGGCACAAATTTAATAAAATGACTTTCATCACAAAACTTAATCTTCCGATTTGTTTACCTTTTTGACAGCACTAGCTTTCCTGAGTGCATTGAGTTTAAGTCAAGGCTCTTAAAAAACCTATTTGTCTTAGTGCAGAACAAATATTCTGATTTAGGAATATTTTAGCCAGTGAGGGTTTTGCGCACGGGTTCTTAAGATCAAAAGCGTTTATGAATGATTATATTGTTCAGAACAATCACCAATTGATCTTAAACTATCCCAGACAAGACCAGCAAGATTTAACTGGATGGAATCCATTTTTATTGTCGCTGTTTCGGATTGATAATTACAATATCCGTGGGAAATTTCAATTTACGATTGAGATGAGCATGAAATCATTCTGAAACTGGCATGGAGTAAAATATTAGATAGCCAATAATGATGTCGTAACTGTGGCGCGTTGCTGTAAATCGAAAATTTTTATTTCATTCCACCAGTAAATTTTTATTGGCAGGAATTTCACGCGATCGTAAGGAAATTTTCTGCCAAACAAAAAATGATTATTTTAATTGATTATTATGAGTCGGCAGACATCATGACGGTTTCAATATCAAAAACAGGTTATGGTTTATAAACAACTTATCGGTTGATGTTTTTTCAATCATAAGCTCTTAACATTGGTTTTATTCCGTGTATTAGGATATCTTCAAAGATTTAATACCGCTAGTTGAGCTCAATAAGTCTATACAATAGCTCTTATGAATGTTTTATAGCATACTACAAGGGTAGATGTATTCATACGATACAAAACTAAGAAGTTTAGAAACAGTTTTAAGGTATAGTCTTAACAACCTCCTGTAGTGTGGGCCTTTTCGGGCTTAACGGAGATTTATCAAAGGTTTATTAAGGTTATTAAGACTAATAAGTTCTAAAAAGAGTTTTAACGATATGGTGGTAACAACAGCTTGTAGTAAATGAAAAAACTAAAAATGTTACTTGGGCAAGAACTTGAAAAAGTTTCGGTAGTCATGTTACATTCAGTCCAAGAGGCATTCTATGCGAGTTGCCCAATCACTGTACGTTCCACAAACAGAGATGTTTCGTGGTGGAATAAACGCCTAGAAATTCTTAGAAAAAATACTAGAAAACTATTCAATAGAGCAAAGAGGACCAGGGAATGGGACCAATATAAAATTGCTCTGACTGAATATAATAAAGAAATAAGAAGATCTAAAAGACTGGACTGGAGACATACATGTGAAAGCATTGAAAACACTCCTGTAGTTACAAGACTACAAAAAGTCCTATCGAAAGATCATACAAATGGTTTAGGTACTGTAAAGAAAGAAAACAACTGCCTTACATCGAACGCAAAAGAAACGTTGGAAGTTATGATGCAGACACATTCTCCTAGCACGGTAAATGGCTGGGCATGGCGTACCATTGGTACCTCGCGTACCTACAGGAATAAAATAGACCCCATTGTGTGGTCCTTAGCCTCTTGCCCAGCAACTCCTATCCCTACCTCCTCGTGGTACTGGCCGGGGTACGAGTAACCTTGGGGAAGATCGGGTAACCAACCCCCGGTGGAAACTTTGGTCGTATGCTGCTGCTTTTGCTTTTGCTTCTGCAAACCTTGAGCGTCTGTACTCCATGTTAGGAGCGGCTCACAACAGCGTCTGTTCCCCATGTCAGGGGCGGCTGATCATCGTCCGAGTGCCAGAGAAGGACTCTAAGCTAAACTTCGCAATATGGCCCTCCGAACATATAGGGGGAATGGTCCTCCGGAAATCTAGGGGGTTGGTGTCAGGCCCTGCAAGCCAACCGTAAAAACACACCAGCACAGAAACGTCAACGAGAGAATACGGACCGGAACAATCGGCAAAGACCACAGCGACGGAAATGGACTTGCGATTGGAAACTCGGTACGTGGAACTGCAAATCTCTCAACTTCATCGGAAGCACACGCATACTCTCCGATGTACTGAAGATCCGCGGTTTCGACATCGTAGCGCTGCAGGAGGTGTGCTGGACAGGAGCATTGGTGCGAACGTTTAGAGGTAATCATACCATCTACCAGAGCTGCGGCAACACACGCGAGCTGGGAACAGCTTTCATAGTGATGGGTGGTATGCAGAGGCGCGTGATCGGGTGGTGGCCGATCAACGAAAGAATGTGCAAGTTGAGGCTCAAAGGCCGGTTCTTCAACTTCAGCATCATAAACGTGCATAGCCCTCACTCCGGAAGCACTGATGATGACAAGGAAGCATTTTACGCGCAGCTCGAACGCGAGTACGACCGATGCCCAAGCCACGACGTCAAGATCATCATAGGAGACTTAAACGCTCAGGTTGGTCAGGAGGAGGAGTTCAGACCGACGATTGGAAAGTTCAGCGCTCACCGGCTGACGAACGAGAATGGCCTACGACTGATAGATTTTGCCGCCTCCAAGAACATGGCCATTCGCAGCACCTACTTCCAGCACAGCCTCCCGTATCGATACACCTGGAGATCACCACTGCAGACGGAATCACAAATCGACCACGTTTTGATCGATGGACGGCACTTCTCCGACATAACCGACGTCAGAACCTATCGCGGTGCTAACATTGATTCCGACCACTACCTGGTGATGGTGAAACTGCGCCAAAAACTATCCGTCATTAACAACGTACGGTATCGACGCCCGCCTCGGTATAACCTAGCGCGACTGGCCCAACCGAACGTCGCTGCCGCATACGCGCAGCATCTCGAGGTAGCGTTGCCAGAAGAGGGCGAGCTTGACGAAGCCCCTCTTGAGGACTGCTGGAGCAACATAAAAGCAACCATCAACAACGCAGCCGAGAGCATCGTCGGGTACGTGGAAAGGAGGACATGTGACGATTGGTTCGACGATGAATGCAGGCAGGTTTTGGAGGAGAAGAATGCAGCGCGGGCTGCAATGCTGCAGCAAGGAACGCGACAAAACGTGGAGCGATATAAAAGAAAACGCCTATTCCGGGACAAAAAGCGCCGCCTGGAAGAAGCGGAATGTGAAGAAATGGAACAGCTGCATCGTTCACAAGAAACGCGAAAGTTCTACGAGAAGCTTAACGCATCCCGAAAAGGCTTCATGCCGCGAGCCGAAATGTGTAGGGATAAGGACGGAAGCATCTTGACGGACGGACGTGAGGTGATTGAAAGGTGGAGGCAGCACTACGATGAACACCTGAATGGCACGGAGAACACAGGCGCCGAGGGTCACGACAGCGGAGGAAGTGGCTACGTCAGCACGGCGGATGAAGGAAACCAACCTGCCCCCACATTGAGGGAAGTTAAGGATGCCATCAACCAGCTCAAGAATAACAAGGCCGTTGGTAAGGATGGTATTGGAGCTGAACTCATCAAAATGGGCCCGGAGAAGTTGGCAGCCTGTCTGCACCGGCTGATTGTCAGAATCTGGGAAACGGAACAGCTGCCGGAGGAGTGGAAGCAAGGGGTCATATGCCCCATCTACAAGAAGGGCGACAAACTGGAATGTGAAAACTATCGTGCGATCACTATCCTGAATGCCGCCTACAAAGTGCTATCCCAGATTATCTTCCGTCGTCTATCACCAATAACAAATGAGTTTGTGGGAAGTTATCAAGCTGGTTTCATCAACGGCCGCTCGACAACGGACCAAATCTTCACTGTACGGCAAATCCTCCAGAAATGCCGTGAATACCAAGTCCCAACGCATCACTTGTTCATCGATTTCAAAGTGGCTTATGATAGCATCATGGACGAGTACAGCTTTCCCGGGAAGCTCACAAGACTAATAAGAGCAACGATGGACGGTGTGCAGGATAGCGTGAAGATTTCGGGTGAACATTCCAGTTCGTTCGAATCCCGCCGGGGACTTCGACAGGGTGATGGACTTTCGTGCCTGCTGTTCAACATCGCGCTAGAAGGTGTCATGCGGAGAGCCGGGTTCAATAACCGAGGTACGATTTTCACAAGATCCAGCCAATTTGTTTGCTTCGCGGATGATAAGGATATTGTCGGCAGAACAGTCCGCCTGGGAAGCAGTGTTACGATAGACGGGGATACTTTTGAGGTGGTTGATGAGTTCGTCTATCTCGGATCCTTGTTAACGGCTGATAACAACGTTAGTCGTGAAATACGGAGACGCATCATCAGTGGAAGTCGCGCCTACTATGGGCTCCAGAAGAAGCTGCGGTCGAGAAAGATTCACCCTCGCACCAAATGTACCATGTACAAAACGCTTATAAGACCGGTGGTCCTCTTTGGACATGTAGCATGGACCATGCTGGAAGAGGACCTGCAAGCACTTGGAGTGTTCGAACGAAGGGTGCTTAGGACGATCATTGGCGGAGTACAGGAAAACGGTGTGTGGCGGCGGAGAATGAACCACGAGCTTGCTAGGCTCTTCGGCGAACCCAGTATCCAGAAGGTTGCGAAAGCCGGAAGGGTGCGCTGGGCAGGGCATGTTGCAAGACTACCGGAAACAATCCTGCAAAGATGGTGTTCGCGTCGAATCCGGTTGGCACAAGAAGGCGAGGAGCACAGCGAGCGAGGTGGCTTGATCAGGTGCAACAAGATCTGGAGAACGTGGGCCAAAATCGAAGTTGGAGAGACACAGCTATGGACCGAGTAAATTGGCGTAACATCGTTAACGAGGTTCTATCAAATTAATTGATGTAATACCAACTAAATAAATAAAATAACATTTTCCTGATTCTGTACTGATTAGTAATAATGATGAAAACATGTTAGAAAACATTATCGGTAATGAAACAACCGAGATGAACAGTCATGGTGAACACAGTAATAACTTCTCGACCTCTTGTTGTGACGCAAAAAATATAGCTGAACAAAATTTTACTGTATCTAAGGTTGATTGGGCAATCAATTCATTTGATGCATTTAAATCTCCTGGTGTAGATGGAATATTTCCAGCATTCTTGCAAAAAAAGTAATGGTATCCTTACCCCATATCTTTGTAATATGTTTAAAGCAAGTATTATACTTGGATACATACCCAAATCATGTCGACAGATTCGAGTGATTTTTATTCCGAAGGCTAACAAAAAAGATAAGACTGCTCCCAAATCATTCAGACCAATAAGTTTGTCATCTATAATGCTCAAAATTATGGAAAAACTTATTGATCAATATGTTAAATCTACTTATATGAGAAAGTATCCTCTAAATAATAATCAATTTGCTTATCAAACTGGTAAATCAACTACAACTGCGTTACACGCACTTGCAACTAAAATAGAAAAAACGTATGAAGCAAAAGAAATTTTAATAGCAACTTTTCTAGATATTGAAGGAGCGTTTGATAATGCGTCTCATAGATCCATGACGAGGACAATGTTAAAGCGAGAGTTTGACATATGTATCGTTCAATGGATTAATGAAATGCTATCAAAACGTGAAATATCAGCAAAACTCGGTAGTTCATTAAGAGGAAAATAACCATCATCGTTTTAAAAATTTTCAAAACCAGTTTTTTTGCTCAATATTCAAACAATGCTCAAGAAAATCTATCATTGTATTGCACTAGCTATCTGAAATGCGATGATAGATTTTTGTGAAGACTGCTTTAAATTTGAATGAAAAAACTGGTTTTTAATTTTTGATGATTGCTGATGATTGAATGATGGATTCTTGAGCCTTAATATCTGTTAAAGCAGTGAAAGGATGTCCACAAGGAGGCGTTCTTTCGCCTCTTCTCTGGTCACTTGTTGTTGATGAATTATTGGCAAGTTCAGAAGCACAGGGATTTGAAGTAAGTGGGTTTGCAGATGACATTGTTATTATAGTCAGAGGAAAACATGACAATATCATTGCAAGCAGAATGCAAGCAGCTATAAACTACACAATTAAATGGTGCGAATCTGAAGGACTGGACATCAATCCTCAAAAAACAAACATCATTCCGTTTACTAAGAAAAGAACATTCAAGATATCTGATCTTCGTATGAGAGGGACTTTAATGACACTTTCATCGAATGTTAAATATCTGGGAGTCATTTTAGATCGTAAATTAAACTGGAGTCTACATCTAAGTAACATACTCGATAAGGCAGCAAATGCACTATGGATAAGTAAAAGAACTTTTGGAAATAAATGGGGATTGCGGCCAGCTATCCAGTGGATGATATACATGGCTATTGTGAGACCCAGAATTACGTATGCTTCATTAGTATGGTGGCCGAAGACTTTGGAAAAGTGTGCAATAAAAAAATTAGAAAAAATACAAAGGCTGGCTACTATATCCATAACAGGCGCAATACGCAGCACACCTACAAAAGCACTAGATGCAATGCTCAATCTACTCCCTCTGTATCAATTCGTTCAACTAGAAGCTGGAAAAGCCGCACTACGGCTTAAACGAACTACGGTTTTTTATGATGGTGACATAAAAGGTCATTTGGAAATTTTGAAAAAAGTTCTAATTAAGCCATTAGTTACAGTCAACTATGACTGGATGGAAACGACATTTAATTTTGATCGTAGGTACAATGTAGTAGAGCCGGATCGCTCTGTCTGGGATGTGGGAGGACCACAAATTCGCTCAGGTTCAATAGTCTTCTATACTGATGGGTCCAAACAAAACGATCAAGTGGGAGCTGGTGTTACTGGTCCCGGTGTATGTTTATCAGTCTCAATGGGTAGATGGCCAACCGTCTTCCAGGCTGAAATACTAGCTATACTAGAATGTGCTTCTATTTGCTTAAAAAGAAAATACAAGCATTCCAACATATGAATTTTATCTGATAGCCAAGCAGCGCTCGCTGCTTCGAAATCATACACATGTACTTCAAAGTTGGTTTGGGAATGTACTCTCTTACTTCAAAAATTATCGGTAAATAATATCATAGTTCTTTACTGGGTGCCTGGGCATTAGGGAATAGAAGGAAATGAAAAAGCAGATGAGCTGGCAAGAGTTGGATCATCTCAACAATTACAAGGGCCAGAGCCTTTCTGTGGAGTCTCACCATGCTCCATTAAAATGGAGCTTAGGAACTGGGAAAAATCCATGGTAAATATCAATTGGAATAAAACTGTTGAAGCCCGCCAATCTAAAAAGTTTATAACACCCAATAAATCAAATACACAAAAACTTCTCGCCCTGTCAAAAAAAAAAAGACCTGTGTGCATACACAGGACTAATTACAGGACATTGTTTAGTTAAATATCATTTACGACTGATCAAAAGAATTTAAGATGATGTTTGTCGCTTTTGTAGTGAGGAAACAGAAACCTCTGAACACCTTCTGTGTAACTACGTTGCACTTTTTGCTGTGAGATTGATCAAGGGTTTCTTCAGCCCTCTGATATATGGTCCTTAGCTCCATTCAAAGTAGTTCGGTTTATACGACATATTTTTCCCCATTTCATGAGTTGAGAATAACTAATCAAAGTAATCTATCACCTTGGATACGGTTATACATTAAAATGGGTGGTGTATCACAATAGATCAAACAAATGGTCGCAGTGATTATACACCCAACACAGGAAAAAATAAAAAAACTTCCGCTAACGATAAATGTCATGCGTGTTGTCTAAATGCAGGTGGATAAATGGGATGAAATTATGGTTCGTGTGTCAATGACCGTTAAATGTTCCAAAGCCTGGCGCCTTTAATGCCACACGTCGCTCATAGAATAATTCGCATAGTAATTTCAATGGTAGCCCAAGTAGCAAAATTAATTTTATGCTATTCTTCAAGTGTTCTTTAACACTTATTCTATAAAACCAGAAATAAAACCATTAATTCTTCAAACCTACCCCAACCCAATCATAAACCTCTCATAATGCAGCCCACAGACGCTCAGACGGTTTGACCAACATTGACTCCATCCGCAAGTTAGTCAAACCGATTTATGTTGCTGCAACCGTTTGACCGACTGTCAAAGTTCGTTGCAGCAACACCATATTTCTTCGCATGTTTAGAATGCTCTCGGGAAGTGAATATGTGATTGTTATTTTTTCGGTTTCTGTAGCTGTGAGGGTGAATATTTTGGTGTTACTAGGGATTCCACCAGAAATTCTTTCTGGGATTCTACCAAGCGTTTCATCAACAATTCGTCTAGAAATTTATCCACCGATTTACCCAGAAATTCATCCGGGGAAAGTTCTTCAGGCATACCTTCAGGTGGCTTTCTTCCAAAGATTCCTTCAAAATACCTCTACTAATTATTCAGGATTTCCTCCACTGATTCCTTCAAAGATAAAAAAAAATATCCTCAAGTGATTTCTTCAGTATTTTTTCAAAATTTACTCCAAGGCTGGCTCCGAGAAATCTTCCATAGATTGATATAACAATTCTTCAAAGATTTTTTGAGGAATTCCTCTTAAAGTTATATCCAAGGATTGTATTATTATTTGGGAATCACATAACGAATTCTTTCAGATACTTCTCAATAAATATATCACTAAAAATTCCCACAAGGATTTCATCAGAACTTTTTTCAGGGCTTCTCCTAGGACTCATCCTTAAATTCCACCAGCAGTTGCTTCAGAAATTCCAAAAGGAATTTATTCAGCGATTCTTTATTTTTTCTACAGGGATTTATGCAAAAAAATTTCAAGAGATTTGTTCAGTGCTTCGCCCAATGCTTCCTTCAAGAATTCCGCCAAAATATCCTCCTAAGATTTATATAGGAATTCCTCCAGCGAAACTTCAAGAATTTCTATACAGATTCTATAAGGTTTTTTTCCCGGCGATTCCACCAGGAATTTTTCTAGAAATTCTTAGAAAGATTACTCAATGAATTTCTCCAGGGAATTCTCTGGTGATTCCTTCAAAGATTACACAATAAATTGTTCCATGAATTTTTCCAGAAATTTTCCAAAAAATCCTTCAAGGGTCCATCCTGAAAACATTCATAGAAATGCTTTGATTAATCCTTGATTAATTTTATAGCTGCCTTCCTAATTGAATACCTAGAGTAGAGAAAGGAAGAATTTTTGGTTCAATCCTTCGTCGAATTCCAGGTCGATCATCTCACGAAAATATTGGTGGTTTTTCAGAAAAAAAATCTTGTGAGCTTGTGGAATTTTTTGGTTAAGGTGAAGATGAATCGAAGCCAAAGTTCAAATTTTAAAGAGCACGGATCTGGAGAACCAAACATCCGCTTGAGCTGAAAACCTAATCGATTGGTCACTACCAGCTAGTGAGCAATCGATTAGGTTTTCAGCTCAAACGGATGTTTGGTTCTCCAGATCCGTGCACTTTAAATTTGAACTTTGGCTTCGATTCATCTTCACCTTAAGGTGAAACATCTCGGAATCCAAAGATGGCAGTCACAATGGCCGACTTGTGCCCCTACTCACGATTTCAAAGGCACTTAACTGGAGAAATAGTTGGTGAACTTATCTGATCTTCTTATTTTAAGCTTTCTGGTAGTGCACAAAGCCAAAATAAAAAGTTGGATGCTTCCTTCGCGAGATTTATGTCTTTGAAGTTTCAGTGCAATCTTAGAAGTTGATTCCAAACTGAATTACCTTAATACCCTGGAGGAATTTCTTCATAAACCTAAAACATTCTAAGAATGGAAATCCTAGTCAAACCATTGAAGTATTGTCTGGTAGAACTTCTGACGAAACTGCGATAGATTTTTCTGGTGGAAATTCTAGCAAAACTCTGGTGATATTCCCAGTGTTAACCATGGAAGAACTCCTGACGAAATTCCTTAAAAAAATGGCGAAATAATTAGAGAAAATACTGGTGAAGTCTATGAAGGAACTACTGATGGAATTTTTATAGGATTATTAGTGATTATCTTGGTGGAACCCTTGGGGGATTTTTCCAGTATGTTTTGAAAGAACCTCTAGAGATTGTTTTGAATTCACGGTAAAATCACCGGAACATATTGGAGAAGTTTCAGAAAGTATGTTATTTCAGCTGAAATCCTTGCAGATTTTCCTGATGGAAATTATGGAAAATTACTTGGGAAAATTCCAGATGCAATCCATGGATGAACCTCTGGCAGGATCCTCAGAGAAATCCTTGGAGGATATTTAGTTAGAATCCTTAGAGATAATCCTAGCGAAATTTTCGAAGGAATTTCTGGTGGAATCACTGAAGGAATTCTCGGATGAATCCCTGAAGGAGTTCCTTTTTTGAATCCTAGGAGGAACTCCTCATAGAGTCACTGGAGGATATACTGGGGAATTTCCAAATTACTTATGAAATCTTTATAAGAAATTTTTGGTAAAATTGCTGGATGAAATCCAAGAATCCCTGGAGATATTCCGCGAAAAATTCCTTGAGATATTCCGGAAGGAATTTCTAGAGTAATTCCGGTGATAAAATTTTTATAAGAAATTTCTGGTAAAATCTTAGGAGGAATTTCTGATAATCCTTGACGCTTCTTGAAGATATTAATACCTTGAAGAATTGCTGGAGGCATCCCTTGCTTAATTCCGGGAGGACTCATTTGAAGGAACTTCTAATAAAATTTTTAAAGGAACTCCTGATGAAATCCATAAAAGAACGCCTAATGTAATCCCTAGAACAACTTACGATGTAATCCTTGGAGAAGTTCCAGATGGAATCTAGGTGGAATCTCTGAGGAAACTTTTGATGTAATCTCTACAGGAACTCCTGAAGGAATCCCTGGAAGAATTCCTGATAAGCTTCCTTATGGATCTCCTGATAGAATCCCTAGAGGAACTCTTTATGATATCCCTAGAAGAAATCCTGATGAAATTTCTCGAGGAACTCCTGTTATAATCTCTGGAGGAACTCCTGATAGAATTTCTGTAAAAAATCCAGGCGGAATCTTAGAAGAAGCTTTTGATGAAAGCCCTGGAGGAACTCCTAATGAAATCCCCAGAAGAACTTTGATGGAAACCCTAAAGGTTCTCCTTATAGAAGCCCTATAAAAACTTCTGATGAAATCCTTGAAGGAATTCCTCGAGAATTATTATTGAAGGAACTTCAGATGGAATCATTGGAGGAACTTCTGATGAAATCCCTTGAAGAGCTCCTGATGGGACCTCAACGGCAACACCAGATGAAACCTTTGGAGGAATCCCTGATAAGATTTCTGATGGAACTGCTGATAAAACCCATAGAGAAATTCTTTATGATATGCCTTAAAGAAATCCTGATAAAATTCCTCGAGGGAATCCTGATATAATCTCGAGAGGAACTCATGATGGAATCTCTGGAGGAAGTCCCGGTGGAATATCTGAAGAAAGAACTCTATGAGGTACTCCTGAAAAACCCCTATAGGAACTCCTGATGGAATCCCCGGAGGAATTTCTGAAGACATTCCCTAGAGGAACTCCTTATCCCTAGAAAAAATCGTGATGAAATTCCTCGAGGAACTCCTCATATAATCTGTAGAAGATATGCTTATGAATCTTGGTGAAATCTTAGAAGGAATTTTGGGTGGAATTCCTGGAGGAACTCCTGATGCAATCCCTGGAGGTATTCCTGATGGGATCCTTGGAGGAATTCCTAAAGATTTTATTGAAGGAACTCCAGATGAAATCATTGGAGGAACTCCTGATGAGATCCCTTGAAGAGCTTCTGATGGAACCCCCATGCAAACTCCTAATGAAATCGTTGGAGGAATTCCTGATAAGATTCCTGATGGAACTGCTGATGGAAGCCATAGAGAAATTTCTTATGATATGCCTTGAAGAAATCCTGATAGAATTCCTCAAGGGACTCCTGATATAATCTCTAGAGGAACTCATGATGGAATCTCTGGAGGAAGTCCAGGTGGAATCTCTGAAGGAACTTTTGATGGAATCCCTGGAGGAACCCTTGACGAAATCCTCAGGAGAACTTTATGGGGTACTCCTGAAAAATCCCTATAGGAACTCCTGATGGAATCTCCGGAGGAATTTCTGATGACATTCTTTAAAGAACTCCTGATGGAATCATTTGAGTAACTTCTGATGAATTCCCTAGAAGAGTTCCTGATGGAATTCCTATAGGAACTTCTGGCGAAATTCAGGGATACCTGATGGAAAACCTGATAGAATCCCTAGAGGAACTCCTGATGAAAAGGAGCCTTAAGATGCTCCTGATAGAATCCCTATAGGAACTCCTGATGCAATCCCTGGAGGTATTCCTGATGGGATCCTTGGAGGAATTCCTAAAGATTTTATTGAAGGAACTCCTGACGAAATCCCTTGAGGAGCTCCTGATGGAACTCCTACGCAAACTCCTAATGAAATCTTTGGAGAGATTCCTGATAAGATTCCTGATGGAACTACAGACAAAACCCATAGCGGAATTCTTTATGATATGCCTTGAAGAAATCCTGATTGAATTCCTCGAGGGACTTCTGACATTCCTCTCGAAGGGCTCATGATGGAATCTCTGGAGGAAGTCCAGTGGAATTTCGAAAGGAACTATTTATGGAATCCCTTGTGAATCCCAGGTGAATCTCAGTTCCTTCACAGAATCCCTGGAAAAACTTCTCATATAATTGCTAAAGTAACTCCTAGAGGAATTCCACGTGGAATCCCTGAAGTAACTCCTAATAGAATCCCTGAAAGAACTCTTGATGAAATCCCCAGAAGAACTCATGATGGAATCCCTAGGGAAACTTCCGATGGAATCCCTAGGGAATTTCCGAATATAAACCCTGATGTGATGATTCGTGAAACTCATGATAGAATTGTTAGAAGTACCCCTGATGATATTCCTGGAGAAAATTTTGATGGAGTTCCTGGTTAAATCTCTGATGGAAGTCCTGGTGTAATCCTTACAATAACTTCTGATGGAAACCTCCTGATGGAATCCTTGGAAGAACATTAAAAGGATCCTCATTTCTTGGGTGAATTCCTGGCAGAAATTCCTGATGGATTCCTTGTAGGAATTTTTTGTACAATCCCTGTAGGAATTCTGTATTAATCTTTTGATGGAATCGCCGGTAGATGTATTTGCTAAAGAAATAGGTTAAATGTTGTGGGTAAACACCAGTGAAATATTTAGAAACAACTCAAGAGAGCACATCTTCATGTCATCGACGCTATATAAATTCACGCATTTTGACTTGCTACCCAACTGCATCGGCAGTTCATGGGATGTTTAAGCTTCAATTTGACATGCTGACGACGGTGTTCGTGCAACATCCCTACAGACGGTACGATCAGTTCGTCAAACATTTGACTCCTCCCACCGATGGTTTAAGCAAAATCAAACTCGTTTGATTTTGGCCGACTGATTCGCCAACTGTCAAATTGGTTTGCCAAGCAGCATCACACATGGTCAAACATAGCACAAACATGAGCATCAAACCGTCAAAACGTCTGAGCGTCTCACACTGGGGCAGATCGCTGTTTTCGATGGCCAAAACCTCTAGTACTCTGGATATGCATCCTAGAGGTTTGGTGCATTCAACAAAGTATTTTGGTATAACTTGTGCTACATTTTTACTCATTCAGATTTGATCTAGATTAGTGTAAATTGAGTTTTATCTTTTGGTAGAAGCGTCCTAGCAAAACACTTTCTTCTGCAAAGTTGTTCATTGAGGCATTTTTGACATTTCTTCCGAAGACACTTACACTTTATCACTGACGTGCATGGCGATATATCACAATTCAGTAAAAACAGTCCAAAAATCGATTTTGACCATTTTTTCGTACAAAAAAAATTGTTAAAGAATATTTTGTCATCAAGTTTTAGAAGCTTAACTATTACAAAATAAATTTACATCATTTACTAGCTAAATTTACAGATTTAATTTTTTTTCTAGTAAAAATAGTCTAAGAATAGTGTTTTACTAAATCCAGCATAACTCATGAAGCGGCAGATGGCGGCAGCTAATTTTTTGTATACGACTAGTCAATAACATAAGTTTCATTGTCGTGAAGAAAGAAAAGGTGGGCCACGTGGGGCTTTTTTGTTGTGGTGGTTTGAAAATTTCTTTAAAATATGTTAAAAATGCTTATATTTGATAAACTTTTCATAAATTTATATTTTTAAACAGAAACATATTGCATGTTGACAAAGTTTTCGAAGAAGTCATCTCTAAACTGGTGTTCTAATAAACGGAATTCAAGATAAATTGTTCCGTATGTGTATCTATTTATCTATCTATCCTTCTATTTTTATTAGAGTTAAAGTATTGTGTTTAATAAAAGCCATATTATATGATGAGTTATGCGATACAAATAAATAAAATACGTCTAAATTTTCAGAAGTTCATATAGTTTTGTTTTCTAAATCTGATTATTCCCATGATCTGAAGCAGAATTCAAATCACATACTGATATAACTGTTTTTTTCCGGTTCCAAAATTATTCTAGCAAAAAAGCCCAACTCGGCTCCACTTTGTTTCCTTTACAACAATAAAACTTGTGTTCTTTTTTTTTTACCAATTCATTTATTTAAGGCTCTATCGCGTTTAACGCTTTACGGAGCCGAGATTCATTTTTGTACTTTTTTTTACAATTGTTTAACTTCTTAAGTACCAAGTTTAGTCCGGGTTGGAGCCAGGGTACTCGTGGCAACTCGAGGTTAGTGGTCACAAATATTTTTAGGAAGGGCTAGGTTGGGATTGGGTTACAGGGTTCTTTGCAGCTCATCCGGGTGGTATTTCATGGTTGCTCGTTTGTCGTATCATGGCGTATACCAACTTCATGTGGGTTTTCGATTGCCGGATGGCCAGGAACATCAATCCAACACAAATGGACCATAACACAGAGAGAAAAAAAAAACTGGGGAAGAGAACACAAGAGAATTAAACTTTTATACAACACAAGCGAAGGTAATCGTAAATCGACAACATGTAGACGAGATCGCGGGAGCCCAACACATCTCTAACTGAAACATAGGGTTGTCTACCTCGGGCCACAAGGGTATCCATAAGTTGTGCTCTGGAGGCGTCCATATCCGGGCACTGCCAAACTACGTGATCGATGTCATCATAACCGGAACCACACCTATTACATATATTGCTCAGCGCGAGGTTGATCCTGTGCAAATGTGCGTCTAGCGAGTAATGGTTGGACATAAGTCTTGACATCACGCGAATGAAATCTCGACTTACATCCCAACCTTTCCACCACGCTCGCAAGGAAACTCTAGGGATTATGGAATGTAACCACCGTCCCAGTTGGTCATTTAGCCAGTCGCTTTGCCAACCGTGAAGAGAACTTTGACGTACTAAATGAAACAATTCATCGTGTGAAATTCTTCTATCATATATCTCACCTTCCTCAGCGCCCACCTTTGCGAGAGAGTCCGCCTTCTCATTGCCATAAATTAAGCAATGTGAGGGGACCCATACAAAGGTAATCTTATATGATCTTTCGACCAGTGCACACATCTGCTCTCTTATTTTTGTAAGAAAGTAAGATGCATGCTTTACAGGTTTCATCGATCGGAGTGCCTCAATAGAACTGAGACTATCCGAGAAGATGAAGAAGTGGTCTGCGGGCATGTTAGAGATCATCCCCAAAGCGAAGTTGATTGCTGCCAGCTCAGCAACATAAACCGTGCAAGGTTCCTGAAGTTTTCGGAAGGCGGAAGAGTTTTCATTGAAGACACCGAAGCCAGTGGATCCATTTATACGTGACCCGTCAGTGAAATATCTCCTGTAGGAATCGACATTCTGGAACTTTGCGTTGAAAATACGTGGAATAGTTATACATCGAAGTTGATCTGGAATTCCATGAATAGCTTGTTTCATGGACAGATCATATTCAACAGAGGAACTGTCATTGGTGAAGCGTACACGTGGAGGGTTATAACATGGAAGGCTAATGTCAGATGACATGTAGTAGAGATAAACTCTCATGAATTTTGACTGAGTGTTCAGTTTGAGCAATTCTTCGAAGTTTTCGATGACGAGTGTGTTGCTCACTCCACACTTAATAAGTATTCTTAGCGAGAGCTCCCAGAATCGGTTTTGTAGCGGTAAAACCCCTGCCAGAACCTCTAGGCTCGCATTATGTGTCGAGTGCATACACCCTAAGGCGATACGCAAACAACGATATTGAATTCGTTCCAATTTAATCAAGTGGCAGTTTGCTGCTGAGAGAAAACAGAAAGAGCCATACTCTAGAACAGAGAGAATGGTTGTTTTATAGAGTTTTATGAGGTCTTCCGGGTGAGCACCCCACAATGTTCCGGTAATTGTTCGTAGAAAATTGATCCTTTGTTGGCATTTTTCCGTTAAATACCTAATATGAGTTCGCCAAGTGCCTTTTGAATCAAACCAGACCCCAAGGTATTTTGAAGTCAAAGACTGGTCGATGTCTGTTCCCAAAAGCTTAAGCTTTAGTTGGGCAGGATTCCGCTTCCTTGAAAATACGACCAGTTGAGTTTTTTGCGGAGCAAACTCGATCCCTAAATTTCTAGCCCAAGTGGATAGATTATCAAGGGAATTTTGCAATGGTCTTTGCAAGATTTCCGCTCGTGGGCCCTTCATAGAAACCACAGCATCATCTGCAAGTTGTCTTAGCGTGCATGGTTCTTCCAAACAGTTGTCAATATCTTTAACATAAAAATTATAAAGCAAGGGACTCAGACATGAGCCTTGGGGAAGGCCCATATAACTAATTCTGGAAGTTGTCAGTTGACCGAGAGTGAAGCTCATGTGTTTTTCTGACAACAGATTGTACAAGAAATTATTCAATATTCCAGGTAATCCACTAATGTGCAGGCTTTCTGACAATATTTCTATGGAAACTGAATCAAAAGCGCCCTTAATATCCAAGAAAACCGAAGCCAATTGCTCCTTGTCCGCAAAGGCTAGTTGAATATCTGATGAAAGCAACGCTAGACAATCGTTTGTTCCTTTGCCCTTGCGAAAGCCAAATTGTGTACTGGAAAGCATGTTGTTTGATTCGACCCAGTGATCGAGTCGGGATAGGATCATTTTTTCTAACAATTTCCTTAAACATGATAACATAGCAATCGGGCGGTACGAATTATGATCAGACGCTGGTTTCCCAGGCTTTTGAATAGCTATTACTTTGACCTGTCTCCATTCAGGTGGAACAATGTTGTGCTCCATGAATAAGTTGAACAGGTCAAGCAACCGTCTTTTAGCGATATCAGGGAGATTTTTAAGAAGATTGAACTTAATCATATCGCGTCCCGGAGAGGAGTTGTTTGATGAAAGAAGAGCCATAGAAAATTCCAGCATAGTGAATGGTCTGTCCAACGCATCGTCTCTCTGGGTTTCCCAGAATGGCGGTTGAGCTGGAACTGAGTCTGGACAGACCTTTTTTGCGAAGTTGAATATCCAACGATTGGAGTATTCGTCACTCTCATTTGAGGATGAGCGGTTTCGCATGTTGCGAGCCACTCTCCAAAGCGTCGTCATTGAAGTTTCTCGTGAGAGGCCATCGATGAAACGTCGCCAATAGCTACGCTTCTTCGCTTTAATAAGATTCTTCAGTCTTTTTTCGAGCTTCGAGTACTCTAAATAAAGTTCTGAGGTACTATATCTACGAAAAGCTTTAAAGGCATTAGATTTTTCTCGATACAACTGAGTGCATTCATCATCCCAACCAGGTGTGGCTGGTCGTCTTTTGAAGGATGCACTTGGAACTCGTTGCTTTTGGGATTCTAATGCACTTTTATAAATCAATTCTGTTAGGAGTCGATACTCATCCAACGGTGGGAGAGTGTTGAATGATTCGATACCAAAGGTTACCGCTGATGCAAATTTTTGCCAATCGATATTCCTAGTGAGGTCAAAAGGAACCTGAATTGACTGTTCTGACCTTTCAAAATTATTTCTGATAGAAGTTATTATGGGCAAGTGATCACTACCATGGGGGTCATCGATAACCTTCCACATGCAATCGAATGATAGTGAACTTGAACCCAAAGACAGGTCAAGGCGGCTTTCTTTGCCGTCGGATGAAATACGTGTCACTTCACCTGTGTTCAAAATGTTCAAGTTGAAATCGTCGCATAAGTCATAGAAAATAGCCGCTCTATAATCGTCATAAGATTCGCCCCATCCAGTACCATGTGAGTTCATATCACCCAGTATTAAAACTGGAGATGAGAGCATGGAGACTGCATTCCAGAGATGACGGCGGTTTATTGAAACTCTTGGAGGAATATAAACAGAAGCTACGCAAAGGTCTTTACCCTTTACGCTTATTTGGCAAGCAACGATTTCTATGCCTGGATGAGTCGGGATGGGGATTTTGTAGAATGAGTGGCACTTTTTGATCCCTAAAAGCACACCCCCGTAATTATCATCTCGATCCTGGCGTATAATGTTAAAATCGTAGAAGTTAAGATCATCTTCAGAAGAAAGCCATGTTTCACAGAGTGCAAATATATCACAATCGGAATTGTGAAGCAAAAACTTAAATGTGTCTAATTTAGGTTTTAGACTATGACAGTTCCACTGTAGCACAGTGATCATATCTTGTACCTCACTCGATGAATTATCCATCGAAAGATATGATCGAAGCAAGGAGGGGCCACGAAATAGTCAATTCCCTGAGATACTCTTCTATTGCGGGGAGAAAAAGGTCGAGTATGCCTCTGAATGAGTCTGAAACTCCGAGGGCATTGCATATGCGATCCACAAGGGCCGTAAAAGTTATCAGTCCTCGCTTGGCCCCGGGGGTTTTCGAGGAAGAGCGAGGGACTTCAGTAGCTTTTGACGTAGAAGTACGTCTTTCTTCTCTATACAGGAGTGAAATTGGAATTTCAAAACCAGGAGCGTTACGTTGGCATGAAATATTTTAAACGTTTATAACTTTGCACTGGCTTAACGAAATTTCTTGATTAGCACCTCAATTGAAAGCCAAGACATCAAAGCTTCATGTCGTTTACTTACTGAATCCCACATACCTGTCTAAATAGTTTAATAACTGTTTTAAAAGAGAACGTTGATTTCAAGCAAATCTATAAATAGGGGTGGCTAGAGAAAATTTGACGTCATTTGCTTTTCACTCTCCGATTGGCTCGCACTCAGCAGGCGACAGATCGGCTTGCTCTGACCGGACGTGCTTTTCAGGCACAGACATCGATAGCGAAGGACGCCCCCGTTTGTCTTGCTTCGCTCAAATCAAACTGTCGAGCGAGCGAGAGAAGATGCCGTCCGAAGCTAAAGCCATCACCGCTGCCGCCGCCTAGAAGAAGAAGAGGAAGCAGTCCACAGGAGAAATTGCGGTCGAACTGTGAACACGATCGGGCGAGTCATTCTCGCTTTGTGGTTCACCGCTTGTTTGCGTTCACCCAGCCATCGTCATCGCCGCCGCAAATTTCATCGGTCGAGAAGCTGTTGACCCGCGCTTCAAAATTTCGACTCGTGATGAAATCATCATTGGTGGTCAAAAAGCAATCCCGTTAGGAGCAAATACCAGAAGCCCCCTGAGTTTTGCTGGTCCGAGCAGTGTTAACTATCCGTAACAACATCGAAGCTAACAAAGCCATCGGTTCTTTTCAGAGCCATCAAATTTGTGGAAAAGAGTTAAAAGAGAAATATTTCCGATTTTATTTATAACTTCTAATATTCCTAAATCAATTTCACAGCTTCATACAAAATTTCATTTGTCACGAATAATTTATGACTCAACCATTTGAGATTGTACTCGCGGACGCTGCTGCAGTGCCGTCGGGGTGAGTGCTCAACATTTCACAACGATTGCAAAATAGAGTGGCTTTTCCAACAGCGCCTTTTATGTTCCATATTTTATGGGAACACTTTGATTAGGAAAATTATCCCATGTGACAAAATTGCGACATATTTAGAATGCTTTTGAAAAGACATTCTCATTGAACAATTGTAATAATTTTGGCACCCATGGATCAGAAATTTACCGTCATAATAAAGAAAACTATTAATTATCAATAGCTCGTATTGAGTATTTAGGGAATGCCAATCATTCCAACAATTCATGTTCGACCAATTTCTCACATAATAGTATTCCCCGCAATTTTCAAGTAATTCCAAGCACAACACATTATTGGCACATACCCATTTCCCAGATTGGTCGTTCAGAAAGCGAAGAGCACAAAAGGGAGGAGCATCATCTGCTATTCCAATGTTATAAAACATGCTGCCTTCGTTGGATTCAGTTTCATTCCATTTCCGCTTTCGAGCTGGTAAGAGCTCCTCCGAACTTGCTTAGCGAGAAGTACCTCGCTGCTAGAAGCTTGCTGAGCTGTTAATCCAGAATCTGGTTTGTGAAATCGCTCAAGATTTCAAGATTGAGCTACGTTTCCAGATTTCAACTAAATCCCTGTGATCCGCTACCCTGTTTCTGTTGTGCACCCATGAATTATTCAGCTGGTTTGTTGAATAAATAGAGAACTTATTCACATCTTTTTCTTCTTGGCATAACGTCCTCACTGGAACAGAGCCTGCTTCTCAGCTTAGTGTTCTTATGACACTTCCACAGTTATTAACTGAGAGCTTTCTTTGCCAAAGTTTCCATTTTTGCATTCGTATATCGTGTGACAGGTACGATTATACTCTATGCCAAGGGAAGTCAAGAAAATTTCCATTCCGAAAAGATCCTGAACCGACCGGGAATCGAACCAAGACACCTTCAGCATGGCTTTGCTTTGTAGCCGTGGACACTAACCACTCGGCTAAGGAAGGCCCCAACTTATTCGCATGCATTTGCAACTTTTTCGATTTTCCATACAAAATGACCAACTTTGGTAAGTTAGATCTCAGTTATTATGGAAATATTTTCGAATGAAACTTTCACAGAACATCAGATGTAACTTGAATTTTAACATATATTTTTGAATAATTTTTCCAATCACAAGTTTATAAGTAATAACGGTTTGACTAAACTGTAATTTTCGACGAAAAATTCAAAACTTTTTATTTTAAAATTTCATAGCCTTACACAAAAACTGTCTTCAGCAAACTTATTCATCTCGTCAAAGTCTACAACTTTGCTGAAGATACCATGAAGCTATTCCTTCAATATGTTTAGTTATGTCAATCATAAAAAATCGTCAAAATATTCACTTTAGTCAAACCGTAACTGCTTTTCAACATGTGATTGGAAAAATCACTCAAAAACATATGTTAAAATTTAAGTTATGTCTGATATTCTGTAAAAATTTCATTCAAATCGATTCATAAATAACCATAAAGATATGGTTTATCAAAGTTGGTTATTTTGCATGAAAAATCAATAGAGTTGCCTTTTTTTGACGTTGGATAACGTCTTACGGCAACATATGGGGGTACAATTCAGAAAAACGAAAAATTGAGCATGTAACGAAAAATGGTCAGGTTTTGACCGCTAATAACTCAGTCATTTATCGATAGATTTTCAATATTTATCCATGAATCGATTGGAAATTTATCTACGCGTCGATTCAAATGGAGGACTTTATTGATTATAAGCAACAAACTATTGAAATATCGTAAAACGTTGACCCCTTTCTTATCTAACCAATCACGTTCAAGCACATTTTTCGGTTCCGCTTCACACTATAAAAGCGCACCGCACCCTGCTTCTTCCCTCATTCTTCTTTTTGCCGTCAGACTGTGAACACGGTCGGCGAGCAAATTTCGAGAGTCATTCGCGTCCTCAGTTCAGTTTTCAATAGGACGCGAATACAACACGCATTAGAACCGAAGAACCACGCATTTCGGAGCCGCAGCAACTGAAGCCGCTCATTTGAGTGCACCAGCCAGCATAATTGTTTTCGGCCAGAAATCGTCGCTACCAGCCAGTGCTCCGCTGTCATTGCCATGCAGGAGGCTAGCGCGGTCATTCTGGTTCATTAGATCGAGCGGCACAGCCGTCACCGTCCGTGTAATATTCCCTAATTTGTACGAGATGGCTGAAGAAAATCGACCAAAGCCGCTTGTTGAAGCGCACATCGTCATCCGCACCGCAAATCTCATCGGGCGAGGAGGATTGCAACCAGTGCGCCGTCAAAGTGTGTCTGTGTTACGCAAATTCAACAATTCAATCGGCACTTTTCAGAGCCAACAAATGTGTTTTAAAGAGTTGATTGTGTAATATTCTTTAATTTGTTCGAGATGGCTGAAGAAAATCGACCAAAGCCGCCAAAATGTGTCCGTGTTACGCAAATTCAACAATTCAATCGGCCCTTTCCGGAGCCAACAAATGTGTTTTAAAGAGTAATTTGTATAATATTCCCTAATGTGTTTACCACATACTTGCTATAATCTCTTAATTCATCTCATAGCATCATACAAAAATTGATTTATTACGAATAATTGACAATACGGCAATTTGGAGCTGTTTCCGAGGATGCTGCTGCAGTGCCGTCGGGTTGCAATAACAGCATAATGCTAATCTGTACATCCCTTACCCAGACATCAGTTTCATATAGCCTATTTCCCAGGTAAGAAAACGAAGAATATGAAAGGAGGAGCATCATCTGCTATTCTAAGGGTATAAAGCATCCCTCCTTCGTTGAATCTGGTTTCATTCTGTTTTCGCTTTCGAGCTGGTAAGAGCTCCTCCAAACCTGCTCAGCTCCTCGCCACCAGAGGCAAGCTGTTGTACGAGATGGCTGATAAAAATCGACCAAAGCCGCTTGTTGAAGCGCACATCGTCATCCGCACCGCAAATCTCATCGGGCGAGGAGGATTGAAACCAGTGCGCCGTCAAAATGTGTCCGTGTTACGCAAATTCAACAATTCAATCGGCCCTTTTCAGAGCCAACAAATGTGTTTTAAAGAGTTATTTATATAATATTCCCTAATGTGTTTACCACATACTTGCTATAATCTCTTAATTCATCTCATTCCATCATACAATAATTGATTAATTACGAATTATTGACAACACGGCAATTTGAGGCTGTTTCCGAGGACGCAGCGTAGTTAACGTCATGCAATCGGGTCTTGTACACAGCCCCCTTTGATTTTTATATAGAAATAAAAATAAATTAAAATATAAATTGTATGGCGCGTGAGAAATCTGAAACCCCCTCCCCCCATGAACCTTTATGTAATAAATGGATGGCCCCTAAGGATATTATTTCCATCTATTAAATGTAAGGACTAAAGAATATGATTATCTCTGGGATTATTCATAAGGAACGGTCGCATTTCCCAAGTGATCCATTTCATTCATAATTTTCTTGTCAATTATCGCAGTCATGATCATTGATTAGTTGCGAGTTTGGTGATGCATTCCCTATTACGGACATCATTTTCATACTACAAACAGATCACCCAAAACTCTTTCTCTGTTTATTTGGAGAGCAAAAGTTACCGCCCATGCTTCTTCTTCCATCGACCGGTTCTATCGGTGTTGAAGTGTTAACCGAAACAACCAAATAATAACACTCAATATCCATAATAGATCAGAATTGACATGCAACAAATAGTTTGAAAATTGATTAAATTTTTAGATTTCTAGGTAAATCTTTCATAAGTTCGTGACGGTCCTAAATCAGGAAATAGAAGAAGCTAACGTTATCCAACGTCAACTTGGCGGTCGTATCTCGGAAACAACCTCTTACTTTTTCTCAGCGAAGAATTACACCATCAACGAAAATAGCGCGAAAGCAATAACCAATCGCGTGCGAGTAACAAACGGAGTGACGAAACAACCAAGCGAGAACCCCACCACTCGCCATCGGTGAACGGAGCTCGAGCAAATAAAACCACTGGTTGTTCTGCTCCCAAGCTCATTCACAAATCGAACGGCATAACGAACGGATCAAGCAGCGGAGCAGCAAAGAAGAGCGCGTGAAAGCCACAGCAGTGTGCGAGTAGCGAACGGAACCAGAGATCAACGAAGCGAAAGCAACAACTGAAAATCATTCAGTGGACGGATTAGTAGTCAGCGCCAACCGGCGACCTGTTGGAAAGTAACGCCAGCGAAATATACACCATCTGCCTCTCCTTACCATTCATATTCTTGTACATGATGAATTCAATGAAATGGTTTGGTTTGGTGATGAAGCAAAGAGTTATTAAGGATGATTTTACTTAACAAAGAGTTGTTGATCAGTATTCCAATCAATAAGAGTTGTTTTGAAAAAGTTCACTTTTATCAGAATTTTCCTCGGAAAATTTCTGCTTTACCAAAGAGTTGTTAATGAAATTCCTGCAGTAAAGGGTCGAGTTTCTCCCCACGAATATTTCGTGGGGACCAGTCATGGAGGACAATCCATCCAGAGCATCACGGCCCCCGCTTCCAAAATTCTCGAGTACGGAAATTGGAAAATGTATTAAAATTGCGACATTAAAATCAATAAATTGTTTCTTGACCAATTGTAATGAGCAACTATTGATCTGAATTGATTTTTCTACATGTTGTCTATTGCGTTAATCTGAGAAATAGGCTATATGAAATTGATTTCTTGGCAAGGGATGTACAAGATGAGCATTATGCTGTTATTGCATCCCGACGGCACTGCAGCAGCGTTCTTGGAACATCCTCAAATTGTCGTATTGTCGATTATTCGTGATAAATCAGATATTGTATGATGCTACGAAATGAATTTAGAGATTATAGCAAGTTTTTGGTAAGCACATTAAGAAATATTACTAGCTATATTATCACGAGAAGTTCTTACTAACTCGAAAGTGTAAATGAAATGAACCGAATCCTGTTGTTGTTACAGAGGGATTTTAATCCGAAGGTCATTCGTCCCTTAAATGAACCGAATCTGTCAAAGACGGTATGTTTTACATAATTTGAATTGCAGACGATGCTCCTCCCTTTCGTATTCTTCGCCTTCTTCTGATTGACCAATCTAGGATAAGGTACATGAAGTTGATGTCTTGGTTAGGGATTTACATATCTTGGAAAATTCACATGCGTGTTCGTATGGACAGTAAAAATATCAACATTATTTTAATAGCTTACAATAAATTAAAATCACGCATGATATTCAATAGTTTTCTTTATTATGACGGTAAATTTCTGATCCATGGGTGCCAAAGTTATTACAATTGTTCAATGAGAATGTCTATTCAAATGCATTCTTAAAATGTCGCAATTTTGTTACATGTGATAATTTTGCTAATCAAAGTGTTCCCACAAAATATGGAACATCAAAGACGCTGTTGGAAATGCCACTCTATTTTACAATTGTTGTGGAATGTTGAGCACTCACCCCGACGGCACTGCAGCAGCGTCCGCGATTACAGTCTCAAAATGTTTAGTCATAAATTATTCATGACAAATGAAATTTTGTATGAAGCTGTGAAATTGATTTAGGAATATAAGAAGTCATATATAAAGTCGGAAATATTTCTCTTTTAACTCTTTTCCACCAATTTGATGGCCCTGAAAAGGGCCGATGGCTTTGTTAGCTTTGATGCTCTTACAGATAAATAACACTGCGGGATGTTATAAGTTGATTGCCATGGTCAAACGGGGAATCCTCAACTCAAATGTATAAATTTGAGCAAGTAATTTGCTTATACGACGAACCGAAAGATTCGTGGCGTGGATGACGCACAACAATAACAGGTAGTGGATCACCGGGCTTAAGTTGAAATCTGATGATGGCGGCGATGACGATGGCTGGGTGAACGCAAACAAGCGGTGAAGCACAAAGCCAGAATGACTTGCCCGACCGTGTTCACATTTCGACCGCAAATTTTCCTGTGGACTGCTTTCTCTTCTTCTTCTTCTTCTTGGCGGCGGCAGCGGTGATGACTTTGGCTTCGGACGGCATCTTCTCTCGCTCGCTCGACAGTTTGATTTGAGCAAAGCAAGACAAACGGGGAAGTCCTTCGCTATCGAAGTCTGTGCCTGAGAAGCACGCCCGGTCAGAGCAAGACGATCTGTTGCCTGCTGAGATGCGATCCAAGCGGAGAATGGAAAGCAAATGACGTCAAATTTTCTCTAGCCACCCCTATTTATAGATTTGCTTGAAATCAACGTTCTCTTCTAAAACAGTTATTAAACTATTTAGACAGTTATGTGGGATTCAGTAAGTAAACGACATGAAGCTTTGATGTCTTGTCTTTCAATTGAGGTGCCATTCAAGGAATTTCGTTAAACCAGAAAACAGTTATAAGAGTTCAAAATATTTCATGCCAACGTAAGGCTCTTGCTTTTAAAACTCCAATTTCACTCCTGTATAGAGAATTTTTATTTTACTTTCAAACTGTGCGGCATAATCAAATGCAAACGCATTCAGTTCCCGATGGTTAGTGCCTGTGCTTTTACTGTTCATAAGTCGCAAGGTGGAACTTTCCCCGAGGTCGTGTACGACTATGACAAAAGCCAGGATCAGCAATTGGTATATGTTGGTTTGTCGCGGGTTACTTCACTGCAAGGACTATTTTTGACAAACTCTTCCAATTTTTTGACGTTGGATAACGTCTTACGGCAACATACTGGGGTACAATTTCGAAAAACGAAAAATCGCTCGCGTCACGAAAAGTTGTTAGATTTTGACTGTTAATAACTTACTAACGCCCGGATAGATTTTCAAGATTCTTGCACCAATCGATTGGAAATCTTTCGAATCTACTCCAACAATGAAAACTATTGATTATCATGACTAAACTATTGAAAAATTGGGAAATATCGAAGCATGTCTTATTTTTCATAGAAAAGCACATTTTTCTTGTGTATTCCTGACACAGACATCATTGCGCGATATCTTAGCCACTTTCGTCATTCAAAGGGAAACGCCCCTTTCGGTCTTCTTCTTACTTCTCTTTATTATCTCGTGTTCAGTCGAAGCCAACCAAACTCGACTTCACGCGCGCATCAGTCAATCGTTGACCAGCAACCGGAGAAGGACTCATATCGGAATAAAATTTACACGTTCGTCGCTGCTGCTGCTGTTTATTCCCAAGCTAAAAGCTGCGGGTTCCGTGTAATCGCTCATCATGGCCCTTGGCATCCAGCTAGCCCATCGAATTCGTAGAGAATGCGTCCAGAAACCTTGATAATTACCGTCGGAGGAGTGAGCAAACCATCGAATACAAGAATGGACAAGAGAGCACAAAATTACCGACCGCATTTTAATTTAATCGTTTTCGGTGATCTTTTGGTGTGTTTCTGTCTAACAATGGAATGAAAACCCAGTTTGATCGACGGTGACTACCACCAACCGTCCTTTTCAGGACGACAATTTCATTTTAAAAGAGTTGTGAGAATTTTCCACCGTGAAGAGCGACATTACTGATGATTGAATGTGATTGATTCAGATTTTGGTCAGTCATTTGCACGCAACCATAAATGGGAAATAAATTTCCCATTGTGCGCGCTCGGGGCGATCCTCGACAGTGTGTGCATGAGTCGGATAAATTGCGAACGGCACTTGAATGAAGAATTCCTCCCGGTTTGTTTCGCATTTAGAGATGATCGCATAATGCCGTTGTCGCCGTCGCTACCTAAATGATACTAGAGCGATCAGTATCAACTCGTCGAACACAGAGCTAAAACTAATAAGCAACCGCTTTGTTGACGTTTCGATTTGGTAAGACATTGTCGAACGAATGGAAATACGCACACAGAAAAGACTGCTACCGCCGCCCGACCCGAACGACGGGAACCTATGTTAAACTTTGTTTGCCATTTATCTCCGTTGAAAACTAATCATCCGAAACTATAATTGATAACTAAATTAATTATTTAATCAATTGTGGCCCTGAAAAGGGCAGTTGTTTGAAATTGTGCTTCAATGCAATTTCAGCACGTTCGCCACGGATACGACGAGTATTGAAAGACTTCGGAACCCACTTAAGCAATCAATCTTAGTGGATCATGCGTGGACCTTCAAGCGGAATATTTGTTTGTTGAGCAAAAGTTATCGCTCATGCTTCTTCTTCCATCGACCGGTTGAAGAGTTAATCGAACCAACCAAATAATAACACAAAATGTTCATAATAGGTCAACAATGGCATGCAACAAATAGTGTGAAAATTGATTAGAAGAGCACTTATTTTCGACATACAAGAATCCTGTGCCAATTTTCGGATTTTCATACAAAGTAGGCCAAAACCGTATCGAAAATCGGTCGAAAGTTAGTGTTGGGTCGAAAATTGGTGCTGTTCTCTCAGAAATCTTTCATAAGTTCGTGACGGTCTCAAGCCAGGAAATAGAAGATGCTAATGTTATCCAACGTCACTTTGGCGGTCGTATCTCGGAAACAACCTCTTACTTTTTTAGTTCAATCACGCCAAAGGCAGCAATTTTACCAAGGGGCGGTCCATTAATTACGTAAGGGTTTATGGGGGGCGGGGGGGTCTGAGATTTCTTACGTGCCATAAACATTATTTTTCATTTTCATACAAAAAATCTTACCATTGGGGGAGGGGGGGTTGAAAAACCCCGAAAAATGTCTTACGTAATAAATGGACAGCCCCCAAGAGGGTTGACTTGAGGAATGAGCTGCAGCGCTCAGGCAATCATCGATTAGTGACGCTTTGAGAAGAACTGCGTGAAATACTGGATCATAGCGGCCAAGCCTGCATATTGATGAGTATCAATGTACAAAGCCTAAATGCTCATGCAATGGATATTGCTACAGACCAAAGCACTGGACCGATTCTATCGATTATCACGATCGAAGCACCCGAGCTATCAAACATCTAATCTACTGGAGGAGTTTGGCGAAACCGGCCAGAAACCGATCACCCAACCAAGCAACACAAGGAAGCAACGACCAAACAAACAAATTCAATCATCAGGCATTATTCCTGGAACACCAAACACTGGTTCTCGAAACCACAGAACGACAAATGGTTCTTTTCAGGACTACCAAAATAAGTCCAAAAAGAGTTAACTTCTGAAAACTTCATCCGATCAATAACAACACAAAACTAGTACACTTACAAATTCATACACTTGACAAATCAAATTATTAATCATCGTAGTTCTACGTCAACCCCGCGGTAATGTAATAGACATTACCCACCCCAAATTTTTTTCTTGCTATCTTGTCTAGAGCTTCTTTTTGAAGTATATTTAATCGGTGGAGGCGGGGGCGGCAGATCTTTGCTGCAACACGGAACGGAAGCATCAAAGACCTGTTTCTTCGGGATTTGCAAATTTGCCCCACCTCCTTTGGAATTAGGCAAACTTCTGAGGGAAGATTTCAATACCTTACGGCGCAGTCCCGGAGAAGATGGAGACTTTCGTTTACCGGGAGCGTGTACCTCCGAAGAATCTCCCCCATCGGTTTCGTCGTCGTTCGCTTCATCGGAAGACAACTCTTGAAAAGAGTTACCAACTGGGATGGCTGATGAAGACTCTTTTGCGGACGGATTTAAAGATTTTACCATTTCCGCGTATGTCTTCTTGGAGCGCTTCACAATTGAGCGACTCTCATTTCGAATGCGTCTTTTATAAGCCGGGCATTTCTGCAGGTCATGAAGTTCCTCGCGACAGTAGCTACATTTTTCGGCTTCCTGTGTGCAAGCATCTTCCAAGTGAGCTTGGTTGCATTTGCCACAACGGGGCTTGTTGTCGCAATAGCTAGCACTGTGGCCAAGCTGCTTGCAGTTGGTACAATTGAATACCTTCGGCACGTAAAGACGCACTGGGTAAAAAGCACTGTCAATACAAACAAATTTCGGGAGGACGGAACCGGGGAAAGTCACTCGAAACGAGGCTGACGGCGAAAACACTTTCTTATTTCCTTCCATGGAAACTGATTGTAATTGTTTACAATCCAGTATAGCCACATCAGGAATGGACCGGTTCTCAAAGACGCCTTTGCCAGTCTTAATGTCTTCGCATGTTAGACTCGCGTCGATAATTTTCCCTTCCACCTCGACTTCTCGTGCCGGCACATAGACGCAATATTCCACAGTAAAAGCCTCATGCTGAGCAATTTCATTCGCTGCTTTGTAACTAGGTGCAGTTACACGCAGCTTGGATTCTTTCACTTGGTGAATAACGGTCCCAGGATATTTACGCGTCAGCTCCCGAGAAATCGAGAGCACGTTCAAAATCTTCTTTTTGCGCCGGAAATAGACAACCCAAGGCCCAGCCGAAGACGGTTGATAGAACCGCGTTCGAGCAACGAGATCTCTAGGAGGCGTATCGCCTCCATCCGATTCATCCATGCGGAAAAAAGCTTAACCGCAACCAAATGAAGAAAAAAAATAATAATAAAAATAACAAAAACAAAAAAAAAATATGTGTAAAAAAATTATTAATCAGTGGACTATTTTGTACACACCTCTCCTAAATGGGTAAATCAAATTCACAAAAAAAAAAAAAAAAGAAAAAAAAATTAACCAATCAGTGGGCTATTTTGTACCCAACTCCCCTATACGGGCAAAATTGCACCGGGAGAGAGACAGAGGAGAAGCGAAAAACAACCTTGAACTCAACACTGTTGTTCGGAGATGCGAAAGCAATTCAATAGATAATGTATACTTATCCGTTCTACAGCAGGAGAACGTCCACGCGCCGTAGGTAGTAGACCGACCGGGTCGGCCTTCTGCCTTGTTGTTGTTCTCGGTGCGGGAGAAAATCAATCACCGATAATTGATGATGGGCGATGATTTTATTGCGGTGGAACGATACTAGTTTCACTAGTTCGCTTCCTTCGCAAAGCGCAATCGTCTAAGCACTCACTTTGCACAAAACTGAAACTTGTTTAACTCACTAATTAAACCAAAAACCCACGCGGGCGGTGGGGAAAAAGGCCTAAATGAACTCTGCAAAAAGTGCCGTACGATGAGACCGGGATCCTGTCGACCGACTCGTTCAAGCGCTAAGCAAGGAACTTGTGTTCTTGACTAGTCGTGGGCAAAAATTAGCTGCCGTCATCTGCCGGTTCATGAGTTACCCAGGAATTTGTAAAACACTATTTTTGGACTGTTTTTACTAAAAGTATCATTAAATCTCAAAATTTTACTAGTAAATTTGGTTAAATTACTTTGTTATAGTTGAGCTTTGAAAACACGATGACAAAGCATTTATATCCATTTTTTATATGAAAAAATGGTCAAAATCGGTTTTTTGACTGGTTTTACTAAAGTGTCATACAGCGCCGCCCACATCAGTGATAGAGTGTAAGTGTCTTCAAAAAATGTCAAAAATGCCTCAATGAACAACTTTGCAGAAGAAAGTTTTTTTCTAGAACGCTTCTATCAAAAAATAAAACTGATCTAGATCAGTTTTCACTTATCTAGATAAAATATGAATGAGTCAAAATGTAGTACAAATTATTCCAAAATACTTTGTTGAAGACTCCAAACCTCTAGGATGCATATGAGTGGTTCCATTTGAATTCGAATGTCGGTTTACTTTTGTATTTTTTGATTTGGATGAAATTTTGCACATGCTTTCTTTATGTCCAAAATGCCTTTTTGCATCATCGGCTCGCCATTTCAACTCTAGCCTTACTTTTGAGAAGGGCCTAAGAAAAAAATCCTTAATAATTTTCAAAAAATTATAACTTAGAAACGGTTTGTCCGATCAGTTTGGTGCCTTCCGCAAAGTTTTAGGTTATTGTTGGGACTATCTGGAAAAAGATATACACTGTAAAAAAAAAGTTGTAATTTTTTATAATTCGAAAATAAAGCTTAAAAATCAATTTTCTAAAAAATCGTATTTTTGATTTTTTTTTATTTTTTTATATGTTAAAGTAGACAAAAAATGAAGTCTTTTGCACAGTGGGTCAAGATGGAGAAATCATGGACAAAAAAGTTAAGATTTTTTGAAAAGAGGTGAATTTCTGAAAATGGTCATAATAAACTTTTTAAATATTTTTCAACTCGATTTTATGAAAGAACGCAAAATTTACAACAATAAAGGTACACGGAAAAATCAGGCTAACTTTTACCGTTTTAAAGATACAGCGATTTTAATACAAAATTATGATATAATTTTCAATTTTCGGTCATTATAATATAATTTAGAAACGGTTTGTCCGATCAGTTTGGAGTCTTCCGCAAAAATTTAGGTTATTGTTGGGACTATCTGGAAAAAAAATATAAACTGTAAAAAAATGTTGTAATTTTTTATATATCGAAAATAAAGCTTAAAAATCAATTTTCTCAAAAATCGTGTTTTTGATTATTTTTTTATTTTTTATATGTTAAAGTAGACAAAAAATGAAGTCTTTTGCACAGTGGGTCAAGATGGAGAAATCATGGACAAAAAAGTTATGATTTAAAAAAAAAAGGTGAATTTGTTGAAAATGGTCATAATAAACTTTTCAAATGTTTCGGTAGCAATTAGCAAAATTTTCTCATATACCTATTTTGTAGAAAATTTTGCGTACTTTCATAAAATCGGGTCGAAAAGCATTCAAAAAGTTTATTTAGACCATATTGAAAAATCAACCTTTTTAAAAAAAAAATCATAACTTTTTTGTCCATGATTTCTCCATCTTGACCCACTGTGCAAAAGACTTCATTTTTTGTCTACTTTAACATATGAAAAAATAAAAAAAAAAACAAAAATCGTTTCTAAGTTATAATATTTTGAAAATTATTAAGGATTTTTTTCTTAGGCCCTTCTCAAAAGTAAGGCTAGAGTCAAAATGGCGAGCCGAAGATGCAAAAAGGCATTTTTGGGCATAAAGAAAGCATGTGCAAAATTTCATCCAAATCAAAAAATATAAAAATGAAATTTGGGAAAAAAAGTCGTCATTTTCTGTGGAACCGCTCATATCCACAGTACTAGAGGTTTTGGCCGTCGAAAACAGCGATTTGCCCCAGTGTGCGTCTGTGGGCTGCATAAGACTGAAGAGGCCCATACTTAAGACGGCGTTGGAGAGCAACTTTCAAGTATCTCTTAAAACTTGTAATCATGCCCTTATGACAGTTCTCAACACTTCAATAAACCTTCCAATAAAATATTTTGAAACCTTTCGATTATGAAATGATAGACCAAATACTGATCTCTATAATCTGCTGGTTTAGACGTAGCGTGTCCCTGTTCCATTTCAAATATCCCATGAAGCGATTCTTAATCCTATCAGCTTCACTTTCAATTATTTTCGAGGCTGACTGGAATCGTATGAAACATATATCGATAGTTATCTTGATGTTAACATTTCTTTACAAACAAAACTTGATATTGACAATGCTCTCGAAACTTTAACTGATTCCAAGAGGCATTGCAATACCAAAATGTGAAGTAAAGTTATAATCCGTGATTATAGACGACGATCTTAAACTCCTGATTTGTCTTAAAAACGTGAGGAAAAGGCTATTTGAACGTATGTAATCGTAATTTCTGTTCTTCCTCTTTCTGGTGTTACATCTCATCTGAGACAGAGAAATCTATCCATGCGTCTAACTTGATACTCGACCGGTGGGATTTGTACTCACGACTATGTGCATGGATTTTCTAAATAGCTGTGCATTGTTTTGCCCCTTTGTACTCATAGCAAACTTATTTCTACATTCGACTGACTGGTTCAATCCAGCCACATAAAACCCATTAGATTGCTATGCTATCATTAGTCCATTAAAACAAACCCGTTGGGCTTCAGCGGCGAAATCGGCGCCAACAACGCCCCATTAACAATGGGTGGACGTCGCACTCGCACGTTGACCCTTTCCGTTGCGGAAGGAAATTTGACCTCGCCAAGTCAACCACCCACTCATCCAGAGCCCATCCAATTATCATTGCGGTACAAACGTGCAAAACTCAAAGCCGAGCGAGCGCGATCATTGTACAATGGGCAACCAAAAATAAAGATGACATTTTTTTTTATTTTGATTATGTTAAAGTATACTCTTATAATCCTTGGCTGAAATTGTACTAGATTTTTAAATTAAATCATTATGCTGTCAAATTGACATGAGTCAAAAAACTAAAAACATATTTTTTTTTATATAAGGTATATAGGGTAGGTGTAACAGTTATGGACATAATGATTCCCTATTTCGCTATACATGATAATTTGATTATATTCAAATTTTTAATCATGCTGTGTGTTTCAGTAGTTTGATGTCAAATGAATCTTGATGTTAAAACATTCAAAAATCTGAAAGTTTTCGAGAAAAAAAAAACACATATGACCAAATAGGGAACCACTATAGCCATAACTGGTACACTTTCCCTGCTTAACGTTTTGGGCATGAAATATTTCATTTATGTTTGTTATGTATCATCTAATAACTCATAATTATAAAAATTGGTATTTAAAATATATTTATCCATTCTCTGCACATAATTTAATCGGACTCAAACGATTCATGTTTATTAATTAAATTTGATTGCATTTACAATCAAAATCACTTCCATAATTGTAAGGTTCTGAACCAAAACACCAAATAGCTCATTAAGATTACATATATCTTTAATGAAGGCAATACAAATAATTTTGACCAAACCTTATTTATTTTCGACCATAGTGCATTGTGCTAAACGCGTGCATGCATCATCTATGACAAATCAATTGAACCATATCGAACGCGGTCAGCTGATAGGCCAGTTGTAACTTCGTATCAATTATGATTTCCTCCCCCGTGGAGTTTTATGAACTCAACAATGACCACCAATGACTCGTGACAATCGTGAACCGAAACCGGTTCCGCGGGGGAAGAATAAACAGTTTAATTACGGTACTCGACCAAATGATGTTTCAAAATTGAACATAATGAGATCTTATCGCCTTGTTGGGGTTAGGAGTGGATGTGGTTTCGATTTTTTTTTCGTTTGATGTAGATTTGATTGCAATTGACCTCTTCCCTGGGGTGCGTGATCGGCCTTATCGTTTTTCCGTAACTGTATTTTGTGGGTTGAACCTGTTCTATAATTATAGTCTAATATGCAGTGGCGCGGGAAGTGGGTAGGACAGGTAGGACATGTCCTGCGCACAAAAATACCTGGGTAGGACAGTCAAAGGATTGTCCTACCCATGATTCAACACGAAGTAACATCATTTTTACAGCCAGCCGTAGATGTTCTTGGTAAAATTTCCATCAGCATTAATGGAAGTATTTCTTGAAGAATGACTGGATTACAGGGAGAACTATCAAGCAATTTTTAAAGAATCTTTAGAACAATTTATGGATTAACCCAAGACCGGTAGCATCGTATACGTATCTTAAACAAAGCTCGCTAGTGTAGTACTGCTGGCTATGGCTGATGATGCTCTTGATTTCTCAAGTCATTCTTAAGGAAGAAGCTGTTGACGATCTGTTGAGCAATTCCTACAGAACTCCCGAAGCACATTTCATAGAAATTCTCTACATTACCGCAAGACATTCTTGATGAATTATTAGAAAATGATAAGATTTTTCATTTTCCATGATTCATTAAAAATTGAGTATATTTTCATCTATTCTTCTTTCTGACGTTACATCCCAAATATGACAAATTCTTGTTCTCATCTGTTCTTAAACGCACTTCGGCAGTTATTAATCGAGAGCTTGTTTTGCCAATTAGCTAGTTTTGCATGTATCTATCGCATGAAAGGTACGAAGACTCTATGCCCAAAGAAGTCGAGAAAATGTCCTTTACGAAAAGATCCTCAACCGGCGGCATTCGAACCCACGAAACTCAGCGTGGTCTTGCAGAGTAGCCGCTTCGGCTACTTAGGTTCATAAAAAGATAGAATATTGTGGAGATATTTGTCGGAAACATTAGAAATGCTTGCAGAATTGTTGGAGGAATTCCAACGAAATATTAGATGGAGTTCCTGCACGTTGAACCATTTACCAATAAAATTTAGATTGTAAAGTAGAGTTACAATTATTGCCCGAAAGTTTCTAGATTTGGTGATATCCAATTTTCATTTCAATGAATCGCAAATCAAATTGAGTGGATATCATTATTCATCATTTCTTCCATTGACGACTAAGAATAGAAATAGAGAACAGAAACTTTAGAGACAACTTTCCTGAAATAAAAAGAGACCAAACATGAATCAAAAAGAGATCAGAAAGGGACTAATAAGAATCCAAGATAACAAAACAGAAACCTAATAGGAACCTGGAGATAAAATTGTTTCTAATCAGATATTTCTCTGATAATATTTGAAACATACTATTTCGGGAATTTCTCATGACATTACGCTAAGTATGACTACTCGTATTTCTGTATGAATTTCTACATTATTTGCTCCAGGAATTGATTCAAGTAGAAATATTTGCTCGAAGATTTCTCCAAGAGTTCATTTCGTGATTTTTATGGAATTTCTAAGGATCCTTAAATTTCGGTTTAGGAAATGAGGAAATCTACTAAAGAAAGCTACAGTAATTACCTCAGATGTTTCATCAAAACTTCCTCCAAAGATTGTTCAGATTTTTTTAAAGAAAGTAATCCAAGAATTTATTCAATGATTCAACCATCCAACTCCAAGATTCTCGTTAAGAACATTTGCAAGAATTCAAACAGTATTTTATCCAGGCATTTTCCACAAAGTTGTCGTTCAAAATTGCTTTATGATTCTTTCAGGAATTCTTTCATGAAAATTTTGAGAATTTTCTAAAACCTTAAAAAAAATCGGCTTTATTTCACGGGCGCCTCCAAGAAAATGTCATGATTTTTTTCGGATATAAATAGATTTTTTCTTATAACTTGGGATGAATTTCAAATATAAAACCCTAAATAATGTCTGATGAATCCTGATTGAGTTCTAGAGTGCCGTAATCCGGGGTATCATTGATCAGCGGGGTAACATTGATCGGAATGACTCATCTCGTAAAAAGTTCGTATCATCATTTATTGATGGAACATTTCCAAATCATGAATGGTGATTCTCTTTCTCATGTTCATGAGCTAATGAAAGTGAAGATTTTTGTGAAAATTGCGTTTAATTGATGCGTAAATTTGTCAACTTTTCGAAACAATTATTACAATGGGTAAGGATGACACTACTGAAGATTCATGTCTCACATAAGTTCTGCAAACGATATGAGCAAGGAAAATGCAATTCTTACTAAAAATGGCATTGCTGAAAACGATTCCGTTGTCAAAACTTTCATAAGTATGCTCAATTAGGCAACATTAACGAGTTACTGTAAAGAATATAGAATTTCCTTAAGAAATTGCCTACCTTTAGGCGTATTCCGTGGTTCGAGGTGTTCTTAATTTTAAAATAATTCAAAAACTAAATGACTTGTAAGCGTTTGGTCTTCATATTCGGCTTCGGGGGTCATGATTTAAGTAAGTAACGACATTTTCAACATTACCGAACGTTGTTTACTAGACAGTTTCACAAAAAAACAAAATGTCTGGGATTCAACCAGTCACCCCCTAGTCCTAGTTGAAATACTAAAACAAACTACCAGACAAATTTTCATCCAATTTGGAGAAGATTAGGAGGTGCCTCAAGTCAAATTTGTGTTTTTTGGCTATTTTTGACATTCAAAAAATTCTAACGAGAATTTGGAAAAACGAAAATCAAAATAAATACCACTAGTTGAACGTATTATTAGTACTTTACAACTTTTGAGAACACTGTTTGATTATTTTTTTTCGAGTGAAACCAATGTTTATTATATGCAGCAAAGAAAAAGGACTGAAGGCGCACTTTTGAACAATGAATCCTGATGAAATTTTTTGGCCTCAAGTCATTTGGTCCATGGCAAAAAACAACACTCTTAATGAACTCCCGTAATCAAACTCTGATCGTCAAGATCGGTAGTCGAGGAGCTTGACCTCGGGGCTATATCACATAGTAATTGCTTGGCATCAAATGCGAATGCTGTTTGAAACACGACTGCGTTGATGACATTTGATAGCTGTTTTCTTCAATCATCATCCATCATTGAAAAAGCAAAGCTACTATGTTCAATTTTGTAACATGTCAGCAATTGCGCCATTTGGCAGCAGCTCTAAATGCAGGGGAATGAGGAATGTCGTATTTCCGACGAGTTTTTACAATTTATCTGTAATTCAGATACAAAAATGATGTATTACAATAATGTTCAGAAATGACAAAGGAATGATACTACGATTGAACTTTTATGATTAGGCTTGAGGTTAAGAATCTCGTAGAACAAAAACTGTAGAGAAATGTATGTTTTACAGGTACTTTAATGAACAGAAATCAATTTTATGAGGTCAAAACCATCTCTAATCGGCAAACAGTGTTCTCAAAAGTTGTAAAGTACTAATAATATGTTCAACTAATGGTATTTATTTTGATTTTCGTTTTTCCAAATTCTCGTTAGAATTTTTTGAATGTCAAAAATAGCTAAAAAACACAAATTCGACTTGAGGCACCTCCTAATCTTCTCCAAATCGGATGAAAATTTGTCTGGTAGTTTGTTTTAGTATTGCAACTAGGACTAGGGGGTGACTGGTTGAATGCCAGAAATTTTGATTTTTGTGAAACTGTCTATTGTTTACATAGGTGATCAATGTTACCCCATATCAGCTAAATCAAAAAATCACTTAAAACATTTTTTTAAACATGCTTAAATCTTTCAAAAAAGAAAAAGCAGTTTATAGGCACGAGCTGTGGGTGGCAGTACTTGTTTTAAAAATATAAAATTTGCAACATTTACATTTTCAAACAAAATATTTAAGAAATATTAAAAAAAATGATCAATGTTACCCCTGATTACGGTAACCCTTGAATAACTCCCACAAGGTTAGTTGTAAGAACTTCTAGACTATCGAGGAAATCTTTGAGGAATTCCTAAGCAAATTGCTAGTTGCTATCCTACAGGAATTCCTTGAAAACTTTAGGATGGGTTTCCTAAAAAAAATGTATTGGACAGAGCGGAAGAATTTTTAAAATGATTACAGAAGTATTATCTGGTGTGAAATCCTAAATAAAGAAATTTTACGAAATATTCAGTAAAATTTTACATAAAAAAATATTCGGAAGGTATGTAGGATAAAACTTTGAATCACTACAGCAATTCCTCTGTGAATGTAGATGAGTTATTGTAGGAAATAAAACGAAAATGCCAAGAAAAATGCTTCAAAATCTTTGGAATGAACCTTTCTGGATTTTCTTGGAAAAAACTCTTGTAAACTCTCTCCTAAGGAAACAACTAGGACAATCCATAAAGGTGATAGTCGACAAATATCTGAACTGAGAAGCTATAACTGAGAATTACTTTCACCATAATCCATAAATTACTGAAGCATCAAAGTGTTTGAGGATTCCATGTAGTAAATTATTAAATAATTTTTCTAAGCATCTCTTGAAACACCGATGGATGATTTCCTTGCAGAATAAGTGAGGGAATCTGAAGAGGGATTTCTGGAGGAATCTCTGAAGAAGCCGTTTAAAATATGCCAAGGAGGGATCTCTAAAGAAGCTCTTTCTCGAAGAAGAGAAAAAATTCTAAAAAAAATGTGAAATAGATGCGTAATAGGCTCTGAAGTTTTTTTTTACTAGACCTGTTAAATTTAGCAGCAGGATTCACTGCAAGCAAAATAAGGAAAAAAGTGACTTCAGCTACCATTTTTATTAAAATACGGAATTTAAAGACCTACCGTCAAAAATGCATCAAAAAAGTCTCTTACAAGAGATCCGCTACCAGTTCAGCTGCAAGCTCTGTTAAGAAACCTTTTGAATCTTTATTGCAAAACTTGAAGAATACAAAGTAAAAAAAAAACAAATTCACTGCATTTTTATGTTTTCATAGGCAAATTATAGAACAATATCAGCTGTTGAGTCTCGCAGTTTGTTCTAGTTTTTGACAAGTCTGTCAAAAGTAAACTGGTTCGAAAAGGATCTAAATTTTTATGATATATGAAATCACTTATGAAATTGATCATATCAATAATCTTGAAGCTTTCTCAGTCTTGTGGTAATGACTGATATGAAAACAGTTCCGTAAAATTTTATGTCAAGGATTCCATAAATTTGAACATTTTCTGAACTTTCTTGGACATGAATATTTTGCTTACGTTTGTCCTACCCATGGTTTTGAATGTGGACGCGCCTCTGCTAATATGGATGATGTTTCAAACAGTTCCATGGTCTAACCAAATTGACTTTTACACGTAAATGTTGATAAGTGGTGGATCCGAACTACAGTCGACTCTCCACATCTCGATGTTCTACATCTCGATATCTCTCCCTATGTCGATGATTGCTTCGGTCCCTTCATTCTGCATACGATTTCTCTCTCCATATCTCGATATCCTCCTTATCTCGATATCTCCATATCTCGATATGTTCTGTTGATTGGTTGTTCCCAATTTTCTCTCCATATGTCGATATGAACATTATCACAGGTTACTAGACCAGATTTAAGCGATTCAGAACAATTTGGAAACTCGACATGAAGTTTGTTTGTTTATTATTTTCCTAGTAACGGAGTGATTTTCAATCTAGTGTTCTTTAAATAAATGTTCTTTGTCTCAATCTCTCCCTATCTCGATGGTCCCTTTGATATCGAGATGTGGAGAGGCGACTGTATTTGTCAAAAATTGAACTCTAATAGATGAGAACCATCGTTTTGCTCTAAAAACTTCAGAAAAGTGTATTATAAGAGAAAAGCTAGCTGGTTGAATGAAAGGTAGAGGAATTGGCAGAATTTTTGGCTGGTTATTAAATTGACAAAACTTTCTCATTTTTTTTATTTTCAGAAAAATATGCCAACTGTAAACATTTGTTAATAATATAAAAACAAGAGAAATAAATTACTTTCTGGAAGATTTTTTGAAAAATTGTGAAAACATCCCTCAACAATTGGAGGTTCAATATTTCCAAATTTCTTAAAAATAGTTTAAATCAGTCCCCACTGGAACTGGTAAGAATTGTACTTCGATCCAAATAAATAAGGGATGGGTCTTTCCGCTTACTCTCGAAGTGTACATTTGAGCAGATCTCATTTTATTGACCAATTACGGCACCGGCTATGTCCTTATAGTTGAGAAGGGAGGGAATGTTAGTGTGTAATGTTTGTTGCTTCATGAGACCGAGAATACCTCTGCATCTCTATAATCACCACAGGAGAGGTTCTTATTAGTGATGGAGGAAAACGATCTGGGAGTCACCTTTGCTGATGCGATCCTCGGATAAGAAGGAAAAATACGATTCTAACTAAAAACTAGATCTTTTGTCTTAAAGTGAAAAAATATTGTCGAACTATTCAAAGGTTACTATCAGTAATGATGACAGAGGGAAGGTATGTGTGTATTAAAATTATATAGGGGGATTAGGGACATACACAAATATACAAATTTTATCAAAATTTCATACACTGTATGAAATCTGTATTATATATGAACTGTTTGACGATATAAAAGTTTATGTTTTGTTTTGAAATAAGGATTTAAGTTTTTCTTAGTTTCAAACTGGCATATGAGCAAAGCCGTGGAAGAATCTGAGCAAAGTAACGAACTAAAAGAAGTTTTTTTTTTCCAAAAAAGCCAATAAAATTTTTATTATGATAAAAGAAGTTCTTTTTGGTGCGATTAAGGAAAAGCCCTATTTAATAGCAGAATGATTGAAATTTATTTACAAAAATGTATTCACTAAATGCCGCGCAAGTGTCCATTTTGCTCTGATACTTTTTACCAGTCTTGCTTTTAAATTTTCTATCTCGTTTTTATGAAATTTGATGACATTTTCGTCACCATGAGTGAATGCAGCACATCGTACTAATATCAAGTTTGAAAACTAATCGAAGGTAACAGGAAAGTATTGTCGTTTAATGGACATAAACTTAGCATTAGCTTGATGTATCTAGTATGCTCTTAATCCCCCTAAGACAGGAATAAGGGTTTACGTCAACACTTGTTGTGACGAATCATTAATATTTTGATAGAAAATTTCATGAACGTATAGTTTCCACGATTTCAATGTGTTATTATAGGCATGAAACAAGCTCACCAGTTGACAATACATGCTCGACTGAATGCATTCCGCATCTCGCACAACGCGAACCTAGGCTAGTGCAATGAAGTTTAGTCCATAGAAACTGAAAGGTAAAGCATTTTTCAATTATTTTGCTTAAATTTTTACAGCATACAATTATTTGGTTGGTGATGTCTTGTTTTGTTTCCTGATATTTTTGCACCACATAAGTTCTAAAAAAATCTTCTTCTATGTAATCGGTGTCGATTATGATCACTGGTCATGACGTTTCTTGGGGATCTGACACTTTCCATACAAAATTTTCTGGACCGTCATTTTGTTTTGGCCAATTTATTCGAAAAATAAAATTAAATTATATATGAGTTATACAATGACAGGATTTAGGAGCATGCGTTAAAAAATCGTACAAATCGGGTCCGCTGTTTCCAAGGATTCTGAAAATTAGAAAGCGATGGTTTTTGAAGTTTGAAGATCTTTATACGGTCAGAGTGGTACCCCAAATATAAATGTTCGACACTCAAAAACACTCGAACTAATTTGTTATACATTTTTACAACAGATTCTCATGGAAGTATGGTTTTGAAAAACGAATAATCGAATGTGAGAAAAATTATGTTGCCTGAGATATTAACGTGGGTATTGTCCTAGGAAAGCACGTGACAGCTCAAGTACGACTGCCCAGTTGTTTTTCAGTCAGTGTTACGATATAAAGATCAGTGCTACCAGTATCCTGTAAATCTTGTGAACAAATTCATATATCAAGGCTCAAAATTTGGTTGTTTCTTGCACGCTTCATTCATTTAGTGCCATAGTGGATGCCAACATTATTAAAAAATCAGTTTTATATTCAAAACCTGCGATATTTGTAGAGAAAATTGACACAATTTTCATTATTGTCTTCTCTCTCTTAGATTTTTTTTTTCAATTCTAGCATCATAGGAGCACTTGCGGTAAACTTAACATCTAGTATAAATAGATTTGGAACAAAAAGATTTCATGAAAAATTTGCAAACTTTTGATTGAAACTATAATTTATAAACTAGCAACACTGCCGGGCTGTAATCCAACTCAACGATGTAATAGTAGGATTTGCCAAAACGACCAATGAAAGTGGTCTTTTTTGGCAGGCAATTGATTTCAATTTCGTACTTTGACTTGACACGTCTTGTCTTAGGTATTGTCCAGAGGCCGCAAAGAGTCGATCCTTAAGGAAATTCGGAATACATCCGGAGCCAGATGGCCAATGATAAAAATCAATACAAATTCTTCGTTTTCGGAGAACTTGCGCAAAATGGTGCAACAATAAAATTAAAAAGAAAAATAATAAAAAGGGATTTATTTTTTGTGATAAAAAATTTGTTGTCAGAAGAAAAGTTTAGTTATAGTTTTTGACGGAAGTAAGTCTAGGAATCTTGTAAATATAGAAATCTTGTAACCTAAATTCCTGAATGAATTCTTAGGGTATTCTTGCAGTGATTCGGGAAGAAATTTTTGGAGAAGCCTATTTATGGAAGTATCTCTTGGAGTAATTCATGAAGGCATATTTGCAAATGCCATTCAGAAATCCTGGAAAAATTTGAAGCATTTCCTCCAATAAATCACAGTGGAAGTTTCATAAAATATTGATGAAATTTGTTGGAAAAATACATAGAGAAATTCGGAGAAAAATCAGTGAAGGAATTATTGAAGAAATTATTGGAGAATTTCTCGAACCAAATTCTTAAGGAAAACTAGAAATTAATATCTTGGAAAAAGTTTCTAAATATAAACCTGTTCGAATTCATGGAGAAACTTTTTGATTTATAATAAGAAAGTTTCAATTAATTTGTAATAATCTCCAAAGGAAATCTTGAAATTCATCAAAGACCCCGTAGCGAAATTACTGATGAAATACCTGCAAAGGTTCTCAGAGGAATCCCTGGAGATAGATTTTGAAAAACTTATTGTTTTAAAAAAATTTTGGTGAAACTTTTGTAATCAATTATGATGATATTCTTGGAAGTATTAGAAGAGAAACTACTGAAAAAAATCTGCAAAATTTTTGGTGTATTGATTTAAATTGCCAAACACTAACAAGTATTTCCGTAAAAATCCCTGGAGCAACACATGAATGAATTATCTGGTACCGGACACCTAAGCCTAGGTTTATGCAATCTTTTACCCATCACTGATCACTGAAAAAATTGTTAATATTGATATGAATTTCTATATTGTATTTTGCTGATATGGGTCATTAGGCCGAGTGTTCTAGGTCGAAAATCGTTAAGCCGAAGTACGTTAGGTCGAATAGGTCATTAAGCCGAACATGACATTAGGCCGAATGGATTGTGCTAATTTTCACCGAACACTAGTTCCCCGAATGCCACTTCCCCAAAATTTGATGCAGTTCAAAAAAGGCTCAGAATAGTTCTCAGTGAAAGCGTAGTTTACTAGTTAGAACGACAACCAATCGAAAGAAGTTGATATATTGCCATTATTGACTAAATACGGCGAATCTTGCTAGAACCGCAAATTAAACAAAGTAGGTTCGTGTACCACCCTGGAATGTATGAAGTTACTGAATTTCTGACTACCGAAAACTTTTAGAGGAAATGGGATATTCGAATTCGGCGAAACGGGGTATTCAGGAAACTGGCATTCGGGGGAACTGGCATTCGTGGAAATTCGGGGAATTGACATTCTGGAAAAAGTAGCACATTCAGCCAAATGAGTTGAAAACTAAGAAAGAAAACTATTATTAAAGAAGGAAAACTTTCTGGTTTCGGTAAAGTTTCGAAAGTTTCGGCCTAATGATCCATTCTGCTTAACGAACTAGTCTCCAATACCAGACACAATCTTGAAATGTCTTCAAGTTATTAAATTTGTGCATCATTGGAAGTTTTCGTTTGAGGAATATTGATAAGCTGGCAATTCAAACTATATTGAACATTGATTTGGATTATTTGAGTTACCAGCGTGAAAATAGCGATGATATCCTGCTAAAACTCTCTTTGTTGAAAACTAGGTGACAGGAAAGGCAAGACTAAAGTTAACTTCTTTTTCAGTTATTAAGTAAGATAATGAAAAAGACCAAACATAACGAACACTTCTACGTATATTCAAACCCTCTGCGCTGAATCTCAACAAAGAGGATCAAGAGAGTAGATTTGGGTATTGTACCTTTTAGTTTCACTCTAATTAATTTAGATAGTAGAGTGTATTTAGTTCCCATTGACCGGCAGCCTAGCTGATAATTTGAAACAGATATAAGGACTTGATACAGTTCCTCTTATTAATCGTGCAGAAATTCTTCCACGAATTACTCTAGGGATTATTGTAGAGATTTTTTTCAGAATTTGATTTTAGTTTTTCCTACCGGTAGTTATTCAAGCATACACGAAATCCTATAAAACCGATAAATAAAACCGGAATCTGAATCCGGAAACTTTCCGTTCTTAACCACGTATGTAATCCCGTTCATAAAGGAACAAACTCACCAAATGCTCCTGGAAGATAACGCCGTGTGGAACATACTTCTCCGACAATCATCACTTCGCACTTTTTCTTCAATCTTATTAATGCACAGTGCTTTTTGACACCTAAAGTCAATCTCCCGGAATCGCACTTAAAAGATGTTCCGATCAAACAAATAGTTCGTAAATCACAAAATAAAATCTTCCGGAAAAAATGTGCTGTCACAATACGGACCGTTTATCATTTTTCTAAAGATATCCTCAAAATATTCTTAGACATTACTCCTGGCAATTTTTCTTGGACTCTTCCATAAAGTTTCCATTAAATATATCAAGCAAATTTCCATACAACTGTCAGAAATTAGTTTAATAATTTCTTTGAGTATTATAAAAAATCTGAAAATCTGGAATACTGTAATTTTAATCAGAAATTTCTACATAAATTTTGCCAAGAATACTCCGAAAATAAATAGAAGGCTTTGCTATGGAAAACAAAAAGCAACATTCTGAAAACTTCTTTCGAGTTCATAAATAAATGATAATCAACCTTGAAGAAGGCATCAGATGATGTCCTGAAAAAAAAGACTGAAACTATTCCTACTCCATGTATCTTTGAAAGATTCCCTATTTGAAAATTTTGAGAAAAAATGATCATACTCTTTACTAGGAAAACAACAAGGTTTTTTCCTGGACAAATCATTGCAATTGAGGTACTTTTGGTTGAATTATTTAATTATTTTTTTCCGAGGGAACACATAAGTGTACTTCAGGGAGAACTATTACATTTAATTTTTGGAAAAATCTCTGTTGGAGTTCCAAAGAATTTCCTGAAAACAATTCTGTAGGAATCATCACAGATTCATTCTAAGTAATACTTGAATAAATTCCTAGAATCATCCGGGAAAGATGGCTCGAAAGTTCCTACAAAAATCCTGGTGGAATTCTGTATTTGCTTTGAAGTAGCAGAAAAGTTGTTTTGTCTGGGGGAAATCTGCCCAAAAGAATTCAAAAATTATTAAAGGCAAATTACTTTAAATAATCCTTTAAGCAATTTGCTAGGGAATCATTCCTAAAGCAATGCAATGCTTGAGATATTCCAATTGAAATTCTTTATCAAATCCTTGAAAATTTCCTGCATCAATTCGTGTACGAATCCTCCGATAATATTAGCAGTTTCGGGGGAATTTTTCAGAATGATAACAAAGAATTGAGTTTGATGTGAATTACGGAGTTGTTCATGAATATCAAGAGAATGATCAGGAGTAATTAAAAAAAAAAGGATTTAAGGAAAAAACAGTACGAATTTAACAAGGAATAAAAGACAGAAAAACTCTGATTCCTAGAAATAAATAATTCCTAACCCTGGATTTATCTTCTGGCTGAACTCGAGTGGAAATGTATGAGCAGGTTCTAATGAAATGAGGAAGAATTCCCGAAACGTCCCACAACAATGCATGTAGATACCTCTTGTGTTTTGAAGAAAGTTCTGGTTGCATTATTAAGATACATTCCCAAAATATACCTTGAGATATTACTGACGACTCATTGGATAAATTCGAGGTACTACGAGGAACGATTTCTGGATGTAACTATTGATGGAATCCTTGAAGAATCGATAGCAAAACATCTAGAAGAATCCCAGGATGAATTTCTGAGAAACACGTGGAACTGTCTCTTGTTGAATTCTTTGACGTATTCTTCGAAGAATTCCTGAATGGATGCTCTTTAAAATAACTTGAAAAATCCTTGTTTCATAATAGATTTTTGACGGATTACTCTCAAGATATACGGTCTGTGAATAAAATCTTCGAATGATTTCTGGTAAAATTGTGTACAGAAGACTAATTTTTTACTGAGGTAAAAAAAAAAATGCAGAAAAGTATAGACCAATACCTTAACGAGTTCTTTCCGTCATTTTTGTAAGGAATGCTTCTTGAATCATTCTAGAAAACCTCCTATCAGAAAATCTGACTCTAACTCATAGAAAAATTCCATAAGAAATTTTTGAAATATTTACTAAATAATGACCCAGAAGAATTCTTAGAATGATTCTTAAGGAAATTTATGAAGAAATCACTGAATATGAAATTTGTAACGATGCGGCATTTAAGGGGAATCTCTGAAGCAGCTCATGAAAAATATAGAAATTTTCAAAGGAAACTTTTAAGCAATCATTTCAAGAAGCCATCGAGGTGTTCTTGAAGAAATCCTTGTAGGTATTCCAGTATGTTTCTTTGAAGAAAATCTAGCAAGCATCCTTGGTAAGATTCTCGACGGAATCCTGCAAGGAATTCCTGGTAGAAGCTTTGTAATTTTCCGATGCTGATCGGCATACGGTAAATGCAATAAAACAATAGAAATTAAAAAAAATCCTTATGAAACAAAATTAACTCATTAAGCAGAACCTCTACGCCACGTTCCATAGTTTTCTCTCGAAGAGTAATATAACGAAGAAGGCACATGCTATTTAATATGGGAAATCTAGTAGCAATGTCACAAGAAGGTGAACTGTAACGAACAACATCTGCCCAAGCGATAATCCGTCCAACTTACCTCGGTATCAGGCCTTTGGCCAGCTCCCAGAATGGAATCTTGTGCGACTTTGTGCCACCCATCGTGATCATTAGGATGTCGGCGGCCGAACAAAGCGACGACAATGTCACCAGGGTCCAAAGCGACACTATCCGCATGGTTGCTCACTGCTCTTCTTGACTCCACCAGGAAACGGGAATGGGACGTTATCCGATCCGGCTTATCTGCGAAAGAAAGAATGCAAAAAAAAGACGGTAGTAATTAACGGTGGATGCTGTGGCAGATAAGTGATAAGTCAATTACTCAATGTTGGAAAAGTGCATATGATTTGTAGATATCTGAAAACAAAGTACGATAGAAGTTTGATTATGCACAATTCAATTTCAAACTGAGTCATTACAATTGCAATGAATTCAACACAATTTACCCAACGGGTGCCTTCACAAAAGGACACGATTCTGTCGAAGCTTTAAAAAGGAAGTAAAAATAAAAAAGCATATCAGCACTGTCCAATGCTGGTGGTTCCATTTGGTATCATGGTGCAGAAGCTTCTAAGAAAAACCCGGAAACGTGATCATTCTTTCTTGCTAACTTCGTTTTGCCAGTATTGTGCATTGCACCGAAAACTGGATTCCTGTGCGGGGAATCGCAGAGCGCATTTGAACGACACTTACCTTATTTCCATTGGACTCTGAATCGCGTCCATAAAAACTATGACTCAAATTTGGCGCTTCCGTATCGAAACATCTGCTGGTGATAGTTCCATCAAACGTGAACACTTTGTTGCCACGATGGTTCTTTTTGGAAGTAAGAGAAGCTGCTATCTGGACAGCGTTGCAATCTTGACCCGAATAACCCTTTTCCATCCTGCTGACCCACTGCAACCTGCAACTGCGTGGACAATAGTGGAGCACTATTTGAAAAAGTTTTCCCCGTCCAGTCTTCAGAGTGGTAGCAGTAGTTTAGGAACCACGCAATTACACTGACGTAGTTAGGTGTCAGTGTGGAAAAATTCTCCGAAGAGATTACCAGTATTCATTCAGAAATTTTTGGGATGATTTCTAGAAGAACCCGTACAAGAATTTCCTTAATCTGACATTACCGTTTCTACCGGGATTGAGGCTGCTTCTCAACTTTTTATTTGAGTAGTTCTAAAATTGTTTACTGACATATTGTCTTCGACAATTATCCAATTTTGCATTTCACAATGTCAGCCAATAAAAAGCACAACAATACTATAGTCCTGGTAAATCAAATGCAAATTCTAACAAAATAGATGCTTAAATCAGCTACACATACACATGGTCTTACTGAAAAGCTGCACGTTTACCGCTGCGATTAAGGACTGTTCATTTAAGTAAGTGGACACCTAAATATTAACATTTTGGTGTGAAAATTCCATAAAAACAAATAAAATTTTGTTTCAGTGTGTACCCAAGTGTTTATTTTGACAGCAGACAAAAGTTGACATAAAAAAAAATATAAATTCCAAGCGATGGGTCGAATTGACATGGCGACTCGCAATTTTTTTTCTGCACAAATGGTGTACAGAAAAACTGTCGTTCCGAGATTTGGCTAAAATCGCGAAGTGTCCAAATTGAATTTTTTCAACGCTTTGGCCAAAACAGATATTCCTGACGACGTACAATACATCCCAACAGAAATATTTGGGAAAAATGATTTGGTATGGCAAGCAATTTGCTCCTGCAGTATGAAAATACTACATATTTCACGACGGGTTCAATCAACAGCGAAAATTACAGAACTGAATGCATTTAAAAATTGCTTCTGCCCATCTACTGAAAGCATACCATGCCTCAATTGTTTTTGCCAGACTTAGCATCGGCTCACTATGCTTCAGCTACTTTGGAGATGCTCAAGAAGGAAAAAGTCGAATTTGTAGAAAAATGATCGAATCCATCAAATTGCTCAGAACTACGCCCCATTGAAACATATGGGGCAATAATCAAACGACATCTTAAGAAGGATGGAAGAGAAGCAAGCTCCATCGATTTTTTCAAGAAAATGTGGTCACAACGAACAGCAGCACAACGAAAAGTTCCGAAAAAAGTTGTGCAGAACCTTATGGGAGGTATAATGAGAAAAGTAAGAGCATTCTCCAGCAATGCTCAATAAATGTTCAAATTTATGTGAATTTGGTCGAAATTACGTTGATTTCCATGTATTTTAGGTAAACTCATGAATTTGTGCGAAAATAAACAGTTTACTGTAAAAAACACGTGTCCACTTTCTTAAATGAACAGGCCTTATGATATTAGTTTTTCAGCATTTTGTTTTTTAAGAGTAGTTTCAAGAGAGACTTTTCTAAGGTGAGCTGCTTCACGCGCATTCAATATATCACCCTTGATATTTGTTCATAAATGTTTCCATGAATGTGTGGTACTTCTTCAATAGAAAACCACACCAAGATAACACCAACACCAACCACACCACAAATTTTTTACAGGAAATACTCTGATTCTGTAATGAAATTTCGGTACGAATCCATCCATCCAAGAGATTTTTCCATAAATTTCTGTAACTAAAGGGTTTTTTATGTGTACTTAAACTTTTCTTTAGAGAATGTTTCTTCAGATTGTGGGTGAACGACGGAATGCGTATCAATTGGGTCCGGTTCGCGTTGTGCGAGTGAAAAGAATGAAAGGTGGGTCGGTAGTGTTTGATTTGTTAAAACGTTTAAAAGATTTATGTATACGAAAAGAGTATAAGTTCATAGTATTTCAAATTATACATTTATAGTTTACCAAAGCGAACCCTATCCCATATCCAAACTTCCAGTGTTTTCTTGTGGAAGTGCAGAGGACTCAACGGCTTCGTTAAAATAAGAAGCACGTCAACATTCCCTTCCTTTCGAACGCAATGTAACAGTAAGCGCTGGAGTAATACACACCATTGTGGTAAAATAATCCTCTTTGCTTTTCAGGATGTTTGCGAAGTAGTTGGGAACAATTTTTTAGCAGGAACTGATAGCAAGAACTCCCAACATACAATTCGTCAAGAAATACTCCACTAAAGTGTCTTAATTTTCCCAAAATATTCAAAGAATCACTAGAAAGTCGTTTCACCGCGGGGGTGCACATTACCCAAAATACCTTTATTATAAAAATGTACGTAGAGGTCATGTTTGTGAACAATCTTTTATAATGTTTAGCTTTTGCGTACTGTATAGGCTTCTTGTACATTTTGCCTATAAAAGAAGCACGAACTTCAGAATAAGATTCTCAGTTCTATACCACAATTCGAGTACATTTATTTATTTATTTATTTATTTTAACAAAAAATTTTGAAAGAGGGAAAAACCCCTTTGAGTGATTTCTTTTTTGAAATCTTTCTCAAAGAGGCACAAAACCTCTTTATCTTTTCAAGAAACGTTACAAATCAAACTTAAAACTAGAGGCTCACACGGCAACAGACCATAACAGAGCCATAATCGTGGAATATGAACATCAATCCGATATTAAGTGAAGAGTATCATCAAAAGTCGGCGAGGGAGAGGGTCCATCAGAATCGAATCATTCTTGACATCTGAAAATAAATGTATAAAAAACAACAACAAGTATCAAACAAAATATGAGATCTCTTTTAGAAACTCAAATAAAATTTTCAATACGGGATAGCATTTAGTACCAAGTATGTCACGAACAGATATGGGAATAGGATGATTCAAATTTATTACGCTGTTGATTAATTTTTTCCTCGGTGAAATGAATTTGCGACATTGAAATACAATATGATCAATATCCTCATAAGATTCTCCACAATCGCATAGATTAGAATCTTTGATGTTGATTCGATACAAATGGCTGTTACAAATATAATGATTTGACATCAACCTTGAAAAAGAGCAAATGAAATTTCTACTTGCTGATATATTTTTGAACCATGGATAATTACTAACTTTTGGGCAAATAGAATGACACCATCGCCCTTTATCGCTAGAGTTCCAACAAATTTGCCAATCCAAAAGAGATTTTACTTTCAGTTTTGGATAATATTCAAATGGTAATATGTGACGATTGTAGGTTATTCCCCGATGAACGCCAAATTTAGCTAATGAATCCGCCTGTTCATTTCCATAAATCTTACAATGAGCAGGAACCCATACAAATTTAATAATAAATCCCTTAGAACTAAGATCAAATAACAATGTTTTCATCATAAATATAATATGATGAGTTTTTAAAATTGAAATTTATCGTATCCAATGCCTGTAGACAGCTTAAACTATCAGAACAAATGAAATAAATATTTGGTGTACAATCTTTGATCAAGTTGCACGCAAAAAATAGAGCAACCAGTTCTGCCGAAAAAATGGAACAAGGAGATTGTAATTTAAAAAAATGACCCGACAATAAATTGTATACACCAAATCCCGCAACATCTTGAATCAAAGAACCATCCGTATAATAAATTTGCGCAGGTGTGACTTCAATAAATTTACGCTCAAATAAAAAATTCGCAAAATGAGAATGTAGAATTTTTGGAACTTGTTTCAATTCATGCAACAAGGTGAAGTCAATGATAGGTTGGTATGAGTGAATTGTAATTTTTGAATTATAAAAAGCATTTAAAGGAATTGTTTCAATTTGTTCATTAGAGCAATGAATGAAGGAATCTAATATTCTGCTCGAAGGATTAATTTCAAATAACGATTTCAAAATATTGATAATAGGATGATTGTTTGAGAAACAATTCATCACAAATTTGCAATTTAATTCTTGAAAGCGAATCTTAAGTGGCACTACTCCGGCAAGAACTTCAATTGATTGAGTATGTGTTGAATTCATAAGCTTTAAACAAATTCTCAAGCAACGAAGTTGTATTTTTTCAAGTTTGACAAAATATGTTTGTACAGCACTACCAAATGAAAAACAACCATATTCCATAACTGAACGAATAGTCGTTTTATAAAGTGTTATTAAATCAGAAGGATTCGCTCCCCACCAAGTACCTGTAATTGTACGAAGAAAATTAATTCTTTTGGCACAAACTTTTTGGATAAATGTAATGTGAGTGTTCCAATTTAATTTATAATCAAACCATATGCCAAGATATTTGTATATATCAACTTTTTCAATTTCAAGGCCATTAAGATATAAGTTTATAATTGTAGAAGAATGTTTTCTTGAGAAAACAATATATTTCGTTTTTTGAACTGAGAAAGAAAAACCATTTTCATGAGCCCACATATCAATATTATCTAAAGCACATTGCATAAAATGTCTTATGATCTCTCTGTTTTTGCCACTGATTGAAATAACATTATTATCAGCAAATTGTAATAAATAACATCCATTAGGAATAATGGAAGCAATGTCACTTGTAAATAAATTGTACAAGAAAGGACTTAGACAAGATCCCTGTGGAAGACCAAAATAACTATAACGAATTTGTTTGGACATTCCATCATGATAAAATTTCATAATTTTGAAAGAAAATAAATTACATAAAAAATTTGAAATCAAGTTTGGAATTTTCAAATTATGCATTTTATTATACAATAAATCAATTAAAACAGAATCATAAGCTCCAGAAACATCAAGGAAAGTTGAAATAACATCCTGTTTTTTATTGAATGAAAGTTGAATTTGTGAAGTCAAAAGCGCAATACAGTCACGGGTGCCACGACCTCTTCTAAATCCAAATTGAGAAGATGAAAAAATATTGTTGTCCTCAGCCCACAATTCAAGGCGATTCAAAATCATACGTTCTAATAATTTACGCAAACATGACAATAAACTGATAGGTCTTCTACTATCAGCGAATGAGGGATCTTTACCAGGCTTGACAATACTAATAACTTTGATGAAACGCCATTCAAGAGGGATAATATTTTGACATAAGAAGGAGTTATAAATCGAAAGTAAATGCATTTTTGCTTCCTCTGGTAAATTCTTGAGAACAATGAATTTAATGTTGTCAATACCCGGAGTAGTATTTTTGGTTATTGATAAAGCCATGTTTAATTCGGCCAATGAAAATGGATCACAAAGTTCAGGATAATAATTGAATGATGTTGTTTTAAAATTAATGAACGGAGGAACGAAATCAGGACATATTTTTGTCGAAAAATCATCAATCCATTTGTCCGAATATTCTAAAATAGGAGGAATAGAAGAATTATAATTTCTTAAATTACGTGCTACGGACCACAAAGTGGATAGCGAAGTTTCACTGTCTAAATTTTCAACAAAATTTTTCCAATAATTTCTCTTTTTGAATTTAGTAAGCCTTATGAATTGAGCTTCAGCTTTACAATATAAAAAATAATGATTTCTGGAGCCAGATCTGCGAAATAATTTAAAGGCTTCTGATTTGTTTATTAATGAAACGGAACACTCATGATCCCACCAAAAAGATGGCCGATTTTTTCTAACAGTACCGTTAGTTAATTTATTATATTGAGATTTTTGCAAACAATCAATTAACAATTTTGAAAAATTGTCGTAATTGTCAACTGGAGAATCTGAATTTATAACATTAATCAATGAAATAGAAATCAGGTCTGAAAATTTCACCCAATTAACATTTTTACAAAGATCAGGAGCACATGGTTCATTAAAAATTTCATTTTGTTCAGAAGTATGTATATCAATTAAAATAGGTAGATGATCACTACCATTTGGATCATCAATGGTTTTCCAAGAGGATTGCATTGATAAATTATTTGAACACAAAGATAAATCAATACATGAATGATTACTTGGAGGTACAGCAATCCTTGTAATCGATCCATCATTGAGAATATTTAAATTTAAATCATCAATCAAATCCATAATCAAAGAACCTCTACCATCAGTCTTTTCACTACCCCAGGCAAAATTATGTGCATTGAAATCTCCTAAAATATAAAACGGAGCAGGAACTTCATTTAAAACACTTTTAATTTGTGACAAAGAAAAACTTGCATTTGGAGGAATATAAAAACAAATAATTGAAAACTCAAATCTACCCTTTTTGATAGAAACTGCAACATATTCTAGCTGCGTTTGAATAGAAATATCCAAATATTTGAATTCAATATTATCACGAATTCCAATTAAAACACCTCCAAATGATGAATCTCTATCTTTCCGAATTACATTGAATTTTGGAATACGAAAAAAATTAGCTGTTCCTAACCAAGTTTCATTTAAACAGAACACATCTACATCAAAATTGGTTAGTAATACTTTCAATCTATCAATTTTAGGAACAATACTTCGACAATTCCATTGTAAAATATGCAATTTATTGGAATTGATCGAAGCCATTAAAACGAGAATAGAGAAGAAAAGAGGGGTACAAACGAATTCAATTTATCTAAAAGGGTAGCCAGAAATAAATTTAATGATTTTTTTCCAAAAATCACTTAATCCCAAAAATTCTACAATTTCTTCTAAAATTTTCAAAATTGAATTATGAGAATTTTCATTTTCTTTATCACTAGTAGTATTGTTGGATTTTTGATTGTTTCTGTTGGATGTTTGTTCAGCGTCAATTCTTTGGAAGCCGGGAATATTATTAGAAGGAACTGATGCACTGAGGGGAGGGAAATTTACATTATAAGATGTTGAGGTTGAGGTTCAGATACATTATTATGAGCGTTAATAGATTTGTTTGAAATTCTTTTTCTTTTGCTGGGAGGTTTATAAGCAAAATAATTTAAATTTTCTGATGATTCAATGCCATCATCATCTGGCAAAATCTCAAATGTATTGGGAGCTGAAAAATTATCAGATGATTTCATGATTTCAGCATAAGACAAAAGATTTTTATGTTTAACTTTTTGATTGAATTTTGATTGATGATCAATGTAAACAACACATTCTTTCAATGAATTGTGCTTTTGTTTACAATAAATACATAAATCTGATGTTTTGTTACATTCAGAAGATGCATGAGGTTCCCCACATTTCGAACACTTCTGTTTGTTGGAGCAAAAACTAGAAGTGTGCCCAAAAAGAAGACATTTGTTACAATGCATGAGCTTTGGATAATAAAGTCTCACGCGAAATTTGACATTATCAACCATTACGTAATCTGGAAGAACGGAACCAGAGAACGTAATTTTGATGCAGTTTGAATGAACATACTTCGAGTCATTCCCAACAAATAATAATTTTGATAATCGAACACAATCCAAAACCTTAACAGGGGAAATGGATTTGTTCTTAAAAATTCCTGAACCATGAGATCTGATATCTTCGCAGTCTAAAGATTCGTCATAAATAATTCCATTGATTTCGCAAGCATCATAAGGAGCATAAACGCGATAGGAATTGAAAAACAATTTAGATTCCAGAAGAGTGTTGGCTTCATCTCTGGATCCAAAAATTACTCGTAACTTATCAAGTGAAATTTTTTTAATTTCTTTCACTGATTTGTACAATTTATAAATCTCAGATGAGATCAAAAGAACATTAATGGGTTTTTCTTTTTTTCGGAAAAAGACTACAAATGGTCCAGGAAAACTGGACGGATAAACCTTCACTCGAAAAGGTTTGTTCAATGAAGAGGATTCATTAATCTGAACATTTTCTTTGGATCCCCCCTCTCCCTCATCCGTTTCCATAATGGAAACTCATCAATGGAAAAAAGGTCAGAATTATTCTTTGGAGCAGGAGTAAGAGAAAGAGAAATAAATAAAAAATATACTTAGCTGTCTTTAAATAAACGAAACAGCAACGCAAATAACAACGAACTTGATGAACGGTGAAAAACTTGGGAATATTGAATGAACTACAATTCTTGAATCAATCAATCCCAGCGAACAGCAACTCTTGAATCAAATAATCCAAGTAAGCAGCAACTCTTGAATCGAATCTACTACGTAAGTCCACAAAATCGATCAATCAAAGCCTCGGTCGTAATTGGAATCTGAAAAAGATGAAAAAAATTGACAAGCGAAGAAAAAACCGTTTAACCCGGTCAAGGCCTACTTACCGAGTATGAAATCGAGTACATGAAAAAGAGACAATCTGAGTGTTGATGTAGATTGAAAGTGGAAAGTTTATCAAAATGTGTTCAGTAACTTTTCAAACAAACTCTTGCAACTTATACCAAAATGCCGAATTTTATGTTGTGTTCCTAATATCTTTCATTTAAAGTATCCGCAACTTGAGTTCAATACATTCAAGTTGCCTTTCAATGCCCATAACTCAAAATTATCTCTGTTACGCGGAAAGTTGCACTAAACTACCTGTATGGTAGTCAGAAGTTTGTTTGCTTCAATCTAGTTGCAATAAAGTTGGGTTGTACTTTTTGTACCATGTAACAACGAAAACATTTTCTAGCACCATGGTGTTTTGCATATGTTGCGCGGATGCTTTTGCAAAAACTTCAGCTCCTTGGGACGTGTCCAAATTTTGCTAGTAATGAAAAAAAAAAAGACTACAATAAAAATTGTTGCACACAATTTTCAGTGAATTTTGATTTACGTGTAACTTTTAAAATTTAAGATAAGCCAGAGTCTATGAATGAAGAGTTTCGCGAAGAGTGAAACCAAAACTACCTATCGAACTGTCAAACCTATCGAGCAGACCAGCAAAACAGATAGGGGCTATTTTCGAAGACGAAGAAGAACAAGCATTCAAAAAAGCCTCTTTGCGCAACTCTCTGTATATAGACTATGAGATAAGCGAATTTTGTGTAAAAATGGAATTTCAAGTGTATTTTTGTCGCGAAGTAAACGTCAAGCTTGAGATTTCAACTAATTTGACATAAATTCAAAGACAAACAGACGTAACACTCTCATCATTGTCCATCGACCACCTTTTTAACGGTTGATTCAAATATATTGTAGGTGGTCAATCCATCACACGCAGCGCTTGCTTAGTTTTTGTTCGACGTCTATACACGGTAGCACATCGGACAAACACACATTTACATTTTCTCTCGAATTTGATTTTAATCGCGATTTATTCTAAGTATTGAGTCTGTTTGTCCACAGTAGCTGCCAGAATTGTGTTAACCTTCCGCGGATGTTAAGAAAAACAACTTAATAAGATACTGGGGTCATTATGACCCAGAAATGTATACCCCTATAAATCGGCGAAATATCAACCGAATAATGAAATTTATGCCGCATTCGAAAGATATACTCCTCAAGATTCTGATCACTACCTTGAATACCGGTTCCGGACCCAGTGGCCACCGGGAATCGGCTACGAAGGGGACCATGTTGGCCACGTGGAATTTCAGTACACTCAGTCCAGAAATCTGCAGTCATCACCAAATTGTATAAGATGCAGGCCATATAGGAATGTACTGTCTTCAGCAAACTTGCTTCGGGGACCAAGAACTTCCACATGGGATACAATTTAGTTCAGAACTTGACCACCGCGTGGCGCTAGCGTCGATACGAACTTCCGGTAGAGGCTAATTATGCGATAACTCGAGATTGCGAGCACATAGAAGGATGCAGTCTTCAGCAAAGTTGCTCAGGAGGATAAGCACTTCCACATGAGATACAATTTAGTTCAGAACTCGACCACCGCGTGGCGCTAGCGTCGATATGAACTTCCGGTAGAGGCTAATTATGCGATAACTCGAGATTGCGAGTACATAGAAGGATGCAGTCTTCCGCAAAGTTGCTCAGGAGGATAAGCACTTCCACATGAGATACAATTTAGTTCAGAACTCGACCACTGCGTGGCGCTAGCGTCAATATGATCTTCCGGTAGAGGCTAATTATGCGATAACTCGAGATTGCGAGCACATAAAAGGATGCAGTCTTCGGCAAAGTTGCTCAGGAGGATAAGAACTTCCTTATGAGATACAATTTAGTTCAGAACTCGACCACCGCGTGGCGCTAGCGTCGATATGAACTTCCGGTAGAGGCTAATTATGCGATAACTCGAGATTGTGAGCACATAGAAGGATGCAGTCTTCCGCAAAGTTGTTCAGGAGGATAAGGACTTCCACATAAGATACAATTTAGTTCAGAACTCGACCACCGCGTGGCGCTAGCGTCGATACGAACTTCCGGTAGAGGCTAATTATGCGATAACTCGAGATTGCGAGTACATAGAAGGATGCAGTCTTCAGCAAAGTTGCTCAGGAGGATAAGCACTTCCACATGAGATACAATTTAGTTCAGAACTCGACCACTGCGTGGCGCTAGCGTCAATATGATCTTCCGGTAGAGGCTAATTATGCGATAACTCGAGATTGCGAGCACATAGAAGGATGCAGTCTTCGGCAAAGTTGCTCATGAGGATAAGAACTTCCACATGAGACACAATTTAGTTCAGAACTCGACCACCGCGTGGCGCTAGCGTCGATACGAACTTCCGGTAGAGGCTAATTATGCGATAACTCGAGATTGCGAGCACATAGAAGGATGCAGTCTTCAGCAAAGTTGTTCAGGAGGATAAGGACTTCCACATAAGATACAATTTAGTTCAGAACTCGACCACCGCGTGGCGCTAGCGTCGATACGAACTTCCGGTAGAGGCTAATTATGCGATAACTCGAGATTGCGAGTACATAGAAGGATGCAGTCTTCAGCAAAGTTGCTCAGGAGGATAAGCACTTCCACATGAGATACAATTTAGTTCAGAACTCGACCACCGCGTGGCGCTAGCGTCGATATGAACTTCCGGTAGAGGCTAATTATGCGATAACTCGAGATTGCGAGTACATAGAAGGATGCAGTCTTCCGCAAAGTTGCTCAGGAGGATAAGCACTTCCACATGAGATACAATTTAGTTCAGAACTCGACCACTGCGTGGCGCTAGCGTCAATATGATCTTCCGGTAGAGGCTAATTATGCGATAACTCGAGATTGCGAGCACATAAAAGGATGCAGTCTTCGGCAAAGTTGCTCAGGAGGATAAGAACTTCCTTATGAGATACAATTTAGTTCAGAACTCGACCACCGCGTGGCGCTAGCGTCGATATGAACTTCCGGTAGAGGCTAATTATGCGATAACTCGAGATTGTGAGCACATAGAAGGATGCAGTCTTCAGCAAAGTTGTTCAGGAGGATAAGGACTTCCACATAAGATACAATTTAGTTCAGAACTCGACCACCGCGTGGCGCTAGCGTCGATACGAACTTCCGGTAGAGGCTAATTATGCGATAACTCGAGATTGCGAGTACATAGAAGGATGCAGTCTTCAGCAAAGTTGCTCAGGAGGATAAGCACTTCCACATGAGATACAATTTAGTTCAGAACTCGACCACCGCGTGGCGCTAGCGTCGATATGAACTTCCGGTAGAGGCTAATTATGCGATAACTCGAGATTGCGAGTACATAGAAGGATGCAGTCTTCCGCAAAGTTGCTCAGGAGGATAAGCACTTCCACATGAGATACAATTTAGTTCAGAACTCGACCACTGCGTGGCGCTAGCGTCGATACGAACTTCCGGTAGAGGCTAATTATGCAATAACACGAGATTGCAAGCACATAGAAGGATGCAGTCTTCGGCAAAGTTGCTCATGAGGATAAGAACTTCCACATGAGACACAATTTAGTTCAGAACTCGACCACCGCGTGGCGCTAGCGTCGATACGAACTTCCGGTAGAGGCTAATTATGCAATAACACGAGATTGCAAGCACATAGAAGGATGCAGTCTTCGGCAAAGTTGCTCATGAGGATAAGAACTTCCACATGAGACACAATTTAGTTCAGAACTCGACCACCGCGTGGCGCTAGCGTCGATATGAACTTCCGGTAGAGGCTAATTATGCGATAACTCGAGATTGCGAGTACATAGAAGGATGCAGTCTTCAGCAAAGTTGCTCAGGAGGATAAGCACTTCCACATGAGATACAATTTAGTTCAGAACTCGACCACCGCGTGGCGCTAGCGTCGATATGAACTTCCGGTAGAGGCTAATTATGCGATAACTCGAGATTGCGAGCACATAGAAGGATGCAGTCTTCGGCAAAGTTGCTCATGAGGATAAGAACTTCCACATGAGACACAATTTAGTTCAGAACTCGACCACCGCGTGGCGCTAGCGTCGATACGAACTTCCGGTAGAGGCTAATTATGCAATAACACGAGATTGCAAGCACATAGAAGGATGCAGTCTTCGGCAAAGTTGCTCAGGAGGATAAGGACTTCCACATGAGATACAATTTAGTTCAGAACTCGACCACCGCGTGGCGCTAGTGTCAATATAAACTTCCGGTAGAGGCTAATATGCGATAACTCGAGATTGCGAGCACATAGAAGGATGCTGTCTCCGGCAAAGTTGGTCAGGAGGATAAGGACTTCCAAATGAGATACAATTTAGTTTAAAACTAGACCACCCCGTGGCGCTAGCGTCGATATGGACTTTCGGTAGAAATTACACAGATATTGTCCGTGCATCAGAATCATAGTCCCTACTTCTTCAAACAAGAGAATCAAATGAATGAAGGATTATGAAACAAATTGTTCAATTCGACTTCATTTTTTTCCTTGTCCCGATTATTGTCAGATGATTCTCTGCAACTGGGAAAACCGAGACTTGTCACTTTCAACAAGGTTTAAAATGTAACAAGAACTCGAACATCCTGTTCTCTTCGTATGAAGCAGTCAGGACTAGGGTTCACTGGTATATCTATTCTCCATAACGCACCACGAAACTGTGACGTACCCGCGTTATGGGTCATTTAGAAGGATGCTGTCTTCCACAAAGTTGTTCGACCACTCGGTGGATTTGACGTCGATTTGTATTTCCGATAGAGGTTAATTATTAGAGGGGGGTTTCACATTTTTTGAGCCCAAACACGACCCGTATCCGACTTACTTTATTTTTTTTTAAACCCGGTCCCGACCCGTACTCAGACTTGACCCGAACCTGAAAAAAAATCCGCTGTTCAAATCCGAATCTGACTCGAAACCTAAACATTGTTTGTAAAAAAGATCGAGTTTTAAAAATAGATAAATTCATCGTTTCTGATGCATAAGGAAGCTTTGTGGTTGTTACTCTTACCATAACTCTTACTAAAGTCTACCTAAATCTGAATTTTTAAAAGCCCGATTCCGACGTACCGTAATCCGGGGTAACATTGATCAGCGGGGTAAAATTGATCGCAATGACCCTCTTCGTAAAAAGCTCGAATCAACATTTGTTGATGAAATATTTTTAATGCATGAACGGCGATTCTCTTTATTCTAATCATGAGCCAATAAACAATAGGGTTTCTGCGAAAATAAAGTTGTGTTCATGCGTAAATTTTTCAACTTTTGTAAACAATGATTTTCATGATTATGGATGACACCATAAAAGAATCATGTCTCACATGAGTTCTGTAAACGATATGAGCAAGAGAAATGCGGTTGTTACTAAAACTGACATCGCCGAAAACGGCTCCGTTGTCAAAATTTTCATAAATATGTTCAATAAAACATAATTCACAAATTATTATCAAGCGTGAAGAATTTCCTTAGGAAATTGCATACATTTAGGCGTATTCCACAATTCAAGGTGTTTTTAATTTTAAAATAACTCAAAAAGTAAATGACTTATAAGAGTTTGACCTTCATATTCGGCTTCAGGGACCATGATTTTAGTAAGTAATGATATTTTCAATATTACCGAACGATGTTTTCATGGTGTGATCAATGTTACCTCATATCAGCTAAATCAAAAACTCACTTAAAACATTTTTTTAAACATGCATTAAACTTTCAGAAAACAAAATACAGTACATAAACACGAGCAATGGGTGGCAGTACTTGTTTTAAAAATATAAAATTTGCAACACATGCATTTTCAAATCAAATGTTTAAGAGATATTCAAAAAAGATCAATGTTACCCCGGATTACGGTACTCGAAAAAAAATTTCTAGCCTTCAAATCCGACCCGAACCATTCGAAAACCCGAGACCCGACTTAAAGAAGGATGCCGTCTGCGGTAAAATTGTTCGAGAGAATAAGGAATCAGTGATGAACATACGTTCAAAATTTAACCAGCATGTGGTGCTGGCGTTTATATGTATTTCCAGAAGGAACTCTTTTTTGAAGGTTTTATCTTCGGCAAAGTTGTTCAGTTTTTTTTAATTCTGCGTAGTAAATTCCGCGTGACGTTCGTCATTATATTGCTCTTATATGATATGAACTACACGATCCGACATGATATATATGTTACGATATAAACTACAGTCGACTCTCCATATCTCGATATTCAAGGCACCATCGACTTATAGAATTATGGTACAATAGAATATACCAACACAAAATCGAAGGAACAAATTTCTATAATTCCAATATTTTTATTATTATTTTTGTAAGAAAGCAATATAATTTTGTTGATAGTATTTTACAAACTATTATTTGAAAACAAGTGCTCGAAAAATCACGTTATTTTTACTGACAATAGTTTTTATCATTTTCATGTCATTACAACTTGTAAGTATTTATTCACCTTCAAACAAAAATTAGATCACGTTTCCCCAAAAAAGAAAAAAAAATAAAATAGATATCGAGTAATGGAGAGAAATTCACATCTCACCTAACATCCACTTGTGGAGGTATCGAGTTACAGAAATATCGACTTATGGTGAGCACAATGTATGGAAATTTGAAGGAACCGGAAAATCCATCTAGTCAAGAGTATATCGGGTTATAGAATATCGAGTTGTGGAGAGTCGATTGTATATAATATAAAATGAGCTCTATGATATGATATGAACTATATTGTAGTCACTACTAAAATTCCAACAAGAGTTCAGATACAGATAACGTCATGAACTTGCAAAAAAAATTACTTCTAGTTTTCTTTAGTTCTTCTTTGTTGCAGTAACTGTGCACTTCAGTTTTTAATTGGATCCGGAGAAATCTTATGACTCTATACCAGTACTTCCTTCTGGATTTCCTCCAAAAACTTATCTGGATCTCAAGACGTAGTTCACTTTGGAGTTTTTCAAAGGATATAGTCCAGTAATCTTAAATGATTTGTATGATGGATTCTACAGTTATTTACCGAGAGCTCATCCAATGGAATACAATCCCATGCCCTTCTGTCCTCATCCTCTCGAAATATCTCCAGAGACTCCCCCAAAGTTTTTTCCAGGAAATCTTTCGAAGATTCCTCCAAGGATTTTACCAAAAAATAATCCAAGCTATTCTGTACCTTAATCTCTACAATGATTTCTCCTGGGGTTCCCTAGGACTTTTGCCAGGGATTCTTTCAGGAAGAACTTTTGTTCGCCATGCATGGAATAGCTTCCTCCAGGGAGTTGACATGGAATTTTTACAAGGATTCCTACAAGAAAAAATATGTGTAAGGATTTCTTAAGAGATTTCGCAAAGGTTTCCAGTTTCCAGCAGAAATGTCTTAAGTGATTCCTTCGTAGATTCCTCCAGAAAAATCTTTATTGGGATTCGTTCAGGATTTTTTCCAAGGATTCCTCCAGGATTCGTTTCAGGAATACTTCGAAATTTCTCCGGAGATTTCTCCAGGGATTTTTTAAGTTATTTCTTCTGGTGTTCCTCTATAAAATTTTCCACAGACTTTTGCAAGGATTTCTCCAGGAAAGTGTCTTCAAGGATTCTTGCACAGATATCTTCAAGGCTTTCTCCAGGAATTCCTCTAGGAGTAACACTTAAAACAATTTCTTCAAGGATTACTAAAGATGTTTCTTTAGTGATATCTTCAGATTTTTTTCCGAGGATTCCTCCACGGATACATACAAAAATATCCCCAAGCAGTTCTCTCGAGATTCGTTCAGAAATTATTCCGGGATTCCTCAAGGGATGATTCTACGAGGAAATTCTACAAAGATTCCACAAGGAATTTCTGCAGGTGTTCTAAAACTTACGAATTCCTCAAGGAAATTACATGAAACGCCTCAAGAATTTCTCAAGAAAATCTTCCAGGGATTCCCCAAGAATTTCTCCAGGGATTCGTACTGGGTCTTCAATAATACTCCATGGATTCCCCCGAGAGTTCTTCTTGAAATTTCTCTAGAGATTCTCCCATTAATTCCTGCTAGAATATTATCGGAACTTATGCTTAAAATTTCTCCATGGATTTCATTAAAAAAAATCTCTACATATCCTACAGTAAAATCTTTATAATTTTTTTTAAAGATCTATTCATGGATTTCTTTAGATATTTCTCCTTAGATTTTTCGAGAAATTTTTCTATTTAAATATTCCTATTAGGATTCTTTCAGGGATCTTTCCAACAAAAATCTACAGGGATTTTTCCAGCAAAAAATCTACAGGGGTTTTTTCCAGGGATTTCTCTAGCGATTCCACCAGCAAAATTTCTACATCGATTCTTCCTGGGATACCTCCATTCATCAGTGATTCCTCCAAAGATGTCTCCAAGAGTCCTTCATGGATGCCTACACTGCCCATAACTGCATTCGACATTTTTGACAAATTGAAGTTAATACCATGGAGAGTCATCAAATGATAAATACTTTCGATTAACTTACTGAAATATGTGAATTGGAGCTACTAGTTTCGGCGCTGCAGTCTTGGGTAATCAAAACGACTGTTTTAGATTTTTCCCGACGTTTCGACTCTAATCCGAGTCTTCTTCAGGGGAGAAACTAGTAGCTCCAATTCTCCCACATCAGTCGAAATCTCCTCGCTGAAATATGTGAGATTGTTCTAGAAAATTCGAAAAAAATACCAAGTTGTTTTGTCACATTGGTAATTATAACCGCATAACAGTAACATTGAGATCATAAATGAGCCTCGTAATGTAACAGCAATGAAATTTCTACCCGAATTATTTTCTGACTATTCACCTAGTATGCGATATGAGTTGTACAAAATATCAGCCTCAAATGAGCACTTTTGAGTTCCTGGTAATTTTTAGAAATTTTAGTTTCCTCCCATACTGCCATAAAATGCACACTTGGTATTCCATTTACTCAATGCCTACTTTTGTCGAATGTTACAAATATGCAGTTATGGGCATTATAAGAGTCTATCCAAAGACTCCTACAGATATTTCTATATGCAAATCTTTATAGGAATTCCTGCAGAGATTTCTCCAGCTTTTTCTTCAGAAATTTCTCCATGGATCGCTTCAGAAAAATCTCTGCATGGTTTCCTGTGGATATCGTTTCAGGAATGAACTGGTAGAGATTTGACTGTATATATAAATGAAATATGAGTTTCGTCTACGCAGTCTTCATTATAAAAAGAACGTTGAAAAAAATAAAGACTGCGTAACTGAAAAGTATATATGATGTTCCGGGGATTTTTGTAAGGAATTCCTCCAGAGCTTTCCTCGAGAATCCCTTCTTGGGCTCTTGCAAGAATTTCTCCAGCGATCCCTATAAGAACTCATAAAATAATTTCTTGAAAAATCCCCAATTGAATGGTATAATCTCTGGAATAATTCGTTATAGAATTCCTGGAGCGATCCCTGGAGAAAATCTTAGAAATAATTTCTAGAGGAATCTTGAGAGGACTACCAGCGGAATGTCTGGAGAATTCACTGTGGAAATATTTTAAGTTATCCTTGAAGAAATGTTACCTAGAGAAACCTCTGACATTCTGCAAAAATCTCTGTAGAGATCTTCTTGGAGGAATCCTTAGGAGAATCTCTTATTTTTTTATTAACGATAACTGCATAATTAGCCCTTACCAAAAGTCCATATCGACGCTAGCGCCACGCGGTGGTCGAGTTCTGAACTAAATTTTTACTCATGAGGAAGTCCTTATCCTCCTGAACAACTTTGCCGAAGACAGCATCCTTCTATGTGCTCGCAATCTCGAGTTATCGCATAATTAGCTCCTACCGGAAGTTCATATCGACACTAGCGCAACGCAGCGGTCGAGTTCTAAACTAAATTGTATCTTATGTGGAAGTGCTTATCCTCCTGAGCAACTTTGCCGAAGACAGCATCCTCCCATGTGTTCGCATTCTCGAGTTTATCGCATAATTAGCCTCTACCGGAAATTCATATCGACGCTAGCGCCACGCGGTGGTCAAGTTCTGAATTAAATTGTATCTCATGTGGAAGTGCTTATGCTCCTGAGCAACTTTGCCGAAGACAGCATCCTTCTATGTGCTCGCAATCTCGTGTTATCGCATAATTAGCCCTTACCAAAAGTCCATATCGACGCTAGCGCCACGCGGTGGTCGAGTTCTGAACTAAATTTTTACTCATGAGGAAGTCCTTATCCTCCTGAACAACTTTGCCGAAGACAGCATCCTTCTATGTGCTCGCAATCTCGAGTTATCGCATAATTAGCTCCTACCGGAAGTTCATATCGACACTAGCGCAACGCAGCGGTCGAGTTCTAAACTAAATTGTATCTTATGTGGAAGTGCTTATCCTCCTGAGCAACTTTGCCGAAGACAGCATCCTCCCATGTGTTCGCATTCTCGAGTTATCGCATAATTAGCCTCTACCGGAAGTTCGTATCGACGCTAGCGCCACGCGGTGGTCGAGTTCTGAACTAAATTGTATCTCATGAGAAAGTGCTTATCCTCATGAGCAACTTTGCCGAAGACAGCATCCTTCTATGTGCTCGCAATCTCGTGTTATCGCATAATTAGCCCTTACCAAAAGTCCATATCGACGCTAGCGCCACGAAGCGGTCGAGTTCTGAACTAAATTGTATCTCATGTGGAAGTGCTTATCCTCCTGAGCAACTTTGCCGAAGACAGCATCCTCCCATGTGTTCGCATTCTCGAGTTATCGCATAATTAGCCTCTACCGGAAGTTCGTATCGACGCTAGCGCCACGCGGTGGTCGAGTTCTGAACTAAATTGTATCTCATGAGAAAGTGCTTATCCTCATGAGCAACTTTGCCGAAGACAGCATCCTTCTATGTGCTCGCAATCTCGTGTTATCGCATAATTAGCCCTTACCAAAAGTCCATATCGACGCTAGCGCCACGCGGTGGTCGAGTTCTGAACTAAATTTTTACTCATGAGGAAGTCCTTATCCTCCTGAACAACTTTGCCGAAGACAGCATCCTTCTATGTGCTCGCAATCTCGAGTTATCGCATAATTAGCCTCTACCGGAAATTCATATCGACGCTAGCGCCACGCGGTGGTCAAGTTCTGAATTAAATTGTATCTCATGTGGAAGTGCTTATGCTCCTGAGCAACTTTGCCGAAGACAGCATCCTTCTATGTGCTCGCAATCTCGTGTTATCGCATAATTAGCCCTTACCAAAAGTCCATATCGACGCTAGCGCCACGCGGTGGTCGAGTTCTGAACTAAATTTTTACTCATGAGGAAGTCCTTATCCTCCTGAACAACTTTGCCGAAGACAGCATCCTTCTATGTGCTCGCAATCTCGAGTTATCGCATAATTAGCTCCTACCGGAAGTTCATATCGACACTAGCGCAACGCAGCGGTCGAGTTCTAAACTAAATTGTATCTTATGTGGAAGTGCTTATCCTCCTGAGCAACTTTGCCGAAGACAGCATCCTCCCATGTGTTCGCATTCTCGAGTTATCGCATAATTAGCCTCTACCGGAAGTTCGTATCGACGCTAGCGCCACGCGGTGGTCGAGTTCTGAACTAAATTGTATCTCATGAGAAAGTGCTTATCCTCATGAGCAACTTTGCCGAAGACAGCATCCTTCTATGTGCTCGCAATCTCGTGTTATCGCATAATTAGCCCTTACCAAAAGTCCATATCGACGCTAGCGCCACGCGGTGGTCGAGTTCTGAACTAAATTTTTACTCATGAGGAAGTCCTTATCCTCCTGAACAACTTTGCCGAAGACAGCATCCTTCTATGTGCTCGCAATCTCGAGTTATCGCATAATTAGCTCCTACCGGAAGTTCATATCGACACTAGCGCAACGCAGCGGTCGAGTTCTAAACTAAATTGTATCTTATGTGGAAGTGCTTATCCTCCTGAGCAACTTTGCCGAAGACAGCATCCTCCCATGTGTTCGCATTCTCGAGTTATCGCATAATTAGCCTCTACCGGAAGTTCGTATCGACGCTAGCGCCACGCGGTGGTCGAGTTCTGAACTAAATTGTATCTCATGAGAAAGTGCTTATCCTCATGAGCAACTTTGCCGAAGACAGCATCCTTCTATGTGCTCGCAATCTCGTGTTATCGCATAATTAGCCCTTACCAAAAGTCCATATCGACGCTAGCGCCACGCGGTGGTCGAGTTCTGAACTAAATTTTTACTCATGAGGAAGTCCTTATCCTCCTGAACAACTTTGCCGAAGACAGCATCCTTCTATGTGCTCGCAATCTCGAGTTATCGCATAATTAGCTCCTACCGGAAGTTCATATCGACACTAGCGCAACGCAGCGGTCGAGTTCTAAACTAAATTGTATCTTATGTGGAAGTGCTTATCCTCCTGAGCAACTTTGCCGAAGACAGCATCCTCCCATGTGTTCGCATTCTCGAGTTATCGCATAATTAGCCTCTACCGGAAGTTCGTATCGACGCTAGCGCCACGCAGTGGTCGAGTTCTGAACTAAATTGTATCTCATGTGGAAGTGCTTATCCTCCTGAGCAACTTTGCCGAAGACAGCATCCTCCCATGTGTTCGCATTCTCGAGTTATCGCATAATTAGCCTCTACCGGAAGTTCGTATCGACGCTAGCGCCACGCGGTGGTCGAGTTCTGAACTAAATTGTATCTCATGAGAAAGTGCTTATCCTCATGAGCAACTTTGCCGAAGACAGCATCCTTCTATGTGCTCGCAATCTCGTGTTATCGCATAATTAGCCCTTACCAAAAGTCCATATCGACGCTAGCGCCACGAAGCGGTCGAGTTCTGAACTAAATTGTATCTCATGTGGAAGTGCTTATCCTCCTGAGCAACTTTGCCGAAGACAGCATCCTCCCATGTGTTCGCATTCTCGAGTTGTCGCATAATTAGCCTCTACCGGAAGTTCGTATCGACGCTAGCGCCACGCGGTGGTCGAGTTCTGAACTAAATTATATCTCATGTGGAAGTGCTTATCCTCCTGAGCAACTTTGCCGAAGACAGCATCCTCCCATGTGTTCGCATTCTCGAGTTGTCGCATAATTAGCCTCTACCGGAAGTTCGTATCGACGCTAGCGCCACGCGAAGGTCGAGTTCTGAACTAAATTATATCTCATGTGGAAGTGCTTATCCTCCTGAGCAACTTTGCCGAAGACAGCATCCTCCCATGTGTTCGCATTCTCGAGTTATCGCATAATTAGCCTCTACCGGAAGTTCGTATCGACGCTAGCGCCACGCGGTGGTCGAGTTCTGAACTAAATTGTATCTCATGAGAAAGTGCTTATCCTCATGAGCAACTTTGCCGAAGACAGCATCCTTCTATGTGCTCGCAATCTCGTGTTATCGCATAATTAGCCCTTACCAAAAGTCCATATCGACGCTAGCGCCACGAAGCGGTCGAGTTCTGAACTAAATTGTATCTCATGTGGAAGTGCTTATCCTCCTGAGCAACTTTGCCGAAGACAGCATCCTCCCATGTGTTCGCATTCTCGAGTTATCGCATAATTAGCCTCTACCGGAAGTTCGTATCGACGCTAGCGCCACGCAGTGGTCGAGTTCTGAACTAAATTGTATCTCATGTGGAAGTGCTTATCCTCCTGAGCAACTTTGCCGAAGACAGCATCCTCCCATGTGTTCGCATTCTCGAGTTATCGCATAATTAGCCTCTACCGGAAGTTCGTATCGACGCTAGCGCCACGCGGTGGTCGAGTTCTGAACTAAATTGTATCTCATGAGAAAGTGCTTATCCTCATGAGCAACTTTGCCGAAGACAGCATCCTTCTATGTGCTCGCAATCTCGTGTTATCGCATAATTAGCCCTTACCAAAAGTCCATATCGACGCTAGCGCCACGAAGCGGTCGAGTTCTGAACTAAATTGTATCTCATGTGGAAGTGCTTATCCTCCTGAGCAACTTTGCCGAAGACAGCATCCTCCCATGTGTTCGCATTCTCGAGTTATCGCATAATTAGCCTCTACCGGAAGTTCGTATCGACGCTAGCGCCACGCGGTGGTCGAGTTCTGAACTAAATTGTATCTCATGAGAAAGTGCTTATCCTCATGAGCAACTTTGCCGAAGACAGCATCCTTCTATGTGCTCGCAATCTCGTGTTATCGCATAATTAGCCCTTACCAAAAGTCCATATCGACGCTAGCGCCACGAAGCGGTCGAGTTCTGAACTAAATTGTATCTCATGTGGAAGTGCTTATCCTCCTGAGCAACTTTGCCGAAGACAGCATCCTCCCATGTGTTCGCATTCTCGAGTTATCGCATAATTAGCCTCTACCGGAAGTTCGTATCGACGCTAGCGCCACGCAGTGGTCGAGTTCTGAACTAAATTGTATCTCATGTGGAAGTGCTTATCCTTCTGAGCAACTTTGCCGAAGACAGCATCCTCCCATGTGTTCGCATTCTCGAGTTGTCGCATAATTAGCCTCTACCGGAAGTTCGTATCGACGCTAGCGCCACGCGGTGGTCGAGTTCTGAACTAAATTATATCTCATGTGGAAGTGCTTATCCTCCTGAGCAACTTTGCCGAAGACAGCATCCTCCCATGTGTTCGCATTCTCGAGTTATCGCATAATTAGCCTCTACCGGAAGTTCGTATCGACGCTAGCGCCACGCAGGGGTCGAGTTCTGAACTAAATTGTATCTCATGTGGAAGTGCTTATCCTCCTGAGCAACTTTGCCGAAGACAGCATCCTCCCATGTGTTCGCATTCTCGAGCTATCGCATAATTAGCTCCTACCGGAAGTTCGTATCGACGCTAGCGCCACGCAGGGGTCGAGTTCTGAACTAAATTGTATCTCATGTGGAAGTGCTTATCCTCCTGAGCAACTTTGCCGAAGACAGCATCCTCCCATGTGTTCGCATTCTCGAGTTATCGCATAATTAGCTCCTACCGGAAGTTCATATCGACGCTAGCGCCACGCGGTGGTCAAGTTCTGAACTTAATTGTATCCCATGTGGAAGTTCTTGGTCCCCGAAGCAAGTTTGCTGAAGACAGTACATTCCTATATGGCCTGCATCTTATACAATTTGGTGATGACTGCAGATTTCTGGACTGAATGTACTGAAATTCCACGTGGCCAACATGGTCCCCTTCGTAGCCGATTCCCGGTGGCCACTGGATCCGGAACCGGTATTCCAGGTAGTGATCAGAATCTTGAGGAGTATATCTTTCGAATGCGGCATAAATTTCATTATTCGGTTGACATTTCGCTGATTTATAGGGGTATACATTTCTGGGTCATAATGACCCCAGTATCTTATTAAGTTGTTTTTTTGTGGCGCCATCTTAGAATCACCTTAAGAAAAAAAATTTTTGGTCTTGCGCTTCGTTTCCACAAAATATTAAAAGTCAGGGAATTTCAGAAAGATCCGTTTGATAACAACAGAGATATTGCAGGTTGAAATACGATTTTGGGTCATTATGACCCCAGTATCTAACTAAGGTTAAATAAAATAAGATTTTATCAAACTTTATATTGCTTTTTTCCACTTTTTTCCACTGGGTTAGGCATTGCAGAGTTTGTTCTTATTTGATTTCAAAGCACGCTAAGACAAGATTTTCCAGGTGAAAGTGCCAAATGAAACCATTTGGCTGCCATAAAGGCCCCTGCTCATTAGTCGTTTTGACAAAGGTCTGCTTTCACATCGTTGGTTGGATTGCAACCAACCGGGAACTTTGTTGCTGGCCCGGCCGTGATGCTACTTCACAAGTTGAAGTGTTTACAAAAAATTTGAACTTTTTTCCACGAAATGTTGTTGTTTTGTCGTTACTCACATTACAAGTAAAGTTAACCTCACGTGTTCCTGCAATGTTGAAATATATGAAGACACTAAATAGAGAACACTCTAGTTGAAATTGTGCTCATTTTGTTAGCAAATATCACTTATTTTGAATATAATCATTCTTTGTTGAACCTTTTGAATTATACTTGCAACAAAACATCAAGTTGTGAGCCATAATATTTAAATTTGTCCACAGGATGTTTCTCAAAAAATAGCCTTCATGTCATCAAGAACATATGCCTTTTAATGTGACAAGTCCGTGTATGCATTTGTTTGTTTATTTGTTGTTGAGGATCATACACGGGGCTGTCATTTCCATAGAAGAATTTTCAAAGTGAAATCAGCTGATTTTAAACGTCTCGTGGAACAGCCTATTGTCTAAAAAACAGCAGGCCAGCTGCAGTTGTGCTATTAAGTTCTGTCCTAGGAAGCACGGTCAAATCAAGCGAAGAAAAACATTGCATCCGTATCGGTCCATGATAGGCAATGTTTCGCAAACTTATTACATTTAATAAACAGCAGCAGCGAAGGAGAGCTCCAATGAGAGAGTGATGACAAAACCCGTTTTTCTCCCTTGCTTGCCATTGGGGGTAGATGTTTTATTTTTATGGTATGATTAACAATCATCGAACATTCTATAGCAATAGTGCCCCCCCTCCCTCCTCTCAGGTTGTAGCTAGTTTAGATGGATTTATCATGCACCGTTATAATCAGAGCTGTAGCAGGAGACGATAAACAGACTCTCATGATGTGTTGCGGATCATGCTTGTTATTGAGAGCGATAAGTGAGAGATACTCACAATTTTCTAAGAATTCAACCCATGTTCAGGATAATTGCAAGTAACTCCATCATATATTTAATGAATGATTTTTCCATTTGTTTTTCAACTACTTCTGAAATTCCTACAGCAACTATTTTGGATATTCATCTAGGATCATAATTTAATAATTTATTTACGTATTTCTTTTTTAATTTTTATTAACAGTTTATATTGTATTGATCTTTTTTTCATTCCTTCATCTGGAATTGAAATATAAAATCTGTCTTCAAACAATTCATAGAGAATATCCGTAGCGGTTTTTTTTTTAATTTACTTAGGGATTTTTTGAGAACTATTCTACTCACATATATTCTGAACTTATTTTTTTCGATCGTACTTTATTTAAAATTTCGTTTTCCATCGCATTATGTGGAGAGCTCCATGAAATCTTCTATGAAGAAATCTTTAAAGATTAATTTGGATTAAGCATTGAGCAGTTTTGTAGAGAATTCTGTGGAGATATCAGTGAGAAGCTCTGTAAAGACTTATGTATAAATCGATGTGGAATTTTCTGTGAAAACGACTTGAGAACCCCTGTGCTTTGTGTAGGGACTTTTCAGGAGATTCCTGTCAATCTTTTGCGGATACCATTTGCAACTATTGATACAGCTTTGGAAACCTCTGTTGAGACTGATGTTAATTGCTCTGTATGGAAGTGAATACACACTAGCAAGAGGCCAAGCTATTCTAATGTTTTATTTTTGTGTAGGATCGGTGTACCCTTAGTAGACTGCCCCCTATAGTCGCACTAGAGGCTTTGCCCGGCCGTTTTGCTATTAATGGTTGCAACATATTTTTGACATGAAAGTCAGGAGCTATTCATCTAAGTAACATTGATTCACAGCTTGATTTTGTTCAAAAGCTGATCGAAATAAATAATTTTGATTGAATTTTTTTTTTGTACCTACGATAGACCTATTGTATCTACAGTAGAACTACGATAATGCGCCATTTATTGAATAACAAAATTAAGGAAAAATTAAGATTGTTTCTATGTAATCGAAAGTTTTCGATCTATTTTTCCAAACCCACTTAAAAATTATTCACTAACCCGGCATTTGAAATTCCTGAGCTTACTCAGCTTCCACACATTTTACTGAAAATTCAGCTTAATAATAATTGTAACCGAGTTTCGGCAACACCTGAACACTGAACACTGAAATCTCGGTTAGCTCTATTTTTTACCCGTAACTCGGCAACACTGAATGCCGAGCACCAATGTTAAAATGTTAGGAGGGGTCTGTAGCCTTGAGGTTACGCTTTCGCTTCATAAGCGGAAGGTCATGGGTTCGATTCCCAGCCCCTCCATAAAAAACCCGTCCAGCCACCAGAAGACGCCTCACGGAGGACCGTGCTTTGGGGAGCACATCCCATCCTCCGCCAGTATCAGATGGTGACTGAGACAAACTGACCCTCTTCGCAAACAGCTAGCCTCACTAACAATAGAGCTCTCTCCTACCTGCTCGGTGTGAGAGTAAAAGAGTAGGAGAGAGTGAAAGCAGATGTAAATATAGATAAATTGAAAATAGATCTGTATCGGTAAAGAAGCCACAGATCAACTGATTCCGGCACAGTAGTGGCCACAAGCACAAAGTGCCTTAAAAAAAAAATGTTAAAATGTTTTCGCCGAAGTCAGTTGTCTTGAATGCTGATATATCGGTTTCCCACCTAGGTTTACCAAGATTCTCAGCATTTTGTGTAATCATTCGTCATCTTGATTCTACTACGGTTCGGAAAGTGCGTCGGCCGTGCATGAGCAAAACTTATGAAAAAAGTTCCCAAAAATGGTCCGAATTCTGGAAAATGTGAAGTGGGACATAAGATTGGACGAGATCTTCAGTAAGTATGCCAATATAGTGTTTTGTATTTGTTTTTCTAGTGTTCAATATATATAAGGCTATTACGTGATTTTTCTGTCACGAAGTAATTGTGAGGTACTTGGAAGAATTTTAAAGTTGCGTGTCTTATCCGAAGCAGGCCATCCGTACCATATCCGGAACAGGTACTTAGAACCATATGTTGTAGTTTATGATTGTGCGGTATCAAAATGAATGTTTTTCATTTTTGGTGAGATTTCAGTTACTGTAATGCCGAGATTCTCAGTTAACTACTGTGTTCAACTGAGAATCTCGGCATTACAGTAACTGGAATCTCTTATAGAAACCGACTTAATCAGTTTAAACGATTAAACCGAGATCACTGCCGAGCGCTCGGCTGTGCGGATCTCAGTTTTCGATAGCTGAGTCTCGGCAGATAAACAGTAGTGGAAAAGTTCGCATCACGAAGCAGCTGGGCATTTTTTTTAATTATCGGACAGGTTTGGGCCGGAGGTTCTCCGATTTGTATGAAATTATCACCAGAGGTAGAGCTCGTGGATACATGACCAAAAGTGAAATTCAAAAAAATTATAGTGGCGTATTTTCCCGGAAAACTCTAGATGAATTTTCACAATTTCCCTATATATCTCCAACTTTAAAAAATCATATCTCCTGAACTATGCATTGTAGAACAAAAGTCTTTTAGTAAAATCGAAAGGAAATTTCCTCAGCAATCTATTAAAAATATAAAAAGGAAAACATATCCCAGAAAATTTTTCACCATGGAGAAAATTGTCGGAAAAATAGCGGAAAAACTATCGTCTGTATCATGAAAAAACTTCGAAAAAATATATCGTGAGAATTCATCTAGAGTTTTCCGGGAAAATAGGCCACTATAATTTTTTGAATTTCACTTTTGGTCATGTATCCACGAACTCTACTTCTGGTGAAAATTTCATCCAAATCGGAGAACCTCCGGCCCAAATCGTCCGATAATAAAAAAAAATCCCCAGCTCACAATTGTAAACCAACGCATGACAAACATCACATACTCGGGAATTGGCTAAGTGTGAGTAAGTCCGCACCCGTTTGCTCGGGAGAACATGTCAAAAGAAGTAGCAACAAGCTCGGAAACATTTACTCGCGAGTAACCGAGCAAGATGTGATTTATTAAGGTTTTGACAGACAAATTAATTGTTTAACCATCAAATTGACAGTTTACTAGTTTGTAGGCGAAAACCCTTGGAAGAACCCTTGGCGAAAATCTTGGAGGGAAAGCAGCTTTTTTCCCAAAAGCACAATATGGCTCTGAACAGCTCCCAACACGTGCGCGAATCACTTTTAGCTTCGTTTTTAGCGAGTAAACCAGCGCTCTGACGCTCGGGAGCGTTTGGTTTTTGTTCCAGTTCAGAAGAAATGTTCGCTACTTTCCATCACTGCAGATAAATCTAAGTGTGAAGGCAAATATTAAGGTTTTGTAAAACTACGAGTTTTTATTTGTGTGTTGCGTGTGTGCGTGCGCTTTTTGATCAGCGCCCAAATCGTTGATTTTAGCAATATAGTTTATTCGGATAAGATTTTTGGTATATTAAAGCACATCTTTTGGTGCGAAAAGTTTTGTGATAAATGCATCTAGCAGTGTGATAGAAATACTTTTTTTTTTTTCATTATATTTGGATAGATATATGATGCCCAGTGTTGATAGACTCACACTCAAAACCTCAATCAATACGCTCTCCCGTGAGAGCAAACTCATTAGAGATCTGCTTCGAAAATCTCACGCTTGAGATTTTGACGCAAAATCAACTCAATCAACTCAAACCGTAAAAAATGATTCAGTCGCAAAACCCGGCAAAAACTTGTGAAACCCGAATGTTGTTGTATACGTTAAGAAGGATTAACATAATTTTACTAGACTAACAAGAAATTATTGCCGTGTGTGAGTAAACTGTGATATACGAGACAATGAGTTAAAAAGGTGAGCCAACTCATTCATGATTTTTTGACTGCTGAGTTGCATGATTGACAACTCACGCATGAAAAATCTCAAGCGTGAGTTGTGAGAAATTGAGTTTTTCACAACACTGATGATGCCTTCGGCAAAATTGTAGAAGTGGTTATTTGAAACAACTTTATCCAAGACATGATGTTTCTATCTCTTATGCATTTGGCATAGTGCATTCATTCTTTACGCTCTAAAACTAAATTCAAAAATAATTCCAATGGAATGTCTGAGCAATAAGCAAGTAATTTTTAAAGGACTCCTGTGCGATCAATCACTGGTTGCTTTTGATTGATTTAATCGTGAGTTAATTAGAATAACTTGATGTTGTTGAAAAACAACCATTTTTGCTTGAGCGGTAGATTGATTGGCAATCCGTGGTTGTTACTCCAGTATCGCCAGATCTGCTGCACTTGCACAAGGAACCTAACCAGATGACTGCTTGGGACTAACAGGCACTCTCAGTGTATAAGTGGCGCTATTTCTAGGCAACAATGGTGACTGCCATGTTAGAATGCAGACCAAGGAGCGGGAGGGGGAGGAATTGATTAAGCATTTAAAGCTGGCCCACAGTAGACCGGATACTTCCCTGCATTTTGCGGAAGGTGTAGGGGTGGTAATTTTATGGCAGAGTGGCTTGCCAAAAACAACAAATTGCCTAAATATGAGGCGTAAGGAAAGACATCCTATAATGATGAAAGAATGGTAGCGTAGGGAAACGGTTTTTATTTCCCTCTCTGGTTCTAGCGACTGAATAACACTGTTCGACAAAAAATTTTTTTTGGATGGATCAGGGACGCGTTCATATGGGTCTTGAAGTGCAAGAAAAGTGTAGAAAGAGGCCGTTTTCAAATGATTTGCAGCACCCCTGGATTATTTTTTGATAAAGTTTGAAAATTTGGCATTTTTAATCACAAAAAGTGTAATAAGCAAAATATCAATATCTTTTGAAATTTAATTATTCAACCATTGAATTTGTCAAAAAAATATTTTTTGGCACTGGATGACTTCAGGGAAACGTGCACTATTTCAGAAGAATATTGGCATCAATTTTGTACATGAATTTGGAATGTTAACGATCATTAAGCAAGTATGTGAGGATGTGCACCATATAAATACTACTTTTTCTTCTATTTCACACGTCTGGTTCATTATATAATAATTATTATTGGTTCAAGAAGACGTTTGATTTGGATTTGATTCTTTGCTCCATTAAAAGCAATGAGCAATGTAATCCAGTAACATTTGATTTCAACAAGGATACGACTACGGAAAATTGATGTGTCTGTTATGTTTATATGGGCTGGTTGGTCTAATAAACTCTTAGCAGTAATACAAAATTAGGTTAGACACTGACATGTAAGTGGTCTTACATGAGCTAGTCGGTTTATCAGGAGCCGACGGCGAAGGCTGTGAAAAATGTAATAATATTGTTATTTGCGATTTTCAAAGATTTTGATAGGTACTCATTAAGAATAGATTGCCTATCATGAGGTCCATTTGTTATCAGAATATCCCTAGAAATTACAGACTAACGTAAAATAGCAACCAATTATTCAGTAATCAACATTGTCATATTTTTTGTGACACCACTTGACAGCCCCTCAGGCAGGCATGATTGATTCAGATTCAGCAGGCATCAGCTCTTTTTGATTGTGCACAATACTAATCATTTATGAAAACTGATTTAGTGGTAACATGCCTGCTTCTTACTTGTAAGATGAAACAATATCTGGTTAAACCATTTCCGATTTCTTTTGTTTTACATTTTACATATTTTTCGACAATTTTAATCAAACTTTCAAATGGAGCGTTTGTTTCTTGTTCAATGGGATGTTTTCTTCAAATGGATTTAGTTGTAAGCATATTGGAAACATAAAGAAGTCGACCATTAAGGTTAACTTTAAACTCGTTTCCCATATGAGGCCAAACGTGTCCATTTATGAACTCCCATTCCCATATCCTCTAAACGAGTAGAAATGCTTTTCGATTAAGTGAAGAAACAATTTATCCATACATTTATGATAAACAATTTCGCGAAACTTCACATAATGTCTGTTTTTCTTTCTTTAAACAGGAAGACATAGAAAAACAAGTGTTTTACTCATTTAGTTTATACCGCAATTATTTTTGAAATCTGTTCTAAATCTCAAAACTGAAAGTTTAATTAAAATTGCCAAAAAATATGTGAAATGTAGAACTAACAAAAAATTAAATCAGAACCAGAAATTGTTTCATCTTACAATTGAAAAGCAGGCATGTTACCACTAAATCAGTTTTCACAAATGAATAGTATGCACAATCTGAATCAAAAAGAGCTAAAACAATCATTTCTCTTTTAGTAAAAGTAACAAACACAATTGTTATATCTATATAAATAAAAATGGAGTGGTGTTTGTATGTCACGAAATAACTTGAGAACGGGACACCCGATTTGCACAATTTTTTCACTGTTCTTTTCTTGAAGGGTTCCGACGTGTTCGTGTATCGAAAACGTTTAGGGAAGTTGTCGAAAAATTTGGTAAAACGGGGGTGTACTAATATGTAATTTTGTATAGGAGATTCCATGACATTTTTGAACAGCCTACTTGATGGCAAGACGAAGTTTGCCGGGATCACTAATCATGAATAAAATATCTTCAACTATATCATAATCAGTCACCGTAATGATGAAATGGTACATAAAATCAGGTCTTTTTTCAAGGTTCAACCACTCTAAATTTTATGAAATTCTCACACATGGGATTATATAAAAATTGAGAATTTTGGGAAGGTTTTAACAATCATACAAGTCTTCGAAACCTCTAATTAGATTTCCACTAAAACTTCGTTAAGTAGAAAGAATTACCAATCCCCTGTTCCTACGCCGATGCCCAACCATTCGCATAGTGCATCGGTAAATGATGGTGGCGGAACAAAACCAACAACAGAATACGACCGGCAAGTGGCAGCATCCGGCATCGGAACGTTTTGAATACCAGCTTTGAGGGCAAGTGGGGAACAGACGTTTTCATTTTGTAACTACTTTTTTTTCCTAGTTATGCAACCAACCACAGATGGACATGTGACCGAGCTTTTCATTTCAAGTACGTGTCACGTCAGGCTTAAACGGGATGTAAAATGCTTCAACAAGTTGAAAAAGTGCATTATTTGTCAACGGCGAGGCACGTTGAATATCATTACCAGCAAATTTAAAATTAATCAAATCAGCAGTTTGGTTTGTGGGGAGGCCAGATAATGTTTCAAATTGTTGAACATTTCAATTGGGATTTTAAGTCATTCCACGCCAAACGTCATCAGAAAATTGCAAAGGTGTAATCGATCATCACTGAAATTTGACAAAATCTACGATTTTATTCAGTTTCTGAAATTCATGTCTTCAAAACTATTAGACATGAGAATAATGAATAACGAAGTTCAGTATTTTGAACAGTTATATACTGTATATGCATGTTTTACTCAAAAAATGATAGACTGGGAACACTGTAATCATCTTCTTTTGTTTAGCATTTGCGTTATACTCAAACAGTCTAGGAAACCTTTTTTTATAGAGCCATAACATTTTTGTTAAGTTCATAGCAAATTCACATATTCTCAACTTGAATTTTTTAAATGATTAATTTTCAGTTCTTTATTTTTGTACCAACATCAAATAAGCAATCAAGCGTTCAACATGTTTCGTATCATCTGGTACAACATACCAAGAAAGTAAATACCATCTCAATATGAAACCAGAGCACCGTTTCCTGGCAATGCTTTCGTTTTTTATCCGGATTATATCAAATAAATACCAAATATCAACCCGCAGATGTACCTACGCGTTCAGAGCTGTGTGGCACCTCTGTCTGCACCGAAGCAAATCGGACCCAGCTCGAATTGAATTTCGCTATGCAGCCCACTCACCCCCAGAAGTGAAATTATCCCGTAATTGCACCTTTGGCACCTGGAGCGGCAAATTGGAAAGGGGATACTTTTATTTTTGCTAATTGATTCCGTTCCGATTCCAGGTTCTCACGCCGTTCGTTCTCCCGATGGGCGATGGAGTTCTTGGCCGCCGTTCGTTCTCGGTTTACCTCGGTGAATCCGGTCGGTGGTTGGATCTCTTATGCGGGCCACACACGTTTGGCGATCTTAAATCTGACTTAAAGAGGCAATCGTCCACATTAAAGTATCAAAAGAAGTAAAACAAGTGCGAAGGGTAATCGATTTCAGTAAAATTTCTAGTAATCCTTAGTAATAACGATGATAGATAATATCACACATTTGTTGCTTTCACAGTAAAAGTTTGTCCATTCAATTTTAGCATGTGTGGGCTGCATAACCCATTTGCACCTGGCAGCCCAAAAACCCACGCTGGTTCGGATTTCAATCAGAGAAGGTGAAAGTCATTATCGAGATTGATTTGATTGGCGGCGTGAATGTTAAGATATTTGATTTTCAACCGTTTGGAAGTAAACTACCGGATGGGATAAATATGATGGAATAAAAACTGGCTACCATAAGGCAAGGGATTTTTCACCGCAGTAATGAATAAGCTCAACTTTTGAAAGGCGTAGAATTCTTATTTCAGCTGGGAAATTAACTATGTTCCAAATCTCGTAACCTCTATCTCTGTCATCTCTTATCTCTCTTATACCTTTAATTTATCTTAGCTCTGTTATCTCTCTCTTATCTTTCTTATCTCTCTTATCTCTCTTGTCTCTTTAATCTCTCTTATCTCTCATTAGGAATTTCGTTTTCGAATTTTTTTTAAATATTCTAAGTTCGTAACTGTAAAGTGCTCGTTTTGCTAAGAAAAAATGTCAGGTAAAAAGTCCGTACGTGGACCCTAAGTGGTTCCCCAACGGCCCTGAAGGTTTTGTGTTTAGATGAACCCCGTGCGCAAAATCTCTGCTCTAGTACACGTTACATGAGTATGAAAAGCCACCAGTAACAAGTTCTCCGGCGCGCGTTGATAGTCAGCAAAGAAGCAAAGCATCTCTCTTATCTCTCCTAACTCTCTTGTCTTCCTTATTTTCCTTATCTCTTTTATCTCTCGTATCTCTTTTGTCTCACTAATCTATCTTATCTTACTTAGGGACGATTCAAATATGACGTCCATCGCTTTTAGGAATTTCTAGACCTCCCTTTCCCCCTCTGTCACGCTTTGTACTGTCACATTTTTGTAGACCACCCCTCAAATGATGGACGTCATTTTTGAATTACTCCTTATCTCTCTTATCTCTCTAATCTGTCTTATCTGATAGTTGACATACAGCTTTTGTTGTGAATGGATGTGATATAAAAACAAACCGCTGAATATAAAATTTCGCAAAAAGTTATCGGACTTAGTCCGGCATTCCTGTCGCGAATACATTTTCCGGTAATCGGAACTAGCATCTCGCACGATGGACACTTTGACAGAACGTTCCTTTGTTCTGAACTTCCGAGCACTGCCCGGAAAACTAAAGTACGCTGACGTCTTCGACTTCATTGCGAACAAGCTAAACTTCGACCTCTCTCGAATTAAACACCTGCAGATAAGCAACGGCAAAGTTTACGTCGGAACGGAGTCCACACAAATCGCCCAGGGCATGGTGCAGGAGCATAACATGAAGCATGAGTATGTACATGAGGGGAAGACATACAACATTCCGCTGGAGATGGAGGATGGTACGATTGAGGTTAGGGTACATGATCTGCGACCCAGAACCACCAATCGGATGCTGGCTCAATGGATGAGAGAATATGGTGAAATTTGCTCGATCCGCGAGGAGACTTGGAAGGATCATCTACCAGGAATTCCAAATGGCGTCAGGATACTGAGGATGAAGCTAGTTAAGCCGATTCCGTCATATGTTCAAGTCGACACGGAAATGACGCTGGTGACGTACAGGGGACTGGTTGCCACATGTAAACACTGTAATCGCAATATCCATTATGCCTAAAAGTGTTCTGAGTACGCCAAATCCATCAAAACATCCGTAAACACCCGGATGACCATGGCTGAAGCTGTTAAACGTATCGACACCAGCAACGACTTCATCGAACCAAGAAAAAAAGGAAGAAGAACCACTAGCTCACTGAATGCCCAAGCGAAGAATCATCTGACCAACCGGTCTAACATCTCTCTGGCTGAAAGCGAAATATCTTTGTCATCGATGGAACACATGGATGCCGAGTTTCCAGCCTTGGAGGATACGCAAGGTGTATCCCAGAAAACGCCGGGTGAAACAGCAAGCACATCAGCAGGATCAAACTTGGACAGTTCCTCGCAGTTCTCTGGTACGTTCGATGATCACGGAAATAAACATCACTCGACAACTTCACAAACAATCAACACAATGAACGTCAAAAGACAGGGTTTTCCTCTTCAAGCCGACATCAAAAATGCCGACAAAAGGCAAACAAGGTCGCAGCCATCTCTAAACAAAAACCACTGAAAAAAATGTTCTCCCAAATTCAACAATTGACCGCAACGTGTGCGTACAAGCTTCTTCGTCGCTTCAACAAGATCACCGCCAGGAAATCCCGACTACCTTTCTCTAAAGGAAGCAAAACACGCAGAGCTAGTATATGTCTAGCCGAAGCGACACATGGTACTGCGCACCTAAATCTCGTCTTAAACATGTTTACAGACCATCAAATATGTTTGTCCTCATGGCGGAGTTAATAAGCTACAAAATTGCAACGATCAACATTAATGCTGTACGATGTGATACGAAAATCAACACTCTGGCATCCTTCATCCGTTCAGCGGAGCTCGATGTGATCTTTCTGCAGGAAGTAGCGCGGACTAACATCGATTTGCCAGGATTCAGAATTGAGTACAATGTGGATGATCGTCGGAGGGGAACAGCGATTGCTATCAGAAGCTATTTCAACTGTAATAGGATTGATCGCAGCTTTGATTCACGCCTCATCAGCTTGAACATCAATGGTGTCACGTTAATTAACGTATATGCTCCACCTGGTACACAAAATAGAACAGCGCGTGAGAATTTTTACAAGGAAACTCTTCCTCACTGCTACCATCACGCCAGCGATACCGTTGTGATTGGTGGAGATTTTAACAGCGTAGTGAATCTCAAAAATGCGACTGGAACTAATTCGAATAGTCCGATGATACGCCGATTCATGAATGCCGCAGATATCGCTGATAGTTGAGAACTCCTGCACCGTGACCGAGTCGAATTTTCAATCATCAGAGCGGATGCTTCCTCCCGTATTGATCGGATTCTCATTACAAAAAACGCAGTCCCGGGATTACAAACTGCGCATTTTGTAGCAACTGCCTTCTCTGATCATAAAGCTTACGTTATCCGCACCGTCCTTCCAACGCTAGGAAACGCACCGGGCCGCGGAATCTGGCGTATGCAGCCCAAGGTCCTGGATCAACCAGAAGTTATGGATGAGCTACGATCCAAGTGGGGATATTGGACAAGGTCGAGACGGAATTATTCTTCTTGGTATGAATGGTGGATCAGTTTCACCAAAACGAAATTGATCTCATTTCTCAAATCTTCTTCTTTCTGGCGTTACGTCCCTACCGAGACAGAGCCTGCTTCCCAGCTTAGTGTTCTTATGAGCACTTCCACAGTTATTAACTGAGAGCTTACTATGCCAATGACCATTTTTGCATGCGTATATCGTGTGGCAGGTACGAAGATACTCTATGCCCTGGGAAGTCGAGAAAATTTCCAACCCAAAAAGATCCTCGACCGGTGGGATTCGAACCCACGACCCTCAGCTTGGTCTTGCTGAATAGCTGCGCGTTTACCGCTACGGCTATCTGGGCCCCCTTAAATTTCTCAAATGGAAAGCTTCAATTCAATGTCGAAGTTTCCGTGACACAATGGAACTTTATCACGTGATGCTTCGTTCGGCATATGATCATTACCATGGAGATCGTCAACAACTTCAAACAATAAATAAACAATAAATAAAGTCAGTATTCCACGTCGCAAGCCGAACGAAAAGGAGAGCAGCAACGTGCATCAAACGGCTCCGAACAGAAAACGGAGAAACAGCGGATCCTGAAATCATCAAAGAGAACGTGTACAACTACTTCAAAAATCTTTATTCGTCTGCGCAAGTAGTTGAAAACGACCAGTTTCTACCAGCTCGTAGCATACCTGAGGACAATGAGCAAAATCGACAAATATTACGAGAGATTTCTCCGGACGAAGTGCTGCAGGCAATCAAAATAAGCTCCCCCAAGAAGTCACCTGGGATTGACGGTTTGCCAAAAGAATTTTATATCAAAACATGGCAAATCATTCGGGGAGCGTTCACGTTTGTGATGAACGATGTCTTAGGCGGAATAGCAGGTAAATTTTTTTTTATGGCGTTTTGGTTTTGGTGAGGAAAAAGCATGGGAACGATAATGTCAATAGCTATCGTCCTATTTCACTATTAAATTTCGACTTTAAACTGATCACTAGAATAATCAAAAATCGCATGGTTGATCTATTACCGCTTGTTTTATCGGAGAAGCAAAAATGTTCAAACGGTAAACGAAACATATTTGAGGCAACAGCAAGGATCATTGATAGAGTTTGTGAATTGAAACACAACAACCACAATTCTCTTCTGATTGCATTCGATTTCGATCATGCATTCGATCGAGTCGAGCACAACTTTCTCGCCAAAACAATGGAAAGAATGAACTTCAATCAAGGATTGATTAACTTGCTAATGCAGTTTGCAAGACATAGTCATTCAAAAATTTTGATCAATAGAAAACTCTCAGAAGAAATTACGATACAGAGATCTGTACGTCAAGGAGATCCTTTATCGATGTTGCTTTATGTAATATACCTCCAACCGCTGCTGGATAAACTTTCGGTGACATTTCCACGAGCGATACTGAATGCATATGCAGACGACATTTCTATGTTCATCGAGAATGAATTAGAACTTTCTACAGTGATCGAAACTTTCGGACTTGAATCGGGAACAATGCTCAACACAATGAAAACCAGTGCAATAATGATAGGTGTAATACCATTGACAGTCGCAAGTGGATGGCTGCAGATTAGAAATTCGGTAAAATTTTGGGAATTGCGTTTCATGAGGATTTCAATGTTCTTCTGCATGAAAATTTGACCAATGTTCTCAACGGGTTTCAGAAATGTCTTTGGATGAACAACGATCGGCAGTTGAACATTGTACAAAAGGTGATTCTGATCAATACCTTCACATCATCCAAGTTGTGGTATACTGCATCCAATTTACCATTACCAAAAAAGTTTGCTGGTAAATTCATTTCACGAATAGGTTCATTTCTATGGTATGGTAAGCCATGGACAAGAATAGCTTTCGAAACTCTCATTCTACCAAAATCAAAGGGTGGTCTCAACTTGCATTCACCATCAATCAAGGCTAAAGCGTTACTGGTTAACAGGATGATGCATATTGCTCGTGATCTACCCTTTTTATGGTCGTTTCTTGACAGTAATGCAAATCCTCCCAACATCATACAAGTTCCTCGGCGATATGAGCATGTTAAAACAGTAGTGCAAGAAACGGCTTTCCTCCCCGAAAACATATGAAGAATCCCTACATCAAGTGAAGTGTATCAGTTCTTTCTAAGTCGTATGAAAGCTCCAAAGATAATTCGGGAAAACCCTAACCGTGATTGGATAAAAATTTTCAAAAACGTACACTCCAAGTACTTGAAATCATCTCATCGGTCAACATGGTGTGCGATTGTACTTGAGAAAGTGCTAACCAATGAAACACTAAGGACTGTTCATTTTATAAAGTGGACACCTTGTGCATGCTGTATCTTTCTTATTAATCAATGAAATTTCAATCGGTTTTTTGCACATCATTCGACTAGTATTGTACAATGTTGTGATAATAAAAATTCTCCAAAATAATTAAATTTCACACGAATATGGAACAACGATTAGATCGGTCGATTTTTTGAGGTTATCAAAATCAATGATTGTAAGAAATTGGCTTGAAAATTCGATAATTTATATTTTCTATTTTCAAAAAAGGCTTGTTCTTCGAAAGCAGCATCAATCAGAAGCCTGATGGAAGAAATCAAGTTATTTTTGGAGCAACAATTTTACAGATATAATAAAATCAATTTTCCCGTATATTTTTAAAGAAATTTTTTTTTAATTTGATGGGAATTGATATGAGTAGAATTTTTTGTGTAAAAGTACGTCCTGACGGAAGTCCTAATATAGTATTAATATGAAAAATAACTTACGCCTTCATAGAGTTACTTAGTAAGTCCCCACGTCACATTCAAAGCACAACAGAAACACAATTGTTTTATTCTTAGAAGACCTATCAAAGTACATTGACAATCATCAAAATTGGCAACACTGCTGTAATAAAATCGATTTTATTTTCCACATATTATTTTCATAATATGTTATTCTGAGATTACCAATTGAAAAATTCGGAGAAAACTGTAGATCGATAAATATGCGTACATGATTTTAAAAGTATGAGTCTTTTTAGTAAAACTACCATAAACAGTAAAATTTATACTTAAGACTGTAGTTTAATCTCACGATTTAGCTTTCGTTTATACTAATATAGTTTCTTTAGTAATTCCAACTAGTTTTGAACACGCTTTTTACTTTTCTCTTTTGCTGGGAGTGAAAGGATGGTGTATCAGCAAATTTGGCCATAAATGGGTAAATCACTAAAGTTACCGTCAAACGGGGCTACTTTTGATTCCGGGGGCTACTTTGGACACTCACGTTTTAGATTTATTTGCAGCATAAATATAAATCTGAGCCATTTTGTGTCTTCAGCACTTTTATTAACCAATATATGCTCTACAATCAGGACTAATTTATTTTTGGAACAACATCAACAATAACAGGATAAACAAGAAAATATATCAAAGAATTCCGAACACATATTCACAAGGCACAAAATATTTGGTATGTAAACATTGTTCGAATTTTTCACATAGCGTGGAAAGTTGTTGGGAACGTCACAAAACTATCAAATCGTCATGCTCTATAGAAATTTGTGATAATTTTGTGTTAAAAATAATTGTTTTACACAAATAATTGATCAAAGGTTTTAATTTCACGACTTTTATTTTATTTTAAAGTGTTGATTTGTATATTTTACAACACAAAAAAAGTAACCCAAGTATTCAGATAAGTTAATAGCCATAAAACACATATATATTAATACGTATAAATATTAAACTCACGACATATTCCTTAAAAAAAAAACAAATCGGTCATATTTTACATAAGTCCGCTACACAAAGCAATTCCACCCTACATCTGCTAAACATAAACTACTCTTACGTTACCTCAAAACTATTGAAACCCAACATACGTTTAACAAGAGTGAAATTTATAATTGTTTACGAAGAATTATCCTTGTACTTCATGCATTTCACTTCAAATAAAAATTACTTTAAGCAACAGGAATTAGAGAGATTCTTCTACATATCATTCATATATCATTAAAAAACAGATCTAATGGTAATTATTGTTAATCAGACCTTAAAAATCGTCGTAGTACTTGGTAGTTACAGCATTTCTTTATATTCATTTAAACAATTAAGCACTCGTAGCTGACAGTTTCATTTAACAGTAAGTAAACCTTAAATTTCATACTGGAAATCAAAAACTATGAATAGCATGTTCTGCTGGAAAGTGTTATATTGGTACGTGTATTTTTTCGTGGTTTATAATGTTCTTAGTTATGTTTATCAACGAAAAACGCCTAAGAACATCATGATAAACGATAATCTATAAAACCAGTTGAAATTGTATGCGAAAATAACCATTTTATTGTCAAACCGTATTGCTTTTTAAAAGTGTCCAAAGTAGCCCCTTTTTTGTTTTGAAGGACACATATTTTTCACTATTCAGGCATTTTTTTTATTTCTTGCTGGATTTGCTTTATATTTTGCACATTTGTTACATACATGTACAACTTAAATATATGCAAAAATTATCGAAATCTATCCATAATTCTTAGAGCTAAAAATCCTTAAAGTTGAGGTGTGTGAAAATAATGTCAAAAGAAGCCCCGTTTGACGGTACCTAATGTCATAGAATGGTGGAATATAATTGATATTTTTAAAGCTTTACCTTTAGTAGAATAGTAAAGGATACAAACATACAATTTGTTCATAAAAGTAAGGATTTTTGTTTTGCGAAAAATAATGTTAAAGTTTGACGGACAGCTTTTAAAGAGTTTTTGGAAAAACTATTTAGCTCTTCAACCAAAAGCATTTTCAAAGATTTTATATTTTCATAGCATTTTAGAATAATAGGTCAACGATACACAGAAAACCGATTACCTTTATTTAATTATTCAACTGAAAATAATGCAAACAAAACAGTCGATGATTATGAATTCTACAAACAATGTAATAATATGTAATTGAATATTTACACTAGACAATAAATTTTATAAAAAAAATCTGTCTTATCTTTCTTATCTGTCTTACTAACTTATCTGTTTTCAGATCTCTTATCTCTCTTATCTCTTTTCAGAGATACGAAAGATCTAGTCTCAAATCTATTATCTCTCTTATCTCTATTATCTCTCGTATCTCTCTTATCTTCCCTAACTCTCTTAACTCTCATATCTCTCTTATCTTTTATATATCTTATCTTTAATCTCTCTTATCTATCTCATCTCTCTTACCTCTCTTATCTGTGCTATGTGCTATCTGATTTATCTATCTTATCTCTCCTATTTCTTTTGTCTCTTTTATCTGTCTTATCTGTCTTATCTTCCTTATCTGTCTTCTCTGTTTTCAGATCTCTGATCTCTCTTACCTCTCTTCAGAGATACGAGAGATCTTGTCTTATATTTATTATCTTTCTTTCATCAATCTTATCTCTCTCACCTCTTCAATCTCTCTTATCTCTGTTGTCAATCTTATTCAAATATTCAAACATTTCGGCCATAAAATTCAGCTCAAAACTTTTGCCAGATTTTTTTTTTACATGTTCACAAAATATTCACCTGAATTCAACCAGAAAGTCAACCAGGATACCCTATCTTTCTTGAGACTTTGATTCCCAAACTACACTGTTATTGTCTCCATAATAAGGCTGATACAAATATTAAATTTCTTTTATGTCCGAGACCACTTGGAAGGTACGAGGGGGGGGGGGATAAAAATAAATAAGGAACAAAAAAATAAAAATGAAAATAAAAGTTATTTTTTCAAATTTTTAATCGTCCTTTGGATCGTTATTTTACTTGTTTTTCACTCTGTAAATTGAAAAAACCTAACTGATGTCAAAAAAAATGATGAATCTTTTTTTTTCTCCCCTTTAAAATTTTCGGATTTTCGAAGGGGGGGGGGGGGGGTGACATAAAAGAAAATTAATATTTGTATCAGCCTAACAAATATGTATTCTTGCTGTTTGTGTGTGAATAGCTGGCCCAGCCTTAAATATCATTATTATCAGATGACGAAAATGGTGACTCGCTACCAGTCCTGTCATAGTTGTGAAGCTTTTCTGTTTAAGACGAAGTAGGCCGTCTATTAATAATTATATATTGATAAATTTAAGGAACTACAATATGCCACTTTCCTCTTGCAGAAATCATACTACACTCAGTCCACTCAAACTCTCATCAGCCAACAACTCTGAGAACGTCAGCGCATAAAGTGATGCTTCTCCGGATCAATATGAACTTTTAGGAATGAGATTTATTACTTCAAATTGCGAGCTGCAATGTCAACATAGCTGCCATCATCTAGGACTGTTGTTGTTGTATGTGTATATTGAAAAGGATCATTAAAATAACCAAAACGGCCGCTATGGAAAGCATAGATAGCGCCACCGTAGCCTTGTGTGTTTGACAGAATAGCAATGCTGTCACAATGTTAAACCCCATATACAGTGGCGCCTTTGTTTTGATGTGGTGAGCACTGACAAAAACTACCTTCAATGATCCATTATAAGGAACAGGAATAAGGGTTTATGTCGACACTTATAGTGATGAACCATCCCCAGTCAACATTTTGGTTGGTATAACTTTTGTTATACATCATTCTATATGAATCAATTCAATCGTATAGAATGCATAAAAAGCCTATATACACTACCCGTCATAAATACGGACTCACTGAAATAAGTATTGCAACACTCAGCTGAATATTTATTGAATCACCCTGAAAAGTTTAGCATCACCTCAAAACAGGTAATTTCACATTGCTATATCTCGAGATCCTTACGACTTGCAAAGAAGCGATCTTCAGCAAAGTTGTTCAGGGAATCAAGGACATCCGGAAAGCGAACAGTTTAGTTCGCAATTTTGCCGCTAGGTGGCGCTAGTGAGCATGCAAAATTGAGCATTTCAAACTAATCCTAGCTTGTGATCCATAAGAGATAGAAAGTTCGGGTCTTCGGCAAAGTTGCTCAGGGGTTCAAGGACATCCAGAAAGCGAACAGTTTAGTTCGCGATTTTACCGCTAGGTGGCGCTAGTGAGCATGCAAAATTGAGCATTTCAAGCTAGTTCTAGCTTGGTATCCATAAGAGATAGAAAGTTCGGGTCTTTGGCAAAGTTGCTCAGGGGTTCAAGGACATACGGAAAGGAAACAGTTTAATTTGCGATTTTACCGCTAGGTGGCGCTAGTGAGTATGTATCTTGAATATAGAGTGAATTAAACCCGAAAGACATGAATATAAAGAGAATAAGACATCAATCACTTGGATATGAAGTCAATCAAACTTGAACCATGAAGAGATTCTGACTCGAATATTTTGAATATGATGAATATGAGTCCTGACTGAGTCACTCGCACATGGAGTAAGTCATACCAGAATCACTAGAATATTAATCAGATATGATACACTTGAATATACATTTGATCAGACCTGAATCACTTTAATTTAATATGATTCCATCCCTAATCACTTCAACTTCCAAATGTCAAAGGATTTCTGAACAGTATTCTGGGAATTCTATCTTATCAAATTCACAATGTTAAGGTACAGTCATCCCTCCAGAGTAAACAGTTTCCTGGATGCCCTTGACTATCTGAACAACTTTGCCGAAGACTCAAACTTTCTATCTCATCTGACTCGAAAGATAGAATTTGTTTCATATATTTAGTTAAATATGCGTACTAGTGCAACCTAGTGGCAAAATTAGGAACCAAAAAATTTGATATTTGGATATCCTTTACTTTATTTCTGTTCTTTACTTAACGAAGACTTGAACTTTCTATCTCTTGTGGATCACAAGCTAGAACTAGCTCAAAATACTCAGTTTTACATGCTCAATAGCGCCACCTAGCGGCAAAATCTCGAACCAAACTATCTGTCTTCCGGAAGTCCTTGACTTTCTGAAAAACTTTGCCGAAGACTCGAACTTTCTATCGCATGTGGATCAAAAGCTAGAACTAGTTTGAAATGCTCAATTTAGCATGCTCACTAGCGCCACCTAGCGGTAAAATCGCGAACTAAACTGTTCACTTTCCGGATGTCCTTGAACCCCTAAGCAACTTTGCCGAAGACCCGAACTTTCAATCTCTTATGGATCACAAGCTAGAAGTAGTTTAAAATGCTCAATTTTGCATGCTCACTAGCACCACCTAGCGGCAAAATCACGAACTAAACTGTTCGCTTTCCGGATGCCCTTGAACCCCTAAGCAACTTTGCCGAAGACCCGAACTTTCTATCTCTTACGGATCACAAGCTAGAACTAGTTCAAAATGCTCAATTTTACATGTTCACTAGCGCCACCTTGCGGCAAAATCGCGAACTATACTGTTCGTTTTCCGGATGTCCTTGATCCTCTGAATAACTTTGCTGAAGATCGCTTCTTTGCAAGTCGTAAGGATCACGAGATATAGCAATGTTAATTAACCTGTTTTGAGGTGATGCTAAACTTTTTGGGGGTGATTCATTATTCAGCTGAGTGTTGCAATACTTATTTCAGTGAGTCCGTATTTATGACGGGTAGTACACCTACCAAAGTGGAGGCTATATGCGTACTTGGCACGACTTTTTCAGGCTTTCTGCGATCAGAAATACGATGCCACAAAATTTGGATGAAAATAAAAAAAAAGTTACCAGCAAGCCTCGAACGCAGGACCTTTGGATTAGGAATCGGGTACCTTATCACTGTAGCACCAAAGGTTTCATGATAGAAGGGTCATTATTTGCCAATATTAATACATGTTTCATGTGTTGTGTTGATCTTGGAGGCCAACGTCAGCAGATACCAAGTTTGGGTGGCAATTTTTGCTAAGTTATTGCGATTTCATACGAAGCTTTCTGGATTGATATATGGTCTGTCAGTTTATACAACTTAACGCGATTCTATGTTGCACTATTTACGACATGTTTTGTTGTCAACACAGATTGTCGTTTATGAATCGTATTGGGGATTTATATACAACTTGTGTTGACATTGATAGCGTTTAATTTGGCATCTTGTGCAATTTTGATTTTTGACGTACGAATATGTAATTTTGGATGCACATTCTTATACGATACGTGGTTCACTGGGTCCATAATTTTGTTCGAAAGCAACATAAAGGTAACGATGCCACTGTAAAAATGTGTTATCATAAGCATGAAACGAGCTCACCAGTCCATCCTTTACAACACGCAAATATCTTTCCACACTCGCACAACGCGAACCGGACATGCAACGTAGGAGCATGCTACTGCATCAAAAGACCATAAACTACTTTCAAAGATGCCATTCAACAGCTCAAGAACAATAAAGTAAGGATGGAATTCTTCATGATGGAAAAGCTACCAAACGAGTGGAAGTGAGAGATAAAATTCCCTATCTATGAAAAAACACGATGATTTTGAAAGATTTTCAACAGATCCAGTCAATTTGTTTGCTTCGCAGATTATATGAATATTGCCGTCTGAACATTCGAAACGGTGTAAGACCTGAGGCAACAAAAGTAGGACTGTTGGTTCATGCGTGGAGTATTACAGTTGACGAGGTGGTCAACGAGTTTGTCTATCTTAAATCCTTGCTCACGGTTGATAATGACATTAGCCTGAAGTACAGAGATGCTTCGTTTTGGACGTTGGTCATACTACGAGCTCCTGAAGAACTTGCGATCAAAGAAGTTTTTTCACCACACCACATCCACTACGGGCCTGAAACATGACTATGCTCGAGGATGACCTGTAAGTTTTTGAGATTTTAGTACGCTGGTGGCTCAAGACCATTATTAGTGGCGTGAGAAAAAACGGTGAGAGGCTGCAAAAGATTTACCACAAATTCTTTCAACTACATGTATGGCAAATCTTATATTGAGAAGGCGGTGAATGCTGAAGAGATACAATGAGAAGGGCATGTAGCCAAAATAACAGAGAAATACCCTGCGAAGATCAAGTGCACAACGATTTGGTGGGCGTAGGGCAGAACCGAGGATGGAGAAATGTGGCCGGAAGTTGGTCCAAATCTAGAGTTCCACGCCGCTAATCGTCTATTTTAAAACATACCAGCAGTGCTTCTACTCCGAATCCCACATAAAAAGTACTCGTTTGCATGCGTTCAATTACAATCTGTAGCATTTCTAACACAAATCAGAGCGATATTCCAAACCAGTAGCTATGCAAGTTTGTCACAATTCAAGCTCATACAAATTCAGTGCGACAATAGTCAACCAACAAAGCCCAAATCTATCCATCCACTCCAAATTGATTAGCTCTTCTGCATGTTATCACAATCCCGAACCATGGGAGGTCAGGTGGAAGGGCGTTTGTGTTTGTGGTTACATTGTGTTATTCCAAACAACTGTTGTAGGCTCTCATCATTTTCAGTGAGCATGACCGGTTTCCCAAAATGTGACGTTTGGAAGCGTTCCCTGCTCTGTAGATTAGGCTGGTTCGGTTCCAGTTTCACTATTGTCTAGTAGGACAAAAGAATTTTTTTTTTTCGATAATGATGGCTCAATTTGTGTTCTGGTTTTGTGGGAACAAGAGATATAACCTGCTGCCTTCGTCCATTGCGTTGCGTTGTAAGCCGAATTCATTACTCATGTTACCGGATTCCGGCTTTGATAAGTCACCGAATAAAGCAATATCAACCAAAGTCGTACCGTTTGAAGCTGACGTAGGTAGGCCAGCCTGTACACTGAGGTAAAAATACTTAGGTTTTCCATAAATCAAGACTTATGAACCAGCCAAATTATGGTTTCATTGCACGCTTAAAAATTTCGAAAATGGGATCATAAGTTTCATAAGTGAGAGCTTTGAATTCTTTAACAACAATTACTTGAAATATTTATCATAGCAATCGTTAGAAGAACTACTCCGCTTTCGATGTTGGCTACAAGTTAATCGAAAACAGATCACATGTTATCAAAACATGTCAATTTTTGTGCACGCCTGAAATAAAAGGCGAACAACATTATCGATTGATAAAACGATTTGAGTAAATACCACTGCGTTTATTACCGAATTTCATTGATTGACTTATGAAATTCATTACTGAAATTCTTCACCAAAATCATAAGTAAAACTTACAAATTTCAACAATAATCGTTGTGGCGCCAAATCATAATTATTCCTTAAGTAACTATTAAGTTTTTTTGCCTCAGTGTAGGCCTGCAGGTTGAACTGAGCAACTGTTTCACAGTGGTTCAAACTAGAGCATATATCGACCAAAATCTCAAACTCTCATCCAAATAGTAAATATTTAACCATTATCTTTCTTCTTCATCATCTCGTTGGCATTAACGTCCTCACAGGGACAGAGCCTGCTTCTCAGCTTAGTGTTCTTATGAGCACTTCCACAGTTATTAACTGAGAGCTTTCTTTGCCGATGTTGCCATTTTCGCATTCGTATATCGTGTGGCAGGTATGATGGTACTCTTTGCCCAGGGAAGTCAAGGAAATTTCCATTACGAAAAGATCCTGGACTGACCGGGAATCGAACCCAGACACCTTCAGCATGGATTTGCTATGTAGCCGCAGACACTAACCACTCGGCTAAGGCCCTTAGAGTTGTATAAAAATAAAAATTCTATCGATCCAAATCACAAAGGTAATAAGGAATCCGGGAAAAAGTCCGAACCACTGTGATTCGCACTTGAAAGGAAGTCGTCGTCATCTCAACCAGCATCAAAAGGAAAAGCTGTGAAAAGTTATGGAAACTGTTTTGGCCTCCCCTTGTCACGTGGCTCCGATGTCGTCACTGGTGATAGGTGATTCCTTGGCACCCAATCGTATCCGTATTCTGCAAATCAAACGTGACCATTGAGGACAATCCACATTCTTACGACATAAGGGAAAAACTTGTTCTTCCATGAGAGTGCAAGAAAATTCTCTAACGAAACGTACGGTGGGATAATTAGAGCTGGCAGTCCATCGATCTGAAATCCTTTTTCCTTTGCTGTCGAAACCCAGGAATTTGTCTTCAAAGCAAAGTGATGTTCGTTCACATTATTCGGAATGGAACATTCTCTTTTGCTTCAATTGAAATGGAATGGAATAGAAGGGAATGGGACGGACATCAATCATCATTTGAAGCGGGCTCAAGATGCTTTTGAGCGGAAACAGAAGGGAATGGTGATCCATTTTCATTAGAGTGGTTGACATGTGAAGAGAACATATCGATGCATTAATTTAATACTTAATTGTTTAAGCATGAGCATGGGTATGGTTACTATTATTAAGACAACACAATCACTTTCAGGACCCAGGTAGCTGAAGCGGTAAACGCAGCTACTTAAGCTGTGATTACACAGTGCGTGCAATGCACGAACATTTGTGCAAATTGCACGAATGTTCGCGCGAACTGTGTAATATGAGCACGAACTACTAGCGAACATCTTTTAGAAACATATTCGTGCATTCAATCATGTTGGTTCGTCGAACTTGTGTTGCATAGCAACCATAGTTGTTTAGTGGGAATGGATCAATGGACCTATGCACGGGTTCATTATTTGACGTTTTAGCGGTGCCGTGTTATTTATGTCACCATGGAAACTAGTGAATTCGGCTCCGCTCAAACGTCAAATTAGTGAACTCGTGGATCGGTCCATGCACGAATTCACTGATTTGACGTTTGAGCGGTGCCGAATTCATTCGTTGCCATGGTCACGTAAATAACACGGCACCGCTCAAACGTCAAATAGTGAATTCGTGCATCGGTCCATTATTCTTTCGCCATAGATTGATAAATAATAACATTGGTGTCGGAAAGCAGACTTAAAAGATTTCTCCAGGATTTGTTTCGAAGATTTCTCCAGGGATTCTACCAGAAATTTAAGCCAGGATTTCTCCAACGATTATGCAAGTAATTACTTAACTAATTTCTCAATATTTTTCTTCATGAATTGTCACAGAAGAATTACTCCAAGGATTTTCGAGGTACCTAATCCTTTAGGGATTCACCCAGAAATCTTTCGAGAGAATTGTTCTGAATATCCATTTTTCCGAGGATTCCCCCAAGAATTCCTCTAGAAATTCCTCCGGAGGTTTTCCCATGAATTCCTCCATTTATTGCATCAGAAATAACCTCAAGAATTTATCTAGGGATTTCTCCCAGATATTTGATATTTTTTAAAGATTTTTTGGAGACAAATCTGGATAATTTCCTTAAAAAATACCTGGATGAACTCTTGAAGCAATTTCCGTCTGGAGGAACCTCTAGAAAAAATATGCAAAAATCCCTGTTGGATTTCATGGAGGAATCTCCAAAACAAATCCTTAGTGGAATCTCTGGTTTAATATCTGAAAGAAGCACTGAAAAAATAAACTGGAGTCTTTAAGTATACGAGGAAATCTCTTTAGGAATTCCTGAACAAAAAATCTGGAACTACTTTTGGTGGAACCCATGAAGAGAGTTTTGTTGAATAATCCCTGAATAAAGTCCTGAAAAAACATGTTTAAAAAATTCTCAAAAGGAATCCTTGCAGAAATTTTTTGATTTGAATCCCTACAGGAGTCTCTGCAAAAAAATCTGTAGGTATCTCTGATTACCTGAAGAAATTCTTGACGGAATCTTCGGTGGCGTCTGTGGAGGCATCTTCGGAGGAATTCCAGAAGAATTTCTTGACTGTATAGACTATGCTGGAGGCATCCCTAGAGAAATCTCTGAAATATTCGTTGGAAAATTTGACAACTTTCTCGAAAAACACCTGTAAAAATCTTTGAAAGAAGCCCTGTAGAAAGTATTCTGGAAGAATCTCCGGAGGAGCCTCTGGAAGAATCAATAGAAAAATCGTAGAAGGAATCCCTGTTGGTGTCTCTAGAGAAATTCCTGAAAGAAAAGAAATGTTTGTTCTATCGGAACCGCTTTAGAAAAAACTGGAATCTCTGGAGTAATTTATGAAGAAATCTTTGGAGATATTCCTGAAGAAATCTCACGACTTCTTTAATGCATTAGGTTTAAAAAAGTTTTTAAAGTGTTTGGTGGAATAGAATACTTGAGGAAAACTCTAGTGGTAAAGAATTTCAAAAAGAGTTTCCGCAATAATTGGTACTGATATACTTGTAATTTTGATATTTTTTATTAGTCGCACTTGTCAAGTGTTGCTATTCATTTATTTACAATCGAAACAATACAAGAGAATTTTGATAACTTATTTGTAAGGAACTAAATGAGTTTAAAAAAAAAAAACTTCGAGCTGTTCAGTGAAATGCCTATAAATAATACTCATATAATATGAATAATACTAATCATCAAGGCCCTATATCTATATCTAACAATCTTTCTACAAACAGTTTGTAGGTGATTGATGAATTATTACCCCTTGGATTATGAAGTAGACTACAACAAAAGTATTCCACTTTCTAGAACTCTAAATTTCTTGAATGGTAAGGTACAACTTAGGGTACAACAGTCACCACGCGTAGGAGGGTATTCTAATTAAAAAGTTTTTACTACAATTTCGTAAAATAAAATAGGGGTAGGTGTTATTACATATTAGTTATAGAAACACCACACTCTTAAAAATAAAGAAAATTATCGTGGATGCAATTCTCTTCAAACTGAATGACACATGATGTAAGCGATGAAACGTGCCCTTGAAGATGTACGAAACAAAAATATAATTTTGAATCTATTACATTTGGTCGAACGACATTTAGTCGAATGACGTTTGATCGAAAATGTTTAATTGCAACAGAAAGCATATGGCGTTTGGTTCTGCCAATATTTCATGGAGAGAACAAGTAGTTGTATCTAAATAGTATGGAAATAAGGTATAACATTTGATCCGATTATATTCGAGATAAGCAGTTTGCCACTAATACACAAAGGGATTGAAGAATTCAAAAATCAACCATTTTACCTACAATCTTTACGCAGTTAGCGATTTTTTTTTTAATTTCATGGACCTTATTTTACCAACATATTAATCAACCTCTTGCGTTTTTGATGTGCAATGCTGCTTTTTCATCCAGGCTTGTTCTGCGAGTCGAGATAAGCTGATTTTAAATGGAAGCAAGCCGACTTTCGTCACCTCAGTCAACTCGACTTCCCTTACCCGGTACATAGAATAAGCATAATTTTCTTGTTTAATTATTTTTTTATCAAACTATACCTCATCGTATATATTCAAAGATTCTACCACATCGTTGATCTTTCCGAGAATTCCTCTAGAACTTCCAACGTGAATTCCTCCAGGAATTTCTTCGGAAAAAATCCCAAAAATTTTTCCAGGGTTTTCTTTCATGCATTTTTTCAGAAACTACTTCCATGAAGTTTGGAGAAATCCGTAGATAAATTCATTAAAGAAATACTTGGAAAAATTCCAGGAGTAGACCCAATAGGAACCTGTTACAAAAATATTAAGAAATCCCTGTAGTATTTTATGGAGGAATTCCTAGAGGAAATTCTTTGAGAATATTTGGTTAAATCTCTGTAAAAATCCTTGGAGAAATGATTGCCGGAGTTTTTAAAGGAATACCAGGGAAAATCTCTAGAGAAATTCTAGAAAGAAAAAACCCTTAGAACAACTTGTGGAGAAACCATAAAAAGGGTTTTTTGGAGTAATCTCTGGAGAAATTCCTGAATCTCGGAAAATCTCGGAAGCATTGCCTGGATAAATTGCTAAAGAAGTCCTTGGAGACATATCTAGACTCATCTTTGTAAAAATCCCTGGGGAAATTGCCTGCAGTATCCTTGGACAAATTTCTGGAAGAATTACTGTAGATGTTTTGCTGAAGAATGCTGTGTCTATATTTTTCTGCAAAAATCCCTAACTAAAATATTAACGATTTATCGCATAATCGTATTGATTGAATGGAGTCTGCAATCAAATTTATTAACAAAATTATTTCACTGAACAATTTTAATGCTAATCACAGCTCCTAAACATCAATACTTTGCATTTATATTATGAAATTATCTATTATCATCACAAAACTGCAGTTTTATTACAAAATTTGTAAAATATTTTGTCTAAGAAAATTATTCCGCTTTTGTCACGGTTCCGTTTTTGTCAACTGAAAATTGCCTATCGTGTTGATAAAAACTGAACATACCTGTACCTGCATTTTTCCTAGGGAATTTTTTCCAGAACAAATAGCAAATCCCTGTAAGTTTTCATTGAAGAAGTCAATTGCAAGATTCTCTGGAGAGATTCCTTAAATATCCTTTGAACATTTTTGGAGGATCCTATTTAGAGATTTTTGTGAAGTAATCTCTTGAGAAATTTATAAAAAGGAATCTCTGGAAATATTCCTGTTGAAATTTCGATAAATTGCTGAAGGAATCCATGCAGACATCTCTGGAGTAAACGAATAGGGCCCTATCGAAACTGATATTGAAATACGGTTGCGATTGAAAGTTTTTTTTTTAGAAGAATCGCTAGAGAAATTGTTGTAGAAATTCCTGATGATAGTCTGGGAGGAATCCCTGGTTATATCCATGAATAAATCTCTGAAGGAATTTGTGGCGTAATCGTTTGACACATCTCTGCAGAAAGCTCTGAGCAATTTAAAAAAAAAAATCACAAAGAAATCCTTGAAGGCATTCCTGGAGGAATCCCAGAAGGTTTTTTTTTTTAGCCCTAGCTGACCCAATCCCAAAACTGCAGTTGCGGTTGAGTTTTTGAAAACAAGTAGAGTTAAAATATCTTTTTACTTTAAGTAAAATTTATGAATTATGATTCATGGAATGATACCAATTGATTTTATAATTAAAATTAAATAATTTGGCTGTTTTGAAAACAATTCCGGGTATCCTGATATAAAAAATGTATGTGTGATATTTTCCATGGCGTCTATTTAAATCTGTATGAAATATCATGAATTTTGAGCTATCGTTTTATTTCAGTATAAGACGGTCGAAAATGGTCACACCTTATAGAAACTGGTTGCGGAGTATTCCGGCTAAATCTAACTGTTGTAAGAGGACCACTCTTGATCCTTTTGTACATTTGAATAAATAATCATGTAACTTGATCCGTCGTATCATTGCGTATGAATTTTTTGAATATGACAACTACCAGTTCCCTCTAAAATAAATTTCAGGTATCAGTGCGCCCTTTCAAAAAAATATAAACAATCTCTGAAAGAATTTTGTCGTTTTAATTTTTGTTGAAGTACCCTAATGAAAATTTGAAGGTATTTGTAGAGGAAACCATTAGGAAATTTCTGGAAACAATTCTGGAAGAAAATCTAAAGCAATGTCTGAAATAGTTTTTGAAAAAAAAACCTGTAGAAATTTTTAACGAAAACTAAGAACTTCAAATTGTTCAGATATGAAATTATTTGGGGATTTGCTTGATAATTATAAACTGTTCTAGTAGTTGATTGTATAATTTGTTTACATAAAAATATGACAGTTTCCAGTAAGTAATTACTGGCTTCCTTCAAACATACTTTTTAATATTCCTTCCTAAGCAGATTTTCAAGGAAAAGATTTTTAAGGAAATTTCTCAAAATTTCCTATGGATTTTTTTCCGGTATTACTGCAAGAAGCCATTCAGCATATTTTTCTCAGATTTCATTAGTTATTAATTCAAAATTAAAAGCAATCAGGGAAAATAAAATATAAAAACAATCTTGATGATTGCTGGTAGTTTTCAGGTAATTCACTACGAATCCCACCAGGACATTTTCTTTTAATTTCTTATAATATTCATCTACGAGTTTCAGGAGTTCTAACAGATTTTTTCCTTGTTTTTTCTCAAACAAGAAGGATAACTCCAGAAATTTATTATGAGTCCTTCCTAAAATACTTCTTGTGATTACTTTTTACAACTCTGATTTATTCATCTAGGAATTTAAAACAAAAAAACATCTAATAATTATTAGGATTGGAAAAATTCATCTTATATGTGCCAGGAAACATTGCTTGAGGAATCTCGAGAAACTGTTTAAAAATCTTCATAGATTGTATAGAATTATTTGTTGAGAAAGTGGTGAAAGAATTCCTGGAAGTACTAATGAAACGAAGAATTCCCCATGGGTTTCCAGAAAAAAATTGTAGTTTTTTTCGGGGAAATATATATTGAAAAATTTATATAGTATTATTTTTGAATCAGAACAAATACTTTTTCAAACTTATGATGAAGTGCTTCAAGGAAGTTTTCTTCATAATTTCATAAAAAAAATCTATATCAGCAATATTGATTCTCTATTCCAAATACAAATTTCATTTTTCAACAGAAGCCTGATAGAGGTATTAAAATAATCGTAGAACAAAATCTTAAAGTAAAAGCTAGAAAAATTAAAAAATTTACGAAAAATGTTTAATGAGTAATTTCTGAAGAAACGATTCCTGAATTCCTGAAAGATTGTCATAAATATGTAAATTCCCCAGTAAAACCTGGAAACGCTGATAAAATTGAGCAAGCAATTTGTATACGGTAATGGGAGGATATGTTGCAACATTGACGATGTCCTCAAGGAATTTCTATGAATCGTGAAGTTCTTGAGTTTCCGATGAAGTCTTATCCTTGAAATTTCTATTGGGTGATTCCTAAAAACAATCTAGTACATTCTGGCATGGATCTTTGGATGGATTTGTATTCATCTTATGATGGGAGAATTCCTCGAAAACAGGAGTATTTTCGAGATGACTTATATATTCTTGAGAAATATTTTCAATTCATATCTGAAAATAAAGAAAGTTTAGTTGAAGGAAATCGTTTATAATAATATACTTTAATAACAGCAACATCAGCAGTGACATTTTGACGATCAATAAGTAACCACACATTGGTTGCTACCTAAGACAAGACGTGACAGGTCAAAGTAGAAAAACGAAACCAATTGCCTGTCAAAAAAGACCACTTCCATTGGTCGTTTTGGTAAAGGCCTACTTTCACAACGCTGAGTTGGATTGAAATAGGGCACTTTGTTGCTAGCCCGGCCGTGTTGCTAGTTCATAGATTAGAATTTTTATCCAAAGTTCGGAAAGTTTTCATGAAATCTTTTTGTTTCAAATCTATTTATATTCGAATTCAACTTCAAAGCATGGGCTCCTACAATGCAAAAATGAATAAAAAATACTTTATTGTAACCAATATAATGCTAATTACTAATTATGTCAATTCTCTCTGAAAATGTCGCCAGTTTTGAATTTAACCCTGATTTTTTTTTAAATATAGCATCCTCTGTTGTACTAAATGAATTAATCGTGCAAGAAACAATCAAATTATGAGTTTTGATATTTAAATTTGTTCACAAGATTTGCTTAAAAAGGATACTGGTAACACTGGATTTAGTATCGTCAAGGTTATTGACTGAAAAACAATGGGGCAGTCTTCGTTGAGCTGTCACGTCCTGTCCTAGGTTGCTACGACCATCAGATATGGAACCACAGACTTGTTTGTTCGAACCGTGTAATATATAGGCGAACAGTTCGTTCATACAGAACCACGATCAGTTCGCTCGAATATTGAACGAATTTTTTGAGCGAACGTTTGTGCATTCCGCGCACTGTGTAATCAAGGTTTTAGGAAGACCAAGCTAAAAGTTGTGAGTTCTAATCCCACCGGTCGAGGATCTTTTCGTAAAGGAAGTTTTCTCGATTTCCCAGCGTACCTTTCACATCACATACACACATTTTCAATCGGCAAAGATAGATCTCAGCTAATAAGCTGAGAAGCAGGCTCTCTCCTTGTTGGACAGTAATGCCAGAAAAAAGAAGTGTCCTGAACCGAAATCTTTATATTGTTTAACAATGATGTACCATAAGGAAGTCATATATACAACATACCCTCTGCAGTTTGTTACAACTGGACTGTTGGTTGTACTAAACCACTCAACTGGTTGGATGACCCCCTCCTGCAAAAGCTTTTGTGTTCAGTGGACACAATCGGAACGAACCAGCGAACAAATCAGCTGTCAAGTTCAATGTTAGCATTACCGTGTGCTTCTGCTCTACAACCGTACCTCTGAAATCCTGTTTCGCACCGAAGTGAGTCTCGTCGTGGTGTAAATTTCTCCCCCTGAATCAACGGAGGAGTTGTGCACGTAATCAGGTGTCTGTCAGTGAGTCGCGGCAGCTCTAGGAAAGTTGCATCATGGTCTGGCTAGGTGGTTTGCGAGTCTGATTCATTAAATGACAAACGACTCTGGTGTTGACGTGAAGTGTGTGGGATGATAAAACATTTTGCAAAACGTTCGGGACCTTGGCGCATTTTCAGGGTTAAAGTGGAAGCCTTGATCTTTTGTTCGATATGGGCAAGTTGTTTAATCTGGCTTAGTGAAAATATTTAGAAACTGGATGGAAAAGAAGTCCAAGTGTGTTAAAAATTGATGTAGCATGGCGTGTTTATTTTAATTTTAATTTCCAAGCAGATTTTATTCGAACAATAAATGAATTGTAAATCAACGTAATATCACAGTAGAACTAGACTAAACTTTTCTCGTATTTTTGTACTTGATCTTACGTTTTCTTTTTTACGTTCTGCATTCTGTTTTTACTCTCTTCTTCTTTTCTGGTTTTACGACCCCACTGGGACAGAGCCTGCTTCTCAGCTTAGTGTTCTTATGAGCACTTCCACAGTTATTAACTGAGAGCTTTCTGTGCCAATGACCATTTTTGCATGTGTATATCGTATGGCAGGTACGAAGATACGCTATGCCCTGGGAAGTCGAGAAAATTTCCAACCCGAAAAGATCCTCGACCATCAGCTTGGTCTTGCTGAATAGCTGCGCGTTAACCGCTACGGCTATCTGGTTTTTACTCTCTATCAACAAGTTTCAACAAGTTTCAGGTGTCGCAAGAGATTTCAATGGGTTTGGGTTCATCTGGAAACCCCTTAAATCTCTCCCCGTCGATCAAATATGTGAAACGTCAAATGTTGCAATTTTATAATTTAAGACAGATTATTTCCGTTTTAGTTCCAATAAAATCTTATGGGTGTGTCGTTTTTTGAATCTTTTGGAAATGTTCACCGGTCGGGAGATATTTCAGTTAACGAATGAGTCAGATCCTGTAAACATTACTTCAACTTCCCTTTCTGTCAGAATTAACCCACCGAATTAGTATAAATTTGGTTCAAGCTCACTTAGTAATGATGAATAAAAAATAGTCTGTGGGACCCTATCCACGAAGCTGTGACAACAACGGTTCGGGAAGTGATTGGCACTGCTCAACGACGAAGACGAAACTACTGGTTCGATGAAGAGTGCCAGAGAGTGACAGACGTTAAGAATGTCGCCAGAAGTCGTATGCATGTGGCCGGTACCCGACAGAGCAGAGAGCGGTACAGGGAAGTGAGAGCCGAAGAAAAGCGAATCCACCGCAGAAAGAAAAGGTAGCACGAAGAAAATGTGGTATCTGAAGCTCAAGATAGCATGAATTGGAACGATATGCGGAGATTTTATTCAAGTTCAATGATCAAAATGTCTGCTAGGTGGAAGAAGCATTTTCAGCAATTGTTGAACAGTGAAAATGGAATTGTAGCGAGAAACAGGATGAAGATTGATTATGACGATCAAGCTCTGTACCCACCGACCATAGGACAGGTTAAAAAGGCTATCAGCAAGCGGAAGAACTGTATGGCTGCTGGGAAGGACGAGATTCTCAAGCACGGAAGTCAGCAGCTTCACTAGTCGATCCTCCGAGTACTTCTGAAGGTATGGGAGACCGAAGAAATAGATGGCCTCATACGCAAAGTCACAGGAAAAGGCACAAACTAGAGTGTACAAATAACAGAGGAATTATCCTGCTGAATTCTGCGTACAAAATACTGTCACGAATCGTGTTTGAAAGACTGAGATCGTTCGAGAAGTTCTTCGTCGGTGAATACCAAGCTAGTTTTCATGAGAGCCACTCGACAACGGGCTAGATGTTTAACTTGCGAATGATACTAGATAAATTCCGGGAGTATAACTTGCAGACTCACCACCTGGTAATTGATTTAAAGGCTGCGTACGATTCAGTGAAAAAAGTTTGCTGTGTCAGTTGTTGTCTGAACATCGTTTTCCGGCGAAAGTAATTAGGCTGAAACATGCAACACTGGATAGTTCCAAATTAAAGACGAGTTGTGAAACCAAGAGGCTCACTTTGGATGCTATTTGGAGTTCTGGCGTGCAGAGAAACGGCAAGGATATCGATCTTATTGGAGATGATAACAGGTCAGTGGAGGAGACTTTCGTGTCTCTAAAAAGGGAGACAGCGAGGAAATGCCTGGCCATTAATTCTACAAAAATGAAGTACATGGTTGCAGGTAGACTCACTTTCGAACCGGTAGAATGAATAATTTTTATTTCAGAAGATAACCGCTGAATTTTGCTGCTGCAATTTGATACAGTTCAATCGTACAACTTAAATGGGTTCTTTTTCGAACCGATTCACTCATAAACCGGTAAAATAATTTATTCCGATTTTAGAAAATAACCCTTGCAGTTTATTGTAATCATTTGATAGCAGATTAACCGTTCAACTGTAAATTAAACTTGCTAAATCATGTTTTATAACCCGGTTCATTCTCGAACCGGTAAAACATTATTTTTTTTTCAGACAATAATCACTTAATTTTGCTGCTCGATTTTGATAAAGTTTAAGCGTACAACTTATATGAGTAACTTTTTGTACCTTTCCATTTTACTGAATCATTTTTGAACCAGTGGAATAATATATTTTTACTTCAGAAGATAACCAGAAATGTTTTCTGTTTTAATTTGATAGCAGTTAAGTTGCATAAAGGCTCAAATGCAATGCTAGCGGAACGACAACGGCAAGCGGAACCGGTTCGTCAGCATGAACAATAGCATGCTATTTTGCAGTACGATGAAAATAATTCGAGTGTTACGTCTGTTTTTCTGTGGTTACATCTTGTTATTTGATGAACCGATTCACTATACATACCAATCTATTCATAATTCAATTTCAATGAATCGTTCATTTTACCGTTTCACTTTCGAAGCTGAATTGGTAGATTGAGCGGATTAGCCAACTCATCCATGATGTTTTGGCTATTGAGTTCCGTGAGCTATAATTGATTCACTCTTGCACCGACAAATTATTTTTTTTAGAAGATATTCCGTGAACTTTATCATTGGATTGTAGATATCAGTTGTATAATCAAAATTGAATGTGTTACTTTTTGTGCCGTTCCATTTTTTCAATTTGATAAAAATTCAGTCATTCAACTTTAATGTGTAACTTTTTGAGTCGGTTCATTTTACCGATTTACTTTTGATCTGGTAAAATCATTTATTTTTATTTCAAAAGATAACTGGTAAAGTTTACTGTAATAATTTGGTAGCAGTTTAATGTCTAACCGTACAACTGAAATATGTAACTTTTTGAACCTATTAGTTCTAGGGGCCCAGATAGCCGTAGCGGTAAACGCGCATCTATTCAGCATGACCAAGCTGAGGGTCGTGGGTTCGAATCCCACTGGTCGAGGAATTTTTCGGGTTGGAAATTTTCTCGACTTCCCAGGGCATAGAGTATCTTCGTACCTGCCACACAATATACGCATGCAAAAATGGTCATTGGCATAGTAAGCTCTCAGTTAATAACTGTGGAAGTGCTCATAAGAACACTAAGCTGAGAAGCAGGCTCTGTCCCAGTGGGGACGTAACGCCAGAAAGAAGAAGAAGAAGTTCTACCGAATGGCTTGTGAACCGGTAAAACCATTTATTTTCAACAACTACCGAAAAGCTAAACATTACATATACTTTGCAATTGGATTGAATGGACAAATTGATGTGAAGTTTTGCGAAAATTCCATCGAAATCGAATTCAGGTTAACTTCTGCGTCCATGAGTTCTCTCATGGCGTAGTGGTAACGCGCCCTAACTAGAGATCAGGGAGTCGTGAGTTCGATTCTCACTGAGAAGACATGTAACATTTTCGCAAAACTTCACATCAATGTGTCCATTTAATCCAATTGCAAAGTATATGTAATGTTTAGCTTTTCGGTAGTTGTTAAACTTCCACTCAGCTGGTTAGCCGTAAACCACGATTCATAATTAAAAACAAGCATTTATTTTCGGTGAAGTTCGTAGTAATAAGTTGAAAGCAGTTCAAGCGTACAACTGTAATGTGTAACTTTTGAACCGGTTGATTTTATCGATTCACTTTTGGATCAGTAAAATAACAATTACGACGTTTAAGGGATATTTCGCAGTTTGTGCTTCTACTTCGGTTGGACGTATATTTATAATAGCGAAAATCTAAGTGTAATGTTAAATCTTGTTATTTGATAAACTGATTCATTATTAACACAGAATTACTCTTGTATTGGTATTTTTCTGTTCGCTTGTACGAACTGTAATGCGTAATTTATTGAACCGTTTTATTTTACCGATTGGCTTATGGAACGATTTGTTAAAACGTTATATGTATATCGTGTGGCATGCACGAAGATACTCTTTGCAATGGGAAGTCAGTAGACTGCCAAGCTGAAAATATTTTCCATTGGACAAAGTAGTGAAGCCCGGATATTGTCAATACGTTTGTCGTTATAGCATTATGGCCCCTAATCTACTACAGTGGGGTTCCGTTTTTGGCAACACGATCGAAATTTTCAGTAGCCAGGAACCCTTTTTTTCTGATATTATTTTTCAATATTTGTTTTTAAAACATTATTAGGATATTGTTACATCATCCTTATTGAACCATGTGATGATAAGACTTCGTAATGGTCACTTCCAACCAGATTTCTCCAACATAGAACAATGCTGTAGATCTATCGACCCGTAGTGTTAACCTTAATGTATGAGTAGATGAAAAAAACCAAATTTAGTACTATACCATTTAATTCCACTTGCTCGAAGTCGAGTCTAGTACACGACACTGAAGACGGCCTTACAGTTGAGGTCGAAATACGCGTATCTGTCAAAGGATACAAACTCTAGTGGAATTAAATGGTATAGTACTAAATTCGGTTTTTTTCATCTACTTATACACTGAGAGGCAAAATAAAGTGCCCACCTTACCAGTTTTCAAATTTCTCTCGTTGATTTGGTTCAAATTAAAGTTAACACACTTAAATCTTTTTTGATATTCTTTTAAAGTTGTACTTACGAAATTTTGATAAAAAAAAGAATTTTACTCAAAGAAAAAGAAAATCAATTTGTATTGAAAAAAAAAAAATAGTGACAAAATAAAGTGCCCACTTCCTTCTTGGCCCCAGAAAAGATGATTTAAGAAAATAAAAAGCAATTTAATAGTTAATGTGTCCTCCTTTGGCCTTAAGGACTTGCTGGAGGCGCTTCGGCAAGCTTTTCACCAGGTTTTGTAGGTGTTGTGGTTCTAGTTCTTCCCAGGCGCGCTCCAAGGCTTCAAAATAATTATTTTTGTTGGTAACACCAGTTTTGTCAACTCTGGCATCGGGAATCGCCCACAAACTCTCGATGGGGTTGAGGTCTGGGCTTTGTGGAGGCCATTCCAGCGGTTTAATCTGACAAGATCGTAAGAAAGACTTAAAAAAAAATTCTAGAGAAATATGAATTTCTCTTCAAGGCCCGTCTGGATCAGCGAAATCTCCAGATTTTCCCGCAAGATGTTGATGTAGGAATCTGCTGTTATTATTTCGTCGATTTTCACGAGGCTTCCTACTCCACTCCACGAAAAACACCCCCAGACCATCACATTTCATCACATCACACCTCCATGCGTCACCGTTCCTTGGATGTAACAACGACCCGAAGCATACTGACAAGAAGACCAAGTCTTTCTTACGATCTTGTCGGATTAAACCGCTGGAATGGCCTCCACAAAGCCCAGACCTCAACCCCATCGAGAATTTGTGGGCGATTCCCGATGCCAGAGTTGACAAAACTGGTGTTACCAACAAAAATAATTATTTTGAAGCCTTGGAGCGCGCCTGGGAAGAACTAGAACCACAACACCTACAAAACCTGGTGAAAAGCTTGCCGAAGCGCCTCCAGCAAGTCCTTAAGGCCAAAGGAGGACACATTAACTATTAAATTGCTTTTTATTTTCTTAAATCATCTTTTCTGGGGCCAAGAAGGAAGTGGGCACTTATTTTTGTCACTACTTTTTTTTCAATACAAATTGATTTTCTTTTTCTTTAAGTAAAATTCTTTTTTTTATCAAAATTTCGTAAGTGCAACTTTAAAAGAATATCAAAAATAAAATATCAAAAAAGATTTAAGTGTGTTAACTTTAATGTGAACCAAATTAATGAGAGAAATTCGAAAACTGGTGAGGTGGGCACTTTATTTTGCCTATCAGTGTAGGTATTCTACTAAACAGCTCGAAGATTTATTATCTTAATGTATGTTTCACACACTTTTCAATTCTTGCATGTTGTTGCGAAGATTGTATCTTTACTATTTATATGTATGGGCTATGTAGGTCTATAATAGGTACTATAATATCTTTTTTCAATACTATTGACAAACTAATAAGAGACATGAAATGTGCCGTCATTGACATTTGTACGCGAAGTTGATCATTGATGCAAATTCATCTCAGGATTTCGAAGTCATATTCTCATTTGTTTTTGCTGTCTTGTATAATATTATTGCGGTAATACAGCAAAACATATCTGTGAGCTGAAACGGCTAGATGATGTTGATGGTAAAAGAAAAATTGCATGATAGATTTCATGTATGTACAATCAGTAGACTAAAGTAGGCTGGTCGCTCAGCCTATGAAGAAACTTTGAATGATTTTGAAATCCATGGAAAAATGAGTGGAGAGCCATGGGTTGTACAAATTTGCGAAGGTCACTATTACCGCAGTGAAGGAGTAAGTATAGGCTATCTAATACTTGGGAAAATTTGGGAACATATTAATGGAGATAGGGCTAAGGGACACGGCCGGCGTAAGTCCCAACTGGGACAAAGCCTGCTTCTCAGCTTAGTGTCCTTATGAGTACTTCCACAGTTATTAACTAAGAGCTTTCTATGCCAATTGACCATTTTTGCATGTGTATATCGTGTGGCAGGTACGAAGATACTCTACGAGAAAATTTCCGACCCGAAAAGAGCCTCGACCGGTGCAATTCGAACCCACGACCCTCAGCTTGGTCTTGCTGAATAGCTGTGCATTTACCTCTACGGAGCGAGGCATATATCATGTATATTTACATGATATGTCATGTAAACTTCAATTATATGTCATGTAATCCAGCAGGATCCTGTGAGATTATATAACACAATTTTACATGATTCTAGACCTAAAATTACACGACTTTATGCTTACATCACATAAATGAAGTTTACATGACATGTAATATATATTATGAAATAAAATGTTGTTTTGATTTCCTGTTATAATTGAAAACAGAAAATGGAGTTTTTCTGCATGAAGTCGATTCCCGGTGGCCAGTCCGGATTGATGTGGACCACTTTAAGCAAAAATCAAACTATATAAGAACCTGAGAGAGAGGAGACAGCTGGCTTCGATAGCGAACTCCCTAAAGTCAAGGGAACCTGTCATCAACTGTCACTGGAAAACCGCACATTCGAAGGGCAGAGCGTGAAAAAACCGTCAAAACTTGGCCAAACTAAAACTGGTTGTGACTGAAATTTCAGGTTGTTTCCCTGTGTCCTCGCATATAAAATCGTTGAATATATAAATCTTGTCGATTGGACTCAAATTGCTATTGATTTTTTTTTTAATTTTATGATTTTTTTGATAACAAATGGGATGTGAAAATGGTTTTATCCCAGTTTGTGCTCTCTGAACCATTGTGCACAACCCAAACATGAGAAGAATAAATCGAAGAAACCAAGAAAACACGCCAGTTGTCAGTGAGCTGTCTCCTCTCTCTCAGATAAGAACTAGCTTACCCAGCGTGGCTAGCCACGTTCCAATGGAATTTTAAAGCGAAAAGCAATGTATAATCTTTCAAAGTTTGATAATGTCCATGTTCAACTGCAAAATGATAACATGGAAAAATAAATTTCCCTGGTTTTAAATATGCAAATCGTGTATTAATAATAGGCTGAGAAGCAGACCCTGTTCCAGTAGAGAGTTAATATTAGAAGTAGAGGATAATGGTTATAATTTCATTAACATGACCCCCAATCGTCACGCATTATGTTGATGAACAAAATATCGCCTAAATTTATGCTCCGACAATACTCCATCAAGCACGTCGATGTAATGCTGTTGTAATGTTCTGATCTGATATGACATCCTTATATGCTGTTGTAATGTTCCTCATGTTGTGAAACATTTCAAAAGTTCCAGAAGCTTCTATGAATGAGTGAGAACCTCACCGAATATTCTTTTAAATAGCTGTTCCAGTGATCTATAATTTGTTGTCATCTTTTGAAATCACAGTTGTAATCGACTCATGGAATAGGAATGCTTTTTAAAGCACTTTCAGGGAACCAGCATTGTAAACATTTGTATTTCACGTTCTGATTACTGACCAAGTTTCCAAAACCGAAAAAGACAATGATGAAAAATTCTAAACTATTTTACAAATCAGAAAAAAAACAATGTTCCAGAAAATATTCTGTCAAATAGCTGTTGTAGTACTTCACAATTTGCAATTGTAATGATTTAACAATAAAATTGACGGTCATAGTGCTCTTAAATTGCTGTTGTAGTGCTCAATGAAACATTGCAATGAATCATTTCAAAGCGTTACTGACAGACAGACTACTCTGGGATTTTATATTTATGATAGCTTTCATTTGCAACTGATTTCATGCAAATCATAAAAGAATTGGATTTTTGACAAGCAAAACAAAACAGGCATCACCTAGAGGTGACACTGGGCGCTCCCCAAGGCCCAAAAAAACTGGAGCATATAATTAATTAATTAACAAATCAAGAAAATTAAAAGCAGCTAGCTTTTTAGTTTTACAAATAAAATGACTGTGTTATTATTTTGTTCGATTTCTCAATTGTTACAGTGAAAATTTTGTTTGGGCCTTTATGTGTACATTTTACCGCCACTTCCCTAACACCTTACTCTAAAGCTGACAAAATTAGGTCACGGTTGAAAGTCAGATTCAACGTACAAATAGCTTAATTTGGGTAATTTTCTCAGAAGTTACTTCAAAAGCCACGTAATTAACTTGATAAAGTAGGTACCGTAAAATCGGGTGTAATTGATCAGAAGGGTGAAATTGATCATCGTATCACACGATTTTATTTATTCGTAATGGAGCACAAATATCAATGTAAGCTGCAGTAAAAGAACGTTGCTTGTCGTAACTATTGTAGAATTGTGTGTTGTGAAGTTTTTTGCGTTAAAGAATGTTTATTACTATGAAAATAACGTAAAATTTCAAAATCATGCACGGTGCAGTATTGACAAACAGCTATGAACTTCTATTTATAAGCAAGGATTTGAACATGGTATAAACCTGAAAGTTTGTGAGGAACCTTGAGATATATCCCTAAACCAGATTTCATCACCAAAACTCGTACCAATTAGCTCATATGGTTGAAATCATTGAATTTCTGTTAGATATCATTGAATTCCTTAGGGAATTGCATACTTTTAGGCGTTTTCCGCGTAATTCTTGAAATTTAACTATTCGTTATTTATATAAATATTGCATTGTTAAGAATTTTACAAGCATATTCGGATTCAGAGAGCTCAAATTTAACATATAGAGTTGTTTTGGAAACTAACAATAATGGCATTGACAAGTGATCAATTTCACCCCGAAATGAGATCCTCTGACACTAAAATGACATTTGTTAGAAAATTTCGGTACATAAGTCGATAAGGCTTACCTTTGTACTTGTTTTCCTGTATTTAGTTGTTTGGCATTGTTAACATTATAGAAAATAGACTAGAAAAACCGTGAAAAATGATCAATTTCACCCGAAATTACGGTATGCCGAAATTATTCCGGTATTCATCGTACCGGAACAATAAACGGTCGAACGAAACCTTAAATAGCGAGTTCAAAACCCACGGAAAACTCTTGTCCACTGATTTGCGTCCCTCAAAATGAGGGGGAAAACTAGGGCGGAAAAAATCATCTCCAGTGAACAATCAAGCCCTAACGAGAACTTGTGAATGGAGCTTCCTTTCCGTGATTTAACGATGAGATGCGAGATGGCCTTTGCTTTCAAGTGACATTTTTGGGGTTTCCCCTTGCTCGTTGGGGGCGGAAGAAGACCTCTAAGTGGGGTTAAGTGGGGCACAGCGAAGTGGTGCTCCGGTACCTGATTTTAATAATGGGAACATTATCTCCTTCCTTTTTTCACGAGGTGCGGTAATTTTAATGAATCAATGTTCTATTGTGTTCCATTCTAAGGTTCATGCTTGTAATTTTAGAATGAAAAACTGAACGTGAAACCAAAAATATCGAACCAGATGTGGATCGTAAAAGCATTTCTCGATGCGCCACGGCAAACAAAATAAAATTCGAAATAGATTGACTGCATCGCCACAAGTCCAAGCCAGATGATGGATTCCCCCCAGACGCTGACCGTTGACCGTGAATTTCAATCGGATTGGCAGGCTAAAAGTAATGCAAATGTAAACATGATCTCGCAAGACCAGCTGGACGGCGCAGACGGTAAATTGACTCCTACGCCAACCATATTTGCTTAGACAAGTCCGATTGCTAGACACCAAGCGGGCAATGATTGAAACGGACACAATTTGGGAGCCGAACGCGTGCCGTCTACTGAGACGACCAGTGATGTCAGATTAACGGAGCATTGATTCCGTAGGGGGGCTGGGGGTAGTTTGTCCACGTTACGGGAAACAGCGATTTTAGATGTGAAAAATATTATTTTATGCTATTTTTTAATTAGTGTCGGATAAACAAACATGTTTTCTATCAAATAGTAAAAACAGCTATCCATTAAAGCTTTTCTGGGGTTTAAAATTTTTTTTTTTAAATGCTTGCTTAACTCACGGTGTCTCTGGTAATAACAAGTAATATAAAAAAATCATTATCGCTGAAACACCCACCAAATGAAAGTTTAGACTTTCCCCTTTCATTTGAGACCGGTTTAAAAATGTTCTATCGGGGGGTCCTGAACATTTTTTTTAGCAAGTGATACGTACCATAGGTGATCTTCTTCCACCAATAGTATGATACAATGAATCGCTTGTACCATATGATGACAACTCAATCGAACCGTAGAAGGCCATGACAAATATTTCTGGACAAACATTTGAAAAGGGCTGGAGAGGCCTTGAGCCTTTTTCCAGAAACGTTGTTGTTGAGTCCTTTTTAGCTCGCCTATGCAAACTAACACCACTATCAGAAAGATTAGTGTTAGCTCTTCCTAAGTATTGGTGAGCGTGATTGAGTTAAATTGGGCTCAACAGCGTCATTATTTACCAATTTCGATGTGCCCTTTTTAAATTTTTGTCCAGATTTCTATAAAACAAGCTTGTTTTTGTTTTGGCAGTGTTGCTGTTCAGTTGATTATAAAATCAGTAAATAGTAAACTTGTATACAGTCATCTCTCCCTTACTCGATATTGAAGGGACCATCGAGTTAGGGAGGTATCGAGTTACAGAACACAAAAGCAGTGCAACTGCGTTCCAAGGGACCATCGAGTTAGCCATGAAAACCAACTTTTACTATGGTTCTCTAACTCGATATCGAGATATGGAATATCGAGTAAGGGAGAGTTAACTGTATTTTTAATCAAAATTTATTTATTTATACAAAGCTAAAATGGTTGTAAATAGTATTTAAATTAAAAAAAATAATATTTAGAGATTTAAAAGATTTCCAATAAATAACCCTTATTCAGATTCAGTTGTATGCTACCATCCTAAAATTCAAATATATTTTCATAATATATTGTTTTTTATTAGTACTAAACACAGCGTTTGAGAAAACATTTACTCATGGATCATTACATTACAAATGTTTCACAAATTGCACAAACAACTAAATTGGCATCAATGGTAGGGAAATCGGCGCTGCGTTATAACGCTGCATTGCTTTAGTTGTCGCGTTCTAAGGCGAATAATTGATGCTTGTGTCTCGTGATAAGTTTATAAATTCATTGTTCTGGGTCAACTTTTTGGTTTGCTGATTAGAGGTATGCCTGTTAATAATTACAATAAATATATCCCAATTTCACACCTATTAATATATATATACATATATATATATATATATATATATATATATATATATATATATATATATATATATATATATATATATATATATATATATATATATATATATATATATATATATATATATATATTTATACTACACTCTGTCAGGAGACCTGAAACATGAAACCAAAAATTCACAAGACAATCGTTCGAAGATTTGCGTATTGTGTTTAAAGAATATGTGTCTGCAACTGTTATCAGCAATAGTGTTTGATATTATTGAACAGCACATTGTTCACGACATCAGGATTAAAGTTTGGTATTGTCCTACAAAAATATGTCGAGCTTGCACGTTTATTCGTTAAGTAGCCAATTTAAACTTTTGAATATAGCACTGTCAAAATATAAATACAATTTAAAACCTACCACTCGAAACATGTAATGATGTGAGAATAACAATCTCACCAAAACTAAAGGGGAAACGTGGTAGACACAGTAATGCAAAAAGTAAGTGCCAATTGAATTGGTTGGTTATCGAATCTACACGGTTTACAATGCAATTGAGAATCTAATTCAACATCTGTGCAACCTAAAAAAAAAACCATTTGTTTGTTGATGACTTGTTTTTGATTAAAAAAAACGTGTGACTTGAGCACCAGACGAACGTTGCAATTGAGCAGCTGTCTATGGGGTTTGGATGTTGAAATCGGCCCAACCATCGCTTTCAAAATCAGCAGACTTAACCAATCAGTTCAGAGTTTTTAGAGGTAACACATCTGCACTTTGATTTCAACGATAATGCAGAAACTGAATTAAAACCTGTAGGGGGAGATCCCCCAGTACCGGACACTTAAGCCACTAAATTCTTAATTCGAAAAATATTGATTTTATGGGCTCGTGTTACCCATTTATGATAAATATTATCATTTTTATAGTGTACAAAAATAAATTTGAAAATATAAATATGAATTTTGACACTGCATTTTAATGATGAATTTAAGTACCAAATTGATCGATCTCGGAAGGTGGCACCCAATACCGGACACGATCTGGAAATGCCTCGAATTCTGTAAATTTGAACATCATTGAATGTGTATACTTTAGGAATAGTTTATAATTACCAATACAATGCATTTGCAACATTTACAAGAATAATTTGAGTTTATCGTAGTTCGCAAGATGCCTATCAAAAACCTCTTTCATATATGATGAAAAATAGCACATTTTACGATGTTGTTCTGAATGTTCATTCTTCTTGATTTTATTGCATGTTTGATACCATGATCGACGGAACCCATGAAAAATGAAAGTATTCTGAGACACTGATGCAATAATTACAAAGATATCATATAACAAATCAAGCTGTCCGAAACTGAGGGACAGGAGGTACTTAACCAAAATTGTAATTTGTCCATACTTAGTTCAATTATGGTACAAATACATTCATACTGTCAATTTAGGATTATGTTCGATCATGCTTGCGGGATCCAAAGTATTTTTTCATATTCAAAATATTTACTAAATAGGCTCAACATTAAGTAGATACGTCAATTTTTAAAAGATTTTCAAACTTTTCTACTTTTTTAAAAAGGCATGCATATTTCAAGGATGTGTTATTCTACGTAAACATTTGTCTACATAATAGCTTTCTTTTCTACTAATACACCATCTTGATTGGACCATGATTTCTCAATGTTTCGACTTTGTCCGGTATTGGGTGCTGTCCGGCACTGGGGGATCTCCCCCTAATGTACTGCAATAACGTTCAGGGGTTAGTTGATTATGTGACGTCCAAAGAGAGGGGTTGGCCTGGGCAGTTCGATCTGCAAGCGATGGAGAAGGGTCGTTTAAGGTTACCCTGTCGATTATCGAGCAGGATTCCGACGTCATCGGGACTCAAAACCGATGTAAGGATACTAACGTAAAATACTGTTGCTTCTGGCGTTCCAGAAAAATATGGCAATATTCAGAAAATCTGGAAGACACTGTTGCTTTTGAATAATTTTAGGTGCTTCATTGCTAGTGATTTGAAAATCGTCAATCTGTTTTGCGTAATAATGGGATATAGTTCAACATTTCCTTGCCCATACTGTACCACACAAAAAAAGATCCATTCAATGTAGCTGATCATCCACGAATACATACCCGTCCGCGAAATGGAAAAGTCTCGGCTCGGACCATAAACTGGTGGAGCAGTTCTTCAATTGTATTTACTAACCATTGCTCGATGGATCACCCGACGAACAAATTGCCCACCACCTTCCTTGCATATAACAATAAGTATTCTAAATCCAATTGACAAAAAAGTATAATACTCTGATCCAAATAATGTCGAGGAATGGATAAGCACCAGCAGTTTGATTGTGTGATTCATAAAGATGACCTTTAAATTAATTCTTTTATCACAGATGAGGATCATCAGTTGTCAACGCCACAGCAAATGTGGATTAACCAGCAGAAACTGTCAGAAGATTTTTGAAAATCGTCATTTTTTGGAAGTGAAATGGGATCTAAGTTTGCTAGCAATTGTAATTTATCGTACTGTTCTGTAAATTATCTCTTTTCAACGAAAAAATGTATTTCATACGCTTGATAATTTTGATCAGGTACATAAAAGTTGTTTTCAAAGAAGTCTGGTTGATGATTTTGCAGAATAGGTTGAGAACTTTTCAAAAACGTGGATTGCTTACCCAATAGCTCGAAGTTCCATATTTGCGCTATCATATCCCGGAGTTTTGTAAAATCACAAATGTGGTTTGAGCAAATACGGGAAACAAGCCAGTGAAACCATGCATTTCGATTTTCAAGTTGCTTGGAATCATGTTAAGGTTCCGGAGAACTCCGAAGCATATGATCGTCAGCTTCTTTGAGCTGTTACATTACTACAGTAGTAATGTACAATAGTGAGCATTTGTAAGCCGTATTAACCGTTTTTACTTGATCGATATGTCGTGTTTGTAATTGGTTTAAATAGAATGGTATAATACTAAATCTTTTTTTATTAATTGGTTAACTATTCGTAGTAAAATTTCTCATGGCTACCTAGATAAGCATGAAAGAAAATGACTGTGTGAACCATAATTTAGAAATCAGTACCGTAAAACGGGGTAACTTTGATAGTTTTTTCGAAGAAAACTTCAATATTTATACATGCTGCTTCAAAGAATTGCAATTTATATTTTTAAAACAAGTACTGACATCTTAGCAATCGATTGCACTTGATAGATTGCCAAAAGGTTATTCTGCAAGGTTTATTCTGAATGGATATATTATTTTTCATATAATCGAAAGTCGGGTTTCTGTTTTGGGGTAACTTTGATAATGAGGTATAAGTCGAACAAAATTGAACGAATTACGGAACATTTGTAGGGCGTTGCATACCTCTAGGCGTTTAACGCTATATGGAAATTTCTGACTTAAATTACAAAAATGGTCCCAGTTTGTGAAAATGGTTTTCGCTAAGAGATTTGAGACCGAATTCATGTTCTACTATAACTAGGCTATCATGGGTAAGTGACGAACTCATTATGACTTTATCAAATAGTGGTCGTAGAACAGATTGTTTGTAAGCGTTGCAAAAATGCTAAAATCTTGTAAATTTTTAATATAAGCCTAAAAATTCTCAAATGCACTTGATTCCAACGAAAATAGCTTTGACATGAAGTGTCATATTAATACTCTTTACTTTTGCATTCGTTTTTCTTAACTAATTGACAGAAACTTCGTTATTTCGTTTAGTATGTTGGGGGTCTCGCACTATCAAAGTTACCCCGTTTTACGGTACTAAAAAAAAAAGGGCATTGAACTGTTTTGAAAAAAATGTTCAGGACCCCCCGATAGAACATTTCCAAACCGGTCTCAAATGAAAGGGGAAAGCCTAAGCTTTCATTTGGTGGATGTTTTAGCGATACCGTAATCCGGGGTATCATTGATCAGCGGGGTAACATTGATCGGAATGACCCATCTACTAAAAAGTTTGTATCGCCATTTATTGATGGAACATTTCCAAACCATGAATGGTGTTTCTCTTTCTTATATTCATAAGCTAATGAAAGTGAAGATTTTTGCGTATATTACGTTTACCTTATGCGTTAATTTGTCAACTTTTCGAAACAATTATTTCAATGGGTAGGGATGACACTACCGAACATTCATGTCTCACATGAGTTCTGCAAACGATATGAGCAAAGAAAATGCGGTTCTGACTAAAAATGGCATCGCTGAAAACGATTCTGTTGTCAAAACTGTCATAAGTATGCTCAATTAGGCAACATTAACGAATTACCGTAAAGAATATAGAGTTCCCTTAGGAAATTGCCTACCTTTAGGCGTATTCCGTGGTTCGCGGTGTTTTTATTTTAAAATAACTTAAAAAGTAAATGAGTTGTAAACGTTTGGCCTTCATATATATTTAAGTGAGTAACGACATTTTCAATATTACCGAACATTGTTTACATAGGTGATCAATGTTACCCCATATTAGCTAAATGAAAAAAATGCTTAAAACATTTGTTTAAACATGCTTAAATCTTTCAAAAAACAAAATACAGCATATAGTCACAAGCTATGGTACTTGTTTTAAAAATATAAAATTTGCAACATTTGAGAAATATTCAAAAAAAAAAATGATCAATGTTACCCCGGATTACGGTACTGATTTTTTTATTATTGTTGTTCTACCAGAGACACCGTGAACTGCATATGTATTGTTTTGTGGGGTAAAACGCTCCGCTTGAGCCGTTCTGTAAACGTACACACACAATCATGCTTGTTTATATACTGCATACATCCGGGCATTTGTTCAGATGTTACTGTTCAAATAGTATACATGCTGATGCAAAAAATGTGCATTTGTAAGGCTCCAATCGTTGGGTAACTTCAACGTGGCATTATGTTTGGTAGAATTTGAATCCAAACGGCTGTTTTGGTGTTATGAAATTGACTGTTTAACGATAAACTTGCGACGATCGACGCGCCACCATATTTCATATAACGGAGGGTATTAGAACTAACTTGGAGGTGATAATTTAGAGGTTATTTGGCAATTTAGAGGTTAAAATCCCCTCCAAACACTAGCGATTTTGCGGTGGGATGTTGACGTTTGATGACGAATAGGGGTGGGCGTTTTGCCCCCAGAGTTGATTAAAGTTTAGGTCCTTCAATAAGCTTTTTAAGGACAAATGTAACATATGTTTTGCATATAATACAAACTATGACAGTGCACAAGCCGGCTCTCGATGATAGTTTAAGATATTTGGTTATTTTTCGACCTAAAAAATTACATTGAAAATCGCATAAAATTGCAACGAAAACAGCGAAGCACGTTTTTATACATTTTAAACGATTTTCTTGAGAAAAACACATAAAAACATATTAGGAGGAGCATTTTTATCCATTTTCTATTATCGAGGATGAACACACATCACTAAAATATGGTATGCTATAGAAAGGTGCTAGTTATGCTCAGATGAAGCCTAGATCCAAGTCCAGATCTTTCAGGAGTATTGGATTTTGGAGGAATTTGAACCTAACTTTTGAAATCTTCTGGGGACGGTAGATAAAACTCACAAAGTGACTGGGTACCTTATTTCAAAAATAAAATGAAGCTTTTGAAAGAATGTCCCTGACAGAGTGTAAGTACACTGATAGGCAAAATAAAGTGCCCACCTTACCAGTTTTCGAATTTCTCTCATTGATTTGATTCAAATTAAATTTAACACACTTAAATCTTTTTTGATATTTTATTTTTGATATTCTTTGAAAGTTGCATTTACAAAATATAAAAATGATAAAAATAGAATTTTACTCAAAGAAAAAGAAAATCAATTTGTAATGAAAAAAAAAATAGTGACAAAATAAAGTGCCCACTTCCATCTTGGCCCCAGAAAAGATTATTTAGGAAAAATAAAAAGCAATTTAATACTTAATGTGTCCTCCTTTGGCCTTAAGGACTTGCTGGAGGCGCTTCGTCATGCTTTTCATCAGGTTTTGTAGGTGTTGTGGTTCTTGTTCTTCCCAGGCGCGCTCCAAGGCTTCAAAATAATTATTTTTGTTGGTAACACCAGTTTTGTCAACTCTGGCATCGGGAATCGCCCACAAATTCTCGATGGGGTTGAGGTCTGGGCTTTTTGGAGGCCATTCCAGCGGTTTAATCCCACAAGACCGGAAGAAAGACTTGGTCTTCTTGGCAGTATGCTTCGGGTCGTTGTTCTAGAGAAATAGGAATTTCTCTTCAAGGCCCATCTGGATCAGCGAAACCTCCAGATTTTCCCGCAAGATTTTGATGTAGGAATCTGCCGTCATTATTCCGTCGATTTTCACGAGGCTCGAAAATCATGACTCGTGCATCCATTCATGATCTCTTTATAGTTCTGTCAATCAACCCGATAGAATGAAAACAAAAAAAAAAAAACAAATTTTGTCTGAGCGAGCTTTGAACCAAGGACTTTCCGATTGGGAGCCCCATCTTTTACCACGCTACCAACTTGTCGTGTTCAATACGAATCGATACGAATGACTTGAAGCGAAGCACACCGGATGTTACGCTTATGAAGAATCATGATTATGACTCCAGCCTTATGTTATCTTATGTTTGATTATAGTCCAAACATACTTATTGGAATTGAAGCTCCTTACATTGTGTACTAGTAAAATTATTTCGAAAATCTTTTTCCAGCAGATCATTGCCCTTCATAGTAAAAAATATATTAATATCAGCCTACGCAAATTACATGTATCTAATGATTATCTTGATCACTTCTTTAGAAGTAGCCATTTTCGAATTATTACAAGTTTAATGCAAAAAATATAAATTAATTAAAAAATAGGTCATTTTAATTAGTTATTCACAATTCTCCAGTTTTATTTTTGAATTTTTCATGAAAAAAAATATTAAATACTTTTTTTTGGAGTATATTATTTTCTTGTAGTCCAAACGGTTCGCTACAACTTCTACATAGAATATTTTTCTCTTAAAACAACATTTTCGGAGCTAGAATTTTTCAAACTAGTTGCATGCAAAAACTTTTTGGGCATTTTCAAAAGTTATTCTTGAGTCAAAATGATCGATTTTTCTATGGAAAACACGTTTTCTACCATACCAAAACATTTGCAAAATTTAATCCAAATCAAAGATTATCGAACACGAGTTTGAGTTTCTTTTCGACACATTCTGGATAGAATTCGTCTCTTCATGAATAAACAATTCTTTTGGGTAAAGAGGCAGAAATTAGTTTCGAGCTAGAACAACTAGAGGCGCTACAATAATTAAAAAGAAGCAAACAAATTCTAAGCAGAAAAGACTTTAGTTGCATTCGATTACATCCATTGTAACACATGACTCCGTTCAAAACGTACGTACGTTTAAAAAATATAATTGTACACCATATTTGCGATGGAACTGAAATGCATCTGAAATGACGAGATACCTACATTTTTTTATTTTTTGCTATGTAGCTAAACACTACGTCGTCCGATTTTAATGTAATTTTTGTAGAAAGTTCTCAGTTCTGTAAATCTACGGAAATTTCAGTGAGTAGATCTAGCATCGCTGCCAGATGACCTGGCACAATGGTCGACCCATTCGCATACCGGTGCCAAAAAACTAGACCACCTCTCCCCCGGGGAGGTGCGATTCAGCCACGCCGTCACGCAAACATGAAGTAACCAGCAAAATCAATGGGACGAGGGGGAAGGTCACACAGCATCTGACTCCGCCCGGCTGAGTCCGACGCCATAGTAAAGGCAACCGGTTTATTGCTGTTGTCGTCGATTGCGCTTTCATCCCATTTCACTGCGTGTCGATGAGTTTTCGGCTAACAAGCACATGGCCTCCGATAGGGGTTCATCATTGTCCAATATATCGGAGATCGATTTTTATAAAAGCAAAGTGTGGGTGTTGCAGATTACTTCATATATCTATTCAAATGGACCAGCTCGAAATAAAAATCCAATTTCGCCAGTGTTTTTTTACTTTCGACCATAACAAATTTCGTAATCAAATCGAGCGGAAGCTGTGAGATAGCGTGTGTAAGCATTAGGGTGACTCGTAATCCACAAGGTAAGTTACATCTCTTCAATATGTTCTTTTGGGCCCCTATGAGCTACTTGTAGTTTGTATGGAGAAAATCGACTTCCACGTGGTTATAGCTGATAGGAGAATCTTCAAGTAATAAACGAAAGGATGTACTTGGTTACAAGGCACGGGTAAAAATTTAGTTGTAACACTTTTTCCCATACACTTGCTAGATTTTCTCCAAACAAACCCCCCGTTAGAGTTAACAGATGCGCTCAATTTTTTTTACAGTAGCTTCTGGGGTCGAAATGAACACTTTTGGAGGATATTTTTCTCATATAAAAATGAGCCACCCTTGTGAGCACGCTTCCTCTCAATCTGTTGATCATCGATGACGATGACGATGAAGGCGCCAGCACCCGACAACACCTTATACCAAAAAGGCAGTGTTGCACATTAGAGGACTTCGATTCGCGATTGAAAGCGAAAGTGTCGATTAACCTGTGTCACGTGCTCTGCTCCCGGAGGCTATGGTCACCGCCGGACAGGTTTGTCGTTTGCAATCTTGATCTTGTTGCTCGATGGTGGAACGGAAAGAAAGGTGGAGAGCTGTCGCGCTCGAGTGAACACCAGAAAATTGTGCTAAGTTGGAGAAGGAGTGACGTGATCAGAGATTCCCTGGTTGTTAGGCGAGGGGTGTGTTTGGAGATAATCGATTTTGCAATCACAGCTGATCGCTTAGTTTTTGAATGAAATTTACAAGCAGTGAATGAAAAATATCACATTTTTGATGATAATAGATTTTGTTCGTAAAGTATCGGTAAAAAAAAAAACAATTTTAAATCTAGTGGTATACCATTCAATTTCTATTGGAATGTATACGCTTAAACAGATACGCGTATTTCGACTTCAACTGTCGTGTACTACTGCAAGCAGGGATTGAATTATTAGACAATTGAGAGTATCTCTCACTATCATTCCCTGTAACAATCATGATCCGCAACACATCATGAGAGTCTGTTTATCGTCTACTGCTACAGCTCTGATTATATCAAAAACCATCTAAACAATATTCAAACCTAGGGGGCTCTTTTGCTATGGGATTTTCGGGGATTGTTAATCATGCCAGTAAAATTAAAAAAAAAAACCTATCCCCAATCGTAAATATGCGCGAATCATTGAACCAACACAGATGCGATGGTTTTCTTCGCTTGCTTTGATCGTGCTTCGAAATCAATTGAAGACGCCCAAGCAACTAATAATTTGGCTTAATATGCTCAGTTATTAACCGAGCTTTACAGTTTATATAAAGTTCGTTAAAATTACTTATAGAGAATGATATTAACCTGCAAGTAAGGACGAAGTTCAATTCAAACTTGTTCCGAACTTTCTAGTTATTGACAAGTTCACGAGTTACTATCTCGAGAATCAAGTTTCATCGTGTTCTCTTAATCAGCGAAAAAGTTTCTGTGGAGCTAGATTTACACCAACAATGATCTTTGGAGTTCACTGTTTAAGTAAAATCCGAACTATTGGTTGCTTGGGTGAATTATCCAATGCCTTTCTAGTACATAGTCGAGTCTAGTACATAACACTGAAGACGGCCTCACAGTTGAAGCCGAAATACGCGTATCTGGTATGGTACTAATTTCGATGTATTCTATTCAGTAGCGCAACCAAGATATGGTACTTAGAGGGTTTAGCAAAGTTGAATTTCAGAAGGTATTTTTAAAGGTAAAAATCGACTTCAAGAGTTAAGTAAACTCCACTATTTTAACATGCATAGTAAAAATGTATTATACAAGATTATAATACATTGACGTGATCCCGTTTAATCTTCCATATTCTTTAAATGTGTTTTCAAGACTTTGAACGAAGAGAATGATCTTTAAGCTCAAAAATTTGCAATAGAAATCATTACTTCTACTTTTATTCCGGTCGGAAGCAAACAGGCATTGCAAAACTTAAACACCAATAGGAGCATAATTGTCTCATGTTATAGAATCGACATTCTGGAGAATCGATTGTTTTAGGATGAAGTTGTAATCCAATTGGTAAACTGCTTTAGTGAGTATCCCAAAAATAACATGTAATTCATGACATCTTCAAAATTTCGTTATTTAATAATGCCTAGTGGGTAACTTATGCTTTCACTATTAGCTTAATGTGTCAATAGAATTTCCGTAATATTTAAACCCCACAGAATGCCACATCTTATGTTAACTTTCTGTTGATCACTGCCACAAGTACCGCGCTGATGCTGCGTACGAAAAGCGAGGTTTTTCCACCTGTGTTGTATAAAATACAACTGAAAATACAACTATGACACTACTGAAGTTTTAAAAAGTTCCCGATACATCTAAATATTTTTCAAACTTCTTCCTTAAACACTGAAACTCTCTTAGTGTTAATATGAACCAAACTCAGTTTTTTAAGTCCTGTAGTGATGAGTTTCAAATACATAATCTGTAATTTTTCATGGGGGAAGGGCGGAGTTGGGTGTTGTGAGGTGTTGTTGGTTTGACCCCCAGATCCCTCCCCTGGTTTCTCCACTGATTGTATTCATATTTTTTTGTTCTAACTATATACATATACTCACATTTTTGGGTCCATGTGCTAATAATGTGCAAAAAGAATGTTAAATTTTTTTTTTACACAAAATTCGGATTCGGATGAACAAATTTTCTAATTGGAATAACAAATATTACTTTCCAAACTCATGACCATTTCTTAGATAGTAGTGTTTGGTTCTTAGATTTCATTGGTTTTAATGCGAGAGCGAGCCATCAAATTAGGATCACATTCTATTCGCCGATGATCGATTTATGTGAATCCGGTTAAGAGTTAATATACCATGTATCGCATCATCAATCAAGGGTGACAGATGCAGAGGTATATTCGGTCTACAGTAGTAATAACAGTAATAGTAATACTAGTAATAGTAATTGAACTAACATTCTTTTCCTCGCCGATGACTAAGAGGACGTGACGGCCACCACTATTGACTCGATTTGTGTACAATGAGGGTGATTGATTATTCTCATATTTCATTTATTGAACCTCTGTGCAATTTCGTTAGCTCTGATCAATCACTGAGTAGTGACCGTGAATTGTACACAGAAAAAAATATATAATTTTCAATGTGATGTAAAATGAAATCTACTGTAAAAAAAACCAAATTCGTGTGTTGCTACACCATCATATAAATTTGAATGAATATACATTCAATTATCAACTAAAAATGGTAGAATATTACATGACCGTGTAAATTTAAAGTGAATTAGATTGAAAAATAATGGATTGGTCGTTGAAATTTAGATTTATTTTGATGCTCCAAATATGTGCATGAAAATAAATTTAAATTTACAACATATTTTTTAGCTGTGTACGGTCTTTTAAGCTCATGCTCATGCAACAATGCTAGTGCACCAATGCAGAGTGTATGGCAGAGGAAAAACTGATCTTTGCATTTCCAAGATTCAATTTTACTATTTCAAAAAAGTCACTTTAAAGCACTGTTCACATAAGATCAGATTAAGAGCGTACCATCTCGAGTTTGAGATTGAGTGTATGGAGAGAAGTTATCAATCGCTGATAGTGTGTTTTATAAACCAATAGTATACTTGCGATTCATCCATCAAGGAGAGTTAGGTATACCTGTAAAGAGAAAAAAAAGTTAAAAAGTTGATAAGCTGTTGATAATTGAAAGCTTAAACCTAAAATTAAGTTAACGAATTCAAGTGTATAACCAGTTGTTTGTAATATATGATAGAAGATCCAACTTTTGTTTGATTGTTAAAATCATGTTAATGGTATATATGTTATGAAAATAATAAAATCCGTTATAGCTTTTAAACTGAATAAAAACTTTGTGTTTTTCTTCAATTTCTCGACCGTGGGTACATAAGAACATTATATCAGCTTATATTATAATGATATGAATATGTTATCGAACATAGGTTGTTACGCACTTGATGCAGGATGTTGTTAAAGTAACTAAAACATAACAAAAAAATGAATTGAAACATAAATAAATAAAATATGTTGTTAATCTTTCAAAAATATATCAAACCTAGTTATAATGTTTGATACAAAGTATCAAAACTATAATACTCTCTGATATACGGGATAACATATTCAGTTACAAGTTTTTTGATAAATTATATGAAAATTCTACCAAAACTTTATATTTGGAGCAATAGACAGAAACATGTATATTTTTATTTAAAACAAGCTTAACAATTAGGCTTATGTCGCAACAAGTAAATTTTCAATCACTTGCAATTAGTCAATAATTAAATTAAAATAATAACATTTTGTTACCGCTTGGAAGGTTTAACAAACCCAAGAAACTTTTTTAAAAATATATTTCACTCTGCAAGTAAACTCAAGATGGTTGAAATGATTTGGATTAAAACACGTAAAAAACCATAATTGTGAGCCTAGAAAAAAATATTATAAATTATTGAAATGCACAGATATGTAGGAAATTTCATTTTATTGAAAATTTTTTATAATAAAGAAATAGAAATATGTTCAATAACATAATATGTTAAGTTTTTGTTTTAACATTTTCTTTACAAAATTATATCATAATAAGATATGAATATCATATTCTGATTAAATTTTATTGTATTTTTCTTAAGTGCCTCCTGTCGCTTAGCTTAGCTTAGACTGACTACACACATCAATGGCTGCTATTCCGTGATTGACCGAAGTCAGTGAAAATGCACAAAGAATCAACTAGAAGTTCGGCTGGGATTGGCCATAATCTGCTTCATTGTGCATAATTCAGTGCCTCTATTCATACATGGTCAATAAAGGTGCCGGCCACGTCCTTGCAGTCAGGTGGGATTGGGGGAAGGAATGTTAGTGTGTAACCTTTGCTATTAGGAGACCGTGTTTGCCTCTGCATCTCCACAAAGGTTACTGGGAGGGATGTTTGTTAATGGGGAGGATCGTTGGGTCACAGGATTCACTTTGATAAGCGATTAGACCATGATAAATAATTATTTGTGAGATATAAACATGCTTGTATGCAAATATAATATTTTCATTTGATATGAACAATATCTATGTAGAGAAAAATTATGCTGACACTTGAGGTGACGAACCTTTCAACGTGTTGCGTTGCGTGGTAACGGAGTATTTCGTAGATTGCATACTGAAAACTGTCATGTTAGAAACTTTACAACACTTATTCCAATTGCTCATGGAAAACTATTTTGGATCAAACAGTTATCCAATCGAAAGTCAGAGATGCAAAGACATGATAATTTCCATTGCCGGCCACGCCCATCTTCTCCGTTACGAGGAAGGAAAGGAAAATGATGATATGACACCTACTTGAAGAGAGGCCAGCGACTCACCGACGCCCTAATAGATGTCAAGGAGTTGGATGATGGGAAGGATAATGGTCTAGGATTCACTATAAGCGAGTGATACGACTGGATTGAAATTTAGTGTATGTGTAGATTAGTAAACTTTTTGTAATTGAGTACAAGTGTTAGGAGTGACGTTAAAGTCACTCCATGCGAGTTCGTCTTCCAGGGATGAGACACAGGTATTTCCACCTTGTGCCCTAGCTAAGAAGCTTTGGTTTGAGCGCCATTACTCGCTCTCTGAAACGAGAAGATAAAATGACCCAACCCCATGCTACGGAAATAGTCCAGAATTATTAATAGCGATTAAATCGGAACAAACTCACCAAATCCGTCCATTTATCGAAACGCCGAGTAAAAACACTTTTCCTCAAAAACTGTTGAGAATTTGAATCGACATCCTCTGAATGGTTTCATATCTGAATTTAGTTTGATCTAATTTCTGCGTAGCACAATAATCATCATCGAAGGTGGCTTTCATACTTAACACAGGTTTTCAAAACTTATTATCAGAAAGCATAAAATTAGAAATGATAAAAATCTCACAAGCGTATGCTTTTTTATCTTATTTTGTCAAAGTCGCACTTATTCCAAACGAAAAAAAAATCTGGGTGGCGAAACACTAACGGAATCATGCAAAAAATCTACACGCCACAATCCAACTTTAAAATCTTCGCAAATAAAAAATAACACTCAAATCACTGCACCATCAGCCAGTTTTATTGCAGCTGTTTAGCATTGTACAAAGCACTACAACCCGGATTACGTTGCACCTGCTAATATCGGCGGATTCGGGAACGAGAGCACAAAACATTTTTAAGGGGGCATTGCGCCATCAGCCAAATCTATTTTTTACCGTCCGAAACGCGGAACCGAAGTAAACATGACAGAAAATTCAAAACGCAGCCGCCCGCGCGCATGGCTTGCTGCGATATTTGCAGGTGACGAACCTTTCAAAGTGTGTTGAATAAATTGAACCTTTCGCAAGTCTACACTTGTAGTGTCGAACCATTCAAAGTTTTTTTTAATTACAAAAATAAAAGTTAAAAGAATAAGGAGTTTTGAAAAAAAATGAGACATAAATAATATATGAATCAGAGTTTATGTCGACACTCACAGTGACGAACCTTTCAAAGTTTGTTGAAAAATCATATTTACGTCTCACCGTTGTAACGATTAAAGGTGTAGTCATACATATTTTATAGATTAGAAATAGTAGCATGAAACGAGCTCACCAATTGATCCATCATCCTTGAGCTGAAAAGAGAAACTAATCGAACGCGGCACTTTTTCACTTTACTCGACCGACGCGTGACATGTTTGATCCTGCCCTCATCACCGGCCCCCGCAGGAGCAAGCGTCAAGGTCGAAGGTTCAAACACAACTCTATATTTTTGTTAAGTGCCTCCTGTCGGGTTACTTAGTCTTCCAAAATAAATTAGGTTTACAACAGAGTTGACACAGATTTTGTTATTCAGTTAGTGCGTTTTTTAACAAAATACGTTACTAGTTTGGCTGGTTAGTAGCTAAAATAACAAAAATTATAACACAATTTCCTCTACATTAATAAAATTGAAACAAAATATGTTATAGTTCAAACAAAAATGTAACTAATTATGTTTCAAATCAAACAAAAATATAACTAGTTTTGTAATTTTCCATAACTGAATTATAATATAATTTGTTATAAGCAATTGCTCTCAATTTTTCATATAAAATTGTATTAAAATTATGTTTTCAATTGAAACAAATTTGAAACAGCCTTTGTTATTATAACTGAATTTGTTTTAAATATGCTTCTAAAAAAATGAAACAAATTATTTTATTTGTAACAAATCTTGATATAATTGTGCTGCAATTTTATTGTAATCCACTGGTCGGGATGCTGCCAACCGCGCACTATGGGCAGTTTCGATATAAACTATGGGCGAAAAATTTGTTTGCCATCTCATGTCAAAAGTATTCCTTTTGTTACACAAATTTGATGTTCTGTTTTCAGAAAACAAGTTTTCCACACATACTTTCGAATAGGGTATATACTGCCGTGAATCGCAAGTCAGTCCCATCTGCATTTTCGTCAAAATTTAGTTGAGTTCAGTTTACAGCATCTCTTCCAATGTTCTTGCAGCTGCACTAATGAAATAATATGATTTGTTCGGAAAAATTAGGAAAAAAACAGCAAGTCAACTTATCCCGTAATGAAAAGTAATCGCATATCAGTCTCACTACAGACTTTTGCACCGTGGAACACAAAATTGTAACTTGTTTTGATCATCTTTTTATTTTTCTTGGAAATATATCGTAGTGAAAAGCAAGTTGTGAAAGTTTCATTAAGATTGGAACATGTTCCAATCCTATGGAATTTTTTGAATATTTGTATGGAAAATGAGTTTGAAAACTTCACAGCCCATTTTCCCAATGCCTACTTTTTACAGATGGAACTGGCTAGCGATTCACGGCAGAATAGTGAAATAATGAGTTTTATCACTAATGATGCATATAGGCCACTTGTGCGAATAACGTTGCTAAAACTATTATAAACCTTTTGTTGACCACTTCACAAAGGATTTTGTTGGAACTCAACTAGACCGGAGTTAATGATTTTATAAAAGAAAATCTATTCAGAATTTTGTCAGAAATTACCATAGGATTCCAGTGCTTCCAGGATTCTTACCGAATCATGTGAGAATGCTGTTCAAAATTTTGTAAAAGTATTGCCTATGAGTAAATGAGAATGGTACGAAGGATTCTGCAAGAATTTTTCTTAGGATTCTGTCAGAATCTTGTCCAAGATTTGTAATGTAAATCCTGTTGTAGAATATGCGAAATTGCTCTTCAGGGTTTTAAATGAATTTTGCTCAGAGTTTCGTCAGGTTGAATGTCGGGTGTATAATTGTAAATTGATATGTTCTTCTGTTGTTGTGATGATCCGACTAATGTTCGCATTAATTCAAAAAAAAAAAAAAATGGTGAAATAAAACTATTTTGATGTCAGAGAAGGAGAGATTTATTTCCTCTTTATATCATATTTATTATAAGACATATTTCCTCTTTATATCATATTTATAATTTATAGAAGAAAAAGGTTGGGCAACAGCTTGACTTTAGTGGAATAATCAATACTTTCAGAAAACTATAACAAATGCCAGGGCCGGATGAGGCATTACAAATATAAAAATGTCTGGACTGATTCTATGGTGACGAATAAAACTCTTATATTCTGGTCCCTTTTAGGTTACTTTTTGTTTTTCTGTTTCCTGCTCGATCCCTTTTAAGCTCTTGTCTGATCTCTTTTTGGTTTCTATTTCAAGGTACAAGTCTTTAAAGTTCCTATATTCAAGGCACTTTAACAAAACTAGCCCTGCAGTGTGATCGATAGGGTCATTTTGAAAATAAATATTTAAAAATTTAAGTCCTATCTGGCCTATCTTGATCTGCAGATATATAACCTTCTTATACCCAAATTTTTACTATCGATCTAAATATCATTTTTAGTTATCTAAAATCGTTCTTAACATGTTTTAGGCAATGATTTATTTTTATTCGCAAATCTATGAATTTTGATTTTTAAATTCTATAATTTTTATTTTTGAACTTACCTATCCTTTTTTATTTTTTCTTGAATCCTCTTCTAGTTACTGATTTTTGGCAATAATAAAATTTCATGTACTTATTCACTTTTAAAAATATTTATATTGTTATTTTTTCCTGGATTTTTTTTTAATTATCAGTGTAATTAAACGAAAACAGGTTTGAAATTATTTCAATACCACCAAGCACTACTTCTGTGCTAGGCTTATCGTAGAAAAATATGAAAGGTACGATTTTTTATACTACACGTTAAATGAACCCCAAGGCATTTGTTGGTTATAAAAGAATACAATTTTTAAAACATTTTTCAAAAATACATAAAAGTTTCAAAAGTTATTAAAAACTTTTCTTATATGCGTGTTATGAGCCAAGGTTTAAGCCAAAAATAAAATCATTTTGATTTTCGTGCTACGAAAAAATACACAAAATTCCAACGTGTACCCCGTCTAAAGGTGGGGTGGGTATTAGAGGGTTAAATTGCATTCGAACCTAGTCTTTAACTTCATCGAAAAAGTCAGGATAGCAAATCGTTATGAATTTTAGCATGAGGATGGCACTCTACTTGTTTATCCGAGTCGTTTTTGAATTTTTCTTAAACTTTTTGTCGAGGTCAACAAAATCCCATTATGAATGTTCTAACATTTTGTTCAAGTAATTCTGCCCATTATTTTGGATTTATTGGAAAATTGAATCTTTCAAATCATATAATGCGTATCCAAAAAGAATGGATTAGTGCGTTTATCCTTATTATTCATGAAAGTTTAATTTTAAATATGTTTGTCAAGATTTGTGGGGGCCATGGCCCCTCAGTGAATCAATTGTCAACAATTGAACTCCGCAACAACAGTTCATTACCACTTGAAAAGAATATGACAATGATCGATTACCACGTGCGCAGCGATTTTCTGTAGAACTTTCTCCGTGTTGGCAAATATTGCCACATTACCGAATGGCATCCATCAAACAAATTTGGTTTTGTGTTCGAAATAACTCATAAATCGTGAGTTGAAATGGTTGCAACCTGTAATTTTCATGATAATTTTTGCTTTTGTTTGTATCCCAATCCGCAAAAGTTGGGACAAACGGTTGTGAGCGAGCCTGCTTTGTTGTTTGTTTTTCATCTGTTTTGATGACAATTTGGTTCACTTTTCTAGATAGACCCTACATTTTTGCTTGAATCGTTCCTAGAAATGTACAAATGTTATTGCGGTTTTTTTTGAAAGTTTTCCGTTCTGCGGTAGCCGCCAAGTTCTACCGCAGCTTTTAAAGTTCTACCGTATGCCTGGAAATTATTGTATCATTGAACAAAACCTTCTAATCCAAGTATGCTAGTAGAGACCAAAGCTTTGGAAGACATTAGAAAACAACAGTCATTAGCGTGGTTTCCAAGGTATCATCGCAGCCAATCGATGATGCTTTGTGAAAATCAGTTATGTGACAGCTGTGGTAGCTTTATGTTCAACCGTAGAAACTCTAAAATTGCAATATATCCAAGTTTCTGAGAGTATCAAGCCTAACATTTAATAAGATTTTGTTTGATCAGTTGACCTTTGAACTACTTGAAAAATGAAACCCGCAGAACTATCTCTTTAAGCGAAATTATAATGATTTCCTAACAGTGATTGAAATCCTGAAAAAGAAAATAATACTTTGAATTTAGCTGTTAAATATTTACTTATTTTCTAAATTTTTAATGTAAGTTTAAGTTAGTGTGTTCTAACTTCAAGTTGGTAAAACAATCAATGGGCCAGATATAAGACCAAATGAGTCTTCAAGCTCTTTGTGGGCTGCACAAAAAAAAAAAAATGACGTATACGTATATTCTACTAAATAATACCAAATATTAGATTAACTGATCTTCTAGAAAGATCTAAAAGAAAGGACAATTTACACCGTCTTCAGCCAAAGGCTGCACAGACACGAACATAAGGCAACGGACAACACGGGACACCCAGTTGCCCAGTGATGAAATTTTCGTTTGACGAAAAGTTTCCACCGACTGGAGCGGGAATCGAACCCACGCTTCGTGGCACAGTACGGCCTAAACGATTGACGCTGCCAACCGCACGGCCATGAAGCCCACAAAATATGTATTAGTTCATTGAGCAATAAATGACGAAGTTTGTATCTGTTTCTAAAATGACGATTGAAGCCTTTATCTTTAACATTAGGATTTTGTGGAAGCACAAGACTGAAAAAATAATGATAAGAAAAGTTTAAAGTACGCTGCTCGCATTCCAATAAGGTAGTTCCATTGGCAAATGTTAAAAATTGATTGTTTTCTAAACTGCCCATACTCGCATAACAGTCCCATATGAGCGGTTCCATTTGAATTCGAATGTCGGTTTACTTTTGTATTTTTTGATTTGGATGAAATTTTGCACATGCTTTCTTTATGCCCAAAAATGCCTTTTTGCATCATCGGCTCGCCATTTTGACTCTAACCTTACTTCTGAGAAGGGCCTAAGAAAAAAATCCTTAATAATTTTCAAAAAATTATAACTTAGAAACGGTTAGAAAACTGAAATTTGGGAAAAAAAAGTCGTCATTTTCTGTGGAATCGCTCATATTATATGGGATTTCCTAAATAAATGAGACTGATATGCGAGTATGGGCAGTAAACCAGATCCAGAAAGACGTAAAAAACGTTTTTCAATTTACTCCTCCAAACCATGTGAGAGGTAGTTTTGTCTGTTTCAAAAATTGATCAGGATTTAGATACATTTTCATTGCAATTGAAGTGATATACATGCACAGTTTGCTCCTTAAACAGAAACCTTCCACTCTTCCCTATCATCGATCGACTTGAGACAATCTAATTGTTCTACCATATGGATAAATCAACTTTTGTCCCTGGTGTTCATAATCCAAAACACGTATTCATTTATATGTGTAACACTTTCCATCTCGTTCCAATACCAGACGCTCCAGCCCTTAGTATTATAAAAGGTAATTTTGTTATGTAAATTCCTGGAACCCGGTAGACATATACCTATCAATATGGAACGATGCTACTAGGAAAAGCAATGCCTCCAAGGTACTACGTTCTTAGAAGACCCATATCCAAGAATTTCACTTTATTACAGTACAGCCAGAGGCAAATGAACTCAATCGTTCGGATAATTGCTCTCCTTATTCTGCCTGTTGTGCAATCTAGTTGTAAGAGGCTCGTTTACTGTGGGTTAAGAAGGTACGCAATCTGAATTCGATTAGCTTTTCTGGCGTCAATTATGATTCAGCACTCAATACAGTTGGACGAGAAGAGGAACGTCATTAAGCAACTTACAACAAATTATTATGAAAGATTCAGAGAATTTGAGTCGGCCGATTGCAATAGAAAGCTTCAAGGTTTTCAACACATTTACATGATCACCATATCGAGTCTTGCTGAAGACCATTAGCAAATTTCCCACGATTTGACGCAACCTTCTTCTGGAGGCGATTCCTCGCTCGCTAAAGCTAACACAAGCCAGATCCATCTAGAAGAGGTGAGCTCCGGTCACGGCTTGTGTGCATCTTCATTCACAGAAACCGCCTCAATCAAAACATACTTTTATGGGCACGTCTCGTTGGTCGGCTGACAGACTCTCGCAGTGATGTCCCCCTTGGCCAACGATAAACACATCGTAATTGTTGCATTCCTTCTTCTATCCAGCTGTATGCGCCACTCTGGCGAAGCATAATTCATGGACACGACATGATGACATGTTGCGGGGGTGGGAAGGGGGGATTTCTTCTACCTCGCCTAGAGGCCAGTCCGATTGGGCAACTCGCAACCATGTGCAAATGACCCACTCTCGGTAGGCAGACATACGATGAGTGAAAATGCCAACCGTAAATCGCGTAATTTCTCGTTTTACTCTTACTCTTACTATAACGTAGGCCGCACGCGAGACAGGCTTCGTTTTTTGCTCCTTCGAAGCCAGCTGCTGTCGTGATCTTGCGGTACCGTAGAACGGGGTAACTTCGATAACGTCTTGGAAGGTTTGATAGTGAGACCCACAGCGAAATAGCAAATTTCTGTTAACCAGTTAAACTAAACAAATATAATAGTTGTGATCATTAGCCTTTTATGTTATAGCTATTTTAGTTGGAATCTTGTTGGTAAAAAGAAAATTAGTCTTTACTACAATCCACTGACTCGAGGGACAGGCAAGCAACCTCAACAGTTGATTCACAAATTACACACGAATGATACAACATCCCTTAATGGGACGTTCAGCTATGCCGAACATTAACCCTCCTTTTTCTTTCATAAGGAGCGAAGTGATCCGAAATCTTGGTTTGGTTCAGTTTTTTGCCAGAGTAACGGGTTCATCTGAAGCCGAGTAGTGTTTGATCCTTTGACCTTATCACTTGCTCTTGCGGGGGTGTTTATTCGATTATCGAATATCGAATACCGCGGATCCGGTTATCGCATCAGTAACCATAGGTGACTCCAGGAATCTTACCTCAACCCACTAACCCAATATCCTTACCATGATAACTGTGGAGATGCAGAGGTATACTCACTATCTAGTAAAAAAAAATTGTCTAACTAACATTCCTTCTCTTCCTCCCTCCCTCCGACAACCGTAAAGACGTGGCCGGCGCTGTTATTAACTTTCAAATTTTGAGCTTTCGATTTGTGCACATTGAGAATGGTTAGCTATTTCCCAATTCTCATTTATTAAAACTCTGTGCAACTTCGATTGCTCTGGTCAATGACGGAATAATAACAACGAATTGTACGGTCCTCTATGCTCATTTGGATTGCAAAAAGTCTGAAGATTGGACAGGAAAAGTCCCAATAGACCAAGAATTTCATCTTAGCCGTTTATTTAAACGAGATATAAGGATTACATGGGTTCAAACAGTTCTTCCAAGATTACGAACATTTCTTACAGATATAATTCCCGAATTTCATCTAGCAATTATTTCTCCAAGAAAATCCGGTCTAATCATTCTATCAAAGTAATAGCTTTAAAGGCACAATGTATGAGCTCATGAGTTTCATTTTAAAAATTGATGCAGAGATTCTTCCAAAAATTCTTCCTTAGGACTTCCTTAGCCGAGTGGTTAGAGTCCGCTGGTACAAAGCAAAGCTGAAGGTGTCTGGGTTCGATTCCCGGTCAGTCCAGGATCTTTTCTTAATGGAAATTTCCTTGACTTCCCTGGGCATAGAGTATCATCGTACCTGCCACACGATATACGAATGCGTAAATGGCAACTTTGGCAAAGAAAGCTCTCAGTTAATAACTGTGGAAGTGCTCATAAGAACACTAAGCTGAGAAGCAGGCTCTGCCCCAGTGAGGACATTAATGCCATGAAGAAGGATTCTTCCAAAAACTACTGCATATATCCATATTATTTCCCTCAATTCCACTTTCTTGCAATAAGTTCAACTAATGATGCGTCCAATTTTTCAACAGATGCATTCAAATATTCTCTTTTGAATAGGGTAACGACTGTTTATTTCATTGATAATAGGTAACAGTTGGCGCCAGCGGTAAAAAGTACAGACAACAACCTTTCGAACATTCAGTTTCTCTCACTGGCCGCCGAGGGCCATTATTCAAAACTAGGGTGATATTCAAAACCGAAAAGACAATAGATGGCTCTTTCCCAGTGGTAGTAAAAACGAGATCCTGAAGCAAATAAAGCATCGTGGAACATGAACTAAACACAAAAAGTTATGTATTCACATTACGCTTGATTTCTAATCACTCCTTTTTTGATTCAGTTTCCTAATTGCTTGTAATTTACGTTTATCATTATTTTCCATACGTTTTGGCAGTTCTCGACTACCACTCTTCCATGCGTTTGTGTTGGAAGTTTGAGAAATTTGGGAATCCAGCGTAGCGCGATCAGTGAGTAGAATACAAACATCAGTGTCGCCGCTCGGCGGCCAGTGAGATAAACTGATTGTTCGAAACGTTGTTGTCTGTACTTTTTGCCGCTGGCGCCAACTGTTAGCGTTTAAGTGCGAAATAAACAGTTGTTACCCTATTGCCTTTTCAGTTTTGAATATCGCCCAGAAATTACACATGTTATTACTATAAGGTTCAACTGTTTTTTTTTGGATTTTTATTTTGATTCCTTCACAAATTTTCCATGAATTCCGTCAAAGATTCTTCCATCGATCTCTATCATGAAGAACGATTTCATCAAAAGTTCGTTCAGAGATATCACTGAGAAAACTTTTAAAAATAGTTTGCTATTCCCTAGAGAAGTTATTGATGGCATAACTTTCAAGCTTCTTTTACAATAAAGACCAACAACTACACCAAGGATCTTAGAATTTCTTCAAGCTGATCGAAATTCCTACATATATTTATAAAAAAAATCTCCGCAGAGCTCTTCACATACTTCTACGAAATAGTGGAGATCAATTTCGCAAGAGTTCTTCTTGGAATCAATTTGAATAAGATTTGGAGGAATTTCTCCATGATTTCATTCAGAGATATCTAGATGAAATGTTTCGAGAATTAATCTAGATGCTACTGAGCAAATTAATTTTAGAAATACTTAAGCTGTTTTTTCAGGAACCCCTTAAATGATTGCTTTTGGATTGTATGTATGATCTAATGAGCAATGTGTTGAGCAATTTCTTCTGAATTTTGTGTTCCTAGAGTTGTTCATAGATGAATAAAAGTTATACCTGATGCGAGCGTCACAAGTCCTGAAGAATCTCTAAGTTATTCATGATGCATCTTTGTAAGAATTCCTGTTTGAATATTTTGAGGAATGAAAAAAGGCTTTTCCTTTTCTCTTCAAGAATTCCTGGAAACTTTTTGAGATGTTCTTAAAGTGAAGATGTATCGAAGCCAAAGTTCAAATTTTCAAGAGCATGGATCTGGAGAACCAAAAACCAAAAAACTGATGAAATCTCTAAAACTAGCTGGTAGAAATTTAAATCTGCCAGCGTTTATTTACTACGCAACGCTAAAATTGAAATCCAAGAAAAATGCTACTGGGGATTTTTTTTTTATTTCCGTACGGGTTTGGGCCGAAAGGTCTCAGATTTTCATGAAACTTTTTCCACAGGCAGGGCTCATCAATATATGGTTAAAAAAAATTGAGAAAACTTCAGAGCCGCCTAGTTTCCCGGAAAACTCAGTTGGAAATTTTTTGTTTTCCTTACTTTAAAAAATCATAAGTCAAGAACGAAGCATCATAAAAACAAAGTTTTTTTTTATGAAATTTAAAGCAAATTTTCTCAGGAATAAAAAAAAAATAACTGGAAAGTTTTCCCCAAAATTTTCCACCGTTGAGAAAATTTGTAAAGAAAAGCCGGAAAAACTATGCTCCAACTCGTGGGAAATTTTCAAAAAAATATTTTTGAGAAGGTAATTTCATAAGCTTTAATCGCTGAAATTTTTGAAATGGTATTTTTTTTCGTTTTTGAGTTATGGCCAATTTTGTAAAAAATGTTCAAATGTGCCATTTTGAGCCTTTTCTTTGAAAAATCATAACTCAAGAAAAAAGCATCGTAGAAACAAAGTTTTTTTTTATGAAAATGAAAGTAAATTTTCTCAGGAATACAAAAAAATATATGAACTGGAAAAAGTTTTCTACAAAATTTTCCACCATTGAGAAAATTCGTAAAGAAAAGCCGGAAAAACTCGTGGAAAACTTTCAAAAAAAAGAGAGAATTCGTAAAGAAAAGCCGGGAAAACTATGATCCAACTCGTGTAAGATTGTCAAAGAAATATTTTTGAGAACAGAATTTTATAAATTTCAATCACTGAAATTTTTAAGATGTACTACTTTTAAATTCCTGCGTTTGGTCATAGTTTTGTGAAAAATGCCCAGATTTCTCGTACAAGTCTTTTCGTTCGAAAATCATAACTGAAGCTAAAAGCGTCACAGAAAATTTTTTTTTTTGTCAAATCGGAATCAAATTTTCTCAAAATTTTGAGATTTTTTTTAAATGGAATAAGTTTTTTTAGGACATTTTTCACCGTTAAGGAAAATAAATAATGATAACCCGATTAGCTATTGCAGCTTACAAACAAAGTATAAGTGAAAAGAGCGATAAATAAGATCCAATCCTAAACATTTTTGTAATACGCTCATTTTTAAACAATATGGCAATTAGGTATTAATCAATTCTGGTTTAATTCTGGTTGCAATTGCTTTGATAAAAAATCTTTGTTTTTCCGATGCTTCGATTGAAATATGTGTTTTCAAAGAAAAGGCTTATATGGTCATTTTCCACCAAATTGTCCAAAACTCAAAAACGAAAAAAAGTACATTTCAAAAATTTCAGCGATTAAAGCTTATGAAATTATCTTCTCAAAAATATTTTTTTTAATTTTTCCACGAATTGGAGCATAGTTCTTCCGGCTTTTCTTTACGAATTTCCTCAACGGTGGAAAATTTTGTGGAAAACTTTCCAATTTATATTTTTTTTTATTCCTGAGAAAATTTGCTTTCATTTTCATAAAAAACTTTGTTTCTACGATGCTTCGTTCTTGAGTTATGATTTTTCAAAGTAAGTAGTGTCAGAGGAAAACAAAAAAATTCCAACTGAGTTTTCCGGGAAAATAAGCGACCCTGAAGTTTTCTCAATTTTTTTTTATTCATATATTGATAAGCCCTGCCTGTGGAAAAAGTTTCATGAAAATCTGAGACCCTTCGACCCACTTTGTACGGAAATAAAAAAAAAATCTCCACTGAGAAAAATATAGAGGAGAAAATCCCAAACAAATTCCAATTTTCAGAGGTGTTCCAAAAATTTCTTTGAAGAAGCTTAAAAGGTATTTCTAAGGCAATGATTGTAGATGCTCCTAGCGAAATTTCTGATTGTCACCTTAAAAATTCTGTGGTGAAAAATATATAGAATATTGATATTCTACTCAGAAGTTTCGAATACATTGAAAAGTATGAATAATATTAGCAGTTTATATATTTTTGAAACAAGTACTAGTATCCTTACTATCAATTACAGTTGATAGATTGCCACAAGATTAGTTCGGAAAGGACATATAATGTTTCATATAATCGAAAGTCGGTATTCCATTTTGGGGTAACAAATTTACATTGAAACTGCGAAAAGAAACCACGTGCTCCGGTGGGGATCGAACCCACGATTCCCTATTTGCTAGATGGACGCTCGAAGGTGAACTGAACTCGATTACTCTAAAGCACATGGGATCATAATTTTGCAGTCTAAACTTTGTATTATTTGGAAATCCTGCCCAGGGTCAAAAACTGTATTAGCTATTGCTCGGCCTCAAGATACTCCTCTAATATTCCTTATAATTTTTCTCAGGTATCCAGCTTTTTGCGCTAGCGTGCCATAAATTTTAAATCACCCCTTTCTGACATTTATTGACATTGAACACTATATTTTTTTTTCTAGTTGAATCGTAGCAACCTTTGTGGTGGAACAAATTTTTGATGTTTACGAACGTGTTTCCAGGAGACCAAAACGAAAAAAAGTTTTCGAGAAATTTCATATTCTATGTATTATCTTTACATATTATAAGCCGACATTTTTATTAATCATCCAGAAAGCCAATTAAATTTGTCTTTGACTAGAAGTCGTTACTGCTGATGTAAATAGTGATAAAGAGCAGGTTTTTTTTGTAACTTCGTACAGGACATCTTTGAACGTGCTTTCTCGATGATCAATTGATTACCGTAAAAAAGCGCTCAGAAGTTTTACACGATCCACACCGTTTTGTCCGATTATCTTACAATTGTAAATAAAAACTCGTTCATACCAGATAACATATAATGGATCCGAATCGTTGATAGCCTACAATTATACAAAATAATTAATGATTATAAGAAAATGGTTTATATAAATATAAAAAGTTGAACAAGAAGACATTGTTGCTGCAAACACACATCAAGTGAAAATTATTGACAGTTCAATCAACAAAATAAAATCATTGCTTGCTTAGACTTAAAAATAAAATCTACAGACAAGTAATGTCAAAATTCAATTACCCCTTGTTGATTTACAGCTAGCGTAAAAAGCTGGATAAATTCCATGATCAGGAGTTTGTTAGAATCCATCACATTGCCCAGTGAACCACGTATCGTATAAGAACGTATATCCAAAATCACATATTCGTACGTCCAAAATCAGAATCCCACAGGATGCCAAACAAAGCGTTATCAATGTGAACACAAGTTGTATATAAATCCCCAATACGATTCATAAACGACAATCTGTGTTGATAGCTAAATATGTCGTGAATAGTGCAACATAGATCCCGTGAAGTTGTATACACTGACAGATCATACATCAATCCAGAAAGCATCATATGAAATCGCAATAATTTGCAATAAATGACACCCAAACTAAAGGTATCTGTTGACGATGGGCCTCAAAGAACAACATATCAAGTGTCGCTGAACATGAAACATTCATGAATATAGTACCTACCTACCTTACCTTGATGGCTACAGCGTAGCGTCACGCCATTGCCGGGCGTATTGTAGAGCTCCATCTTCGTCGGTCTTGGGCGAAACTTCTCCAGTTGCCCCGAACGTTTAGGGTCGCCAGGTCCTCTTCCACTGCGTACAGCCAGCGTATTCGTGGTCTTCCCCGAAGCCGCCGACCTCGACCTGGTTCCCTGCTGAATATTATTTTCGCAATTCTTTCTTCCGACATTCACACTAAGTGACCAGCCCACTGAAGTCTACCGTATTTTACACGCTTGATAATATTCGCATTTTTGTACACTTTATACAACTCGTGATTCATGCGTCTGCGCCACACACCATTTTAGAGTTTCCCACCGAGTATTGTCCGCAGAACTTTACAGCACCTAGAACTTTCCGGTCTGACTCTTTCAACGTCCACGCTTCGTGCCCGTAGAGAGCCACCGGAAGAATCAATGTTTTATACAGGGCGAATTTTGTTTCCGTTTGCAAGCTGCGGGACCTAAGCTGGTTACGTAGTCCGTAAAAGACCCTATTCGCAGCCGTAACACGTCTTTTCACTTCGCGGGATGAATAACGCCGTTGTCACATGTCACAAGTGTTCCAAGGTAAACAAATTCTTCAACAACTTCAAACACATCCCCATCAAACACTACCTCAGCACCTACACCACCATGCCTGACTCTATCTCTACTTGAAACCATGTACTTCGATTTGGTAGAATTAATGGTCAGGCCTATCCTCGCTGTCTCCCTCTTCAGAGGCACGAAGGCCTCTTCCACTGACCTCCGATCGATTCCAATTAGATCTATATCGTCCGCAAAGCCAAGGAGCATGTACGACCTTGTGATAATAGTGCCATTTCTCTGCACGTCAGATCTCCTAATAGCACCCTCAAGTGCAATGTTGAACAGTAAATTCGAAAGTGCGTCTCCCTGCTTCAATCCGTCTAACGTCACGAACGAGGTTGACACCTCGTCTGCGATCCAAACACTTGATTTCGAACCATCCAGCGTAGCACGTATCAGCCTAATTAGTTTCGCCGGAAAACCATTTTCAGACATTATCTGCCAAAGCTGATTTCTTTTCACTGAGTCGTACGCCGCCTTGAAATCAATAAATAGATGGTGAGTCTGCAAGTTATACTCCCGGAATTTATCTAGGATCATTCGCAAGCTAAACATCTGGTCCGTTGTCGAACGGCCCTCACGAAAACCAGCTTGGTATTCGCCGACGAAGGACTCCTCGAGCGGTCTCAGTCTGTTAAACAGGATGCGCGACAGAATTTTGTACGCCGAATCTAGCAGGGTAATTCCTCTGTAATTGGCACACTCCAGTCTGTGCCCTTTCTTGTAGATAGGGCGGATGAGGCCATCCAACCAGCCTGTGGGCAATTCTTCGTCCTCCCATACCTTCAGAAGTACTCGGTGGATCGATTGGTAAAGCTGCTCGCTTCCGTGCTTGAGAAGCTCGACCGGGATCTCGTCCTTCCCAGCAGCCTTACAGTTCTTCAGCTCGCTGATAGCCTTTTAAACCTCTCCTATGGTTAGTGGGTCCACAGCTTGATCGTCATCATCTATGTTCATCCTGTTCCTCGCTACATTTCCATTCTCACCGTTCAACAATTGCTGAAAGTGCTCCTTCCACCTGGCAGCCACCGCCGTTTTATCGGTCAGTAAATTCCCTTCTCGATCATTGCACATGGCGGGCACTGGTACGGTATTGTGCCGCGCACCATTGACCGTTGCATAAAATCTCCGCATATCATTCCGGTTCATGCTTTCTTGTGCGTCAGCTACCACACTTTCTTCGTGCTGCCTTTTCTTTTTGCGGTGGATTCGCTTTTCTTCGGCTCTCGCTGCCCTGTACCGCTCTCTGTTCTGTCGGGTACCGGCCACAAGCATACGGCTTCTGGCGACATTCTTCATGTCTGTCACCCTCTGGCACTCTTCATCGAACCAGCCGTTTCGTCTTCGTCGTTGACCAGTGCCGATCACTTCCCGCGCCGTTGTTGTCACAGCTTCGTGGAAAGGGTCCCACAGGCTGTCGACGTCTCCAGCAACGTTGATTCTTCCCAACTGCTCGTCTAGTTGCTGACGGTACTGCGCAGTTACCCCATCAGTCGACAAGCGTTGTATATTGAACCGCAGCGTTTTGTTTGTTGTGGAACTCGTGACGCTGCATAACCGCGCCCGAATTTTAGATACAACGAAATAATGATCTGAGTCTATATTAGGGCCTCGGAAGGTCCTGACATCAATGACATCTGAGAAATGTCGCCCATCAACCAGCACGTGGTCTATTTGGTAGCAGGCATCGCCACTCGGGTGTCGCCAGGTGTGTTTGCGGATATTCTTTCGTGCGAAGTAGGTACTGCTGATTGCCATCCTTCTTGCAGCAGCGAAGGTTACTAGTCGCAGGTCATTACCATCGGTAATGGAATGAAGGCTTTCCGTTCCAATGACAGGTCGGAAGAAATCTTCTTTCCCGATTTGCGCATTTGCGTCGCCGATGACTATCTTGACGTCTTGTTTTGGCCACTCTCCGTAGGCTTTATCCAGGCTCTCATAGAACTCATCCTTGATGTCATCGGGCTTATCGTTCTTTGGCGCATATATGATGATCAGACTGTAGTTGAAGAACTTGCCCTTTATTCTCAACACAAAGATTCGGTCACTTACCGGTTTCTACCGAATAATTCGCTTCATCTGCTTCCCAATTACTATGAAGCCAACTCCACGTTCTGCTCTGTCGCCACCGCTGTAGTAGATGTGGTACTTGAATGAAGTGTTGGCGATGGGGTCCACCGCTCGGAATTCGCGTTCTCCGGTTCTCGGCTAGCGTATTTCCTGGATAGCTGCCGCAGTTCACGAGCCAGGAGCCCAACACGCGCGGGTTCATTCAAAGTTCTCACGTTCCAAGATCCAACTTCCCAATCGTTGTCCTTTATTCGTTGCCGGGTCTGTTGCCGTAAAATCAATCCGTTTGCTCTACTTTTGCCTTTCTTGGTTGGTGAAGAGTCTTCGATAGGCCACCTAACCAGGGTTGCGCTATCGTGCTAGAGGGGCTGCCTCCTCGGTGCTGACACGATACAGCATTGTCCGTTTGTTCTTTACATAATGACCACGGTCATAGTCATCACAACCATCCACCTTTATCAGGGCTTTGGACCTGTAGCTCTGGTTCTCAATAGTTTCAAGTTCTTTCGGACATGCTACTTTGGTGAGCCGTCATGCGCTAGCGGTGTCATGAATACAGTACTGACCCGATTTTGTCAGCCCCCGATTTTGTCTGCCCTCTATTTTGTCAGCTTTTTGACCCGATTTTGTCAGCCTATTTTCAATTTATCAAAAAATTGTTATCGTCATGTTTTACCACGTTTACATTAAAATTGATTCTGATGTTTGATGTCATGCACGCATGGGCGTAGCCGGAGGGGCAATGGCAATGCCTTTTATTAAGTGTTAAAAATCGATATTACCAATATAAGGGAGGAGGGAGCCCCTGATAAAAAAACTGGCTACGCTCATGTTCATCGCCCTCTTGAAAGACCATGTAACCATGTAACATGTTAAAATTCGAAAACAGGAACAAAATAAAATGACCCGACTTTGTCAGGTACCCCATTTTGTCAGCCTAAAATTCATCGAGGGGCTGACAAAATCGGGTCCTTACTGTATTGGCAAATAATCACGTTTCTGTTAAGTAATCCTTGGTGGTACAGTGGTAAAGAGTCCGAATCCCGATGCAGAGGTTCGAGACTCGTCGGAAACTTTTTTTTTCATCCAAATTTTGTGGCATCGTAGAAAGTCTGAAAAAGTCGTGCCAAGTACGTATATAGCCTCCACATTGGTAGGTATATAGCCTTTTCGTGCATTCTATACGATTGAATTGATTCACATAGAATGGTGTATACCAATCAAAATGTTGACTGGGTGTTCACTGAGCTTGTGTATAGTCTTTAACTTTATACAAACTTAAAAAAACGGATCACGATGAAATTGCACCGAAATCTTAACAGCTGAAGGTTCGCAAAAAAATCACCGAAGAATCTGTGAAATCTTTGAACAAAATCATAAAGAAAAAATCAAAAATGGTCCTACCGAGCATCGAACTCCCGACATACCGAACAGAAAACAGACTTGCTCTCACTAAGCCAGCTATCACTGCTTACAAGTGGTGAGCAAAAACTAAATTGAAAGGAACACTTATGGCTGCCAAAGCAACTATCACGTGACATCACAGTAGTGAAATCACGTGACGGTGAAAATAATGCTGTTACTGAAAAGTTCGTTTGCATTTCACAGGGTTACAATAAAATTGTTTGTTTTACGGTTTTTATTCCGGTAAAAATGAAGATGTCACGGATTTCTCCGGTAAAATAGTAAATTGCACAGATTGTGTCCGTAATATAATAGATTTCACAGGATAGTCTGTATTTTTATTGTTTACATGTCAAATTCGATGATTTATTCCACAAGATACTGCGATTTATTCTAAGTGTGTATCGACAACATTTGTTCGAACTCTATATACATTCAGTTTTGTCTATTCTATTTAATACTGAAAATTGGTCAATTTGGCCTTCAGCCTGACGAAATTCGGCCTAACGGGATGGAACCATCATTTTTGGATATCTTAAATCGATTCCAGCACATTTTCTATTTTTCCTGAACCCTACATTGTTTTCCGTGTAGGTAAAACAATAGTTTAAGAGTAATTTAATAGCATGAACTTTAGTCTCTCGATTGAAAATTTCTTTTTCTTCTTCCTGACATAATCTTCCAACTAGGATACAGCCCGGAAAGTAGAAGAATTTTCCAAATAACAAAGATCCTCGACATGCAGGACTGGAATAAGCGACCCTTAGTTTCGGTCTTGCTGAATTATTGCACATTAATTGCTACGAATATTAGGGCCGAATTTTTGTCCGTAAGCCATCAAAGCTGCCCCAAGACTAAAAATCTACTTTGAACGAAAAGAATAACAAAAAAAAGTTTATTCAAATGAATCTTTACAATCCTTCAACTCCAATCAACTGAGATATCAGAACATATTTTTGAAATATAAAACTTTCCTTTACATAATGCATGAAAAAGCAGATTATTTTTTATAAACCTATAAAAGTTACCCTGTTTGACGGTACTTTATTGCCTCACACACATTGCACTGGGTTATACCGCGCGGTGGTTGATATCAAAGGCATCAAAACAACAAACGAGCGACGGACTTTCGGTACATTCGGTGTCGGTGGAATGTAGGCTCGATGGAAATTCGTACCGAGTAGGTACTTCAACAAGAATAAAAAACAGATGTGACACCAATTATGGCATAATTAAATGGCCAAAAGTAAGCACTTTACGCGAGTGCCCCCGCCTGGTCCGGGTTGAGCTCATTTGCAACTTTTACTATGCATCCAATTACGATTAGATATGGTCGAGAAGATTCGAAATCCGTATCCAGGTCAAAATGTCTGCATTTCAAGTTGATTCATTTATCAAAAGCTGTGAACATATGAGATGAAGGAAGGAATCGCTTTGACTCTCCGTGATATGCCTTTCACTTGTGAAGTTTTTGCTACCGTAGATTATTAAGGGCGGCTACGAAAATATGTTAACTTCTCCTTCGCCGGAAGGAATTGGTGTTCTTGAAGACTTTTACGTGGTTGCAAATTGTGAAAAATATAATCCGGACAGTAACGGCACTGACTATGGTTTGACATGGTTGAAGAATTTACTAACAACGCACAAAGAAAGATTACTATCGTTTACGACAAGATCCTTGATAACCAGTGGGATTTGAACCCAAGACCCTCAGCTTGGTCTTGCTGAATAGCTGAGCAATTATCGCTACGGCTATCTGGGCCCCGATTGCTCTTAGTCAACAACTGTGGGAAAGTTGAGAAGCAAGCTGTGTCCCAGTTTGAATATAATGCTAAGAAGACAAAGATACGCTATCGCAACCACTATGTTTTCATTGTATTCACAGAATATTGTAGACTCTTATCGAATCACATTATCAGCTGGCACTCTTTCAATGTCAAGCACGGCTTCGGATCCTACTCTGCAGTAAGAGACCACCCATAATTTCCACCAATTTGTCTAATTAGATAACCAATCTGCTATTGTCGCATCTCGTTGCGCTGGTTGTCGTAAAACTCCACCAACGCCGTGTCAAAAGCAGAAAATCTTAGATACCGTGAAGGGAAGAACGTTATTGAATACACCGGTTGGTGACGTAGGAATCAAATTGCAAAACTTATTCAATGATATTTAACGATTGTGAAATGAAATTCATGGAAAAGTTGTATAATCTAGCAAATCGATAATGAACCTAAAATCTAGTATATGTGTTATTTTTCATACATAAATAGAATCAGACAAAAAATTAGAGGACACTTTAAACTGTTTTCCTCTTACAATGCACATTCCAGAAAATCGCAGGAATAATATAGTGAGCTTCTTTCCGGTTCGTGGTTCCTAATTGTAGCACCCCAGTCTGGAAGACTACCGGCTTAGGATCCGTGTCTTGGGATTTTAGTTATGGATCTCGAGGACCCGGAAGGTGGATCTTGGGGTATATTTTTCCCGAACACGTAACGGAAATCTTTACAGTCACGTTCCCGAATTAAATCGAGTGGTTGTGCTTCTCTCTTTTCGTTTGTCGCATACTGAATGATGTCGCAAATAACAAGGTAACAATGTTGCATTTGGTTTGGTGAGTGTGTAACAATGTTTGCTCATGTGTTGCAAGTTTTTCAAATTTTGTTTCAGATATAAAAATTGACAAAGGTGGCGTAGAGGAAGAGCCATAAAGTATGTATCATTATAGTTTCTACTAGTAGATGACAAGATCTTAAGAAGAACGTTACCCGACCAGTGGATTACATCAGAGTTGTAACAGATATTGTTACTCAGTTAACGCGTTATTTCTAACAAAATATGTTATAATTTTGGCTGATTAGTAGTTAAGATAAAAAAAAAAACATATAACACGATTTCCTCTACACTAAACAAACACTTAAACAAAATATGTTACAATTCAAACAAAAATGTAACTCATTATGTCTCAAATCTTAGCTTAGCTTAGCTTAGACCGACTACACACATCAATGGTTGCTATTCCGTGATTGACCGAAGTCAGTGAAATTGCACAAAGAATCAACTAGAAGTTCGGCTGGGATTGGTCATAATCTTCTTCAGTGTGCATAATTAAGTGCCTCTATTTATACATGGTCAATAACGGCGCCGGCCACGTCCTTGCAGTCAGGTGGGATTGGGGTAAGGAATGTTAGTGTGTAACCTTTGCTATTTGGAGACCGTATTTGCCTCTGCATCTCCACGAAGGTTACTGGGAGGGATGTTTGTTAATGGGGAGGATCGTTGGGTTCATTAAGGATTCACTTTGATAAGCGATTAGACCATGATAAATAATAATTCGTGAGACATAAACATGCTTATATGTAAATATAATATTTTCATTTGATATGAACAATATCTATGTACAGATAAATTATGCCGACACTTGAGGTAACGAACCTTTCAAAGTTTGTTGAATAAATTGAACCTTTTGCAAGTCTACACTTGAAGTGTCGAACCATTGAAAGTTTTTTTAATTACAAAAATGAAGATAAAAAGAAAAAGGAGTTTTGAGAAAAAAAATAGACATAAATAATTTATGAATCAGAGTTTATGTCGACACTCACAGTGACGAACCTTTCAAAGTTTGTTGAAAAATCATATTTACGTCTCACCGTTGTAACGATTAAAGGTGCAGTCATACATATTTTATAGATTAGAAATAGTAGCATGAAACGAGCTCACCATTGATCCGTCATCCTTGAGTAGCAACAATCCACTTTCAGCTTCACTCGTTTCCTTGGCTATAAAAGCACTCAAAGAAAATAGGCGCGCGACCCGAGAGGGAAAACAACTGACCACTGCTCGGGCTTTCTTGACGCACTGCCCAGGAGCAAGCGTCTACGTCGAAGGATCAAAAATAACTAATTGAACGCGGCACTTTTTCACTTTACACGACCGATGCGCGACATGCTTGATCTGGCCCTCATCGCTGGCCTCCCTGTAACTCATTATGTCTCAAATCAAACAAAAATACTTATTTCCATAGCCGAATTATAACAAATTTTGTTATGAGTAACTGTTCGCAATTTTTTTTTACAAATTGTATTATAATCATGTTTTAAATGGAAACAAATTTGAAATAAAAAGCTTTGTTGTTATAACGCATTTTGTATCAATTATGTTATAATTTTCTCATTGGTTTTAGTAACAAATCTTGACATAATTAAGCTACAATATTGTTGTAATCCAGTGGTCGGGTATGCTACCTGAAACTTAACAAAGCTTCTTCCTTAGAGGCAACTTCACTGGTGGTTCATTTTTGAATTCAAAAACAAACCATTATCAAAACAGTCCAACCAATTGTAAATAATTTAGTTTTCAGAGCAATCTTTTCAAAGTGTTCTAAGAATACCAGAGAAAACAGATCCGAGCAAAGTCGGATAAGTGGTTGATACCAAATTGGTTACCACTTTCATTATCGCTGCTATCATTTTGATATTCTATCATCACCGAATGATAATAAATTTGTTAACATTGTATCCTTGACAGTCATGTGCGATAACAGACTGATAACAAAATATGTTATCACACATTTTTCTATCACATTTTTATAAAGCGTTTGTCAACATTGCGGTTCTTTTGAAAATGTCCCAAGCCAAGTTCTACCGCAGCTGTCAAACTTCTACCACTGGCTTTAAAATCATTGTATCTTTGAACAAACCCATCGAATCAAACAGCAGACAACATTAGCGTGGTTTCCGAGCTAGAATCGCAGCCGGTCGATGATGCTTCAAGAAAATCAGTTGAGTGACAGCTGCGGTAGCTTTTTGTTCAACCGTAGAACAGAAAGTTATCTGCTAAAACTGCAATAAACATAGTAGACTTTTCGTAACACAAAAAAATTGTTGCGTAAGCCAGACCACAGTGATAATATAATTTACTGTTATTTTGTTTTTCGACGAACAAATTTGAGTTCTTATTTTTGCTATGCTGACTCTGATGATAATCAAACCCGGGATCCTGGGATTTCTCAAATTTCCAATAAAACTAGTATTGTAGTTGAAATAAGAGTACGTATTCAACAGAACGATGCTTTTCAATGAAAGAAATAGATGTTAATTATAACAAATCACATTTCATGCATGACTTTCTTAACTGTTTTAAGGACACGATCAAAAATCATTGAAGGTATTGCAGAAGATCATGCAAAACATTAATTACCCAAAATTATTGACTACAGTTTAGGTGTACTTTCAAATTTGCTTTCTCAGCCTAGGATTATAAACTCAGCTAATTTTAAAGAGAAATGCATTAAAATTTTACAACTAGAAAAATAAAAATATGTGTTTCTTAATAAGAAAATTGGTCTTTTCATTAACAGAATTACTTATGCACCAGTATTTCACCTCTTGTTTGACGTTCAACATTTTTGAAACGACAAGATTCCCGACCAGAACCACATAACAAGATTATTGCACATTCCTATCAGCAGCAGTTAAAAATAATAAGAGTTGATAAAAATTTGTTAGCAAGATGGCTTTGTTCTCAACTTGTTATAATTTTAGTAACACATTTATAACAACATTTGTTATATTTTTGACATCGCATTTATAAGTTTGTTGCGAATAACATCCGTTGTCATAAACATTAACACAGTTTGCAATAATTTTGTTATTTTGTAACATCCTTGCAACACATTCTGTAATAATTTTGTTATTATTGTAACAGGGTTTGTTATATTTTAGTTCAATTTGGTGTAAATTTTGTTGGAATTTTTGTTGTTTTAACTACTCACGGTACATATTTTATAACAACTGGTGATACAAAAAAATCATATCAGGGGAACACATTCTGTTATAATCTTGTTTCTTCCGTCTGGTCGGGTTCGTTGCAAATGTTCCTTGCAAATAGCAATGAAGTCAAGTTTATCAAGATGTTTTCAGCATCTTTTCAAACAAACTCTTGAAATTTCTCCCAAAATGCTGGTTTTTATGTTGTGTTTCTAATTACTTTCAATTTGCATTCAATTTTCGTTCCCATACACACAATTCAAGAAGATTCAACCCAGTTGCGAGAAAGTTGCACTAAACTACGTGTATGACAGCTAGAAGTTTGTTTGTTTCAATCCAGTTGCAATATGGTTGAGTTGCACCTTACGTATCATCTAACAACGAAAACATGGTCTAGCAACAGTTTGTTTGTTTAATAGGTGTTTCTCATGTGTTGCGTGGACATTTTTGCGAAAAGTTTAGATTATTTCAGGCGTGGCCGCATTTCGCCAGTAATGAGCTTGTATTCCGAAGGGTGCAGTAAAGTTATAAGCAACAAGCTTTGAATAATGGGCCATTTGGTCGCTTTTATAGTGCATTGTCGAAGCAATTGTTTGAAGAGCGGGTGTAGTAGTGAGTAGAGGAGAAGATTGGTGATCTTAAGGTCGGAAGTTCGATTCTCGTTCTTATTTTTGTTTTAATTTGTTTTTATGTACTCTGCAACAAGTAAGCAATTTCGATATAACTTAAATATGTTGCAAACAGACACCGCCTCTTGCGTTTTTTTGCGTTGCTATTCAGTGCAACAGTAAGTCATTTTTTCAACAATTTACAACTCTGATTAAGTGCAGGAGATAATTTTATTTTTGATTTGAAACAAACTGTGCTGCTTAGGACGGGTGTAGGGCGTTAGGCCAAAAGGATCGTTGGGCCGAAATAAAATTTGATCATTTACTACTATGTCAAATGACTTCTCCTGAAAGTGAATATTAAACTCATTTGAGGGAGTTCAAGTAGAAATCTTCAAAATTCCAGGTGAATTTCTGGATTCTATTTATATTTTTTTATGGATGGAAATTCCATAAACTACTATCAAAATTCATTGGGAAGAGAATCAATCATGTTTCCTACGCTAGGTTCCATGAAAAGGTTTGCTAAAGCACTTTGGAAGTAAAGAGACTCCACAAAAACTTAAGAAAACTATCATCACAAAATTTTTTTTTAGAAATTCTTAAAACTATTAATGAAAAACTACCAGTAGCATTTAATAAAAATATTTGGAAGAATATCATTAGTAATCAATTGATTTACTTCAAACATATATTTTTTTATATCTGGGCAAATTTTAGATAAGACCAATTGAACAAATTCATAGTTATTATGTAGAAGATAATTAGAATAAAAACAATGTCGATGAATTTAAGTATAAATCCTGAAAAAAATTTCTAAGAAATCCCTGGAGTAACTACAAACGGAATATTTGTGGCAATATTCCAAACATTTCTAGTTAGTTTCCTCGAAAATAATTGCTGAGAAAAACCCCACATAACGGAATACTAGTTATAGAAAAATCCTAAACAAAACGGAAAATATTTTTAAAAAATGGAGCGTAACAGAGTCGTTGAAAACACTTCTGATTATATGGCTGAAATAATCCTAGGTGAAATTATTTAAGAATTCCTGGAGAAATTTAGGGATTTTTTGTTTGAAGCATTCAAAATATTTGAAAAAAAAAAATAAAGTTTATTAATCAATAAATTTGATCGAATCAGATATTTTGATATCTGCTATGTGAAAAATTTGAAATATTTTGCTTCTCTTTGTTCTTTAAGCTAAGTATGCTGTTTCGCTCAAGAAAAGTAAAGAAATTCCTTGACTCAATGGGTCAAGAAAAAAAAAATGACATTTCTTCACAACTGCGTACTGCGATCAGAAAAATGTAATTTTCGGAACCATTTCTCGTAAGAAATTTTCCACGCATCGAGATAGGCGATTCCTTTTCTTGTTAGTAGCAAATCAGCCTTTAAGAACAGTGATGTCTGCTTTAAAAACAATCTTCCAAAACTATTTCCACAGTTATATCCACACGTGCAAATGAAGAATTTCTGTGAGCATATCCTGGAGACCACGTGAAAAATTTTGAGAGGATATTCTTTCGTGATTTTCTTGGAGAAATTCGCAGAGAATTTCTTATAACCAAAAGATTTTTCGGAGCAATTACCGCAGAGATGTCTATGGAACTCCACGAAGTAATAATCGAGGACATTTTCTTGAGTTTCCAGACGGAATTGGTGAAAAAAGTGCCTAGGAAAATTGTCGGAGATACTCCTGGAATTATATCGCATGGATAATTGAGTAAAAGACTATAGGAATTCATCTCCATATAAATAACAATGAAATGGTGTTCGTATGTCACGAGTAGGCTTGAAAACGGGTCAACGGATTCAAGTAATTCTTTCACTGTTGCATTGTTCAAGGGCTACGACGTGTTTGTGAAGAAAATTTTTGTTGAAATTCACCATTGAAGTTGGATAGAAGAGTTATACAAATTTGACGTATGGGCTCATTTGCATAGCCTACTGTAGAGCCTTCTTGGCAGTACAACGTCTGCCGTGTCAACTTGTTTTAGAGTAAATTTGAAGAAAAATTCCTTAACAAATTTAAGAATTGTCAATGGAATTTATTTTGAAGTGCCCAGATGAATTTGTAAGAGAATTGCAGAGACTTTCTCGGGATTACCACTGAAGAGCTTTAAGAGGTATCTCTGGAAAAATCATTGGTGGAATTTGCGGAGAGATTCCCAAAGTAATCCTTGAGGGACTTTTTGCAGAAAATCCCGAATAAATTGCCAAAAAGAGTCCATGGAATAATTGCCAATACAGGAATTCCAGAGAAAGTTGGAAAGTTTTCGAGCAAATTCGGAGTAGTCTAAGAGTAATTTTTAATAGAAGTTGGAGGAATTTTTGATGGATGGATGAAATTTGAACGACTTTTTCTGAAGATATCCTCGATTCGAGGATTTCTCGAGAAAAAATCCTTTCCAAAGATATCCCGGAATATCATGAGGAATATAAGGAGAAATTCCCAGAGAAATTCTTGGTCAAATTTCCGAAAAAAAACTCTGGAAGTTAAAATACAGGAAAGAGTTTCCATAGGAATCGATGCAGAAATCCCGGAAAAAAAAATTATTTTAGATATCCTACAAACATTGCATAATAAAATCTCTTGAAATTAGCTGTCAAAACAAAAGCTTCTTTTAAGGTGAAGATGAATCGAAGCCAAAGTTGAAATTTTCAAGAGCACGGATCTGGAGAACCAAACATCCCTTTGAGCTGAAAACCTAATCGATTGGTCACCACCAGCTAGTGACCAATCTATTAAGTTTTCAGCTTAAATGGATGTTTGGTTCTCCAGAGCTGTGCTCTTGGAAATTGGAGGCTTGGCTTCGATTCATCTTCGCCTTAAGAATACTAAAATTATCATCTAAATTATATTTCAGCCTCTTTCTTGAATCTCCAGCTTCCCTCCGAAGTCAGCCTTTGATAAACAAATATATATCAGCATCTTCCAAGAATTCTCAGATTTTTCATCTGTCTCCAACTCAAAAAATAGAAAGAATATAAGTTACAATTAGCATCGAAAAGTGGTATTAAATATATTTAGAATAAATCCGAAATATAAATTTGGGACATATGCGCGCACCTATTTACCCATGACATGGGTGAAACATTTTGAATAAAAACGATGATTAGGACTTCCGATGAGGTTGCTAGTACAGTACATAATATCGAGTTCGTTTCCTAGGAAGAAGCAATCGGCGAGCAAAGAAACTAGAATATTTATTTAACAAAAATTGTCTAACTGTTTTTGTGCGTGCAATTCATTAAACAAAATTTAACAACAAAATTATTTCATGCGCTACAACACAACTCGTGCAGAGCTTACTTTTCAGCATAGTACAAGGACACTTTGTTTGCCAAGTAATCTTTTTTTTTACATTTTAACACCGTATACATGTATAAAAGCATTGGAATAATATGTGTCCTGGAAAGCCAAGATATTTTTAACCGAATAGATCTTCGACCGGGCTGGAATTCGAACCCAGCTTCTTCAACATGGTCGTAATGGAAAGCTGTGAGCTTACTCATGCGATTGTTTCGGCCCCTCACCCTTCAAATAGTTATTTTAAGATCCATTTATCACTAGGACGAATAAAAAATTGTCTCTGCCCTGATCCTCCCATTTATGTCACGAAAAGAAAACGAATCGCTAGATAATGTCAGGATTTCCTCAACAGATCACTGCAGCTTTAACTGTCAAGCAAGATTCAGTAGCTGGGCGAAAGTTGCCATACATTCTTGTGATAACAGAAAAAGCAACGAAAAGAAACGAGTGTACTCAAAGCTCTCCTTATGCATCTTCTGGATATTAAAAGACGGAACCGAGAAAAATGCTCTGTTGGGGAAATTGCGATAAATTTTCAATTCCCTTTGCATCGTCGTCACCGAATCATTGCTGTTTGCAAGTAGTTCTGGATAGCAAATCGAAAAAAGAAACGGAATCGTTTCTTTATCTCTCCCATTTCGGACACATTGCCAGTGGTGATGGGGTTTTTGCAATCTTCATCCATTCTGCCATTAGGCATTTTTTCATCCATTGGGAAGTTACATTGGAGCACAGAGTGCTATCGCCTTATCGCCTTCTCAGCACTCTGAAGTAGCTGATTTGACATGGGATATGAAATATGCCAAATTGATGAATTGACGAAAGGAATGAGAGAAAAAAGCAGGATGCGAAACAATTTGGAAAATATTTGTGAATGACATATAGGGTAAGGTGGGGCTAAAGCTCGGGTGGTTTGAATGATATTCAAGTAAGAGACTTTCACTCCATATATTATAGAAATCGATTGATATTAGGTAAAGTTATGGCTTCTTTTCCTTCTTGGCATAACGTTCTCACTGGGACAGAGCCTGCTTCTCAGCTTAGTGTTCTTACGGGCAATTCCACAGTTATTAAATGAAAGCTTTCTTTGCCACAGTTGCCATTTTCGCATTCGTATATCGTGTGGCAAGTACGATGATACTCTATTGCCAGGGAAGTCAAGGAAAGAAATCAAGGAAAGCTTTTTTTTCCACAAATCCACGAATCATAAAAGTATCGAACTTCTGCTTCACACTAGTTTCGAACTCTGTCCCACTGGTTGGGCAAAAGTTCGTCAAAGACTATCAAGTTTAAAGTAGTTTTAACTGAAAATGGGTATTTTATTAACACAAGTTTGTTTGGCAAAATTGTATCCAACCGTGTGTGTGTGTTTTCATATTTTATAATGTTCCTGGAATTATTGACTTTTCCACTAAAGTCGAACTTTTGCCCCACCTTACTCTATACGTAGATTGTAATGCTTACTCTTCTCCGAACACATAGAGTTACAACATATATGTATACATTAAAATACATTTCTTCTATCAAACAACCAAATCGATTGCTATTGATTGGATCCGGAGTTTCTACACTGAAGTACGGTTCTATTTGACTTTCGCTAAATCTGCCCTTTCCGTTTTGAAGTAAAACGTTGGCAGTTCGGTATTTGATTGAATTTGATTGGACTGAGGCCGATATTGACACAGTCCAAACTAGTATTCGTACTTAATTTCGGAGACTAATCACTGTCGCTTCCATGCAGGACACATTGCAACAGTTAAACCGATGGGTTGGCGCTCCCTTGGTGAGCTCGGTCCCAATATGGTTCTGATGGGCAGTTACTACCATATGGGATGATCGCCAGCGTACCAAGTGCTGTTATGTGAGTGGAATGCGCCATAGAGGCCATCAAGGTTACACCGAAGGAGGAAGTCTGAAGCGAAATACGCATTGCATTCGTTGGAAAACGGAACAGCTGTTTCATGTGAGGAGATCGATTATTCACAAATAACTTCTCGTAAATTACACCGTCTGTTACTAGGTACCGTAAATTCGGGTGAAATTGATCACCGTGTCACTCGATTTTATTTCTTCCAATGGATTTTATTTCTTCTAAATATCACTGTAACCTGCAGTGCATGAACGTTGTATGTCGTAAGTATTATCAAATTGTGTGTTGTAAAGTTTTTTGCCTTACAAAATGTTTATTTCTATGAAAAGAATTTAAAATTTCAAAATCCTGTACGGTGCAGTTTTGACACACATCAATAAACTTCTAGTTCTAGACAAGGATTTTAACATTGTATAACCCTGAAAGTTTGTGAGGATATTTAGGATATATCTCCAAACCTGATTTCATAACCAAAACTCGTATCAATTCGCTCATTTGGTTGAAATAATTGAATTTCTGTTAGATATCAGGAAATTCCTTTGGAAATTGCATACATATAGGCGTTTTCTGCGTAATTCTTGATATTTAAGTATTCATTATTTCTATAAATACAGTCGACTCTCCACATCTTGATGTTCTACATCTCGATATCTCTCCCTATGTCGATGATTTTTTCAGTCCCTTCAGTCTGCATACATTTTCACTCTCCATATCTCGATATCCTCTTTATCTCGATATCTCCGTATCTCGATGTGATTTTCGTTCCCAATTTTCTCTCCGTATGTCCATATGCCCATTTTCAAAGGTTGCTAGACTAGATTTTGAAGATTCGAAAAAATTTGCGAAGACGAAATGACATCTGTTTGTTTTAAATTTTCCTGGTACGGAGTGATTTTCGATCTAGTATTTGTTAAAAATTTGTTCTATGTCTCGATCTTTCCCTATCTCGATGGTCCCTTCGATATCGAGATATGGAGAGGCGACTGTAATCTATTGTAAAGAATTTGACAAACATAATCGGATTCAGGGAGCTCAAATTTATAATGCAGAGTCATTTTGAAAACTAACAATAATCTCATTGATAAGTGATCTATTTCACCCCGAAATGAGATCCCCTTAACTTTTATTTTAGAGATATTTTTTAGTACTAAAACACATTTGTTAGAAAATTTCGGCACTTGAGCCAATGAGACTCACCTTCGTACTTGTTTTTCTGCATTCAGTTGTTTGGCATTGTCAACATTATCGCAATCGGACAAGGAAAACCGTGAAATATGATCAGTTTCATCCGAAATTACAGTACTAAGAATATACTAACAAAAATATATTTGTTTGAACCTTGGCAGTTTCTTAGTGCAATTCTAAGAGCATGTTTTTTTAATCCAACAAGTAGTTTTCAGAAATTTCTTAAAATTATCTGTGTAGTAGTTCTCAATGCAACATTTCAAATGCAATTCATAACTCGTCTCATGAGCTGCTCGACGCTACGGCTCACCATTGGTATCCAAGTTGTGAAACTGCTGCTTAATAACGAAGAGCCTCTACAATTATTTTCGTCTCATAATGCTGGTGTCAAGATGGTCTACATGATATGGACGAGAATTACAATTTCGATCATCCTTGAAAAAATTTGTCATCAATTCAATTATTCGCTGAGTTTTAAACAGCACAAGTGACGGAGTGCATGAGACCGCATTGAGACATATCTCAAGAAAAATGAGGTGCACCAAAAAAGGTCTCACAATCTAAATGAGTAAGGAACGAAAAATGAGGAATGAGGAGTGGGAAATGAGGAATGAGGATTGAGAAGTGAAAAGTGGTTGTGAAGAATGAGGAATTAGGATTAAGGAAGGAGCAGCAAAACATGAGGAATGAGCAACGAGGGATGAGGAGTGAGGAGTGAGAAGTGAGAAATGAGAAATGAGAAGATGAATGAAGAGTGAGAAGTGTGAAATAAAGAATGAGCAGTAAGGAGAGGAATACGGAAGTGACAAATGTTGAGTGAGGAATGAAGATCGAAAAGTTAGGAATAAGGAGTGAGGATTGAGAAGTGAAAAGTGGGGATTCAGCAATGAGAAATGAGAAGCAAGGAATGAAGAATGCGAATTTAGGAGTGTGGAGTGAATAGTAAGGAACGAGGAGTGAGGAGTGAGGGATGAGAAATAAGGAGTAAGATGATGAGTATAGAGTGAGGAATGAAGAGTGGGGAGCGAGGAATAAGGAATGATGAGTGAGAAATGAGGAATGAGGAATGAGGAATGACGAGAGAGAAATGAGGAGTGAAGAATGGGGAGTGAGAAGTGAGGAATAAAAAGTGATGAGTAAGAAATGAGGAGTAAGGAAAAATGAATGGGGTATGAAGAGTGTGCAATGATGATGATGGGGTAGAAACAAAATGTTCTCACATTTTTTAAATACATGTATGTTGTATGAAAGAACTTAAGGACAACATGGAATGGCTGAAATAGAATATAAATTTATTTTTTCATTGAAAGATAATAAAAAGAAAAATCTTACAATTACAAGAGCAAATCAGGAGGAGATTGTAGGGATTGAGAGGGGTACTATAGAAGATATCAAATAAGCAGCAGGGCGTATAGTTCCAGTATCAATATAAAACAAAGCAACCGGAAAGAAAAAAATGACTCGTCAGTCTTGTAAAGCATTTGGGATAGATCTAAGACAAGACGTGACATGTCAAAGTAGAAAAATTGAGACCAATTGCCTGTCAAAAAAGACCACTTTCTAATGATCGTTTTGCCAAAGGCCTACTTTAACATCGTTGAGTTGGATTGCAACAGGGCACTTTGTTACTATCCCGGCCGTGTTGCTAGTTCGTAGATTAGAATTTTTATCAAAAGGTTGTAAATTTTTCATGAAATATTTTCGTTTCAAATCTATTTATAATTGATGTTAAGCTCAAAACATGTGCTCCTATAATGCTAAATTAAATTAAAAATACATTATTGAGACAAATTTAATGGAAATTGTGGCCATTCTCGCTAAAAATACCGTCGGTTTTGAATATAAACCTGATTTTTTTAAATATAGCATCCTCTATTGCACTAAATTAATGAAACGTGCAGGAAACAATCAAATTTTGATCATTGATATTAGAATTTGTTTACAAGATTTGCATAAAAAGGATACTGGTAACACTGGCTTTTGTATCGTCAAGGTTATCGACTGAAAAACAACGGGGCAGTCCTACTTGAGCTGTCACTTCCTGTCCTATAGGGATAGATGAGGTTGGGCTGGAATCGCTCCTGGTGCAATTTGGCTGATCCAGCCATTAGATTGGCTTGTGCCGGTTCCTCCCTCCGGACACTACACTTACGAGAGAGGATTTGATAACATACCATCTTCTTTTAGTTGGTATTTAGTCTTATTCGAAGCTATCGAGTTTCATATCTTTGTGATTAGAGCGTTTCAAAAGTGAACGATAAGGTGAGATTTTTCACAGGCGTTTTCTTGAACATTCGCCTTTTTAAAATGGCTTTATTTTTGAAGCACTGAAGACCCTGACATATATTTGCTTGAACTAATTATTATAATTAGAAAAATTATTTTGGTGAACCGTGATTTTTTTTTCTTAAAAGAATCGTATACACCATAGTAATTATATTTCATTAAATTTTGGCAAATTATAAAGGCACGTTATACCAATTAAGTACAATTGCACTCAAAACCATGACTCTAGTAAAATATATTATGATAACCATGAAAAGCCCGTTCCCTAAAACCTCCTTTATCCCATAAGGTCTAAAAAACAATCAAATACGATTTTTGAAGATAAAAAGTTTATCATAGAGGTAGTTTGCGATAATCAAAAGCTTAATCTGACTTTTAGAGTAGCAAACGTTCAATTTTGTTTTGCTTTAGTACATTGATTAGGATAGTGAAAAATATATGAAAAAATGTCCTACATTGCAAAGACATGTTAGAATGAGCTTCAGTAACCAGAAAATACATTCACGTACAAAAACAATGGAAGCCATTTTCGAATTCGTTGTGGGCCATATTTTAAGGGTATTGAATGCACTGCTCTAATGATATATCTGATCATCCATATAATATACACGTTGAAAGAGCTGTATGGTAATACAATAATTTCAACAACCAATGGTTTATTTTGCTTCACGTTTTGATCCATATAGCTGTCGTTGTAGATGGTTGTATTCTTTGTGATGCAATGTTTTTGTATTCCTTCTTAATTTTTGTGGCCAACTAGCACCGTTCGGCGCCAGTTATGTTTAACGTCGGCTGAGTCTAGAAGAAAAGCCTCAAATCCCGACGCCCAGAGACACAGCTTTACACATATCGAACCCATCAACATATGGGCAGCGACTACCGGCTTAACTTTCTATCCGAAGGAAGACGTGATGAGGAATTTTATGTCTCAGTATCAACGGGAATTGACACCCGACCGACCGGTGAGAGTCAAACACACAAACCACTACACCACCGACGCCGCTAACTTTTTCTCAGACAGCTATAATTTTCGGATAACTCTTGATAACAGTCAGCTGGAGGCAAAATATCAGTACCATGAAACAGTTTTCCTCCCAGACAACCAAAATGTACGTATAACGAAATCACCTGGAGGCTCTATATGTGCAAAATTTCACTTATAAGATGTTGCGAAACGGCCTTCTACGTACAAAAGTGGAGGCGATATGCGTGCATAGGGTTTCAATGCTAGTAATGGACCCCTTATTAGCTGAAATTCATTCTAGACGCTTTTCCGCAATGATATCTCAGACGCATATACGTTTTGTGGAGTCTAACAACAAATTCAATGTCTTAACTTCATAGTACGTCTATGAAACATACAAAATCATTCGATTTTTCCAGCGAAATATGCATTTGAAAAACTGTTGTCCAAATGCCTATTATGGACCCTCCCAGGGTCCATAATAGGATTGTTTACAAATTTGACGTTGCGTATTATGGACCCTCCATTTTAATCCCATGTAATCCGGCTCGCTGCCGACGAGCCTATTATGGACCCACCTGGAAATGCGTATTATGGACCCTCTTGTGTGGTTTCATTTACAAAACTGTTCAAATATCTGTATTTATGCGTCTCAAACCAAATATTTTGCTTGAAACTGCTGACTAACAATGTAATCGAAGTTCCCCCGGTGGATTTTCATAGGAATAAAGTTGCTTTGAGTGTTAATTTTATGTTTTTCTGTAGGGGGTCCATAATACGCAAAGGGTCCATAACCGGCATCGACTCCCTATATTATGTGATGAATAATAACATACAATGCGAGTGTATAAATATTCTACCGAACTAACCTGTAATATTATGCGACTTAACTTATGATAACAAATGATGAATTGACAGCTGCTACGGATTGATCCGATTTACTTTGTACGTGTGTACGGGACGAAGCAAAATGTACAAATGAACTCATAAAAGAAGTGTTTTATGCGAGGAAACTCATCAATCTGACGAGTTTATCCACGGTGTTTAGCGAGTTTGATGTAATTGGTATGGATAAACGAGTTGTAACGTGAACTTTCATGCGATTTTTGGTTGTCTGGGCTATCAGTCATGAGTAAGACCATGGAAGTGTGCAGTGCACACACCCACACTGTTCAGCACAGCTTCTGAGCTTCCAAATGTTTGAAGCGATTTTTCAAGGTTCGGAAGCCTATTGAAGCGCATTGTGTGACCATCACTACCGCAAAAAATAACTTCGCATGATTTGAGCAATGCAGCTGAACTCAGTCTCAACGATAGATATAGGGAGAGAGATGCTTTCGTCCGCCCCCGTCGCGTCTGTTGCACACATGCTATTCTAGACAGAATTTACCTCCCCCCAGATTATGATGTGATGGGCGCGTGCTGCACTACCGTGGGATTTGTACCGACGCAGTGCAGGTATAGGTGGAGGTAAAACAATCGTCGTCATCGCCATTATCACAATAAACACCATCGCGTGTGGTTCCAAGTCACCGTCCAAGTCCGTCCGTTCGACCGCATAGTCTTCAGTGTGAATGTCATGGAGGTTTGCTGCTGCATTATTGCCGTTCGTGTTCAATTTTTATCTATCAATAGGTAGGGGAACTTACGTATTGTCGGCAGCCTAAGCAGTTGAACTTTTAGGAAGGCAATTATACACAACAACAAAGCACAACAATTAACAGGAGACACCTAAACTACACTTGAGCACACTTAATTTATCAATTATTATGCACAACACACTATTTTGTTCTCTAAATCGTCTATTTTTCCTCATCAAAGTCACGAGGCACTTGTTCTTTTATCGGCAATGCAATTACTATTGTCGGCAACAAAATTGTTCTCTTCGGCAATCCAAAAATGTACAAAAACTAGGTTATGTATTGGTAACTTTTCGTATTTGTTGACAATGCCTGAAATTGAACGTCACTCATTATGTTCTACTTGTTGAAAGGGCCAATGCAGAAAAATACAGACTACACTGAGAACAGCATTGCAGTTACAAATAGAATAGCTAAGAGTCATATTGAATACACAACGCCACTAAATTTGTGCAGACTAAGGCGCCGTCCACAAATTACGTAACGCTCTAGGGGGAGGGGGAGTAGGCTCAAACACAAAATTTACTTTTTAATTTTTGGAACAGGTGCGACGAGAAGATGACGGAAATCGATGTCCGACGCCATTTTGAAATCCAAGATGGCAGCCTCCGGTTTAGTAAAATCATTGAAACCTATTCAATATGGGTATTTTTGGAACGGGCACGATGAAAGGATGACGGAAATCATGAATCATTCATAAATCATGTTTTTGTTCATGTTATATTGAGTTACGTTATAAAGAGGTTACGTTATATCGAGGTATGATTTTTCTAATCCGGAGGCCGTTATCTTGGATTTCAAAATGGCGTCGAACATCGATTTTCATCATCCCCTCGTCGCGCCCGTCTCAAATATGCCCATATTGCATGGGTTTTCAATGATTTTACCAAACCGGAGGCCGCCATCTTGGATTTCAAAATGGCGTCGGATATCGATTTTCGTCATATCCTCATCGTGCCCGTTCCGAAAATACCCATATTGCATGGGTTTCCAACAATTATTACACTCCTGAAGCCGGCCCCATTGGATTGCTAAATATGGAATTTAGTTAATTTTCTATACCCATCGTCCAACAATTTTTATTCTATTTTTATCAATTGATAAAGATAGAACCTCTATCATTGTTATTTGAGAGAAGTTGTACTGACAGTATCATCATAAGAATTTTTAGGGATAGGGATACTATCACTCAATCCTCTATCTCTGATAGGAACCATTCTCTCAGTGATACTATCAGGATGTACAAGAAGTGATAGTATCATCTGGCTGAACTGGTAGTATCAGTTGTCTATCAGATAGATGATAGTATCATGGTCTATCTGATAATTTTGATGCCTGCCTGAGGCTACCGTGAAAAATATTTTTGCAATGAGAATACATATTTTTTTTTAGCCGAACACATCAAGTCAAATTGCGAGTTGTTCAAAAATAAATGAGGACTTTCGCATTTTTGGCCAAATCTCACCCCCAACGACGGTACTTGCACATTTGTTTTCAATGTTCCACGATTTTTTTTTTCAGGTTTATGAATATTGTTCGATCCATTCGGATCAAAATCCAAAATTTGCCAGTAAAATTGATTTGCGTTCCTATTATTCTCAGTGTATGAGAAAATCAGAATAGGCCCTTTGCAAATCAATTCACTTATGACTTGACACAAAAACATCATCCTCTGATTGCCTGTAGAACAACAGGAGTGTTGCCAAAATAATTCAACTATTAAAAGACGTATATTTTATATGTCTCTCAGTATATTGAAGATTATGCCTTACAATCTACTAATAAGAATGTATTAAAAGGCTCAATTGTTACCAGTGCATGCTTTGTTGGCTAATTCCAATAAATTAATTAGTTGTGTTCTATTTTTTCGATGAATTTAAATCGTGATTAATAAATACACCGCAATTTAATATGGTTTTCTGGCAACCTAGTCCAGTAATAAAAATTGATTGCCGAGGAAATCAAAGTGCATTAATTTCAATTTGTGATTTAAAGCATAAAAATTAGGTATTTTCGAGTGCTTTATGTACAAATCAAAAGTGCAATAGTGCATAAGTGCACCGATCACTAGCTTGTGTGAAAAAATTGCCATTGGATCTGAGAATTGGACCTTTTAAAGTGGTGAGTTTTTATAAGCTGTTCTTGTGTTGTTTTATTCGGCAGCTCACAAATGACGATAATTCCGTAAGCATTTATTTGATTTAATGATAAAACCCATGTTATATAATATTTTTGTGAAAGATGTGATTTACATGGAAGATTATAGTTCAAGGAATATGTTGAGAACATTGAAGTTAACTCTTGTTCCATAGATAAATTTAAACAAGGACGATAAGTTAGTGCTGCCGAAAATACCCTCAGGGTGCCGAAGCCATCATATACCCTACCTACTGAATGAGAGGCATTTTACGAAATGAATGGATTTGATTGGTGACATCTAAATGGTTCTGATTGATGCGGGAAGCGCTTGCGGTCAGATGAGTGGAACTGCCTTGACGGAAGCAGCATTTGTGTACGGATAAACTTTCATTGCGGAAAAAGGCTATTTAGTGGACCTCGTATCAGATAGTTGGAAAAATTGTCATCAAGTGTTCTGATTATACAGTCATTTAAATATTATCAAGAATATTGGCATTAATATTTGTCTATAATTTTCGCCAGGAATTTACTGAGAATTATGCAAGGGAAAAGTCAATTCATTACACAAGTCCAAACCCAGAGAACAAGTAGTCGTATAAAAATTGACGATAAAATTTGTTAAATATGCCAGTTGCATTACAACCTCCTCCCCCCTCCAATCACAGAATGAATAAAATTAATTTCCTCGCATTAAACGATACATTTTAAGTTTATTCGTACATGTTGTTTCGTCACGTATACTCGCACGTGGCAGCTCTCAGATCTACTTTGTTTTAATATATTAAGTAGTATAAGATTACAGTAAAATGTACACACTTGTGTTTTATTCAATTTTCCAACCTATATGAGAAGTCTTGATTAAGGTGAATGGTTTTGTTCCTTATTACCTTGGTCATCATGAAAAGAATAACCAGACAATGCATTATCGGGTCAACATCCTGAAGGCAGCCTCTCGAATACGCAATCATGGCTAAGTGTAGAGATGGGCAAAAAGAATCAGAGCCGTTCAAAAGATCCGGATCACTGAAAAGAACGAGTGATCCGTGGCTCTTTTTTGGCGAGAGTCGGTTCATTTGATCAGCACGGATTGGACAACAAGTGACCCGGAAAAGAGAACGAACCGATTCTTTTCCCTTGTGCTCCGTTCGTTTATTGGCTTTATTATAATGCTTGACACGTGCCTTGCTTTGCGCGCCACGTCACACATGCAATCACAGTTTACTGCATACACAGCCAAACAACTAATTTGCCCCGCCTACTGGCATACAGGCAGACGAAAGATAGATAGAAAGAAAATGTGCACACTTGAATGGCAAAGCACGATTTGCTTCTTTCTTTCGATTCGGAGGCGAAATCTGGCGTGAGTTTCTGGAGAAGAATGTACGAAGAATGAGAGAGCAAAAGATGCGCAAGTTACGACGCATATCGCGCAACAGGGAGTGAATCGCTCTTTTATCCGTTCGCTCGGTTCAATCCGCTCTTCTTTTGCGAGCCGTTGAGCCACTGAACCGTTTAAATGATCTGGTTCACTAAAATGAGTGATTCGGATCGGATCCGTTCACCAAAATGAACCGTTTTGTCCATCTCTAGTTAGGTGGCCTATTAAAACGGATCAGGAAGAACTTACGGCTAGTCATATTTCCTAACTTCCTGTTGTTGTTGACGTAGTCTTTGAAAGTGTAGCTAGGAAGCTCACATGAGCATGCATAAGAATAAACCTAAATGACCGTATCATTCGTAGTTGCTACCCCGTGATTGACCAGCACAATCGAAGTTGCACAGAGATTTAATGAATGGGGCTTGAGATATATTTACCATTCTCAATGTGCACAAATCGAGAGCCAACATTTGAAAGTCAATAACGGCGCCGGCCATATCCTTACGCTCATCGGGAAAGGAAAGGAAATTTGGTTAGACAACCATTGTTACTAGAGACCGAAGAATCCTCTGCATCTCCACAGTTGTAATGGAAAGAATATTGGGTTAGTGGGATAAGGTAATCTGGAGGTCACCAATGGTGATGCTATCCATGGTGTATTCACGCCTAACCGGATTCGCACCTCCTCAAGAGCAAGCGACACGATCAAACACTACTAACAATCTGCATTTTCATTTCGCTACGTGAACGGCGCGCGACATGTTTGATCCTGCTCTCTTTGTCCGCCCCCCTCAAACCAGACCTACCTCTAAAGCCAGTTGTATCAAATATGACGGCACCTTCGTACCACCTTTGAAAATACGTTGGCCAAATCATTTACCGGTCATTGGTAATTGCCTACAACATCAGAGACTCCTACACTTTCTGTGAGTTCTTAAACTACGTCATGCTACTGGAAAATTACGTTCCGATTTGATTGTTCTCATAAACATTATTACGAGATCGAATAAGATCAGACCGAGCAGCAACATAAACCTCGATCTGTTTCTCGAAATAGTCGAATTGCATCGACTCAAGCTTTTTCCTATATGACGGCCAGTATTACCAGCAAATCTTTGACACGGCTATGGGAAACCCGCTTTTCCCTTCGATAGCAGATTGGGGCATGGGAAGCCTGCTAAGTTCGGAAAAAGGGTAAATGGGCAGAATATTCAACTACTATTCCTCAGAGAATTCGTTGATGATCTGAAAACTGCGATCCCTCTCAACCAACTACAAAATATACTGCAAGCATTGAATAGCTATGACATCAACATCCAACTTACATACGAATTGGAATTTGACAACTGCCTACCCTTCTTGGATACATATCCATACTTATTCGTCATGACTTCCAAAAGGACACCACACGGTGGTACCAAAATCCAATAGCTAGCGGAGGATTCCTCAGTTTCCATTCATTTAACCCTGTACGCCGAAAGCTGAACATGGCCAAAAGCATCATAAATAGTCATCAAACTGTCTACAGACCTGGACGAAGAAGCAGGATAAATGCATTGGCGTAAATAGGGAGGGGCCAGGGGGGGCCTGGCCCCCCTGAATCATGGGCTTTGCCCCCCCGAAAAAAATGGAGACGAAATGACAATATAGTTAAAACTAGTTTTTAGTATCAAACATGCACTTATGATACTAAACGCGTTAAATGAGTTTTGAATATAGATTTCTGGATGATCATTGTTTGACAGGCAATAGCAATGTGTAATATTATAATGTCACACACTGCCATACTGTTTCCGTTTTGCCCTTTCCCAATATTGAAATTCTATGAAGCACGTTTTAGAATTAGCAGAACTGGTTTAATCCATTTGTAGTGGTATTGTTAGGAAACCAAAGTCTCTTCATATTTTAAAACAAGCTTCGATATTTTGTGATCAATTATCTAGAACGGATCGTTGTTACTGGGAAATGTCTGTAAATGAGAGTTATGGTAAGATTTTACAAAAAATAAATCATCTCGAGACCAACAACTTCACTTCTCTTCCAAATGAAGTCACCACTATAGCTTTTTAAGTCATAAGTGACTATCTCCGGGATGGGATTCGATCCTAGGTCCTCGGCATGTGTTCTAACCACTACATCAGGTCCGTCCCCACATCAATTCGATTCAGAGATTTTTTTTTCGTTTTGAATACAAAAGCATTCGTGTAAAATTTCTGTAATTAGAAGACGTTGCGTTATTTGTAAGAAAAACAGATAAAACTTGTTTCTAGATTAATGACGAGATATCGGATGTACTGCTTTGTTTTTTATTTCTTTTTATTGCAAGTTTGAACAAATCTAGAAAGCCTAATCGCAATAAATTTTCTGTAAGTCATACCAACGTTAGAATTTTATGCATGTAAAATCACAAAACATTCTTCAATTTCTCTTGGCTCAGATTTCTTATTTTACCAAGTCCAATGATACAGCCGTTTGTTGGGCGACCTTTACTTACATCTATGTCAACCTATTTCTCATGTATTTTTCTGTAAATATGTATTTCTCAGTCGTACATTTATATTTTAAAACCGCCCGGATTCATTTTTCGGTTTGTAGTAGCCCAAAATTGAACATTACTAGAGAGAGTGGGGCAAAAGTTCGAGTGAGACAAGATTTTCTTTTTAAGAATTCTAGCTCAATTCAAATCAAAGCTTATAAATGCCATAGTATTCAAGTAAGAGACTTTCACTACAAATATCATAAGAATCGATTAAGATTTGGAAAAATGATGGCTATTTGTTGTTTTTTGCCGTAAAAATTATAAATTTGGTCCAATTTTTATTGTATGACAATAAATAAGTATAAAATCTTCTTTGATTTTTTATTTAAGGGTGATGCTTAGATGTGTATTTGTTACAACATAATTGCTTGGAATCAATTTTTGGCCCATTGTGTGGCAAAAGTGCGAATCAGAGGGGCCAAAGTTCAACCTATATAAGCGCGCAGAGAAATTAAAGTGGTACCATCATTTGAAACGCTTGACAACAAACATCCAGAGGATTTCGTGGCCATATTGAGTCCGATGCAGTGTCTGTCGGAAAAATTCGAAATTCGTGTCCAATCGATCGCCGGAGCGTTTATGCGTAGCCTTCCTAAAGAGCTGGACAATCAATATTATTGTTGCAGGAGGTCAAGATGCAATAGTCGTTTGAGTCTCCGGAGAAGTTCCCGTCTTTTTGTAGAGGTTGCAATTTTAATAAGTGCACATCGTTTTCGTATGGAGGAGATGCTTGACCATCACGCCCAGGAGGAACGAGCACGAACCCCCCGAAGCGAGCAAATGCAGAAAATACTTTCTGCACACGTTCTAGGCGAGCGCGATTTGGACGGAATGAATGGTGCCCAGACGGTGACCGCCTTATTCCTAAATACTGCGTAAAGCGAAACGTATAATGATTTCAGGCAAAATAACATCACGAAACGCTTGGGTATTACGTCTTATTATGCCCAAACTTGCAAAATGCCTTTGGCGGTTTACAGAAGTAATGATGCTGCGAGAATTTAGCTTCACGTCGAGAAATAACTCCCAATCTTTAACGCGCTGTGACTCTCTTGAATTACGTTACGTGCCCATAGTGTATTCAAAAGTAAGTTGTTTGATTAGCACCGAAGAAGAAATGTAATTGAGTTGCACATTCTTAAATATTCACTTCCATCCCGTTTTCTCTGCACCACTTCAACAGTGCGTCTACATCCATTTGAAGTGCGCAAGCCAATCAACAAAGTGAACGTCACCATACGGAAGAATTTTAAATCGTCTTGCATACATCATCTTCGGGATTTGATTCGATCGAATAGATCGAGAGCAAAGAGGGACAAAAAGCAGCGGCCCTAGATGGCTGCCTTGCGGGACACCAGAAGAACTGTGAAAGAGCCGAGTTTGACGAACCAATTCTCACATATGCATTTCGACCCGTTAGACTATACGAGTAAAATTCCAATCGGTGAACCAAGTTGGAAACCCATATCGTTTCAGTTCTCAACTGCGAGGAGCGTGGGGGACACGTCAAAAGCTTTCGAAAAGTCGCGACGGTAGATAGCGTCGACTTGCTCGCCGTTTTTTTTCAATTTTGTTCGATGAAGAAGGGATACAAAACTCATGATGTTGGTAGTAGTGGATCTCTTTTTACAACCCGTGTTGTTTTACCAGCGATGATATGGCGCACCGACGGAATATACGACGTACCAGCAACATACCTCAAAAATCTTTGGTAGGGCAATTGAGGATAGATATCCCTCTGTAAATTCTGCACGTTGTGGATGTCACCAGTTTGTGGATTGGAGTAATTGCTTGCCGTTTTCATATTACGGGAAAACATACCTTCCTTCAGCGAGCGGTTGAAGAGAAGCGTACAGGGAGGGCCAGCGATGAACAGCATCGCCTTAATGAAGCAGTGGCAGCTTATCCGGACCGGACCTTTTTGAATCGTCGATGTGAAGCAGTTTTCTAGCACTTCTTCCTCGCGAATGAAAACAAGGCATGTTGAGATCAAACATCGGCAAACTTTCAAGTATTGTTCATATCAAAGGTGGTGAGTTATTACTTGACACGCCTTGAAAGAAAACACAGAAATAAGTTTGCGGACTCGGTTGATGACGATGACGTAGCATTCTCGTAGAACATGTTGAGAGGAATTCTCGTCATTTTGTTGTTCGCTGGCGAATGGTTCCAAAGATGTGGGGTTCCCTATATACACGTCGACGCTGAGAGTAATTCCCCAATCACACAATTATCTTCAAGTTCAGCGAAATTTGCCTGATCGTGCGAAAAAAGTCACCAACATTTCACATTTTCAACAGTTATTTTGCAAAAAAAAACTGCTTTTTTGGGCTTTTGGCAGTTTTTTTGATGAAAAATTAGTGTGTATTTATCTGTAAACAATAAGTTTATGGCTGGCATAAAGTATGTTTGACGTAAAAGTATATCGGTATTTTGTGTTTTTCGGGTTCATTCCAGGTCGCTCCATGGTGTCGTGGTGCAGTATAAATTTTAATAACCACTTAGGTGACTTTTGCCTACCTTACTCTGATTTGGATATTAATAATCCTGACAAGATGAAGAAATCGTTCTAGCGAAATAAACAGTAATTGAATGATCTAAGAGGGCTGTCGTTTCTGTGCGAAAGCATGCTTGCGATACAATCATCTGCGTGCGTTGAACCGATGTATGGATCATCAGATGAACTGTTTGTCGTAGGACACACCGTTTGTCGGATGTTGTAAAATGTTACGATTAACGTTATCAGAACGCATATACGATGGTTAATTTTTGCTCAAACCATTCTCGATTACTTTTGGATCAATAATGGTATGCTAGAAGTCATATCGCAGAGTGAAAGCTGAAAATCCCCAAACTTATGAAATCGGTTTGCGAAAAATTGATCGTCAGCTCATAGGCCTAGCGATTCCTTTTTCAGCGGAGCGGAGTTTGTTGTGATGGCTTGACGACTAAGGGTTTATCGTTGTTGCTATGATCGCATGATAAAGAACAACCCAGGCCATTTGTTTTATCATGATCACTAGATTTCCATCCTTGTCCATGAGCAAAATGCCTTCTATCCTGCTTTCTTCAAACAACTGTTATCGTACGAAATTTGCTGAAGCTTCATTTGAATACAGAAAATGGGGACGACCTGGTGTAGGGGTTAGAACACACGCCTCTCACGCTGAGGGACCTGGGATCGAATCCCATCCCCGACTTAGTCACTAAAAATTTCAGTAGTGACGACTTCCTACGGAAGGGAAGTAAAGCCGTTGGTCCCGAGATGAACTAAGCCCAGAGCTAAAAATCTCGTTAAGGCTCAAGGACTCCATCATTCAATCATCAGCAATCATCAGAATGAAAAAGCAGTTTTTTCGTTCAAACTCTAAAAAATCCCTTGAAACTCTATCTGCATTACATATCGTAAGTTCAAAGCGATGATAGATTTTCATGAAGATTGCTTTAATTTTGATCTCTAATAAAACTGGTATTATTCAATCCTATGTTCTGTTGTGTTCTACATGTATATGAAAGAATACATTACATGTGATTCCTTATACAAAGCTTTATGTGTATGTAAACGATCGGCAGAGCCGAAGGGCTAAACTAACCGAAAATAAATTGTATCTGACAGTCTGATCTGAAACGTAAACTGGAACACTTCGCTTTTATTAGTATCTCCTGAGTGACTTATCCCCTATCTTAGCTTAAAAGTATTAAGTAAAATACACAAAATTTTCAAATTTTGATTTCGAGAGGTTTAGAGAAATGAATCGTTCGCTACAGAAATGCTGAGCAACGATAATCCATATTTTCAAACTAGCAAGCGTATTTTTATCGAAGGCTTGGGTTTTTTTTTTGACTTGTCAGCTTTATGAGGTTTGGATTTCACATTGATCTTGAACCTTAATTGAACTGATACATTTAAATCATTATCTTGTTTTATAACTTTGCAAAAATTATAGTTCAAATCGATTTAGAAAGGTAAATTCTGATTAAAGTCTGCTTTTAAATCCTTGTATTCTATTCGAGATCTTTAAGATTGGGTTGAATACGTCATCTTGGAAATACATGAAGGAAAAAAAAAATAAATACGTTTACTATTTTTCCATAAAAGTGACATTTGGTATCTAAGAAAGTTGATCAATTGGTTTTGGACGATTTTTAGGTTTTGATTTACCTCTAAAAGTGTGCCACTATAATTCGTTCACAAATATTATCGAAACATGCTTTGTTAAGTAATCTAAATCCTTTACGACTTCCATCTCTCATGAGAAGGGGCCGTGGCCCCCCTCAAGGCTGATGGCTATTTACGCCCATGACCATCATGAAAACATATCCTAAATTAGAGCTTTTTTGTGCTTCTAAATCGTGTAGAAAAGTTAGTTGAAAAATAGGGGTGGATGAAAATTACCGAATGGATGGGGTAGAATGCCATTTAGTTTGGAGAACGAAGAATCAGCAACCAAGTTTCTCCATGAATTTGCTCTGTGGCATGGAAACGCTTATTCGTTTATAAAATCATCGTAAAACCTTACTATTTAGGCAAAAAAGTTTCATTTCGCCAGGAAACTACAAAAACATACGACTAACGAGTGTTCAGTAAAAACCGATAATGATTTCAATACCTTTCTGTATTAAGGTAAAGAGCGTATTTTTTCTCTTCTAGAGAACTGCTCTCTGAACCCCTTAAAAATGGGTGGCATGTTTCTTTTCGCTCTGGTGCTGTCAGTTCAATCGAAGATGGCGTCGAAACAGCAAGCACTCCGCGAGCGTGTTGTACGGCTTTACGGCTTTACGTAGGGGAACTGGGTGTAATTTTCCCATATGAGGCAAAGTGCGCCACCTTCACGCTTCGCCACGGTGTGTTTTAAAATGCTTTTTTAGATTATAGAAAATGGGTAAAATGCTTCTCTCAATTTATATTTTTGTGTTTTTCTCAAGAAAATCATAAAAAAAAACATTAACTGCTGTTTTTGTTGCAATTTTTAAGGTCATTTTTTTAGGTTGTCATAGTTTGTATAACATGCAAAAATATGTTGGAATTGTTCTTAAAAAGCATATCGAAGGACTTAAACTTCAATCAACTAACGCGTCAGTGTCTTAAAAAAAATTACGTCTCGTGGAGGCAAAACGCCCACCCCTATTTCATAGTACCAAAACAGCCGTTTGCATTTTTTTTTTTCAATTCTACCAAATGAAATGCAATGCCAGCGGGGCGTTTCACCTCGAAAAACAATACATTTGTAGTTAAGCTGGCATTTTTTCTTCGAATTGATTTATAAACCCAAGAAAATTTAAAATGGATAGCTGTTTCTACTATTTCATAGAAAACATGTTTGTTTATCCGACCATAATTGTCGACCAGTCACCCTATCTGGAAGATAGACGTCAGTGCCATCGCGACCAAGTTGCGTCGTACGGCTGATCAGGGATCCTTCTTCAATATTCATTTTCGTTTTTTTAGAGAAAAAACATGATGTATTTAATTTAAAATGCTGAAGTCGGTGAAAACATTTTTTTTTTCATTGAAAACTCGTTAGAAACATGCAACTGGAAGTCGATAAAAAGTCTGTTCTCAAAAGTCAAGGTACCGATACCCGAAGAAGAACAGACCGACATCATCTTCTCCATTCCATGCAACAAGTGTCCAGCCTGTTACATAGGAATGATCACAAACAGGCTTAAAACAGGAATCGGCTTTACTGGAACACACCATCGTCAAAAACTGTTTCAACCTAGAAATCACGATTATGTTGGTCAAACCAACCTCTAGGGTAATTCGCTAATTGTTGAACGCTACCCAAATGTTGAACGATCTGTGCAAACCATGTTGTAACAGGAAATTGAACCATTTTCAAACAGTTTCAATGAATTATACAGATTATTTTGTAAGTTATCTGTACTATTAGACACAATAAATTTAATTAGAACATCAATTTCTGAAACGAAATGTTTATTGAAAATTTTTATCGGTAGGTGGAACGAAAATTTCAATTCTCTTAAAAAATAACTTAAGCTGGGGCTGCTATGAAATAAGCTGTGTGGTAAAACATACTACGTATATTGGGTTAAGCACCTATTGACGATATCAGTAAAAGTCTACTTTAGTTTATTTCTAAACATCCGTACAATTTACTCGTATCTATTAATTACATAAAATCATTTTCAAATGCACTTTCGTTTCACGTACATTTTCCATTTGTTGAACACTAGCATAATATGAAAGGCTTGGTTTCATCAACAGTATTGCCAGATTTTTTATTTTCGTACCAAACACCTTTATTGAAATGGAATATTGCATTCCACAATATAGTATTGTTTTTTGCTTTAAATATCTGTTGAATAATTATTATAAAAAATCCTATAATGGTGTATGTTGCAATGGTGAAAAACGCGATTCAGAAAAGTATAATTAATTGCATCCCATTCCCATAGCCATTCTGATTCTTTTTTTTCGAATTTCACTATCTTCACTATGGCATCAATGCCATCATCGTTTGTTTGTTTACACCATGATTGAAGTTACGCATCGGCAGCCGATTTATCCGGAGTATAACCTCAATCTCGCGATTGGTGCTGTAATGTCGAAAATAATGTAATGTACATTAGGAGAAGCCGCTAAAGTCTAAGGAGTGTCGTAGGGGACGATTCACTTCCGTTTCAGCCCAGAGTGGTCAGGGAAAGTGCTTCGCGGACCTAACCCTGGCCTCACAACCGACGAGGAGCGCGAACTTGCAAGTTGAATGAATGCGGGAGTAAAACGGTCAACATTTAGCGACAATCGTTCATCTTTAGGATAAGATGGGTTATGTATGTGTTCAACAATTGGGTATAGAACTATCTTTTTAAATATATATTTTTTCAATTAAAAATGGACATTACCGTGCTAAAAATGTTACAGAAATAGTGATAAACAATCGTCTACGGTGTTGAATGCTTTTTTAGCAACCTTTTTACAAAATTTCCATGAAAATCAAATAACAAAAAAAACGTCTATCTTAACCGTTCAACATTTGGCGATTTACCCTACAACTTCTTCAATGCCGCACCGTGAGCAACCGTTCGTGGCATCTCATCCGCTATCGGCCGGGAGGAAACTCCAGTTCTGTCAGTCACTGCCACCAACCACTACTGCCCTCCATCAGCCCACCATCGTAACACATCGCCATCCATTTAAATCTTAATAAAGATCAGAAGCTTGTTACATAAGTTAAAACACTACACTTCCTTAAAAGAGCAACTATGCTCACTGGAATGAGCATTCCAATGTAAAAAACATAATAATGAAAAGATGCGGAGGTTTTATGCCTGTTGGAGGAAGATTCTTGTAAGAAGATCACCTCCAATAGTGGTTATCACGCCCAATGGTATGGGTGCCCTAGTGTAGATGTGGCTGGGAACCTTAGAGGAAAACAATATACACTCTGTCTCGGAAAACACCCAGAACTTGGGAGTAAATATTTAAAATTGGGTAATATTTCCATATGCGTTTTGATGCGTCTGGAAAGTGTGTGCAAGTTTCGCTGAGGAAAACAAAAACAAACAGTGTATGATGAGCGTATGCAAGTGTTCGTGTGTTCAACTGTCACTAAGCTTCGTGGGCTTTTCTCTGATCCATAAGAGAAGAAAAAAAAACCAAACAAATCACATACAGTTAGTGACATAAGTTAGTAACCAAATGCTGTTTTTCCATACAAAATGCCCAAGTTTGAGGTGCTGTATCTCAGCTTCTGGTAGTTCGAATTGGCTGAAATTTGGATGACGAACTACAAATAACTTGAAGTTTTGCCTGTAAGGGAATTATTACATTGCAGTCAATTTACATAACGTTTCAGAGGGTTGTTCAAATACAAAAGTAAGTAACCGAGAGATTTTGTAATTTAATTCTAAAACGGTAAGTTGTGGGTTGTTGGTCTGTCCCACAAAGTTGTTCAATTTCAGAAGTCACACAAATTTGCAGAACACACCAACTTTCAAGCAATCAAGAATATTTGTTGAAAATGAACGGCAAATTAATCAACAAAACCCTGGTCAGCTTCTCGACATCTGTCTGGATATCATCGGTACGGGAGATCTTTTATCGCCGGAGCAATTTTCGTAGACAGAAGGGTAGATCCACTGACGGGAACTATTTAGAGTGGTTCATAGCTTATCACCGGGTTAAGTCACTAAGGCGTAGCGAAAATATCGGTTCGTGAGATATTCTTTCGTTAGAGAATTCTCCGAGAGAGTAGATTAGCTTTTCCGAAACTTGGCTGAGTAGCAACGATCATAACTTATTCGCCACTTTTAAAATTGTCGGGATGCAAGTGAGCCCAGAAGCTATCTCGCATCTGAATTCGGTAGGTCGACCTCTACTTCTACTTTGAATCTGGAGAGCAAGAAGCATCGAATTGTCAGCCATTTGAGGCAGATTTACACAGCGCAGCCCTTGCCTTGAAGCCAAACTTTTGGGATGATTCTTGCAAAGATCAGTTTTTACTAGAAAGAAATCTGCAAATAGATGAAGTGCGGGGTCTACGCACCTTCACTGACCCACTGGAACTAGCCCAACTTCTGAATTGTGGTGATTTGAAGATGCAGACATCAACCTTGATCGCAGACCCTTTTCTCCCCCGGGACTTGCTTATGGTATTACTTCGCTGCTTCTTCAAGCCGACTTAAACATTGTTACTGGGGACAAGCATCGACAGGGCTAACCCTTCATAGCCGACTGAATCTTTTCAATAAGAAGCACATCAATGCCACGCATATTGTAGCCATATATGAGTTTAGTAGTTTTAAAAAAAAAACCCTACTGTCGAAGTGAATCAAAAGTGCCAAGAATAGGATCCAGCTCCCTAAATTGAGGCTAGATCTTGGCACGAAACCGCTTAAAGTTTCACAAATAAACCCTAAGATATCGTCCAACCTCTTTCTCTTATATTACTGGTTCTGCTCTTGCCATTCAGTGTTATAACGGCATACTTTTTGTCACAAATCTGTCATGCAAGTCATTCCTGCATCCTTGAAATTCCCCCTTCAAAATATGTTTCTTTCAATTCCTCATACGAGTAAGTCAGGATTTCGTCTCCGTTTAGGGAAAGTAACTTATCACATGCTACTATTTTCAAAATTTTCCACCTTTCTGACACACATCGTTCCAGTGACGGACCGCTCCAATCTCCGTCAAGTGAAAGGAATAAACCCGGAAAGTCCGGTCCTTCGCATCGAATCGCTACGCAATAATGACGTAAGGGGCCCAGTTCGTCCCTCTCGACCATCCGAGAAGGTTCTTCCTGCGTCCGTTCGTTTATATCCACTTGCAATTGCGCACCCACTGTAAAAGTAGGTACCGTAAAACGGGGTAACATTGATCAGTGGGGTAGTTATCTGTCCAATCTTACGCTTCAGGTTGATTATCAAAACTCCAAGTCTGACACACTTCCTGTAAGAGTGACTTACAATATTTAGGTTAAGTAAGGTTAATTTTATTGAAAACTGATAAATGCTTCCCCAAATTACGGTATTCATGTAATGTTCGATATCACCATTCATTGCCATACTTCGGTCCGGCATGATCGAAAACAAAACCCATATAATCGAAACAAGTTTGGACGATTTTTGAAAGTAGTTCCACAACTGACCCTGTGCGCAGGATGGTGTGGTGATGCTGCTGCTGCCACTGCTGCATAACTACGATGCACCCTCGGTGCAAAGCTCAGCAAGGAAGTTTGTCTGAGAAGCTTGGTGACGAAGCGCAGATATTGTCACCAAGTGCCTTATCAGAATAATGAACCCCACAGGAGGAGTTCGAAGATCTTGAAAGTCAAAGAGTTGATGTCCTTCAACTGTAGTGTATTTATAGTTACAGGTGGAGGTCTGGATTCGTTTTTCTTTTCTGATTAATTGCATGCACTGCAGTTTGAATCAGTGCACTGGTTGATATAGAGCAGATCGTGGATAAATCAATGTTTTATTAAGGTCACTCTATACAAAGTGCCCACAGCACGCGTAATCGGCGATCATCCAAGGAATGAAAATTTGACAAAACAAATAATTTTGCTTATCTTCCTAAAACTATTACTTCAAAACTATAAGAAATACAATTTACCTTCAATATTTTTGAAGAAAATCGTTTGAAGAGTCCAGAAATAATAAGAATTTGGATACCGTGTTGCCAAATACATTTATTATTGATTTTGAAACTGTAAATCGAATTTTCGTAGGATGAGTAGTTTTTTATTATAGAAAAGTTTAATTTCGCGTTTGCCGGGCAGTGCAAGTTGAAGAGCCCGGGTTTTTTCATTGTGTCGTCGGATTGTTACGTTACGTGAAGCTAAAAGTGGATTGTGGCTGCTCAGTCAAGGATGAAGTATCAACTGGTGAGCTCGTTTTATGTTGTGATTTCAAATCTTCAAAATTTTATGACCACATTTAATCGTTCAGCATTGAAATGGCAATATGATCTTTCAACAAATTATGAATGAGTGTCGGCATAAACTCTTATTTATAAACTATTTATGTTTTACATATTTTTTCCAATAAAACCCTTTCCTTTTACCATTGTTTTTGTAATTGAAGAAATACTTTGGATGATTCGACACTATGAGTGTAAATTTGTAAGAGTTTTACTTTATTTAACATATTTTGAATGGTTTCCCACTTTAAGTGTCGACTTTATTTTGTTGTCTACTTGGAAAATGTTCATATCAATTGAAAATATTATATTCAAAGGCATGTTAATATAAGTTTATATTAACGGGGGGATGCTCTGGACCGATTAGTGGTTCGATTGATAAGCATAAAAAGTGTTTTTTTTTTGCATGTTTCAAGTGAATGAACACTTTATCAGAATTTGGTCGAAATCAGTGATGTTCGATTACACGTTTCTACGTGGAATTTCAGTTGTTCTACGTTTCAGTTGCGGAGAACTCGTGGCTCATTTCGTAGTTCTAGATATCCATCCAAAATTTGGCTTCTTAAACATCACCTAAGAAATTGAATTGTTTGCTCCATATACCCAAGAAGACCGATAGCCTTCGCGAAGGAGCACGTCCGGATCGTTATCGTGTCGTCATCCGAAATGAAGCGATAAATTTTCGATTACAACGAGCACGTTAGACACATCGAGTACCTTTTGGTCGCTGAATAATAAATGTGCTGTCTTTGTCATACTACAAACGATGACCAGTCAGTAGATAGATACTTTCCAATCCCCTCCTGATTGAGGTCGGATAGGATGGAGTAGAGGAAGGGTCTCCGGGCAACAATGCGGCGACCCTTTCCTTCAGAAGCAGACCTCAGTACAAGCAACTGCATTAGTGGTTTGAACATGAGTTGAATATTAATTTGTGTAATATCCGTTTATATCTGGAATGCTATTTAATAAGACGCATGCATCAACTTGTTTAAAGCTTTGCGACCAAGCAGTAAGAGAACACAACTCCATTACATCAATCGAGAGCTTTCTTTGGTAAACTGTGAATTTGCATATCAAGTAACTGAAACCATTATACCTATGGAAGTTTTTTTTTTCACCATGAGCCCCAAAATCGAAACCGGGAATTGGATCCAGAATTCTGTACAAGACGTTAGAATTCACATGAGAAATTACCATTTACTCTATTTTTAAATATATTATATTGGTTTAAGGTGATTATAGAACGAAGCCACACCTCCAATTTTCAAGAGCACAAGACTTGAGAACCGACCAGCGCTCCGCGTTTTAAAATTTATCCCATTGGTCACCACCAGCAAGCAAGTAATTTGATTGATTTTCAACGCAAACTGTTGTCAGATTCTCCAGTCTTGTTTACTTGAAAATTCGAAGTTTGGCTTTGATTTATAATCACCTTAAGACCAACAGAACAAATCCTTTGTTTTTTTTTAGTTTGTGCCACCACACTTGTAGACTTTAACTAGATTTTGGGTGGATTTTAGTTTCCGTGTACCTTCAGAAATGTCAGATAGAAACAGCCCCAATGTCAAATAGCAAAAGCAGTGAAAATTTATCGGCGAAGCGAATGTCAAAGTTTATCACTAATGCCAAAGTTGAAATTTCAAAGTATTCTTTTTTTTAAACTGTTATTTGGGAAAACTGCCAAAGTAGTTGCAAGAACATGGTCGATCGTGTTATTAAATATAAACAAAATTTCATCCAACAATTTTGGACCTAAATTGCAATTCTGTCAATGATCGCACTTAATATGTTGTCCCAGACAGTCGTCACTCTCTAGAAGTGTCAAATATGACTCGTGCAGGTTCGGTGACAAGCAGGTAACGTTTGCTTTGTTTTGCTGTTTACCAACTAAAATTGTTTGCCCGCAAACGACAATTAGATGACGACTGGCTAGGGGCAGGACAAACATCAACGGTTAAATCAAACATTATCACCATTGAAGCGAATGAAGTGTTTGCCGTGGGATGTTTTCGGATGCTGACGCATAAATGCGCGAAATGCATATCGGAAGATTCTTACCGAATGGCGATTCTACATGCGACCGCCACCGGTAAGTTGAAGTTTGCTTGTGAATGGTGACAGAATAGGCTGGGATTTCCATGAAAGGTGTTGCTAATTATCACTCATACGGGGTTTTCTGATAAAAGGGCCTATAGTTTGTTGAAACTAAATGACTACAAAACAAGGCTTCTGCTCCACACCGCAGGCTACTGCTTGATAATGCTACCATGTCAGCCCCTCTCTTTTATTCATTGTCTGGGTATCAATCTGTTTACAATCTAGTTCTCTTACCTCTACAATTCTTACCAAAGAAACCTCCAATGGGTGTGTGATGTACTTGATCTCCAACATAGTTGAGTATCAAGGCATAGTTAAATGTTGACTCTGTCGTGAAGTTTCGTGAAATTTAATGGGACTTTGAGAATTTACGGTGAATTTTCGGAGAGATTCAAGTGAAATCTGAAAAACTCTTATCGAATTATAGGATACCAAGTGCGATCCAGAGAATTTCCTAACAGAACCCGGACAGATTGCAACGAAATCATATGAATACTATGTGGAGTTTCAACATTGTATAGGAACTCTGAGCAAACTCTAGGAGTGTCCTTACTAGATCTTGAGGAGACTATCCAAAGCCGAGGTACTCCTAGCATTTTTCTGAGAATTTCGATAAGAATCTTAAGGCAACTAGGTGGGATCTGAGGACTCTCAGGGTTTCTTGCGGGATTCTGTGAATTGCTCACAATATTTTTATAATTTCTAGTGGAATCTTGAGGACTTGTAAGGGAATCAGGAAATTGCTGGCGGATACCTTAAAAAATTCTATTGGACTCATGAGAATTTTTAATCGAGTCTTAAGCGTTTTTAGAACGATATCAGTATGATTGAAGGCATCTAAGCGATATCTTTAGGATATTTAGCCGGATGCTGTGGTTGTCTGATTGAAGTTTGTTGTTTCCTAACGGAGTCGTCAATAAAATCCTCCTTAATCGTCAATAAAAATCTTACCAAAATCCTCATGATCCCTAAAGGGCTGTTATGTTAAATATCCATGTATACTTACTTTTACTGGCTAATTTCAAAGACGTGGTTGAACATCTATTAAGCTTTTTAGTTCATTCTTCGACTTTTATTCTCGGGTTACATTTGTTGAACGGGACAATGACTACCTCATCTATCAATTACCTTGATTCCCTCTCTCAATTACCCTACCTTTCATGCTCAATACACTTTGATTCTATGTTGACGTTTATCATTAGTTACCAAACAGTGAGCGATACCGAACGTTTGCATTTTTCAATACCGGTCAATAAAACGAAAATCTAGTTTGACTCTGCCGTTAGCATTTACGGTTCTCTCCGATTCCAGAATAATCTATAATACCTCGATTTATTTTTGATTTCCAATTGTATGGTTTACTATGGGGACCTGATGAAGATCATATAGTTTCATAAAATATAAAATCCCAGAGTTGTCTGTCTGTCAGTAACGCTTTGAAATTTTTCGCCGAAATGTTTAATTGACCTCTATGGCATTAATTTTAGAGCGCTACAACAGCAATTTAAAAGAATATAGCAAAAAAAACACTATAACAGCAATTTGTTATTGAGATTAGAACCTTATAACAGCATTTGAGCGATTTGCTGAATTGAGTATGATAAGAACATAAATGCAGGCGCTTTGCAGTCAGTAACATGCGTATGTCGAGGTCGGATAATGTTAACAGTCGTCGCGCGGTGTGCCACCGTCAGAATCACCGCGCTGCTGTTGTGAACGAAAAGCGAGGTTTTTCCAGTAGTGTTGTACAAAATACAACAGCGCGACGACTGAAGTGTTGATAAATTAATAAGGAGTAATTCAAAAGTTACTTCCAATGTTGCTGAACAACGATCGGAAACGCGAGGTACGAGGAATTTTCGTAGGCATCAGAACAGAATCTGCGAATAAACACAAACAACCGTTCGGGCGCTTCATTCGTACGTGTTTCATTTTTGGATCGCTGTTTCTCCCCACGGTGATTTTCCATCGCTCGGTAATGTGAACGGTACAATCCACACTGCCTGCTTTTCGCGAAGAGCAGAAAAATATTCATTTCGATCATCTTCATGCGGGCTCGCAAGAATCACGCTAAACTTGCTCCGCTCAAGAATGAGTGCCGAGCGCACAAAATTGGCCTCTTTTCGTGCAGCACAGATTCTGTGCAAAAGGGCTGTACACAGTTTTGTGCATACGGTGGTAAACAAAACTGTATGAGTGATATGCGCACAGAGGAGGAACGCTTGAAATGCGGAATTCACTTCCATTTTTGTTTTGCTTCAGAAAACATAAAAAAAAAACATTCCAATTTTTAAGTTTTTCAGAGATGTTTTCATTTGAATAGCCGAAGTGGGAGCAAATGGGGAAAAAAACTTTCGCATTTGCGACCATATTCCGGCTTTTCGCTAGAAAACATCTCAGAAAACTCCCCATCTTACCAACGGCCAACTGTTTGCTGCCGCGCTGGAGATCATTGACAGTTCCGTTTCCATCGATCCTCGCACAAACGAAGGTCAACACGTCGGCAACTCACAGAATGAGTGCGACCTACACAGAGTTTTCACTCAGTCAGCCAGTTCTGCATTGGTTACCTCATAGGCCAGGAGAAGTGCATGAACTTGTCATTCATTTACCTGTCAATTTTCATACAAAATCTACTTTTTCTCTGCTATAAATTCACTCTAGGTGAACCACTTCTCCTGGCCTATTGTGTGTATTTTTAACACATGCGCTGCGTGGAGCTGGCTTAGCGTGGAGTGTTTGCTTGACTTTACGAGAAGAAGCAACCTTGAAATGAATCACAAGAATGAACAGCGCGTGGATAAATGGATCCTATGAGTGGAAAGGCTTCGCGAACCACTTATCGGTGTGTTCATTTTGCTTCTTCGGCGTTGCATCCGTTCGCTTTTTGCGATGCTCTTCGTGACGCAAAAATGAAAAATGAATTTTGGAGAATGTTGGATCGCGAAGATGCGTCGATCATTGTTCACGAACAGCAACACTGGTTACTTCCATTCTTACAGGGAGGGTGAGGTCTACGAAAGCGTGACAAAACATGTGTAAGGTATTGGGGACCATCCACAAATGACGTAGCATTTTTTCACTGATTTTTTACACCCCCCTCCCCCCTCGTAGCATATCGTCACAAATGCTGATACCTCCCTTGGAAAATACGTAGCATATCAAGAAGTGTTATTATTTATTTAGTTGGTGTTACATCAATTAATTTGATAAAACCTCGTTAACGATGTTACGCCAATTTACTCGGTTCAAGGCTGTGTCTCTCCAACCTCGATTTTGGCCCACGTTCTCCAGATCTTGTTGCACCTGATCAAGCCACCTCGCTCGCTGTGCTCCCCGCCTTCTTGTGCCAACCGGATTCGACGCGAACACCATCTTTGCAGGATTGTTGTCCGGTAGTCTTGCAACATGCCCTGCCCAGCGCACCCTTCCGGCTTTAGCAACCTTCTGGATACTTGGTTCGCCGTAGAGCCTAGCGAGCTCGTGGTTCATTCTCCGCCGCCACACACCGTCCTCCTGCACTCCGCCAAAGATCGTTCTAAGCACCCTTCGTTCGAACACTCCAAGTGCTTGCAGATCCTCTTCCAGCATGGTCCATGCTTCATGTCCATAGAGGACCACCGGTCTTATAAGCGTTTTTTACATGGTACATTTGGTGCGAGGGTGAATCTTTCTCGACCGCAGCTTCTTCTGGAGCCCATAGTAGGCGCGACTTCCACTGATGATGCGTCTCCGTATTTCATGACTAACGTTGTTATCAGCCGTTAACAAGGATCCGAGGTAGACGAACTCATCAACCACCTCAAAAGTATCCCCGTCTATCGTAACACTGCTTCCCAGGCGGGCTCTGTCGCGCTCGGTTCCGCCTATCAGCATGTACTTTGTTTTTGACGCATTCACCACCAGGCCGACTTTTGTTGCTTCACGTTTCAGGCGGGTGTAGAGGTCTGTCACCGTTCCAAATGTTCTGCCGACAACATCCATATCATCCGCGAAGCAAACAAATTGGCTGGATCTTGTGAAAATCGTACCTCGGTTATTGAACCCGGCTCTCCTCATGACACCTTCTAGCGCGATGTTGAACAGCAGGCACGAAAGTCCATCACCCTGTCGAAGTCCCCGGCGGGATTCGAACGAACTGGAATGTTCGCCCGAAATCTTCACGCTATTCTGCACACCGTCCATCGTTGCTCTTATTAGTCTTGTGCAGGGCTGTTAAGTATCATGACCGGCTTGCGACACTGACGAAACGAGTCTTCTCACTGTCGCAAGTCGAAACTATATTTCATGTGCTCACTTCGTCAAGTCGCAATGACAGAGCTCTCACGAGAGCAATTTTACTGTTGTTTTGCTATTAAAATTTGTATCTCATTTTGGAGAGTTTCGGAAAGCAAATGTGCTTGAAACGTTAAGTAAATATCTTTCCTTGATTCCAACGATATAAACAACAATTAAACCAGATAATTAACTAAAAATAGTCATGTTTGCGATTCCGTCACAGGCCGTAGTGACGGAAAAATGAAAGAGAATTTAGAGAAAATCTCTGTCATTGTCTCGCCGTTCGATGACAGTGAGGTAAGAAACTATGTAAAAGTCGCGCGGCGCCCTGTCTTGACATTGACGCTTCCCAGCCCTGGTCTTGTGAGCTTCCCGGGAAAGCTGTACTCGTCCATGATTTTCCATAGCTCTTCGCGGTCGATGCTATCATAAGCCGCTTTGAAATCGATGAACAGGTGATGCGTTGGGACTTGGTATTCACGGCATTTCTGGAGGATTTGCCGTACAGTGAAGATTTGGTCCGTTGTCGAGCGGCCGTTGATGAAACCAGCTTGATAACTTCCCACAAACTCATTTGTTATTGGTGATAGACGACGGAAGATAATCTGGGATAGCACTTTGTAGGCGGCATTCAGGATAGTGATCGCACGATAGTTTTCACATTCCAGTTTGTCGCCCTTCTTGTAGATGGGGCATATGACCCCTTGCTTCCACTCCTCCGGCAGCTGTTCTGTTTCCCAGATTTTGACAATCAGCCGGTGCGGACAGGCGGCCAACCTCTCCGGGCCCATTTTGATGAGTTCAGCTCCAATACCATCTTTACCAGCGGCCTTATTATTCTTGAGCTGGCTGATGGCATCCTTAACTTCCCTCAATGTGGGGGCAGGTTGGTTTCCTTCATCCGCCGTGCTGACGTAGTCACTTCCTCCGCTGTCGTGACCCTCGTCGCCTGTGTTCTCCGTGCCATTCAGGTGTTCATCGTAGTGCTGCTTCCACCTTTCAATCACCTCACGTTCGTGCGTCAAGATGCTTCCGTCCTTATCCCTACACATTTCGGCTCGCGGCACGAAGCCTTTTCGGGATGCGTTGAGCTTCTCGTAGAACTTTCGCGTTTCTTGAGAACGATGCAGCTGTTCCATTTCTTCACATTCCGCTTCTTCCAGGCGGCGCTTTTTGTCCCGGAATAGTCGGGTTTGTTGCTCCCGTTTTCTTTTATATCGCTCCACGTTTTGTCGCGTTCCTTGCTGCAGCATTGCAGCCCGCGCTGCATCCTTCTCCTCCAAAACCTGCCTGCATTCTTCGTCGAACCAATCGTTACATGTCCTCCTTTCCACGTACCCGACGATGCTCTCGGCTGCGTTGTTGATGGCTGCTTTTATGTTGCTCCAGCAGTCCTCAAGAGGGGCTTCGTCAAGCTCGCCCTCTTCCGGCAACGCTACCTCGAGATGCTGCGCGTATGCGGCAGCGACGTTCGGTTGGGCCAGTCGCGCTAGGTTATACCGAGGCGGGCGTCGATACCGTACATTGTTGATGACGGATAGTTTTTGACGCAGTTTCACCATCACTAGATAGTGATCAGAGTCGATGTTAGCGCCACGATAGGTTCTGACGTCGGTAATATCGGAGAAGTGCCGTCCATCGATCAAAACGTGGTCGATTTGTGATTCCGTCTGCAGTGGTGATCTCCAGGTGTATCGATACGGGAGGCTGTGCTGGAAGTAGGTGCTGCGAATGGCCATGTTCTTGGAGGCGGCAAAATCTATCAGTCGTAGGCCGTTCTCGTTCGTCAGCCGGTGGGCGCTGAACCTTCCAATCGTCGGTCTGAACTCCTCCTCCTGGCCAACCTGAGCGTTCAAATCACCTATGATGATCTTGACGTCGTGGCTTGGGCAGCGGTCGTACTCGCGTTCGAGCTGCGCGTAAAATGCGTCCTTGTCATCATCAGTGCTTCCGGAGTGAGGGCTATGCACGTTTATGATGCTGAAGTTGAAGAACCGGCCTTTGAGCCTCAACTTGCACATTCTTTCGTTGATCGGCCACCACCCGATCACGCGCCTCTGCATATCACCCATCACTATAAAAGCTGTTCCCAGCTCATGTGTATTGCCGCAGCTCTGGTAGATGGTATGATTACCTCTAAACGTTCGCACCATCGAACCTGTCCAGCACACCTCCTGCAGCGCTACGATGTCGAAACCGCGGATCTTCAGTACATCGGAGAGTATGCGTGTGCTTCCGATGAAGTTGAGAGATTTGCAGTTCCACGTACCGAGTTTCCAATCGCTAGTCCATTTCCGTCGCTGTGGTCTTTGCCGATTGTTCCGGTCCGTATTCTCTCGTTGACGTTCCTGTGCTGATGTGTTTTTACGGTTGGCTTGCAGGGCCTGACACCAACCCCCTAGATTTCCGGAGGACCATTCCCCCTAAATGTTCGGAGGGCCATAGTGCGCAGTTTAGCTTAGAGTCCTTCTCTGGCACTCGGACGATGATCAGCCGCCCCTGACATGGGGAACCGACGCTGTTGTGAGCCGCTCCTAACATGGAGTACAGACGCTCAAGGTTTGCAGAAGCAAACCCCCCCTTCCCTGTCAGCATACGACCAAAGTTCCCACCGGGGGTTGGTTACCCGATCTTCCCTAAGGTTACTCGTACCCCGGCCAGTACCGCGAGGAGGTAGGGATAGGAGTTGCTGGGCAAGAGGCTAAGGACCGCACAGAGGGGTCTATTTTATTCCTTCAGGTACGCGAGGTACCAATGGTACGCCATGCCCAGCCATTTACCAACCATCAAGAAGTGTATTTTTAATTGTTTTCCTTAGCGACTGGGCTGAAGCAAAAAATAGGAATTCAGAAGTTCAATACAAAGTTTGATATTAATTACTGACTGAAATGTAAGGATAATCTAACGAATAACATTTTAATATTCAGTAGCGCTCATAAGTAATTTGGAAAACAGTTTTGAATAAACATATATCCTGTTAAAGTTACATATTTTTTGTTTCCAGTTTCATATAGGCTAAATTGTGTTACTTATGCTGTTGTTATCATAAAAAACAAGTGTACAACAAAAAAAGTGAAAAAATAAAAATGTTTGTTTGGATTAATGATGTTAACAGTAACGAGTTAGGGTACAATATATTTTATAACAAATTGAACAGAAATTTCGTTATACTAGAGGATTGTTTTTTTTTTAATTATTCGTTGTTAAGAAATAGATTTCAATGAAAATGATCAACAAACTATATTAATTTGAAATGGATCTTTTTCATGCAAATTCAAAACCATTTACCAATCACTGGCCAGATATAGAAAAAAAAAGCGATTATTATACAACTTATTCATCTCTATTAATACTTCAGCTGAACCTCATTATCGTTTCCCAAACTGAAATAATTTTACACAATGAAACAATTAAATATTAAATATAATCAAACTTCAAATTACCGAGTTATTATGAAAATTGAATGACAGGGCAATTTCGATAACACTCGAATCTGTTGTCCTCATTAATATTCAGGCTACTCCATCAAGAGCATTGATCTATCAAAAACAAATAGATGAGTTGATTGGGTGGAGATCTCCTGCAACATTGAAATCCACGGAATAAATATCTTGTTTAAATGTAATATTTGCCAAAAAGAGCATATTTCATTCTCTTCAAGAAATAAAGCCCCAACAAAAAATTTAAATTAAACTCAAACGGTTGACTTTATATCTGGTAAACAAATGGGAAAACAATGTTCTCCAAGTTGTTGAAGCATTGATTTTTAATTAATTTATTAAACTTCTATTTTGTTTATTTAAAAATTTAATAATTTAGACACGAATATAATGCCATATTCCCATAATTATTTAAAGCTTTAAAGAATCTGTTTGATTGCATTTATCAAGAAAATCTAAAATTTAATAGATTTCTTTCAATTTTGTCAATGTTTCGAACCTCAATCATCATTTTAAAATCCAAATCTATAAATCAACCAAAAAAAAGTTTGATAAAATAAATAATTGTATGCCATTTTTTAAGCACCTCTCTTATTACCGACATGATTCAAAATGCTACGTCCACTAGCTAGGACCCCTCCCTCCCCCTCGTCACAAATCCGTGAAGTCCTCCCTCCCCCCAGAAACGCTACGTCTTTTATGGACGACCCCTTGGAAAAAAGCATACAGCGTGTGAGGGGTTCTAGAAATCCCAATAAACGATGAAAGTCATATTTGAATCAACCCTAACTATTTATGACAGATCAATTCTCTTGCTGAAGTTTTCATTTCATTTTGAGAAAGGTCAATAATAAGCTTCCAAATTCCGTTGGAACGTGGCTAGCCACGTTGGGTTAGCTAGTAGTTTCATAAAATAACAAATTGCTTAAAAGCTACTAATTTTTATTTATTTTTTTTTCAGATCAAAAGTGAATATCCCTTAAAAATGTGCATAATCTGTTTTTTTTTCATTCTATACCTTTCAATGATTATTGAGATAGTTGATTTTCCTATACCATGCGTTTAAAAATGTTGAATGATTCGGTAAACTGGATTGTGCTACTCTTCCCCGTACGCCAGTTCCCCGAGTGCTAAAATGCATTGAAGAATTCCATAAAAAAAATCGTCCGGATAGTAACAGCTACATTTCAGACAATTCTTCGAGTTCTTCAGAATTTTTTTTCAAGAATGTTTCAAAGAATCTTTCACATTTCTTGATTTCTTAACTTATTTTTTGTGATATTTTTTGAGTAATTATTAAAAAAAACTTCAAGGAATCACTAAAGAAATTTTTGAGGTAACTTCCCGCATAGTAAAATACAATTCGCCTTATTATCCAAACATTAAATATCTTTTACCCATTAATGTTAGTCTATCACAAACGGTTACTTTTTTGTTGAACAATATAGTACCCTAAATTGAGAACGGTTAAAAGTTATTTGAGTAATGCATGCCAAATGTTGACAATACATTATGCTGTTCATGTGTTGTAAAACTGTTTGAGAATGCTAGCTCGTGATAAATAGTGCCAATGTGAAATGACCTTTTGTCGAACGGTTTGTGCTTAAATTTGAGCGTCATAGTCATACACATGCATTTTACTATATGAAACCGATATTGAACAATTTGACAAACTGTAGAATACATTGGTATTTGTAAGCTACACTTCGAAAAAATAACATGAACTACGCAAGTTCCCAAACACTTCATTCTATTTTTTCTTCTCACAGCTCGATAAATTTGTTTACAAAATGAGCATGTTTGTATAATTTCATAAAAAGATCCCCATTTATGGACCGTAAAGGGAAGGAAGGAAGATAGATTTATAAAAATAAGTTTAATTAGCACTGGCCCTACCGAAAATTTTTCTAGCGTGTATGCCTTCGTGGTCGTTGTGCTACTGTCAGAAATCTGATCAAAACAAGCAAAAATTTGTTTCGGATCAGATCTAAACCAATGAGAATATATACCGAGGTGAGGAAAAGACTATTAGTGTGCATGCCATTCGTGTACGGTGCAAAATGTTTCACCACTACAAGCGAGCGGGCTCCCATAAGAAGCCGTGTAAATTAGTGACGTAGTTATTTTTGTTTACGTTTTTTCTCTTTACTAATACACAGCCATTGCTTCTTCTTCCACACCTTAGTATATATTCTCATTGGATCTAAACGGAAAAATCAGAAAAGTTCTCCTTCTATTCTGTTCCGATGCGTATCCCAGTCGGATGAATACCAGTGCCATTTGTTAATGGAATCGCCTTCCCTCTACCGTATACTAAGGTAAGATAAATTTTTCACTAATATAAATTACCTAATGATTTATCCTGCAATTCTCTCATATTGCAGCCTGAACTCCAGCCCACATCAAAGAATCAAGCGCCGCGAGAAGATTTCCATCCCCGAGAACGTCCATATGCGGCCTCACCACTCGGACACAAAAGGGACAATCCGAATGTAAATGCTGCGAGCGAAGTGTGGACACGACAGTATGGGCCGAAAAAATGTGCTAAAGGAATATAGTGTACGGATGAGTGCATACTTCTGCGCAGTTAATTATTCGAGTATTTAAGAATGTATACTGCTTCGCGACTAAAAACGGGTGAACCTGTGAGAAATAACTAAACCACGGAACGTGCGAAGTTCGTTTTTTGACCAACTTCACCGTGTCGCGAGTCACTTTGCTATATCTATGCTCTCCACCGTGTGCATTACGCGCACTATTGAGAATCGAGTTGCGACGTGGCGATGTTGGTCAAAAATCAAACTTCGCTCGTTGGTTAACCCGTTTTTAAACGCGAAGCAGTACATAAGCATTTTAAAATTATACTCAGTCACAATTATATAATAGATATGTATACGCACCCTCAGGTAATACTACGAAAATTTATTAAATAAAATTAAAATATATTAAAATAGAAATACATGATAACAACTAAAACTAAATGGTTTTAAGCAATTATACGTATTTATTTCAAATAAGACAATGAAACAAGTGATACGTGTGCTATAAATTAACTTCAGAATTCAGCCCTTAAGTGTAGTTCTTTAATTTCATTAGCTCCGTGATTGCATGAACAACTGAATTGGCTGTTTTAATTGAAGTTATATTTGTCCACACGCATTTACTTGTTTCATTGTTTCTTATTGAATGTACTGAGTCGTCAAATATTCTCTTATGGTTCAACAACAAGAGCACAGTATGGTGGATGGTTAAAATACCATTACACACCATAAATCAATAATTACACATACATTGTTTAGTTTCAGTCCAATTAATAGTTAAACAGTTCTCAAACTGTTTGCGTTACATTAAATTCAGCAAAATATGGATAATATTTCTACTATTTAGCAAACTGTAATCGAAAAATTTTGTTCGGGAAAATTAGCGTTTTCAAATGGTTACATAACTTAACCGCCCATTCCCCACATTGTAATTTGTCCAATTACCATTCATCAAACTGTCAAAACCGTTCGTGGTAGGGTACACTTATTGTTATTTTAGATGTTATGGGAAATTCTACAAATATTGTCGCAAATGGTTGTGGATGATCTGGGAAACTGTACGAATATGGTTCGTATTTATGCGGGTTATCAATTAAATATCTTTAGAATTTTAGATTAAACGCTTGGAGTAACATTGGTAGGCATCTCTTTAAAAATAAAACCTTTCTAATAGAAGAAATCTTTTAGTATTCTTGGAGTAATTATTGGAATATATCTAGTTTTCTTTTTTTGTAAGAACTCCTGAAGAAATTTATTATAAAAGGATAATTTCACTCACCGTACGTATGATTGCAACGCTCATATTATTGTTATCATAAAACTGTATTGATCCATAAAGAAAATTTAATTATACATTCCTGGAGATGCCATATGCATAATTTTTGTCTGAGTTTTGCAAGGAACCTCAGAAAATTTCTGAAAAAAAAAAAATGGTCACACTCTTAAATTATTCATAATTTTTTTTATCCTTGCAGTAGTTCAAGGTGAAAGCCAATTGATTATGAGTGTTTGTACAGTCAGATTTAGTTTAGAGCCTGTAGTGGATGAAGTTGTGGATGAATACCTGAGCATTTCTCGCTTAAATCAGGCCGTCATCGGCACCCATCGCTAGAATGTTTCAATGTTATGTCACTGATCGCTGGTATATGCTAAAACTGAAGGGTGGTCCTTTCGGTTTTCTCAAATTGGTGGACCCCTCGTACGCCAGCTAGCTAAACAGTCGTCGAAAAGTCTATGTTGTGATAAACCTTATCTATATCCCCATGTGATATGTGTCATATTTCCCTTGGAACACATAGCAAACTTAGTAGCATCGTATAGAGGAAGGATACAGCTTTCATCTGAGACTAAAAAAATATGGCGGTCGTTTTGAAATTGGCCGCCATCTTGAATTTTGTTATAAAATCCGTGTTTTCACCATTAGCGCACCGCTCGTTTAGAATTCTGAGGTCACCTGAAAGCTGAGAAAAAAACTGAGTAAGATAAGCTTCAAAAACTAGGTGAGCAATGGTATTTTCCCTATGAAATGAACGATTTTCTATATCATGTTCTACGATTTTGACGTTTATGGTGAGTGCAAACTATGAAAACATATTTTTTGTACAACATAGAAACAAGTTTTCAATCATTGGCGTTTTCTTCGAGTCAAGTGAAAAATACGAGTATTAATTCAGGTGAAAAAATCTGGCGGCCATCTTGGGCTGATATTGCTCTAATCTGGTAAGGAGACACAGATACTACAAACGAAATATAAAACAAAGTTTTTTCTAACTGTAAGATAATCCTAACTTGCCAACGACCATCAAAAGGCAGGACAAATATGAAAAAAGGGCCATAGTTTTCTATGTATTCTATGTGTTGCATTTTCATTTTTTTTTGGAAAAAGTAAACGGATGTGCATTTTAATTCTTTATATCCAATCAGAATAATAGGTGCTCCCGTGGCATTACTTTTTGAATAAGCATGAATTGTTTCTTTTTAACGTTTTCGAATCCTCTGAGCAGAATCTCAATAGAGAAACAAAAAAGTAGATTGGAGTACCATGTACCGCCCTAATTGCTGGTTTTTGACAGATATACGTGTTTTGACTACCACTTGCAGTCTTCTTCAGTGTCAGTTACTCGTATCCCTATATGAATCGTTTCTCATTCGTCACTTTTGATGAAATGCGAAAATAAGTTCTGATCAATTACGCGTTTTTATCATGTTTGTCCATTGTTTAAGACTCCGGCTCATAGTGCACAATGATCCGAATCGACATTTTACCAGGAAAAAAGTGAAACATCGATTCTAGACGTTCGATGTTTGCAGAGAAGTTATTCGTAATTCGTAATCTTTTAAGAAAAAGTTGAATATTGGATGACCCTTGTATAAGTTTAAATTCGCACTCTATTGTTTTTGTTTAAGGATACTTGTGGCTGCGCTCTTCTGCAAACCAGTGCTGATAGACTCACACTCAAAATCTCAATCAATGCGCTCTCCCGTGAGAGCAAACTCATTAGAGATCTGCTTCGCAAATCTCACGCTTGAGATTTTGATGCAAAATCAACTCAATCAACTCAAACCGTAAAAAATGATTCAGTCGAAAAACTCGGCAAAAATTCGTGAAACCCGAATGTTGTTGTTGAAGTTAGAAAGGCTTAATATAATTTTACCAGACTAACAAGAAATTGTTGCCGTGTGTGAGTAAACTGTGGAACTACGCGACAATGAGTCAAAAAGGTGAGCCAACACATCCATGATTTTTTGACTGCTGAGTTGCATGATCGACAACTCACGCATGAAAAATCTCAAGCGTGAGTTGTGAGAAATTGAGTTTTTCACAACACTGCTTCACAACTTTGTCGAAAACATTTTTGATTTTACTCTTCATTTGAGTTCAATAAATTGATTCTGGAAGATTTAACTTAGGATGGACCCAAAAAATCAGTTATTTTAGTCTTACTTTTTTGTTTTCAGTTTCACGTGAATGTGGTCTTGAGAAGAGTGACAGAGGGAGTAATGATACACATATTTTCTGAACATTATTTATAACATCAAAATCACATGAATTACAAACTTGCATGTTCAGCAAAAATGTGTATCATTACTTTTTCTACAACACCACATTTAGGGGAACTTACGTATTCTCGGCAGTCTAAGGCGATGCCGCGCTTCTTTTGTAATTTTCTCGGACATCAGCAGACAAATTCCGTGTTTGTCAGTTTACATTTATGCGCTGCTCAATCCTCTATCGATTCACACCGACAGACTTGTCAAAATGATTTCGAAAACGTTTTTACAACGCTGCGAACATCTCTTGTTAGTGTGACTATTGTCGGCAGCCTCATTCTCTTCGGCAAATTTCCTATAAGATCTGCTGGTGAATCTCTTCGGCAGCTCCAAATTAGTCGCATTTTGAGGCGTGTTCAATTGAATTGATTATTTCTCTAGCGATATTGTTTGTTTAGTCTCGCAAATCCCGTCAGTGGGAAGCGGGCAGAACAAAGAATCATCTGAATGTTTTCATTGAAGTGTTTCGATAGAAAAATACTGTGTATTTGGCGTTTGAAATTTGGTTGCCGATAATAGTCGAGTAGTGCCGAAGCCTAGACTAAAAACACTAATTTTTCGGGTCCACCCTAGATTAAAACGTTCAGAATCAATTTACGCAGCTCAAATGTAGATTAAAAGTGTCTTCGACAAAATTGTTCATAAGAACGTTTACTAAAAAATCGCGGAGAAGCGTAACCACAAATATCCTTAAACAAAAAAGTTTATCAAAATTTAAACTTAAATAAGGGCCACCATATTCAACTTATTTTTTAGAAGATGCAACAATCATTTACGAACAACTTATCTGAACTGAAGACATCATACATAAGTCTGAAATCGAAGAGAACAGAGAAAGCACTTTTTTCTTGCTAAAATGTTGATCCGGTCCATTGCGCAGTGACAGTTCGAGACAGCAAGTACTCGGCTCACTTTGACTTACAGAAATTTCGTATCGGTTTCTCCCTACCAGGCTCAAACCATTGCACACTGGGTTAGGAGCAGAATTTAGCCAGATAAAACCTCTAGCGCTTTAGGAGTGCATTTTTTCGGGTTGGTGTCAAAGGAGACTTATCTTGAATTTAATTGTACTTCAATTTGATGATGAAAGTTAGTTGGAATTTTTGCCGCATAGGTGGGGCTGCGATGCAAACTTTTTTGTTTTGCATCCTAGAGCTTTCGCGTCTTCGGCAAAGATTTAGAACGTGTTAAAATACGACAAGTTGTCGAAGACACCAAAGTTGTAGGACTTCAAATAACAAAGTTATGGTATAAAATGTGTAAATCACTTAAATGTTACGTTTTTTAAAACTTTTCACGTCAAAAGCGTTTTTTTTTTTAAGCACCATGCGTCACTTAAATTCGATAACGTCCTATTTTTATTTAAATATTTTATTTTTGATCAAATTATTGCAACATATCATAGTTTTTAACATAACTTTACCCTGAAATTTGCATTTTTTTGCAAAACTTATCAATGTTTCGAAAAACGCTATATTTCATCTACCAAATGTCAAACTTTGCGAGATGTTTATTTTGATATATTTGAGATATCTTAATTTCAAAATAACCACCTTTTTCATACAATTAGAATCGACTTAACATTAACTTAATCTCCATACTACAAGATGGTTGACACATTGCGTCAGTTAAGATGTGTTAATCAAATACTTTTATTTTATATATTGTGAATTATGATTAATATCAGAGAGAACTATCTCGACATGGTCATAACAGGGTATTAAAAATATATTATAGTAGGCCACAGCGAAGTTTTATTTGGGGATGACAAAAGAGGGGATCCACACAACAATATGAAAATTTCTAGATACTTAAACACCTGACTAACAAAACGTATTTGATCAATAAATCTTAACTGACGCAATGTGTAAAAAATCTTTTAGAATAATGATAAAATTAATAATAAGTCTATTCTAATTATATGAAGAAGGTGGTTTGTTCAAAAATTAAAATATTCAAATAGAATCAAGATTTTTTTTCACATAGTAAATGCATGTTATCGAATGTAAGCGACGCATGGTGTTTAATATGAAACATTTCACGATTTTGACGTAAAAAGTATAAAAAACGTAAAATTTAAGTGGTTTACACATTTTTCACAATAACTTTGTTAGTCCTAGAACTTTGGTGTTTTCGACAACTTGTCGTATTTTTACACGATCTAAGACGAAGATGCGAAAGCTCATGGACGCAAAACAAAAAAGTTTGCATCGCAGCGCCACCTATGCGGCGAAATTTCCAACTAACTTTCATCATCAAATTGAAGAACAACTAAATTCACGATAAGTCTCCTTTGACACCAACCCGAAAAAATGCACTCCTAAAGCGCTCGAGGTTTTGTCTAGCCAAATTCTGCTCCTGGCCCAGTATGCATTGGTGGGATTCTCAACAAATTACCATTAGTGGTGTCTCATGAGATAATATCGACCTCGAAAGGCTAAGATAACAAGTGGAAATCTACATTATCCAGCAATGATTTCTGGTGACATACACCTGTAAATGTGATCCAAGGAGATATTCCGGGAAGATTCTTAAAGGATTTCTGATAAGATCTTCAGGAAGCTTTTGGTGAGATTTTCGACGGATATTTCCCACGAATAAGATCCTGCAAATATCCATATTAGTTTTCAAAAATAATACTTGACAATAAAGGGAGAAAAGAAAATGAACGTTCAACGCTTTTCTGAGAAGTTCTCTTACAAACTGACGGATTATTTTTCTTGGGATCTTCCTAAGACTTTAACATAAAAGATTTTTGTTGGATTTCGGCAAGCCCTTTTCTAGAATTTCCTTCACAGACTTATGGGAAGATTCGTTATAGATTTATTTATCATATTACAGGCTTGGTTATACCCCTCGACATCTTTGTGAGGAAGCAAAGAAATACTAAGCAGAGAAGCAACTGAAAATGAGCGAGGAAGATGTGGGACAAAACACAACAGACGAAACTCCGCGAGGCCTGTTTTGTTCGGGTGAGTCATTGAAGGCACAACATGAGCTAAAGAGTACCAGAAATAAATTCTCGCATTTCGATGTACTCTCGCTAGAATTGTTTTGTGGTGTGAATTTTGAGCTCAATTTTTACTACTCGGAAATACCTCGAAATCACCTTATTTTCTATCGCAGAGAAGATACTACAAAGCCTGTCGTATTATAGCAGATATACTTTTTATTCTGTTAAAGCGCGTTTCGATAAAGTTAGAACTGATCAATAAATCTAACAGTAAAATCATAACCCATGTGCCTCGGATACCGCCATAATCGATAGAATGAGATACTTATGGTGCAGCCTCAGTTTGCATCAAAATTAGTTGAAACTTTTGGGAGGGCACTCAGAATTCGATCTAAATTCAAACGAGCGGTGTAGAGCAAAACCGATATGGAGTACATTAGATCTAGTTTCAACGATTGAAATGGTCCGCTTTATCTCACATTGGCTTGCTTTTTTCTGATGTGTTAATAAAGTTGTATTCAAGGTTGCTTGTAAACTCAAAGCATTTCTGCAAATTTGGGACTGGGTGTTATGTTATCATATCCAGTTAATTTGTTTGTTTCGCGAATGTCATAGACATAATGGAGAGAACATCTGAATATCGTTTTTTTTTTTGGAAGCTAAATAGAAGAGTCAGTCACAATCAGGAAAATTGCACCCTTACATATGAACCAGACTGCTCTCTCGGTTTGCCGTTAGCAGTGAACGCTTTGAATATTTTATCTATGGAAATTCCAGGCGGCATACTTGGCATGAAAGTTCTAGGCGGAAGATATCACCTGAATGAGCTTGATTCTCCCATAAAACTATTTAGAAAGTTCTATACACCTACAGAATGCCACCGGCAATTCCGTTGAGAAATCGACCCTCTCAGTTCAACCCATAATTAAACTACTTCAACGTAAAGAAATCGTCCAGTTTCAAGGTCCCCTTGTTCAGAAACCGAAACCGGTCGCTAGATCAGTCAACTCTAAACAACCCCTCCCTGCTGCTAGTCTAGGTAAGTGCGCTATGTACCAACCTTTAATTGCACCATTTCGCCACCTGAATTAAAATAACAAACTTGAATCGGATTGAATCGACGACAACCGTGCTGCTGAAGAAGCCGGCTCACTTAACACTCGAGCGCGCGGGGTGGAATCATATTGACCGTGCCACAAAACTAATAACTCTCACATGTACTCTAATCAGACGCACAGTAGGGTGTCCTAGAAAAAAAAATCGTTGCTTGAATATTTTCAAACCCTAACACCACACCATTAAGGACTGTTCATTTTATAAAGTGGACACTTTGTTTATGCTATATATTTTTTATTTATTGATAAAATCGTAATCGGTTTTCTGTGTATCGTTGACCTATTATTCTAAAATGCTATGAAAATATAAAATCTTTGAAAATGCTTTTGGTTGAAGAGCTAAATAGTTTTTCCAAAAACTCTTAAAAAAAAGCTGTCCGTCAAAGTCTAACATTATTTTTCGCAAAACAAAAATCCTTATTTTTATGAACAAATTGTATGTTTGTATCCTTTACTATTGTACTAAAGGTAAAGCTTTAAAAATATCAATTATATTCCACCATTCTATGACATTAGGTAACTTTAGTGATTTACCCATTTATGGCCAAATTTGCTGATGCACCATCCTTTCACTCCCAGCAAAAGAGAAAAGTAAAAAGCGTGTTCAAAACTAGTTTGGATCACTAAAAAAACTATATTAGTATAAACGAAAGCAAAATCGTGAGATTGAACTACAGTCTTAAGTATAAATTTTACTGTTTATGGTCGTTTTACTAAAAAGTCTCATACTTTTAAAATCATGTAGGCATATTTATCGATCTACAGCAAATTGTAAACAGTTTTCTCCGAATTTTTCAATTGGTAATCTCAGAATAACATATTATGAAAATAATATGTGGAAAATAAAATCGATTTTATTACAGCAGTGTTGCCAATTTTAATGATTGTTAATGTACTTTGATAGGTCTTCTAAGAATAAAACAATTGTGTTTCTGTTGTGCTTTGAATGTGACGTGGGGACTTACTAAGTAACTCTATGAAGGCGTAAGTTATGTTTCATATTAATACTATATTAGGACTTCCGTCAGGACGTACTTTTACACACAAAATTCTACTCATATCAATTCCTTTCAAATTAAAAAAAAAATTTCTTTAAAAATATACGGGAAAATTGATTTTATTATATCTGTAAAATTGTTGCTCCGAAAATAACTTGATTTTTTCCATCAGGCTTCTGTTTGGTGATGCTTTCGAAGAACAAGCCTTTTTTGAAAATAGAAAATATAAATTATCGAATTTTCCAGCCAATTTCTTACAATCATTGATTTTGATAACCTCAAAAAATCGACCGATCTAATCGTTGTTTCATATTCGTGTGAAATTTAATTATTTTTGAGAATTTTTATTATCACAACATTGTACAATACTAGTCGAACGATGTGCAAAAACCGATTGAAATTTCATTGATAAATAAGAAAGATACAGCATGCACAAGGTACTTACTTACTTATTTGGCTTTACATCAATTATCTTGATAAAGCCTCGCCAACAATATTTCGCCAATTCCCTCGGTTCATGGCTGCTTCTCTCCATCCTCGACTGTGACCCACGCTTTCCAGGTCCTGGTGTACCTGGTCAATCCACCTAGCTCGCTGCGCCCCACGCCTTCTTGTTCCGACCGGATTCGTGGCGAACACCATCTTTACAGGGTTGTTGTCCGGCATTCTTGCAACATGCCCTGCCCAGCGTATCCTTCCAGCTTTAGCTACCTTCACGATACTGGGTTCGCCGTAGAGTTGAGCGAGCTCGTGGTTCATCCTTCGCCGCCACACGCCGTTCTCCTGCACGCCGCCGAAGATCGTCCTTAGCACTCGGCGTTCGAAAACCCCAAGAGCTTGCAAGTCCTCCTCGAGCATAGTCCACGCCTCATGCCCATAGAGGACTACCGATCTTATGAGCGTTTTGTACATCGTGCATTTGGTGCGGGGGTGAATCTTTCTTGACCGCAGTTTCTTCTGGAGCCCATAGTAGGCACGACTTCCGCTGATGATGCGCCTTCGTATTTCCCGGCTAACATTGTTGTCAGCCGTCAGCAAGGATCCAAGGTAGACGAACTCGTCCACCACCTCGAAGGTATCCCCGTCTATCGTAACACTGCTTCCTTGGCGGGCCCTGTCGCGCTCAGTTCCGCCAACCAGCATGTACTTTGTTTTCGACGCATTCACCATTAGCCCGACTCTTGTTGCTTCGCGTTTCAGGCGGGTGAACAAATCTGCCACCGTTTCAAATTTTCTCCCAATAATATCCAAGTCGTCCGCGAAGCAAACAAATTGTCCGGATCTCGTAAAAATCGTGCCTCGAATGTTAACTCCGGCTCTCCGCATGCACTCGGTGTCCACTTTATAAAATGAACAGTCCTTAGGGGCCTTCCTTACCTGAGTGGTTAGTATGGTGAATGTGTCTGGGTTTGTTTTCCGGTCGGTCCAGGATAATTTCGTGATGGAAATTGCCTTGACTTCCCTGGACATAAAGTATCATCGTACCTGTCGCACGATATACGAATGCGAAAATGGCAATTTTGGCGAAGAAAGCTCTCAGTTAATAACTGTGAACGTGCTCATGAGAACACTAACCTGAGGAGCAGGCTCTGACCCAGTGAGGACGTAATGCTAAACATGTCCAAAATGTCCAAAACAATTCAAAGAAAAATATTTAAGAAAAATAAGGCAGAACGTCACCACATCGTTTCGAACATTGATTTTCTCTGACACACCCTAATGCTCAGTTGGAAATGTGAAATTTTCAATTTCAATTCAAACGCACATATGATCGTACCCACCGTAAGACCGCTGGATTTCCCACCATAGCATCCATCGATTACAGAAATATTATTATTATTTGGATTGTGCTGACTCACATCCCAACGCACCGCACCCGCCACTGCCGAATACCGAGAGCGAGAGGTGGTGCGGTGCGATGTTTCATTTTTTGCGGTCATCGGTATAATTGACCGAGCTCCAGTGGTTGTTTGATTCGAAACCGATCGATGGTAAGGGTATGCGGTATTTCGAATGATTCCTTAAAATACCAATGTAAGGGAATTCCGCGGATCACCACGAAATATCAAATAATATTCTCTCATGAACCAAAAACTCTTTATGTGAAACCTTCAAGTAGACATGTTGTTACGGTGAGAGGGGTTCCAATAAATTGGTCTGATGAAGTTATGTATCTAGGGCTCATGATAGATAATAATTTAACTTACAAAAATCACATTGAGGGCATTCAAGCCAAATGTAACAAATATGTAAAATGTCCTCTATCCCTTTATTAACAGAAAATCGAAACTTTGTCTTGAGAACAAGCTTTTGATATTCAAACAAATTTTCAGGCCAGCCATATTGTATTCTGTACCAATATGGACTAGTTGTTTTTTTTTTTTTTAAATATATCTTTATTTAAAATTCTACCACATCGTTATAATACTTATACATCAATTACTTATTCTATGTTCAACCACTTGCCAAAGCAATACAGGAAGTATTTTCTATTATTCCATCTGCAATCCCTTATATTTTTCCTTAGAACAAATAAACTACAGTTCGGGTAACTATTCAAAACATACGTGTACGTAAACATTGTCACCCATAAAGCTGCCTTTTGTCTTTTGTCTTTAGTGTTTATTTTCCAAGTAAGAATATCTTCCGGATCTGCTACAACTACTTGTAAACGGTCTTTCAAAACATAAGCTAACCAATCTATCACAGTTTTCGTACGTATACATTCCTTCAGGATATGTCTGTTGCTTTCAGTTTTTGGACAGAAGTCACATTCATTACTAGTAAGTCTTCCAATGTTGTATTTTACTAACTTATCCTTGGAGACAATCAAATCGTTATACAGCAAAAACATTTGAGATTTGCATTCAGATGGTATGAATCTATGAGCGAGATTTTCCCAAATGTTTTCCCAATTAATGTTGGGAAAAACATCCTCAATCTTTGGATGTATGTTTCGTTCACCCACAAAATGGTCATAAAGGCGTTTCACTGAATCCAAGAATGGATTTTGTTTAACTACCAAAGCAAGTTCTAACCATTCTCTGGTGTTTCTGCCTAATGATTGCATCTTTGAATGGTAAAGCATTTCTGAATCCTCATTGCCTTCAATATTTAAGACGTTTTTGATGAACAAGGCTTTTGCTTTAGACTCAACATCAATCAATTTTATGCCACCTTTTTCAAAATCTAAATACAATTGATTCCGATCGACTTTGAAAATTTGTTTTGGTCCCCAAACAAAGCCTCCAACAATTTTCAACAATTTTGCCATGTGCTGATTATTTGGCGTGAAAACTTGACAAATGTACCACAACTTTGATAGCACAAATATATGTAGCCATGTTCTTTGTATCAAATTAAGGTGCCTAGTTTTATGCAAACTCAAACGGAATTGAATATCATTAACTAACTTATCGAAGTTATGTTTTAAAATCAATGACCATTGTTCCGATAGAAATACACCTAGGACTTTAATTTCTTTGACTTCTTTGAACTGTTGTGGTCCACTTCTGGCATTATTGATTCTAATGAACGACGATTTCTCCATATTCAGCTTGATACAGGATATTTCGGCGTAGGAGTTGATAATTTGAAGGACCAAATCAAACTCAGCGTCGTCCCTAAGAAACATCACTAAATCATCAGCGTAGGCCAGCACCTGGATGAACTTTCCAGATACAAGTATTCCGCGAATACTATTAGTGATTTTCCTGATTAAAGGCTCAATGTATAGTACAAAGAGTACCATGCTGAGCGGGCAACCCCGCCTCACAGAGCTTTCAATTTTTACATCGGGGGTCAGGAAACCATTGAACAAAACACGGGACGTAGCATTGGCGTACAAGTTTTTAACGCAGTTGATAAACTGTTCTGGAATACCGAACTTTCTTAAAATCAACCACAAGAACTCGTGATTGACTTTGTCGAATGCTTTCTCCAAATCTGTATTCAAGATAAATCCTTTTACACGCTTGGTTCCTTGTGCTTTGGCGATAATTGATCTTAATTGTTTTAAATTTCCTACACATGATTGCTCTTCTGTACACGCTATCTGACCTGCTCCTAACAATGTCCCAACAACTGATTGGAGACGACTAGCTAAGATTTTCGTGAATATTTTATAGTCCGTATTGAGCATGGAGATTGGACGGAACTGATCTAATGTAGCAGCTTGCTGAGTCTTAGGTATTAGAGTTATTATTCCCTCACAAAAGTTTTTTTTCTGGTTTTAACGATCCATCAAGATATGCATTGAATAGGCAAAGTAGATCCACTTCCACACAATCCACACAAGTTCAACTCATAAAATTCATAGGACAGCCCATCTGGTCCAGGGCTTTTCTTTTTTGCAGCTTTTTGAATTACCTCCTTCAACTCTTCTTCAGTTATTGGTCTAAGCAAACTTTCAGCTTGTTGAGGATCGAGTGATTTACCAGCAGAATTCAAGATAGATTCGGTATTTTCCTCATTCAATTGAACATCCTCGCGACAAAACGTATCAGTGTAATATTTGTGAATAACCTCTCTCAATTTTCCAGTTTCTTTAACTAATTCATTTCCAATTTCTAATTGAAATGCGGATGGCTGGGAAAACTTATGGAGTTGATTTGTAACATGATACAAACTCAATTTTTCATTTTCTAACATTGAAATACCTGAAAACCTGGAACCGTAGTATTCAATCCTTCGCTGCTCGATATCCATCAACTTGGATTTCACAATTTGTAGTTCATTTTTTGTATCAATTCCTCTAGATCTTTCAGCAGCAAGCTCATTCATTCGGTTATACAATGAACTTTTTTCTGCATTAATTCTAAAATTCAACATCCTACTGCCGTTCTTATACAAGTATTGTATTTTTGGTTTCAAAGCGGTATTCCACCAAACACTTCGGTTTTCAGTGTAGATTAAACGATTTCGCAAACTTCCTATTTCATCATCAACTTTCCTAGAGATCTCATCATCTTTCAAAAGACTTGCGTTTAGCTTCCAGTAGCCACGACCACGAAAGCATAAGCACTTGGGATCAACCTTGTATGACATTATGACTGCCATGTGATCCGAAAAAGCGACTTCTACTGTACGTACATTGGAAACATTTGATAAAAAACCTGAGTTGACGTAAAACCTGTCCAAGCGTGATGCTGAATCAGATCGGAAAAACGTGAATTCTGTGTTGGAACCTTTTAGCTCTGTAGCCACATCTTTCAGATGCATTGATTTAGTCAGATCTCTGAGACCATTACTTATGTTGGCAATTGCACTACGACTATCACGTTTGTTGAGAATGCAGTTAAAATCTCCCCCAATAATGGTATGCAAATTATTTCCCTTTACAATATGAGCTGTCATTTGATTCCGGAAGAGATCGTCCCTTTCTCGCTTCTTATTTGTCCCTGAATGCGCATACACGTTGATCAAATTAACATCATCACATACAATCGAAAGTATTCTACCACTAGGATCATAAATAACATTTCTGAATCCCTGATTTTTCCTGATAAGAATAGCTGTTCCTTTGTCTTGATCACTGATGTTAACGAATGCTCTATGAGTATTGATGAAAGAAAAATCTTCAAATAACACTTCTTGAAGAAACACGAAATCTAGATTCTCATTTATGATGAAATCCCTGAGCAACGATTTGTTAATATCCGTTTTAATGCTGTTCAAGTTGATCGTCGCAATTTTCTTCGAAAAAGTCATTCTAGCTTTATTTTCACTTACAATGTTGCAGTCTTACCTTCAGCCCCTAGTGGCTCGTCAGGATTAGGCTGGAGCACTTCAACCTGCTCGATTCGAGGTTGCTTACTTTTACTTCTCGTTCTCATTTGCTGGGAATTCAACAGGGATGCACCATCCGGAACTTTCACCATTGCTTCAGATTCCGATTCGTTTGAAGACTCGCCCTTGTCTCCGCGATTCTTTTTTCGTCCTCGTTTTTTAACTTTTTGCTCAACGAACAGCTCTTCTTTCCTCGGCTGATCGTCAACATCTCTCTTACCCTCATCCTCTTGTTCTTCGGCAGTCGGTTGCACTGACGTCACATCTACTGGGAGTCCAGGAGTGTCGTTCGCATCGATCGCTTCCTCTGTTTGCCCTATGGCACCGGTCCCGGAACCAGATGGCCCCTGCTGCGCAGGCTCCGATTGCTTCTTCAGTATCGTCATTTGGCATTCGAGTTGTTTCTCCTCCACACGCTTGGCGAAATCTGGACGAAGATCGCGGGCCTCCACGATATCGCTGTACAGCCTTCCTTGAACAGAAGATGAATGCAGAAACGCATTCCTTCTTGGACAATTTGCCTTAATATGATCCGTACTCTTGCAAATAAAGCACTTGTTGATCATTCCGTCATAGTAGATCCTCGCTTGGAAATGTCGTACCCTGACTTGAGGCGGAATTTCTTTCGCGACCTCCATGTACAGCCCTCGCACTGTTGAGAACACAGGGAAACCTGTGCTGGGATGATACTTCTCTCGAACTTGTTGCCTGATGATTCCATACGAAGACAACGCCTGATAAATTTCTTTATCCTCTATCTCTGGGGGGAGATTGAACACCCTGATATACTTGAACGATATATCCGCTTCAGACACTGTAACGTTGACCGCTTTTCCATTCGCGTACTGGAACGTTAACACCGGCTGCATATTATGCAAAGCCGCCTTCATGAAACTTTCGCTTTTGAACTTGACAAAGATTGCCCTCGAATCCTTTTCCTTATGGATCGAGTAGATTTCCTCTGGATTGAACTGTCTGTCCCGACAGAATCCAAACATTTCCGCATCCGTTGGTTCCGACGAGTCACGACCGAAAGCAAATTTCAGCGTGTTAACTCGAACTTTTGCATCCGCCATTTGCACCACGTGATTGAGATTTGCCTCACCTCAACTGGATGTAAAACTGGAGTAGAAATAATAGCGCTACGCAACGGTGCGCGCCATTGTTCCGATTCAATGGGTTTTGACACAATACGCTTCTATCACTTCACTGATTAGCACGATCAAAGTACGTCTATCCTGGACCACGATGTGAGAACGAATCTTATGTTTCAATACCAGGAAGAAAGCTCTGCAGAGGATTCAAAATATACTTTTAAAAATGATTCTGAAGTTTCCTCCCTGGTATAATACTAATGAGTTACATAGAATATCCAATGTATAAACATTGGAACAAATGTCATTTAACATAATTAAAAATTTTAGACAAAATTCGTTGCAATTTTCTATTGCCACGAATAATGCGTTATATGTTTAGGTTCAGTTTGGTTAAGTAAATTGAAAGCGTTTTGTTCCCACGGATACGATCCGGTAGGGAATAATTACACGAAGAGAGATACGTTCGAATTCACGATTTATTTCAGACTGATTTGTACAACGTTATGGTGTCATATTTATACTCCGCTCTTCCCTATAGAACTTGTATAGAATTTTCCAGAAGTGTTTTGTTGTATACAATAATATGTTGAAAGGTAACTGTTATACAATTGATAGATTGAATCTTCTGGAAATGTCAGACAATGATACAATGCAAGAAACGTAAACAATAACAATGCAAATTCAATGTTTGGATCTGGAATGATCTCGATGGTGAGTAAATGTTCTTATCAATATTAATTGTCCTCTAATGTTTTGTTTTGTTTCAGGTATGTTTTATGCGTGTATATATCGGTATGATGTACAGGTGAGTAGAGTGTTGTCAGAATGGCAGTGATTTTATGAAGTGTTTGTGGCCTCAACATGAGGCATGATCGTCCAGCGGTGTGGTGCGGCATGATGCACCCCGGTGGCTTGTTGTTGGCCACAACACGTTTATTTCTTCTCTTACATGCAGATGAATTCAACTCATCTGTAAAATTTTCGAAATTAAATGTTATATGTTATTAACAAAATGTTAATGAAAGCCTTTTTTAGTATTACCAAATTCGAATGATAGTGTTTTCTAACACAGAACACCTAGATATAAGAAATGGTAAAGGAATAAAAAAAACATAAATATCGCATACCCTTAATGAGGACTGGAGTAACCGACTGACTGACCGACTGACAGACAGTGAGACGCTCATAATTCGAGCCTAAATTATGCAACCTGTTTCAAATGGGCGCCCGCTTCAGAGAGGTGCGTTTGATTGAATGGGCGGTGTATTGCAAAAACTAAAAAAAAGATGAAGTGTTTACCTTCTCTTCGAGTGCTCGTTACTGGAGTGTGTCTCTGGATAAGGGGTGAAGAGTTTTGAAACATGCATTTTTGGTGGACCTATGGAGAGCCGTTGGGCGCCAATGGCGAAGAAGTTGATTTGAACTCGAATTGAACTTATATTACAATTCACTGTCAACCATATTTAATTACAAATAAAAGTTATTCTGGAATGAACATAAAACTAGGATGCATTGCACAGAGTTCAAATGTTCTTCCTGAGAATTGTTTTCAATTTTCCAGTTTGATTGACGCTTTGTCGAGAGGGTTACCTTTGATTAGGGCTACCTCATTATGTACTATTCATATGTAAAGAATTCTTGTTGTTGAATGGTATAATATCGCTGCTACCTATGCTGTTATAGTTCAGTCACATGAGAGAATTGGGATTACTTCAAATTAAAATTTAACCAATTTGAAACAGTTTGAAGCATACACAAGCTGCGGATGAATGAGAATTGGAACATATTTTCGAATGGCATTTTTAAGCGTGGCACAATAAATCAAGCTTCATTTTGGAATGCAGAAGCACAGAATTCAGGGGTTTCCGAATGTGTGTGTGTGTGTGTGATTTCGGCAGGACAATTGGAAGGATATTTAATTCGATTCGATTAAAACGAACGCAAGCTTGACATATTTTTGAATACGGTTTGATTAGTGATGTGGAATGAGAGTTGGAAAATCCCGAACATTATTTCATTTTTGGAAGTTGTATGCCTTGTCATTAGGCTTACGAACGATTGAGTAAATTGGGGAAACCACTGATGAAAGGTATATTGTGACAAATTAAAATTTGAGATTGGATGTGGCATATTTAATGTGTGATGTGTATACGCTTAGTGAAACTATATAAAAATGTGAGTCTCTACGGTAAGACAATTCATTATGTGCTATCCACAAATTACGTAACGCTTCAGGGAAGGCTCAAGCATTGCAGTTCTTACAGAAATTTATCTTACAAAAGATGTTACGGAGGAGGGAAACTGTAAATTTTGGCATCAAGTATGTATTCAAATGGACATGAGCTCATGTACCATTTGTAATAGTAACTCAGCAAATGACAAGTATGAATTTGCACATAAATTTGGGTTCACCCCCTTAAAAACATACAAAAGTGCTCAAATAGGGTTGTCATGTCTATCACGGCTTAACCAGCCGACGGTTTTTTGAAAATACCTGAAGGTTGTAGACACAAAAGTCAATTTGGACAAATTGATATGTAAAGTTGTGAAAAATAACCAACTACGCCACAGAACGGGTAACGATTCTGCAGCGCAATCGGCCAACCTGAAACCAAAGACCGTCACGCAGCCCTGTCGTCGTAAAATTTGAGCTTCTTAGTCGTCCCTTTTTAAGGGGGGCGTTGCTATGGCCAAGAGGGCGCTTCCACTCCCAGGCGTTAATGATGTCTTCACATAAGAAATATCACAACTATTTTAATAAATAGGGATCAACTGTGATGGAGGTTATGTTGCTATGGGTTTTCGACTTTCAGTCTATACAGATCATAAACGGAAATCCAAAAACCCTTAGCTACATTTCAATTTATAAAAATTACAAATATCACAAATACTTCAATATACATTCCTAACAAACGAAAACCAATATTCATTTGCACGTATTTAGTTTGTGTGCCATTTATATTAAAATGTGGAAGACAGTGCCCGTTTGAAAATACTACAAGGATAAAAAATAACAGTGAGATCTTTTTATGATGAATAGTATTATTTGGTTATATTTCCAATGTTTCATGCATTTTGGGTTGGGTGGGACCATCAGGGCACCCGATTGAAGCGAGATGGATAAAAGAGTGAAACTGTCAACTTCCTATTGCCAACATTTCGGGCGGGCTCTTCTTCCCATCTATTGGGTCTTTCTGACAAGCAAGGGCTTGATTGTACGACTGTTTGTGTGAACTTACTTTTGGAAGGAGATTCTTTTTCCCTTGCGGGTTTCGCGTAAGTGTCTCTGCTTCCGGGTCCGCCATTAGGGTGGGGCTTATTTCCAAAAATCTTCCGTAGTCAAGATTTACAAAGTGGAAAATGATCATCGGTCCCAAAATAACATCCTGTGAAAAAATGAGAATTTTTGGTGAAGGTTTAGAGGTGGCGCAAAGGGCGTATGTGCAGTTTTCCCATTTTAGTGAACTCTGAAAAATTTTGGTATGCTTTTCAGCTTATTTTGGTGATTTTAGGACCCTTAAGGGAAAAAAATCACCTCAAAATTGCGATATCCCCACTCCTTTAGATGATATTTGACGAAATATATTTTATGCATGCGATTTTTGGCCCTTGAATAGGTTACGCTGACTGATTACTATGAACCCGAATAAGCATGTGAATAGCTGGGGAGGATTCCTATGCTAGTAGAATGGAACAAAGAGCAAAGAAGAATGAGAGAAAGAACAAAGAACACATAAGAATGTAAGGTGGGGTGGGTTAAACAGGTGGGAGGGTGAAACTAGTGATATCTTGAGTGTAACTGAGGAATCTTGAAAAATCTCGATTTTATGCAATGGAGAAAAGTTCCAGTAGAAAACGATGATTAAATTGACTTCTATTTAATATTATCTAGTTCAGAAATATTTCGAACAATTTTTCTTCAAGTAGGGGAAGAGCACCAATTTTTGAACCATCTCTAGTTTTCGACCCACGCATACGATTTTAGATTACTCTTTATGGAAAAATTGCAGTAACGGCTAAAATGTCCTCAACTCCATGCAAAGTTTCATCATTATTCTTCTGGTAGATATAGGGGTCTATTTTATAAGTCGAGTCGATCAAAATGACTCGACTGGAGTCACTGTCGACCGAAAAAATCGTTCGACTCATCTCTGTCACTCGAGTTTCTCGACAGTTGTCCCTCTATGAGACTGAATTATTATGGGAGTCGACGGGTGACATCTGAAATATGCAAGCTTACTTTGATCGACAATGACTACGAACGAGTCACGTTAAATCGCTGGAATTACAAAATAGACCCCTTAGGGGCCTATTTTATAAATCGAGCAGATTCATGTGACTCGTCTGTATTCATTGTCGATCAAAGCAAGCATGCATATTTCAGATGTCACCCGTCGACTCCCATAATAATTCAGTCTCATAGAGGGACAACTGTCGAAAAACTCGAGGGACAGAGCTGAGTCGAGCGAATTTTTCGGTCGACAGTGACTCCAGTCGAGTCATTTTGATCGACTCGACTTATAAAATAGACCCCTTAATTTTGTTTTTATTCGAGAGGTTTGCAACCTGAAGTGCTTTATCTCTTGCACCCTATAGAAGTTCGTGCACTAATTTTTTTTCTGCTGTTGTTTATATACATCGATTTCAAATACAGATGTAGAACGATGTATTGAACTTCAACTACATTTTCGTTCGTCCAAAGTTGTGTTGAAGGTGTTGTGGCGAAAGTGAAGTATTGGAATCCAGATATTCCTGTGGAAATTCTAAGAGGAAGTGTTATTGCTAGAAAGCAGAAATCGTTTATGGATTTACCTAATAAGGATATATTGTGCGGGATCAAATTCCGAACACCTAAGAAATGAATCTTAAGTCTTCCACTTCATAAAAAACTACTTCTATTAGTATAAAGTGTACAGATTTTGATCGTGTATGGATTTAGGCCCCCTCTGTTATTTCTTTCAGATTATAAAGGCAATTGCTGGAGTTATATCAAACGGACATTCAGAAATACTAAATTAGTGTTAAACTTGCATATAATCACATCTCATACATCCAACCGAGATATTTTCACGGCTCCGTAGTTGATTCTAATATAATATCATCAGTTACACCCTCCCACCTGTTTAACCCAGCCCACCTTACATTCCACAGTGGTCCAGGAATCAGTTTTACGCGGAAAGATGCATTTTGAGCTTTAGAATGAAACATTAGACAAAAACGGTCTTCTACAAAGTTGTTTGTATTAGTTGAGCCCTTTGTTTGGTTTTATTGAAAATTAGGGTGGACCACATTTTCATAGAAATGATTAAACTAACTTTCTTATTTGTAAAAATTATATTATACATGCTTTAGCAAAGTTGTAGACCATTCAATTTCAAGCGACTTTGCCAAAAAAAGTTTTTTTGTATCTCTTAAATTGACCGATTTAGAGCTTTTTTCCTACGGTGACATAGGGTGGTCCGAACAAAACTGGTTTTCTGGCTCTAGAGTTTTCAAATCAAGTTTCTCATCAAAGTCGTCTATGAAACACTTTTAGAGCTTTGAAAAATGCGTAATTTGGTGAGTGAAGAAACTCGCTATCTCCTTCCGTTTAGGAGTTATTGTTGTTTTTCTCTCAAAAACATGCCTACTTTGATTGTGAATTTCTCTGATTGGGGCAAACATAAAAAATATCTTTTGACGGCGTTCAAAAGACAAAATAAAATTGTATATTATATCAAAAAATTACAGATGTGTTATTTTTGTAACTCTAATAAAATGCCTTGAAAAACAAAGGTTTTTAAGCAGAAAAAATTTAATAACTTTTGAACTAAAATAGATATCATCAATATTTTTACATGAAAATTTGCGTTTTGTTAAGTTCTTAAAGTCGTTCATAGACCGCTTTGACGAGAAATCTGAAATAAGAAAGATAGGGCTCTAAAACTATTTTGAAGATTTTCATGGTATGTATTTCTTTATTATTTTGCATTTTGAGCATGAAAATGAAATTTTAGACAAAAATGATCTTCTACAATTGTTCCTAAAAATGTAAGCTTTCATACTGTGTCATTTGAAACTAGGGTGGTCCACAATATCACACATATCATATAATCAACTTTTTTATTTGCAAAAATACTGGTATATGCTCTTAGGCAAAGCGGTAGAACTTGAAATTTTGATCAACTTTGCCAAAAAAAGTTTTTCTGTAGCTCAAAATTTGACCAATCTAGAGCATTTTTTCCTAATCATCGCAGGGTGGTCCAACAAAAATAAGTGTTTTGACTCTAGTTTTTTTAATATTATTTTCTCGTCAAAGTCGTCTATGAACGACTTTTAGAACTTAACAAAACGCAAATTTTCATGCAAAAATATTGATGATATCTATTTTAGTTCAAAAGTTATTAAAGTTTTTATGATAAAAAATGTTTGACTTTCAAGACGTTTTATTAGAGTTACAAAAATAACACATCTGTAATTTTTTGATATAATATACAATTTTATTTTGTCTTTTGAACGCCGTCAAAAGATATTTTTTATGTTTGCCCCAATCAGAGAAATTCACAATCAAAGTAGGCATGTTTTTGAGAGGAAAACAACAATAACTCCTAAACGGAAGGAGATAGCGAGTTTCTTCACTCACCAAATTACGCATTTTTTAAAGCTCTAAAAGTGTTTCATAGACGACTTTGATGAGAAACTTGATTTGAAAACTCTAGAGCCAGAAAACCAGTTTTGTTCGGACCACCCTATGTCACCGTAGGAAAAAAGCTCTAAATCGGTCAATTTTAGAGATACAAAAAAACTTTTTTTGGCAAAGTTGCTTGAAATTGAATGGTCTACAACTTTGCTGAAGCATGTATAATATAATTTTTACAAATAAGAAAGTTAGTTTAATCATTTCTATGAAAATGTGGTCCACCCTAATTTTCAATAAAACCAAACAAAGGGCTCAACTAATACAAACAACTTTGTAGAAGACCGTTTTTGTCTAATGTTTCATTCTAAAGCTCAAAATGCATCTTTCCGCGTAAAACTGATTCCTGGACCATAGTGCATTCTTCTGTGTTCTTTGTTCTTTCTCTCATTCTTCTTTGCTCTTTGTTCCATTCTACTAGCATAGGAATCCTCCCCAGCTATTCATATGCTTATTCGGGTTCATAGTAATCAGTCAGCGTAACCTATTTAAGGGCCAAAATTCGCATGCATAAAATATATTTCGTCAAATATCATCTAAAGGAGTGGAGATATCGCAATTTTGAGGTGATTTTTTGCCCTTAAGGGTCCTAAAATCACCAAAATAAGCTGAAAAGCATACCAAAATTTTTCAGAGTTCACTAAAATGGGAAAACTGCACATACGCCCTTTGCGCCACCTCTAAACCTTCACCAAAAATTCTCATTTTTTCACAGGATGTTATTTTGGGACCGATGATCATTTTCCACTTTGTAAATCCTGACCACGGAAGATTTTTGGAAATAAGCCCCACCCTAGTCCGCCATTCGTTTTTGGCCCTTCAGTCAGGAGTATGATTGAATACAAATAGTCATACCATCTTGAACAAATTGTTTTGTTAGAACAGGCCATTGCTACCGATGGATACCTTGCTACAATAGATGGCAGCTTATATCATCATTATCATCATTATTTATATTAAAATATGGAATCAAGAGATCAAGTACATGGGCTTAAATATTATTTAGTTGAAAAATTTGCTAATGTAAAAAGTGATAGTTATTTTGTCCTTTTTAAATTGAATATACTATAACAATGCCTTTTATACTACTGTATATGCTATGTGACTATTTTCTAGAGTCTAACAACTAAGATTATTTCGATGTGCCCTTTAAAAAGAAATCTTAATCTATGAAATGAACTCAGTCTTGTAGAACCTATCACTCAGTGTAAAACGGATCATCTAATGCCAATCCAATAACCACATCAAACCATTTATTTGTAAACATTTTGTATCTTTTAGTGGATCTTGTAATTGCCGAATATCAGTTACAGAAGGGTTTCAAACTAATTTCATCAAATTTAAATACACGAAAATACTGTTCTTAGTGTTTACCTGATTATGAAAGTTTATCACTATTACATGAAAATTATTGGTCCAAAATAAACAAGGGTATGAACTGACTGATATATTATATAAGTATATATAATTTTTCAGCTTTAAACTTTAACATATTTTATCTAAGTTCGCGAGTGGTCTTGGGCCCCTTAACGATCTCATGCTTTCATCGAAGAATCTCTCGAGATAATTTCTGTTCTCCGAGTATCCCGTTTAACGACTTTCTATATTTTTGTGAAATTTTATATTTTTCCTGAAAAGTTCAAATCTTTATCCTTCATTTCGTCCAAAAAGATTGAAAATCGGTCGAACGGTTCAAAAGTTATAATTTTTATAAAAATAAAAATTTTGCAAAATCGCGATTTTTCTGGTCACTCTATTTCGGAAATGGTCACCCTAATCAAAAATCCAAAAATACGTGTATCCTTATTTCGGATAAGGAACAAAATAGCAAATTTGCACGGAATTCGGAGACCCACTAGATCGGTTTTTCATGGAATGGCTGCAAATTTAACTTCCTTTTACTAATTTAAGTAAAGTTTCGAACGAGTTACGACACATGATTCAGATTTTAATACAGATATAGATAAATTATAATGAAAAATGAAAATTTCGCCTTTAGGGGCAAAAAGGGGCTAGAAAAACTATTGTTCGTCTGAAAGTATAAAAGTTTGATATGCTGCTCTATAGTAAGTAACTCATATTCACAAAACACTAAAACACTATTTTGAAAATTTATCAAAATTTTGGAGAAAGTCTATAAAAAACATGTTTTGCTTTAAATAACAACATAACATGTTGTAAATTATGTAATTAAAGCCAAATTAAAGGCTTTTAATAACGCTTTCAAATAAAGCCTATTGAGCTTAAATCGGTTATGATTTCGTTGAGATACAGCTGATTGAAGTTTGCTAGATGAATCATAGTTCATTTTAGGCAGTCTAATTTTGCTGACTTTCCCACACTTACAATGCTGCCAAAATCGGTGGCCATGCGCCACTGTGCGTATTCCACAATTCAAGATGTTTTCAATTTGGAAATATTTGAATATATTTGAAAGTAAATGATTTGTAAGAGTTTGGCCTTTAAATTCGACTTCAGGGCCCATGATTTTAGTAGGAAATGATAGTTTCAATGTAACCGAACGTTGTGTTTATGGGTGATAAAAGTTGTTTCATGCAACATATACATTTTTGAATGAAATTCTTAAGAAATATAAAAAAAAAAGATCAATATTACTCCGGATTACGATTATCAATTAACCAAAACGAATGCAAAAGTAAAGAGTATTAGTATGACACTTCATGTCAAAACTATTTTTGTTGGAAGCGATAGCATTTGAAGCTTCATGTTCGAATATTGAAAATCAATGAGATTTTTGTCATTTTTCAAACCCTTCCCGAGCAAAGTCCAACATCAAAAAGGGATCAAATGTAAACATATTCTGTTTTTAGCATCAAGTTGATGTCATAGTTTGATATCAATTTATCTCTAATATATACAATATCATGTTTTGTTTTCGTTCTGCAATCTTTTTTAATTTTTGTTTATGTAACAGTTTTATATAAGTCAAAAATTTCCATATAATGTTAAACGCCTAGAGGTATGCAACGCCCTATTCGCTCTAATTCAGGGTTTCTCAACCGGTGGTCCGCGGACCCCCAGGGGGCCGTAACGACTGTCTTGTAATTTAACTTGCTTTTCTAGAGTTCAATATTACCGAATTGCAGGTTTATGTGCGTCTATTAACGTCACTGCAAGCCAGGTATTTCCTTACCTGCGTTGTTTAAATATTATACCAGTGCTTGGTCTAAAATGGATCTTGGATTATTCTTGGAGGTATCTATATAAGATTCCTAGCATATGTTTGTTGGTTTTTCTTGCAAAATTCGACAAAAAACCATTATTACTAACTTCGTGGCCCGAAATTATTTACTTTTTCCACTCAAACCATCGGCGGAAGCTTATTAATTCAATCAGCAGGATTTTTTATTAAATTTTTCAATGATGTCTGCAGTTATTGCAAAGTTTTGTAAAAGTTTCTGATGAAATTTGTGAAAATTGGCTTCTCTTATAATATATGAATAGCAGCTTCCGGACCTGATTCTTGGGGCTAACTAATATATTTTTGAAATTCCTGAAAAGGCCTTCTTGGATTACTGGAAAAACCTTGGAAAATATCTGTCGAAATATTAAAATATTTTCGAAAATCTTCTAAGAAGATTCCTGAAGAAATCTTCAACAAGCCCTTTCAAATACCATTGATAAGCTGTTGAGCTTGGAGTTCTGTTGGAAATATACGATTATTTTTATATTAATAAAATACGTTTTGGTGGTTAATCATTGGGCATTTTTCATGCAACAATTGGATCCAGGTATCTAATTCGCATTTTGTTCAGTCCAGAATTGTACTTGGTAGAATCCTGGCTAATTTTCTGCTGTTTCTCACACACATCTTAGCCGAGTAAGTATACCTACACGAAGAAAACAAAACACCCATATTTGAGTATTTTTTGAATTATTTTTCTCTCCCTATTTCATTCGCTCCTTCTATTGTTGTCAAAGCGCGAAGAGCAAAACAACCCAAAAGCCGAGCCTTTGTGCGTTATCTCAAATTTGAGTAAGTAGCATAGTACTGGAAGTCTAGTTATTTGATCTGCCGGTTGAGTGAATAGGCCAGTAGGTATTTTTTTCGCATGGATGTAAATGAAAACAACTTGTACCCCATCAACTCAAAATAAGGTTAACGCACGAACTCCCCGAATTGATTGGAATGAACTTACTTTTGAGTACTTCATTTTCTGCGTGTACTAATTCACTCTGAGGTCTTAGGCACTTCTCCACTAGTATTGTAAACAAGATCCAATTGATATTTTTGGTGCTTAAGGTGATTATAAAGCGAAGCCAAACTTCTGGGGAATCTGACAACCGTTCGCGTTGAAAATCGATCCAATTGCTTGCTAGCTGTTGGTGATTAAGCGGAAAAATTTTCAACGAGGAGCGATTTATGGTTCTCAAGACTTGTGCTTTTGAAAATTGAATGTTTGGCTTTGTTCTATAATCATCTTAATGAGATCATTCGCGAAAATCCCGCAAGATATAGTTATTTCAGTCATTCAGTTTGGTTCTCAATTTGAGCGATTTGAGTTACACTATAGGCAAATCTTTCGTTTTCATAAGCTTCAACTGCAAGATAATCTATTACCAGGGGTCCGCAAGAAGTTTGTAGACCTTCTGAGGGGGCCGCAACTTCAAAAAGTTTGAGAACCACTGCTCTAAGTAAATTATTCGGTTTGTACGAAATAAAACTTTATATAGTTCAAAAACGTTTGATTCATATTGAATTCAATGTAAAAATGTGAATACCAATTGATTTCTTTCCAGAAATTTTTTTATCAACTCATGTTTCATGTACAACTGCAATCATGTCTAACAGTAGTATGGTTCTTTGCGAAGCCTCAAGCAGTCCTATTCAATTTCGCGTGTTCGGAGTGTTTTTCGGTGGCTTCGTTCGCTTGGGTAGTGCTTTGTGAAACTCCTAGGCTGTCCTATTCATTTTTCGCGCGCTCGGAGTGTTTTTTTCAGTTAGCACTAAATACGCGCGCCATCGGAGTTATTTTATATTGCTGCTTATACGTATTGACGCTTCGATTGTAACTGTTCAGTCGAGGATGGATTACCAATTGGTGAGCTCGTTTCGTGCTTGTAATAACACATTTGTATCATAACATGTATCTTTTTATGAATTTGTTGAACAAACTATGAATAGTTCGTCACTTTAAATGTTGACGCTTATTCATGTTTTATAAAATTTCGAGATTCAAACCTTGGAATAGTTCGATGTTTAAGATGTCGACGCATTGATAGATAACTTTTTGAACAGAGATTACATGAATCGCATCACTTACCAAGGTGAATCCTGATCATGTAGCTTTGAAGCCCTCCCACTAACAAAACTCCTCCCTGTGGCAACCATGAAGATGCAGAGGTATACTCGGTCTTTAGTAACAATGGATGTCACACTAACATTCCTTCCCTTCCCCAATGACCGTAAGGACGTGGCCGGCGCCGTTATTCACATTATTAATTTCAGAGTCCTCGAAAATGTACAATGAAGACGGTATGCTACTCCCAAGCTACATCTGTTGGTTCCCTGTACAATTTCGAAGGTTCTTGTCAATCACGAAGTAGCAACTACGAATTGTACGGTCATCAATGCTCATGCTCATGCTCATGCTCAATGATGTCTAACAGTAGTATGGTTGTCGATTTTCATGTGTTTACATACCCATTATTAAAATTACTCCAACACCGAAAATGGATTTTCAATTATATGAAAAATTACCGGTTCATTCAAAATGGATCGTTATGCAATCCTTCAACTGCAATCGATAACTGAGATACCAGTACTTGTTTTTTCGTAATATTAAGTAATAATCTTTGCAACATAATGCAGAACTATTCAGATTTTCATCTAGAAAACTATCAAAGTTACCCCATTTTACGGTAAACACTCACATTATTGTGATCAGTCTTATTTCCTGCAATTTCCTCTTATACAAACGATTCTCCCAGTGAAAGGAAACCAACCAATCAATGCCAAACCTCCCTTCGTCGTTTACTATTTGTAAAATACTGTCTATACGACTGCCAATTCAAACCTGTTCCTTCGTTCCTGGGTCGACTCCTTCCCCCTTTAGCAAAATGCACAACACAATAAATCCCAAAATAAAAAAAAACTCCCATAAACTGACTTACCTTCTTCCAGTCGTTCAACTGCAGCTACAATCACTTTTGCACGGCGAACCAAGCTTTGAGCACTTGTTCGCCCAGTGAATGGGACGACACTTTTCGCCAACTGGAGCTTTCTTCTCTTGCCCGGTTGACCGCCGTCTTCTCACACCTTGGAGCGTTGTTTCACCGTTTTTTTATCCTCACTGTTTCTTTTTTCCGTCCGGGAAAAGGTCCCAGTCAAAAAATGTATGTTTTCTGTATCTCCTGTTTTCCGCTTCCACTAGCGAGACGATTCTGGTGCTGCAATTTTCCGAAACATATAACTCTGGTTCGGCAAAGACCGCACAAGATGTTGTTCAATGTTGGTGTTTCTTTTCTTTTTGGGGGAAAAAGCTTTTCTCAAAATAACTTTTCACGTGCTTCGTTTGTTTCTTTTCGTTTCTGTGATCGTGGGAGTTTTACCGAGGATAAATTTTGTGTGTTTTCTTTCCTGAACATATTGAAAGCAATCTTTTCACCTACGATGACGGTAAGTACCGCAACCATTTGAAACCCAGCTCAAAACAACTTATTCGGAACACCAGAAGAAAACTTCCAAGCGGAAGTTCGACAGAGGATTACAAACATATTAGCGCCACACTTTTCGATGCACTTGAGATTATTTGTCTATACATTGTGATCATAATTTCAAACGATCATTAGTTTCTAAACCATTTGCGCACTGCGGCGATTAGTTGGCATTGATAAAAACTCTCATTTATGCAATTCTACTATGGAGCCGTATGTGCGTTGCTTGATTTCACGCTGTACGCACTTTTTCCGGCTTTTCATCGGGCTTTGCGCTTGGTTGATCGGCCCACCGCATCGTTGCACAGTGGTCGCACTCCATACAAATGGTGGCCAAAAGTACAAATCTCACTCAAATTGTTCAAAATCTCTGGTTGATTGACATGGAAATGATACCGTAATCCGGGGTATCATTGATCAGCGGGGTATCATTGATCGGAATGACTCATCTCGTAAAAAGTTCGTATCATCTTTTATTGAAGATACATTTCCAAATCATGAATGGTGCTTCGCTTTCTTATATTCATGAGCTAATGAAAGTGAAGATATTTGCGAAAATTGCGTTTACCTTATGCGTAAATTTGTCAACTTTTCGAAACAATGATTTCAATGGGTAATGATGACACTATCGAAGATTCATGTCTCACATAAGTTCTGCAAACGATAAGATCAATGAAAATGCGGTTCTTACTAAAAATGGCATCGCCGAAAAAGATTCCGTTGTCAAAACTTCCATAAGTATGCTCAATTAGGCAACATTAACGAATTAATGTAAAGCATATAGAATTCCCTTAGGCAATTGCCTACCTTTAGGTGTTTTCCGTGGTTCGGGGTGTTTTTAATTTTTAAATAACTCAAAAAGTAAATGACTTGTAAGCGTTTGGCCTTCATATTCGGCTTCGGGGGCCATGATTTGAGTAAGTAACGACATTTTCAATATTACCGAATGTTGTTTACTTAGGTGATCAATGTTACCCCATATCAGCTAAATCAAAAAATCACTTAAAACATTTTTTTAAACATGCTTAAATCTTCTAAAAAACAAAATGCACTATGTAGTCACGAGCTATGGCTGACAGTACTTGTTTTAAAAATATAAAATTTGCAACATTTGCATTTTGAAACGAAATATTTAAGAAATATTCAAAAAAATGATCAATGTTACCCCGGATTACGGTATATGAATTTCTACTTTATGTTTCAGATGTATTCTCATCGACCCGTTAAAAAATAAAAGTGGAGCTGCTAGGAATGAGAATCGCTTCATTGGATATTTGAAATGTAACAGGGACATGATCAGAATCAAAATCAGTATGAGTAACAAGTTGACTACAAAGGTGGCTAGTGTCGGTTAAGACCACATCAATCGTAGAAGGGTTTCTAGAAGAGGAAAAACAAGTAGGGTTTTGAGAGTATTGAATTGAGAAGCACTCATCAATTAAAGTTCTTCCTTTTGAATTGCAAATTATTCAAAAAGCGATGTTTGGCATTAAAGTCACCAATGACGAAAAATTTGGCTTACTTAAAGTCAATTTCCGCAAGTCATTTAAAAGCAAATTAACTGGCTGCCCAGTGCATTGAAAAGGCAAATAGGCAGCTATGAAAGTATATTTACCAAACTATATTTCAACAGAAACATCCAAAGTTTCAAAAACATTGGTTTCCACAGATGAAAAAAGTTTATGGTTTTTACGCCAATGAATGATGATTGGAACTCCACCACGTGCTCCATCCATTCGAACTTTACGATAAACAAAAAGCTTTGGATCTCTTCTGAGTTTGTGTGAGCCAGCTCTAGGCCACTGTGCGCCCCCGCCGGCCATAATAGAGAAATGTAGTTCGATCGTCGGTCAAATCGGTTCTGCCGCTGCAACCGACCACCGACCGGAGCCAATTGAGTGGCAAACCGCGCTGTGAGTGGGGCCCATTGATTTTACTTGGTACTAATTTTGGGGAAAACGTGCGTCTATCCGTGAAGCATGACTTCAACCGGCCCGATTGGCACAAACAATGTTATTATTCGTTGGGCGGGATTGAAGCACTCTTTCTGTTTTTCTTTGATTTGAAATTGATTAGAAATAGTTGGTTTTCCAGCTTTGCGAATAACAGTACAAAGTTGCAACAAGCATGATGTCACCAATAGCGGTGCTATCTCACGTGAATAGGGTGATATTCAAAACTGAAAAGGCAATAGGGTCGATGTACCAATAGCCGCATAGCTAAGAACAAATATTCGTATAAAATCGAAAAATAACGCTACCGTCATTATTTTTACATCATCTGAAAGCTTTTTATCTTGGTTTTGTGGGAAAAATATGAAAACTGCGAAAAGTCATATGTTTGCATTTATTATCGCTTGTGCCACTATAGGAACAACATGTGCCTATGGTAGCACTATTTCTAATTTCTGTTCCTATAGTAGCACTAGCATCTCGGCGTTGGCAAAATACTAATCAAAACCGTATTTTTACAAAGCTTCTACATTTTTCCTTGAAAGTGTGGATCAAAAGCTTTCGTTTGATGTAAAAAAAGTACTTAATTCATTGATTATTTCGTATAATAAAAAATAGTTTCCCTCAGTAGTGCTACTATAGGAACAATATGTTAACTATAGGCTCAAGGGAGCTCAAATTTTAAGCAAAACTAATTATTTCGATCATTTTTTGAACAAAATCAAGCTCTGTATCAATGGTACTTAGATAAATAGCTCCTGACCTTCATGTCAAAAAATATTTTGAAAAGATTCATAGCAAAACGGCACTAGTGCGACTATAGGGGACTGTCCACTAAGGGAACACTGACCCTAGATAGCTCTTTTACAGTGGTAGTAAAAACGAAATTCTGAAGCAAAGAAAGCACCACGGAAGATGAACAGAACACAAAAAGTTATGTATTCACTTTACACTTGATTTCTTATCACTACTTTTTTGATCCAGGTTCCTACTTGCAAGTAATTTACGTTTTTCATAATTTTCCATACGATTTGACAGTTCTCCGACTACCATTCTTCCATGCGCTTGTGTTGAAAGTTTGAAAAATCTGAGAATCCAGCGTAGCGCGATCATTGGGTGGAATACAAACAACAGTGTCGTCCCTCGGCGGCCAGTGAAAGAAGCTGAATGTTCGAAAGGTTGTTGCCTGTACTTTTTGCCACTGGCGCCAACTGTTAGACGATGCCCACCGCGGCGTGAATAAACACAAATTGCTAACGACCATCATAACGCGACATTGCACCGGTCGTTGCTAAACACGTATGGGAAACAGCAACCCACCCTGTCGGTTAGCAGTGCGTTTGTATATTTGGCAACGCTATCCAACCGATCCAACCGTTGCTATTCTTCAAAACAAAGTGACGTGCAGTCTTTCAGGCATTCATCCGGGGATTTGCTGCAAGAATTTCTCCGGGGACTCGCTCCAGGTATCCCGTCGGGTATATATTTTCTTCAGAAATTTGTCCGTGGATTTCGTGCAGAAATTCATTTTGGGATTTTCTCAAGAAATTTCTTCAATGATTTGATACACGATTTTTTTCGGGAGTTTCGTCCAGGAATTCCGCCGGGGATTTTCTCCAGATATACCTCCGAAGATTTTTCCAAGGTGATTTGGTTCAGGATTTTCTCTACGATAATTTTCTTCAGAAAAACTTTCGGGAATTTTCTCAGAGAATTTTTCCGGAGATTTCCTCCGAGAATTTCTCTTGAGATTTAAACCAGGAATTCATTAGAGAATTCTCTCCAGGATTTTTTTCTAGAATTTCTCCAGGGGTTTCGAGGATTCCTTCGGCGATTTTCCCCAGAACCTCCTCCGGGAGATTTCTCCAGGAATATCTCCGAGAATTTCAAGGTTTCTCTCTGGGGGTATTCCTAGACCTTCTTGGAGATTTTTTCCAGGAATTCAACAGGGGATTTCTATAGAAATTGCTCCGGGGATTTCGTCCAGGATTTTCTTCAAAAAATCTGTCGGGGATTTTTTTCAGAGAATTTTTCCGAAGATTTTCTTTAGGAATTTCTCGTGGGATTTCATCCAGGAATTTCTCCGGGGATTTTCTTCAGGAATTCCTCCGGGGATTTCAAGGATTACTCCGGCAATATCCTCAAGAACTCCTCTGAGAATTTTCGCCAGGAATTTCTCAGGGGATTTACAATAATGATTCCTCACGGGATTTACTCCAGGAATTCCTCAGGGATTTTCCAATAGCAATTCCTCCGGAGATTTCGTGCAGGATTTTCTCTGGGGATTTCTTCCAGAAATTCATTGAGAAATTCCTTTGAGGATTTTCTTCAAAAATTGTTTCTGGGATTTTTTTTAGAGAATTTTTTTTAGAGAATTTTTTCTTCTCGAAACATCTCCTGGGATATCCTCCAGGAATTCTGCTGGGAATTTCGTCCAGAAATTCCTCCAGAGATTTCATCCTGGAATTCCTCCAGAAACTTCTTTGATGATATGCTCCAGGCATACCTTCCGGAGAATTCCCCCAAGAACTCATCCGGGGATTTTCTTCAAAAATTCTTCAGGAGATCTCCAATAGCAATTCCTTCGGGGATTTGCACCAGAAATTTCCCTGGGGATTTTCTTAAAAAATCCTCCAGAGATTGTTTTATAGAATTCCTCTGGGGATTTACTCCAGGAATTTCTCCGAGAATATCAAATAGAAATTCCTTCGGGGATGTTCGTCAAGACCTCTTTTGAGAATTTTCTCCAGGAATTCCCCAAAGGACTTCTAATAACAATTCCTACGGGGATTTCGTCCAGAAGTTCTTTTGTGCTTTCCTCCAGGAATTGCTTCGGGAATTTCCTCCAAAAGCACCTCCGGAATTGGTCCAGGAATTCCCCTGAGCATTTCCTCCAGAAACTTCCCTGGCGATTTGCTCTAGGAATTACCAAGGGGATTTCCAATAGCAATCTCTCAGGGGATTTCGTCCAGAATTTCCTCTGGGTATTTTACCCAAAAAAATCATAAGGATATTTCTCCGGGGATATTCTTCATTTATTTCGGGGATTTTTTTCAGAGAATTTTCCTGGAAATTTTCTTCAGGTAGTTCTTGAAAAATTTACAACAGGATTTTTTCCAGGAATTTCTTAGAGGATTTCCTTCAGGAATGCCCCCGGGGATTTCTTCCAAGAACTTTTCCGAGAATTCCCTCCAAGATATAATCTGGGGATTTCCTTTGGAGATATTCTCCAAGAATGTCTCCGGGAATTCTTTCGGAGCTCCACCAGGAATTCCTTCGAATTTCCTTCTTAGTTTCTCCAGGAATATCTCTAGAGTTCGTCAAGCAATTACCCCGGAGTTTTTCTAGAAACGCCTCCAGAGTTCCTCCAGAAACACATCCGGAGTTCCTCCATAGTTTTTCTAGGATTTTCTTTTGGAGATTCTGTAGGATTTTGTCCAGACTTCCTACAGGAATTTCTTTAAAAATCTCTGGGTATTCCTTCGGTGCTTCACCGTTCATTCCTCCTGAGCTGTTTCAGAAATTCTTTAGGAGTTGTTTCAGCAATTCTTCTGGATGAAATCCAGTATATCCTCCGAAGTTCCTCCAAAGTTCCACCGGGAAGTACTTTGGATTTCCTTCGTAGCTCCTTTGGAACTGTTACGTAGTTCTTTCGGGTATTCCTCAAGGAAATTTCCGGGTTTTCCCCCTACAGAGGAAGGTCCTCTAACAATTCTTCCGGCGTTCCTTTAGAAATTTCTCCGGAGTTCTTCCTGAAGCTTTGAAGACACCTCGAAGCATATGCTGGAATAAATCCAAAATAATTGCTGAAAGAACTTCAGAGGAATTTCTGGAGCAACTCAGGAGGAATCACCGGTGAAGCTTCGAAGAAACTCTAAAGGAATTCCTGTAGGAATTTTGGACAAAACCCTAGAAAATCTCCAAAGGAAATCCTGGAGTAACTACGAAGCAATTCATGGAGAAACTTAGGAGACGTTCCTGGAGAAACTCCGGATGTGTTATTGGAGGAAGTCCGGAAGCGTTTCTAGAGAAACACCGGAGTAATTGCTTGACGAACTCCGAAGAAATTCCTGGAGAAACTAAGGAGAAAATTCAAATACCCACAGTTGGAAAGAAACTCCGGAGGAACTTTCTAGAAATCCAAATGAATCGCTGGAGGAATTTCTGGAAGAAATCTAGAAGAATTGCCGGTGGAATCCGGAGAACGTTCCGAAGATGATTCTGGATGATATCTAGAAGAATTGCCGATGGAAATCCGGAATAATATTTAGAGGAATTCCCAGAAGAAGTCTAGAGAAATTCCCAGACAAACTTTTGAGAAATTTCTGAGGAACTCTGGACAAACTCCCGGAGGGAATATAGTGAATTATTCGAAGCAACTTCAGAAGAATTCCATTTCATGTTTACTGTGATTGTCCTCTCAATCAACTTTCCAAAGCATTTCTGTTCTATGAGTCGATGGGAATTTCAGTAATCGATTCATGGAGGTTTGCCTTACTTGAGGAACTCTGGAAAATTCTGGAGATATTTCGAAAAAAAAAAATCAGGACGAATTATGGAGAAAAGCCGAAGGAATTCCCGGTGTAGCTGCAAAAAAAATCCCGGAAGAGTTCTTGAAACACAAATCTCCGGAGGATTTTTTGGTGGAACTCCGTGGAGGAAATCCTCGACCCCAGAGGGGAAACTTTAAGAGTAGTTCATGGAACATCCCTAGAGAATTTATTGAAAAAATCACCGGATGAATTTCTGAAGAAAATTCCGGTGGAATTCCTGGTGGAAATAACTAAAGGAATTCATTAACGATACTGTTTGTCTAAACGACCAAACAATGCGAAACAAACACTTCACGTTATGTCGTGCAAACACTGTAGCTGTCAATAATGATAAACAAGTACCGTCGATGGGGGTGACAATGGGTCTAGGGGGTGAGATTGGGTCAAAACGGAAAAATATGTTTTGTGAAATATTTCAGCTAATAACGCTGATATTACTAAAATTAGTAATTCATATGTTAGGGAACATTTTATTACACATAATTCATAACAATATACATTTTTAGAAATAGTAGTCTTTGTTTACTACATCAATAAACATGTTGAAACTAGATAAAATTTACAACATTAAATTTCTCCTGTATAAAGTATCACGCATGTACTCTAGCCTCTATCGTTGTATTAGTAGAATGTTGAAAGTCTTTTCATTACACATCACAGGTATTTTCCGGAATCTGTTTGATTTTCCCACAAAAAAATCATTTTTTTCGGTACGATGTCTAAAACATTGAAAATGGGGGTGACATTGGGTCAAGCAAGAACGATAGTAAATGAAATTCCAAGTCCATTTTTTTGACATTTTACGGTGCCGGGTGTTCTCTTTTTTCATTAAGATGTGTTTATTCTTTCTATATACAGCATCTCTGAAACATCAAACAAGTCTACTTGAATATTCCGTGCATTGAATAACAATACAACGCATTTTGACAACTTCTCAAACCAGCAACTGTGTTTCGTGCGCAGCAACATCGTAAATTTTTATCAAAAGGGTGTTTTTTTCTAAATTTGATTATTTATCAGTGTTTTCATATAATAGAAACATCTCACGGAAGTACAAATGAGTTGGATCGCTGAAATACTGGGATTATGACGTCAACTTCTGCCTGAAATTTATTGATCGTGGAATGTAGCAGCGAAATTTAACTATTTGCGAAGGTTTAAAATAATCACTGTTTCAGTACACCTTTGGGGAAACTGAATGAGCTTTATAGCAATGGGGATGAGACTTTGAAGACAAGTTGAGGGAAAAACTAATTTCATGTAAACTTGACGATAAATGTTGGGTTTACATATTTTTTTCTCATAGCTCTTCAATTTTCTGTATAATTTTTCTTTTAAGTGGGTTTATCATACTTGTGAAACATCTTAGATATGTTTTTGTCTTGTTTGCTTCGTTTTTTATCAATATTTTTCAGTTGTGAATGGTTTTGAAATCATATTCTCAAAAACAAGTTATTTTAATTACAGTGACCCAATGTCACCCCCTCTATGGGGTGAGATTGGGTCATTTTTCATTCACTTGCGGTGCCGCTTTGAATAAATATTTGTCTTTAATTTTTTGAACAGTTGTTAATGTACCATCAAAGTACATACACACTAAATTTGAAGTTTATTGGAGTTAAATTGCGATAGTTATTCAAAAAATAAATCGCACATATCCCTTTTTGACCCATTGTCACCCCCAACGACGGTAGCAAGAATAGCAACTTCCGGTGCGTAAACAGGGTCGTACTCTACCAACCTTGATATCAACGATCGGTGCAGAAATGAAAGAATAGCTAAAATAGAACCGCTTTGCGTATTCATTCTATGCACGCATCTGTGAACGCACTGGTGGGCATCGTCTTAGCGTTTAAGAACGAAATAATCAGTCGTTACCCTATTGAATCTTTACTTCTCTAACTTTAATTCAATTGATTCAATGAAGCTATAAGTTAATGTATAAAGTATCAAAAAGTGTGGAGACATCATAAAATAATGTATGTATCTCTTACTAAAATGAGTATTTTTTTGTTTCAAAAATGTTAACTCCCCAAGGTGTTTTGAGTCAATTTTGAGAAATGGCATTCCGAATTTTTCCATTTGAAACTTTCAGCAATCTTTGATTTCGGCGAAAAAATATTGCCCACTGCAAAATTAAGGTGTTCTTGGCTTATTATGAACTGGACAAATAGCAAAATATCACAACAGTGTTATCAAATTACCTTTATTCGTTGTTTATATCGAAAGGAATTTAAAATATATGTTTGAATGTTTCAAGTTAAGTATTAAGATGCAGTGTTGCCAAATATGCGAAATATGTCTTGAATATATATTTTATATCATGTATAAATTATAAACCATAACCTTGAATTAGCATTAGACACACTTGGTGTAGTGATTAGATCACAAGCCACTCATGTCAATTACCTAAGAAACTCTGAGCTAAATTCAGCAATCACCATGATTTGAAGAGTTATAACTTTGGATCAGCTCTGCTGCCTCTAGCACTAGACTCTGTAGTGAAAAAACGTTGATTTTGAACAACATGCCTCATAGATGAAAGCAATTTTTGACGGCTCGTTGTAGAAACTTATAGAGATTAATTAAAATCTCTTATAACGGATGCGAGTTTGGTCTCGAGCTAAGACAAGATGTAACACCTGGCTTCTTGTTAGTTTTCTTCCCCTCTTGCATGACCTGGTGCACGGTGTGCTGAAACACACATATTATCGAACTTGCATGAACCTCCGATCTTATTTCACTTAAAGTTAGCCTTAGTAGTCAAAAAAAGCTTGCGGCATATTAAAAAATTTTTCATCGGCAAAAATTTGAATAAAGTCGATTTTTGTATTTTGGCTTTTTCCCATACATGGGTTCATAGGAGAATATTAGATTTACACTAATATGATTACTTTTAACGGCTTAAAGACCAATTTGACATATCTTTAATATGAATGAATTTTTAGATATTTTAAATTAAGCATCGTTTCCTACATACACACAAACAATATGACCAGCCCATGGTAGTATGCCGTATTTTATATAATGGAAATTTCACTTTTCACTTCAGAAAAGCTCATACGAACGCTTTGTATTCTTCTTTCTGAATCAAATCAGTAATATTTTACGTATGCGGCATGGTTTTCTAATCAGAATAGGAATTCCTTTAAATGGATACACATGGCAGTATAGGCTGTATTCATGTGCTTATACGCGCAAAAGTCTTGAAAGAGGGTTCACTATAACATGATTAACAGTAAATGGCTTATATAGCCTTAATGTGGTCTCAAGCTCATCGTGATACAAGTTTTGTGCAGTCACTAATCTACTCATAGGCAATGAGCATGAGGGGTTTGAAGTGCCTGATTTTGAATAATTTGTCATAAGATGAATAATAAATGTGGCGAAGATAACAAATCGATCCGACGTAATCTCGGACTTTTATTCACGACTTCGCATTTATGAAGGGCACATTTTGCGAAACAGACACAACAATTTCAATAATCAACATGGACACATTTTAGTATCGTAAAACTAGGTAACTTTGATAATGATTGTAACTATAATAGTGAGGGATCCGCAACGTACTAAACGAAATAACAAAAGTTATGTTATTCAGTTAAGCAAAACGAATGCGAAAGTAAGGAGTATCAGTGTGATACTTTATCTCGGAGCTGTTTTCGTGCCAATCGAGAGTATTTGAGGCTTTATATTCGAATATTAAAAAATGATGGGATTTTAGCACTTTCAAAACACTCACAAACACTCTGTTTTACTATCACTATTTCATGAAATTATAATGAGTTCGATACGTATGCTTGATGGCCTAGCTATAGTAGAACATGAATCCGGTTTCAAACCTCATATCGAAAAACAGTTGTACAATTTGGAATTATTTTTGTGATCAAAGTCACAAATTCTCATATAACGTAAAAAGCCTATGCAACGCCTCATGTACTTTTTGGGATTCATTCGATTTATTCGCATTCATGTTCCAAAACGATGTGAGGTTTTAACAAACGCCCCAACCAGCGGCTGCAAGATTTCAATACAATTCTGCATGAAAACTTTACAAATATTATATAATATTGTTACTCATACAAGAAATATAAGACTATCATGGATTTTTTTTAATTTTCACATCCTACATTTTCTGTATAACTCCTGTTTATGTAACGATATTTTACAATATTTGTATGCGTTCTAGTTTTGGATGTAGGCACACTGTATACAGGTTTACGTAAAATCTTTCTCCATCTTCCAATCAAAACGAATGTGAATAACAAGAGCAGCTAGAGTGAAAATACCATACATAATCTAAACAGTACATTGCCCTATATAATTGTATGGCTGTTTATTATGTATGGTTGTATGCTGGGGGATGCGAAATGAAAATCAACAAGCAGCCAGGCTGCTGAGTGTGCCTAGAAATGTATGGTCATGATTTCATCACAATAAAAGAAAAGTTGTACTTGGTCTAAATTATGCATGGTTGGTTGGTTGGTTTGACTTTATTAACGAGATTTTTAGCCCTGGGCTAGTTCATCTCGGGACCAACGGCTTTACTTCCCTTCCGAAGGAAGTCGTCACTATAATTTTTTACGTCATAAGCGACTATGTCGGGGATGGGATTCGATCCCAGGTCCTCGGCGTGAGAGACGACTTTTCTGAAATATGTTTCTAACTAACATACGGCTACCGTGATGCATCAATACCCGGACACTTAAGACGGAGCAAATATTTGCAGTCAATTTTGAATATATTTCTTATGGAATTAAGCAAAATCTTTTTACATAACGAACAGTTTAATGTTTGATCTTAGTAAGCATGATAAATTGTTCGAAAAAATTTGAGATTTTGATATAGAAATAGTAAAAATAATGAAGCACTTATTGTCTTTAAATCCGGACACCTGAGCTAAGCATGTCGATAAATCCGGACGCTTTTGAATCAAAATCCGGACAGCTATAATATAACATGGAATTATCAAATTAAACTGTGTTAAACTTTCTAACTACACTCGATAAATCTCGATTTTAGCAGATTTGTGGGAAGCCTATGTTTTGTAATGGTTTAAACATGCAAATTTATGCAAATATTGTTATTCGTTACCTGAACTTAAATCCCTGCGGTCTGATTCAAAATCATCACTAATTGCTTATTTTTTCTGCATAAAACGATGCACCTCATTGTTCTGCACTCTTATTTAACATGTTTCGATAATGTTCAAAGTTTTCTTTTGGCTGTACTTGGAAAATATATAAGAACGCCACCAAAATATACATTTTCAATTCAACGTCCGGATTTAAGAACACTTGGCTTCAATCCCGGACAGCCTGTTTTCACTATTTCAAACGTGTATTTATCACGTATATCTGTGATGTGGTGTCACTGAACTGATCAACAACAACATTATGCACAATTATGTCTCAATAACTACATATATAATACATTTTTTACGTATTTTAGCTGATAATCGTTGAGGGTGCGCTTGTCAACTCTATAACCAAAATCACTTGGACCGCGACGAAAAGACGTTCAACAGGAGCAACTTTTTGTTTTTGTTATTTTTAATTATTTGGCAATGGTAACTAGATTATAAATGAATGTAAAATTATCAGCTGTTTTCATAGTAAAAGTATTAATTATAAATAAACATTTTACCATTCAGGTTTGCCTTTAATTATCAAATTTTCTCAGAGTGTCCGGATATTGGTACCGTCCGGATTTTGATTCATCACGGTAGCAACTTTCTGATTTAATATATTTATTGGGTTAATTGCCTACACCGAAATGATGGAGATTTGTGTGAAGTATTTTAAGGGTGAACTTTTACTGTGGTTTCCTGCGAGACAACCAAACAAACAACGTTTAGCACTCGTGGAAAAGTTTCTGTTCAATTTGAACAACCGAAATGTTCGAGTCCGCACCCCCTAGGTTGTATGTAATTATATAATTGTCTGCTATTTTAAAAAAGCTTCATGTTGAATAACGAACTCCAATGATTTCAATTATTCAGTTGAATTGGAAACTTTGATGGAAATTTGATAAGTTGTAGTATGTTTACCTTAATAAATGTATGTAAAAATGCGTTGTCGTTAATAAACGGCATAACACCATGGGCTGGTCACATTGTGTGAATGTAGGTAGAAATTATGGTCAATTTGAAACTTCTTGTAATCAATTCGTGTTCAAAGTATATCAAACAAGTCTTTGAGCTATTGCAATACATCAACATTAGTGTAACTCTAATATTCTCCTATGAACTCATACATGGGAGAAGCGTAAACATACAAAGGTTTTTTTTTTCAATTTTTTGCCGATGAAAGAATTTGTAATATTCCGCAAGCTTTTTTTGACTATCAAGGCTAACATTAAGTGAAAAAAATCGGAGGTTCATGCGAGTTCGATAAAATGTGTGTTCCAGCACACCGTGTGGTGCACGTCAATGGAAATTGAAAAAAGGGCAAAAAAAAGCTGTGGAGAAGGTGCAGAAATTACCGTACAATAATCATTGCTGTCAACACTGTTTGACGGATGAGGCTGGTTTGTTTTGGCACGAGATTTAGATACGTGTTGTCGAATCCCTGTCTCAGATGTCGAGGTAAGATACAAGACTTGCACTCCGAAGATCAAAGGTCCAAATCTGGGTCGGGCAGAAATGTTTACATTATTTTTTTTCCTCCAGGTATTTCTCCAAGGGTTTTTCGAAAAAAACAATCATAAAGTTCGCTAGGTTTATTTTTCTCCTCGAAGCTATTTCCACGTCATGGACTGTCTACGATTTTTTTTTTTCCAAAGATTCCTCCATAAAATTCTTTGTTGATTTCTTTTAAAGTTTTTGATGTTCTTGAATATTCAAGAACATCAGGAACTTATTACGATACCATATAAAAATCTTCAAAAATTGAACTTCAATAGAAAAGACATCACAATTCCCCTACATATTGTTTCTAGAAATATGCCAAAGATCTTCTGGTAATGTTTTTGAAAACTTTTCTTGTGATTTATACAATTTCGTTTACTTATAAAACCTAATGAACAAAGATATATCCTTAGATATTGTTCTTGGATTCTGCGTTGGATTAATTTAAGCATTTGACTGAATTCTTCATTCCTGAGGAACTTCTATTCAAATTCACGAAGGGATGCAAAATCTTTCAGAGAAATAATGCTCTGTTAAGGTGAATCTGGGGGGCCCAGATATCCGTAGCGGTAAACGCGCAGCTATTCAGCATGACCATGCTGAGGGTCGTGGGTTCGAATCCCGCTGGTCGAGGATCTTTTCGTGAAGGAAATTTTCTCGATTCCCAGGGCATAGAAGTATCTTCGTACCTGCCACACGATATACACATGCAAAAATGGTCAATCGGCAAAGAAAGCTCTCAGTTAATAACTGTGGAAGTGCTCATAAGAACACTAATCGGAGAAGCAGGCTTTGTCCCAGTTGGGACGTAATGCCAGAAAGAAGAAGAAGAAGGTGAAGATGAATCGAAGCCAAAGTTCAAATTTTCAAGAGCACGGATCTGGAGAACCAAACATCCGTTTGAGCTGAAAACCTAATCGATTGGTCACTAGCTGGTGGTAACCAATCGATTAGGTTTTCAGCTCAAACGGATGTTTGGTTCTCCAGATCCGTGCTCTTGAAAATTTGAACTTTGGCTCCGATTCATCTTCATCTTAACGTTCTTTCACAATGTCCAGGAAAAATCTATCAACTAGTAGAGATAATTTCTAGTCACTGATAGAAAAAGAAAAAAAAACTAATCTGGAGTCATCTCTGGATATATTGAGGAAATTGCCTGTTAATCAAGGGAATTCTTAAAAGCAATCTTTGTCCTAAGCGTAATCACTGTGTGGAATCCAGAATAAATCCTTATGAATATCAAAAAACATCCCTGATATAGAAAAAAAATGTGGCAATTCTTAGGATAATCCGAGAATAATAACTGTAGGAATTTCTTTGGAAGGTTCTATAGGGTGATGTGCTAGTATCCATCGTATTGAGCATTGCTCAGTGAGAACTGCAATTTTCCCAGTATTGCAGTGAATGATGCTGATACAAACTGATGCCAAACAATTCTTTCTCAAAACGGCTTTAGCATTGTTCAATAAGATTTTGATAAATCTTTATCTCTTTTTGGAAATATTGCAAAGAAAATGCATCTTGCCATATTCTCAATCCGTCGTATCGTTTTCATTTCTGTCGCAATAAGTTTCCAGATCCGTCTCACAACTCACGGCTCACTCCGATATATTGAGTGGTCAAAACACAACATATCAATGCTTTAATAAAATGTTTTACTCGAATGTATAGATCTACGGGCATCTCCCTCCATTCCTTCAGCATGATGGAATATACTTATTTCCTTTAAAATTAATTGGTCGTCATCAAAATTCAGCTCAAACATTTGAACACAATTCCTTTTGATCGTACAATTATATTAAATAAATAAACTCAATACGCGTGGTAAAGATGGACAAATTATGGGTGAAATAATGGCAAAAAAAAAATCACGTGCTCGGCTGGGATTTGAGCCCAGGATTTCAAAAGGGGTCTGCGTAATCTGTGGGCATTTGAATTCTAAACTTGTAACCAACTCAGTAATTGTAGCTTAGTTGGTAAAGCGCTCGTCTAGCAAACAAGGGTCCAGGGTTCAAATCCCAGCCGAGCACGTGGATTTTTTTCATAATTTCACTAATCATATGTCCATCTTTACCACGCGTGATGAGATGATTATTTCAATAACCATGCGGATTGGATTACCGAGCAGCTCTATATAAGCGTCAATTCGTACAATTATGGCATTTGCTCACTGTGCAACGAAATCAACACAATCAAAAGAACCGTATTTTTATGTCAAGCATCGCGCACACTTTGATGCGCACAAGATGTTTTTTTTTAGTACGACGCGTTGAACTTTGTTTACATTCTCAATTTAACGAGGTCGTTGAGGAAATTTTATAAAATTTCGTGAATTATAAAACTTTTACGGCGTGTGATAGGAATGAAATCCTTCAGTGAAGAAGTACGAAGGTTTTTCATAGGGAAATAAGAGCCTTGCGAAGTAAGTCACACAGGGGGCAGGAAGAAACTTGTATCTTAAAGTGCATTTCTCTCAAATCGTGATCGTCCATGCGATTTTGGTGAAAAAGTGAAAAGAGGATAATTGTACTGAAGTAATTTAAAGAAATGCATTAGTTTTATTGCATTTTTGGTGTACAAGTGTACATATAATGACAGCTTTCACAAAAATACACTTGGAAAATGAATCTATTGGAACATTTTAAGTTTGATACGATGAGTAATAGCGCTTACGACGAAGTAGAACGAAACCCTAGGTGTTTTTATGCTTGGATACATTTATGTAACAACTCATGTATGTGGAAGAATTCTCCTGGACAATGAAAGAAATATTTTTAGAAGTGTGCCTATTGAATTTTGGAAGAAATAAAAAAAACTTATAAAGACATTTTGGTGAATTCACTGCGCGAATCCGTAGAGCAATCCTAGTAGTAAAATTTTGGGAAAAGCCTTGAATACATATGTACTATGCTTAAGAAACACTAAATTTTAGATGCCTCAATTAAACTAAACAAATTACAGTTTTAGTTCAGTTATTCACCTCTGGTACCCAAGTAACCACCAGTCTGCTAATTCGCCTTTTTGAGCTTATAGGGCTATTATATAGCTAGTATAGGCATGCCAGCATATTGAAGCATCTTATATTATTCCGTAAATGGAAGCTGTTACTTAGATTTCAATTAGAATGTTCCATTCGTATATCGCTCAATCTAATGTTTACTATCTGAAGACCTTCTAACTAATGTAGGCGACAAGCAGAAATTCTATTTAAGAAATTAAGGGCCACGGTATCAGTCTAAAGAATTTTAGAATATCTCAGGTCAACTCATCTCGGGAATTTCTTCGGCAATTGCCAAAATTGTTTTCCACATTGTCGTCATTTGACTTGGAATGGGTTTCCTATTGTATATTCTACGCCAAAGCCCGAATCTGGACTAGACACTGCGGCTTGGGTGCCAATGCCTCGCAATCATGAACCGGTATTTTATGCCCAATCCACATGCAAACTGTATCGTGGAGGGTACATACGAAAAAGACCCCTAGGCGCTTCCGTTTGACGTCGTGCAATGTTTTGTTCTTTTTTTTGCTACGCTATCTTGCTCGACACCAAGTTCAAACTGGAATGTGCAATTGAAACACGAGTACCTAATAAGTTTGATTGGATTAACGGCATTGGATCGGTGCACAGTGGTCCAGTTTTAGGAAAATTATGGCAGAAATGCCGCAATCTCAATAATTTGCTCTTTTCAGCAATAAAAAGTGTTTTGGAACATAGTTAAGGGTTGAATACTCTATTTTGGACTCAGTCATAATGTTTTGGTTTTCATAACACTGCAACATAAACTTGAATCCGGGGATGTTGAATCTAGGTAAGAATGAGCAGGAAAAATATGCTCAAACTCAAATTTGCACTTTGTTTTTCTGCTTTAATTACCTGGAATAGACATGGAAATTGGGTTTGATGTCAGCTTTTTGACAAATTTGACCTCTGTGCGGTGCCCATTCATTGTACCGGTATGTGAGCAGCAGAAGATCTTCTATGTCTTCAAGAATATTTTCTGTGTTGTGCGATGCGATTTAAATCTTCGCACTACGTCCAGTTTGACATGTGAGAAGACGGTGGGTGTCTGCAATGTGGAAGAGACTTCGTCTGTGTATATGATGATGGATTTCAAGAGCAGATTAAGAACTATTTGCAAACGATTTATGGAAATTAATACGCAAAACGTAATAGATCCCCTCTCGCGCACTGAACTAGAATTCGAACTGAAGTAAATATTCTCACTAAGATCAGCTCTAAGCATTTAGCTAGACAGAAAATTACAAAGATTTTTTTATCAACTATCATTTCTCGAAATTCTCCAAGAATGATAGTGTGTTAATTCTTGAGCCTGAGTTCCTATGCAGGTGGATTCTTACAGGAGATCTCTTGGCAATAAATAAGAGAATTTCTACAGCGGTTACCGCAGGAATATCTCCAGAAAGTGCTTAACGATTTCACAAAAGGTTTTCAAAGAGTTGCATCAGAGACTTTTTTTGTAAAGTTCTTCTGATGAATCCTTTCAAGTTACATGAGGTTAGTTCAGCTACCAGCTATAACGACTTTAGGAACGCAGACTATGACAGTTTTCAACGTATTTTTTCGGCGATTGGGACGACATTCTCGATGAAAATTAATACTGCAGCACAAACATTTTCACATATTATGTAGTGTGCGATAAACCGACATGTCCCTAAAAAGACTCGCTTTGAAGGTCGTATTCCGTGAGAAAGTCCGGAACTTCGTAGATTGAAGAGAAACTATAAGAGCCCAAACAAACGATGCTTTTATCAATCGGGGTTCAACGGTAACTCAAATCTCACCCAAAATCGTTTTGGAAATATGCCAAACAGCAGCATCATAAGAATGGTCTACCATCTTCAATGAAGTGGAACGATACGATTGCTTCCGAGCCACAAGTTATATGCGACCTGTTGGCAACGAAGCTTTCCTACATTTTCTCTGAGGAGGTGCTTACAGAAAGACAGATCGTTAGCATCTGTCAAGACACAGACCACAGGGCTTCTCATGCCGGATGTGGCCGCCAATGATGAATCTATTTCAACAGCAGTACGCAAAATGAAAGCTTCAACATGCACAGGACCTGATGGAATTCCGTCAAAATTTTTGAAAAGCTGCATAGACAACTTGCTTACACCCCTGCAAAGGATTTTATTTTTAATCTGTCACTTTCGACCGGAGTGTTTCCATCCTGCTGAAAGAGCGCCTCTATGTTCCCAGCACCCACAAAAGGAGATAGGAAAGACATCGACAAATTTCTGCTTTATGTGCTCTTCGAGCTTAGAGAACATTCACGGATCGGCTATATTTCCATTGCAAGCAACTCTTGAGTCCAGACCAACATGGCTTTATTCCAGGACGTTCAACTGCGTCGAACCTGCTATGTTTAACCTTCCAAGTAACAATTTCAATGCTCTTTGATCTTAGGTGTTATTTATTAAGGTTTTGTTGGAGATGCATTAAATCCTAACAGATTTGTAAAGACAATTTACACCGTCTACAGCCAAAGGCTGCACAGACTGAACAATCACAAACATTAGGCAACGGACAACACAGAACATCCAGTAGCCCAGTGATGATTTTTTCGTTTGACGAAAAGTTTCCACCGACTGGAGCGGGAATCGAACCCACGCTTCGTGGCACAATACGCCCAAACGACTGACGCCGCTAACCGCAAGACCACGAAGCCCACACATGCGGGAAATTTTATTTGATAATAAATTGTATTTTGAAGGAGCTGTCTATTTAAATCTATACTTCAAACCTCAGCTTGTTTGTCCTATAAAGACATCGACAAAACTCCTAAGACTGAACTAAGTCATGTTTAAGCCTTCTTAAAACTCAACTGTGTGATGCATGTTGTTGAAATACAGTCAGTGTGTGATTACCAATATCATTATATCGATAATGATAATCATGTAAAGAGTTATGAGTTAACCAGGAACGCGAAAATAAAGTGCATCACAAAATCAAATCTTCCGCTTTGTTTACCTTTTTGACAGCACTAGCTTTTCTGCCCAAGTAGCACTTGTAACTTGTCCAGTGAATAAGAAAAATAGAGATAATTACATAGGAATTACACTTATGATACAGATAAACATGTAGAATTGCAATTCGTTACAATAGTGTTGTCATTCTGTTACGAAAAACCTTAGAAAAATGTGAATCATAAAGCAGTTTCAAAGCGGTCCTTCAGTAACATTGTAGAAATTTAATGAAGTTCTATGTTACTGTGCAGTTATTGACACTGTTACAAGAAAATCAATAATTGCAAAATAGTTATACCGCAACTGAACCTTATGATGATTTTAAAAATTGTATGTCGCTTTAGATGTAGGAAACATATTAAAACCAATAAACAATAATATCATTAAACAAATGGTATAGAACGTTAAAATCTCTCTAAAATAAAGATATATGTTTACTTACGGCATGCCATTAAATTTCTGGGTCGAAATGGTTTCAATACCGATGACAAAGATCACTCATTACACTCGGTTTTCAGACAAGTACACGCACGACACTTGCGGACAACACAGATCACACTTTTTCAATTAATTCCATAGATTTTAAAGCGTTTATCTATTAAAATTCACAACCAATTTAATTTTCTTCGTTTGTTAATTTCAAGAATACTTTTTACCATGAATTTATAACAAGAGTAAACAAACAACACCTAGTAAACAGTCAACAGAGAAAGTTACAGCTGCGTTGCAGCATATAGCTCCGAAGACTGTCGAGGTTGCCTGCTAACTTTTTTGACATAACTGCAACAATAATGTAACAATCATATTATTGTATTGCACAATGGGCTGAACTATCGTTCTTATTGGACGGAACATTATCTTTTAATGATGAACCAGAATTACGAAACAAATGCTATAGTTGGACTTATCATTGTACTTATGCCTTTAATTGTTATACTTGTTTTTTTTTTTTTGTATTACAAAGTACCCGTTGGAAGTTTATATGAACAAATTGTGCAAACAATTTTCAAGGAAAATAAAAGTATAAAATATAATTCTCTTTAAGGTCTCTAATCACGAGAGTATTAATATGTTTTGAACATTCAGACAATAAAAATACTCATACAAAACAACATTGAATATATATTATGATAAGGTTTTATTATTATTATTCCCACTGTGCATCACGTTTTGGTACTTCTTTCAGAATGCACAAAAAGTTACTTTGTCGTTACAGCGCATCTTACTCGTTTATATGTAACCTGAAGCAGTATGAAGTTGGTGACAAAGAAACTCTATGAATGGTTGCAAATAAATTTAATATAAGTCAAAACATGACCTTCAATCACGAGTGACTAATATGAAACTGGACAGTGATTTGATTTATTTCTATACACTACTGGTCATAAATTTCTGTATATCTGCAATTATTTGTAGATTTCATATGAATTATCTGCATTATTCTTGAATATCAAGCTTCTAACGTTAAACATTTTCGAGAACTTAAAAACAATGATTTTTTGATACTTTCTACTATAACTTATTTTTATTATAAGCAATGTAATCAGGATTGATGAATGCGTACCTATGCTTAAATCTCTTAGAAGGTAGTGCATGTGATATGGTGGATGATGAATCGAAAAGAGATCAGTACCCTGAACATATTGCATGCACCGACGATTAATATTTCAAAAATGTCAGGAGAAAATGCTTATATTTTCGAGGCGCATGTATTTTTCCAAAGTGTCATATAAAATATCTCGGTAAATATTGAATCGCATTAAAAGTTGCGGTAACGTAAGTATGAAAATAAATATGAAGAGGCTTAAAATAATTAAATTGCTTAAAATTCCTTTTTTGATTTTGTTTTTCTTTTGTAAATATTTTGTTTGGCTAAAATTAAATTTAACGACATATAGTTTGGTGACATTTTGTCCAAGATTCTGCAATTAACTTGCGGTGTTTGTCTGTTGTACAGTTGTAGCAATTTAAACGACTGTAATTCAAATGTGACTAGTAATAATTTGCTTCACTTGTTACATATTGGCTCCACCTCCTGCGCTTTTTTCGTTACATAGCTGTTAAATATTTCGTTGCATTGGCTTTGCCATTTTCTTTGAGTTTGTTACACACAAATTGCTGTGATTTATTAATGACATGGTGTGCTACTTGGGTGAGTGCAATACGTATAAACCAAAAAGCCTATTTGTCTTACTGCAGAACGAATAATTTAACTTAAGAATAAAAAAACCAATGGAGGATTTTGTGCAACGTTCTTAAGATCAAAACCACTTATGAGTTATTATATTGTACGGAATAATAACCAATTGATCTTAAGTCATCCCAGACAAGACCAGCAAAATTTAACTGGATGGAATCCATTTTTATTGTCGTCGTTTCGTGTTCAATATTTATTACAATATTACAATATGCGTGGGTCAGTGCGCATCGTACCTTCGTGCTGTGCGCACACGAATTCTCTCTGCTCTTGGAAGTTTTCTTAAAAACTACCTAAAGCAATAAAACAGAACTTTTCAGTGCTACAAAAACAGTACTTTTCAGTGCTAAAATTAAAAACGGTACTTTTCAGTACTATTTTCTACTATTGATCCCTTTACGATCCTTGTTTGGACCTGTGCCTTCGATTTTTCGTTGGACCCGTTGGCGAAAGCTAGCGGTGGTAATCCTTCTTGGACACCGTCTTGGGAAAAAACCTCTCAGGAGGTCACGTCTTCTTTCGTTAATTCATTAAGGTGAAACAGTTTGGAATCAACTTCTAAGATTGCACTGAAACTTTAAAGGCACAAATCTCGCGAAGAAACCATCCATCAGCAGTGAACTTTTTATTTTGGCTTTGTGCACTAGCAGAAAGCTTAAAATAAGAAATCAGACATGTTTGCCAATTATTTCTCCAGTTTTGTGCCTTTGAAAACGTGAGTAGGGGCACAAGTCGGCCATTGTGACGGCCATCTTTGGATTGCGAGATATTTCACCTTAAACATGGTATCAACAACTAACAAAAGGAAGGGTGAATCTCTGAATTCACTACTTTTTTCCAAAAAAAGTGGGTTTTAAAACTGTCACTACACGTGGCAAGAATGGAAGAAAGGACGTTTCCCCGGAATGCGAACTTTCTTCCAAGGGTGAAATGAATAATTGTATCGAAATGAGCAATCAGTTCGATGCTCTAGACAAATTTTCCGAACACCAAATCGAAGCAGCCTCTAGCCCAGGCTCTTTGATTCAAGTGAGGAAGCAAAGAGTGCCGCCTATCGTGGTCAGTTGTTCCGAATTTGGAGGATTTAGGCAGGAGACCTTGGGGGATCAAGGTTTCCTTCCAAATCGCAAAGAAAGGAGACTGTCACGTTTTGCCGGAAACTTTTAATGATCGCGAACTTCTTCTCAAACATCTTGAAGAGAAGAAGCACAAATTTTTAACTTATGACGACAAAACTGAACGTTTGTTCAAAGTCGTCTTGAAAGGTCTCTCAAGTGACTATAAGTCCTCAGAAGAGATCAAGAATGGAATAAATGTTTTACTTGGATTTTCCTCAGTCCATGTAATCATTATGAAAAAGAGAACCCAATCTGGCATTGTTCGGAAAGGGCTTTCTCAAGAATTTTATTTAGTTCACTTTGACAAAAAAGAACTAAATAATATTAAAGCTTTAGAAAAAGCAAAACTTTTGTTTGATGTCCGTGTGACATGGGAACATTTCCAGAAACCTTGAGGAAATTACCAGAACCCCACTCAGTGCCGTCGGTGTCAAAAGTGGGGTCATGGTACAAAAAATTGTCGCATGGATGCTAAATGCATGATTTGCGGAGGTTCTTCTCACGCCAAAGACGTCTGTCCAGTGAAGGAAGATACCACCAAATTCATATGCTGTAATTGCGGGGCTAACCATAAGTCCAATTTTTGGAATTGTCCTTCACGCAAAAGGGTCATTGAGGCTCGTGCCAGGCAGATGAAAGATAATATCCGTTACGATAACGGTCGTTTCCGGATTTTGCCTGGTAGAGTATCGAACAATGCTCATTTTTCAGTTAACGATCGCTTCATCATGAATCATACCCATCAGGAAGATCATAATCATGCTCATTCACAAACTAAATTTAATCCGTCGGGTACCCGTTAGAATCTTTCAATTTCGAATGTATCTACCCACGAAAAATCCTTTGCCGATATGGTAGCAGGAAATTTGAACTCCTTCCCTGTTCGTTCCATGAGTACCCATTCTACTTGTTTCAAATCAAATGGAAAAAACCCTACCGCCACAGGTAACTCCTACTCCGCTTCTTCGTCTACCGAAAATTCTAATGGGAAATCATCAGATGTATTTCACATTTTTTTTTTAGAATTTTTTCTTTTCTACGAGAAAGAGCCTCTTTAGAGATCCCTCCTTGCATATTTTAAACGGCTTCTTCAAAGATTCCTCCAGAAATCCCTCTTCAGCTTCCCTCACTTATTCTACAAGGAAATCATCCATCGGTGTTTCAAGAGATGCTTAGAGGAATTATTTAATAATTTACTACATGGAATCCTCAAACACTTTGATGCTTCAGTAATTTATGGATTATGGTGAAAGTAATTCTTAGTAATAGCTCCAGATATTTGTCGACTGTCACCTTTATGGATTGTCCTAGGTGTTTCCTTAGGAAAGAGTTTAAAAGAGTTTTTCCAAGAAAATGCAGAAAGGTTCATTCCAAAGATTTTGAAGCATTTTTCCTGGCACTTTCGTTTTATTTCCTACAATAACTCATCTAAATTCACACAGGAATTGCTGTAGTAATTCAAAGTTTTATCCTACATATCTTCCAAATATTCAATTTGAATCCGTGATTATAGACGATGATCTTAAATTCTTGATCCGTCTTAAAAACGTGAGGAGAAGGCAATTTCAACGCACTTGTGATCCTACTATGAAAATTATATGGCAGGATTTGCAGAAAGAAATCAAGAATCGTTTTGCACAATTAAGAAACAAAAATTTTGAAAATAAAATTTCTCAATTGGACCCTGGCTCTAAGCCCTTTTGGATATTATCTAAAATCTTGAAAAAACCTCAGAAGCCAATACCGGCATTGAAAGAGGAAAACACATTATTACTAACTAATTGCGTAAAAGCTCAAAAACTTGCTATGCAATTTGAAAGTGCGCACAATTTTAATTTAGGACTTACTATTCCAATTCAAAATCAAGTTACTCAGGACTTCGAAAATATTCTCAATCAAGAGAACGTTTTCGAAAATGATGGTCCACATCAACGAAAATTCAATTTTTGCCAATGAACAGTTCGTATTCCGCCATGGACATTCGACCACTCATCAACTTATACGTGTAACAAATTTGATCCGTTCCAACAAATCTGAAGGCTATTCTAATGGTCTTGCTCTTCTAGACATAGAAAAAGCATTCGACAGTGTTTGGCATGAAGGTTTGATCGTAAAATTAAAAAAACTTTAATTTTCCAACATACATTGTTAGAATAATTCAAAGTTATCTGTCAAATCGTACACTTCAGGTTATTTATCAGAACTCTAAGTCTGAAAGACTTCCTGTAAGAGCTGGTGTTCCCCAAGGCAGCATTTTGGGACCAATATTATGCAATATTTTCACATCTGACTTACCTAAGTTACCTCAGGGATGTCAAAAATCCTTGTTTGCGGATGACACAGGCCTCTCCGCCAAAGGACGAAGCCTGCGTGTCATCTGTAGTCGATTGCAAAAATGTTTGGATATTTTTTCTTCATACTTGCAAAAATGGAAGATTTCTCCTAATGCTTCCAAAACCCAACTAATAATATTCCCACATAAACCAAAAGCTCTTTATTTGAAACCTTCAAGTAGACATGTTGTCACGATGAGAGGGGTTCCAATAAATTGGTCAGATGAAGATAAGTATCTAGGGCTTATGCTAGATAAGAATTTAACTTTCAAAAATCACATTGAGGGCATTCAAGCCAAATGTAATAAATATGTAAAATGTCTCAATCCCCTTATTAATAGAAAATCAAAACTTTGTCTTAAGAACAAGCTTTTGATATTCAAACAAATTTTCAGGCCAGCCATGTTGTATGCTGTACCAATATGGACTAGCTGTTGTAATACCAGGAAAAAAAACTCTGCAGAGAATTCAAAATAAAATTTTGAAAATGATTTTGAAGCTTCCACCCTGGTATAGTACCAATGAGTTACGTAGAATATCCAACGTTGAAACATTGGAACAAATGTCAAATAAAATAATCAATAATTTCACTCAAAAATCGTTACAATCTTCTATTGCCACGATTAATGTGTTATGTTTAGGTTAAGCTAGGTTAAGTATATTAAAAACTTTTTTTTTTCTCTTATAATCAGGTGAAATCAATTCACCTATAAAATAATCTGAACTGCTACGGCAAATGAAAAAATGAAATGAAATAATATGTTGTTAACAAAATGTTAATGAAATCTTAGATTTTTGTTACCAAATTAGGATGATAGTATTGTTTAATAACACAGAACACCGAAATAATGAATGTAATGTTTGGAATGATACTAATAAAGAAATTAAAAAAAAAATCTCGTCTCAATAAAATGCTTCTGAATACATAAAATGTTTGAAAGGTTTACTGTATCTTCTTCGTTTGAAATTAAACTTTTACCTTTTTTATTAAAATAAATCAAAGATGCGTTGTCATGATTGCATAATCGTATTATAGAAAGATCACAAATTTTAATTAACAGCTGCAGCTGCACTTTTCCTGTCTCTCAATTGAATATTCTCACTTTCACTGAGAAGATTCTTGAAAAGCATGCCATTTTAGTTAAGTGTGACATATTCATAATTCTCTGTCAACCCGTGTATTCTGATTAGCAATCTAGTTGAAAACGATCCGATTATTATTTGTAAAATTGATGGGCTCAAATCGTCAAACTGACTTCACAACCGAAAGCAATAGTTTTCAACAACAACGCCGTTCAATCCAAAAGTTTAAAATACAAATTTAACGAACATTTGTTTTTACCATCAGTTTTGGCACGATAAGCACTGATTTAGGACCGGCAGACAATTAATTGTTCCATAAAAAAATATAAAATTTCCATAAAAAAATGCAAAATTTGCCAGTAAAGAAACAAGGGTAAAATCAACAGAAAAGTAAAAAATTTACATAAAAAATAAAGAAGTGCATAGAAAAAACAAAATTTTCCATAAATAAAACAATTTTGAGCAATAAATAGATTCAAAAGTGCAGTAGAATCGACAATAATCTCACTAAAAAATATCGAATTTTACATTTAAAAACCTCAAAATGTCCCTATTTTCTTCACAAAAAGCAAGAAATAATCATAAATTTTCCACAAAAAAAGCCAAAATTTGCAATTAATAAATAATAATTCGCCCACAATAAATCAAAAATTTCCATTCAAAAAATCAATAAGAGCAATAGCAGTAAATGCAAAGTTGCAATAAACAAACCCAACTGAGCAATTCAAAATGACAATCAATACATGAAAATGTTGTAGAAAATTCCAATATTTAAGTAAAACTTACCATAAAAATAACGTAATTTTCCAATAATGAGTAATAATGTGTGTAATGGATTTCATAAATTTTCAGTCACACTGAAGCATTGTTTTCACAATTGGAGCTAATTAGTCGTTGTATGTAGATGTAGTAATTGCATTTTAAAGTTCGATCATTAATTACGTAAGAATTCAGGGGAGGGGTGAGCGGGGAGATTGGCCGGGTTTGAAAAAATATTTCTTGCCATATAGAAAAAAATAATGTTTCATACAAAATATCATACATGGAGGGAGGGGAGGCGAGGTTTCGAAAAATCACAAAAAAATGTTTTTAATACACCCCATCGTTAGGCGCTACAATTTTAATTATTTCGGCAAAGTTGAAATGAAACATGGAGCATGGGATATCTAATCTTCCAATATTAGGAACACTTATGTCACTGCTTGGGTTATGTCCAACTACATTGATGGTAGAAGCTTATGCTCTCATGCCCCACCAGCCAGGGAACTGGTGTTTACAAACTAAGCATCAGTAAAGTAACTGCCCACTGCAGTTGCAGAAATGTGTATACTTCGATTGATGAGTTTTTTCGAAAACTGTAAAAAACATTTTTTTTGTGATTTTTCGAAACCTCGCCTCCCCTCCATGTATGATTTTTTGTATGAAACATTATTTTTTTCTATATGGCAAGAAATATTTTTTCAAACCCGGCCAATCTCCCCGCTCACCCCTCCCCTAAATTCTTACGTAATTAATGATCGAACTTTAAAATGCACGACGACTAATTAGCTCCAATTGTGAAAACAATGCTTCAGTTTGACTGAAAATTTATGAAATCCATTACACCCATTATTACTCATTATTGGAAAATTACGTTATTTTTATGGAAAGTTTTACTTAAATATTGGAATTTTCTACAACATTTTCATGTATTGATTGTCATTTTGAATTGCTCATTTGGGTTTGTTTATTGCAACTTTGCATTTACTGCTATTGCTCTTATTGATTTTTTGAATGGAAATTTTTGATTTATTGTGGGCGAATTATTATTTATTAATTGCAAATTTTGGCTTTTTTTGTGGAAAATTTATGATTATTTCTTGCTTTTTGTGAAGAAAATAGGGACATTTTGAGGTTTTTAAATGTAAAATTCGATATTTTTTAGTGAGATTATTGTCGATTCTACTGCACTTTTGAATCTATTTATTGCTCAAAATTGTTTGATTTATGGAAAATTTTGTTTTTTCTATGCACTTCTTTATTTTTTTATGTAAATTTTTTACTTTTCTGTTGATTTTACCCTTGTTTCTTTACTGGCAAATTTTGCATTTTTTATGGAAATTTTATATTTTTTCATGGGTCGTTAATATTTTAGCCATTTAGGACCCTGGTTTAAATATTCAGGTCTATTACTTCAAATGACGAGGATTTGGCTTCCTCCTATTGAATATTTTTAAATTTTCAGAGAACATGGCTCAAAACTGTATCTTTTAAATGGCTAGTGAAAATATTATAGTCATTTTATTGTCGATCATAGAATTTTTTGATTCTACAAGCCCATGACATGACATGAGCATGTGCCCTTAAATTGATCATATGAATATGATGCACAAACCACTGTAACATATGATTTCATCAACCAAATGTCCATAAGTTCAAGATCTTCCCCTTAGTTATCTTATCTTATCAATTAATTTGATTAGTTTTAGAATGCTAAGTGGTGCAGCGTAGGGTAATTTTATCAAACATGAAAATGGCTCTAAATCATCAAATCACAATAACTTTCATTTTGCCCGAAGAAACATTTTCAAATTTACGGATAGGGTGCTAGAATACCACATCTTTTTGTTAGGTGACGGGCCTGGTGTAGTGGTTAGAACTCACGCCTCTCACGGCGAGGACCTAAGATCGAATCCCATTCCCAAGATAGTCACTTATGACGTAAAATGTTGTAGTGCCAAAGCCAGAGCCAAAAATCACGTTAATAAAAGATAAAAAAGATACCACATATTTCGAATGGTGGGTGCAGAATTGATAGCCATTTATTTCGTTAATAACGGTTTTAAATACACCATGGCCTCCTTCAATCAAACAACGCACACTCATACTACTATACTTTTGTTGTTAATTTTAGAATGAAACGATTTTTTATATGAACAAGTTGTGCTGTTTTGTTAAGGTGGCCAAAAAGAGGGCAATATATATTATAACAGGCTACAACGAAGTTTCAATTGGGCTGCTGCTGGAAAAGACACATGAGCTATACTACTTATAAAGGAATAACTGTCCCATATGGAAAAAGAAGGTATTGAGAAAAGAGCGCTTAAAGTTTGAAGTTTGATCATTTATACAAATGTTCAAAATTTTGTAGTACATTTCAGCTTTCCATACTCATTTAGCACCACCAAACAGATCACTCATTTTGCTTATGTTGTTCAGCAAAAAATATTACCTTGACTGTATTTCACGTTTTGAAGTTGGTATTGGAGTTGAAAGTTCATATAGAGACTATTATGCCTTTATTTCTCGATATGGGACTACACGAACTTCATATTTTTCCACCAAATTTTTAAACAAAGTGTGTTACTTTGTATATGAAAAGTGAAAAATATATTAAAACTTGAATTTTACGATGAAAAAACCGCGTTGGATCATATGTGACAGTTATATATTTTTTCAAACAATTCTTGTTTTGTTAATATAAATCATGCAAGTTATCAAAATTTAACGACGCCTGGTGTTTAAAATGAACCATTTTACGACTTTGCGTAAATTCTAGTAATTTTACCTTTTTTTTCCATTTCTTTATCCTAGAACTTTGCTTTCTTTGACAACTTGACGTTATTCTAAAACTTCGCCTTAAATACAAAAGCTAAATAAAAAAGTTTGCATCGCAGCTTTGCCTATTTTGTTGAGATCAAAGATCCAATCCGAAGACACTAAAAAGAAAAAATGCACTCTTAAAGCGCTGGCTGAATTATGCTTCTGGACCAGTATTCCACGTAAGCAAGAAATCTATCTTTAGGCTACAAAGTCCTGGGAGCCCCTGGGAATCAGTAATTTGGATCATCTAAAGCTAGTACTGGAAATTTGAATGAAAACAATAAAGGCTGAAAAGATGCACAACGTGTACAAAGTTCGTATGAGAAATTATGAGCCAAATGTTTGCAGAAATGACAAGGATTTATATCTAATGTTGGATTTAAATATCGTTAAACTAGAAATGCCAAAAACATGAAACATGGATGAGCGCGAATTGTACAGGTTGAATTTTTAATTTTGTGGCAATATTCCATTTATTTATTTTAAATTTGATAAGTTGTGATTTCTGCATACATTTGGTTCATTTTACCATAAAAATTTCATGCTCGTTAAGCATTGCTTTATAAGTTCTTATTGATTTCATTCAAAATGGTCACGATAGCTTCTCAGGGATCCAAATTACAGATTCCCAGGGACTCCTAAAACTATGTAGCATTAAGAATGACTTCTTGCATACAATGGGAAATCACCCATATGTAATCCCTATGACAAAAAATAAGTCTCCACGAAAAAAACACTTCCTAATTGAATAGAAAATGCATCGAACTGTCAGAGAAATATCATTTTTAATTCGCGTAATGTCCCCACTGATTCACGTCACTGTAGTCTACGAGGTACGAACTATCAGTCCTATCCCAACAGTCCCATGCAGTTCAATCTTCACCGAAAAAAAACACCATTCTCCGTAGCACCATTTCTCTTTCACCCAAGCACCGTTTAACACATTTGCTGTTTGTTTTCTTCCGCTTTCCCCGGATAACCGAGGTGTTATCAAACTTTTCACACTTGTTGTTCACGATGATGTCTTCCCCGTGAAGTTCACCCCCAAGATCAGACTCTTCTCGGGACCAACCGTCGAAAAAACACCTTCCCAAAGCGACTTTTACTTTCATCCAACGAAGAGATGTAATTGCGGGCCGTGGTCGCAGATGTTTACTTGCACTATTACCTCACTGACTACGCTGCTCATACAATTGCACAAATATGGACCACAAACCGAAACCGAAGAGGGGGACTGGCGGTCTTACGATGGAGAGAGATCACAATAACCGAAATATGATGTAAAGTAAGCAGAAAAAATGCCTCCCCGCACTGACCGCCGACGAAAAGCCTAAATTTGACCAACAAAAAACAAACACTTTTTTCGAAAGAAAGAAGAAAGAAGCTCAGCCTCGATCTCGCGATATGCACTTTTACCCCCCTTACAAAAAAAAACGATTATCTTATGGAATCACCCGAAAAAAAAAACTTACAAACGCACTTGACGAAGAACAGCACACAACACAACAGTTCGAAAGATTACACTAAACTTTTCGTTCCAGGGAGGAAGCGGCGGAGAAAAAGCGCGTCTGAAACCGGCCGCAGCGTGATCGAAACTGAAAGTTGTTTGCGCATAAGCAAATAAGCCCCGAGAGTGCGCGGTGCGGGTGCACGATAGGTCTCTGATGTGGCGGCGGCGAGGCGATCGAATGATCGCTGCACTACTCGTCTACTAGGTAGAGTTCAGAGGTTCCTCAGCCGATGCACTAGAGGTACTAACAGGTGGTAGTAGTTCATAGTACTCGGATCGGCCGAACTAGTGGTCCGATTTTCCTTCCTTTGCCAGAATACAATCGACATATCACCCTATTCATCTGATGTTAAGACTCGTATTGATTTGTTAATCTCGAAATGATCAAATCGAAGTCGATTTTTAATCAAATATATGTGACAATATAAAGCATTTTCTAATAGTAAACGATACATTTTTTATTGAATCAAATTTTATGTTAGGAAGCTATCTAATATGACATTTCCCTTACAATTTTAACAAAATTTTCTAGACTACTTGGTAATTATTTACAGAATCTTGGTTGGCAGCCTCCATAAATGACGTTGCTTTTCTTGGAAGATTGAGCCTATTTTCCTATTCCGAATACATTGCAATACAATACAATACATTGTTCGTAACAAAATCGTCAACTCCCCCTCCCCGTTATTTATGAATGGTCCCTTATATTCACCATAATCTCGGTAAAATAAATGGAATGACACAATTTGTGTTAAGTAAAACTCACTCACATGAAAAAGCTACAGTTACTCGTCCGAATTTATCCAAAAGATAAAAGAAAAAAATATTTTTTCTTGCAATTTTAAGCTTTATGTATCGCCAAACGGGGCTTCCTTTGACATTATTTTAACATTCTTCAATTTTGAGAATTCGTAACTCTTGGAATTATGAATAGTTATTGATAATTTTTGCATATGTAAGTTGTACAGTCGAAGCTCGTTATAACGACAACTTTTATAACGACAAAAGCTCTCTATAGCGACATTTTTCGGTCCCTTGAAAAATATTTGGATATTATAACTATTCTCTATAGTGACAATTCCCTATTACGACGGTCCCTTGCGATGTGGTTATAACAAGCTTCGACTGTATATGTTCGTAACAAATGTGCAAAATATGAGGCAAATCCATCAAAAAATAACAAAAATGCTTGAATAGCGAAAAAAGTGTGTCCTTCTAGACAAAAACGGGGCTACTTTGGACATTTTCAGAAATTTTCACAATTTGATAATGAAATTATGTTTTCTCATTAATTTCAAACTGATTCTATAGATTATCGTCCAATGTGATGTTATTGAACTTTTTTTTTTATTGAAAAACATAGTTTAAAAAATTGCCAAGCTCCAAACAATTACATCAGCGAAACATGATATACAAAATTTTCAGTTTGCAGTATGAACCTTAAACTTTCAACTTCCTATCAAATGGAACTATTAGTTACGAATGCTTGATTTTAAGCTGATACAAACGAACGATGTAACTACTAGGTACGGCGATGATCAATGAGTTATGGAAAAGAACTATATTTTCTATTCTTACTGATATATGAACGATATGTAATAATGCCTGTAACTAATAAGTAATTTTCATTTAAAACGCAATCTATGAAGTAAAGTTTTGCAAGATCGTAAAGAAGTAATAGTTTGCTTTTAAATATGCTTTTTGCTTCTTAGCAGTTTGAGTTTGGCTTAAGAGTAGTTTATTTTGGCAATTGAAAGATTTAATCGTTAAGTACTGCAAATTCATGGAAAATATATTATTAAATATTATGTTGTAAACTTGTCATTGCACACTGGTTCAGAGCCCGAAAAACGTGCGTTTTTTAGTTGTCGATGCCTAAACATAATTTCAGAAGGGTGGTATGGTCTAAACAGTTAGAGGGTATCGCCTAAACTTTATTTTATAGCATAGCATAGCATAGCATAGACTGACTGTACATTTCAATGGTTGCTACTCCGTGATTGATCGGAACTGGTAAGAATTGCACTACGATCCAAGTGAATAAGGGATGGGAGTTTCCGCTTACTCTCGAAGTGCAATTTTAGCAGATCTAATATTATTGATCAATAACGGCGCCGGCGAAGTCCTTACAGTCAGTTGGGATGGGGAAGGAATGTTAGGATGTAATGATTGTTGCTTCTAGAGACCGAGAATACCTCTGCATCTCCACAATCACCACGGGAAGGGTGTTTATTAGTGAGGGAGGAAAAGATCTGGGAGTCACCTCTGGTCGGTGATGCGATCCATGGACAAGGGGGAAATATACGACTTGTATTTAAAGCTAGTTTTGTATTTTTGTCTCGAGAAGTTTTTGGAAAAAATACGTCAACATCTATAATGTCGAACTATTCAAAAGATGTTTTTATTAGTGCTAAAAACTGAATATTGCATGTACATATTTTAAATTATATGAAACAGGAATAATGCCGACACTTGTAGTGACGAACCATACATAGTTTGTTTGAAAATTACATATGAGTATTACTGTGCATTTTGTCTCGATATGGTATAAGTTTTAGAAAATACGTCAACATTCACAATGTCGAACAATTCAAAAGATAATTTTTAATAATGTCAAAAAGAGAAAAATATATGTATACAGTGCCTTACCAATTTTGGCAACAAAGCGTGATTTTTATGTTGCTAAATTGGGGATGTTGCCAAAATCGGGAATTTTGAAACGCTAATATTGCTAGAATTCATCCGTGCAAAAATGTTGGTTAGCACGGAAAATCAATTTTTACGCTAGTGAGCGAAAATAGGGACATGAGCGGATACTGGTGCACTGATGGTAGTAGATTTCGAATATAGGATCGTTTCGAGTGGGTTTATTTTTGGGATTTCCTGAACATAGAGTGCACTTAAATAAATAAATAAATTTTGGTCATCATACTTCTTATGTAAAAATAGTAAACAATGTTCTAAGTAGAAAAAAGGAAGTTCTCGTAAATTACTATTCAAAAATTCAAACGCCTTTTTTGGAACATGGCACTTTTTCATCGCTTTTTATTGTGATGCCAGTCATGGACCCAGTAAAAGAGTTAATAACGGAATCTCATCAAGCATTGTGCTCATTTGTGTGAGATTCGGGAAATATTTTGCCGAGAGTAGCAAAATGAATAATCAGAGGATTGAAAAGAATTTCTTGAAAAAAAAAAATCAAAAATTTAATTTTTGCGTCCTGGAATTGTTGAAGCAACATGAGGAGTAAATTTCGAATTGAATATTAGTGAAAATTGTTGAAAGCTGCCTGCGAAATTTCTTTGGCACATATGAATTTTCTCAAGTTTTCCACTGACTGATGTTTTTGATGGGAATCCAATCGATACAATAGGGATACAATTTTCGATTTTATTTCTGCGGGATTTTCTGTAATATCCGCAAGAGTAAAAACGGATAACAGAAAAAAATGTAGCTTAGATTTAGCGGAGTCAGCGGAAAAAAATGTAATACAGTGCCTTATCGATTTTTTGGCTGTATTATAGGTAGAAGATTTAAGAGGTAAAGATAGAAGAAATGTCAGATTTTTCGACACAACACCAACTTCTACTCACCTCTAGCTTATTGTATGATGAATGTTCGTTAAATGTTTAAAAGCAATTTTTTGTAAAACATGCTCATGAAAGAATGTCGCATTGCCTTGTGAAATATTCAGCATTGCTTCTGAAGGTGTGCCTACAAATTAGTTGATGAATTTCAAAGAAATGTCGTGAGGAATTGTTGAAGCAACATCAGAAATTTTTCGAATGAATTGTTTATGGAAATTCTCAAATAAATCTTTGAAAGATTTGTAACCATATTTCGCATCTGTTAGATCTTAGACGAATTTTTAAAGAAAATGAATCAGATTTTTACGAAATTTGTGAAAACAATTGTTGCAATGTTTTTCTTCGTGCAGAATTATGTATGAGAATTAACGTCTATTTTTGTGTGGAGAAAAACCTATTTGTTGAAATTCCTGAATCTTAGAGGTGCCAGCAAATGTCTTTAGTAGCTAAGTACTTCGACATGAAAGCAGAAATCTCAAAGATTTCAATAATTGTTATAGATTTTTAACAAGGATTCTTCTATGAATCACTCTTATATTTTTTTTAATTTATCCTCCAAAGACTATGTCGGAAAGAATCATAAAATTCGGTCGAAATTGCAATCTAGATTTATTTATGAAGTTTCTCGATGTTTTCTCTTAAAACTCTGACTGAAATGCATTACGTCCTTACTGTCACAAAGCCTGCCTCTCAGCTCACAGTTCTCAGGAGCACTTCTACAGTTATTAACTTAGCGCTTAATTGGCTTAATGAACATTTGTGCATGTATTTATCGTGTGGCAAATACAGTCGACTCTCCACATCTCGATGTTCTACATCTCGATATCTCTCCCTATGTCGATGATTTCATAAGTCCCTTCAGTCTGCAAACATTTTCACTCTCCATATCTCGATATCCTCCTTATCTCGATATCTCCATATCTCGATGTGTTTCTGTTGATTTTTCGTTCTCAACTTTCTCTCCGTATGTCGATATGATCAATATCGAAGGTTACTAGACCAGAGTTTTGGGATTCAAAACAAATTAGGAGCGCAAAATGACGTCTGTTTGTGTATTACTTTCTTGGCAACGGAGTGTTTTTCAATCTAGTATTCATCAAAAATTTGTTCTTTGTCTCGATTTCTCCCTATCTCGATGGTCCCTTCGATATCGAGATGTGGAGAGGCGACTGTACAAGGTACCGTAATCCGGGGGCAAATTGATCACTTTTTTACAACTTTTTGCATTAAAATTGTATAAGAAAAAAACATAATGCCGACACTTAAAGTGACAATCCATACAAAGTTTGTTTTAATATTACATAAAAGTTACGCTTTCAAGAAAATATGTGTTATCATAAGCATGAAACGAACTCACCAATGGTAACACAAAACTGACACTGACAGCAAAACTTCTTGGCGTCCCGAAAACAAACCGTCTTGATATCGCCTTAAAATCCATTGCACATTGGTCCCAAAGCCGTATCTAGGAAGACAAAAATGATTGTGCCTAAACCGTCAATTTTAGATATATGGTGTCTTCGGCAAAGTTTCTCCATATTTTTCAGACATTTTTTTCAGAGATGTGAAATTAGGGTGGCCCAAATAGTTTACGAGATCAGCACATAAACTTTTTTGCTGACGCATTTAGGACTACACAATATTCTACAATGTTTTAGAACAACCGATTTGGAGCAACTTTGCCGAAGAACCCAAATTTATTTTAATCTCCTATGGTTCGCGAGTTATGATTTTTTTAAATAAAAAAGTTAAGGTGGTACTAAAAAATCAGTTTTTTCTTGATAATTTTTTATAAGATAATTTCTCGCAAAAACTTCGTTCCGAGCACTTTTAGAACTTTTGATTGCGCAACTTTTTGCCGCCAACTACTGTTCTATCTCTTATGGTTACAGAGTTATCAGAAATTTTCTTCGAAAAAATTGTTGTTTTCAAAAGCCGATATCTCTGAAAGGCGCAAACGGATTTTCAATCTTTAGTCAGCATTAGAAAGATTATCTTTTGCTCTATTTATGGTGAAAAAACTGTGAGGACGTTTTTGTTTGAAACGATTGACAAAATTTTGAAAATAATATGTTTTTTAACCGAAAATTGTCCATAACTTGAAAAATATTCGAGATAGCTCCACCGGTCGAGGATCTTTTCGGGTTGGAAATTTTCTCGACTTCCCTGGGCATAGAGTATCATCGTACTTGCCACACGATATACGCATGCAAAAATGGTCAATCGGCATAGAAAGCTCTCAGTTAATAACTGTGGAAGTGCCCATAAGAACACTAAGCTGATGAGCAGGCTCTGTCCCAGTTGGGATGTAACGCCAGAAAGAAGAAGAAGAAGCTCTTTGGTGCCTTCAGCAAAAATGTGCAAAATTGAAAGTTCTGAAAGTACTTCATACAAACTATTCATAAAAAATCAACGCTTTAAGATATATTCACCATAAACCGAATTTTATATGATAAAGAAAGCGAAAAAAGAGATATTTGCTGGAACAACCGGAACAACTGTATGTAAAATCATTTAAAATTGAAAATATATGTAATGAAATAAGATCGATCACAGTAAGCGAAATCTTAGGAGTTAGGGAAAGTTAGCTGCTGAAACAGTTTTAAGGGGGCAGGATCCGTCACCTTTTTTCGTTCAAAATAAAGAAAATTTATAGGAAAATGTGTTCACTGTATTCTATTCTCCAATCAAAACACAGTGAACACATTTTCATCGAATAATTTTTGTTTTCGAACAGAAAAACTGCTTTTGAAGTTTCAATGATGACAATGATTACGATGACGGCGCGTTGAACGTTAACAGTGATCCAAGGAACATTAATCCATAAACGAAGTCTTGTTATTTCTCGCGACATAATGTTTGTCCCGCTAACTTATGCCGTGGTTGGTTATAAATTGCTACCGCTTAGGCTTACTAAGCAGAAGGTCATGCGTTCAATACCAGTCCCGTTTATTATATTATCAACCCTAAATGATAACAAAACGTATATTTTGAAGAATGCCTTCTAATTACCAAAACCTTACTTCCCGTGATATCCTCCCATAGAAATATAGAAGTATCTGCGATTGTTCTATCTGGGCATCCAACTTATCCTATTCAACGAATTAGTCAGGGCAGCATTCGCTTGTTGAAGAATGCATAAATCTTGAATTTGAACCGGATAGAAAACCCCAAATACTTGTCTAAGGTAACGAACCAGAAGATGGGTCTTGATCACTCGAAAACTGCTTCAGCAAATAATTTTCCTTTTTTCAACTCCTCAGATTCCGCTTACTATGATCGATATCAATACATTATAATTCAATTTCAAATGACCTTACATACAGTTATATCGATTGTTCTAGCAAATATCTCTTTTTTCGCTTTCTTTACCATATAAAAATCGGTTTATGGTGAATATATCTTAAAGCGTTGATTTGTTTATGAATATTTTGAATGAAGCACTTTCAGAACTCTCAATTTTGCACATTTTTGCTAAAGGCACCAAAGAGCTATCTCGAATATTTTTCAAGTTATGGACAATTTTCGGTTAAAAAACATATTATTTTCAAAATTTTGTCAATCGTTCGAACAAAAAACGTCCTCACAGTTTTTTCACCATAAACAGAGCAAAAGATAATCTTTCTAATGCCGACAAAAGATTGAAAATCCGTTTGCGCCTTTCGGAGATATCGGCATTTGAAAACAACCATAGAACAGTAGTTGGCGGCAAAAAGTTGCGCAATCAAAAGTTCTAAAAGTGCTCGGAACAAAGTTTTTGCGAGAAATTATCGTATAAAAAGTTTGCAAGAAAAAACTAATTTTTCAGTACCACCCTAACATTTTCGATAAAAAAAAAATCATAACTCGCGAACTATAGGAGATAAAAATTTGAGTTCTTCGGCAAAGTTGCTCCAAATCGGTTGTTCTAAAACATTGTAGAATATTGTGTAGTCCTAAATGCGTCAGCAAAAAAGTTTATGTGCTGATCTCGTAAACCATGTGGGCCACCCTAATTTTACATATCTGAAAAAAATGTCTGAAAAATATGGAGAAACTTTGCCGAAGAGACCATACATCTAAAATTGACGGTTTAGGCACAATCATTTTTGTCTTCCTAGATATGGCTTTGGGACCAATGTACACTGTTAAGTGGATAGATCACAATTATTTTTATATCAAAATAAAGTTCAAGTGATATCCTCCAACTCTTTAGAACATACCGTAATTTCGGGTGAAATTGATCACTTTTTCCGATTGACCTTGTCTGTTTTCTATAATTTTGACAATGCCAAACAACTAAATATATGAAAACAAGTACGACGGTGAGATTCATTGACTCGTGTACCGAAATTTTCTAACAAATGTGTTTTTAGTGCTAAAAATCATTTTCAAAATAAAAAATCGGGGGATTCCGTTTCTTGGTGAAATTGTTCACTTGTCAATACGATTATAGTTAGTTTGTAAAACAACTTTACATACTAAACTTGAGTTCTCTAAATCCGAATATGCTTGCCAAATTCTATACAATACAATATTCATAGAAATAATGATCGATTAAATTCAAAGAATTACGCGGAAAACACCTAAATGTAGGCAATTTCCTAAGGAATTTTCAGTTATCGAACAGAAATTCAATTATTTCAAACGAATGAGCAAGTTGGCACAAGTTTTGATGATGAAATCTGGTTTGGGAATATATTTTAAGCATCCTTACAAGCTTTCAGGTTTATACCATGTTCATAAACTTGTTTAGAACAAGAAGTTTATGGATGTTTGTCAATACTGCACCGAACATGATTTTGAAAGTTTACAGTATTTACGTAGAAATGAACAATGTTTAACACTTTAACGCAAAAAAAAACATCACAGCACGCAATTCGACAATATTTCCGACAGAAAACGTTCATTCACTGCAGGTTGCATTGATATTTGTGCTCCATTAGGAAGAAATAACATCGTGTGACACAGTGATCAATTTCACCCTACTGATCAATTTGATCCGAATTTACGGTACCACCCTTCTAAAATTACGTTTGAGCATCGAAAACTAAAAATCGCACGTTTTTCGGCCTCTGAACTAGTGTGCATTGGTACGTATTGAAATATGTGTATTTTATGTCTATTCACTTTTCCAAATATTGATTTTACTTGTTTTATGTTGTAAAATATACAAACCAGAACATTATAATGTAATAAAAGTCGTAAAATTAAGACCTTCGATGAATTATTACTTAAAACGCAGTTTTCGAAGTTACATTCAGTCATGTATATATATCCATATAACACATATACCGTTTTGCTTCGAATTGCCGGACGCTTCGAAAGCCGGACACTATGGTTATATTTACATATTTAATCATATAAATATGAATTTTACTATGGTACTTATGAATCAAACTATTCTTTAACTTAAATTATATGTTAAACAGGGTGTCCGCAAATTATCCGTACAAACTTTGAAGACATGGCTCTATACAATCAAGCATAATAAATTCAATATTCTTGCATGGTTTTATATATTGGCTTATTATATTCTTAAGAAGTAAGATTGACACATTTCCGATTACGAATATTTGCGAAACCAAGTCAAATTCAATGAGGTGTCTTAAAGGGAGATGTTTTTCGAGCTTTATGACGAAAGAGAAATGTCTTTACAATCCACTGGATTTGAGCCGTATAATTTTCTATTTCCAGTTTGGATGGTAAAGTTGTTGGATACTTCAAATAATAAAAGGACATTTGGATTCATCTGGATTAGATTTTAGGGATAACACATTTCCAATATAACTAGCGGCCCTCAGGAAAAACGTCTCCAAAAATTTTAAATTTGCCTATCTCAGTAACAAGCAATCATTTCGAAATTTTCCAAAGTTGTATTTTCTGTTAACATATAGATGTATTCTAAAAGGCACATGGACATTGATTTTTCATTGTTTTCAATGCGAGATCATCTTTCCCATATTTTGCTGTTCGGATAATTTGCGGACACCCTGTACATGTGAATGTATCGCAGTAGGCGAATATCTATTAAAAACAAAAATATAAAACGAAATGTGTATCGACACTCTATACATTTCATCCCTTGTTGAACTGCATCTTGCAGTTGCCATTTAAGAAAGATTCGAAGAATTGCAATTGAAAACCGTGTTATTGTGCCAGTATTCGTTTGAATTAGAGATTCAACTATTGTATTTTATTAATGCGAAGTGGATATAACTGAAAAATGTTCTAATTAATAATTATTTGTGACAAATTGTTGGTGTTCAGATTATGAAACAAATTATCTGACCGCTTCGAAAGCCGGACATAATTTAGATAATGTGATAAACATTCGTTTTTAGTGAGTTATATCGAGGGCTGAAACTGCCTTGTGAATCCAGGGGGTTGCATAAGGTGAGTAAATAATTTTGCCAACACATTTTTTACCTCTATGTTGGCTTCAGCGATTTAACAACTCGAGACTTTCGTGATTACGTATAGTAAACTGTTCAAAATCGTGAAATTTGAAGTTGTCGAGTTGAATTTCATTCAAAATATGCAAATATTTTGTCAAAATAAGTGTCCAGAATTTGAAGCAACCTTATAACAGTGTCCGGATTTCGAAGCAAGACATATATCTTGTTTTTGCTAATTTAACCTATTTTTGCATAAATAATCGTTATTTCTACTACAGCACGTCAAAAAATAAACGTTTAATTTCATAATAGACCACAGTCACTCATTAAAATAGATACCACCAATTATAAAAATGATGTTTGAAGTTAGTCAAGTGCTTAAGTGTCCGGATTTCGAGTCAAAACGGTATATAATTTTTATTTTTAAAACGCGTTTTAATCCATCAAATCAAACCATGCAAAAATGGTCATCGGCATAGTAAGCTCTCAGTGAATAACTGTGCAAGTGCTCATAAGAACACTAAGCTGAGAAGCAGGCTCTGTCCCAGTGGGGACGTAAACGCCAGAAAGAAGAAGAATTATGGGAAAATTCAGCCCGAAGCTGGTTCATCCCCAGGAGTTTTTTTTTCAAAAAGTAAGTTTTTTCAACTAGCATCACCTGTGCTATAATATTTTGCAATAGTCAACAAATACTTACCGTTGTTGTTCTTTCATGCTGAAGATTTATTGAGCTATGCTAACTGCAGCCACTACTCAAACAAGGCCAGATTAAGCTTTTTGCAAACTCAACCCAGACAACCAGAAGTTGCATAACAATTAACGTAAAAAGTTGTTTACTTGTGCAAATTACATCACACCAGCACAACATGGTTAACCTTCCGCGGATGTTAAGAAAAACAACTTAATAAGATACTGGGGTCATTATGACCCAGAAATGTATACCCCTATAAATCAGCGAAATATCAACCGAATAATGAAATTTATGCCGCATTCGAATGATATACTCCTCAAGATTCTGATCACTACCTGGAATACCGGTTCCGGATCCAGTGGCCACCGGGAATCGGCTACAAAGGGGACCATGTTGGCCACGTGGAATTTCAGTACACTCAGTCCAGAAATCTGCAGTCATCACCAAATTGTATAAGATGCAGGCCATATAGGAATGTACTGTTTTCAGCAAACTTGCTTCGGGGACCAAGAACTTCCACATGGGATGCAATTTAGTTCAGAACTTGACCACCGCGTGGCGCTAGCGTCGATATGAACTTCCGGTAGGGGCTAATTATGCGTTAACTCGAGATTGCGAGCACATAGAAGGATGCAGTGCTCAGCAAAGTTGCTCAGAAGGATAAGCACTTCCACATGAGATACAATTTAGTTCAGAACTCGACCACTGCGTGGCGCTAGCGTCGGTATGGGCTTTCGGTAAGGGCTTATTATGCGATAACACGAGATTGCGAACACATAGAAGGATGCTGTCTTCGGCAAGGTTGCTCAGGAGGATAAGGACTTCCTCATGAGATACAATTTAGTTCAGAATTCGACCACCGCGTGGCGCTAGCGTCGATATGAACTTCCGGTAGGAGCTAATTATGCGATAACTCGAGATTGCGAGCACATAGAAGGATGCAGTGCTCAGCAAAGTTGCTCAGGAGGATAAGGACTTTCACATGAGATACAATTTAGTTCAGAACTCGACCACTGCGTGGCACTAGCGTCCATATGAACTTCCGGTAGGGGGCTAATTATGCGATAACTCGAGATTGCGTGCACATAGAAGGATGCAATCTTCAGCAAAGTTGCTCAGGAGGATAAGCACTTCCACATGAGATACAATTTAGTTCAGAACTCGACCACTGCGTGGCGCTAGCGTCGGTATGGGCTTTCGGTAAGGGCTAATTATGCGATAACACGAGATTGCGAACACATAGAAGGATGCTGTCTTCGGCAAGGTTGCTCAGGAGGATAAGGACTTCCTCATGAGATACACTTTAGTTCAGAACTCGACCACTGCGTGGCGCTAGCGTCGATATGAACTTCCGATAGAAATTACACAGATATTGTCCGTGCATCAGAATCATAGTCCCTACTTCTTCAAACTAGAGAATCAAATGAATGAAGGATTATGAAAATAAAAAATTCAATTCGACTCCAGTTTTTCCTTGTCTGGATCATTGTCAGATCATTCTCGGCAACTGGGAAAACTGAGACTTGTCACTTTCAACAAGGTTTAAAATGTAACAAGGACTAATGAGTGTTCCTTTCATTACTCGAACATCCTGTTCTCTTCGTTTGAAGCAGTCAGGACTAGGGTTCACTGGTATATCTATTCTCCATAACGCACCACGAAAATGTGACGTACCCGCGTTATGGGTCATTTAGAAGGATGCTGTCTTCCACAAAGTTGCTATGGAGGATAAGGACTTCCACATTGGTTACAATTTAGTTAAGAACTTGACTACCGCGTAGCGCTGGCGTCAGTATGAACTTCCGGTAAGGGCTAGTTATGCGATTACTCGAGATTGCGTGCAAATAGAAGGATGTCTTTGGCAAAGTTGCCCAAGAGGATATATTTTTGTCTCTTATAATGAGATTTTTAACCCATAGCAAGTTTATCTCGAGACCAACGGCTTTGAGATCAAAAGTGACCATCAAGGGTATGTGATTTGACCCCAGGTCTTCAGCGTGAGAGGTTTGTGAACCAACCACAATATTAGGGTCCGCCTCACAAAAGAATAAGGTATTCCACATGGGCTACAGTTCAGTTTAGAATTCGACCACCCGGTGGATTTGACGTCGATTTGTATTTCCGATAGAGGTTAATTATGAGAGGGGGGTTTCACATTTTTTGAGCCCAAACACGATCCGTCTCCGAATTACTTTATTTTTTTAAACCCTGACCCGACCCGTACTCAGACCTGACCCGAACCTGAAAAAAAAATCCGCTGTTCAAATCCGAATCTGACTCGAAACCTAAACATTTTTTGTAAGAAAAGACCGAGTTTTAAAAATAGACAAATTCATCGTTTCTGATGCATAAGGATGCTTTCTGGTTGTTACTCTTACCATAACTCTTACCAAAGACCACCTAAATCCGAATTTTTACAAACCCGATTCAGACGTACTCGAAAAAACATTTCTAGCCTTCAAATCCGACCCGAACCATTCGAGTTCGGGTTTGAAAACCCGAGACCCGACTTATAGAAGCATGCTGTCTGCGGTAAAATTGTTCGAGAGAATAAGGAATTAGTCATGAACATGCGTTCAAAATTTAACCAGCATGTGGTGCTGGCGTCTATATGTATTTCCAGAAGTAACTCTTTTTTGAAGGTTTTATCTTCGGCAAAGTTGTTCAGTTTTTTTTTTATTCTGCGTAGTAAATTCCGCGTGACGAATTATCGAATAACAGAATATACCGACACAAAATCGAAGGAACAAATTTCTGTATTTCCAATATTTTTACTATCATTTTTGTAAGAAAACAATATTATTGTTGATAGTATTTTACAAACTTTTATTTGAAAACATTTTTCGAAGTGCTCGAAAAATCACGTTATTTTTACTGACAATAGTTTTTTATCATTTCCATGTCATTACAACTTGTAAGTATTTATTCACCTTCAAACAAAAATTAGATCACGTATCCCGAAAAATAAAAAAAAAAAATAAAATAGATATCGAGTTATGGAGAGAAATTCACATCTCACATAACATCAACTTCTGGAGATATTGAGTTACAGAAATATCGACTTATGGAGAGCACAATGTATGGAAATTTGAAGCAACCGGAAAATCCATCTAGTTATAGAGTATATCGGGTTAGAGAATATCGAGTTGTGGAGAGTCGATTGTATATAATATAAAATGAGCTCAATGATAAGATATGAACTATATTGTAGTCACTTCTAAAATTCCAACAAAAGTTCAGATACAGATAACGTCATGAAGTTGCAAAAAAAAACTTCTTAGAAGTTGTTGCAGTAACTGTGCACTTTAGTTTTTAATTGGATCCGGAGGAATCTTATGACTACCAGTACAGGTATACCTCCATGAGTCGATGTTCCATGACTCGATATCAACTCATGGAACCATACTAAAAACAAAATTTCATGGTTACTATGATGGTCCCTAGAAGCAGCCTTCCAAAGGATTGCTGTTCCATGACTCGATATTTCTATGAGTCGATGGTCCCTTCAATATCGACTCATGGAGGTTTCACTGTATTTCCTTCTGGATTTCCTCCAAAAAGTTTTCTGGATCTCAAGACGTAGTTCACATCGGAGTTATTCAAAGGATATAGTCCAGTAACCTTAAATGATTTGTATGATGGATTCTACAGTTATTTACCGAGAGCTCATCCGATGGAATACAAACCCATGCCCTTCTATCCTCATCCTCTCTAAATATCTCCAGAGACACCCCCAGAGATTTCTCCAGGAAATCTTTCGAAGATTCCTCCAAGGATTTTACCAGAAAATAATCCAAGCTATCCTTTACCTTAATCTCTACAATGATTTCTTCTGGGGTTCCCTAGAACTTTTGCCAGGGATTCTTTCAGGAAGAATTTTTGTTCACCATGCATGGAATAGCTTCCTCCAGGGAGTTGATTTGGATTTTTTAAAGGATTCCTACAAGAAAAAATATGTATAAGGATTTCTTTAGAGATTTCGCAAAGGTTTCCAGCAGAAATGTCTTTAGTGATTCCTCCAGAAAAATCTTTATTGGGATTCTTTCAGGAATTTTTCCGAGGATTCCTCTAGGATTCGTTTCAGGAATACTTCGAAATTTCTCCGGAGATTTCTCCAGGGATTTTTTAAGTTATTTCTTCTGGTATTCCTCTATAAAATTTTCCACAGACTTTTGCAAGGATTCCTCCAGGAAAGTGTCTACAAGGATTCTTGCACAGATATCTTCAAGATTTACTAAAGATGTTTCTCTAGTGATATCTTCAGAATTTCTTCCGAGGATTCCTCCACGGATACATACAAAGATATATCCAAGCAGTTCTCTCGAGATTCGTTCAGAAATTATTCCGGGATTCCTCCAGGGATGATTCTACGAGGAAATTCTACAAGGATTCCTCAAGGAATTTCTGCAGGTGTTCTAAAACTCACGAATTCCTCAAGGAAATTACATGAAACGCCTCAAGAATTTCTCAAGAGAATCTTCCAGGGATTCCCCAAGAATTTCTCCAGGGATTCGTACTGGGTCTCCGATAATACTCCATGGATTCCCCCAAGAGTTCTTCTTGAAATTTCTCTAGAGATTCTCTCATTAATTCCTGCTAGAATATTATCAGAACTTATGCTAAAAATTTCTCCATGTATTTCATTAAAAAAATCTCTACATATCCTCCAGTAAAATCCATATAAATATTTTTTTTTTTTTGAAAATCTATTCATGGATTTCTTTATATATTTCTCCTTAGATTTTTCGAGAATTTTTTCCATTTAAATATTCCTATAAGGATTCTTCCAGGGATTTATCCAGCAAAAATCTACAGGGGTTTTTCCAGCAAAAAATCTACAGGTTTTTTCCAGGGATTTCTCTAGCGCTTCCACCAGCAAAATTTCTACATCGATTCTTCCTGGGATACCTCCAAGGATTCATCAGTGATTCCTCCAAAGATGTCTCCAAGAGTTCTTCATGGATGCCTACACTGCCCATAACTGCATAACAGTCACATCCGACATTTTTGACAAATTGGAGTTAATACCATGGAGAGTCATCAAATGATAAATACTTTCGATCAACTTACTGAAATCTGTGAGATTGTTCTAGAAAATTTGAAAAAAATACCAAGTTGTTTTGTCACATTGGTAATTATAGCCGCATAACAGTAACATTGAGATTATAAATGAGCCTCGTAATGTAACAGCAATGAAATTTCTACCTGAATTATTTTCTGACTATTCACCTAGTATGCGATATGAGTTGTACAAAATATCAGCCTCAAATAAGCACTTTTGAGTTCCTGGTAATTTTTAGAAATTTTAGTTTCCTCCCATACTGCCATCAAATGTACACTTGGTATTCCATTTACTCAATGCCTACTTTTGTCGAATGTTACAAATATGCAGTTATGGGCAGTACAGGAGTCTTTCCAAAGACTCCTACAGAGATTTCTCTATGCAAATCTTTACAGGAATTCCTGCAGAGATTTCTCCAGCTTTTTCTTCAGGATCGCTTCAGAAAAATCTCTACATGGTTTCCTGTAGATATCGTTTCAGGAATTAACTGGTAGATATTTGACTGTATATATAAATGAAATATGAGTTTCGTCTACGCAGTCTTCATTATAAATAGAACGTTGAAAAAAAATAAAGACTGCGTAACTGAAAAGCATATATGATGTTCCGGGGATTTTTGCAAAGAATTCCTCCAGAGCTTTCCTCGAGAATCCCTTTATGCAAGAATTTCTCCAGCGATCTCTTTAAGAACTCATAAAATAATTTCTTGTAAAATCCCCAATTGAATGGTAGAATCTCTTGAATAATTCTTTATAGAATTCCTGGAGCGATCCCTGGAGGAAATCTTAAGAATAAATCCTAGAGGAATCTAGAGAGGACTACCAGCGGAATGTCTGGAGAATTCACTGTGGAAATATTTTAAGTAATACTTAAAGAAATGTTACTTAGAGAAACCTCTGACATTCTGCAGAAATCTCTGTAGAGATCTTCTTGGAGGAATCCTTAGGGGAAGCTCTTATTTTTTATTAGAGGAATGTCAGGAGAAATTGCTTGAAGAATCTTTGGAAGAATCGCTGGAGAAGTGCTTGCAGTAATCTATGCAATAATTCCCTGAGGATGGATTATTTCCCGGAGAAATCTATCTGGATTGAATTCTTCAGAGTTTCAATTCCCTCACAGGTCTTTTTTTATTGAATTCTTCTACGATCTGATTTAAAAAATGTTTTCGCTATTTCTCAAGTTATTATTTTTGGATTTGACGGAATAATAGTCTGATTTTTTTTCTAAAGGATAATTTTGAATTTTCTCAAGAGGATTTTTTAAAACACTTAAGAGTACTTTTTAATAATGCGCCCCAATGAAGCTATTTCTGGAATTCTTCCAGCTGTTCTTTCTAGTATTAGTCCATAAGATATTTCCAACATTCGTTCGAGTTATTGTATGAATTCCTCCACGGTCATTTATTCAATTGTTCCAGAAATCTACTGAAGGTCTCCTCGAAGTTCTACATGAGTCTTATTTGATTCTTCTAATACTTTATTATGGAATTCTACGAGAAATTTGGATTATTGGGATTTTTCATTGGTGTTTGCGAAATTGCTTAATTTTTTCTTACAAATCTACAAATCACAAATCAAAGTTTTTCTGAGTTCTTCCTGGCAATATTGTTATAATACAAAACCTTTATGCAAATTATCTCCTAGGAGAGACATCCCTAGTACTCCTCAAGGCGTAAGTTTATCAATTTATTTATTTATCCAATGATTCTAAAAATTACTCCTTAAATTACTGTTTAGGTCTTTTTGGAGTTTCTTACGAATTTCTTTCAGCAACTTTGCCAAAGACAGCATCCTTCTATGTGTTCGCAATCTCGAGTTATCGTATAATTAGCCCCTACCGGAAGTTCATATCGACGCTAGCGCCAGCGGTCGAGTTCTGAACTAAATTGTATCTCATGTGGAAGTGCTTATCCTCCTGAGCAACTTTGCCGAAGACAGCATCCTTCTATGTGCTCACAATCTTGAGTTATCGTATAATTAGCCCCTACCGGAAGTTCATATCGACGCTAGCGCCACGCAGCGGACGAGTTCTGAACTAAATTGTATCTCATGAGGAAGTGCTTATCCTCCTGAGCAACTTTGCCGAAGACAACATCCTTCTATGTGTTCGCAATCTCGAGTTATCGCATAATTAGCCTCTACCGGAAGTTCATATCGACGCTAGCGCCACGCGGTGGTCGAGTTCTGAACTAAATTGTATCTCATGAGGAAGTGCTTATCCTTCTGAGCAACTTCGCCGAAGACAGCATCCTTCTATGTGCTCGCAATCTCGAGTTATCGCATAATTAGCCCCTACCGGAAGTTCGTATCGACGCTAGAGCCACGCAGCGGTCGAATTCTGAACTAAATTGTACCTTATGTAAAAGTCCTCATCCTCCTGAGCAACTTTGCCGAAGACAGCATCCTTCTATGTGCTCGCAATCTCGAGTTATCGCATAATTTGCCCCTACCGGAAGTTCATATCGACGCTAGCGCCACGCAGCGGACGAGTTCTGAACTAAATTGTATCTCATGAGGAAGTGCTTATCCTCCTGAGCAACTTTGCCGAAGACAGCATCCTTCTATGTGCTCGCAATCTCGAGTTATCGCATAATTAGCCCCTACCGGAAGTTCGTATCGACGCTAGAGCCACGCAGCGGTCGAATTCTGAACTAAATTGTACCTTATGTAAAAGTCCTCATCCTCCTGAGCAACTTTGCCGAAGACAGCATCCTTCTATGTGCTCGCAATCTCGAGTTATCGCATAATTTGCCCCTACCGGAAGTTCATATCGACGCTAGCGCCACGCAGCGGACGAGTTCTGAACTAAATTGTATCTCATGAGGAAGTGCTTATCCTCCTGAGCAACTTTGCCGAAGACAGCATCCTTCTATGTGTTCGCAATCTCGAGTTATCGCATAATTAGCCTCTACCGGAAGTTCATATCGACGCTAGCGCCACGCGGTGGTCGAGTTCTGAACTAAATTGTATCTCATGAGGAAGTGCTTATCCTTCTGAGCAACTTCGCCGAAGACAGCATCCTTCTATGTGTTCGCAATCTCGAGTTATCGCATAATTAGCCCCTACCGGAAGTTTATATCGACGCTAGCGCAACGCAGCGGTCGAGTTCTGAACTAAATTGTATCTCATGTGGAAGTTCTTGGTCCCCGAAGCAAGTTTGCTGAAAACAGTACATTCCTATATGGCCTGCATCTTATACAATTTGGTGATGACTGCAGATTTCTGGACTGAGTGTACTGAAATTCCACGTGGCCAACATGGTCCCCTTCGTAGCCGATTCCCGGTGGCCACTGGATCCGGAACCGGTATTCCAGGTAGTGATCAGAATCTTGAGGAGTATATCTTTCGAATGCGGCATAAATTTCATTATTCGGTTGATATTTCGCTGATTTATAGAGGTATACATTTCTGGGTCATAATGACCCCAGTATCTTATTAAGTTGTTTTTTTGTGGCGCCATCTTAGAATCACCTTAAGAAAAAAATTTTTTGGTCTTGCGCTTCGTTTCCACAAAATATTAAAAGTCAGGGAATTTCAGAAAGATCCGTTTGATAACAACAGAGATATTGCAGGTTGAAATTCGATTTTGGGTCATTATGACCCCAGTATCTAACTAAGGTTAATGAATTCGTTCCATTGATAAATTTTCTCGCATAGAACGCCATTAGCGTAATTTGAACTCAAACCTAGAGGGGGCTTGACTCATTCGATATAAAAAATCCTTAAGCAAGAAGCGAACTTAGCATAAGAGTTATAATTTTCTAGGGGGGGCTTGAACTTTTCTAGGGGGGCTGAGACCCCCTAGCCCCCTCGTATTTACGCCAATGTAGAACGCTATTTTCTGAGTTCATTAGTGCATTTTGTATAATCGTACAAAGAAAGTCGCATAAATCCGTAGCAGCTGTCAAATCAACTTTGTTATCATGAACTAAGGCTACAGATTAATTCGTAATAAAATCTGTACACTCGCATTGTATCTCAATTTTCATCATATAAATTATGCACATACATCGCCTGCTCATTTGCACGCATAAGGCCTTATAACGACATCTTATACGGAATCTTTGAACATATAAGCATCGCATAACGCAAAAAGTGATTTCGTTATACACTACCCACCATAAGTATGGAATCGCATAATTCAGTATTGCAACACCCCAGTTGAATATTGCAGCACCCCGAAAAGTTTAGCATCACCCGTAAGCTATTACACTAATGACGCAATATCTTGGAAACCTTACTTTCTAGAAAGCTGCGGTCTTCAGCAAAGTTGTTCAGAAGCCTTACGGCGTTCATCAGCTGAAATTTTGAATGCGTCGTTTTGCCGCTACGTGGCGCTAGTGTGCATGTAATTTGGTCATATTCTAGCAGGCTCTAGCTCATGAACCTGACCAGTTAGAATGTTCGTATCTTCAGCAAAGTTGTTCAGAAGCTTGAAAGCAATCTGAGACAGCACTGATTGGTTAGCAATTTTGCCGCTACGTGGTGCTAGTGTACAGCTGAGAGAGGAGACAGCTCAACGACAGTTGGCATGTTTTCTTGCCTTCTTAGACTTCTTTCTTTAGTTCTTGGGTTGTGCACAACGGTCTAATGATCTTATGATGGTCAAAATCATTCACTTCTTGTTGTTCACTATGAAAAAGGTATGAATAAAAAAATTAATAGCAGTTTGCCAACACACGACTATATTTAAGTATTCAACTTTTTAAAATGTGCAGTCATCGAAAAACACCTAGAAAGTTTAATTACCTTAACTTAAATTTTGACGGTATTTTACGCTTTGCTCTTCAAATGTGTGGTTTTCCAGTCTCTCAGATATGCAGGTACATTTGGTTATATTTTCGCGGGCTCTAGCACGTGATCTTGACCACCTAGAATGTTCGTATCTTCAGCAAATATTTAGAAGAAGGCATTTTCTACAAACAAAATTCAAAACATTTTGGAATATAATACAGTGAGGACCCGATTTTGTCAGCCCCTCGATGAATTTTAGGCTGACAAAATGGGGAACCTGACAAAATCGGGTCATTTTATTATGTTCCTGTTTTTCAAATTTAGACGTGTTAATGATTGCTTGTGAACCGCATCAAGAACTTGCATGGACTTTTAAGAGTTCATTTAAAAATTATGTAACGCAAAATTTGTCAATTTTAGACCCCCTTTCACCTCTACGTAACAACTTTTGTATAGAAAATTTAAATTTTTGTATGAACCGTAACACTATGTAAGACCCCCCCTCCCTCTGTTGCGTTACGTAATATTTGAACGGTCCCTAAGGGGCCGATGACCATTCCCAGACAACCAGAAATCGCATGAAAGTTCACGTTATAACTCGTTTATTCATACTAATTACATCAAACTCGCAAAACATCGTGGATAAACTCGTCAGATTGATGAGTTTCCTCGCATAAAACACTTTTTTTCTGAGTTTATTTGTACATTTTGCTTCGTCTCGTACACTCGTACAAAGTAAATCGGATCAATCCGTAGCAGCTGTCAAATCAACATTTGTTATCATAAGCTAAGTCGCATAAGATCACAGGTTAGTTCGGTAGAATATTTATATACTCGCATTGTATGATATTGTTCATCACATAATAAATGCACGCATATCGCCTCTACTTTTGTACGTAGAAGGTCTTTTCGCGACATCTTATAAGTGAAATTTTGCACATACAAAGCCTCCAGGTGATTTCGTTATACGTGCATTTTGGATGTCTGGGTTGGCGTAGCCAGGTTTATTCATCAGGGGGGAGGGGTGGTGTTGAGAAGATCCGTTCTTAACATTTCATTCACGATTTTCACGACAAAACGATCATTATACATTACACTCTTTTTGCATGAAACATAAAACTATACAAGATACCCACCGTATTTTTTCATAGTAAGCTTAGTAAAGTCCTAAAAACGTCATATTTCAGTGTTGAGTGACGGGTCTATTTAAAGTCTTGCAGATTTACCTATGGGAAAAATTCCAGAGATTCGATTCGTTGTGGTCCCTTTGATCGGCAATTTAGCTTTGTCCAGTAAGACAAAAGAAATCAACCTGAGTTCCTAGTTATACATGATCGATGAATTATCTAAGAATTTCTCACAGAACACAGACATTCCTAAAGAGGTTCATAATAAAATTCCTCTTGATTTAGAAACTCCTTCGAAATAGCATAAATAATTGCCTCGAAGCTCTTCTTGGAATTCATTTAAGTATAATTCAAAGAATGTTTCATACGGAGTTTTCACATAATTTTTCCTAAACATTGTTTTAAAACTCAATGTTTGGAAATGGAATGTATGTAAAAATATTTCTTACTGTATGAAAACCAAGAAATTTTATTTAGTTTTCATGGTTTTTTTTTGCTGGGTTTTTAGCGCAGAAGTATTCATAAATTACATAACATGAAGTTGTGAATAAATCTCATAAATTATTCCTATACCTAAGGGATGATTTAATGCTTTAAAATGATTTTGTTGAAATTCCTAGTCAAGTTCCTGAAAGTCTCGTGAGCAAGTTTTGAAGTTTATCTCGAGACATACTGAAGATAAAAATGGAATGAATTCAACAAGGACTAAAAGAAGATAATTATTGGAGCAATTACTTGAAAAATAAAAATATGTTATTAGAATTTTGAGTGAAGTTTGTGGTCGAGTTCAAGTTCAAGCAAAAATAAATTTTAATTTAGACGCAAAACCGTTTCGGTGTACCCACTATGTTTCTGGAACAATTTATGAAATTATTGCTTGGGAATTAAAAAAAAAAGTTTCAACAGGAATCCATAGATTAATTTTTGAAATAGTATTGAGAGAAATTCTCGGAGGAATTCATGAATGAACCTACACACATGTTTTTTTTGTCATAAACTCGGCTGTATGAATCCCTTTTTTTTTTATTTTAAGCATGATTTAACTAGCGAATTGCCAAGTTGTTTAGTAACGAAACACAGTTTTATGATACTTGAGATCGCTGTACATAACTCGTTTAATGTTTGGCATATTAAATTGAGTTTTTATGGAAGAATTTTTAGAATCACCTCCAGAAAACACCTTTAAATTTTGCTGAGGAATCTCTGGAGAAATTCGAGGTACAGCCAGGAACGATTTATAGAATAATTTCAGAAATAATTGGAGAAATACGTTGGAGAAATATCTGAAGGACTATGAATGATATCTCGAGTGGAATTCCTGTGGGAAATACGAGGACTTTTATCCGATTACTCTAATGATAATATTCTGCTGACAATAAATTTGGTAGAACCTTTTTGAGTTTCCCAACAGATTTGATAAATCCTTCCAATAATTTATGGCAAGAAGTTTTTTAAAAGGCTGATTGTTTGGTATACTCCATAAGTTTTCCAATCTATCATCATGTAACAATTATATAAATATGAGTGCTGGAGACAATGTTTTAAGAATACAAACACATGATAAATTCCCATAATATTGTTTTTAGCATCGTCCCATTGCCCCCTCTGGCTACGCCCATGCGTGCATGACATTAAACATCATCATCAATTTTAATGAAAATGTGGTAAAACATGGCGAAAACAATTTTTCGATAAATTTAAACCGGGTCAAAAAGCTGACAAAATCGGGGGTAGACAAAATCGGGGGCAGACAAAATCGGGTCCGTACTATATAATTGTTTACTATGTGTTAAAAAAAATCAAAATTTGACATTTTTTGTTGAAATCGGATATATTTAATGCCTTAAGGAATCGTACACAGTTTTAATTTAAAGTTATTTCCAACATTCAGTTCAAATTTCGGATCCATCATTTCGCTTAAAGCAGAGCCACCGTCGTCAAAATTGCTAACCAATCAGTGCTGCCTCACATTGCTTTTAAACTTCTGACCAACTTTGCTGAAAACACGAACATTCTAAGTTGTCAGGTTGATAAGTTTAGAGCGTGCTAGAATATGACCAAATCACATGCACACTAGCGCCACGTAGCGGCAAAATGACGCATTAAAAATTTCAGCTGATGAACGCCGTAAGGCTTCTGAACAACTTTGCTGAAACCGCAGCTTTCTAGAAAGTAAGGTTTCCAAGATATTGCTTCATTAGTGTAATAGCTTACGGGTGATGCTAAACTTTTTGGGGGGTGCTGCAATATTCAATTTAGGTGTTGCAATACTAGATGATGCGATTCCATACTTATGGCGTGTAGTGTATGTACATTCTGGTTGTCTGGGAACCCAAAAGAACCTAGAAAGGTATAAATTAAAAGACGCCAAAAGCAAAAATTAACCCGTATAGGCCTGAGTGAAAGCAAAAATACTGAAACCCCCACTGCTCAGAGAATTCTTAACGGATTCAGATGATTTTTTGTCAGTTCACTGGCCCACATATCTAGTTTCTAGAAGTGACCAGAGGAACTCGGAAATATTCTTGTAGCCAGAGTTATTTCAGTGGGTCACTGGGTCAAGTCGGGTAGAAAAGGACTATTTTTTGGAACATGACAAGTTATCTTTATTTATTTGCAATAACAATCATTTTTATTTGCATAAATCATTAAGATATGATACTCAACATTATAAATGAAGAGTTTTACGCCGTTTTAAATATACCGGATGTGGTAATTCGGACGTAATGCTCGGAAGAACCAGCTATAGATTTGAGGGATACTAAACCGTCTCAATTCTCGAAAAGTAGAAATCAAACGTGATTGTGCACTAAAATGCGTTCCCATAACCTTGGCACAGATGTTCAGATACAAATTGGCCACTTTATCGTAAGTTTGAGGCGTCATGGGACCCGTAAATGGTGATTTGTATGATTAATCTTATGCAAAACTCGTAGTTATCCAATTCAATCGTTTCTGAAAAGATTTACACTGATGAAATTTCTTAAAATTCCGTCATGTAGTGCTCACATTATAACCGATTCTGGAAATTATCTGTGACTTGAAATTTGCCTACCTCCTGGGGCACAAACGCACAGTACCCTTCTCACCCGACCTGACCGAGTGATCCACCGGAATAACTCCGACCACAGGAATATTTCCGAGTTCCTCTGTCCACTTCTAGAAACTAGATATGTGCGCCAGTATATTGATAAAAAATCATTTGAATCCATTAAGAATTCGCTGAGCGGTGAGAGTTTTACAATTTTTGCTTTCACTCAGGCCTATACGGGTTAAAAAAACACACTGTGTAAAACACAAAATGTGAAACTGTATAGGCGCCATGGTACTTCACAGGCTCCGTTTGTGATTACACTGAAGCAAGCATTGAAGTAATGACAACCATGAACAAGTTTATAAATTTACTATTCCAATCACGATTGAGCTAGCAAGAACGCTTTTTATTTGCATTTTGTTCTCTCTCGATCCAACCGCATCGATAGCCGTGTAGTAAGCGTTCGCGCTTGACAATCGCAAGATCCTCGGTTCGATTCTGGCCCGCTGCAAGTTTTTAACCATGATATAGTATTTTTTACTGTCGAAATGGTGCCATCACAGACAAACAGACGTCACACTCTCATCATTGTCCATCGACCACCTTTTTAACGGTCGATTCAAAAATATGGTAGGTGTCCAATCCACCACCCGCAGCGCTCGCATCGTTTTTGTTCGCGTTTGACGTTTACACACTACTGCCATCTGTTGGCCTGTCGGCCAATCACACTAATTTTAGTATTGGGCGTACATGTCCTCGTGACTATGATTTTGATCGAGATTTGTTCTAAGCGTTACGTCTGTTTGTCTGTGGTGCCATGGTAAAATTGAATGCACAAAATATTTGAAATAAATGCAAATTTAGTGTGCACAAATCAAGTGGCGTTGTGTATTTAATTTAACCCTCTAATATAGTAATTTCAACTGCAGCGCTGTTCTCAGTGTAGGATTCATTTAGACATCCTAACCATTCATCCCTAGGCACCACGGTGCATGTAACTGCACCATGAATCAGTGGTTAGCTGTGAAATGGATATTGAACTCAAATTTCAATCCTTGGAAATATTGTTAAACATTTGAATCGGAAGTGTTCAACGTTATACGTATACATCATACGATCCCCTGCCGGACAAAATGTCCATTAGCAGTTTTCAAAATTAATATTCGTATAAGTTAGGTCACAAATGCATATTGCAGACGACACCATTCACAGGGGCTTTTGATCTCCCTCTACAATCCATCAGGATGTTGACCCTCCCTTCAAGGCCACCCATCGATCGGGCGCTGATTCTAAAAATAAAAATTTGTAAACCACTGGTCAAACTAGCCGAGCAAGCTTACATACCTCCATACATTCAGTACAGATGGGCACGCGCGGTCGCACAATCACCGTTCAAATCGCGTTGCGATCATATTTTTTTGTTGTGTTCTTTTCATTTCGGCACTTAGGCCGAGGAGACCACCAACAACTCGTTTAGACTTTCAGCTTTTAATGCTTGCCCGTCTGTCTGTCTGCCTCTCTCTTTCTCGGCGAGCGCACTTGCATCGGATCGAAGCTTACCCGTAAGTAGGTAGGGCAAAGTTGTTTAAAATGCTCGTATGGGGTAAAAGGGCCCCATGTCAATGAAATTTTCCATTGGTAGTATACCGTTTAATTCAACATTTAAGGCCTCAGTGCAGTAACTCATCAGTAACTCAAAACACTGAACTTTCGAATGGTGGGTAAAGACTTCGATTCCACAATACGAATAATTCAAATAAATAGAAATGTGTGGAATGTCGTCAAACCACTAAAGAGACATCTAAGGCAGTTAAGCATTATAATTTTCATGAATATTTATAAAATACGCTTATTGAAACGAGCCTTTAAAATTGAGAACTACGATTGAGCATTAAATTGCCATTTTGAACCATCTTACTCTAATGATTGCCTAGAGCGGTTCGATCCGATCGAGAGAGACCACATTTCTCAGCCGAGCAAAGCTCCTCAGAACGATCACCTCCCGGAACGCGAGGATAATCACGCAATCGAAAAAGCTGGAAAAGCCGTGAAATATAAAAGCTCACTCTCTTTCTCCGTGTGCTAAGAGCTTTTCGAGAGAAAGAGAGCTGGCGCATATGAATGCATCGAGTGCTTTTCGACAGCGAATCGAATGTATCTAGGCAGTTTCGAGAGGTCTTGCGGTCATACGTTTTAGCTGGAAACGGTCCTCTCTTTCTTCACCGTTGACCCTCATCATCGCCCCGATCAATGCATTCATGTTTGTGCTGCTGTCGCGATATTGAAACGCCGCCGCCGCTCGTCTCAAGCGCAATTTGTGGCAATCTGGTCGTCGGTCGGTCATTGCGAAAAAATTAAAATTGCGAAAATAATGTTAAGGATAACGAGAGCGTTACGAACGGATTGGTGGTCAACCGCCCCACTTTAAGTGGTCCGAAACCGATTTGCATCAGGTTAATTGGTTGCATTGGTTCTATGTTAATTAGAAGAAACTTCTAGCGGGGAGGGGGCTGCAGTCAAAGTTACTTCACAAACTGAGCTACTGGGGGTCAACGTCAACGGAACACTTTAGAATGACTTTCAGAATAAGTATTTGTACACTTGATGATTATTCGTCAAATTATAAAAGTCGGATTTCTCATCTAAACTCTGGCATAATTAAGAAAGATGGCTTTTCATTTTTGAAATTTATATCTTTTTGAACAAGAGCCTTGTTTGATTGTGGGGCTATATTTAAAAAGATTGGAATTCGTCACAAATATTAAAGATAAGTATTACAGGGCAAATTACTAATCGGTCGGAGTTAGTTGCCCTTGCTTATATTTTGGGTTCGTCGCTTAATCGATCCTCTTAGTTGAAGTCTCCAGCATGCAACAACGGAGGAAGATCTTGACCATCCAAAGGCACTGAATTTGGTTCTTCTAGAATACATTCAGGTTCAGATTCGGATTCAACTTGAGTTCGGGACATTATTGTTATTACTAGCAACACTGAACATATATATTGTTTCATATAACGAAATCGTTCGTATGAGCTACGAAATTATTCGTTGTTTTCTACAACGAAACAGATTCGTAGCATGTATGAAACGAGCTTTGTAATAAATGTCAAGCTCCAAATCAAAACAAACAGTTATTGTTGTAATGTACGAATAATTTTGTAATCAAAATCGATTTTTTCGCATTGAGAACGAACTGCAACATACAATGTACGAATCATTCGTAAATGCAGTACTTGCAGAGCTTTAGTGCATTCTACGAATTGGGTTCGTGCATTTCACCAAAAAGGTGATTTGCTGGAAAAAATGGTTCTTGTTTACAGTGACTCTGATTTATATTTTACATCACATTGGCAAATACTGATCATATGATGTATTCAATTTAGAACACTTTAAATATTAGAATAATCGAAAACACCAGTCCTCTCTACTTCAGAGGAATGAAACGGAAACTATTGGTGAAATCGATACCGGCCTTCCGTGCTTGCCTGGGTCTTGCAAGATTTCCTCCTGCTAGTGGCCGATCATTCCCGGAATTATTTAAATATGTCTTACCATTATAATACCATTTCGCAGATGGGTCTTGACAATGGCCGGGTTCTCTCTCCGTGGGGCTTTTTCTTGGTCAGAAGCTGGTCCAAATACACTTGCGGACCGCGCACTTTGTACGATATGTTGTTTTGTTTGTTTTTTCTTTTTTTTCTTGAGGTTCAGTGCCTCATATTCTAAGAAATACGTCTACGAAAACTTTCGTTGCAGAAAATAACGAATGATTTCGTAGAATGAACGATCAGTTTCGTAATATGAAACAATTCTCGATTACTTATTCAAATCGACGTAAGTAACTTTCACACTATTTGCAGAAAGAAGAAATAATAAATGAGATGAAATAAAAGTTTACTTTTTCTTAACCTATTTCAAAATAAATCTACATTTTGACTTTTTATCATGTATAATCCAAAAACTTTACATGCAAGCAACTCACGTCCAAAATTTGCTATCATTTTTTAACGAAATGAAAACGTGATACACCAATTGTTCAATTACTTACGATGTTCTTGTGCCATCAGTCACTATGGTCCAGATATCAGATTTACGAGGAAAGATGTATTTAGAGCTTAAGAATAAAAAAATAGACGAAAACGGTCTTCTACAAAATTGTTTGTAATAGTAAGACCCTTTGTTTGGTGTTATTCAAAACTAGTGGTCCCGGCAAACTTCGTCTTGCCATCAAGTAGGCTGTTGAAAATCGCCAAGGATCGTCCCATACAAAATGACAGTTAGGTTCACTCTCGTTTTTACCGACTTTCCCGGTGAATATCCTGGGCTTTCCATACACACAAACACGTCGGAACCCTTGACGAACAAAACGGAGAGAAATCATTCAAATCTGTTGACCCGCTCGTAAGTTATTTCGTGACATACAAACACCATTCCATTTTTATTTATATAGATAAGGGTGATCCAGATTTCCATAGAATTGAAATACAGTAAAACCTCTATGAGTCGATGTTCCTTTACTCGATATCGACTCATGGAACCATACTAAAAAGTAGATATCATGGTTGCTATGATGGTCCCCTCAAACAGCTTTCCTAGTAATTCCTATTCCATTGCTCGATGTTTCTATGAGTCGATGGTCCCTCAAGATATCGACTCATGGAGGTTTGATTGTAGCTAACTTTCTCATTTGTTGGAAATAGAAATTCTGGAGTAAATGCTTCAACAAAGTTTTAGCACAGAAAAACAAACATAACACACGGATTTATTTTATGTAACTTCACAATCGTTCGATTGATTTCGATGAAATTTTAAGAAAAAAAAATCATAAATGAGTTATATTTTTGATTCATGCATAAAAATTTCAAATTTGGTGATGGTTTTGGACTTAGGACCAAATTTGTAGGAGTACCTAGGGTATTTCATAATGAAAATTGAAATGCAAGAAACCTGAAACTTCAAAAATCAATGTAACATTGGTTTACATGACATAATATATCACCTGTTTCAGTTTGGAGCAGTTAAAAGCACCTGCCAAAAATGTTTTACAGCTACTTGTCCTATAATAGTCGAGGCAAAACAATAATCGGTATGCATAATAGCTGCCAACACAGCTTACTTATAGTTGGGTAGATTCGCCAGATTTGTTGGTGAAAGCACAGATAAACAGACGTAACACTGACGAAATCTCCATCGACCACATATTTAACGATCATTTCAAATTCGCTATGTTACAAATCACACAACCAGAGGTACGCGCATCGTTTTTCTCTATGTTTGACGTTTCACACTACCGCCATCTGCCGGTCTAATTGCACGAAACACCTGTTCGTGCAACATGCTCACCTGATGATGATGGTGTAATTTGGGCGATGTGTTTTGAAGAAATTTATTCTAAGTGTTACGTCTGTTTGTCTTTGGTAAAAGGATAGCATAGAAGCTTTATTTCGTATGTACAGCACATTTACTCAGCATGAAGTCGTAAAAACATAGCATCGATAATGTTTACATTTGCACTAAATATCAGATGGGAAAGGGCTTTATTAATCGAACCAACTTTGTAGAAGACAGTTTTCATTCCGAAGCTCTAAATGTATCTTTCCTCATAAATCTACTTTCTGGAGCACTGTGTAGTGTAAGATTGACTCAAGTATTGTTTTGTGTTGTTTCGTGGCTACGTCGTGATTCCGAAAATTAAACATTATAAAAGGGAAAATCCAGAGTCTATGAATGAAGAGTTGCGCAAAGAGAACTGGCAACAAGTTCCCCAATCACAAATCATTTAATTATTCTGGCCACCTACTTTACTGTGTGCTCCCTCTGGAAATTGGCCGCAAACAGCCGCATTTGTAACGCGTAAGTCTTGGTTGGATAAACTTAAACATTTTCAAACTATCTAGTTTCAATCAATTTCAGTTGCATTTCAACTATGAAACGGAGTTATATATATCCACTGATGGAGGGAGATTACTTACATTACCGTTACATTACATGTAACCAGAAGGTAGTTCATTCACAAATTATAGGCCATAAAGAGCAATTATTTTGTTACATCATCGTATTACACCGCAACTTAAACTGTAGCTATAGTTTTTTTTATAAATCACGATAACAATACTCCTCTTGCCTCAAAACGTGTTTGTTTATTTTGCTCGAGAAGTTGACGATTTAACGGTTTAATAGGTAGACTTGGTTTCAGTCTTCGCGAAACTCTCCATTCATTGACTCTGGGAAAATCGAGTTGTTCAAATTAGAAAATAAGTTTATTTACTCTTTTGACTTACGACTGTTTGAAAAAGTATTCGATAATTTCCATCCAGTGCGATTAGCGCAGGTAAAAGACAAACGCAAAAAAAAATGCAAAAACGCTTATCTACGAAATGTGAATCGTGCATCGTACGAATATTTCATAAAATTATTGTAACGCGATTATTTGTCAAGTACGAATGATTCGTATGATGAATGAATATTGCGTTATATGTACGAAATATTGTTTTACGAAATCAATTTAGGGTAAAATACGAAGAACCGTTTTCAGTGTAACCGTGTACGCGCTTAACATACCGCCCAGTTTTAGAGGTTTAAATTTTTTTTTTTTTATTAAATCACTCTACACTAAGTGGCTAGTGTATACTAGTGACTGTACTTAAAAATTCGATCGATATCGGTTATTATTTGGGGAATAAGCCCGCGTGCAAAATCATTTACCGTCACTGCATTTTTCGACCGGCACACGGTATCATCTGCAGTTGTGTGTGGCTTGGTGACCCGAGCGAGAAGAGGTGTCACAAAGTGAACAAACTGTTTTTTTTCTGTGCTTCAACAAAAGTAATTTTTCCGTGGTGGTAAAGTGGTAAAGTCACCTTCCTCACCAGGGGACCCAGGGAGCCCTGGAGGGGGTCGCACCAACCCAAATAATTGGGAAGATGGTGAATATTTGGGTACTCGCCTTCCAAGTTTTATGGACCGAGGTCGTACGGCAGGTACAGTACCTGAAGACGATGGCCAAGAACGGATCCAAACCTCAGGACCTTTTTTTCCTGCGTCTATCCGTGGAAAAATACATCGGCGCGTCAATTGATGGAGCATTAGAGTGGTTCAAAAAATCGTTTTTGCTCCACACCGCTCATTCGATTCTAGATCAAATTCTGAGTGTCCTCCCAAAATTTGAGCTCATTTGGATGAAAATTGAGACTGCACAAGCCCTTCTAAGTTTATATGGGAATTACTATGGGAAAAGCAAGATATTCATTCAATCGGTCATAGTGTTTTCCCATGTGCTCTTGGGGATAAGAGCTACTTTGATACTGTGAGATACATTCATCAGCTACAAGTTTGTCGAAGACCGTTTTTAAATCAGACGCCTCAGTAATTTGTTATTGATTTATATCCAGTCACAAATTCTTCGGCAGTGCTCATTTAACTTCTGAACAGGCAACATTGCTGCACTTGGCGCGAAAGACAGCACGCCCAAATCTGGACAAACATTTCAAAAGGGCACATCGACATTGGTAAACATTGGCTTTGCAAGACGCTGTTGAGCCCAATTCAACTCGATCACGCTCACCAATACCACTATCAGGAAGAGCTAACACCAATCTTTCTGATAGTGGTGTTAGTTTGCGAGGGCGGGCTAAGCAGGGCTCAACAGTAACGTTTCTAAAAAAAGGCTCAAGACCTCTTGGGCCCTTTTCAAATGTTTGTCCAGAAATCATGGCTACTATGTTTTACTGCATATATCCAGTGATGCCTGCAGAACAGCCCAATAATTATAGCCAAAGTTTTACAACTCATTCAAAAATCAATAACTAATTACCGGGGCGTCCGATTTAAAATAGGTCTTCGGCAAAGTTGTTGGTGATGAATGTATCTCACAGTATCAACGTAGCTCTAATCCCCAAGAGCACATGGGAAAACACTATGACCGATTGAATGAATTGCTTGCCTTTCCCATAGTAATTCCCATACAAACTTTAAAGGACTTGTGCAGTCTCAGTTTTCATCCAAATGAGCTCAAATTTTGGAAGGACACTCAGAATTTGATCTAGAATCTAATGAGCGGTGTGGAGCAAAAACGATTTTTTGAACCACTCTAATGGAGCATATAAAGAGAACCGGGGAGTCTCCTACGTTTTGAAGGTATGTAGCAACTCACAGTTCAACCGGTTACTTCGAATGCAAAAGTTAAATGACGGGACAGAAATCTCAATTACCGAGCACCCCCAGCTGAATCAGCGAAAGTGTGTAGTGTCTAACGTCGACTCAACGGACCTAACTAATCAGTACATCTAAGAACTGGCGATGTGTGAAAGACATTCGTCGGATTCGACGTCGGCTCCTTCATAAATACACCGACCATAATCCTTACCATCAGTGGTACCGTCTTCCCGGACCACATAGACTTCAGATGGTCCCGTTGCCGAACTCGCAATTGCTATCCTACGCCGATGCAGTGTTACCGCTGTTGGCGTTTCGGTCATACCAACTCCACCAATAAGTGCCCTGAACCGTTCCGCATTTCCACGGGAAACGCTGCAAGATTCATCCAGAGGATAAGATACTAAAGACAGCTGACCCAGTTATGGGTTATTCCGCTACCACTGCCACTGATGATGAAACTCCGCGAGAACCTGCTACTACCGGCTCGATTCAAACGCATTTGGAATGCGTCGACTCAATCTTTTGTTGGAATTGCAACACCAATGATCACTCAGCCTCCAGCAAAAAGAGTCCGATTTATGTGAAGGAACTGGTTATTCAGCATATTCGTGTTGACCACAACTGGTTGGTAAATGGCTGGGCATGGCGTACCATTGGTACCTCGCGTACCAGCAGGAATAAAATAGATCCCTTTGTGTGGTCCTTAGCCTCTTGCCCAGCAACTCCTATCCCAACCTACTCATGGTACTGGCCGGGGTACGAAAAACCTTAGGGAAGATCTGGTAACCAACCCCGGTGGGAACTTTGGTCGCACGCTGACAGAGAAGGGGGGGTTTGCTTTAGCTTTTGCTTTTGCAAACCTGGAGCGTCTGTACTCCATATAAGGAGCGGCTCGCAACAACGTCTGTTCCCCATGTCAGGGGCGGCTGATCATCGTCCGAGTGTCAGAGAAGGACTCTAAGCTAAACATTTAGGGGGAATGGTCCCATTGTGTGCTTGTACCTGTCTTGCGGCCCACAGTGGGACGAAACTGAAAATTGACGGTCAAAACCTCTTAAAGGCGTTTTCGCCCATAGGTTTCTTCTGGACATTGTTTTGAATTGTCATCCCGAGTAATAATGAAAAATAATTTTAAAATTACACTGAATAGGGCACCTGTGAAAAAAAAATATTTTTTTGAAAAAAAAATTTTTAGGGCGATCATTACTTTAGCAATGTTTTAGATCTTTTTATTTTGAACAACTTTGCTGAACATGCTTGATATATTTGACTTCATTCTCACGATGATATGTTTGAATTTCACGAATTTTACCATCAATATCAGTTTTTTGACCATTTCTATGATCAATGTGCAATTTATGAGCATAACATGTTCTACCAATTTTTAAATAGTACAAAAATACGCAACTTTGTGCAATAAACAAAAGCTGTGAATTCATCACATCGGAAGATATAATGAAATTAAGGTAAAATTTGTATAATTTTCGATTATTTTTCTAGGCAAGTTTCTCTTGAATCGGAACTTTTCGGCAGCCATATTTAATATGCTTTGATGCCTTATTATATCAGTTAAAGCCCCATGGCAAAAGAATGATCGGGTCTCACAGGGCACATTGATTTCAACCAATTTTTTGACAAGCTTGGAATATTAACATCAATTAGTTTTTTGACCTTTTGTGTGCCCACAGTGCAATTGAGATATTCTGTAATTTTTTATATCACAAAACATAGTTGAAGACATCATACTCGGTAAGTAGGCCTTGACCGGGTTAAACGGTTTTTCTTCGCTTGTCAAGTTTTTTCATCTTTTTCAGATTCCAATTACGACCGAGGTTTTGATTGATCGATTTTGTGGACTTACGTAGTAGATTCGATTCAAGAGTTGCTGCTTACTTGGATTATTTGATTCAAGAGTTGCTGTTCGCTGAGATTGCTTGATTCAAGAATTGTAGTTCATTCAATATTCCCAAGTCTTTCACCGTCCATTCAAATTCGTTGTTATTTGCGTTGGTTTTTCGTTCATTTGAAGACAGCTAAGTATTTTTTTTATGTATTTCTCTTTCTCTTACTCCTGCTCCAAAGAATAATTCTGACCATTTTTCCATTGTTGAGTTTCCATTATGGAAACGGATGAGGGAGAGGGGGGATCCAAAGAAAATGTTCAGATTAACGAATCCTCTTCATTGAACAAACCTTTTAGAGTGAAGGTTTATCCGTCTAGTTTTCCTGGACCATTTGTAGTCTTTTTCCGAAAAAAAGAAAAACCCATTAATGTTCTTTTGATCTCATCTGAGATTTATAAATTGTACAAATCAGTGAAAGAAATTAAAAAAATTTCACTTGATAAGTTACGAGTAATTTTTGGATCCAGAGATGAAGCCAACGCTCTTCTGGAATCCAAATTGTTTTTCAATTCCTATCGCGTTTATGCTCCTTATGATGCTTGCGAAATCAATGGAATTATTTATGACGAATCTTTAGACTGCGAAGATATCAGATCTCATGGTTCAGGTATTTTTAAGAACAAATCCATTTCCCCTGTTAAGGTTTTGGATTGTGTTCGATTATCAAAATTATTATTTGTTGGGAATGACTCGAAGTATGTTCATTCAAACTGCATCAAAATTACGTTCTCTGGTTCCGTTCTTCCAGATTACGTAATGGTTGATAATGTTAAATTTCGCGTGAGACTTTATTATCCAAAGCTCATGCATTGTAACAAATGTCTTCTTTTTGGGCACACTTCTAGTTTTTGCTCCAACAAACAGAAGTGTTCGAAATGTGGGGAACCTCATTCATCTTCTGAATGTAACAAAACATCAGATTTATGTATTTATTGTAAACAAAAGCACAATTCATTGAAAGAATGTGTTGTTTACATTGATCATCAATCAAAATTCAATCAAAAAGTTAAACATAAAAATCTTTTGTCTTATGCTGAAATCATGAAATCATCTGATAATTTTTCAGCTCCCAATACATTTGAGATTTTGCCAGATGATGATGGCATTGAATCATCGGAAAATTTAAATTATTTTGCTTATAAACCTCCCAGCAAAAGAAAAAGAATTTCAAACAAATCTATTAACGCTCATAATAATGTATCTGAACCTCAACCATCTACATCTTATAATGTAAATTTCCCTCCCCTTAGTGCATCAGTTCCTTCTAATAATATTCCCGGCTTCCAAAAAATTGACGCTGAACAAACATTCAACAGAAACGATCTAAATTCGAACAATACTACTAGTGATAAAGAAAATGAAAATTCTCATAATTCAATTTTGAAAATTTTGGAAGAAATTGTAGAATTTTTGGGATTGAATGATTTTTGGAAAAAAATTATTAAATTTATTTTACCATTTTTGGCTACCCTTTTAAATAAATTGAATTCGTTTGTTCCCCTCTTTTCTTCTCTATTCTCGTTTTAATGGCTTCTATCAATTCCAATAAATTGCATATTTTACAATGGAATTGTCGAAGTATTGTCCCTAAAATTGATAGATTGAAAGTATTATTAACCAATTTTGATGTAGATGTGTTCTGTTTAAATGAAACATGGTTAGGAACAGCTAATTTTTTTCGTATTCCAAAATTCAATGTAATTCGGAAGGATAGAGATTCATCATTTGGAGGTGTTTTAATTGGAATTCGTGATAATATTGAATTCAAATATTTAGATATTTCTATTCAAACGCAGCTAGAATACGTTGCAGTTTCTATCAAAAAGCGTAGATTTGAGTTTTCAATTATTTGTTTTTATATTCCTCCAAATGCAAGTTTTTCTTTGTCACAAATTAAAAGTGTTTTGAATGAAGTTCCTACTCCGTTTTATATTTTAGGAGATTTCAATGCACATAATTTTGCCTGGGGTAGTGAAAAGACTGATGGTAGAGGTTCTTTGATTATGGATTTGATTGATGATTTAAATTTAAATATTCTCAATGATGGATCGATTACTAGGATTGCTGTGCCTCCAAATAATCATTCATGTATTGATTTATCTTTGTGTTCAAATAATTTGTCAATGCAAACCTCTTGGAAAACCATTGATGATCCAAATGGTAGTGATCATCTACCTATTTTAATTGATATACATACTTCTGAACAAAATGAAATTTTTAATGAACCATGTGCTCCTGATCTTTGTAAAAATGTTAATTGGGTGAAATTTTCAGACCTTATTTCTATTTCATTGATCAACGTTATAAATTCAGATTCTTCAGTTGACAATTACGACAATTTTTCAAAATTGTTAATTGATTGTTTGCAAAAATCTCAATATAATAAATTAACTAACGGCACTGTTAGAAAAAACCGGCCATCTTTTTGGTGGGATCATGAGTGTTCCGTTTCGTTAATAAACAAATCAGAAGCCTTTAAATTATTTCGCAGATCTGGCTCCAGAAATCATTATTTTTTATATTGTAAAGCTGAAGCTCAATTCACAAGGCTTACTAAATTCAAAAAGAGGAATTATTGGAAAAATTTTGTTGAAAATTTGGACAGTGAAACTTCGCTATCCACTTTGTGGTCCGTAGCCCGTAATTTAAGAAATTATAATTCTTCTGTTCCTCCTATTTTAGAATATTCCGACAAATGGATTAATGATTTTTCGACAAAAATATGTCCTGATTTCGTTCCTCCGTTCATTAATTTTAAAACAACATCATTCAATTATTATCCTGAACTTTGTGATCCATTTTCATTGGCCGAATTAAACATGGCTTTATCAATAACCAAAAATACTGCTCCGGGTATTGACAACATTAAATTCATTGTTCTCAAGAATTTACCAGAGGAAGCAAAAATTCATTTACTTTCGATTTATAATTCCTTCTTATGTCAAAATATTATCCCTCTTGAATGGCGTTTCATCAAAGTTATTAGTATTGTCAAGCCTGGTAAAGATCCCTCATTCGCTGATAGTAGAAGACCTATCAGTTTATTGTCATGTTTGCGTAAATTATTAGAACGTATGATTTTGAATCGCCTTGAATTGTGGGCTGAGGACAACAATATTTTTTCATCTTCTCAATTTGGATTTAGAAGAGGTCGAGGCACCCGTGACTGTATTGCGCTTTTGACTTCACAAATTCAACTTTCATTCAATAAAAAACAGGATGTTATTTCAACTTTCCTTGATGTTTCTGGAGCGTATGATTCTGTTTTAATTGATTTATTGTACAATAAAATGCATAATTTGAAAATTCCAAACTTGATTTCAAATTTTTTATGTAATTTATTTTCTTTCAAAATTATGAAATTTTATCATGATGGAATGTCCAAACAAATTCGTTATAGTTATTTTGGTCTTCCACAGGGATCTTGTCTAAGTCCTTTCCTGTACAATTTATTTACAAGTGACATTGCTTCCATTATTCCTAATGGATGTTATTTATTACAATTTGCTGATGATAATGTTATTTCAATCAGTGGCAAAAACAGAGAGATCATTAGACATTTTATGCAATGTGCTTTAGATAATATTGATATGTGGGCTCATGAAAATGGTTTTTCTTTCTCAGTTCAAAAAACGAAATATATTGTTTTCTCAAGAAAACATTCTTCTACAATTATAAACTTATATCTTAATGGCCTTGAAATTGAAAAAGTTGATATATACAAATATCTTGGCATATGGTTTGATTATAAATTAAATTGGAACACTCACATTACATTTATCCAAAAAGTTTGTGCCAAAAGAATTAATTTTCTTCGTACAATTACAGGTACTTGGTGGGGAGCAAATCCTTCTGATTTAATAACACTCTATAAAACGACTATTCGTTCAGTTATGGAATTTGGTTGTTTTTCATTTGGTAATGCTGTACAAACATATTTTGTCAAACTTGAAAAAATACAACTTCGTTGCTTGAGAATTTGTTTGAAGCTTATGAATTCAACACATACTCAATCAATTGAAGTTCTTGCAGGAGTAGTGCCACTTAAGATTCGCTTTCAAGAATTAAATTGCAAATTTGTGATGAATTGTTTCTCAAACAATCATCCTATTATCAATATTTTGAAATCGTTATTTGAAATTAATCCTTCGAGCAGAATATTAGATTCCTTCATTCATTGCTCTGGTGAACAAATTGAAACAATTCCTTTAAATGCTTTTTATAATTCAAAAATTACAATTCACTCATACCAACCTATCATTGACTTCACCTTGTTTCATGAATTGAAACAAGTTCCAAAAATTCAACATACTCATTTTGCGAATTTTTTGTTTGAGCGTAAATTTATTGGAGTCACACCTGCGCAAATTTATTATACGGATGGTTCTTTGATTCAAGATGTTGCGGGATTTGGTGTATACAATTTATTGTCGGGTCATTTTTTTAAATTACAATCTCCTTGTTCCATTTTTTCGGCAGAAATGGTTGCTCTATATTTTGCGTGCAACTTGATCAAAGATTGTATACCAAATATTTATTTCATTTGTTCTGATAGTTTAAGCTGTCTACAGGCATTGGATACGATAAATTTCAATTTTAAAACTCATAATATTATATTTATGATGAAAACATTATTATTTGATCTTAGTTCTAAAGGATTTATCATTAAATTTGTATGGGTTCCTGCTCATTGTAAGATTTATGGAAATGAACAGGCAGATTCATTAGCTAAATTTGGCGTTCATCGGGGAATAACCTACAATCGTCACATATTACCATTTGAATACTATCCAAAACTGAAAGTAAAATCTCTTTTGGATTGGCAAGTTTGTTGGAACTCTAGCGATAAAGGGCGATGGTGTCATTCTATTTGCCCAAAAGTTAGTAATTATCCATGGTTCAAAAATATATCAGCCAGTAGAAATTTCATTTGCTCTTTTTCAAGGTTGATATCAAATCATTATATTTGCAACAGCCATTTATATCGAATCAACATCAAAGATTCTAATCTATGCGATTGTGGAGAATCTTATGAGGATATTGATCATATTGTATTTCAATGTCGCAAATTTATTTTACCGAGGAAAAAATTAATCAACAACATAGTCAATTTGAACCATCCTATTCCCATATCTGTTCGTGACATACTTGGTACTAAATGCTATCCCGTATTGAAAATTTTATTTGAGTTTCTAAAAGAGATCTCATATTTTGTTTGATACTTGTTGTTGTTTTTATACATTTATTTTCAGATGTCAAGAATGATTCGATTCTGATGAACCCTCTCCCTCGCCGACTTTTGATGATACTCTTCACTTAATATCGGATTGATGTTCATATTCCACGATTATGGCTCTGTTATGGTCTGTTGCCGTGTGAGCCTCTAGTTTTAAATTTGATTTGTAACGTTTCTTGAAAAGATAAAGAGGTTTTGTGCCTCTTTGAGAAAGATTTCAAAAATGAAATCACTCAAAGGGGTTTTTCCCTCTTTCAAAATTTTATGTTAAAATAAATAAATAAATAAATAAATAGTTGAAGACATCTGTATAAGCTGACAAGCTGTATAAGTATTGCATCGAAAAAAAATAATGTTTTTTATAAAAATAAATAGCTATTATTTTTGAGAATTTACTAGGTAGGTTTCTATTGTATCAACAAGTTCACTTTTGCTGGCACAACAGCCTAATGGTTCAAAAATTAGAAGAATTGGGCTTAACAGGTTCATTATTATTTGCTTTTTGATCATAAATACATATTATTATTAATTCTTAAATTCTTCACACATTTTGACTGAAGGCGAATCATCGTCGGCTACTACGATCTGGAGCTAAAATTGAGCAGTGTGAAAAAGACGTTGTTCTAAAATGCTGTTTTGCTATATAATAAATACAGAGTATTCCAAGTTTATTAATTGCACTGTGAGCATACAAAGGTCAAAAACAATTTAAGATCGAAATTCTATGCTCGTCAAAAAAATGGTTGAAACCAATACGCCCTGTGAGACCCGATCATTCTTTTGCCATGGGGCTTTAACTGATATAATAAGGCATCAAAGCATATTAAATATGGCTGCCGAGAAGTGCCGATTCAAGAGAAACTTGCCTAGAAAAATGGTCGAAGATTATATAAATTTTACCTTAATTTCATTATATCTTCCGATGTGATGAATTCACAGTTTTTGTTTATTGCACAAAGTTGTGTATTTTCGTACTATATAAAATGTTGTAGAACATGTCATGTTCATAAATTGCACATTGATCATAGAAATGGTCAAAAAACTGATATTGATGGTAAAATTCGTGAAATTTAAACATATCATCGTGAAAATAAAGTCAAATATATCAAGTATGTTCAGCAAGGTTGTTCAAAATAAAAAGATCTAAAACATTGCTGAAGTAATGATCGCCCTAAAAATTTTTTTTTCAAAAAAATATTTTTTTCTCGGGTGCCCTATTCAGTATAATATAAAAATTATTTATTATTATTACTCGGGATGACAATTCAAAACAATGTTCCGAAGACACCTATGGGCGAAAACGCCTCTAAGAGGTTTTGACCGTCAATTTTCAGTTTCGTCTCACTGTGCGGCCCTCTTTCGGCTATTAAATCAAAGCTGTTGGAAAGTATTGGAAGTGTTCTGGAACCCAGAACCGTCCTCGGCAATTTCAATGCGCATCATCCTGCTCTTGGCGGAAACAAAGGGGTAGCGGTTCTTGAGGCTTTTGAAGAAACTTATCTAATTGTTTTGAATGACGGTGCCCCCACATTCTATAACAAATATGTACTTCCCTGGACCGACAGGACATCATTAAGGGAGAAACGGATCATCTATCATCGCTTACAACTTTGGGCGTGGCTCCTTCAAAAAACTGTGCGAATCTTGTGATGTAAACAACTCTGTTGAGCACGTACTGTGCTCTTGTCCTCAGTTTTCCGTCCCTAGAGACGCTTACGGAATCCCCGGTAGCATTCATGACGCCTCGGCAGCTGATACTGGAAGTCTGGGATCTTGCTCACTTGAAGGAGAAAACTGCCTTACTCCAACATTGCATAGAGAAGGATCATAGATTCGCATTCGACAAAGTCAAAATACTTGACCAACATCGTCGCTCCTCTGCATTACCTATATTGGAAGTTTGCCATATAGTCAACACTGATCATACGGTAAACAAACGATCAGATGTTGACTGTTTATCTTCACAGTATGCTGGTGTCTTACACACAATCAAAACCCAAAGAAGAGAACACAACGACACAGAGAGAGATGAACGCCATTTGCTTGCAGAAGAACGAGAACAACCAACACACAACCAAACTTGAAAGCCAGCTTACATACAACATAGTATAGTTAATTAAGAACGAAACGACAGTTGGACAAGTAGATTTACGACAAAGAAAACTAAATTAGAATCAGTGTTTTACAACTAAGAGTTTATTGTGCCAGTAATTATATTAATTTAGAATATTTTGACTTAGTATAAATGATTTATGTTTTCTGTAATGTTTGTAGGAAGTTTTGTTTGAATGTTTAAATGTGTAATGACCACTGCTCGATAGTTAGAGCCACCTGACGAAAAAGCTATTGTTTCTGTAAGACTTGTAAAATTCCTTGGCCAATTGATATTTATGTACCTATATGTTTATATTTTAGAATCCTTGAAAACGGTGTTAAATACATCGAAACGTCGGACAATTGAAACGAATCAGCTTTTGATTTACACTGACTGCAACGCCAATAACAGATTACTTAAAGACGCGGAACTATTCTTCGATGCGTAATCAACTAAATTCGCTTAAGTAAATCCACTCTGGGCACTCCGAGAGCATCCTCTCGGGTGGTAAGTCCCACGTCTGTGGCTGTTTCATCAAAGTTAGTTTTAAATTATTTGTTAAAAACCCACTCCGTAAATGTTAAATCTGATCATTTAACGATTGGCGAGACCCCAAGGTTGGGCTCGAAGGTAGGCCCCTCAGACCAAGCCTTTTAATTTCCTTGTTAAGTTCTGTATTAAAATTCACATTAATAAAGTAAAAAAAAATGTTTCTGTTTCTTTGTTATGCTGTTATATGTAATATAGATCAGTAGTTTTTATGCTGATAATAATCAAGCTTATTCATTAGAACTTTTTCATTATCAGAGCTTCCACATCTTAAAAGTGCACCAAACGGTCTTTCTTCTTCCCCTCTCTTCTAGCGTTAATCTTTTAAGAGTCGTACGTTTCCGAGCTTTTGTTTTTGTTCAAGTGTGCATTGTTTTGGCGCTGCAAATGCTTTCCTACATCCAACTATATACGCGCTGGTAGGTATGGGTACTCACCGCAGCTCTGAACCATACCCCGATTGAATGCAAAAATATGCATCTGCTAATGTGTGTGCATTTGCTCCACCGGAGCTGGCTGTCAGTATCAGTTTTGTTCAACACATTATTCGAACAGTTTTCGAACTACTGAACCAGTCACGAAAACAAAGTACCTTCGGCGCTGCAGTGGTAAACAACAAACATCTCCCACCCCCTCGACCACACTAACTGCAAACCTGTTTCCAAACATGGTCCGGAAAAGCACACCTCACTAAATTGAATGTAATTCCATCAATGAACATAATTAGGTTGCAAACACTCATACACTATTCCCAGAAGCGACAGCCGAACAATCAAATACAATAAATGCGTCAAAGCGTGTGCCCAAACGCGTGCCTTCATTAATCGCCGTTCGTTACAAGTCATGCTTCGGACCCAGAGTCAGTCAATCAGTCAGTTGGTCGCCGCCTCGGTATGACTTGGGTTGTAATTTCTTCACGTATACCTTCAACGGGTTCCATCGTTGGGTTCTCCTCGAGCAACCATTTCTCTGTTGCATTGTTAGAAACTGAATACGGGGATTACCTCACATCGTCATCAACACTCTCTCGGCTCACGGTGTGTTAAATTTAAACGACGAACGCTTATTACTTTACCGCTTCTGGTCGTCCAGCCAGGTAATTGTAACCATTTCAAGCCAAGGAGTCTATGCGGTGTGTCGACGAAGTGCTGGTGAATCGAGCATTCAGATTGGTGTCGAAACACTGCTGAACGATGTGAAGATCTTCAATTCAATTGCTGTTGAGCGCCGGTCGAAGGGTGGTTTGAGCTTTGGGGTCGGTGGTGGAAGCATGGGTGTAGTCAGGATTTACGTCAATCTTACAATTTTTAAAATTATTTCATATACCGATTCGAGTTTTACGTCCGTTTGTCTGAGGTAATATCAAATAACTTGCCAGGAGTAGTTTCCAAAGAAATATCTCGATGAGTTGATGGAGGTCTCCCAAGAATAGACTTGTGTGAATTTTGGTAGGAGTTCTTGTATGATCTGTTCAAATGATGTTTGTACGATTCTTAGCAGTAGTTCCAGTAACCCACAAGAATTCATAGTGTAGTTATTGACAGAACTCAAAAGTATGCATGAAGTAACCTTTTGATGAATATACGGTTTAGGTATGTGTTGTGAATTGAAGTCATCTCCAGTGTAATGCCAACCACTCCCCCTGCCCTCCCTATGGCTACGCCCATGAGTGGGAGGGTAATCGCACCACCAATTGAACACCGGTAGCTCATTGTTCATTTACCACCGCAAATCGACGAGGGGCGGTTGAGAGAAGCAATGGTGCTAGCTGTTTGTGGATTACGTGCTTATACGCAGACAGTAGGTATGTGAAGTGCTACGATAATTGTGCCGTGCTGAGACGAATGCATTAAGTTCAATCAGTTGGGTGTCTGAAGATTTGGATCTCAGTGGATGAATCAAGGGAAAATTTGAGAAATTTGGCGTCTTATTTAAAAAGGACCATTGCTCACGTAACCCATTTTAGAAATCTTGTAGCAAATTTAGAACTTTCCAGATACTAAAGGTCAATATCCGATCAAGTGTTGTTACGGTACTTGGATTAGTAGCACACTTGCTGTGCACATATATGAGTGTACTTATGCTTCTTAACCCAAGGCGCAATTAGCCCGGCCAAGTATGTCTGCGGCATGCAGCGATGGATTGATCGAACGAAAGTGATAATCAGAAGTGTCGGTGTTTGCGGGAGGGCAAAGGGGTTTGGGAAGGGTTGGCGAGAAATAAAACTACAAGAAATTGAGCAATTTGCGGTTTTTCAAGTTGACCAACTCAAGACCAAGCGGCGAAGGTGGCTGGTTAATGGAGTGTTACTGCACGGTGAACCGGTAGACTGGAGCTGCAGTAGAATGTTCCGGAACGGAATTGCTAAACTGGTGACTATTGCTTGGATTAAAGGTTCGATTTTTGCTGCTTGGTGTTGGACGAATGCACGATGCACATATAGCCGCTTTCATAGATATACGAAGCATCACTGTGTTGTAACATGATAATTGTAACAGACACTAGATGACATCAGATGATTACCATTATGTGTTCTATTGGAACTCGGATAATTAATAGCTTTCAATTATATTGTTAAACTTATATATTTTAAGCTCCCGAAGGTTTATAAATCCCAATCCCAATATCAACCCCAGAAACAGAAACAGAAACAGAAACAGAAACAGAAACAGAAACAGAAACAGAAACAGAAACAGAAACAGAAACAGAAACAGAACAGAAACAGAAACAGAAACAGAAACAGAAACAGAAACAGAAACAGAAACAGAAACAGAAACAGAAACAGAAACAGAAACAGAAACAGAAACAGAAACAGAAACAGAAACAGAAACAGAAACAGAAACAGAAACAGAAACAGAAACAGAAACAGAAACAGAAACAGAAACAGAAACAGAAACAGAAACAGAACAGAAACAGAAACAGAAACAGAAACAGAAACAGAAACAGAAACAGAAACAGAAACAGAAACAGAAACAGAAACAGAAACAGAAACAGAAACAGAAACAGAAACAGAAACAGAACAGAAACAGAAACAGAAACAGAAACAGAAACAGAAACAGAAACAGAAACAGAAACAGAAACAGAAACAGAAACAGAAACAGAAACAGAAACAGAAACAGAAACAGAAACAGAAACAGAAACAGAAACAGAAACAGAAACAGAAACAGAAACAGAAACAGAAACAGAAACAGAAACAGAAACAGAAACAGAAACAGAAACAGAAACAGAAACAGAAACAGAAACAGAAACAGAAACAGAAACAGAAACAGAAACAGAAACAGAAACAGAAACAGAAACAGAAACAGAAACAGAAACAGAAACAGAAACAGAAACAGAAACAGAAACAGAAACAGAAACAGAAACAGAAACAGAAACAGAAACAGAAACAGAAGCAGAACTCTGAATCTCTGATTCTATCTTTCTATCTTTCTATCTTTCTATCTTTCTATCTTTCTATCTTTCTATCTTTCTATCTTTCTATCTTTCTATCTTTCTATCTTTCTATCTTTCTATCTTTCTATCTTTCTATCTTTCTATCTTTCTATCTTTCTATCTTTCTATCTTTCTATCTTTCTATCTTCTTTTGTGCCTTTCTATTTTCTTTTTCTTTCCTTCTTATCTAGATGATTGTTTCATATTCCTTGTTTTACTATTCTGTCGATTGAAATACTAGTTAACCTTGCTGTTATCTTTTTTGTTTCAATTTTCCGTCAATTTTTTTTATACTGTTTTGTCGGCTTCCGTATCAATCATTTTGTTTTCCTTCAGTTTCTTACAATTTTTTTGTTATTTTGCCGGTCAAACAAGTTAAATCAGGACTTTTTCCGCTGTTACAAAAAAAAAACTGTAGGATGACATTTGCTTTCAAGTGTAAATTGAGTTTCTGAATATCAAATCAAATGACAAGGTTTCTCCTGACTTTCTGACGAAACAAGAGAATTTTATTCTGTCTTTCTTTCAGTCCTTGATTTTTTCTTGCAACCTGACTTTTTTCTGAACATCATTTCTGCCATCAGATGTTATTTTGCTAGCTTCCTCTATTTATTTTTTTGAGTATCTTTTTTCCTTTTTCAATTTTGTCTGTCTTTTTTCTGCCATCTGTTTCCTTTTTTAATTTCCTTTCATTTTTTTGTTTTATGTTTAAGTTTAATTTTACTGATATAAGTTCTGTTTTTTAATTGGCTCTATTTTTATCTTCTTCTTTGTCTACCTTTCCATGAACTTTTTTGCACGCCTTCCTGTATTTATTTTTGATTACTTTTCTGCCCAGCTTGTTCTTCCTTGGATTTTGGATTTTAGATTTTGGATTTTGGATTTTGGATTTTGGATTTTGGATTTTGGATTTTGGATTTTGGATTTTGGATTTTGGATTTTGGATTTTGGATTTTGGATTTTGGATTTTGGATTTTGGATTTTGGATTTTGGATTTTGGATTTTGGATTTTGGATTTTGGATTTTGGATTTTGGATTTTGGATTTTGGATTTTGGATTTTGGATTTGGATTTTGGATTTTGGATTTTGGATTTTGGATTTTGGATTTTGGATTTTGGATTTTGGATTTTGGATTTTGGATTTTGGATTTTGGATTTTGGATTTTGGATTTTGGATTTTGGATTTTGGATTTTGGATTTTGGATTTTGGATTTTGGATTGGATTTTGGATTTTGGATTTTGGATTTTGGATTTTGGATTTTGGATTTTGGATTTTGGATTTTGGATTTTGGATTTTGGATTTTGGATTTTGGATTTTGGATTTTGGATTTTGGATTTTGGATTTTGGATTTTGGATTTTGGATTTTGGATTTTGGATTTTGGATTTTGGATTTTGGATTTTGGATTTTGGATTTTGGATTTTGGATTTTGGATTTTGGATTTTGGATTTTGGATTTTGGATTTTGGATTTTGGATTTTGGATTTTGGATTTTGGATTTTGGATTTTGGATTTTGGATTTTGGATTTTGGATTTTGGATTTTGGATTTTGGATTTTGGATTTTGGATTTTGGATTTTGGATTTTGGATTTTGGATTTTGGATTTTGGATTTTGGATTTTGGATTTTGGATTTTGGATTTTGGATTTTGGATTTTGGATTTTGGATTTTGGATTTTGGATTTTGGATTTTGGATTTTGGATTTTGGATTTTGGATTTTGGATTTTGGATTTTGGATTTTGGATTCTGTTTTCTGTTTCTGTTTTCTGTTTTCTGTTTTCTGTTTTCTGTTTTCTGTTTTCTGTTTTCTGTTTTCTGTTTTCTGTTTTCTGTTTTCTGTTTTCTGTTTTCTGTTTTCTGTTTTCTGTTTTCTGTTTTCTGTTTTCTGTTTTCTGTTTTCTGTTTTCTGTTTTCTGTTTTCTGTTTTCTGTTTTCTGTTTTCTGTTTTCTGTTTTCTGTTTTCTGTTTTCTGTTTTCTGTTTTCTGTTTTCTGTTTTCTGTTTTCTGTTTTCTGTTTTCTGTTTTCTGTTTTCTGTTTTCTGTTTTCTGTTTTCTGTTTTCTGTTTTCTGTTTTCTGTTTTCTGTTTTCTGTTTTCTGTTTTCTGTTTTCTGTTTTCTGTTTTCTGTTTTCTGTTTTCTGTTTTCTGTTTTCTGTTTTCTGTTTTCTGTTTTCTGTTTCTGTTTTCTGTTTTCTGTTTTCTGTTTTCTGTTTTCTGTTTTCTGTTTTCTGTTTTCTGTTTTCTGTTTTCTGTTTTCTGTTTTCTGTTTTCTGTTTTCTGTTTTCTGTTTTCTGTTTTCTGTTTTCTGTTTTGTTTTCTGTTTTCTGTTTTCTGTTTTCTGTTTTCTGTTTTCTGTTTTCTGTTTTCTGTTTTCTGTTTTCTGTTTTCTGTTTTCTGTTTCTGTTTTCTGTTTTCTGTTTCTGTTTTCTGTTTTCTGTTTCTGTTTTCTGTTTTCTGTTTTCTGTTTTCTGTTTTCTGTTTTCTGTTTTCTGTTTTCTGTTTTCTGTTTTCTGTTTTCTGTTTTCTGTTTTCTGTTTTCTGTTTTCTGTTTTCTGTTTTCTTATTTTCCTTCCCGCAAGCATTACGATTATAAATTATACATTATTCATAATTCATTCCTCCTCATTTTTTGGTTAGTTTTTTTCCGCTAACAATTTTAGCTTTATTAAGATTGATTATGATCTGAGTTTATTTTTGCTAAAATTATTCTTTTTGACATAACTTTACGTTATGGTAGTTACCAGAGCAAAATTTCATAGCTGAAGACATTTAGATAGGATACCAGTACTTGTTTTAAAAATACAGTAATGTCCCAATTTTGTCAGCCCCTTGCTGATTTTAGGGTTGACAAATTCGGAAAGGAGCTAAAATCGGGAAATATAATTTCGATTGATTTCAAATTTATTTTAACTTAAGGACTTGGTTTTAATATAAACATTGTGTTTTTAACTTCAATTTTCTTTGTACCGTGATGCAAGGCAACATTGATCAGTTTCATGAATAATTATTGAAGATTTCAGATTTCAAAATTTTGGTCCTAAGATTATTGTATGGACGTGGCCAAGGTCATAATTGATTTTATGCACCCAATATTGCCAGTATAGACGAGCTTACTCTGATTAAAATAAATATCTATTTTAAGGATGACAAAATCGGGTAAAAAGGATGCTAAAATCGGGGGTAGACAAAATCGGGTCAAAAAAGGTGCTAATATCGGGGGTAGATAAAATCGGGGGTAGACAAAATCGGGGGCTGACAAAATCGGATCATAACTGTATAAATTATAATTCTTTGATACAGCATGCATAAACATTCAAGTTTTCTTCGAAAAAACTATCGAAGTTACCCCGTTTTACGGTAATTTTGATAGTGCGTAAAATAAGCCGCGAAATTTTGAGTTTTTCACCTTGGTCATCCGCGAAATTTCCAGAATTTTGCCGCGAATTTCCATCGTCCCTAGTAATAACCAGGGCCAAATTTGTCCGAATGTGAACCATATTTTCATAGCTGAATACATTTCAAAAAAGTCCTAGGGTTTTTCTGTCTTCCAATCCGAATTTATTTCTATCGGATTTTCTGTATACTTTTCAATCTACCCTATTCGTAATTGTATTATTTTCTCACCAATCTTTTTGTCTGTTTTGTCTTCATATATGCCCTTTTTTCTCTTGATATTTTTTATCTACGTTCTTCTGCATTAATTTTCTTATGCTGCTTTCCTGTTCGTTTTTCTTCCTGTCTTCCTTCCTTTATTTATTTCTTTTTTCTGTACTGGTATCTGTCTGTTTTGCTTTTTCTTTCCATCTTTCATATTTGTTTTTGGTAATACTTCAAGAAAGGCAGATCAATTTTTTCTGAACAAAAGCAATCATATAATTTTGTGTAGTGGCTAATTCAACTCAGTTACTAACTTCAATATCATAATCATTTTTTTTGATTATAATTATCAGCAACCATGATATTTCAGAATCAAATAAAACGCGTAATGAATTAATGTCTTCCCTGTTTTCTATCTTGTTTTGACTGGCCATCAGTAATTCCTGGTCCAAGAAATCGAACAATACGTTCGTTCCAAAACTAAAGCTCCTTAGCAACCCCCATCAAATGAAAGCTTTTTGTTTGATCCTTTCACGATATGGTCCTTTCGCTTGTGACTGACTGCCACAATTGAAATATCAAATATGTATGTCAAAAGCACACACACGAAACAATGTACCATGGCGTGGCACAGGGATCGAACTCAACTTAGCGGAAAAGTCAGCGGACAAATCCTTTGTGAGCATATTTGTTCGTACCTTTTCACCGCCACGGAAGCCGATAAATAAGCAAGCATAAGCGAGCACAACAAAAGACAAAGCCAATGGGAATTGAAAGGTGAGTTGAAATGTACGGGAAATGGCGGAAAAGCCATTATTGTTTTTTTTTTTGGATCTTTTGATAAACTGCCGGAATTGCTCGGAGGGAAGTAGAGTAAAATTAATTTGATGAAAATCCGGGAAATCGTTCATGCTACATTGAAAATGCACAAGTGATTGCTGGCCAAAAGGTAATGTTACTTTTCGGGTGCAACCATTTGGAAGAGGGATATTATGAGATGAAATTGTTAATTAATCGTAACTCATTTTTATTTGATATAGAGCACGTTATTTGATGCTTTGAATTTCAGCAAAACAAAAGAAAAAACAAGCAAGCCCAGAAGTTTATCAATTTATTTTTATTGATTCTTAACCGACGATCTTAAGAGAATTTTTTAAAATTCTACTGAACGTTTATTGAGAGCAAGTCAACTAAAACTATAGTAAATATCTTACAGTTAACTCTCCATAACTCAATATTGAAGGGACTATTGAGTTAGGGAAGTATCAAGTTATATAACACAAAATCAGTGCAGATACGATCTAAAGGACCATAAAGGTAACCATGAACATTATATCTAGATACGAATTATGGAGTACGACAGAGTTGATTGTATTTAATTTGGTGGCTTATGTGTTGTCCAGGCATTGCAGAATCCGTTCACATTTGATTTCGAAGCACGATCAAAGCAAATGAATCAATCATGATCAATACATATTGATTTCAACTTCCAGCAAGTTGACTCCAGCACACCTTCGTAATCACAAACCGACACATTGAACTTATACAGGTAACAAGGGTTAACAGTTTCGTTGAAACCCGAGCAGAAGAAAATAACTACTGAATACCAAATTGAGGTATTCCATACCAGATAATTTCCAATACTTACAACCTGAATGAGGTATGAATGAGCCCTGCATAAGAGGTAAAATACCTCAAATAATACCTTCTGCATATTCTACAAGTACCAAGCTGATAACTAGATCAGGTATTGTAATACCTCAATAATACTTGATGGATTTTCATATAAAAGTGAAACTTTTCAATAGTAGTTCAATACCTCCAGCAGTCCTCAATAGCTATCGAATACCAAAATGAAGTATTTTTAATTGTTTTAAACATTATTTTTAAATACCATTATAATACCAAAATTAGGTATTGACAACTGAACAATACCTAATTATGGTATGATACCAAAATATGGCATAAGTTATTGCGCAGTTATTCTTTCCTCCTCGGGAAGGCAAATACATTACATGTCATCATGACATTCGTCATTTCCACGTAGGGTGGCAGGTCAAGTCCAGAGAACGAGAACCTTTCCCAAAACAAAATACTACGACGTTGCTTCTTAAGATGGGTTCTCTCATGGTAGATTTCATTCATAAATTTCTGGTTCGCCAATCTCGTAATGTGAGTGACAGGATCCAAATTCAACTGCGAAAATGCCTTTTTAGAGGAAGATTCAAACAGCCATAAGTAAAAAGAGTGAACAAACCTAGTTTATTAATCCTACGTGTGTCGCAGACGAAATTCTAAACGTTCTTCTCTGAACAAACTCGATTTTCGCTTTTATCATATTCAATTTTTGGAGTTACAAAACGACATAAGTAGGATTCTAAACTATCGCAATCTAACCACTACTTTTACCGCTCTGTAACATGGAGAGAAGAAGTGGCTTAACATTGAATCAAAATAAAACACTACTCGAGCCAATCTTACGTACGGTGGTACAAAAACGTCGTAAGTCATTGAACACTACGGTGCATAATGTTGTCATCAAGTTCATCAAGGGAAAATGATAGAAAATCCGAATTTTTAGATGCGTGTTAAGTTTTGAGGACAAACGTGAAAAAAATGTCAAAATATAGATTTATTTGAAAACAGATTAAGAAATAAGGTGCAATCTTGCAGTTATTTACGTCAAATCGAAAAGTAATCGAGAAAATTCTTCCATTAGATTTATTGCTCCACGACTTCGCTTAGGTCTCCTTCATGCTAATCAAGAGAGCGATAAGTGTATCACCATCCATCCCGCCTGCAAGTATGCTTCTGCCGTGACAGTCCTACAATGTTGTCGTTGAATAAAATGCGGAGCAAGACTGTAGTTTGCCATTCTTTCGATGGGGCACCTGACTGGAGGAGAGCGCAAATGTTCCTCTCCCATTTATCACTCACGAATTGAGCACGGGAGAGCACGCAGGTTGGCGCCAAAAAGTGAGTGCCTCTTCTTGAACTTGAAATGTTTGGCGCACAAAACTCTCGTTCGAATTTGAACTTGATACTAGCTGCTGGATGATGGATGGAGCTATCATTTTTGGGGAATTTTCATGGGTGGGAGTCCGTCGTCGCCGTCGTCGCCATAGACACAATCGTTGCTCGTTTAATTTTGAGCGAGCACAATAACAAAAGCTCCTTCCAGACCCCAGAATATCGTTTAATGAGACACCGAAACGCAACGATTGATTCAAGTGGTGGATTATCTAACAAACAAAGCAAACAGTTGAATCTATTCTGGTCCTGTGGCCGGATGTAGAAGAAGGTCGGAGAGGAGGACCCAGTTTAGAAGGTAGACCTAACTATGATGATAACTAAGAAGCGCGTGTTGCTGCTTTCATGGCATTAGTGACCGAGGATGGATCGTGCGGTAGTTTGCTTCTTCTTCTTGGCATTACGTCCTCACTGGGACAAAGCTTAGTGCAGAGCGTTAATGATTAACGGGTCGTAATGATTAATTAAGTGACTAATGATTAAATTCAATTTTATCATGATTAATGATTATGATTATTGATTAAAATGTTTTAAGTCATGATTAAAGATTGTGATTGATTTTTAAGCTAGAGTATGATTAATGATTATGATTAATGATTAAACTCAGTACGATAAGTGATTATGATTAATGATTATGATTAACCCTTATATTCTTAATGTCAAATTTGATCAAAATTTTCAATTCCAAGACAATAGTTTTTTTTTAATTGTCATTTATTGTAAAGTGGGATTCCGTTTTTGGCACCCTCCGATTTTGGCAACAAAATGGATCCGTTTTTGGCAACATTTTTGAATACCATTAAAATTTGTAATTTTTTGTAAATATTATCGTGTATGTTGCTTTATTTATCTGAATGGCAGGTCAACTACACACCGATTACATTCCCAGCCCTGTCGTCCTGCTTAGTCGCGCTTAGTCGACGACTAAGAAGTTTTTCTCAGACTTTTTTATTAACGCCCTTTGGGACATCAGTTGAAAATTCAGGCTGTATCATCGACCTGAATTAATTTAACTTTGTTGCATGTAGATCAGGTGCAACTAAACGCCCTGTGTAACATTAATCGAAATTGTCAAGTTGTATCAACGCCCTGGAGTAATTTGACCTTGTCTCAATTAGATCAGTGGCATTTAACGCCCTGTAGGATATCATTAAATAATTACAAGCTATATTAACGCCCTGGAATAGTTTGAACTATGTAGATCAGGTGCATCTTAACGGCCTGAAAACATCAATTCCTAGTTGTATCAACGCCCTGGAGTATTTTAACTTTGTTCTATGTAGATCAAGTGCAACTCAACGCCCTGTATGACAACAATCGATCAAGCTGCATCAACGCCCTGGAATAGTTTGACGTTATTATACACAGATCATTTCGAAATCGGGAGCATCTTTATGCCCTGTATTCATCACATAATATATGCACGTATATCGCCTCCACTTTTGTACGTAGAAGGCCTTTTCGCAATATCTTATAAGTGAAATTTTGCACATATAAAGCCTCCAGGTGATTTCGTTATACGTACATTTTGGTTGTCTGGGAAATCAATTGAAATGTCTCTGTATCAACGCCCTGTAGTTATTTGACATTATTATGCATATTAGGTGCATCTTGACGCTCTGTAGGACATCAATCAAAATTTTCAAATTGTTTCAACGCCCTAGACTAATTTTCGAGATCTGGAGCATCTTTACGCCTTGTAGAAAATCGATCTAAATTTCCGAGCTGTATAAACGCCCTGGAGTATTTTGACTTTGCCATATGTAGATCAGGTTCATCTCAACGCTCTGTAGGACAACAATTGAAAATTCCAAGTTTTATCAACGCCGTGCAGTAATTTGATATTGTTTCACGTAGATCAGATGCATCTTAACTCCCTGTATGAAATATATCGATCCATCTGTGTCGACGCCCTTGAGTAGCTTGACGTTATTCCACATAGATCTTGGCGAGATCTGGAACATCTCAACGCCCTGTAGAAAATCAATCGAAATTTTCATGCTGTATTAACGTCAAGGAGTAATCTGGAATAATGTAAATCTGGTGTATCTTGACGCTCTGTAGGACATCAATTATAAATTCCTATCTTTATCAACGCCCTGGCTCTATTCTACACAGCTCCTTGCGAGATCTATAGCATCTGAACGCTCTGTAGAAAATAAATCCAAACCTACGTGCTCCAGGGCGTTGAAGTAATTTGAGCTTATTTCATGTATATCAGATACAACTTAACGCCCTGTAGGACATTTATTGTAAACTCTAATCTGGATCAACGTTCTGGATTAATTTGACATTTTTCCATGTAGATCAGGTGCATGTGACCGCCCTTTAGGGCTTAATTTGATAATTCCAAGCTGTATCAACGCCCTGAAGTAAGAGTCCACAAAGATCATGGCGAGATCTGAAGCATCTTTACGCCCTATAGCAAATCAATCGAATTTTTCTTGCTGTATCTAACCCCTACGGTTATTTGACTTTATCCTATGTAGATCATGCGCACCTCATAGCCCTGTACAACATCAATCGAGATTGTCAAGCTGTATCAACGTTCTGGAGTAATTTGATTTTGCCTCAAATAGATGAGCTGTATCTTAATGCATCATTTAATAAATTCATTGCTGTATCAACGCCCTGGAGTAATTTGTCCTTATCCTTTGTCGATTAGGTGCATCTTAACGCCCTGTTGAACTTCAATTGTAAATTACAGGATGTATCAACACCCAGGAGAAATTTGACAGTATTCCAAATAAATCAGGTGTATTTGAACGTCCTGTATCAAATTAAAATTGGTCCAACATCAATTAAAATTGATAAGCTATATCAACGCCCTTGAGTAATTTGACTTTATCTCACCTATATCTTTGCAAGGTCTGAAGGATCTAAAAACCCCTTTGGAAAATCAATCGAAATTTTTTATGCTGCTTCAACACACTGATTTTTTTTTATCTTGTGTTATGTGAATCAACTGCATTTTAACGCCCTGATTAAGATCAATTGCAAATTCTAATCGGTACATACGACAAATTTGACCTTATCCTATGTAGATAAAGTGCACCTTGACGCCCTAAATCAATTAAAAATTCCAAGCTGTATCGACGCCCTGGAGTAATTTGACCTTAGTTCAAGAAGATTAGGTGCATTTTAACGCTCTGAAGGATATCAATTGTAAAATACATGCTTCTAAAACACATTAGAGTAATCTGACATTGTCTTATGTAGATCATTTGCATCTTAACACTCTGTATCATTTGAAACTTTCAAGCTGTATCAAGGCACTGGATTTATGTGACCTTACTCTACATAGATCAGCTGCATATTAACGCCCTTCATGGCATCAATCAAAATTGTTAAGCTTCATTAAAGTCATGAAGTTTGATCATGTCTCATTTAGGTCAGATCTGAGGACATAAGCTGAAAATTCAAAGCAGTGTCAATGTTCTGGAGTAATTTGACTTTATTATATGTAGATCGGCTGTATCTCGTCCCCCAGTAGGGCATGTATGATGAGATACATGAAATTTCTAAGCAAAAAAAAATAATGTACCTAATATGGTCTAAAGACAATCAGTTCGTATTCTTGTTCATTTTGGGCCAATAGTTTTCATGTGATAGTGACGAAAATTCATTATCAAGTACGGTATTTGCTGAAATGAGTTTGAAAACCCGCTGTAATGAATAATTAACAAGTCTAAAATCCACTAATAGATCCAACGCCAAACTACTATTATGAACAATAGCGTAATATTTTGAAATCCAGGGCAATTGTCAAATTTTTTGTACTTTGATATCACTTCAAGAGCGACATTTCATTTTAAAATTAAGCGATATACCGTTTTGTCTCAAATTCCGAACAGACTCATATTCCGAACACTTGGTTTTTGTATGGTGATTTTGTTGAAATGTTTCGCTGGAATATGTCACCAAATTACCACGAAATGGCAGTCAATTGCAATTCAATTTAAACATACTCCAATCTATTTAAGACCTCAGAAGTAGTGATGGATCAGTAGTTCGAGGTCAGTAGAACTAGCTCAGATAAATTTATTTGCGAAATTATTCATTTGAATACAATTTATTCGTGATGTTCGGAATTTGAATCAAGGTGTTCGGAATTTGAATCAAGGTGTTCGAAATATGAGACAGAATGAACACAGTGTTCAGCATGTTGTTCCATACTTCTGCGTTAAAACAATACTAAATAAGTTAAAATAAACATTATTAACGGCACACTCAAAAGCTAACAATTAGGCTTTGCTGCGAAATTAAAATTTTCACAAATATCGACTAATTTGTGCCCCTCAGATGCATTTGAAGTCACAGCTGGCCTTAAGTGTTCGGAATATGAGTCAAAACGGTATTTGGCTGAAGTTCGAACCTCTTGTTTAATCGAAAAATAAGGTTCAAACTTTCTAGATGTCCGGCTTTAAGAAACCTTGAGCATTTGTTCGTGAACTTAATTTTTCGATTCTATTTTTATAAGGGAATTTACGCATTTTCAGCATTCTAAGCCAATGCCGTGATTCATTTGTAATTTTCTCGGACATACGCAGACAAACTAAATGTTTGTTACGTTTAAGTGCTGCTCAATCCTGTCTTGGATAACACAGGCAGGCTTGTTGAAAACTTTTTAGAAACGTTTTTACAATACTTCAAATATCTCATGTAATTGTGACTATTGTTGGCATCCTCGTTTTCTTCAGCAGCCTTTCCCATAAGAACTACAGGCAAATCTGTTCGGCAATTCCACATAAGCCACATTTTGAGGCGTATTTATTTCAATCAATGACATCTCTTGCGAAATTGTTTGTTCGGAAATCTCGTCAGGAGGAAGCAAGCATATTAGTGGATCCCTCTTACGCTAGCTAGCAGTTTGAAGAGAAGCTTATTTTTTATACATTTCAGGTATTTCTTCACGTATCTTTCTTTCCATACATCTTAAAACACAAATCAAACTGAGAAAGTATGTATCCTTCATATGCAATAATTTTGGTCATTTTAAACTTGGTCATCTTGAATTTTATCAGAAAAAAAAATCACCATTAGTGCACCATTCGTTTTTAATTTTGTGGTCACCATCAAAAAGCTAACTACCCGAGCAAAGTTGAATAGCAAAATGATAATTAATCTTGTTACCTGGTTATCATAATTTGATAACTGATTTAGCTGAATTTAGCTGATTAACTGATCTTAGCTGAATTAACAGCCAACATAACAAAATTGAGAACTCAAATTTGTCAGTCAAATAATAAAGCAATAGCAAATTATGTTATCTTTGAGTTCAAGTTGCTAACTATATTTACAGTATCATATTTTTATGAAGTTTATGGTCATAAATCACGGACAAGTTTTCCTTCTGTTTTGTGGATGTGATACAGGGTCGTGGAATCGAAGAGTGAAGTGTGAATCTTTAATAAGTTCTCCCAAGTGAACTGTCTATTATTCGACTCAATATTCTAATACATTTGAAGTAAAAAGTATGATTTTCAAGTGGCTTCCTAGTGATTGTTTGGTAGGAACGTTTGCTTCCCCACCGTGTGAATGAAAAAAAAAAAAAAAAAAAACGAGAGTCGAACTGAATCCGAAGGTGGTTCAAATGTGTGTGTGAGTGGTAGCACGCAAATGGAGAAAGCATGGCATGTTCACGGCATAAAAACTTAACAAGGCAGGCTCTCTGCAAACATCAAATTTGAATATAAACAAGTGACGTCATTCCTATCGTTGGTTTTTGCGCAGGCGCACACGTAGTGAGAGTTTTCCCGAAGCGTAACTCGTTCAAGTGCAATTGGTGTAAAATGGTGAAATGTGCGGTGGTTAGTTGCAGCAATTACGAAGGGAATAAGCTGAAAGTAAAGTTCTTCTGGTTTCCCAATGATGAGCATCGAAAATCAGCGTGGCTGAGAGCGTGTGGCAGGAGCCCTCTAGAGTCGCAGCATTTCAAAATATGTTCCGAACATTTTTGTGACGAGGACTACAGATTAAAAGATATTCTTTTAAATACTGAGTGGTCAAAAAAACGGCTGAAACCAGGCGCTTCTCCATCGTTAAACTTACCAGTAGCTTTTGAAAGGTTAGTTTAAACTGAATTACATGTAGAGTTGATTCAATTGTTATTTTTCTTCGATCAGCACGACTACGTTTTTAGACGATACGAGTCCATCCAACAACGATGAAAATGTTTCATCTGCTCATTCCATTGCTCCGGATCCTTTATCTATAGAGAGGGCTGACGTGGAAGTGCAATCAACGATTCCATCAAAACATTCCATTACTCCGAATCCTTTATCTGTTGAGAGGGCTGACGTGGGAGTGCAATCAACGATTCCATCAAAAACTGCGGCTGTACAGACAGGGTAAGTTGAAGTGACCAAAAGTATATGAGTAAACAAAACGAACAAGCTTTACAGTGAAATAATCAAACTCTGGATTATTGTAGTTGTCCTCACGAGCCCGTGTATGAAAGGGTAGCTTTGAAAATACATTGAGGTATACCTCGATTATATGTTCATTTTACTTCGATTTTATAGACATTAAAATTTCATGTTCTATTTTTTGATGTTTATACATTATTATTTTCTAAACAAGCGAGAGTTTTCTCCAAAGTTGTTCAATCTTACAATGATTTCTCAACAGGATTTCTCTTTTAGACGAAGCTGCTGAAACAATTCCAATGGTGTCTTCATTTCAATAAGTTCCTTTTGAAGCACTGCCACCAGCTTTATTTACAAATTCTTCAAGAAGTAGGGTGGCGGTTGTATTTTGGAAGTGATTTTGGATGTTTGTCCCAATTCATTAAATGCAAAACGTAACCAAGTCAAATAACATGCCAAAATGTAGAAGAAAACTTCATCTACGAGATAAAAATTTATACACGGGCAATGTTTGATCCAAAATACACTGAAACTTATTGAACTTATTTGAGTTACTTATTTGAATTACTGTTTCATCTTTATATGCTTGCGCATAGTCTAATCCAGTGATTCCTAAAGTAGGCGAAATCGCCCCCTGGGGGCGATTTTCAGGTCCAGGGACGAAAATTTGTAAAACTGAATTTGGTGATCGGATAAGTCTGAAAGGAGGCGAAAATTCCCATGATAAGGAAATTGAAAATCCACTACAAAGAAAATTTGACTTAATTTTCAATAACAAAATGTTCGTTGATTTTTTTTTCAGATATAAAACATGAATCGGCAACAAAGAATTTTCTCTCATATAACGTTGATATCAATTATGTGTAGTTACTGATATAGTTGGAAGCATTTTTGAATAAAAATTATTTGAAATTTATTCAGGAATCTGAAAATGTTTTGTAGTTCTACATAAGGCTTTGGCGTCAGATAATGTGTTCGTTGTTGGCTTCCAAACTGGCAAATAAATCGCCACTATGCACTCATTTTTTTGTGACAGAAATTTTAATGAGTTCTAATTGTATACATTTTATAAACTTTACAAAACACTAATTGCCACTGACGAAAATTATCTTTTATCAAAATATAATTTAGAAAATAATTGAATGTCATCGTTTTGGAATCCTCTAATTTTTGGAAAAACCATGTTCGGATTCAGGGAGCAAAAATTAGGTTCGTGGAGTTGTTTTCAACACTAATAATAATCGCATTGCCAAGTGATCAAATTCACCCCTTCCACTGAAATAACATTTGTTAGAAAATGTCGGTACATGAGCCAATGTTGTTAAGCATTATCAACATTTGTAGAATAAACACCAGAAAAATGGTAAAAAAAAAAACAATTTTACATGAAATCACGGTATTCTTAATTTGTGTTGCATTTAATCGAGTGGATTATGATCATTGATTAACCCTTCTACCGGCAGCTTCATTTTTTACCGCAAAAAAAATCCAAATCATGATAACTTTTTTGTTTATCGGTATTTTTGCACCATTTTCTCACAAGTTATTAAATAACTCTTCTAGTTTAAAAAGCCCTGTCGAATCATCAATGTTGGTGATCTGGTTATAAAGATATTCCAATGTTCCTTCGGGGACCGACATTTTCCATATAAAATGTCTTAGGCGGCCATTATGTTTTACGCCAACTTATCGAAAAAATAAAATGTGGGCTATACAATGCCATGTAAGAAGGAGCTACTCTGAAAAAATCATACAAATTGATTCAGTATTCTAAGAGATATCTAAAAATTACGATATGAGGTTTTTTGAAGTTTTCAAGATTTTTATTTGACCAGCGTGGTATCACCAACATAAATGCATATTACTCAAAGACGTCTGCACCAAATTGCTTCATTTTTTTACAACATACTCTCTTTAATGTATTATTCCGAAGAGTGAATATCCGAACATGATAAAAATTCTGTAGCCTGAGATATATGCGTGGGTTATGGATACGCATTGGTCCCCCAAGGAATTTCTGAATATCTCTGGATCCATGTGACCAATGATCCATATTGACACAGATTCGAAAACTAGAAGAGTTTTTTGAGTACTTGTGAAAAAGCGGTGCAAAAATACCGACAAACAAATAAGTTATCGCGATTTTAATTGTTTTCTTGTGGTAAAATATGAAGCTTCCGGTAGAGGGGTTAACTTTCATTGTTATGGTGGCTTTTAGAGTGACAACGTTTATCGGATTTTTACATATGTTTTTTTTTAAGCCTTGAATAGGTTAAAAAACTATAATATATTGATCAAAACTACAACACTATATAGAACTCAATGCAAATATACTATGTTTCAGAGTGTCGATTTCAAAATATATTGACCTCAAGGAGCGAAAGCCAAAAAAAGTTTAGGAAACACTGGTCTAATCTATCGATTGACAATGGAAAACCGAAGAATTCCTACAGAGGTTCCTCAAGGAGTTTTGAATACCTACCTAACTCGTTGGTCCCTTCAATATTGAGTTATGGAGAGTTTACTATATTTCAATGAATTCGTTCAAACATTTTGAATATAATTTATAGTAATTTATCTAGGTGTTATTTGAAAGTTTCAAAAAGAAATTCTTCAATTTATTTGTTTTCATGCACGTGCATTACTTGACATACACTGAGAAAACTTATGTTGGAAAACATTGTGATTAAACCAGTTTAATATTTGATTTACATACGATATTCTTATGAAAAAAACATTTCATACGACAACTCATAAAAAACGGCAATCCCAAATTTACTGGAGACACGCCAAAATGTTAGTTTTGTTACACTGTGTAAGGAATTGTAGTGACATTTCAAATTAGTTCGACTCCGTTATGCCTGGTGGCACTTGAACCTTTGAATAAATAAATAACTAAATCAATATCAAAGAAGTATTTTTATGAAATAAAAAAACATAACAATATTTTATCAAAATTAAAAAAAAAATTCCCATGATAAAGAGTCAATCAATCAATCAATATTAGAATCGAGGTATACCTGTAGACGTTTTACGTGGTCTATCGCTGTGGTTGTTCGATTTTGTTTACTCAGATGGTACTTTACTAGACAAATAACAAAAAAAAACTTCTAGAAAACGCATGGAAACTTCTGTGAAGAAGGAAAATTTAAAACTGAAGAAGTTACTTAATCAAGAAAAACGAAAAACCAAAATATATTCCTCGCAGCTCAAAAAGTCAAAAGCATTGAATTCTCGTCTTGCCGAGATTTTCTCAAAGGGTCAGCTGCGGAAACTTACGGATCCACTCAAACGTCGAATTCAGTGGTCTCCTGATGACATATCTCGAGCGATATCACTGCATGCTGCTGGAGCTAAAGCATATCGGTTACTACTGTCTAGAGGGTATCCTTTGCCAGCAGTTTCTACGCTGAAGAAATGGGCTGGAAAAGTTAAACTTACACCTGGAGTTCTCAAACCGGTTTTAAACCTTCTTCAAAATAGTAAATTCAACGAAAAGGAGCGTGCATGTGTTCTCTCTTTTGATGAAATGAAAATCAAGTCATGTTATGAGTACGACCGCACTTCCGACAAAGTTCTAAAACCAACTAAGTACGTGCAAGTTGCAATGATACGAGGACTATACAAAAATTGGAAACAGGTCATATACTATAATTTCGATACCGCTATGACAGCGACTATTATAAAAGATATTATCGAAAAACTGAAAAATATCAAATTTCGCGTAGTCGCAATCGTATGTGATATGGGGCCAACCAACAGAAAACTTTGGAAAGATTTTGAGATCAGCTGTGAAAAACCTTTTTTCACCGTTGATGACCAAAAGGTTTTCACTTTTGCGGATACGCCTCACCTCATGAAACTTGTACGTAATCATTTTCTGGATTCTGGTTACTCATGGCAAAAGGAAGAAACGACTCATCTTATCACCTCAAGGCCGGTTGTTGATTTGGTCAATTTGCAGAGGAGTGAACTCAAGATTTGTCACAAAATCACTTTGACCCATCTAGACGTTAAAGATGCAGCTCGTCAGAAAGTGAAATACGCTGTGCAATTGCTGTCCAACTCTGCTGCACAGGGCATCAAAAGGGCCTTCAGCCTTGGATTGATTTCTTCGCCAGATGCTTTGATAACTAGTTCATTTTTAAAAAATATGAACGATTGGTTTGATATCTTCAATTCGTCAGCAGCATCGAAAGGACTACGAGAACGGCTTAAAGCATTTGACCATAGTAATACGGTGCACCAGTCCATAATTCATGAATCCAATGAAATGATCTCACAGCTTCGTGTTCCAAATAGAAGAACTCTATTGCCGTGCCAAAAAGCAATCCTCGTAAATAATGCAGCACTCATAGGACTTTCAGTATTTTTAAAAACTATTTATGGTAATTCGTATCTATTGACACGGAGATTACAACAAGATGACCTAGAGCGCTTCTTTGGGACTATTCGGTCAAAAGGAGGATTGCACGACCATCCCACCGCATTGGAATTCACTTACAGATTGCGAAACAGCATATTAGGTAATATTATAGATTACTTTATACTTATTAAATTTGTGTTGTAATGTGTTAAACTTTGGTTATCTATACCACGCTACGTGATGATCAAAATTTATTTCTTCCAAATAGGACGATCTGATGCATCGCAACAAGTGAATAACAGTAACGTAGAGCAGGAACAAGAAGAACCGTATGAAGAGCTTCAATTTACGGGAAGCTTGTTAAAAGACATATCTCCAGGGCAAACAGACTTTTTCCAAGCCGAAGATCAAGATTATGAAATGGAGGAGAATATTGATGAATCCGAGTGTTCTATGGAATATTCCGAGTTGGAAGAGGATGCTCTGGAGTATATTGCTGGATATATCATAAAAAAGTTAAAATTACGGATACCACCGTCAGATAAATCAGCATTCACATGGGTGGATCAGCTCTCTGAGGGCGGGTTGACAAAACCCACTTTTGATTTTGTAACACAAATAATGTTACTTGATAAGATATTTAAACAGCAACATAGCGAAACATTCAACTTTAACGTGAAAGCTGTTGAATCTTGTATTGATGCTTCCGAGAATATTGGGCTGTCTGTGGAAATCAAAAAACTCTTTTTCAGAACACGATTGTACATCCGAATCAGAAATCTGAACAAAAAGAATGAGAACATCCAGAAGACTAAAAAGAGAAAAATGAAGAAGATCGTGAATTAAATGTATCACTTTGTTGTTAAGTTATATACATAAATATATAGCAAAATTTTCAACAATATTCTCATTCGATGAGTTATGTTTCCAAAATTTTGTATCTCATGGCTTGAACAATGATAGTCCTTGATCTGCTGAACAACTTCGTCGAAGATGCCATCTTTCTAAAAAATCAGGCTGTTGAGATATCTGCAAAACAAAAGTTCCATGCTGACTACCGCCATAAATTTGTAGTAAATTTGAATTAACTGGCATGACCGAGTAACCAACTTAACAACTTTCCCTTAGACGCGAACCATTATCAGGATCTTGAAATATCATTATTATTATACATTATCACATTATTGTCTCTCAAGGTTCAAATAGTGCAAGTTAGAAATAGCACCCCTACCGGAAAATTTATCATCAAAAAGGATGATCCTCAACTTCTAAAGATAGATCGTACTGAGTACTGAAACTTTTCCAAAGGCAGTACTATGCTATCTTCTCTCGAATACCTCCGACAACACCCCCAAATTGATGGAATTCGATAAATCCTGGGTCTCCTTTTCGATTCATTTTCGACCTCACAATATCAATGCCCACTCGCATCAAATAACATTTCGTGTCGTTTTTCCAAAAGTGCCATGTATCTCCATGTCTCGCGTTTCCTAATAATCGAACATCTATTTCTAGAATATATCTATTGGCTCAGTTCAACAGCATTAATTGTTATCTGATTAAAAGTTTCATCGTAATCATAGTCAATCATCGTTGAACTCATCGTTGCGTCATGGATACCTCGGTGGATATTGATGCGTGTTGATTCAGACCACTAGATCATTTCGTTCACGAGCTCGTGCGATAGGAATGACGTCATCGAGCAACTGTCAGTTTTCGGAATATATCACCTTATCAAATACAGTACACCGTGGGTGGTGGTGTTGGAAATATTTGTAGGTACCTTCGATTGGATTTCTGTTTTGAGAGAGACAAATGAGTGTATAGTTGTGTAGGTGTACGAGTGTGTTTTAGTCGCGAGTAAAATTATGTTGCATGACTTTTGTATCGAGTTGTTTAGCTGAGCAGCAGTACGCGATAAAACGAGATTTGTTACGATGAGTGTTTGTTGAACTGATATGTATTGATGTGTCGCCTTTCAAGGGTTTTGGCTGCACTTAGTAGAAATAGATATGGCGGACGGCTGTTCAATTTTGACAACGAGCCATAATCGAAAATTTTTGTACACGATGTATACATTTTAGAAATTACTATAAATTTCAGCGCACCATCCAATAGAAAAGAACTGTGTAAAACTTTATTGTCACTATATTTTTTGTGAACTTTTGTTGTTTTCCGTGAAACTTTATTACTATAAGTCCCGGTTATTTTGACTGCATGTAATTATATTATATTATATTTTATTATATTGTATTACCGTAAAACGGGGTAACTTTGATAGTTTTTTCGAAGAAAACTTGAATATTTATACATGCTGCTTCAAAGAATTGCAATTTATATTTTTAAAACAAGTACTGACATCTTAGCAATCGATTGCACTTGATAGATTGCCAAAAGGTTTATTCTGAATGGATATATTATTTTTCATATAATCGAAAGTCGGGTTTCTGTTTTGGGGTAACTTTGATAATGAGGTATAAGTCGAACAAAATTGAACGAATTACGGAACATTTGTAGGGCGTTGCATACCTCTAGGCGTTTAACGCTATATGGAAATTTCTGACTTAAATTACAAAAATGGTCCCAGTTTGTGAAAATGGTTTTCGCTAAGAGATTTGAGACCAAATTCATGTTCTGCTATAACTAGGCTATCATGGGTAAGTGACGAACTCATTATGACTTTATCAAATAGTGGTCGTAGAACAGATTGTTTGTAAGCGTTGCAAAAATGCTAAAATCTTGTAAATTTTTAATATATTCCTAAAAATTCTCAAATGCACTTGATTCCAACGAAAATAGCTTTGACATGAAGTGTCATACTAATACTCTTTACTTTTGCATTCGTTTTTCCTAACTAATTGACAAAAACTTCGTTATTTCGTTTAGTATGTTGGGGGTCTCGCACTATCAAAGTTACCCGCATTATCAAAGTTACCCCGTTTTACGGTATGTTATATTATATTATAGTATATTGTATTGTATTATATTATATAATATTATATTATATTATATTATATTATATTATATTATATTATATTATATTATATTATATTATATTATATTATATTATATTATATTATATTATGTTATATTGTATTATATTATATTATATTATATTATATTATATTATATTATATCATATTATATAATTATATCAAAATAATTTCAAAAAAGGTTTTGCTTTGATTTCTGATGGATTTATTATATTTCATTCCATTATATTATATTTTCTAGAGTTCGTGACTAGCACCAATTGTTTCGTTTATATTTTTTTTATGTTTTTGATTTGTGTAGCTGCCTGTCCCGGAAAGCATTGTTTCACCTTCAATATTTTTAATTCTGAACATCAAGGGAATTATCCACAATCTTTTTTTCCTTGAGTTCCTTCTTGTGTACCATAATAAATGTAGATCGTGTTTTCCTATAAGGTAACTGTTGAAACTTATTTGTTGTATGTGAATTGTATTGTTAAAACTCAAACCAAACAATGGCAAATTTTGAATTAGTATGTAAGCGTAGAGAAGAGTAGATGAATATGATTCTCAGAGTAATATCTTATCTCTCACTAGTCGGTCACAATAGGTGGCACTCACGCTAATTTTACGTTAAGGAGATCCTGGGATCATTATAACTAGATAGAGATTGAGATTTTTGTAGTTAGTTAGAGTTTGACCATCGCGAGAAATACACGCTTAAAACCAAGTGTCCTCGTCTTCGTTCCTTTCACGTCCGAGAAGTCTGCCAGTGTGATCGCGAGTGCAGTGAAAGTGAAATAGAATTTCGAAGGAAATCTATACCCTACGCAACCACGTCTTTCGTTTCGGCCGCAGTGAGTTTCCCAACATAATTTTTGGTGCCGAAACCCGGGATTTTCGGCTGCGGATCATCGCCATTGCTACTTTGGAGGTTAGCGTGGGTTTTAGTTTTCTCGTCGTCCCACATTTCGAGGTGGATCATCGCTATTTCGGGGCTTTGGATGCCCATTAGCAGCTTCAGCGCACTTAAAGGCAATTCCAGACCACATTTGGACCATTTTCGGACGAGATCAGCGGAAATCGACGAGTCTTTTGTTCAGCTACGAACACGTGGTGGTAGGTCAGCCAAGTGAGCACAGGGTAGTATCACTACAAAGAGCAGGTGAGTGAATAGCCTTTATACTCCTACCTCATTGTATTGCCACCGGACAAAATGGCGACATCGGTCCACGAGGATGTATCCGACCCAGTTAGTCCAGCCACCAAACAATGTAAGCGTTTGATTATTCGTCGAAATGGCATTCTAGGCTCTGCAAAGCTCATTGGGGCTTTTAACGAGAGCTACAATCCAGATACGGATTACGCTCAGTTGAAATTTCGGCTTCAAAAGCTGGACACGCTCTGGACCGAATTTAATGAAGTCCAAGCTGAAATTGAGTTAGAATATGGGCTAAACGAAGAACTTGCAGAGGGAAAGGCGACCTTTGAAGATATGTATTATCGGTTGAAAGGGTCATTGGACTCCAAGCTCGGTTTGAGTAACTCACCATCTACATCGTCGCCAAGTACCTCACTCTCTGTTGCTCCACCTACCCACGCATTAGGCGTTCGGCTCCCAGAACTCAAAATTCCAGAGTTCAAGGGAGATTTCGATGAGTGGATGAATTTCCATGATTTGTTTAGTACACTCATCCACTCAAATCAACAACTCTCCGCCATTCATAAATTCCAATACCTGAAGGCAGTATTAAAGGGAGATGCGCTTCGTCTAGTGCAGTCCCTGGCAGTAACAGCAACGAACTATAGCATTGCTTGGGATCTCTTGAAGCAACGCTTCGACAACAAGAATTTCTTAATTAAGCAACATTTCTCCGCTCTCCTGTGCATATCGCCACTGAAGAAGGAGTCTTCGTCGGCACTCTCGGATCTCGCCGATATTTTCGAAAAGCACATTGGTGTGCTAGACAAATTGGAAGAAACGGATGATCATTGGAATTCGTTTTTGGTGGAATTTCTCAGCAGCAGACTAGATCCCACGTCACAAAAGGAATGGGAAAATCAGTTGCCTGACGATCAGCGGCCAACATACAAAGAGTTGGTTGCATTTATACACAAGCGATCCCGAGTGCTTCAATCTTTGACTCTCTCCCAATCCTCGAACGCCAGCAGCAAAATAGAACCATGGACTACTCGATTTCGTGTTTCATCTCACTCAGCTACCACCGGTGAGAGTTCGAAATCTTGTGTTGCCTGTCGAAAGGGTACTCACTTCCTGTCTTCGTGTGAGGATTTTCTGAAGCTAACTCCAAAGCAGCGTTTCAATGTTGCCAAGAAGTACGGCTTATGTTTGAACTGCCTGCGGTCCTCGCATTTGGTGAAGGACTGTCCTTCTGGTTCATGTAGAACGTGCAACAAACGACATCACACTTTGTTGCATATCGACGCTTCCACTACACTGGCTGTTCATGTGGAAAATCCGACACCCCCACAATCCCGACATGCTTCACAATCGGCCTCGGTCGTCGAATCGTCGTCGTCGGTTAGGGCGTGCACTGCCGATCAGTCGCACGTGGTCTCTCGGGAAATGAGACCCAATCCGTCGTCGGCGGGAGGCCATTCTCAATCGTTCGTTTCTTCGTCGTCGGTTACACCGTCACGGTCGGCTCAGGGGTCTTCGTCGGTGACTAGCTGCTCAGCTGTCACCCCTTCGTCCGCATTCGCTACACGGACGAATTCGACCATTTTTATGCTCACAGCCTACGTCCGGGTTCGTGACATTGATGGAAACTACATGCTAGCTCGCGCTCTATTAGATTCAGCATCAGAGCGAAACTTTATGACCGAGAATCTTGCTCAACGACTGCGTCTCAAGCGAGAGAGAGCAGACGTCGACGTGTACGGGATTGGCAACAGCGTACAACATGTTACTCATTCGGTTTCGGTCAACCTATCGTCACGAGTAGGTGCATTTAGTGCTAGCATTGACTTTCTTGTGCTCCCCAGCTTAACCAGAATTTTGCCTTCAACAAATGTGGACATTTCGAAATGGGTTGTGCCTAGAAACCTCCCATTAGCTGATCCAAAGTTTAATGTCGCCCACGGCATCGACATGATAATTGGGATACAATGGTTCTTCACACTACTAGAAGACCATCAGATCATTTTGGGTCCCCAGCTCCCAATACTACGTAAAACGGTATTCGGGTATGCAGTGGCAGGTGATCATGCGACCACGGAGAAAATCGAAACGGTTGTATGTAATGCTGCTCTCACTATTGACAAGTTGACCACTGCGGTGCAAAAATTCTGGGAGGTTGAAAGCTTTGAGGAAGGGAAGGCTTTATCGCTGGAGGAACAATATTGCGAAGACCATTTTCAAAGCACTCACGCTAGAGCCCCTGATGGTCGGTATGTCGTGCGATTGCCGATTCGTGAAGAAATGTTGTCGGAACTCGCAGAGTCGTTACCGGTCGCTCATCGAAGGTTCCAAGCAATGGAGAGAAAGTTTCTCACCAACACAAGGCTGCATTCTGATTACAGCCAGTTTATGGATGAGTATAAGTCGCTCGGACACATGGAAGCTGTTTACCCTGTTCTTTCCACTCCTCATTTCTTCCTCCTACACCATGCTATCCTTCGACCGGACAGTACGACGACTAAAACCCGAGTCGTCTTTGATGGATCGTGTAGGTCAGCAAATAATCTGTCACTGAACGATATTTGCTATGTAAGTCCAACTAGTTTGAATTTTCGCATGACCAAGTATGCTATTACCGCTGATGCCGAAAAAATGTACAGGCTGATTTGGGTGCATTGCTCTGATCGTGCACTACAGCAAATTATTTGTAGAAAACACCGTGCAACCGTGATGGCAGCACAACTAGCTGATAGCGTAAAGAAAGCAACTGAATTGTTTTGTTCAACAACGTTTTGGTCAGATTCGAGCATTGTATTGCATTGGATCGCATCTTCATCGTCGGCATGGAAAGTGTACGTCTCTAACCGCATCGCTGAAATCCATCGGCTCACTCGTGGGAGCGAATGGCGCCACGTGCCATCAGAAGAGAACCCAGCCGATCGTGTATCTCGCGGGGTGCCCTCCTCGCAAGTCGTCAACGATCAGATTTGGTGGCATGGGCCACCGTTTTTGAGATCTGAGAGAAACCATTGGCCTCAAAATATCATCAAGCTTTCCCCGCTACACCTTCGTGCCAGAGAAGAAGAAGTTCGGCAAACTTTATCGCTAGTCACGACCTCGCTACCAATGGCACTCTTTCTCATCAACAAGTATTCGACATTAGCTGCACTCACCCACACTCTCGCATGGGTTAGACGATTTGTATTCAACTGTCGCCTGGCTAATGCAAATCGGTTGGTTGGTCCACTTACGCCAAAAGAAGTGGATACTTCGCTAAAGTGGCTTATTAAGCAAGTTCAGAACGTGAAGTCCGGAGTGGACTACTGCGGTCCATTCTTCTTTCGGCCGCCGAATCGTCGGGGAAATTCGGTAAAAATATTCGTCGCGATTTTCGTCTGTATGGCCTCCAAGGCAGTCCATATCGATATGGTCTATAGCCTTTCGTCGGATTCGTTCGTGAGTGCGCTAAAACGTTTTACATCTCGTCGCGGTCACGTGACCGACGTGTATTGCGACAATGCTCGCACCTTCGTTGGGGCAAATCGCCAGCTCCAAGAGCACAAGCAGCAGTTCGATGATGTTCACCGTTCGGATGCCCTAGCACAAAGCTGCACCGAAGCTGGAATCAACTCCCACTTCAACCCAGCGCGGTCTCCTCACTTCGGAGGGCTGTGGGAGGCCGCCGTCAAGACATTCAAACATCATCTCTATCGCATCATGAAGACCACACTCCTGACCATCGAAGAGTTCCAGACTCTCATAACTCAAATCGAGGGTATCATGAACTCACGGCCTCTCACACCCTTAACATCCGATCCTGCTGATGTGGTAGCTCTAACACCAGGGCACTTTTTGATAGGAGAGCCGTTACACTCTCTTCCAGAACCAGATTTGTGTGACATTCCCGTTAATCGTCTCGCTTCCTTTCAGCTCATGCAACAGAAGGTACAGCATTTCTGGAAGGTGTGGTCTCGAGACTACATTGGTCAGCTCCAAAGTCGACAACGGTGGCCGTTAGTCCAACCAGACGTACAAGTTGGAACGATGGTACTGCTAAAGAGGGAAGCTGTTCCACCAATGAAATGGCCTCTTGGTCGGATTGACACCGTGTTTCCTGGTAAAGACGGCCACGTGCGGGTTGTACAGGTCCGTACGGCAACCGGAAGTTATCGACGAGCCATCACTGAAATATGCCCTCTGCCAATCGAAATTGATGATGCAGCGAATGAAGAATCAGCCGCCCCCTCTCCACCGGCTGCTACGCCGCACCATGCGGCTCCATTAGAATAAGACAATTTTTGTTTTGAAAGTGCCTTTCAACGGGGCCCGACATGTTGAAACTTATTTGTTGTATGTGAATTGTATTGTTAAAACTCAAACCAAACAATGGCAAATTTTGAATTAGTATGTAAGCGTAGAGAAGAGTAGATGAATATGATTCTCAGAGTAATATCTTATCTCTCACTAGTCGGTCACAATAGGTGGCACTCACGCTAATTTTACGTTAAGGAGATCCTGGGATCATTATAACTAGATAGAGATTGAGATTTTTGTAGTTAGTTAGAGTTTGACCATCGCGAGAAATACACGCTTAAAACCAAGTGTCCTCGTCTTCGTTCCTTTCACGTCCGAGAAGTCTGCCAGTGTGATCGCGAGTGCAGTGAAAGTGAAATAGAATTTCGAAGGAAATCTATACCCTACGCAACCACGTCTTTCGTTTCGGCCGCAGTGAGTTTCCCAACAGTAACACAGTTTAACATTCAATGTAACATTGAGGTTGTGTATCTTTTTCTTTTAATACAATCCGCAGTAACGACTTCCTACTGGGTGGAAGTTGCCTCGTGACCACTTTGCGAATCAGTCCATTGCTGTGATACTCGCTGCCATGAGCGTGGAACGCAAATCTATATCAGTATAAGTACTTCTAGCATTGAATTCCATTTTTTGTATATATTTGAGCCGATATAAATACAGCATGCACTTTATTTAGCAAGCCCCCTTTCCAGACACATTTAAAAACCATTTATAATTTTCAGCTCATCTCGAATTGCTGCAAGGAAATCATCATCAACCATTATAATTAAAATCACATTCTTAGATTAAGTTTGTCATGCAAACCATTATTTCCAAATTCTTTTTCAGATTATATGCACAGTTCCCTCTGAGCGCTGGAAGTATGCTGCAATTTATGTAACTCTAATATTTTTTTTCAGGATGTATCTGCAAGACAAAAACATAGCATAAAAATCTAGTGTTATATTTTGTATATAAATAATCTTTCTTTGAGGATTCTAGGTCACATCTCCAAGTTGCTGCATATTTTTTTTTTCATATATGATATTTTAAAACTTATATATTAAATTACAATTATGCATCGATCAATTGGTTCAATCGTATAGCAAGTGTAATTTTGGGAGGGTGCATCAGGGCATCATTTAAGTTACAGCTGGACAATGGAGTGGAGTGCCAGCCGGAGACAGGCGTTGAAGTAATCGTAACATCCTTGTAGATGGGTCCTTCTATTACCAACAGTTGTAATGGATTTGACGCGCCCTTCTCATAACAAACCATCCCGTGGAAAACTTGATAGCTATTGCAAATTTCATGATTCTTTCTGTTGGATCATACTATTGGAAGGAGATTCTCTATTTCCCGCGGGTTTCGCGCAAGTGTCTATACCTACGGGTCCGCCACAACCCCTTTTGGTCCTTCATACAATGGTGTGTTGAATGCAGATTGATAATGATATCTGACTTTACTGTTAAGTTGAACCGCATGCATACTACATACATACATACATAATAGGTTGGGAATTGGGAGGGGCAACAGGGCATTATTGAATTTGCAGCTGGACGATGAAGTGAAGTACCAACCGGAGTTTAGGAGAATGCACTATAACATCCTTGTAGATGGGTGCATATCGCCAACAATTGCAATGGATTTGATGCGCCCTTCTCAAACCAAACTATATCCTGTACATATGTACATATATACATACATACTTCATTCAAAAATACATAATAAGACAAAATGATTAATTGTATGTAGATAGCCACCATCCCTAGCTTGAGAGTCTTGCTCTGCATGCGGTTCCACTGGATAGCAAGGTCAATTTTCATTATCAATTTGTATTCATGATACCGTTGTATGAAGGGCCAAAAGGGGTGTGGCGGACCCGTAAGCAGAGACACTTACGCGAAACCCGCGGGTAAAAAGAGAATCTCCTTCCAACGGTATAATCCAACAAATAGAATAATGAGAATCGCAGTGCTTGTACAGCTTTCCACGAGATGGTTTGTTATAAGAAGAGCGCGTCATATCCATTGCAACTGTTGGAGATATGCACCCATCTACGAGGATGTTACGGCACATTCTCCTAGACTCCGGTTGGCACTCCACTCCATCGTCCAGCTGCAACTTCAATGATGCCCTGATGCACCCTCCCAATTCCCAACATATCATGAAATTGCATAAATATAATGAAATGTATATAAAAATGGAAATAATGTTCATATATGATTTATATATATGTTCAATTAAATTCAATGAATATGATAAATTCAACCTCATTCAGCATAATCTAAAATAAGGACAAAATTAATTTAGTAGAGATGAACAAAATGCTGAAAGATGAAGAGCATTGATTAAGGTAAGTATCTCCGATATGTCGACTTCATGATGCTCCAAAAAGTTAACCCTATAGAATTGGATTCCTGTAATAAATATGATGTTATATTCCTGTCATAAAAATGATGTTATATTCCTGTAATTAATATGATGTTATTTAATAAATAAATGTTATATAATTCTATGTAGTAAAAGTGTCGCAAACTATGCTTATTGAGCCTTTTCACTTAAACTTATGTCATGGTACAATTAAAAGAGTAAATCCTATTATGAAATTTTACTCCAATTAAAACTTTGCTGCATCCGAAGCTGAAAAATGAATTTACTCAATATGGTAGAACATTATAACAAAGACTATCTCCAGTAGCCACGCTTGATCCTATTTTCGATTAGAAAACATCAATTTAGCTAGGAAATGTAGTATAATTGATTGATAATTAAAGATAACATGATCACCGAAAATATGACTTCCAAAGTTATATGTAATATGAGTTGGTACATAAATTATGTAACGCCAAAGTTCAACATTTTCGATCTCGTCCCACTAATAAGACAAAATGATTAATTGTATAAATTGTATAATATATATCTCTCCAGGATAGGTGCAACATCGATGAATATGATAGCCAACGAAAACTAAAACTTCTAGGTATGGACAAAAGACAAAATACAATGGACGAGATGTACTAGCCTAGGGTCAGAATCCTAAAACCTCACAGTTCTATGAAACTTTTGATGTCCGTCAAGGGAGAGTTGACTGTGTTGTGTTGTACTACATTATATTTTACTGTCATATATTATATTATTGTATATTATATTTTATTATACTGTTTTATATTATATCACCTTGTTTTTTATACTATATTATATTATGTTGTAATATATTATAATATATTATGTTGAATTATATAATAAATATTATATTATATGACCATGTATTGAGAAAGCATCAGGGCATCATTGAAGTTACAACCGGACAATGGAGTGGAGGGCCAATTGGAGTCAGGAGTAGAAATGTTATCGTTCGCGATTTTTTTGAATGATACATTTTTAACGAACAATTATATCATTTATAATATATCTTTCTTCAAGACAATGGGGAACATTGTCGGAGACCATAAATTCTTTTTTAAAAAGTATGCAAAATGCCCCTTGTTTAAATTGGGAATTATTTATGATGACCATTCAATCGCAGGACGCTGGTCAGATAGACACCCATGATACTGGATTTTCTACAATGTAATACATTGGTTGGTGTTACATTTTATTGTGACTATACCAAATTATATTGTGCTATATTATATTGTACTGTGTATATCATATTGTTATACAGTCAACTCTCCTTTATTCGATATCCCCTAAACTTAATGTAATTGACGAATTAAAAAAGCTTGTTTTCAACTCATAATAAGCAGATACGTTCCTATTTTCTGTATTTATCGATTAAGGGAGAGCTGGCTGTATTGAATTACATTTTATTATATTATATTATATCACACTATAATATATTGTATTATAATTGATTACTCTATATTATTCATTATATTATATTATATTGTATCATATCACATCATATTGCTTTATATAAACCATATATTGGGAAGGGAGGGAGCATCAGGGCATCATTGAAGTTACAACTGGACAATGAAGTGGAGTGCCAATCGGAGTCAGGAGGAAAAATGTTAATCGTTCGCGACTAATACTTTTCTCTCCAACAGTTGTAAAAGATTTGACGCGCCCTTCTTCTAACAAACCATCCCGTGGAAAGCTCGACAAGTACTGCAAATTTCAATATTCAATCTGTTGGATCATACTGTTGGAAGGAGATTCTCCTTTTCCCGCGGGTTTCGCGTAAGTGTCTCTGCTTACGGGTCCGCCACCCCCCTTTTGGCCCTTCATACAATGGTATGTTGAATGCAGTCGATAGTGAAATTTGACCTTACTGTTGAGTGGAGCCGCAAGCAGAGCAAGACTCAAGCAAGGATGGTGGCTATTTACATACATACATACATACATAAATCACGGACAAGTTTTGGGAAGTGAGTGTTTTGGATTAAACTTATGCTTCAAATAATTTTACAAAATTTTGTATAGCGAAAAGTCAACTTTGTTCAACAACACACACTTTGTTAGAATGTTATTGGAAAGAAGTGTGATAACATATTTTGTCAATAATGTCTGTCATGGATACAATTATAACCAATTTTGTTATCATTCATTGATAACAGAATATCAAATTGATAACAGTGATAATGCAGGTTGCTATCATTTTGATATCATCCAGTTATCCGCCTTTGCTCGGGTAAGGGGTCACCCAAAAATGACATTCATCATTTGAGGGAGGGCGATGGTCTACGAAAGTGTGATAGTGCTTTTATTAGGTACCGTAAAACGGGGTAACTTTGATAATGCGGGTAACTTTGATAGTGCGAGACCCCCAACATACTAAACGAAATAACAAAGTTTTTGTCAATTAGTTAGGAAAAACGAATGCAAAAGTAAAGAGTATTAGTATGACACTTCATGTCAAAGCTATTTTCGTTGGAATCAAGTGCATTTGAGAATTTTTAGGAATATATTAAAAATTTACAAGATTTTAGCATTTTTGCAACGCTTACAAACAATCTGTTCTACGACCACTATTTGATAAAGTCATAATGAGTTCGTCACTTACCCATGATAGCCTAGTTGTAGAACATGAATTTGGTCTCAAATCTCTTAGCGAAAACCATTTTCACAAACTGGGACCATTTTTGTAATTTAAGTCAGAAATTTCCATATAGCGTTAAACGCCTAGAGGTATGCAACGCCCTACAAATGTTCCGTAATTCGTTCAATTTTGTTCGACTTATACCTCATTATCAAAGTTACCCCAAAACAGAAACCCGACTTTCGATTATATGAAAAATAATATATCCATTCAGAATAAACCTTTTGGCAATCTATCAAGTGCAATCGATTGCTAAGATGTCAGTACTTGTTTCAAAAATATAAATTGCAATTCTTTGAAGCAGCATGTATAAATATTCAAGTTTTCTTCGAAAAAACTATCAAAGTTACCCCGTTTTACGGTATTAAAAAGCATGATAGAGGGGGTCTAGAAATCCCTAAAAATGATGGACGTCATATTTGAAATTTCCCTAAGAAAAAACTGAGTTAGAACAGCTGAAAAAACTAGGTGAGCAATGGTATTAGCCGTTTGAAATGAACGATTTTCTAAATTTATGGAAACAACATATTTCGTACAACAAAGTAAAAAGTATTAAATCGCTGGTTCTTTCCTCGAGTAAACTGTGAAATGGGATTAAATTTTGGGTAAAAAATCTGGCGGCTGTCTTAATTTTAAGCAAAAGTATGATTTACTTAGTATGATGATACTCATCATGTTGGAATGAAATAAAAATTGAGTTGAAGCAAATACTCTCCATTTTAAAAAACTGTGTGAATTTTGATCATTTGTCCCTGGTTTTGAAGATATTCCGATGTATCTAGAGTAGACCAATTCAAATATCAGGAAGTTCCTCAGTCAACCAATATTTTGATTTTTCATGTCGAAATGAACTTTTGGTCAAAATTTCAGTCAATTTGGAGAAAATTTAGATGTGCTTCAAATCAATTATGTGTTTTTGGACTATTTTCAAGCTTTGAAAATTCATAACTACTGAACGGAACATTAAAACTGATCGGAAATACCTCTACATAGTAGTTTATTCAATTATACAAACTTTCGTCGTACACAGTTTAATGATTGGAGCAAGTTTAAACATAGTTTGGTTGCGGTTATTGCTTCAAGGTTCATGGAAATCACTATTTTTGGGGAGTGTTCTCCCTGAAAAACATACCTGTATTAAAAATTCGGATTTTAATTTTCCAGTACATGATGACTATGCATTTCTAAAACTCAATTCCGTTTAACGATACCTTTTATCTCACGAAAATAAATTGTAAAAATTAGGTAATTATGAAGCATATTCGTAAATCCATTGTGTCTGAGCCAAGAACACCACCATGAGCTGCAAGGAATGTAAAAAATGAACACTTAAGCACTGCTTTTTCTCAGTCAATGATAATGATTATTTTCAAATCGTTCTGAATGGACCAATGCACGAGTTCACTCGTTGACGTTTGAGCGGTGCCGTGTTATTTATGTGACCATGGAAACGCGTGAATTTGGCACCGCTCAAACGTCAAATAATGAACTCGTGCATCGGTCCATTGGAAAGAAAAAGCAATGCTAACTTGTTCAATTAATTCATTCGACGGTACATGTGTCATGCACGATTTAACTATCATCAGGTTGGGATGGGTTGTTCGATCTTTGGGTATTTTTTGTAATTTATTTCCTAAAGCAACATGTAAGCTGTTAATGGTTAATGATTTAATAGATTTATTATGTTTCTTTCCCGTCGATTAGGGCCAGGAAAAATAATGCTAATGTGTGTTTTTTATAGCACACATATTAAGAAAACCGTGATTTCTGGCTACCGTGGAAAACAAATTTTGAGCAAACAATGTTTAATCTTATTGGCGTGTTCGACAAACTTTAACAGAATAAAATTAGCTTTCAATAGATGGTAATAGCAAGTGATTTTGATTTATGAGTATTGAGTTATGATTTTTTATAATAATATATATATATATTAATTTGACACAATTTCCGTGTGAGACTCCCTCATTAACGCCTGGGAGTACAACCGCCCTCTGGGCTACAGCAACGCCCTCCTCAAAAGGGAATGACTAAGAAGCTCAAATTTTACGACGACAGGGCTGTACATTCCAGATCTTCATTTTCGTTGATATTCCCCAAAATCTAATTAACTACTAAGGGCTCCCGTACGCGCTTATTTACTTCAGGATGGTCATTTGTCATGCATTCCCAACGTTTCATAAGGCCATTCATCTACAACCACAATGTCAACAAGAGATCAATCTCTTAGGCATTCCTATTAAGTGCCCAGCCCACTTGGGCCTGCCAGTAAAAATCACTTCTCTCCAGTTTTGTAACAGCTTGTTTGAACTTTTAAATGCCTAATGTGCTTGTGCTCTGCACATTAGGCATTTAAAAGTCACCTTTTTAGCTCACTGTTATTATTGTGGAGTTACATATATTGCGCATGAAAAATACAACGCAGTAATAAATGAAAATACAACAATATGTCGTGCATCATAACTTTTAAGGAATTTCATAGAATAAATTGCTTAATTCTAGTGAATTGCAGAAGTGGCAACACATGATCCATAGAAAAGTGAAGATTTTACTGTATTGCATATTATTTTTTAAGAATTCCAATGTTCCATTCAATACCGGTACAAATGCGAACACAGTCCAAACTACAACTTATTCTCAATAATTGAAGCGTGCGATAAAAACGATTAAGAGTATTTTACTTTTTGTTTGTGGTATTAGTGTTTATATTAATATTTCTGCGACAACTAACTAGAGCTACATTCCCTCTTTGTTGGAAATTCTTTAAGACGTTAGATTTTTAAGAGACGAGTTCGGTACAAGATTTTTAATCAAGGATACGGATCTCAACATAAACAAAATGTTCCTTGCGAGCTGGGACTATGAGTTTCCTAACTGAAGCCTGGAGAATCCTTAGAAGATTCTTAGTCTTTAAGGGACTTCTCAGAAGTTTTAACGGATTCTTGAGAATGTCCGCAGTTTCCTAGCGGACACTTGGGATTTTTTGTGGGATCCTGAGAACGTATAGTTGGTTATTGAGGATTAAGTCCGAAATTTGGTGATTCCTAATAAACTCTTAAGATTTCTAGGGCATCCTGGTAATTCCTAGCGGGAAAATGTGAATTTGTGGTGGTATTTTGAGTATTTCTGGCGAAATCTTGTAGATTTTGGAAAGGTTTACAGAGGAATTTGAGGAGTGTTAGTGGTAACCTAAGAATAAAAAAACATTTGAAAATTTTCCTTGGAGACTTGAGAATTTTCGGCAATATAGCAGTAATATCCTTAGCAAGATGCTTCGGAACCTTAGCGTTTTCCTGTAGATTACTTACGAGCACTTCTTGAGGTTTCATTACATGGATATATGTAAATATATGTTTTATATGTTTATATGTTTAGCTAAATAAAAACTCACTTCAAGTAAAAATAATAAAAGTTGTATGTGTATTCTACAATATTTCGAGTCGCATTTATGGATCATGAGATGTAGTTGTTTATGTTTGGTCTTTTGAGAGGATCAAACATGTCGCGCGTCGGTCTAGTAAGTGAAAAAGTGGCGTGATCGGGGAGTTCGGTTGGAGTAAGTGAAAAAGTGCCGCGATCGGTTCGTTCTTTTTGATCTTTCGACGACCTTGACGCTTGCTCCTGGGCAGTGCGTCAAGAAAGCCCGAGCTGTCGTCCGGGTTTTTTTTTCTGAGTGCTAGCCGAGCAAACGAGTGAAGCTGAAAGTGGATTGTGGCTGCTCAGTCAAGGATAACGGATCAATTGGTGAGCTCGTTTCATGCTACTATTTCTAATCTATAAAATATGTATGACTGCACATTTAATCGTTACAATGGTGGGATGTAAATATGATGTTTCAACAAACTATGGATGGTTCGTCACTGTGAGTGTCGACACAAACTCTGATTCATGATTTATTTATGTTTAACATTTTTTTTTTCAGATCACCCCTTATATACCTTTATTTTTGTAATTAAAAAAAACTTGAAAGGTTCGACACTACAAGTGTAGACTTGCGAAAGGTTCACTTTATTCAACAAACTTTGGATGGTTCGCCACTGTAAGTGTCGGCATAAGAATAAGAGTGTTCTATGATGTCCCAACCAATTGAGTCTTTTGTTTCTTTTCAAATGAGTAAAATATAATAACACATGCTTTCGTACTGACAGCTGTAGGAATGTTACATTTAGGTATTTGTTCAACAAACTTTGAATGGTTCGTCACCTCAAGTGTCGGCATAATTTTCCTCTACATAGAAATTATATGAACAATTATATTTACGTATAAGCATGTATATATCTCACAAATCATTGTTTATCATGGTCTAATCGCTTATCAAAGTGAATCCTTTGACCCAACGATCCTCCCCATTAACAAACATCCCTCCCAGTAACCTTTGTGGAGATGCAGAGGCAAACACGGTCTCCAAATAGCAAAGGTTACACACTAACATTCCTTCCCTCAATCCCACCTGACTGCAAGGACGTGGCCGGCGCCGTTATTGACCTTGTATAAATAGAGGCACTGAATTATGCACACTGAAGAAGATTATGGCCAATCCCAGCTGAACTTCTAGTTGATTCTTTGTGCATTTTCACTGACTTCGGTCAATCACGGAATAGCAACCATTGATATGTGTAGTCAGTCTAAGCTAAGCTAAGCTAAGCATGAGATGTAGTTGTTTATGTTTGGTATTTTGACTGCAGTCAATCATTCGTTATGATATACTTTACTTTATCAGAAACATTAATTAGGAAGGTATTCTAAACTTACCGAATTTAGTAAAATTTTACGCTAAAGCCTAAAGTCGACCTGATTTTTGATGTTTTTCAATACCCAGGGCTTTTGATTTGTACTTAAAAACGTCTTTGTATGAATACAGTAACACATTTAATTTTTTTCGTTTTCTTACACAATTTAAGGAAAATGTTCAGTTATTGTATAAAAGCCACTTTTGCGATTTTCAATTTTACATGGCCCAATCATACAAATAATGTACATAAAGATTCTAAAAATCAATAAAGACGTTGAGGTTCAAAAAGCATGGATGTAGAACGTTTGCCACAATTAACATTTCGGCGCTATAAATCCATAGCATAGTACAATATTACGGAAAACTGCTTCGAAGTGAACCGTTGAGAAGTCTTTATGCCATATGGTTCTATAAGGATGATGTAATAACATTCTAATAATGTTTTCAAAACCAGTAGTTGAAAAATAAAATTTAAAATAAGGGTTCCGATTTTGGCAACTGAAAATTTCGACTTTGTTGTTAAAAACGGAATCCCACTGTACCTAGATAGGGAAGTTTTTCATTCTTAGACCTGCTTTGTTATATGATAATCAATTTCGCCCCAGCGTGTGATTTTAATTTTTTGATATGATAATGTTTAGTTTTACGGTAGTTTTTCAAAATTATGTTTTTCAGTCATCTTCTAACGAAATTCCGTAAATATCAGGATTGCTGTTTGTTTTTGAAACTGCGGATATCGATTCGTAAATTAGGATAGTTCCGAATTCAATTCTGGAGTGTACTGGAGTAGCCCCATAAGAGTCAGAAGACACTTTCACATTGAGTCCCAAAAGTTACTTACGATTAATCAAGCTTCATTGTTCTGCAGACTGAGCCTAAAGGAGGATGGTTCAAGCGCAGAGCATTAAGTTAATCATGATAGAAAAATTGATGATTGAACGAAAAATCATGATGAGAGCTATTTGATTCAGATTTTTTTAATCATAAGTGTACCGATAAATTTTAAAGAGTGTGATGCATTCGTTGCATACTTAAAGATTTATTGGGCGTCTCATGTCATTTAATTATTGTTTTTATGATTAATCTTTGATTAATCAGTAATCATTCAATAACGAATGATTAAATGCCCGAAAAGATGCACTAAATGACTTTAGGTGTGCAACCAGTGGGTTATATGCTAACACTAGATAATGATGAATATTACTCATGATTAACAAACAATTTTATTTAAAAATCTTTTGAACTTCGTTATGGCAAATTAATCACAGTTTTCAGTCACAAATCGTGATTAATTGCTCTGGCTCAAGAACAAGTCAATATATTGGCTCTGTGAAGTGTAGCTTGCGGCATATCCAACTTCAATAATTATTAAGTTTTAAACGGAAGTTTCAAGCGTTATTCATAAACTTGAGCATATGCCGGGTTGTATTCAAAATATTGGTGTTGAAAAAATCTTTAGTAAGGCGAGCAAACCCCGGTAAACTCTAATATACTGCTTATCTTGTTATTATATTATTATTATACATAAAAGTTTAATGGTATTTGCTCGCCTTCCTAGTGATTTTTAGTATTCTTTTTGTTAAGCGAAATGTTCAAATTCAATCAGTTGCTTATTCATACTCCAAAAATTCCTCCAAAATGAAAGTGAAGCACTATTCTGGTAGTAGAACCTAGCTTTCCATATATTAAACTTCATGAATTTTGCAAACCAAGCCATTGAATTCATTCTCAAGGGAACTATTGAAGTATTAGGTATTATATTTTTCGGAAGAATTGGCTTATTTATGAGCATCCAGTTTTTTGTATTTTCTGAATATGCATTAAAGTTTGAACCAGAACTTAAAATTTCAAAATTGTTCGTGTCCTGAAACTATTTTAATTACGCGTTCGATGTTTTTAAATTACCCCAGGCAAATTTAACTTCGAGCGAGCTGTCATTGTTTAAATTGAAATGTCTTTGAGTCTACGGATTGAAATCTTTTTTGATATAATTGATATACTTAGAAAATGTGAACTTTCGAACAGGCTACAAAACACTGCAAATATTTCATCACTAAACAACTCAATTCTTGGAGAAATATTGGGCGAAATCAGTTCGAACATTTGCTAGGAATTTTATAACGAGATCTTTATGAAAAACTGGAAAAATATTCTTTCAAACAATGTTTTAAAAAATGTTCGACTTTCCTTGATTTGAACCTTAATTTCAGTAAAAACGGTGTGTAATGCATAACTTGTTTGTTGCATACTTCAAGGCATTTATACTTTTTATACTGTCCCAGTCGTTCGGATTACGGAAAGAATTAAAAGCTTGACTGATCCAGTGAAAGTCACTACAATGAATGAGGTTTTTATTCCAACTCCTACTATGATCTAATACATGAATATCCGCCTACTACATCTCTCCTTTCATCTTAAATTAATTTATTTAAATTTAACTCCGTAAAACTAAGCAATTCTCTTACATTTATATACTAAATAATCTTTCAAATATTCTGGCTTTCGAGCTTCACGACGTTTCTTAGTTCTCACAGGTCCAGATGCTGCCGGTGTATCATCTGCCGCCTTCGGATGGTCAATTATTTCGTTTGCTTTGACAATTTCATCAAATACCAATGCTGGCTGGTCAAGATTGAAAAACGGGCTATTACAAGTTAAACGTTTGGTATGGTTGATGTGTCTGTCATACTCAACCCCGGTTTCTAAATTCTTCAGAGTGAGACGGGTTCCATTTTTATTTGTAACTATATATGGCTGTGGATCGAAAGTTGGCGTTAGTTTGTTACGTTTCAAGAAATTTTTCACTACAACGTGATCTCCAATATCAATCGCTGAATGCTTAGCTCGTCTCTTGTTGTCTCCATATATTCTGCCTTTCTCCTTCTTGATATGATCAGTTTTCTGGAGCTTAGCCCATGATCCTTGTACATCTGCATCTGAATAATCTGGAAGTTTATCCTTCAAATTACGACCAAACATTAATTTCGCTGGCGTTTCATTTGTAATAGAATGTGGTGTGTTTCTGTATGCTAGTAAAAAATCATAAACATCATTTTTCCAGTCACGTCCTTGGGCAACGCTTATTTTGATGGACTTCAAAAGCGTTCGATTGTAACGTTCGACTAATCCATTCTGAAATGGAGCGTATGGTACCGAATGATTGAGAGTTATTCCAGATGATTTGCAAAATGTGACAAATTCATCTGATCCAAATGGAGGTCCGTTGTCACAAATGATTTCCCTAGGGAAACCAAACCGCGCAAAAATCGTGCGTAGTTTAAATATTGTAGCCTTGGCAGTTATGGTTGTCATTATTTCAATTTCAGGGAATCTTGAGAAATAATCAACGACAACCATAAGATGTGTACCATTTGTCACCTCTGTAAAATCCAGCGCTAATTTCTGCCATGGTCCTGCAGGTAGAGGTGTTCTAACCATCGGTTCTGTTGCTGGAGTCGAGACTAACACGCAGCCATCACAATCTTTGACGAAATTTTCCACCATTGCATCGATTCGTACCCACCATACTTTTTCCCTTAACCTTTTCTTCATTGCAACAATGCCTAGAGATAACATAAAATAATTGTTTGTTAAATTTTAACCTTTAAAACTATGATTATTTTTTTTTAATATCTGTTTTAGTACCTAGATGAGGCTCATGAGCAAGCCTTAAGATGTTCAACTGTAAAGCTTTCGGTATGATAAACTTCTTGTTTTTCAAGATAAAGTCTCCATCCGATGAAATTTCGCTTGAAATTGATTTGTACCGTATCAACGTTTTTGGCCATCTTTTCGTCGGGTATGGTAACCAACGAATGAGCTCCGATAATTCAATGTCATTTCGAGTTGCTTCCATAATCTCTGTGAGTGAAACAGCAACGGGACAAACGTCAACGGACATTAAACGCACGATTCTTTCGCATTCTTCATCGTAGCTACCTTTTTCAACTGGTACTTCCTGACATAGCCTCGAAAATGGATCTGCAATGTTACTTTTTCCCGGCCTGTAGACGACTTTATAGTCATATGACATTAATCGCAACCTCCATCTCTCAATTCTGGCGCAAGGTTTGGATTTATCTCCGAAAATTGTTACCAATGGTTTATGGTCAGTTATAAGCCAGAAAAATTTTCCATAGAGATAAAAGTGGAATTTTTCTGGGGCCCATACTAGAGCGAGAGCTTCTCTTTCTGTCTGCGCGTATCGACGTTCAATTTCGGAGAGTGTCTTAGATGCATAACTAATTATTCTTAATATGTCGTCAGGCCCTTTCTGGTAAAGAACTGCTCCAAGACCAATTGGACTAGCGTCAGCGATGAGAAAAGTTTCTAAATCCGGATCAAAATATGCTAACGTTTCCACACTAGCAAGGTTGTTTTTCAATAATTCAAAAGAATGTTGATGATCTTTGGTCCATTCGAATTTCTGTCCTTTTCTTGTGAGCGCATTAAGAGGACTACAAAGTGTTGATAGATGTGGAATATGACGCCCAACAAATGCTATCAGCCCCAGAAAACTCCGGACTTCTTCCGCTGACTGCGGTGGCCGAAATCTGGAAATCGCTTCAATCTTTTCGCGTGAAATGCTGACTCCTTCAGCAGACAGATGGAACCCCAAAAACTCCAATTCTTCTGCACATTCTACGGTTTTCTGATCATTTAGAGCTACATTGTATTTTAGTAATCTCTCCTTCAAAATATTTGTTCTACGCATCAAGGTCTCCTTGTCTGGGGCAAAAATCAGGATGTCGTCGATAAATACAATAAGCCACGGGAAATCTCCTAACATTGATTCCATACATTTTTGGAATAGTTCGGGTGCAGCAGACAATCCGAAAACTAGTCGTTTATAACGCATTAATCCTAAAGGTGAAATGAATGTCGTTATGTACCGACAGTCTTCACTAAGCATTAGTTGATGGAACGCTTGTTTGATGTCAAACTTAGCGAACACTTTACTGCCTTTCAATCGACTAACCATGTGCTCAAATGTTGGCAAATGATGAACTTCTCTCACTATAGCCTTATTAGCTTCTCGGAGGTCAATTATAATTCTTACTTCATCTGCGCTTTTACGTTTCACCAACATCGGCGACACCCATTCTGAAGCCTCAGAGACACGTTCAATTACGTCCTGGCGCTCAAGCTCTTTAAGCTTAAGTAGAGTAAGCTCTTCAAGTGGGATAGGTATACGACGATACGCTTGTCTCACAGGAGGGACTAATTTATCAATTTTGATGGTCGCGGAATAATCTGCATTTAATCAAATTTATTATGTTTAATTTCATACATCAATTTTAAATGAGTTCCTTTAAAATGGGTTAAAATTGCTCACCTTTAATGCATGGTAATGCTTCATCCGTAACAGCATGTAGAAACTTGATGAGTCCGAGGGCTTCTGCAGACTTACCAGAAAGCAACGAGCATTTGCCATCTTTGATCACGAAGAGCGTTGTGTTGCAGTATCTCTCGCCAACTCGAGCATCCACTTCGCCTAAAACGTCCAACGACTTCCTTGATCCATATGCACGGAAGATTTTGTCACTGCCTTTCCTGACGTCAAAAGCATTGAATCCAACACGTTTCAAGGTTTTCCAATCATCAACGCTTAGTACATCCTCATCTGCCCCGGTGTCGATAACGAACCGAACATTTACCCCTCCAACAACAGCAATTACAGTACGCTTGCCTTCAAGATGAAACAACTCACGCATCTGGACGGTATTCGTAACATCATCCACTTCTCGCACAAATTTATCTTTTCGATCACGATTCTTGCTATTCTGAATTGCTGGATTGCCGCTTGGTCGGAATTGCTGGGTTTTACAGCATCGCGCATAATGTCCTAGTCTGCCGCATTTGCTGCAACGGGAACTTTTTGCAGGGCAACGAACTTCATTTGCGAAATGGTTTCCCATGCACCGAGAACAGGATACCCTACCCTGTTTGGGATTCTTCACAATTTCTCCTACAGCATTCAACTCAACAGCAGGAACGGGTTTACCACGAAGCTCTTGAATTTGAGATTTCACCGATTCGTGCGTGCGTGCAATTTCCAACATCTTCTCCAGGCTTGAGTCAGCTTCTAGATACTTGGCACGAAGCTTGTCATCATACTGTGTAGCGAACACAATTTGATCCATGATCATCTCTTCAACTTGTTCGCCAAAACCACATTGTGCAGCTAGTTCTTTCAAACGAATGACAAATTTGTCAATCCGCTCATTCGGGTTGAACATAAGTTGACGAAATTTAAACCGCTCGTACCTCTGCGACATCCTCGGGGAGTAGTAATTGTCTAAAACTTCCATTGCCAATCTGTACCGGTTGTCCACAATCGCCGACTCACCTACGTTCACATCCCGCGCAATCTTACGGACGTCGGATCCACCAAAGCACATTAACGCCTTATACATTTCCTCGTGGTCCTCGATACCTTTGAGCGTTAGGTACGAAACGAACTGGTCCTTCCATAATTCCCAGCGAATATTCGTCGATCCGTCACCGATCTCGGAAAATGGATGGATGTTAAAGTTCAGCTGTAATTAATTTCATTCTTAATTAGGTTCGTACATTAGTGATACGCGATAGACTTTTTTTTTCCATCATAGCAATCGAGCTTTTATAGGTATGAAGTAACCGGAGTTGTATTTTCAGTCTCCATAGCAACGCATAACAACTTTTTCTGTTATTGACAGATGAAACCAAATTTACATTATTTTCTACTCAAAACGGACCGGATTTATTCGCATGAAATTTCCTTCTTTTCTAATAAGATAAAGGACCGAAATTTCCATGGATCCCTTCGTTCATTTTTTTCTTTAGTACGGACCGGATTATGGTTTTTATAATTCCCTTCATTTCCTTGTCAGAAATGGACCGAAATTTCCATAATCCCTTCGTTTTTTCTTACTTTTCTACTTCAATTCTTTATAAGAAAAGGACCGAAATCTTTATGATTCCCTTCGATTGCTTAAACAGAAACGGACCGGTAATACCCTTCGTTTCATTATGGAGAGCAGACCGAAATTGCTTAATAGCATTTCCTGTACTCTCTACTTAACAATTTAATTAATTTATTTCAAAATCAGTTTCTCTAAAAAAAAAATCATCACAGCTAATAACAGAATAATAATTGGAATAATTACCGACGCCATTTCCAAAGTACTTCCAAATTTTTCTCGCTTGAGGGCTATCGGAATTTTCCTGCAGCTTTTCGCTTGGTTCGATCCCAGAGTCGTCGACAGTTGTAGTGTCCCAGTCGTTCGGATTACGGAAAGAATTAAAAGCTTGACTGATCCAGTGAAAGTCACTACAATGAATGAGGTTTTTATTCCAACTCCTACTATGATCTAATACATGAATATCCGCCTACTACACATACACAGTACCAAAAAATAATGTGATTTACGTCTTTTGGGATGCACATAAAAGAAGCGAGCCGAATGACGTAAATTTGTGTCCAATTTCAAATACGTTAGTGTCTGATTCGGGAAATGTCGATCCCAGTTCCATCGTTTTCGTGTCTTTCGACATGTAAAATTACATTCTTTGTTCAATACATCTTCAAGGACACGTTTTTGTGTCGTTCCATCACTTACATCATGTGTCATTCAGTCATAACCAGAATTACGTCCAGAGTAATTTTCATTATTTTTAAGAGTGTATTTTTGGGCATTTAATCATTAGCTTTTGAATGATTAACCATTAATCAATGATTATTAATAAAATCAATAATTAAATGGCATCTTCCTAAGGCACTGTCCACAAATCACGTAATGCTCGAAGGGGGAGGGGGTAGGCTCATACGGTGCGACTCAAACAAAATTTTGAAAATGTTCATACAAAAAGGATTACGAAATGGGGAGGACTTTCCCCAGGGTTAAAGCTCAATTTTTAGCGCTACGTAAATAGCAATCCTTCATGTAGAATGGTACCACTCACAAGCTTCCAACCGCGTCTTCGGATTCGTATCATATACAACTAAGAAATGCACCGTCTTACATGGAGGAAATATTAAAGGGTATTTTTAGTATGATACAAAGCTAAGCCATGTTGTTCTTGGTTGGATTTGGACGTTCCTTGAGCATAAACTCGTGTTCGTGTCACAAGATATAAGAAATGCAAAATTTATTTATACATTGGATGGCAATGTTGTTAAATTTGTTTAACTTTGTTCAATGATTGATTAATGATTGATTAAATGTTTGACTTATGATTTAAAATATGATTACTGAATAAAATTAGCGATCTTTATGATTATGATTAATGATTTAAACATAATATTGCAATGATTATGATTAGTGATTAATGATTAACTCTTGATTTTTTGTGATTAATGAATAACATTTTTGATTAATCATAATCATTGATCATTAATCATGATTAAATTTATGATTAATCATTAATGCTCTGGCTTAGTGTTCTTATGAGCACTTCCACTGTTATTAACTGAGAGCTTTCTTGGCCAAAGTTGCCATTTCGCATTCGTATATCGTGTGGCAGGTACGATGATACTTCATGTCCAGGGAAGTCAAGGAAATTTCCATTACGAAAAGATCCTGGACCGACCGGAAATCGAACCCAGACACCTTCAGCATGGCTTGGCTTTGTAGCCGCGGACTCTAACCACTCAGCTAAGGAAGGTGGTCGTTTGCTACGTTTGGTAAATTTCCCCCTTTTCTGAATGAGGGATACGTTCGCGTGAATGTACTACATCAATTTCACCATGCATAACGTCATGTTCATCTGGAGTAGCCTCCACTTGACTTCGAATTTTCTTGTAGTCATTTTCAGAAGATATGAAGTGCAAGTATCAGGTAAAATAAACACTGCAACCTTTTTTTTTTTTTGATAGTTCAGTCGACCGAGCATACAGAATAGAACGTATATTTTGGTATGAGACATAGATTGATAGAAATTTCAAATTCATCCAATCTTTAGAACAAAAGAAACAATTAAAGATAATTGAGGCATTGTGGAGTATACACAAGTAACCAAATAGCACTTTAATTCGCTCTGCGTGCCAATTTAGTGCTATGATACAGCTGATACGCCCTATATTAGCCGTATAAAAGCCCTAGAAAGCCAAAAAGGCGAATTAGCGGGCTAGTGGTTACTTGGGTAATGCCTTATGTTAATTACTGAAAATTATTGACTGAAGTTTAGGTGTACTTTCAAATTTGCTTCCTCAGGCCTCAGACTAGGCTTATAAAAACGGCTTATGTTGAAGAAAAAAAAACATTAAAGCTTTGCAACTAGATAAATAAAAATTTATGGATCATACTTGATAAATTGTTTTTTTTTTTTATTATTATTTTATGAAAATAATTACTCGTTAAATCTCTTTTTCACGATGCTTTTCTATTTTATCAAATAAGGCTTGATAGTGAGAAAGAATGTCATTGATTTTCATCCAATTCTACGTGCATATCGGGAATCCAGAGATTCCCAGGATGTCAGAGTTAATATGCAGGGGAACGGGAAATCCCAAAATTTGTCAAATCCTGGGATTGTTTGTCCCGGGATGGAAATTCTACTTTGTACTAATTCGACAGAATTTTTATGTGATTTTAGCATGATATTTGTTGTATGTATTTGCATATTTTTTTTAAGGATATCTGACAAGATTTCTGTTTTAATGTAGGCGATTGTTCCCTGCAGGTAGTAACGGATAACTGTTAATTCAACTCGTCACACACTGGGGCAGAATCAAAAAAACGCGGAAACAACCTATAATTCTTCGGAATGAAGAGATAGACGTTTGGTGTCTTCAGCGAAAATGGTCCTTTCAATGAGACCGATTTTTTGAGATAAAGTCATATATTTTTGTATTATTTGCATAAATGGCTCATATGCCATTTCGGTCAAATGGCATTTTAGGTGTATGGTGGTTTCTTCGGCAAAGTTGTTCATTGTATTATGCTGAAAATTATTGCTGAAGACGTCAAATTTCCAAGGCCTACTAATTTTAAAATATAGACATTTTTTCTGAAAATGGTGCTAAAAACCGTAATATTTGAGATTTGTTTGCATTTTTTCACATAAAATACCATATATCGCCTATGACTATGAAAGGTATTGGCATAAAGCAGGTCTGGTACAAATTTAATGGTAAAAATAAAATTTTGTTTGATTTTTCAAAGAATACTTCCAAAAAACAGATATATTGCGAATAGGCCATTCTTGCGATCGGGCAATTTCGGGCAGATGTTTTCGTCGCCATTCACTTACGAAAGGTCAGAGCATTATTGTCTATTATTTTCTAGGATATGATATTCGATATATTTTTTTCTAAGCGATCTGGAAGTATGCTAAGCTTATAAAAAGTTTCAAAATTATTATAGCAGTTTGCCAATCAAAACAAAAGTTCATAATAATAATTAACATCTTTGCGGTTTACTGGTGGTTACATTTACTTAAATATTTATTACATACATTGATTATGTATTTTCTATTCGCAAAAATGCCATAAGCGCCAGATTCATTATGTCAAACAATATCGTTCGATTCGATATATAGGTAGCGATATTTTTTTTCTGAAAAGCTTATCGTTATTTTATCCTGAAAATTTCCGAAGCCCACTACTTTTGACAAACAGACAAAATTATAAGAAATTTTGTACAAAATATTTATTGTTTTGCTTGTAATTTTCCAGTTTTAATATCATATACCATCTAGGCCTATGTCATTTCTTGGCATGAAATAGAGCTGTTTGTTTGTTTGATTTATTTACGAAAGTTTCAATTTGTTTTTTCAATTGTTTATAGGCTATTCTTGCGATTAGTCAAGTTCGGGCCGGTGTTTTTTTCGCTATCCACTTATCCATTTTTTCCTAGGGCATAATGAATAATATATTTTTTCAATGCTATCTGGAAATCGACTAAGCTATAAACATGCTTGAAGTAGAAGTTTTCCAATGAAAAAAGCTCCAAATAATGATGAATATTCTTGCGGTTAACTATGTCAAACCTTGCACAGCTTTTGGACAGTTATTCGTTCCGCGTGCATGAAGTACTCGTAGCATATTGGATTTCAGCCAATAATTCCAAAATGAAAACTTATCGGAATGCCCAGATGCATTCACTCTAATCAAAGACGAAATAAAGAAAATCATTTCGCTTCCATTTGCCTAAAATTTGATAGCTGGTTAGGTTATGACAAACATATAAAATACTGAGAGTGTAACAAACAAACGAGTGCAAGTGTAACACAAGTTTGCCAAACTTCGGTACCGTAATACGGGGGCAAATTTGATCAGGTCGGTACCAAATAGCATTTCCTTTCAAGGATGCTTAATACTTCGTTGCCATCACAAACATTCCCTGTTTTCTAGTTTATAGATGTCAAATGATGGTTTTAAACTATTTCATTTTTATTTAGGCCAGTTTTGCATATAAATATTCACAGTTTTTGAAGGTGTTAGCAATACTGTTGGAAATGTCGGTACTAAACAATCCGCTGGTGCTAAGCCTGCATGTAAACTTTGAGTGTTGAAAATGTTGTGTTAGCTTCAGTGTGATCTGCTGAACTCGTTGAGCATAACAAGAATATTTTTTTGCTCGTAAAACCGTTTATTTTTGAATAACGTGCTTATTTCAAGGGAAATTGCATACATTTAGGCGTATTAGGCAGATTTACAAAGTTTAATTTTGCAATTAAGTTATGATATACATGAGTTGTAAGAATTTTGACATCATTTTAAGATTCAGGAGACCCAAATTTAGTCGATAGAGGATTTTTACATACTAAAATATGCTTTATTGTATAGTGATCAATTTCGCCCAACGTGTCATATTCAAATTTTGATATTAAAACTAATTTTATTAAATGTTAAATTTTATTTCATAAAAATCGATAACATAAACTGATAGATTTTACAGAAAAAAAATTGACAATTTTTGAATTCCTAAGGAAATTATGGCAAAAAGTTGTGAAAAAGTGATCAATTTACCCCCGGATTACGGTACTGAGCGTAGTACGGAGAAACCGAATATAGTACTCAAAACAATTTTATCGGTTTTTCAAAAATAGTGGGCTTTGGAAATTTTACATCTTTAGCAATTAATTTCATAAAATAACGATCAAATTATCCGAAGAAATCATATACATACCTTAATTGTCATTCGACCGAAATGGTTTGATATGAGTCTGGCGCTTAGGTCATTTTTGCGAATAGAGCAATGTAAAGGCAATGTATATAACATATATTTGAGTGAATTTAGCTACCAGTGAACCGCAAGAATGTTAATTATTATTTTGAACTTTTGTTTCCATTGGAAAACTGCTTCATTGTGATGTAGAATAATTTTTAACCTTTTTATGAGCTTAGCATACTTTCAGATCGCATAGAAAAAATATATTAAATATCATATCCTAGAAATTAAAAGACAATAATGCTCTGACCTTTCGTAAGTGGATAACGATGAAAACAACTGCCCGAACTTGCCCGATCGCAAGAATGGCCTATACACAATATCCCTGTTTTTTGGAAATATTCTTTGAAAAATCAATCAAAATTTTATTTTCAACATCCAATTTTTACCAGACCTGCTTTATGCCAATAAATGACATAGTCATAGGCGATATATGGCATTTTATTTGAAAAAATACATGCAAAACTCAAATATTACGTTTTTGAGCACCATTTTCTCAAAAATTGTCTATATTTTAAAATTAGTAGGCCTTGGAAATTTTACGTCTTCAGCAATAATTTTCAGCATAAAACAATGAACAACTTTGCCGAAGAAACCATACACCCAAAATGTAATTTGGCCGAAATGTCATACGAGCCATTTATGCGAATAATACAAAAATATATGACTTTATGTCAAAAAATCGGTCTCATTGAAAGGACCATTTTCGCTGAAGACACCAAACGTCTATCTCTTCATTCCGAAGAATTACAGGTTGTTTCCGCGTTTTTTCGATTCTGCCCCGGTGTGCGTCAAACTACCGTTTTGATTCATATTACGGACAGCTTTAAATTCCGGAATCCGGACACTCTACTTTGTATGGGAAACATTTCACACGAAGTGTTTCAGTTTTTTTTTTTTCGTTCAAAAGTTCTCACTTTGGGGACTCGGGTGAGCATTTTCCATAGAGAACTATGAACATTTATAACTGCCTTATACACCTCTTCAGAGGTTTTCTGATTTCAATTAATGGTTTGACTTTTCCATTTATGATTTTGAAGAACTGTCTGGAATTCGAATCAAAGTGTTTGGAATATGAGGCAAAACGGTACTACGATTAATAATGTAACATCTCCTCCTATGATAATTGAAAAAATCTCTTAGTCTATTTCCGAACGGATATCGGATACTGAACGATGAATCTTCCATAGCAAGTGTATTACTATCTGGGACTTATGTCGCTTCCTCGGAAGTAGGTGTTTCTTTTTCGGATGCAAAGGTCCCTTCATCTGTGTCGTGAGAATCTTTTAATGCAGGTTCAACGATTTCTTCTACATTTTGCCATACCGTAGATGTACCATTCCGTGTTTCACCACGTTTGACGTTATTTTGGTTTGCACTGCAATCATTATATTTTACATTCGAGTCCTCAGCACTACCATGGAATTCGCTTTCATTGTTTTGTTCTGAACTAATCACGATTTCTTCCTGTTTAACGACTGGCACGGACATCATTAATGCATATTTTTGTTTGGTGATCACTGTGGTTCATCGAAAATGTCATTCAATATTTTGTTTCGTACTTAACGTGAACGTGCTAATGGAAATACTATGTCTTAAAGAGACTCGGTTATCGTCTATATCTATCCTATAAGATCTGTCGTCTCGACGGTATAATATTCTACAGCTTCTCCATTTATGTTTTGTTGGTTATATTTTCACATAACCTCTTCCATATTTTTCCAGATATCTTAGATTAACAGTGAATTTGTCGTGTATTTCTTCTTTTCTCGTACTTACGTTTTCTTCTATTTTTGGCTTCAATGCTGTTGGAATCGTCGGAAGGTGAGTTCCAGGGATAGGGTGCGACTCAAAACTCTTTCGGTGCAGCACGCGCTGCCGGGAGACAGCACGTTCAATTTGAAAGAGACGTGCTAGTGCAATATGAATTGTGTTGCACCCATTCTTTTTTGTGTGCTAAAACGCTAAAACTCCCATGTGCCGTTGCTGAGAATCTCTCTGAGCATTAGGCAAGGCTCTCTCAAATAGTATCACTCTGCTTTGATGACGGAGTACGGATGGATGCCACTCTCAAACAAACCACACAAACATTTGTTTACTTCATAAATCATACATGATTTCGCCTTACATACAGGGTAGATGTACCAATAGTGACGGTACTAAGCACGATTGATCTTCATTTAACCGCTTAAATTCAAGAAGCACAATTTATGAACATTTTAATGTTGTTACGGGAAGAAACGACCATTGACTTAATGAGAGAAATGATTTCATCGCTGTAGAAAACGGCATGTCAGTAAAAATAGTACCTACGCTGTTCCTTTAGTTGCGGTATATATTTTTAATTTGCATTTTTATAGTTGCGGCATCCGTTGTTTTCTCATGGGATCCCCTCCACTATAGGAACACTTTACCGCAACTATTGGTACAAGTAAGAAAAGTTTCAGCAATTTTAGTGATATTTCATCAACTTTCAAGTAATTTACACGCTGTTTTCAACTATTTCGTGTATCAACAAGCCAATACGTCGATTGGCAGTGTCAATTCTGTGGTTAATGCAATAAAATCAGATAAAATGGCGTTACCACAACTATAGGAACACCCACTAATGGATTACTTATCCTACTTCGATAATTTCGACGACTTCGGTATGGAGCTCAGCACTGTTTTCATTTTGCATCGGATATTGACGTTTACTGGCCTTGTTGTTTAAAATATTATGAAAGAGTGAACGAGAGGGAATGATTTTTGTGCATAGCCTCATACTTTTTGTGTTGACCAGGAGTTTTGACAATTTCCTGAACAAACGATTGCTTTGATAAGATTCAACATATTATTTATTTATTTATTTATTTATTTAACGGAAAATTTTGAAAGAGGGAAAAGCCCCTTTGAGTGATATCATTTCGAAATCGTTCTCAAAAGGGCAAAAAACCTCTTTTTCTTTTCTAATATCGTTACAAAAAGAATCTTAAAACTATAGGCTCAACCGGAAATGATCCATATCAGAGCCGATTTCTTGAAAAGGAAATTCCAATAATCAAAAATGAGGAATAGTTGAAGTGAACAAGAGTAGGTTATTTCTTGATTTCTGAAACGAAAGAAAAGAAAAGCAAAACAGTATCAAATATTATAACAAATATCTTTGAAAAAATTATATAAAATTTGTATCATTGAAAGTGATCTGCTACCAAGAATATCACGAATAGATATGGGTACTGTTTTATCTAAATTCTTGTATTTTTCTATTATTTTTTTTTTTCTTGGTAAAATATATTTTTTGCAATGAAAAACTATATGATCAACATCTTGAATCAATCCACAATCACATAAATTAGAATCTATTATGTTAATACGATATAAATGACTATTACAAATATAATGATTAGAAATAAGCCTTGAAAACATACAAATGAAATTTCTACCAACAGACATTTTTTTTAAACCAGGGACTTTCAGCAACAATAGGAACAATTGAATGACACCATCGACCTTTATCACTAGAATCTCAATCAACTTGCCAAGAATCCAAAGCCTGTTTTTTTTATTCTAGCATAATATTCTGTATGGAAAATATTACGTTCATAAATAACTCCACGAGTAGCTCCTAATTTAGCTAAATAATCAGCTTGTTCATTACCAAATATATGACTATGGGATGGAACCCAAACAAATTTAATTATGAACCCCCGAGAATGCAAATCACATAATAATTTTCTTATCAATAAAATTAAATAATGGGTTTTGAAATTAAAATTAGTAGATTCAATAGAATCAATACAACCTAAACTATCAGTACAGATAACAAACAAGTTTGGATGATAATCCTTCATTATATTACATGTGAAGTACAATGCTACCAATTCAGCTACAAAAATAGAACAGGGAGATTTCAATTTGTAAAAATGGACTACATCAATATTATAAACTCCAAAACCAGCATTATTTTGAATCAATGATCCATCTGTGTAATACACAAATTTTTGATCAAAAGCAGAAAATTTTCGTTCAAAAAATAATTTAGCATATTGAATACACATATGACTTGGTATTTGATTCAATTCCCAATGTAATGATTTATCAACAAAGATCTGAAAAGAATGTACATTTATATCACAATTATAAAATGTATTTGATAAAACAGGTAATATATTTTCTGAAGAACAATGATTAAATGAGTTCAATATTTTACAAGTAGGATTTATTCTGTGTAAATCTCCTAAAATTTCTATAAGAGGGTGTTGATTTGTGAAGCATTGAACAAGAAATTTACAATTTAATTCATGAAAACGAATTTTGAGTGGAGTTACTCCTGCCAAAATTTCAACAGATTTTGTATGAGTAGAATTCATTAATTTCAAACAAATTCTTAAACAACGATATTGAATTTTTTCAAGTTTTGAAAAATGAGTTTGAGTTGCACTACCAAAAGTAAAACAACCATATTCTAAAACTGAGCGTATTGTTGTTTTATAAAGAATAATCATATCGGATGGATGAGCACCCCACCAAGTACCAGTAATAGTACGAAGAAAATTAATCCTTTTAAAACAAATTTTCTGAATGTATTTAATATGAAAATTCCAATTTAGTTTTGAATCATACCAAATACCAAGATACTTGTATTCATATACTTGTTCGATTTCAAACCCATCAAGAAATAAATTTACACTTACTGTAGAATGTTTACGTGAAAATATAATATACTTAGTTTTTTGCACTGAAAACGTAAAACCATTATCGTGAGCCCAGGAACCAATATTATCTAAACAAATGTGCATATAATGGCGTAAGATTTCTCTATTATGTCCATTTACAGAAATAACGTTATCATCAGCGAATTGACGCAAAATACATCCATATAGAATAATAGATGAAATATCACATGTGAATAAATTGTACAAAAAGGGGCTCAAACAAGATCCTTGAGGAAGGCCAAAATAGCTATTACGAGTGAATTTAGACGACCCATTGTGATAAAAATGCATAACTTTGAAAGAAAATAAGTTGTATATGAAATTGGATAAAATTAAAGGAATTTTATAAGTATTCATTTTATTAAAAAGCAAATCAATAAGTACAGAATCATAAGCTCCGGACACGTCTAAGAAAGTAGAAATAGTATCCTGTTTTTTATTGAAAGCAAGTTGAATTTGAGAAGCCAAAAGTGCTGTGCAATCACGAGTACCACGTCCTTTTCTGAAACCAAATTGACAAGGTGGTAAAATATTATTATGTTCAGCCCATATCTCAAGACGATTTAAAACCATTCTTTCCATAAGTTTACGTATACATGATAAAAGATTAATAGGTCTACGACTATCAGCCAAAGAAGCATCTTTTCCTGGTTTAAGTATATTAACTACTTTAATTGAACGCCATTCTAATGGAATAATATTTTGCATAAGAAATGAATTGTAAATTGAAAGTAAATGAACTTTCCCTTTATAGGGTAAATTTTTGAGAACGATAAATTTAATATTATCAATACCTGGTGCAGTGTTATTAGTAATAGACAGCGCCAAATCCAATTCATGTAATGAAAATGGCAAACAAAGCTCCGGGAAATAATTGACTGATTGCTTTGTTTTAAAATTAATAGATTGAGGAACAAAATCTGGACAAATTTAAGATGCAAATTGATCAATCCATTTATCGGAATACTCCAATAAAACAGGAGGAGAATTATCATAATTTCTTAAATTTCTTGCTACAGACCATAATGTGGATAATGAAGTTTCTCTATCAAGATTTTCTATGAAATGTTTCCAATAATTCCTTTTTTTAAATTTAGTAGTACGAGTAAACCAAGCTTCCGCTTTACAATATAAAAAATAATTTTCTCTAGATCCTAAACAACGAAATTTTTTAAAAGCTTCCGATTTATTTTTTAAAGCAATTGAACAATCATTATCCCACCAAAATGTAGGACGTTTATTTTTGTTATTATTACACAAAATTTTATTTTTCTGAGATTTAAGTAAGCAATTAAACATCAATTTAATGAATTCAGTATAATTTTCGATTGGGGAATTTGAATTTTTAAGATTAATTAGTGAAACAGAAATTAAATCTGAAAATTTAACCCAGTCAACATTTTTTGAATAATCAGGAATAGAAGAATTTCTTTGAAGATTATTTTGTGAACAGTGACTAAAACAAATCAAAATTGGAAGATGATCACTATTATTAGGATCATTAATTATGCTCCAAGTTGACTTGAAAGATAAATTATTTGAACACAAAGATAAATCAATGCATGAATTTTGTAATGGAGGAACAGCAATTCTGGTAAACGATCCATCATTTAAAATGTTTAAATTATATTCATCAATCAAATCCAATAGTAAGGATCCACGACCATCAATTTTATCATTACCCCAAGAATAATTATGTGCGTTAAAGTCACCCAAAATATAGAATGGGTGAGGAACATTGTCTAAAATCATTTTCAATTCAAATAATGAAAAATTTATATTAGGAGGAATATATAAACAAATAATATGAAAATGGTAATCCATATGTTTTACAGAAATAATGACATATTCAAAATGTACATTCAAAGATAAATTAACATATTTAAATTCAATACCACTACGAATACCAATCAAAACTTCTCCAAAAGGAACATCTCTATCCTTTCGAATTATGTTAAATGATGGAATTCGTAAATTTTTTGATTCAGCTAACCAAGTTTCATTTAAACAGAAAATATCAATTTTGTTATGCTCAAGCATTACTCTCAGTCTATCTATTTTTGGAATTATGCTTCTACAATTCCATTGCAAAATATTCAAATAACTATTGGAATTCGAAGCCATTACGATGAAAATAATGAAGCAATGATGGGTCCAAATGCATTCAAATTATCAAGCAAAGAGGCAACAAATGGTAAAACAAATTTAATAATTTTTTTCCAGAAATCACTAAATCCCAACAATTCTACTAATTCCTCCAAAATTGCTAAAATTGAAGAATTTTCGTTAACATTATTGTTATCATTAGACGTATTGGCATTAACGTTCACATTACTATTTGATGGATCAGATTCAACACGTTGGAAACCTGGAATAATACGAGAAGATGAAGAACTCAATCGCGGGAAATTTTCATCGAATGATATTGCATTTGAATCAATTTTAACTTGAGCTTTATTTGTAACTTTTTGAATTCTTTTTCTTTTTGATGGATTAAGAAATTATCTAAATTCAATGTGTCATCAAATTCATCATCAGTTAAGGATTCATAAATATTTGGAGCGATACAATCCGCCGAGTTTTTCAAAATTTCAGAATAAGAAAACTGATTTCTGTTTTTCAATTTTTGATGGAAATTGGATTCATTACTTTTGTATACAGGACAATCTTTCAAAAGGTTATGTTTTTGATTACAATATATACAGAAATCCGAATTTTTACTACATTCTGATGGTAAATGAGATTGACCACATTTAGAACATTTAAGCTAGGTATGCTGTTCCGCTCAAGAAAAGTAAAAATTTCTGCCCAAGAAATGGTCAAGAAATTTCCTACAGTAAGCTCCATTTGAATTGACATTTCTTTTCAACTGCGTACTACGATCAAAGAAAAAAGCTTTTCTTGAGCATTTCTTGCAAGAAATTTCCCACGCATCGAGATAGGCGATTACTTTTCTGTTGAAGTGCATACTTCGCTTTAGGTTTATTGGAGCAAAATCGATTCGTATGTCCGAAAAGAAGGCATCGTTCACAATGCATAATTTTCGGAAAAAAAAAGTCGAACTCGAAAAATTACATTGTTTACTTTAACAAAGTCCGGAAGTACTGATCCAGCAAATGTAATTTTCATACAATTTGAATGAACATATTCAGAACCTTTGTCATTCAAAAGAGTTTGGACAAACGATGGCAATCTAAAACATCGACGGGAGAAATAGCTTGATTTTTGAAAATGCCAATACCATGACTTAAAACTTCTTCACATTCTAAGGATTCATCGTATATAACACCACTAATTTCGCAGAAATTGCATGGTGCATATACACGATAAGATCCTGTAAAAAGTTGTGATTGCAAAAGTGAATTTGCATCATCACGAGAACCAAAAATAACTCGTAATTTGTCAAGTGAAATCTTTTTGATTTCCTTGACAGAAGAGTATTTTTCATAAATTTTGGACGAAATTAGTAACACATTTATTGGTATTTGTTTTTTCCGGAAATATACCACAAATGGACCAGCAAAAGAAGTTGGATATATTTTTACTCGAAATGGTTTTGTAGAAGAGGTTGATGGTCCTGGTGGAGGATCACCATCTTTCAAAATAGAATTATGCACATCTACATCCATGATTGGAGTGCAAAAATATAAAATTTAAAATAAAATAAAAACTATAAACGGAAATAATATATGAAAGTAATAATAAAAAGATACTTAAAAGTTCCAAACTTGATTTTTCGCGCGAAGATGAAACTTGTCAAAACCGCTCCAAACAGGAAAAGATCAACGACCGTGCACCACACACTCTCGATGAAAATTAGCCACTCTTCAATCGAATCCCAAAAAGTTCGAATCCAATCTTCAATGGCTTGAAAATTTTCTCACCTGAAATAGGGAGAAAAATGTCAGTCGCTCGCAAAAACACGTCCTTCCAGATCGAGGCCTACTGAATGAATGAAGATTCAACATATATGTGACAATATTTTCGTGTGATCGTTGTCGTTTTTGTTTATTGTTGTTTTTGTTTTTAGGAACTGGATCGGTGATCAACACATAAAAAAGCCAACTTCAAGCAAATTGTAGTTCGGTCGAACCTGAATCGGTTTGGGGTTGAAACTGTAATTCAGAACGGGTTGCGCCAGTTTCAACCTTGGTTTCTAAAATTAATTCGACATATGTTATTGCTGTGTGCGTTTGAAACGCAAATAGCAAATGCGGGTAGACCAAAGGCGGTAAGATTTTTTACAAGGAAAGCGAAGTCGAGAATTGCTTTTCCTCGGAAGTGTCAAGAGTTTTGTCGATTTTTTGACACCCCCTCTCCCGAGGGAAGATTACAAATAATTTGTCTAGCACGTAACAAACAACTTCCTGCCCCCTCCACATGACTCACCCTACACATAACTTGTACATTTTGTAGTTGGCATGTTTCTCCAAACCAATAAAGCTTCATAGAAATCCGTTTCTTCCGTATCTTCACATCCCTTCAACATTTTTTTACGGCTGATTCTGCTTTCTCATTACTTTGAGGATGGTGTGGGCTTGAAGTTTTATGTTCAAATTTCCAATCTTGTTTGAATTTTTATAATTCAGCACCAGTGAAACAGGTTCCATTGTCTGATACACCCCAACCTCTTTTTACGACCGTATCGGGGGGTCGTAAAAAAAATCGGTCGTAAAAAAAATCAGGGTTATAATCATGTTTTTGAAAAATGCAACGTCTAGATGCGGAAATACTGATTCCAGATATTCGGCAAAGTTGAAGCATGGGTTGAGAACTTTCCAAAATGGCCGTTCAAGTTTTCATACTTTGGTAATAGATGGCAACACTGCTCGATTGTTATCAAAAGAGCCAATTTTATGGGGGTGCGATATGCAAATACCAAAACAATTTAAAGATAACGATACCGAATGTTCACCAGAGTTAAAGGAAGTGTTGTGTGTCATACAGTCGGCCGAATCACAAATGTTCATGTGGCTAGCAACACTGTTTTAAAAGAATGAAGTAAAGATCAAAACCATCAAACCTGAGCGGAACAGAAAAATATAATGCTTAGCAATATAGCAATACTCTTCAACTGTAATCCAGTTTTTCATGTAGGGTTCAATATTTTTTTTGTAGCTGGCAACATTGCTTAAGTGAAATTGCGCCACCAGGCAGTACAAGTGTGCATGCAACTATTGTTTTGAGGATATCTCAGGATCCTGACCACTTAGAAAGATGGCGTCTTCGGCAAAGTTGTTCACACTGAAAATATATATTGTTTTATACAACGAAATCGTTCGTTTGAAATACGAAATTATTCGTTGTTTTCTGCAACAAAACAGTTTCGTAAAATGTATGTCACCAGCTTCGTAATAAAAATTAAGCTCCAAATCAACAACCAACAATGATTCGTTTACTTTATATTGAGAACGAATATTCATATGCTATGTACGAATCATTCGTAAAAAGTGCTAGAGCTTTCGTGCATTCGACAAAATGGTTCCGTGCATCTCACAAAACATACGATTTGCTGGGATAAATACAGTGTTTCAAATTAGTATGCGTACAGGGCACTGTTTTCACATCAAGTTGGTAAATACTGATCAAATGATATATCACCTGAAACTAAAGAACAATCCGAAACACCAGCTCACTCTACTTCAGGGCAATGAAAGGGGATCTGTGGGTGCCACCGATACCGGGTCTTCCGAGCTTCCCTGAACCTTGCGAGTACTCCTTCAGGTGGTGGTCGATCATTCCCGGCTTGAGATTTGTAAACACGGCCCGCAGTAAAGGTTTTCTTCCCGCTGGAAGTTGCAGTGTGACGTCATCGTACATTAGTTCATTCTACGAAATGTGTCTACGAAACCATTTCGTTGCAGAAAACAACGAATGATTCCGTAGAGCAAACGATCAGTTTCGTAATACTAAACAATTCTCGATTACCTTTTCAAATCGACGTAGGTTACTTTCACACGGTTTGGAGAAAAAACCAAGTGATTGAGAGGTAATAAAACTTTTTTTAATTTATTTTAAACTAGTGGTCCCGGCAAACTTCGTCTTGCCATCAAGTAGGCTGTTGAAAAATGCTTTTGATCGTCTGATATAAAATGACAGTTTCGTTGGCGCTCGTTTTTTTTTTTCAAGTTTCCCGGTGAATATCCTGGGATTTTTATACACACAAACACGTCGGAACCCCTGATGAACAAAACTGAGAAACAATCATTCAAATCCGTTGACCCGTTCATGAGCCATTTCGTGACATACAAACACCATTCCATTTTTATTTATATAGATTACAGTCGACTTTTAACACCTCGCTATCGGCGTAAGGAGCTATCGTGACATTGAAAAAATGTTTTATGAATACTAGATTGAAAATCACTCCGTTACCATTAAAAGCAAACATACTTCATTTCATCTTAGGAAATTGTTTTAAATCGCTAAAATCTTGTTAATCTTCTTGGGGTTTTTCGATAATGTCACATTTTAACAAGTTGAATACCTAAACATAGTAGTGTGTTGGCAAACTGATTTGATTTTTATATACTCATATTCTTTTTCATAATGAACAACAAGAAGAGAATATGATTTTGACCAAAATAAGTTCATCTGATTGTTGTGCACAAGAATTGAAGAAAGAAGTCAAAGAAAGGATGAAAACATTCCATCTGTCAGCGAGCTATCTCTTATCTCTCAGCAAAAATCATTGACAAAATAATACTTCGTTTTGTTCAATTACTGACGACGTTATTGTACCAGTGCTCTATGGTTTTTGTGTTTTTAATTCTAGTAAAATGCCTTGGTAAAACAACATTTTTTCAGAAAAACTTCAATAATGAACTATAATAGATATCAACAATTTTCTTGTATGAAAATATCCAGAAAAGTTAATACTCGATTATCCGGGATTCGATTATACGGAGTGTGGTTTTTGATATTCTTGTTTTTAGTTTGTATGCATAATTATGAGATAATTTAGGATTGAAATATACAATATGAATGGTTTAGCAGTTCAGGACGTATGTAGAAAAAAAAAGGTTTTTTTTTTGTGTATGCGATCAATAAAATTGTTTATTTTTTCTCAAGAACCCCAATGTGTCTCGAAATAATTTCTGGCTACGCCACCTCATCATTTAACTAAAACAATGGAAAAAGATAATATATAAGTTCTTTCATCGCAGATTTTAACTTTTCTTTTAGTGATTCCATTATCCGGAAGATTTGATTATTCGGAGTGAAAAAAAATCAATACTCCGGATAATCGAGTCTGAGCTTCAGGGAAAATGTTTAAGGCAAAAAACTTTGCCAAAGACCAAACAACGGACTTAACCAATACAAATAACTTTGTAAAAGACTGTTTGCTTTCCAAAGCTCAAAATGCACCTTTTCGCTTAAATCTGTTTTCTGGACTACTGTACAATTTAAGATTGACTGAAGTATTGTATTGTTTTGATTTGTGGTTACGTCGTAATTCCGAAACTTAAATGTAATAAAAGTGATAATCAAGTTGGTTCAGAGTGGAATCTAAGTTTGTATTCTCTTTCGACTTACGGCTGTTTGAATATGTTTTCGAGAAGCGAGTAGCGTGAACGAAAAACAAAAACAAAAATAACGAAAACGCATATCTACGAATCGAGATTCGTGCATCCTACGAATATTTTATAAACTAACTGAATCGCGAAATTCTGTTAAGTACAAACAATTCGTACCTTGAATGAAAATAGCGTAATGTGTACGAAATCTTGTTTTACGAAAAAGATTTTGGATAAATTACGAAGAGATATTTTCAGTGCAGTAGCTTAAGGACTATCATTATTCTAGCCAAGAGATTCGAGATTTTTTCACCAGACGGCGCTAGTGAGCATAGAATTTTTGTTTTCCGGATAGCTCAGGATCCTGACCATCTGGAAAGATGGCGTCTTGGGCAAAGTTGTTCAGTAGCTCAAGGACTTTCATTGTAAAAGCTATGAGATTCAAAATTTTGCCGCTAGGCGGCGCTAGTGAGCATGAAACTTTTGTTTTGCGGTTATCTTAGGTTCCTGACCACTAAGAAAGATGGAGCCTTCGGTAAACTTGTTGAGTAGCTCAACTTTGCCCAAGACGCCATGTTTATGTAGTCAGGATTCTGATATTCTAGCGCCACCTGGTGGCGGAATTTTGAATCTCATAGCTTTTAAAATGATAGCGCTTGAGCTACTGAACAACTTTGCCGAAGGCGCCATCTCTCTAAGTGACCAGGATCCTAAGATAATCGCAAAACAAAAGTTTCATGCTCACTAGTACCGCCTGATGGCAAAACTTTGAACTTCATAGCGTTTATAATGATTGTCCTTGAGCTACTGAACAACTTTGCCGAAGGCGCCATCGTTCTAAGTGGTCAGGATCGTGAGCTATCCACAAAACAAAAGTTTTATGCTCACTAGCGCCGCCTAGTGGCAGAATTCCGCAATTGAATGACCACTATATGTTAGCCCTTGAACTACTGAACAATTTTGCTGAACATCATGATCCTCTATTTTGAATACTTTATAAGATAATAATCATTTATAAAAACGGTCGTTAATCTGAATTTCGGTCGTAAAAAAGTGGTCGGAAAAAGAACCGTCGGTAAAAAAACGGTCGTAAAAAGAGGTTGGAGTGTATCTTGGTACTTTAGTGATGTGCGATAATGATGTTACCCGCGAGGTGAAAAGGCGTCTAGCAGCTGCAAATAGGGTTTTTACGGGCTCCGTAACCAGCTTAAGTCCCGTAGCCTGCAGACGAAAACAAAATTCGCACTATATAGGACACTAATCCTTCCGGTTGCTCTATACGGCTATGAATCCTGGACGTTAAAAAAGGTCGACCCGAAAGCGTTTGGAGTTTTGAGCGTAAAGTGCTGCGAACAATACTCGGCGGTAAACAAGAAAGTGGCATTTGGCGACGTCGCATGAATCATGAGTTGTACCAAGCATATAAAGAAGTGGATACAGTCGCCTCTCCACATCTCGATATTGAAGGGACCATCGAGATATGTAGAGATCGAGACAAAGAACAATAATTTAATGGACACTAGATTGAAAATCACTCCGTTACTAGGAAACTGATAAACAAACAAACTTCATTTCAAGTTTCCAAATTGTCCTGCATCGCTTTAATCTGGTCTAGTATCCTTCGATATTGTTCATATATAGTGAGAAAATTAGGAACAAAAAATCAACAGGAACACATCGAGATATGGAGATATCGAGATAAGGAGGATATCGAGACATGGAGAGAGAAATCGTATACAGAATGAAGGGACCGAAGCAATCATCGACTTAAGGAGAGATATCGAGATGTAGAACATTGAGATGATGAGAGTCGACTGTATTATCAAGCTCATAAAACACGGCAGGCTGCGTTGGGCTGGTCACGTGGTACGAATGCCGGAAGAACGACAAGTAAAAATAACATTCATTAGAAAACCCGGACGAGACCGTCGGCTTCGTGGTAGGCCGCGCACACGATGATTTTTTCAGTTGAAGAGAACTTAAGGGCACTTAACGGTCAGAGCGACTGGAAGCGAATGGCTCAGAACAGAGCCCAGTGGAGAAGAATTTTCCATTTGTAGTAGATTCAACGTAGCGGATCAAGTATCAAGTAAGTACTGGAACGTTAATACCGGCTTCATATTATGCAAAGCAGCCTTCATAAAACTTTCTAATTTGAACTCCACAAAGATCGCCCTCGAATCCCCAGACAACCAGAAGTCGTACAAAAGTTTACACAATAACTCGTTAGATTGATGAGTTTCCTCGCATAAAACGCTTTTTTCTGAGTTCATTTGTACATTTTGTTTCGTCCCGTACACACTTACAAAGTAAGTCGAATCAACCCATAACGCGGGTAGATCACCTTTTCGTGGTGCGTTATGGGGTAAAGGTCTACCAATGAATCCTAGTCCTGACTCCTTGTTACATTTTAAACCTTGTTAACAGTGACAAGTCTCGGTTTTCCAGTAGCCGATAAAGATTTTATAAGGTACGTATGAAGCACCAGTATATAAAGCTGACTGAATTAGTTTTTCTTTCTTTGAATCCGGGAAAAGCGGGAAAAACCCGGGAATTACAAATGACCGGGAAAAATACGGGATACATCCGGGAAGTTGGAGAACACAATGGGAAAATGTGTATTTGTGAGGTCATTAAGAGATTAACGATCCTTGAAAAAAATCTAGTAGGGTACTTAGGTATTCCAGACAAGGTTCTTAGTAAGATGATTGTTAGATTTTCATTAAGACTCATGAGAAACTTTTATTGAGATCTTTGCTAGAATCCTAACGGGAACCGAGCCGATAATTAATCAGTTTTTGAAAGTTTTTTCTAAGAGTTCACTGAAAAATTATAAGTTGATTGCTAATATTGACCATTGCACGAATTTTTAGATTCTAATGCAATTGTTCGTTTGCTAGATACAACTTTTACACTCGCTAAGACCAGTAGGCGTATGTTTTAGAAGCTATGACGTTTCAAAATTATTCAAAGTAGTAAGATAGATGTTACCAAAACTTGTTTATTTTCACGCACGTTTTCAGGTTGTGTTTTGAATAAAAATAAATATTTGAATATGAGGAACTGGATCCTTTTTTTAAATTTCAATTCACGTCGGCATCAGTGTGGTCCTTAGTCACCAACCACTCCTATCTTTATCTCCTCACGGTACTGACCGGGGTTCGAACAACCTTAAAGAAGATCGTGTCACCAATACCGATGGGAACTTAGGTCGTATGCTAACTGGGAATGGGGAGGGTTTGCTTCTGCAGTGCCTGTACTCCATGTCAGGGACGGTTGATCATTATCCGAGTGCTAGGAATCGGTTACGTTTCCTGTTGCCAGGTTTAATTGTTTGTCGATGAGCGGATCGGCATTCCGGCTTTCTAGTGGAAGAACTTTAAGCAATCTTAACCGCTCAGGAACGTCCTGAACTACAGGATCACCATGGTCATCTGCACTAATAACTGGAGCATTATTCCGGTGGCGTTTCTGGAAATGATCGGATTGCATTTTGAGAAATTTTAAGATGATGACTAGAACAATATACGTGACTCACGACAGAAATCACTAAAATACATCGAAATTCAAACGTAACGTATATTATACATCGCCTTCAAAATTTAAAAAAAGAATTAAAAATGTACTTAAGATCTACTGTAACTTTATACTTAAGAAAAAGCCATCAATGGTTCACATCAGTGTAAAATAATCCCCCTTCAAAGAGCTTAAACACTTACCAGGGATAAATTGCAGATGAGTTTTTATGGAAATCCTGAATATGCACTAGTTTTCGCAAGAATTAGGGGTCTATTTTGTAAACCGAGCGGATTAATGTGACTCGTCTATACTGCCATTATACGCATAATTGTCCCATGTTCCAAAATATGCAATCCAGAAAAACGCGTTTAAAGATTTTAACACATTTAGGCCGCATATTGACCAGATGTATAATAAATTAAATTAAAATCTTCACAAAAGTATAAAGAATAGCGTGTTTATTAGAGTCAAGAGTTTGTATTATGGGAATAAAGTTAATTTAACTACGAAATTCAAAGTGGCACTGTTATGCCTAGAAATACGAGTTTTTTGATGAATTTCTACGCATAACAGTGACACTGATAGTAATGACCAATTATGTGCTAAGCATACTGCTGTAGATGACCGTTCTTACGTATAGTTTGTACCGAATGCAGAGGACGTATATCCTCAAGACTATGTTAAGGCACCTAATGAAGACTCAAGTGACATGTGCCAAACGGAGCCACGTGTGGGGAAGTGAAGAAATACGATTTTATAGTTTGGGATGGAAAGCAAAGTTTTCTGTATGTGTGATAATGAGAAAATATATGAGTTAGTGAAAGCAAGAGTGATTGCACAGAACAGATAGGAAAGATTACAGCAAAAACAGATGCCAAAATTAACGCGAACACTAGCGCACCTGGTGACGGCGGGCAAGCTTTTTACACTGTAAGTTTTTCGAAAAATGTACATAATTAGACAAGAAAACTCGTCTAAATCTTTTTTAAGATTTTCACTACAAGGTTGTTGCAAAACAAGGGTAATCTTCAGAGGGAGTGGAATATTTTCGTGTGATTTGAGGGTAAAAAAGTGGTTTTGCATTTTCTTCCTGTTTTAGCCATCAGATTCTACAATAGTTTATTTAATTGAATTCAAATATGAGTGATAAAAGTCCGTTAAAAATAGTGTTAAATTCCGAAAAGCTAAACATTACATATACTCTGCAATTGGATTAGATGGACAAATTGATGTGAAATTTTGCGAAAAAGTTACACGTCTTCTCAGTGAGAATCGAACTCACGACTCCTGATCTCTAGTTAGGGCGCGTTACCCCTACGCCATGAGAGGACTCATGAACGCAGAAGTTAACCTGAATTCGATTTCAGCTCAATAATCACGTGGTCCTTTTTCGCATATCTAATGTCTATCCCGAGAGCGCATTATTTTTTAGGTAATGAAATAGCACACAACACTAGCCAGCAACTGCGCTGGCTGAAGTTTCTATTGTGTGGGCTTTAGGGCGTAGGAGTAGGGGTAAAGCGCCCTAACTAGAGATTAGAGAGTCGTAAGTTCGATTCTCACTGAGAAGACGTGTAACTTTTTCGCAAAACTTCACATCAATTTGTCCATTTAATCCAATTGCAGAGTATATGTAATATTTAGCTTTTCGGTAGTTGTTAAACTTCCACTCGGCTGGTTAGCCGTAAACCACGATTCATAATTAAACACAAGTAGTGTTAAGTTGTTTTTTTTTAAGAATATTACAAGAGGATATGCTCTTAGAGAAAAAGTAAGAATTTCAATATTAATTATTCTTCATTTCTAATGACTTTAATGACCGGCATATAAGTAGTGGTAACTTACGACCGGAAATTTTATTTATATGAGTGGGCGGAGTAAAGTACGTATTGTCGTTTTTTCGGCATTTAAACACAATTTTAGATAACATTACCTCAACTATTAAGAATCTCTTTTTTTTTGTTATTATCAGAAGAAAAAGAGGGTAAAGCAGAGTGAAGAAAAATGTCCTAGAATTTAGCAGGCTTGAATTGCGAGCCCCCAAAAGTCAAAGGAACCTGTCACCAACTGTCACTGGAAAACGGTACATTTGAAGGGAAGAGCGTGATATACCGTCAAAATTCAAGTCAACGTATTTAAAATTTCTAGGTGTTTTTAGATGATTTTACATTTGAAAAAGTTGAATACCTAAAAATAGTTGTGTGTTGGCAAACTGCTATTGATTTTTTATATTCATATCCTTTTTCATAGTCCATCTGTGTGTTGTGCACATGCCAAGAATTAAATATTGAAAACAAAGAAGGCAAGAAGCATGTAGACAGTTGAGCTGTCTGCACTCTCTATAAGTGAAAAATTATGGTATTAGGTTTAAAATTACCATTAGGTAACATACAAACAATTCTATAAATAATCAAAAAAAAGTCGTTTTTTTTAGAGTTTGCAACCATTATGATACAATCACAGATCATATTACAGTAAAAAATCTTGATATATGCGATATATGTCATCTTCAAAACCGAAAATTCCGAATTGCGCAAACAACCAAAAATCGCCTAAGAACTTACGTAATAGTTTGTACTGGATTGGCTTAAATTTTGACCCATCTCCAGAATAATATGTCAGTAAGGATTTTCATCCGAAATGAAGGAAACTTTTTATACTGATATATGTTAGAATTGTACAATGTAACACAAACATCGTAATAATCGTTGGTATTTTATAAGTCATGAAGCAATTTAAATTTTGTTTACAAAAAATTGCATTTCTTATAGTGCGCACTTATGAAGTCAAGGATTTTTTGAACATAATAATTTTAGAACGCTTAACATGTGCGGTTAAGGCGAAGTAGGCCGTTACAATTTCGAATTGAAAAAAAAAACAGTTGGTATTGCACTGACGCATCTGAAAAAGTATCAGCATGATCTCTGCAATTCAGCGCAAAAAGTGATACTTTTCCGGATGAATATGAGCTATGAGGACTGAGTTTGTTCAATTTGAAATTGCGATCTGCAATGTCAACATGGCTGCCAAAACGAATGATTGGCGACTTGTCCATAAAGGCCGATTTATTAACACCCACTTAGGCCTTGTAAAACGTGACTCTGATTGAAAACTCTGGAGTGGATCTGATGCGCCATACCGGGCGCTAAGGGTTTAAGGAAAAATCTTTTTCATGCATTCCAAACTAGTGGTGCCGTAGTAAAGAAGATTTGTATTATTTTTTTTTTCAACGAAAAGAAAGAACATAACACCACGACAAGTTAACCAACCTTGCACTCGTGTAAAAAATTTCCACATCTGACTGACAGCTGTTTTTCCTGCTGCACTTTCATCATAGCAAACCATTGGTGGAAAATTATACACAAAACAAAACAGTGGAATTGAAAATTGGATAATTTTAATGACATCCTTCCCGATAATGTAAAAGCAACACGATCGGAAGAGGTTTGGAGGCACGTTAAGCAAAAACAGTGTTTGCGGCACACTGTACATGAAACAAAAAAATTTTTTGTCATCTTTTTCTTTCATTTATTGTAAGTTAAAAAACAAATTCATTAACTGTGAAGCAGGGGGTCGGGTCGAGCTTGATAGTGGTTGGTACAGGTCGAAATCTTCGGTCACACATAGCAGTTACCAGTTACTACACCATTTTATACCTACACATTTCCAAAGAAAATTTAAACCCAACAGCGGGGAATCGTTCTTGTTTGCCTTCCGGAGCCTATCGAGCTTTTGTTGGCATATATTTTGATTTATGTAGGGAAGATGAACCGGTATTCACCTCCCGAATTAAATACCGTTTTACGAAACACATAAGCAAAAATCGTTGAGTGTTAAGGCCCAAACGCAATAATAGCGGAACGGCAACGGAAAGCGGAACCGATTCGCCAGCATGAATCACACCATATCGACTGAGCTGTCAACGAATGAAAGTGAACCAACAATGAGTCGACAAGCATGTAATAGTTCTTGCTGGCGAACCGGTTCCGCATTCCGTTGCCGTTCCGCTATCATTGCGTTTGGGCCTTTAGTCAAATCGTTTTGAAATTGTACGGAAACATTCTTAGAAATTTCAATTTTTTTTCTCAGAAAATAATAGAAAAAAAAAAAAATCAGTGGGGGTTGTGTACAAGACACGACCGCATGACGTTAACTACGCCATGTAATTTGCTGCATTTGTATTATAGTCAAATGTCATAATTGCAATCTTCCTTTAGTTATAATCCAGAATGTAATGGTTTGTGAATTTAGAAAAGACATATGTTTGTAGTTTTGTTTCATTGTCTAATGCAATTTATCAATGCTTAATAACTCTTTTTGAAAAATTCGGTGGCCCTGAAAAGGGCCGTTTGAATGATTAACACTGTAGCACCGAAAGAATCGGTCGATGAAAGAAGAAACAAGAATAATAACTCTTGTTTTCCACCCGAATGTTGCGCGTGAAGGTCATGTCGACACAAGAACCGCTGAGATTGGTTGGCTTAGAGGGATCCGAAGCTAGTTTGAGTTTCAGGTACTTCTCCAAGAAATCCACAAACTCGATATTTTCCTGGTTGGTAAGATCGATGTTTAAATTTCCTGTCACGATCATTGGTCTGTCCTCCTTCTGATACTCGAATAAATTCCGCGTCATGAAGAACTTCTTTTGCTTCGTTGTGGTATTCGGCTCAATAAACACGCAAAACAGAATCGTTCGCTGGCCCATTATAGTTATCTCTACAGCGCAGATATCACCATAATGGTCTGAACGGCCCAGCTCCACATCATGACTGGTACAAACTTGGCGGATCGTGTGAGGTATGGCCAAGGTAGACGCAGAGTTGTTTTGATGTATTGCTACACCGGCAGCTCTAGCGTAATAACGCTTGGCCTTGGCGGCGCAGGTAAATCCTTTTACCTCTGAGGGGCTGCCAGTTTCGGACAAGGCCAAGATATCAGCCATCTTCATGATGGGATCAGCTGCTATGTCGGATGCATGCACCAAGAGGCTTCGAACGTTTAAGCTCATCACGCAGCAAGCGGATTTACTTTGCTCGATGGCTCCAACCACCTCCAACAAATCGATGACCTCTTGCGTGCTCGGTTCGTCTTCCATGATAATCACAACTTTACAATATACACACGGTATGAAAGATAAGTTCGGAATCTTTCGACTGCTTGGTATGTTGTTTTGATGTCTGTGTTTGGGAATGCATTACTACCTGAAATTAATCCAAAACAAAGAATTGTGTAGTGAGTGCACACAACATCTGGAAAGCATGAGCGTACAAAACATACGCATGTCAACGTTTCTGCTCATACTTTAGCTTGGGTACTGGGACCGATTTTTGATTTTACCAAAAATCGTTAAAAGTGGTAATTGTGATATATTTAATAAGAAATATTACTCAAAACAACTCTTTAGTAAACACTTGGTGGCCCTGAAAAGGGCCGATTTTCTTGTTGTGGTGTTGATGGCTTGATGAAGATCGCTGATTACAATTAGGTATCATTTTCAAACGAAGCTGTTTATATTCAGACGAAGTAATGTCCAGCATCTTAGAGATTTGTTTGATGGATACCATAGATTGAACAATGCCCGAATGTTGTATCTGAAAGAGAAGAACAAAACGAAGTGTAAGATATTTTTCAATATTTCGATCGAATCATATCTACCAAACCTCAAACTAAATTTTTGTGGTGATGATGGTGATCATGACTGCAAGGTTTTAACAGAAGCAGGCGGAGGATAATGATTGAGATTGGCACCATATTGTGCGTGCGCTAAAATGGTTGCGTTGAAATCGGACTTAATTATAAGAATTCGTCGTGTAAAGTAAGTTGTTGATGTTGTTCCATTTTTAAACCGCTGCGAAGCAGAATTCTCCCAGAGGAAGAAACAGTTTCAACGGTGTGTGCAATCCCTTGTCAATGTAGGCGCTAGAAGTGTAAAACGAAAGTCAGGCATTTTTCTATGGTTTGGTCGGATTATAATTACCTCACAGATGAGCCATGAATCACAGTCCGAGAAAACGTTCGGCAAACTATCCCAGCACTTGGATGGAAGCATTGTTGGTTGTTGGCAAGAACAAGGCAGAGCTCTACCGGAGTAAAGTCGAGACCCATACTCAAACGGCAGAGATGCCCCGACTGCAGGAAAAATGATGGAGCTTTCGATGATGAGAGAACGTATCCAACAATCGCTGACTAACGATTGAGTCCGATCTACGTGCCGGGCTGCCAGCGTTGATATCGGAGCAAAGCAGAATTCTCCCAGAGGAAGAAACAGTTTCAACGGTGTGTGGAATCCTTTGTGGATGTAGGCGCTAGAAGTGTAAAACGAAATGAAGTCAGGCATTATTCCACGATTTCGTCAAATTATAATTACCTCACAGATGAGCCAAGAATCGCAGTCCGAGATATCGGGTGGCAAACTATCCCAGCACTTGGATGGAAGCATTGTTGGTTGTTGGCAAGAACAAGGCAGAGCTCTACCGGAGTAAGGCCGAGACCCATACTCAAACGGCAGAGATGCCCCGACTGCAGGAAAAATGATGGAGCTTTCGATGATGAGAGAACGTATCCAACAATCGCTGACTAACGATTGAGTCCGATCTACGTGCCGGGCTGCCAGCGTTGATATCGGAGCAAAGCAGAATTCTCCCAGAGGAAGAAACAGTTTCAACGGTGTGTGGAATCCTTTGTGGATGTAGGCGCTGGAAGTGTAAAACGAAATGAAGTCAGGCATTTTTCCATGATTTCGTCAAATTATAATTACCTCACAGATGAGCCAAGAATCACAGTCCGAGATATCGGGTGGCAAACTATCCCAGCACTTGGATGGAAGCATTGTTGGTTGTTGGCAAGAACAAGGCAGAGCTCTACCGGAGTAAGGCCGAGACCCATACTCAAACGGCAGAGATGCCCCGACTGCAGGAAAAATGATGGAGCTTTCGATGATGAGAGAACGTATCCAACAATCGCTGACTAACGATTGAGTCCGATCTACGTGCCGGGCTGCCAGCGTTGATATCGGAGCAAAGCAGAATTCTCCCAGAGGAAGAAACAGTTTCAACGGTGTGTGGAATCCTTTGTGGATGTAGGCGCTGGAAGTGTAAAACGAAATGAAGTCAGGCATTTTTCCATGGTTTGGTCAAATTATAATTACCTCACAGATGAGCCAAGAATCGCAGTCCGAGATATCGGGTGGCAAACTATCCCAGCACTTGGATGGAAGCATTGTTGGTTGTTGGCAAGAACAAGGCAGAGCTCTACCGGAGTAAGGCCGAGACCCATACTCAAACGGCAGAGATGCCCCGACTGCAGGAAAAATGATGGAGCTTTCGATGATGAGAGAACGTATCCAACAATCGCTGACTAACGATTGAGTCCGATCTACGTGCCGGGCTACCAGCGTTGATATCGGAGCAAAGCAGAATTCTCCCAGAGGAAGAAACAGTTTCAACGGTGTTGGAATCCTTTGTGGATGTAGGCGCTAGAAGTGTAAAACGAAATGAAGTCAGGCATTTATTCCATGATTTCGTCAAATTATAATTACCTCACAGATGAGCCAAGAATCACAGTCCGAGATATCGGGTGGCAAACTATCCCAGCACTTGGATGGAAGCATTGTTGGTTGTTGGCAAGAACAAGGCAGAGCTCTACCGGAGTAAGGCCGAGACCCATACTCAAACGGCAGAGATGCCCCGACTGCAGGAAAAATGATGGAGCTTTCGATGATGAGAGAACGTATCCAACAATCGCTGACTAACGATTGAGTCCGATCTACGTGCCGGGCTGCCAGCGTTGATATCGGAGCAAAGCAGAATTCTCCCAGAGGAAGAAACAGTTTCAACGGTGTGTGGAATCCTTTGTGGATGTAGGCGCTGGAAGTGTAAAACGAAATGAAGTCAGGCATTTTTCCATGATTTCGTCAAATTATAATTACCTCACAGATGAGCCAAGAATCACAGTCCGAGATATCGGGTGGCAAACTATCCCAGCACTTGGATGGAAGCATTGTTGGTTGTTGGCAAGAACAAGGCAGAGCTCTACCGGAGTAAGGCCGAGACCCATACTCAAACGGCAGAGATGCCCCGACTGCAGGAAAAATGATGGAGCTTTCGATGATGAGAGAACGTATCCAACAATCGCTGACTAACGATTGAGTCCGATCTACGTGCCGGGCTACCAGCGTTGATATCGGAGCAAAGCAGAATTCTCCCAGAGGAAGAAACAGTTTCAACGGTGTTGGAATCCTTTGTGGATGTAGGCGCTAGAAGTGTAAAACGAAATGAAGTCAGGCATTATTCCATGATTTCGTCAAATTATAATTACCTCACAGATGAGCCAAGAATCACAGTCCGAGATATCGGGTGGCAAACTATCCCAGCACTTGGATGGAAGCATTGTTGGTTGTTGGCAAGAACAAGGCAGAGCTCTACCGGAGTAAGGCCGAGACCCATACTCAAACGGCAGAGATGCCCCGACTGCAGGAAAAATGATGGAGCTTTCGATGATGAGAGAACGTATCCAACAATCGCTGACTAACGATTGAGTCCGATCTACGTGCCGGGCTGCCAGCGTTGATATCGGAGCAAAGCAGAATTCTCCCAGAGGAAGAAACAGTTTCAACGGTGTGTGGAATCCTTTGTGGATGTAGGCGCTGGAAGTGTAAAACGAAATGAAGTCAGGCATTTTTCCATGATTTCGTCAAATTATAATTACCTCACAGATGAGCCAAGAATCACAGTCCGAGATATCGGGTGGCAAACTATCCCAGCACTTGGATGGAAGCATTGTTGGTTGTTGGCAAGAACAAGGCAGAGCTCTACCGGAGTAAGGCCGAGACCCATACTCAAACGGCAGAGATGCCCCGACTGCAGGAAAAATGATGGAGCTTTCGATGATGAGAGAACGTATCCAACAATCGCTGACTAACGATTGAGTCCGATCTACGTGCCGGGCTGCCAGCGTTGATATCGGAGCAAAGCAGAATTCTCCCAGAGGAAGAAACAGTTTCAACGGTGTGTGGAATCCTTTGTGGATGTAGGCGCTGGAAGTGTAAAACGAAATGAAGTCAGGCATTTTTCCATGGTTTGGTCAAATTATAATTACCTCACAGATGAGCCAAGAATCGCAGTCCGAGATATCGGGTGGCAAACTATCCCAGCACTTGGATGGAAGCATTGTTGGTTGTTGGCAAGAACAAGGCAGAGCTCTACCGGAGTAAGGCCGAGACCCATACTCAAACGGCAGAGATGCCCCGACTGCAGGAAAAATGATGGAGCTTTCGATGATGAGAGAACGTATCCAACAATCGCTGACTAACGATTGAGTCCGATCTACGTGCCGGGCTGCCAGCGTTGATATCGGAGCAAAGCAGAATTCTCCCAGAGGAAGAAACAGTTTCAACGGTGTGTGGAATCCTTTGTGGATGTAGGCGCTGGAAGTGTAAAACGAAATGAAGTCAGGCATTTTTCCATGATTTCGTCAAATTATAATTACCTCACAGATGAGCCAAGAATCACAGTCCGAGATATCGGGTGGCAAACTATCCCAGCACTTGGATGGAAGCATTGTTGGTTGTTGGCAAGAACAAGGCAGAGCTCTACCGGAGTAAGGCCGAGACCCATACTCAAACGGCAGAGATGCCCCGACTGCAGGAAAAATGATGGAGCTTTCGATGATGAGAGAACGTATCCAACAATCGCTGACTAACGATTGAGTCCGATCTACGTGCCGGGCTGCCAGCGTTGATATCGGAGCAAAGCAGAATTCTCCCAGAGGAAGAAACAGTTTCAACGGTGTGTGGAATCCTTTGTGGATGTAGGCGCTGGAAGTGTAAAACGAAATGAAGTCAGGCATTTTTCCATGGTTTGGTCAAATTATAATTACCTCACAGATGAGCCAAGAATCGCAGTCCGAGATATCGGGTGGCAAACTATCCCAGCACTTGGATGGAAGCATTGTTGGTTGTTGGCAAGAACAAGGCAGAGCTCTACCGGAGTAAGGCCGAGACCCATACTCAAACGGCAGAGATGCCCCGACTGCAGGAAAAATGATGGAGCTTTCGATGATGAGAGAACGTATCCAACAATCGCTGACTAACGATTGAGTCCGATCTACGTGCCGGGCTACCAGCGTTGATATCGGAGCAAAGCAGAATTCTCCCAGAGGAAGAAACAGTTTCAACGGTGTTGGAATCCTTTGTGGATGTAGGCGCTAGAAGTGTAAAACGAAATGAAGTCAGGCATTATTCCATGATTTCGTCAAATTATAATTACCTCACAGATGAGCCAAGAATCGCAGTCCGAGATATCGGGTGGCAAACTATCCCAGCACTTGGATGGAAGCATTGTTGGTTGTTGGCAAGAACAAGGCAGAGCTCTACCGGAGTAAGGCCGAGACCCATACTCAAACGGCAGAGATGCCCCGACTGCAGGAAAAATGATGGAGCTTTCGATGATGAGAGAACGTATCCAACAATCGCTGACTAACGATTGAGTCCGATCTACGTGCCGGGCTACCAGCGTTGATATCGGAGCAAAGCAGAATTCTCCCAGAGGAAGAAACAGTTTCAACGGTGTTGGAATCCTTTGTGGATGTAGGCGCTAGAAGTGTAAAACGAAATGAAGTCAGACATTTTTATATGGTTTGGTCAAATTATAATTACCTCACAGATGAGCCAAGAATCACAGTCCGAGATATCGGGTGGCAAACTATCCCAGCACTTGGATGGAAGCATTGTTGGTTGTTGGCAAGAACAAGGCAGAGCTCTACCGGAGTAAAGCCGAGACCCATACTCAAACGGCAGAGATGCCCCGACTGCAGGAAAAATGATGAAGCTACGATCTACGCGCCGGGCTGCCAGCGTTGATATCGGAGCAAAGCAGAATTCTCACAGAGGAAGAAAAGTTCCAACGATGTGTGGAATCCTTTGTGGATGTGGGCGCTAGAAGTGTAAAACGAATTGAAGTCAGGCATTATTCCATGATTTCGTCAAATTATAATTACCTCACAGATGAGCCAAGAATCGCAGTCCGAGATATCGGGTGGCAAACTATCCCAGCACTTGGATGGAAGCATTGTTGGTTGTTGGCAAGAACAAGGCAGAGCTCTACCGGAGTAAGGCCGAGACCCATACTCAAACGGCAGAGATGCCCCGACTGCAGGAAGAATGATGAAGCTACGATCTACGCGCCGGGCTGCCAGCGTTGATATCGGAGCAATGCAGATATCTCCCAGGAAAACTATCCCAACACTTGGATGGAAGCAGTTTGAACGAAAGCATTGTTGGTTGTTGGCAAGAACAAAGCAGAGCTCTACCGGAGCAAGGCCGAGACCCAAACTCAAATCGGTAGAGTTGCCCCGACTGCAGGAAAAATGATGAGAGAACAACACTGACTACCGCTGGATTGTCAGGCCAAGGACGAGAAATGCCGGTATCCTCTATCAGCAGCGATGTCCAGATCTCATGATCGTTGAATTACTCGTGTTGTGTGGACTCTTGAGGTTCTGAAATAAGTCAATTTCTTTGTTAGAGACTATATTGTCGGTCATTTAATACTATTGCAAAACTTACCACTAGGCAACGCAAGTACTGACAGTACAGGCCGGTGGTACGAGAAGTACGCACAGTAGCGTTTACTTTCCGCACTAATGTTGCGTGTGAATGTCAAGTCCAGGCAAGTTCCTCCGAGAGTTGTGGCTTCTGAGGGGTCCGTAGCTAACTCTAGGTGAAGATACTGTTTCATGAAGGCGATGAATTCAGTATTTTCTTCCTTCGACACATCTATGTTGAAATCACCGGTGACGACGATGGGCATGCACGATGTCGTGTACGTGAAGAGATTCCGCACGATGAAGAATTTCTTCTGTTTCGTGGTGGTGCTCGGTGAAATATACAACGAAATCAAGAGCGTTTGGGTACCCATAACCTGAATCTCCACGGCACAAACGTCTCCATACTCGTCTGCCAAACCAAGTTGTTCGTCATGGCTCGCACATAGTTTGTGAATAGCATGAGGAACTTCAATTGAAGACGATTCATTCCGTTTGTAGATTGCTACGCCTGCGGCTCTCGTGCTGGTCCGTTTTGATTGAGAGATGCAAGTAAACCCCTCTATTTCCGCCGAAGTTTCGTCATCCATCCATGTCTCACTCAGGGCAAGGTAATCGCCGGTCATCAGGACATGATCTGTGGCTACATCTCGAGAATGGGCGATCAAACTTTGAACGTTCGCAGACACCAACACAACTCCAGAGCCTCGGTTTGCAACGAATTCCAGCACTTCGTCACTGAGAGTTGTGAGGCGATGATTGGACAAGCGCTCCATTTCCGTTCGAAGTTCCTTCATCTTCGGCGAATCGCTTCCCTTGGCATGGTGGAACTTGAATTCGTTCTTGGGATTAGTCAAGTACAAACCATCCAAGGAAGACACTCTGGAGAGTCCAACATAAACCAGCTGCTGTTCTTGGCCTTTCTCGTACTGGAACACGATTTGTGGAAAGGTCCCTCCCTGCGATTTGTGCACAGTAAGAGCACATGCACTAACCACTGGAAATTGGACCCTCTTACACTTCATGTTTCCGAGAGCAATGTTTGCTGAGCGCCTTGCGATCGGTGTCCAATTTGGCTGCAATACACCTGGTCTGGAGTACACTAGAGGCCTAGATTTGATCCGCAACATCGCTCCGATTGCCTCGTTCTCAAACTTTAACCACAACCGGGTTGTTTGATGCTGCGGATCGTCTTCATTACTCTCCACGTACATGAGCTCTCCAATGGCGCCATTGACAATGCCGTCATCTACTTCGACGTTTGTGGTGATCATATACGGCATTCCAACAGTGAGACGCAGCAGATATGGCAAGCCACCAGCTTCCACAACGCTCATTTTGTGGAGCTTGTTCCTTGCACTTGCAAGCTGCTCGTCACTCCGGTAGCAACTAAATGCATCCTCAGCTAAACAATCCAGTCCATCGGTTCCCCTAAGTACCTCGTTATTGTACTGGTCTACGTCGACGTTGCGGTGGAAGAGACGTATGGCGTTGGGCACATTTTCTTTACACCATTCTGCCGTTCGAAAGCGACTTTCTATCAGCTGCGTTTCCTCATCTGAAATTCAAATAATGAATGTTACAACATTTGTGTGAATGAAATATTTTGATATTACCTGACAACCGAGTACCATTTCCAATCCTTGTCAAAACAGTGGAAAACTGCTCGTCACTTTGCCTCATGACTCTGACAAGGGGGTAAAACTGGAGCGATTGCCAGAGAACTGCACCATGCATGGAATTTGCTGGCGGTTTCCAAGCAAACCTAGCATTTACTGGCGGAAGCTGACGGAAGTCTCCAACAAGGATGATGTCAATGCCACCGAACGCATCGTCAAATTCACCTCGAATGTCTTGCAGCCGTGCATGAATGGAATCCAGCACATTGGCACCGATCATGCTGACCTCATCGACGATTATTGCCCGGACGTGAGCAAATGCATTGCGATACAGCTGAAGGGTCTCAAAACTCAGCTTGGCGTTGTTTCTGCGCGACATGGTCAAGCGGAAAGCAGAATGGACCGTTGTTCCACCAATCGCTACTGCTGCCTTCCCAGTCGAAGCACAAGCAACATATGCATTATTTTGTGCATTATGCGATTGACTGAACCGGTTGTATGTCTCCATCAGAACACGCAAAGTGAAGGTTTTGCCACTACCAGCCGGGCCAGTGAAGAAGATCTGCAACGGTTTGCGATTGCCATCGATACTGTGGATCGTGTGTATGACGTGCAGAATCAAAGCTCGCTGTTCAGGGTTCGTGGCGCGGACCATTTCGCAGTAAGCTTGCTTGCTCATGACATTGGTCCGCTGTTTGACAACAGCAGCTAATGCATGAGTCGGCAAATTCTGGATGTCATCGTCGTTGGGCTCCATGGTGATGGATCGGACACATTCGGCATTTTTCTCTGTAGCAGCATCTTGTTCTTGGTCAGCATTTGCACCATGCAATCGTAGATATTCCTCGACCGTATGCTCTAGGTTGAACTCACAGTCGTATTCTTTCCGCTTCTGCAGCAAATCGCCTTCGTGCTGATCATACAACTGCAGGAATTTGTTGCAATCGAGCACATCTAGCATCTCGCTGCGAAACGGAAGAAACAATAGAACCATCTCGCGTTTGTAGTCTTGAAGCTCGGTCATCGGGTACGCACGCCAACGCAGGATTCTTGCAGTAGTTCGACGATGATATGTATTTGCCGTTTTCTGCACTTTCGTGTAGTAAGCGGCAAAATCAGCCAGGCATACATCATCCAGTTCCTCGCGTACTTCATATTTTTGAATGACATTCGATGTCCATATGTCAATCGAATCGTCGGTGATGCCTTCTTCATCCATCTGTTTAGTACGCTTCCGTGTCTTGGTTCGTTCGTGTGGCCACATAGTAGGGATGAATTCCACTTTTCTGCTGGCTTCTGACATTGGCTGGCGAAGAAGATACCAGGCAGCCTCTTGTGCAGACATCTCTACCGAATTCAGCATCTTGATGCTGACTTTCTTCAGCAGAGACTTGTGGTCTTGATCGGGAAACTCCTCTGCAAGCTTCACAAGATCACGGTGCAGACTGCTTATGCCACGGTTGGTTTTGTTTACGTACTCGACGACGTACGCAGCGCAAGAGAATTCCTCGAGGATGAACTGGAGATCCATATTCGACCGGAGGATGTTGGCGATCCACGGGTTGAATGGATTGGTCCACAACTCCATCATTGACCGTTTCGCCAGAACGGTAGGACGGGTTATTGACGCACGAATAATGTCCAGGTAGTAATCGTATGTGCAACTACATTCCTCGAGGTACTGCTCTAGTGTATCGAAGGCCTTCGTCTCCAGAACAGCATGAATCTCGATTGCTCGCTTTCTCAGCTGTCCACGACGTCCGTCATCACCGGAGAGTGGCAACAAAATCCTGGTTTGATCCATGGGCCAATAAGGGATGTTGAATCGGCAGCTTTTGTCACCACGTTTGTAACACGTGAACGTGTGCTTGTGCACCTGGTTTGCATAGCAATCTGGTAAGTCCTCTGCGGCTACGGAACAGAGGCTATCAATCAAGCGAATCGTGGCAGGCATGTTCTCGGAAACCGCCTCACCTGGATCGCAATCCAGCCAAAGGAGAATATGAGCATGGGGACTGCCACGATGTTGGAACTCGATACGTTTAAAATACTCCACTACACGGTACTTTCCGAAAGGGCTATACCGAGATGACTGCAGTAATTGCATAATTACGTCAACAAGCTTGTTGAAGTAAATGCAGCATGTCACCGGATCCTCGTTCACCAAAGTCGCTCGCTGTAGTGCCGAAAGCTGCTGCATGACATCAGCCGGTTCACCTTGGACGTTTCCACCTGACAACTTCTGCAGTGTTTGCAGAAGAAGGGGCCATTTGGTTTCACTGGCGCTTAAAGTGAGAAACATCGTCGGTTTACCAAGCTGGCGAATCATTGCAAACAGGTCTCGTTTGCGCTGCTGCCAGTATTGCACCGAATTAGGAATCGACTTGAGGAAATATAAATTCCTTTCGATGCACTGTTCCAGAAACTCTCTGTCGTTCAACATGGCGCGTGTAATGTTGGCCGTTGCCATACACTTGAACGTACACTGAAGTCCCTCTGAAACACGCAGCCGGAGTATTTTCATGGCCACGTACAGGACATGTTTCGGCTTAGCAGCTCGTCGATCACTGCGCCGCAGTTCGCTGGTGGCCATCATGAACGGTGTTACACGTACTTCAGGGTTGAACACTCTTGGGTGGCCCAAATAAATATCTGGAAACGACAGCTCCTCAGCGTGCTCATCATAAATGATCGATAATGGCACCCTGTTCTGCGCCGGGGCTATTTCCAGACATTTATCCTCGTTCCACAGAAGCGTCTGCTGTTGCCCAATCAGCATTTCAAGGTCGTTTTCGCCGTCCATGGTTTCGATGGCGTCATCATCGCGAATTTCGTTACCAATGGCTTGCAGGTTGTCCTCGCTGTATGTAATTCCGTATCGGTTATACAGCGGAGTCGTCCCCAGGTACTGCAGCCAGGCCTTAATGGTGTCCTTCTTAACGAATCCAGACAGATAACTGGATTTGTGGATCAGGTGTTTCTTGATTGAAACGTTAAAGGCCCTGTCGTCATCCAACTGTCGCGGTAGTTCCTTCACCATCTTATCCACATCCACTGGAACATTGATCACCTGTCCGATGATGCCATAATTTCCTGAAACACACTTAAGGTTTGACAACAACTCTAAATAGAATAAGATACTATATTTACCTGCCGCAAAACGCAAGCGGCGAATCTGCATAAAAGGCAGTCGCGGAGAAATCAATCGCTCGGCAATCGGATCCAGTGGTGGAAGAGATGGGTTAGTTGGATAATTAGGATAACGAAATCCGTTAGAGACTGCCAGCGTTGGCACCTTTCCCTGTTTCAGGCTTGTGTGACATGTTAAACATGCCTGCAATCCTTCAGTGAAGGTGACCAACACACTGGCTTCAGCGGTGGTAACTGGCTTCAGATCGTTCTTAAACCACAACCTGTCACATACACCACACGGATGTCCAAAACGATTCTCCAAGAATCTTTTCCGAAACTCCCTTGAAGCTCCTTCCAGGTTCGGTTCGAATGATTCTAAAATAATTAGGTATATGTCACAAATTTAGTGCTTCAGTGGTATATGTATCACATACCTTGGATAGAATCGTTGGATAACGGTATTTCGGGTACTGATGCTGGGGTATTGACATCGTCGCCGCTCGCATTCGACAACATTCCAATGCCACCCAAAACTGGGCTATCGGCATTAGATGCCATCGCAATATCTCCATCACCTCCATGACCTGCATCAGGAACTGAACGCGCTGGAGGAAATACTACAACACAGAATCATTGACAGTATAGCACCCCCTAATAATTAAACCAACCAACTTTCTCTGACAATTGACCATTTTTACATGTTTATATTGTGTGGTAGATACGCAAAAAGGGAGACTTACGGCTTGGGCACCATTCGACTATTATCGGCAATTAAATTTCAAACGCCTAATACACAGTATTAATCTATCAACACACACCAATGAAAATATTCAGATGATTCTTTACCCTGTCAGCTTCCCGCTGACGAGATTTGCGAGACGGAACAAACAATTTTGCCAGAGATGTCATCAATTGAAATGAACACGCCTCAAAATGCAACTGATTTTGAGCTGCCGAACAGATTCGCCTGTAGCGCTTATGGGAAAGTTACCGAAGAGATTGAGGCTGCCGACAATAGTCACACTGACAAGAGATGTTCGCAGGGTTGTAAAAACGTTTCCAGAAATATTTTAACAAGTCTGTCGGTGTGAATCGATAGAGTATTGAGCAACGCATGAATGTAAACACATAATTTGGCTGTTGATGTCCGAGAAAATTACAAAAGAAGCGCGACATCGGCTTAGACCGCCGAGAATACGTAAGTTCCCCTACTCTGCCCTGGGAATTAGAGGAAATTTCCATTTCGAAAAGATCCTCAATCGGCAGAATTATCACTACGGATATATCGGTTCCAACGCAAAATTATATAACATAATATAATAAAATCAAGAAGCATGAACTACATTTTATCAAACTCGTACTCGTTTAAAGAAAATATTACAATAATATTTATATATATACATATATGCCAAGGTCGTATTTTCAGTTAACACAATCAGCAAGACTTCGGAAAAATAATTGCGTTTTTATATTATTGATAGTGACTGACATATCTGTAGAGAAAATGTTAAACTGTAGATAGAAATTGTGCCATAGAAAGCGCACAGTAACTCTAATAGAATTTCACAAGGTAGCTGATAATCTGGGAATTCATCAGTTTCACAAAATTTAATTTGTATGTTGGGAGCCAAAATTAAAGTAAAACTGCAATACTATACTATCAATGTTACGTGTGGAATTGTGTAAAATTAACAATCCCAAATTTTAAACATAGTCTATACTTTTGTAATAGTATGTCATATGTTGTTTCTGACTGAACAGGGACTATACAGTCAATTCTCCCCTACTAGATGTTCCGTATCACGATATCGAGAGAACCATAGTAAAAGTTGGCTTTTATGGCTACCTCGATGGTCCCTTGGACTGAGTTGCACTGATTTTGTGTTATTTCAGTTAATTTGGGTTAGAGTTTATGAATTATCATAATTTCAAATTAAGGTTCCACTCAATAGATGTTTTGTACATCATTAGCTGATAATCGGGGTATTCAATAATTCCACAAAACTCAAATTGTTTGGTGGAAGAAGGTAAAATTACCGCTTAACGCTCTTGATATAATTTCGCAATGCATTTAGCGTTTGGAAACTATTGCAAGAATTAACTTCCCCAAATTTAAAAGATAAACAAAATCACGTACCTCGCGTTGAAGGCCCTTCGCCAGCGTCCCAACCACTGGTTGTAGACGCTTTACCTTTGGCCGCCTTCATTCTCTCCCGATAGCTCCGAGCCCGCTCTGCGTCGGTCCTTGGCTGCTTCGGTTGAGTTCCTGGCTGCTCATTACCGGGACGCTTCCGGTAATTCTTTACATACAGGGTGGCCAAATACTGCGACATTTCTCAGCTTCACTATTTCAAAACTTGTTTTAGTAAAAATCTCCGGGAAACTCCAAAACAGAAAAACTTCAAATTGGAAATTAAAGAGGAATATTATCTTTATCAACACTTTGAAACATGAATGTGATGTCTGTGATAGGGAATTCTCCGTAAAGCCTTAAGGACAGCCACCCACCGACCCCCCTCAGCCTTACGAAATTTGTGACTCAGCCCTTATTTGGCATGCGTTGTACGCAAGGGCATTGGATCGAATCTATTAATAATCTATTTATCCAACTGATCGGGTTTTGCTATTAATTCTATCAGTGAGATAAATATTAAAGTGTACCAGTTATGGCCATAGTCGTTCCATATGTTTGACCATATGTGAAATTTCGAAATATTTCTCATTTTCAATTTCTTTGAATGTTTTATCATCAAGGTATATCTTGAATCTATCTGCTATAACACACTAAACTTTTCAAAATTAGAATAAACGAATTCAAGTAATCACTTATGGCGAAATAGGGAACCACTATGTCCATAACTGGTACACCTACCCTATAAGTGGTTTACCAAATTGCTTATTATTAGAATTAAGGAAAACTGTTCGAAACAACTCTTTAATAGTAATGTTGGCCCTGAAAAGGGCCGTTTTTATTGTCACGTTGCTAGACTTTTCCGTACGTGATAGTAACGAGGATGTTACTACCCCGTCGGAAAACCCTCCTGTCGATACTTACAAACTTAGTTTGCAAGAATTTCCTCCTCCTGCGTTGGCGTGCCTTCTTCTTGATCGTAGAAAGATTTCTACGATCGAAGGTCACGCGTTTCTTCGTGGTGACACCTCCTGGTTTCGTCATCTCGAGCGCTTCAAATGAAAATGATGGCAGACAGATGATGTCTGCATCTTTTATACCCCCAGAATATAGACTTAGGCTCCTCCCCTTCTAGAATTTATCATAGACATTATGAAACAAGATTATTTTTGCTGCTGTGAAGAAGAAGAATTTGCATCTTGTGATATTAGGCAAATTTTTATCTTGGCTTTGGCAATGATGGTGCATCACAACGGAAATTGGAAAACATGCGTTCAAATATTACGTAACGCAAAAGGGGAGGGAGAGGGTCTTTCGTAGTGTTAATATAAAAATTTAAAATCTTCCAATACATGGGGAAAGAAGGGGAACCAAAGCTGGCAAATTTTGCGTTACGTTATATTTGAATCATTTCTTAACAATAGAAAATATATTGCATCTCAACGGCACAGCAGCAGCGTCCTCGGAAACATCCTCAAATTGCCGTATTGTCAATTATTCGTAATAAATCAATTATTGTATGCTGCTATGAGATGAATTAAGAAATTATAGCAAGTATGTGGTAAACACATTAAGGAATATTACACAATCAACTCTTTACAACACAATTGTTGGCTCTGAAAAGTGCCGATTGAATTGTTGAATTTACGTAACACGGAGACATTTTGACGGCACACTGGTTGCAATCCTCCTCGCCCGATGAGATTTGCGGTGCGGATGACGATGTGCGCTTCAACAAGCGGCTTTGGTCGATTTTCTTCAGCCACCTCGTACAAACTTGCCGCCGCTTGGTGATCGAACACACTTTGACGGCGCACTGGTTGCAATCCTCCTCGCCCGATGATATTTGCGGCGCGGATGACGATGTGCGCTTCAACAAGCGGCTTTGGTCGATTTTCTTCAGCCATCTCGAACAAACAGCTTGCCTCTGGTAGCGAGGAGCTGAGCAGGTTTGGAGGAGCTCTTACCAGCTCGAAAGCGAAAACAGAATGAAACCGAATTCAACGAAGAAGGGATGCTTTATACCCTTAGAATAGCAGGTGATGCTCCTCCTTTCAAATTCTTCGTTTTCTTATCTGGGAAATAGGCTATATGAAACTGATGTCTGGGTAAGGGAATTACAAGATTAGCATTATGCTGTTATTGCATCCCGACGGCACTGCAGCAGCGTCTTCGGAAACATCCTTAAATTGCCGTATTGTCAATTATTCGTAATAAATCAATTATTGTATGCTGCTATGAGATGAATTAAGAAATTATAGCAAGCATGTGATAAACACATTAGGGAATATTACACAATTAACTCTTTAAAACACATTTGTTGGCTCCGGAAAGGGCCGATTGAATTGTTGAATTTGCGTAACACGGACACATTTTGGCGGCTTTGGTCGATTTTCTTCAGCCATCTCGAACAAATTAAGGAATATTACACAATCAACTCTTTAAAACACATTTGTTGGCTCTGAAAAGTGCCGATTGAATTGTTGAATTTACGTAACACGGAGACATTTTGACGGCGCACTGGTTGCAATCCTCCTCGCCCGATGAGATTTGCGGCGCGGATGACGATGTGCGCTTCAACAAGCGGCTTCGGTCGATTTTCTTCAGCCATCTCGTACACACAGCTTGCCTCTGGTAGCGAGGAGCTGAGCAGGTTTACAGGAGCTCTTACCAGCTCGAAAGCGAAAACAGAATGAAACCGAATTCAACGAAGAAGGGATGCTTTATACCCTTAGAATAGCAGGTGATGCTCCTCCTTTCAAATTCTTCGTTTTCTTATCTGGGAAATAGGCTATATGAAACTGATGTCTGGGTAAGGGAATTACATGATTAGCATTATGCTGTTATTGCATCCCGACGGCACTGCAGAAGCGTCCTCGGAAACGTCCTCAAATTGCCGTATTGTCAATTATTTGTAATAAATCAATTATTGTATGCTGCTATGAGATGAATTAAGAAATTATAGCAAGCATGTGATAAACACATTAGGGAATATTACACAATTAACTCTTTAAAACACATTTGTTGGCTCCGGAAAGGGCCGATTGAATTGTTGAATTTGCGTAACACGGACACATTTTGGCGGCTTTGGTTGATTTTCTTCAGCCATCTCGAACAAATTAAGGAATATTACACAATCAACTCTTTAAAACACATTTGTTGGCTCTGAAAAGTGCCGATTGAATTGTTGAATTTACGTAACACGGACACATTTTGACGGCGCACTGGTTGCAATCCTCCTCGCCCGATGAGATTTGCGGCGCGGATGACGATGTGCGCTTCAACAAGCGGCTTCGGTCGATTTTCTTCAGCCATCTCGTACACACAGCTTGCCTCTGGTAGCGAGGAGCTGAGCAGGTTTACAGGAGCTCTTACCAGCTCGAAAGCGAAAACAGAATGAAACCGAATTCAACGAAGAAGGGATGCTTTATACCCTTAGAATAGCAGGTGATGCTCCTCCTTTCAAATTCTTCGTTTTCTTATCTGGGAAATAGGCTATATGAAACTGATGTCTGGGTAAGGGAAATACATGATTAGCATTATGCTGTTATTGCATCCCGACGGCACTGCAGAAGCGTCCTCGGAAACATCCTCAAATTGCCGTATTGTCAATTATTCGTAATAAATCAATTATTGTATGCTGCTATGAGATGAATTAAGAAATTATAGCAAGCATGTGATAAACACATTAGGGAATATTACACAATTAACTCTTTAAAACACATTTGTTGGCTCCGGAAAGGGCCGATTGAATTGTTGAATTTGCGTAACACGGACACATTTTGGCGGCTTTGGTCGATTTTCTTCAGCCATCTCGAACAAATTAAAGAATATTACACAATCAACTCTTTAAAACACATTTGTTGGCTCTGAAAAGTGCCGATTGAATTGTTGAATTTGCGTAACACGGACACATTTTGACGGCGCAAAGGTTGCAATCCTCCTCGCCCGGTGAGATTTTCGGTGCTGATGACGATGTGCGCTTCAACAAGCGGCTTTGGTCGATTTTCTTCAGCCATCTCGAACAAATTAAGGAATATTACACAATTAACTCTTTAAAACACATTTGTTGGCTCCGGAAAGGGCCGATTGAATTGTTGAATTTGCGTAACACGGACACATTTTGGCGGCTTTGGTCGATTTTCTTCAGCCATCTCGAACAAATTAAGGAATATTACACAATCAACTCTTTAAAACACATTTGTTGGCTCTGAAAAGTGCCGATTGAATTGTTGAATTTACGTTACACGGACACATTTTGACGGCGCACTGGTTGCAATCCTCCTCGCCCGATGAGATTTGCGGCGCGGATGACGATGTGCGCTTCAACAAGCGGCTTCGGTCGATTTTCTTCAGCCATCTCGTACACACAGCTTGCCTCTGGTAGCGAGGAGCTGAGCAGGTTTACAGGAGCTCTTACCAGCTCGAAAGCGAAAACAGAATGAAACCGAATTCAACGAAGAAGGGATGCTTTATACCCTTAGAATAGCAGGTGATGCTCCTCCTTTCAAATTCTTCGTTTTCTTATCTGGGAAATAGGCTATATGAAACTGATGTCTGGGTAAGGGAATTACATGATTAGCATTATGCTGTTATTGCATCCCGACGGCACTGCAGAAGCGTCCTCGGAAACATCCTCAAATTGCCGTATTGTCAATTATTCGTAATAAATCAATTATTGTATGCTGCTATGAGATGAATTTAGAAATTATAGCAAGTATGTGGTAAACACATCAGGGAAAATTACACAATTAACTCTTTAAAACACATTTGTTGGCTCCGGAAAGGGCCGATTGAATTGTTGAATTTGCGTAACACGGACACATTTTGGCGGCTTTGGTCGATTTTCTTCAGCCATCTCGAACAAATTAAAGAATATTACACAATCAACTCTTTAAAACACATTTGTTGGCTCTGAAAAGTGCCGATTGAATTGTTGAATTTGCGTAACACGGACACATTTTGACGGCGCACTGGTTGCAATCCTCCTCGCCTGGTGAGATTTTCGGTGCTGATGACGATGTGCGCTTCAACAAGCGGCTTTGGTCGATTTTCTTCAGCCATCTCGAACAAATTAAGGAATATTACACAATCAACTCGTTAAAACACATTTGTTGGCTCTGGAACGGGCCGATTGAAATGTTGAATTTGCGTAACACGGACACATTTTGACGGCGCACTGGTAGAAATCCTCCCGATGAGGTTTGCGGTGGCGATGACGATGTGCGCTTCAACAAGCGGTTTCAGTCGTGGCGGCGTGTTGTTGTTCCATTCGCGTTCCATTGAAAACTGAGCTGAGAATGCGAAAGGCACTCGAGACTTGCTCGCCGACCATGTTCACAGTCTGACGGCAAAAAGAAGAATGAGCGAAGAAGCAGGAATCGGTCTGGTTTTATAGTGCGAAGCGGAACGCAAAAGAAGCGTGGAAAACTGCTTGCACGTGATTGGTTGCGTAAGAAAGGGGTCGAGATTTTCCCAATTTTCAATAGTTTATTGTCAATAATCAATAGTTTTCTCCATTCGAGGAAATTGTTGTATACATTTCCGATCGATTGGTGGGAAAATATTGAAAATCTATCGATAAATGACTGAGTTATTAGCGTTCAAAATCTTACATAATTTCGTGACGGTCGCAAAATTTTAGATTTTCAATTGACACCCAGTATATTGCCGTAAGACGTAGTTAACGTCAAAAATCCTTAGAACGTTTGCTCCTTTGCAACATGGTGTTCCTGGATTCACCACCATAAATAAAAGAATAAACGTAAATGACGAATTCAGATACTGAAATAAAAAAAAACACGGCATTATACTGGTGCAAGTGGTCAACTGGTCACCCTCGTACCGTCGTCAACTCGTCACCCCAATTCTCAAAACAAAAACAAATTTTCTGACCAGTGCTTATATTTTCCTGCTAAACATGGACTGGAAGCTTTCGTTCAACGTATTAACGGTAATCAAAGGTCTTTTGATTTATTTATAAAACATATTTTACCTTATGGTGGTGAATACTGGTACACCTACCCTACCTTCTTGATGCAAGGCTTACTGTGCTGGCAAATCAACGACGTTTACATAACGTCAAATAACTTATACGAGCGGAGTAGATCTTTTTAGACGAGGACTAACGTCAATATCCTGTACTGTAAATTCAAATTGGGCAAACAATGTTTTATTCGCCTACTCTTCTACACATTTTCCCGTACTCTAGCCGAAAATTGCTTATTGTTCTAGGATGGCTATCTGTTCTGTGGTGGTTGAGTAAGTTAGAGAGATAAGATGTAATAAATTCCTAAATCGACTCTTCCAGCTGCAGGCTTGACAGAAACTCATAAGCTCATAGGCCTGAGTGAAAACAAAAATGCTGAAACCCTCACCGCTCAGCAAATCCTTAACGGATTCAAATGATTTTTTGTCAGATCACTGGCCCACATATCTGGTCTCTAGAAGTGGCCAGAGGAACTCGGAAATATTCCTGTGGCCGGAGTTATTCCGGTGGGTCACTGGGTCAAGTCAGGTGAAAAAGGGCTATTTTTTGCGACAAACCAAGTTACCTTTATTAATTTGCAATGACAATCATTTTAAATTGCATAAATCATTAAGATCTGATATTCAACATTATAAATGAAGAGTTTTGCAGCGTTTAATATATACCGAATGTGGCCATTCGGACGTAATGCCCGAAGGAACCGGCTGTAGATTGTTGGATACTTAACCATTTCAATTCTCGAAAAGTAGAAATCAAACATAATTGTGCACTAAAATGCCTTCCCATAACACAGCGCAACAAAAATGACATTTTTGCGTGTCTCAAGGATCAAATTATGTGTCTCTAGTAGATTTGGGGTTGCTGAATCTGATTCCGTTCTCAGAAATTTCCCAGCACGTCACATTTTTTTGCTACAGGTCGCCAAAGTTGTATAAAACATTGGTTTTATTGATGTTTACCTAAAATTTGAAGTATATTTTATCAAATTTTTTTGTGATCTTATCCACCAAGCATGCAAAAGAGGACTTAAACTTTCGTTTTAGATATATCTTGGTTAAAGTTTCACGATTTAATTTAGATTAAACTGATATTTTTCAACATGCTTTCAGTCTCCATACAAAATTCTTAGTTTTTCCTGTATGGCAAAATACAATACTTTCCTAAACTATCGAAAAATAATTTTTCCGCATCAAAGATATTATAAACTTTGATTATAAGTATTGTTATACACATAAAGTTTGGATTCTGTGGCAATTTAAGCAAATAAATTACCTTTCAAGCTGACAAACTTGCATGCAAGTTGGCTGAAATAGTTAATTTTTGCATTTTCAACAACCAATAACTCAAAAACTAGACGTGCTATGATATTTCTGTAAACTGCAATGGATTCAGCAACCCTTAATTAAGTAAATAGAGCTATTTTGATGCTGGAGACAAAAACGTGTTCCGCAGTGTAAGCTTTGCACAGATGTTCAGATACAAATGGATCATTGAATGTAGTTTTTGCAAGTGCTCACCGCATCAAAACAAAGGCGCCACTGTATATGGGATTTAACATTGTCACAGCATTGCTGTTCTGTCAAACACACAAGGCTACGGTGGCGCTATCTATGCTTTCCATAGCGGCCGTTTTGGTTATTTTAATGATCCATTGGCCACTTTATCGTAAGTTTGAGTCCCGGGATCAGAAAATGGTCATTTGTAGGATTAATCAAATGCAAAATTCATTGTTATCCAATTCAATCGTTTCTCGAAAGGTTTACACTGAGGAAATTTTCTTTAAATTCCACCATGTAGTGGCCACATTATAACCGAATCCGGAAATTATTTGTGACATGAAATTTGCCTACCTTCATGTGGGATACACCCTACGGATTATGTTATAGTTTACAGTAGGTTATCCCCCGATTAGCTGTCAAATGACAATCACTCAGTTTCCAGAGATAACTGCCAACACTGCCCCAGTTATCCCGCGGCCGTGCAGCATTAGAGCGTCCTCTTTCTCCTCCACACTTTCGGATCGGTAAGACATGTATCATCGCTACGGAGACGACTGAACAACGCGAATGTTGGGAAGTCCTCTTGAATCTAATTAACGGATTTCCACAATGGCGATCCTGCCAGGTTAGCTGCTTTAGCCAGCAGCTAATAAAATCAAGTGTAAAAAAAGGAGGATTTCCCAACTTCGTAATAAAAAAGCTGATGGTGTAATTACACAAGAGATTGACGAGGAAGACAGAAGGAATATGTCGGCCATATTTTTTGTGCGTTTTAAGTGTTACTAGTGGCTTTAAATGTGAATTGTGTTGCAAATGTATCAAAAGAAGTGTGTGTAAATTTGGTGAATTCAAGTTTAATTCCACGAGAATCCGGATTAATTAACAATGTTTTCGTTGTATTTTAAACTTTGCGATCTGCTCATAATTGATAATGTTGTACTTTTGTCTGTAGTCACTGTGGAGTTGGAAAGGAACAAATGTTTCATGAAAAGCCAATTTGGTTGAAGAGTATGAAGACTGCTGATAAATTTCTGTTGTGAAGTGAACACATCTAACGAATCCGATTAACACATTACAAAACAATTTACATCAAACAACTTTTAACCTTATTTATGTTTTTTTTTGTTGATCTTCCCGTTGAGATATTTTGTAATATTAAGAGTATATTATCTTTTGTGTTTCAAAATAATTGTTATTTCACGGCAAAAAAACTAATGATAGTTATTCGTTGGTTTTAATATCACGGTCGAAGAACTTTGCAAGAGTATTACAGTGGCACGAAGAAGGCGATCTCTCTTGAATCGATCGAAAAATTTGAAACATTTGTACCTAAAATGCACATGTTTGTAATTATGCGTCACTGACGGGACCCTTGTAGACCAAACAACTCAGATGAGATTTCTCAGATAGCTCGAATATCTGACCAGAAATTGTAACTTAGCAGGGTCCTATGGTGAAATAATCTGGATGGGACATCTGGAGTGAAGGGCACACGGTAAATACGAAACGGGACGTTTCCGAAGAAAGCGACTCAGCCGGGACATCTGAGATAGCACGTACATTGGCGAAGATTAATACTCTGATGGGACTTCAGATATGATAAATAAATCTAGCATGAGACAGGACGCTCAGGAAAAACATAAACTCAGATTGGATATCTGTGAAGATTATGTCACGAGGAAATCACGAGATCAGATGAGACTTCCGATAGGAACATTAAAAACAATACTTTAGATGGGACATCTTTGAAGCATTTGCCACAGGATGGGACGTTCTGTGAAAATTATGAAATCAGATGGGACTTCTGATATGAACATTAAAATAAAACCTTAGATGGGACATCTACGAAGCATTTGCCACAGAATGGGATGCTCTGTGAAAATTATGAAATCAGATGGGACTTCTGACAAAAAATTCCAAGATCACCTCATGAATTGATGATTGGCGGATGAATAAAGATTATTCAATAGCTTTAAGCGCAATAAATCGTCTTGAAAAGTCATGAAACAGTAATAGCTATGAGGAGTAAAGCTGAATTTTCAATGTTGAACACGGTGTGGTGGAGTCTGAAACCATTAATGAGTATACACCCTATCTTTGCAGAAGTTTATTTGATTAATGCACTAAGTTGGGAGTTTACTCGCTTCGATACAAGCAAGGTTCGCTAGATGCCATATTGGCAGACCGGGATAGTAATGCTTGTAAAGGTGTTGCAAAAGGCGAGGAAAATTGATCAATCTCATAGTTTTGGGAATAAGAATCCCTTTTTAATAGACAGAGATGAACTTAAAGTATATCAACATGCTAGTTGTTAGTATGAAAATGACTCAAAAGGTTACAAAATGACCGATATGATATAAAACAGAAATGTTTTCTTTTACCAATGTCAATGGGTGCCACAAGAAGCTCATCTTGAGTCACCTTGAATTCGTTAGTAACGAAGAGGAAATTGAGCGAAGCTCTCTCTCCGATTTTTAGCTGGATGCACAATTTGTACTGATAAATTGAACCCCACGGATGATGTCCACTTAACGATAAAATTCAGGAGTTTAGGTAGCTATGTATTTTGGTACAAACACGTAATGTAGTCACGAAGGCACGGTGAGATGGATGATGAAGTGGATCATGTGTACAGATATTTTCCATTCCATGAAACGTGTGAACACCAGAGAAGCCCAATTCCGTTTAAGGAGAAACATCTCGGAATACAAAGATACAATATACAATGGCCGACTTGAGCCCCTAATCACGCTTTCAAAGGCACAAAACTGGAGTAATAGTTGGAAAACGTTTCTGACCTGAAGTGAATGGTTTAAATTGGTCTTTTTTCTTTCCAATACTATTCATGTTATGTGGCCGTAGGAGCAAAGGAGCAGGACAACAACTCAACAATACGGGTGTCGCAGGTTCGAGACGCAAAATGAGGAATTTCATCATCATAAAACGAGGATCAAAATGTGGCAATTGCAAGTCCTCAAAAGGATGAAAACTACCAAAACGAATATGTCTGATACGGAGAAGTACTATCTGTATCATTTTATTACATTTTTTGCATACTTTTAGAGGTTTCCGTTTTCATTCATTCATTTATTTACCTCGTGTACCAGTTGCTTGGCCGCATACGCGAACGCTCTCTGGCTGCGTACGCGAAAGCACCAAATATTCGCCCTAAAAACCTGGCGAAAACAACTGAAGTTTCTCACGTGGTCTTATATCAGCATTAGTGGTGCAGCACGGTTATATCTTGGCACTATAATGGCACGCTATTTCGCCTTTTCTGACATTATAGTAGCATTATATGCGTATATAAAACTGACATGCATCAAATGATTACCCTATATACGCATATAATGTTGTTACCGTGCCGCATTATCGTGCTTACTGGTTACTTGGGATGATTTTTTGAAAAGGCGATAAATAAATGTTTTTCACTAACTTGACAAATACTATCCAGAGAGAGCCATACATTGACATGACATAATTTCTACTGCACGTACTTTCCATTTGTTGTTATTCCTGTATTGGTAGATATTGTTTGCATATACTTCAAAAATTTTCAAACGACATGGAAATTAAAAAAAAAAACAAATCACGGATATTTGTTTTAAGCGCCGGACGAAACATTTTTTTAGAGAAGGAGTGGGATGTGGGATACACCCTACGGATTATGTTATAGTTTACAGTAGGTTATCCCCCGATTAGCTGTCAAATGACAATCACTCAGTTTCCAGAGATAACTGCCAACACTGCCCCAGTTATCCCGCGGCCGTGCAGCATTAGAGCGTCCTCTTTCTCCTCCACACTTTCGGATCGGTAAGACGTGTATCATCGCTACGGAGACGACTGAACAACGCGAATGTTGGGAAGTCCTCTTGAACCTAATTAACGGATTTCCACACTTCAGGGGCACAAACGCACAGTACCCTTCTCATCCGACATGACCCAGTGATCCACCGGAATAATTCCGGTCGCATGAATATTTCCGCGTTTCTCTGTCCACTTCTTCTTCTTCTTTCTGGCGTTACATCCCCACTGGGACAGAGCCTGCTTCTCAGCTTAGTGTTCTTATGAGCACTTCCACAGTTATTAACTGAGAGCTTACTATGCCAATGACCATTTTTGCATGTGTATATCGTGTGGCAGGTACGAAGATACTCTATGCCCTGGAAAGTCGAAATTTCCAACCCGAAAAGATCCTCGACCGGTGGGATTCGAACCCACGACCCTCAGCTTGGTCTTGCTGAATAGCTGCACGTTCACCGCTACGGCTATCTCTGTCCACTTCTAGAAGCTAAATATGTGTGCCAGTATGCTGACAAAAAATCATTTGAATCCATTAAGAATTCGCTGAGCGGCGAGGGTTTTAGGATTTTTGCTTTCACTCAGGCCTATACGGGTTTACTCAAAATTCACGATAAATCTTCACGCGATTTGACATTTCTTTGGACTTTGTTTGCAATATCATGATATTTGATACATCGCAAATTAGGTTTTAGAACCACCAACATATTTGCCTCTTGCACCGAAGAGCCAATTATGCGGAATAACCCAGTATGTGGCCAGGACTTCATCAAGTTTGATAAGTCGCAAGATAGGTCTCAGGACCGCCAATATAATGGCCACTTCCTCTAGGGAACAGGGTATCCAAAGCAACCTGTCATGTTTTCAAGTCATCCAGGAGCTTTTAAATTACCCTTCTTTAGCCTTGATTTGTGAATTTATGAAGTTTGATGTTGCCAGCTAGGTTTCAGAATCGACAGTTTAGTGGCCATTTCCCCCAGGGAACCAGGAATTCGGAACAATCCGACATGTGGTCAAGTCATTCAAATACATTTGAACCACCTGTAGACTCATGATTTGCAAAGTCATGAAGATTGATATGTCGCAAGCCAGGTTTCAGATTCGCCAATATAATGGCCACTTCCTCCAGTAAACCGGTATTCGGAACAACCCAGCATGCGGCCAAGTCATCCAAAAACGGTCGAACTATTTTTATTTAAACTTGATTTTCTAAATCATGAAGTTGATTTGTCACAAGCCATGGACTCGAAATTAAAGTGGTTACTGATTCTTCAAGTGGGATAATTTCAGTACTCCTCGTGATGAATAAAAAAATACGGTGAATTTCTAATCGATTACCGCGGTCCAAAATAGTTGAAAAAATTTGTGATTGACTCTGAAAATTCAACTGAAATTCATTGAAAAACGGATGGGAAATAATATTTTAGTATTGAAAATTTCAATCAAATTTGAAGTCAGATCATTCATGATGAATGCATCCCGATAATACAAACACATAAAATAGGTTGTATTTCGCATAGGATGTAAAGCCAACGTAAGAAGTTGTTCAAAACGATTTTCTCAAACACCAACTTATTCAAAACTGACAACTGAATATTTTGTTCGAGATTAGCGCAGCGAATTGTATAGTGTGACAGTTATGCGTAGAAATTCAACAATGGGACAAATCGACTTGGCTTGCTTTTCATTGAGTTCCCGAACAAAGTTTATTTTTGGTAAGTGTTTTCTGAAACTATACGTAAAAATAAACTGTTTGATGACAAAAAGTCAAAATGAACAAAAAGTAACATGGGACAATTATGCGTATAACGGCAGTATAGTCATTGTCGATCGATGTAAGCATGTATATTTCAGATGTCACCCGTCGCCTCTCATAGTAATCCAGTCACATAGAGTGACAACAGTCGATAAACTCGAGTGACAGATTCGAGTCGGGCGAAATTTTTGGTCGACAGTGAGTCATTTTTGATCGACTCGACTTATAAAATAATAGATTTTAGAAAAGATGCTTGACTGACTTTGTTTGAAATTCTTAGTAGACTCGTATACATTGACGAAAAGCTGAGTCATTGGGAGTTCTACTGAAATCCTGTACAGATTCAGATACAGATACATATCAGGTCCGTCACACTCGGGCTCAGATTGTGTACCACTTCTAGTACTGCATTTGGTCCCTCGCTAGTACAAAAGGTACCCAAGTTTGACAGATCGCAGTACACTTTTCAAGGCATTCTAGATTACCTTATGAGCCATAAAATTTTGGGCAACTGCAAGGTACATCGGGGTCTTTAATTTGTCTTTGTACATATGGTTATCGATAAAACTGATTCTTGGCAAAGCATTGTCTGGATCCAGGAGTTTGACTAGTCCTAAATCTATGACAAAGTTCTTATGAGATCCCTGCCGAGATTTTGTTTGGATTTCTGCAAATTCAAAGCAAATTCTTCTCATCATTCTCAACTTTTTTTTTTGTAAAATCATTCATGAGTTAATGTCTAGATTTTTATGAATAAATAAATAGCAAGGTCCTTCAGGTATTCCTTACCAGATTTTGGTTATGTTCTTTACGAAATTTTTGGTCATATCTTTGATAAATAGCATGGAAAATGCAATTTTTGATTTGTGTCTAAAATTTTAACTAGCTTCATAGAAGAACAGTACCGTCGAACGGGGTAACTTGCAACAGGCGTGACACTTGCAACACTTCGACTTGTAATCGAATTGTCGTTTCGTTTAGCATTGAATTGAATAATTATAATTTATTGCACCATTTATTGCCCTTAGGTATACCACAGAAGATTTTAGCGAGGATTTGGGTACTGTTTCTTTTTTGGTTGGTTTTCTGGAGGTGTGAATCATATTACACATTGGATTGTACGTAATTGATGCTGAACAACGCTCCTCGTACCACATAAACGGTAGAAATATGTCATTTGAGGCATTTGTTATCAGTTACAGTACTTAGTAGTGTAAACATATAAAAAGGGGATTTTTTTTCCGTACAAAGTGGGCCGAAGGGTCTCAGATTTCCATGAAACTTTTTCCACAAGCAGGGCTCATCAATATATGAATAAAAAAAATTGAGAAAAATTCAGGGTCGCTTATTTTCCCGGAAAACTCATTTGAATTTTTTTTTTGTTTTCCTCTGACACTACTTACTTTGAAAAATCATAACTCAAGAACAAAGCATCCTAGAAACAAAGTTTTTTTATAAAAATGAAAGCAAATTTTCTCAGAAATGAAAAAAAAATATTGGGGGGTCCGTAGCCTTGAGGTAACGCTTTCGCTTCATAAGCGGAAGGTCATGGATTCAATTCCCAGCCCCTCCAAAAAATAACCGTCCAGCCACCAGAAGACGCTGCACGGAGGACCGTGCATAGGGGAGCACATCCATCCTCCGTCAGTATCAGATGGTGACTGAGACAAACTGACCCACTTCGCAGGCAGCTAGCCTCAAACGACTCAGGAACGCGGCAAAACGAACCACCGCAAGAGCAATGGACTATGGCTTATGGAAATCGATTGGACCAACAGCAGAGCACTCTCCTACCTGCTCGGTGTGAGAGCAAAAGAGCAGAAGAGAGTGAAAGCAGATGTAAATATAGATTAGTTAAAAATAGAACTGTATCGGTAAGGAAGATACAAATAAACTAATTCCGGCACAGTAGTGGCCACGAGCACGAAGTGCCTTAAAAAAAAGGCTTAAAATAAAATATTAACTGGAAAAAGTTTTCCACAAAATTTTCCACCGTTGAGAAAATTCGTAAAGAAAAGCCGGAAAAACTATGCTCCAACTCGTGAAAATTTTTCAAAAACATATTTTTGAGAAGATAATTTCATAAGCTTTAATCGCTGAAATTTTTGAAATGTACTTTTTTCGTTTTTGAGTTATGGTCAATTTTGTAAAAATGTGCAAATTTTCCACGAGTAGTTTTTCCGGCTTTTCTTTACGAATTTTCTAAACGGTGGGAAATTTTGTGGAAAACTTTTTCCAGTTAATATATTTTTTTATGTCTGACAAAATTTGCTTTCATTTTCATAAAAAAAAACTTTGTTTCTATGATGCTTCGATCTTGAGCTATGATTTTTCAAAGTAAGTAGTGTCAGGGGAAAACAAAAAATTTCCAACTGAGATTTCCGGGAAAATTAGCGACCCTGAATTTTTCTTTATTTTTGTTATTCATATATTGATGGGCCCTGCCTGTGGAAAAAGTTTCATGAAAATCTGAGATCTTTCGGCCCAAACCCGTACGGAAATAAAAAAAAAATCTCATATAAACATGTTGATAATTTGATGCTTTAACACTATAAAAATTCAAAAATATTTTTGACTACCCTTGTGGGGTAACTTGCAACAGCAATTTTGATCTCTATTGTTTGATATTTTATGCCGTTTGTCATCGAAAACACATGAAAAGGTTAAATTGAAGACATATCTGTTCAGTAACATTAAAATTTGTGTACCTCAATCACGTTTGGTTCTAAATATTAGAAAATTTACATGAATCGCATTATAATTAGATTTAGTTTTATTTTCTTCATGAAAATAATGAATAATTTTGAAAACCTGTATAGAAAATAACATAGAGAACTACCATTGGCAACTTTCTGCATGAAATATTATGAAAGCTATGTCAAAACACCAACAGACATATTTTAGGACATACATATCAATATGTATTTGAATATGTATAAAAAATAAGTTATGTGAAGTGTAACCTAAAATGCCATTGTATTTGTAAAAAAGTTGCATTAAAACGTTTCAATGGCTTTCCAATAACTGTCAAGACTTATGATAAGCTAGAATTTCCCCATGTGAAAACCCGCGAACCCGCGAATCGGTGTAATACTCATAATTCAATCAATAATAATTAGTTCTCTTAGAGTAGAATAGCCTGTTTCTGATTATTGTTATGCTTTTACTACAGAAAATTATTAAATGATCATAATATAACGATACAGATTAAGCTTTTAATAGTGTACTTTAGGTAGCACGATGTGTTGCATGTTACACCACATCAGGGGTAGCATTAAAAAAGTTTATTTTTCGTCTCTCTCGATCCCAGAAATCCAAACACAGATAAAATTATTACCACGTGGTATTATTTACATGGCGATGGTACCAGATGGGTTTTATCTAATCTGAATCCTCAAATTTTTCATCCATAAAGCTTTAAAGCTGAAAATTGTTGCAAGTTACCCCGTTTGACGGTAAATTACTTTTGGAGATATCTTTCGTGTCTGTTAAAAAGATCTCTCCTTGGACCCAACATGAGTTCTACTAGATCAAGAATTTTTCCAGCCATTGGTCATGCCTTACTAATAGTTGAAAAGGCATGCTTAAAAGCTAGTGGGTTGTCTATTGAACTTTGCCATTTGTGGAAATATAATCTAAATGTAGATGCCCAGATTAGGAATTTGTTAATATAATTCCAATTTCCCTCTGAACTTTCTATGAATTCAAGGGGGTAGGCGGTCTTCTGAATATTTCATCAATAAGTTTATATCTAAATAGTTTGTCAAAATCTATTTCAAAATTCGAACCATTTCGAGTTCGAAGAATCTTTTAAATTTCATTGATAATAATCCATACATAAGTTAGATGAAGTCCTGCAAATCTGAACGTAAAATATCAAATCACACGCTCATTTTGACATCCTTTTTTAATTTTTTGACATACGGGAAAAATTCGAGAATAGGAAAACTGATTTTGAATGGACGTAGGTCCGTCCGATTAGCAAAAGTAAGTATCATTCAATATCTCAGTTCACCAGTGCAACTGCCCAACAATTCGAAAATTGCAATTGCAAGAGTCCAAAACAACTTCCACCCGCTAGCAACTGTCGCAACTATCAATGGAATGGCAACTCCTCTGTTGACATTCCCAGCTAAATAGCCACTAATTTTCCCAACTGCCACTCCGGAGTAAACATCTTGACGATTTCGGTAAATAAACATCTAACTAAAAACAACTCTCCACCAGATCCCATCCCATCACCTCGCCAAAATTTCACGGACACTACTCGCTCTTGACATTCGCGCGCCACTCACTCGCTGTCTCTGTCTCCCGGTAACTCATTCCCATATGCTCTCACTTTTCCCGAATCCACTTTCTCTCTCGATCTGAACTTGACACTCACGTGTCAGCTGATGATGATGGGACCCCCCTCATCCAACACTGTCTGTGGATTATTCTTCGGAGATGCAATCTCCGAGCCCGGCACGTGCCCCCCTTCCGCTCGCTTGGCCCTTGGATCGGTGCCTCTTCCGGTAGTGTGCCGCCCGGTACACTTTCCGTATATTTACAGCATGCAACCGAACCGTCCGGTTCAGTTGACGGTTGGATGCTGCGGCGAACAGACGACGACTACGACTCTCGGAGTGGTACTGGTTCGGACTTCAAGGGATACCGGAACCAGCTGTTATATCGGTTTCATTGCCAATCCGGTTTTTAAAGGTGATAGACTGTTACATGAGCAGCTCTCTCATGTAAGGGAATGTGCAACAGATGTGTTCGGAGTTCATTTTCGTGGATTCTCTTTTGTGCGGCTGTTCGTCGATTAGGGCGCGCGCGTTTCCGGCGATCAAAGCCAGCTTGGATGTTCGCTTCGGGTGCTTGTTCGGTCGATGTGAGTGCAACCGTGCGAGTGTAGGTTTAACAGTGCACTCAGGCATCAAAATTATCAGATAGACGATGATACTATCATCTATCTGATAGACAACTGATACTATCAGTTCAGCCAGATGATACTATCACTTCTTGTCTATCTCTGATAGTATCACTGAGAGAACGGTTTCTATCAGAGATAGAGGATAGAGAGATAGTATCCCTATCCCAAAAATTTCTCATCATGATACTATCAGTTGTACATCTCTCAATTAATAATGATAGAGGTTCTATCTCTATCAATTGATAATATTATAGAATAAAAATTGTTGGACTATGGGCATAGAAAATTAACTAAATTCCATATTTAGCGGCTTCAGGAGTGTAAGAATTGTTGGAATCCCATGCAATATGAGTATTTTCGGAACAGGCGCGACGAGAGGATGACGAAAATCGATGTCCGACGCCATTTTGAAATCCAAGATGGCGGCCTGCGGATTAGTGAAATCATTGGAAACCCATGCAATATGGGTATTTTTGGAACGGGCACGACGAGGGGATGACGAAAATCGATGTCCGACGCCATTTTGAAATACAAGATGGCGGCCTCCGGATTAGTGAAATCATTGGAAACCCATGCAATATGGGTATTTTCGGAACGGGCACGACGAGGGGATGACGAAAACCGATGTCCGACGCCATTTTGAAATACAAGATGGCGGCCTCCGGATTAGTGAAATCATTGGAAACCCATGCAATATGGGTATTTTTGGAACGGGCACGACGAGGGGATGACGAAAATCGATGTCCGATGCCATTTTGAAATCCAAGATGGCGGCCTGCAGATCAGTGAAATCATTGGAAACCCATGCAATATGGGTATTTTCGGAACGGACACGACGAGGGGATGACGAAAACCGATGTCCGACGCCATTTTGAAATCCAAGATGGCGGCCTGCAGATTAGTGAAATCATTGGAAAACCATGCAATATGGGTATTTTCGGAACGGGCACGACGAGGGGATGACGAAAACCGATGTCCGACGCCATTTTGGAATCCAAGATGGCGGCCTGCAGATTAGTGAAATCATTGGAAAACCATGCAATATGGGTATTTTCGGAACGGGCGCGACGAGGGGATGACGAAAATCGATGTCCGACGCCATTTTGAAATACAAGATGGCGGCCTCCGGATTAGTGAAATCATTGGAAACCCATGCAATATGGGTATTTTCGGAACGGGCGCGACGAGGGGATGACGAAAATCGATGTCCGACGCCATTTTGAAATCCAAGATGGCGGCCTGCAGATCAGTGAAATCATTGGAAACCCATGCAATATGGGTATTTTCGGAACGGGCACGACGAGGGGATGACGAAAACCGATGTCCGACGCCATTTTGGAATCCAATATGGCGGCCTGCAGATTAGTGAAATCATTGGAAAACCATGCAATATGGGTATTTTCGGAACGGGCGCGACGAGGGGATGACGAAAATCGATGTCCGACGCTATTTTGAAATACAAGATGGCGGCCTCCGGATTAGTGAAATCATTGGAAACCCATGCAATATGGGTATTTTCGGAACGGGCACGACGAGGGGATGACGAAAACCGATGTCCGACGCCATTTTGGAATCCAAGATGGCGGCCTGCAGATTAGTGAAATCATTGGAAAACCATGCAATATGGGTATTTTCGGAACGGGCGCGACGAGGGGATGACGAAAATCGATGTCCGACGCTATTTTGAAATACAAGATGGCGGCCTCCGGATTAGTGAAATCATTGGAAACCCATGCAATATGGGTATTTTCGGAACGGGCACGACGAGGGGATGACGAAAATCGATGTCCGACGCCATTTTGAAATCCAAGATGGCGGCCTGCAGATTAGTGAAATCATTGGAAAACCATGCAATATGGGTATTTTCGGAACGGGCACGACGAGGGGATAACGAAAACCGATGTCCGACGCCATTTTGAAATCCAAGATGGCGGCCTGCGGATTAGTGAAATCATTGGAAACCCATGCAATATGGGTATTTTCGGAACGGGCGCGACGAGGGGATGACGAAAACCGATGTCCGACGCCATTTTGGAATCCAAGATGGCGGCCTGCAGATTAGTGAAATCATTGGAAACCCATGCAATATGGGTATTTTCGGAACGGGCACGACGAGGGGATAACGAAAACCGATGTCCGACGCCATTTTGAAATCCAAGATGGCGGCCTGCAGATTAGTGAAATCATTGGAAAACCATGCAATATGGGTATTTTCGGAACGGGCACGACGAGGGGATGACGAAAACCGATGTCCGACGCCATTTTGGAATCCAAGATGGCGGCCTGCAGATTAGTGAAATCATTGGAAACCCATGCAATATGGGTATTTTCGGAACGGGCGCGACGAGGGGATGACGAAAATCGATGTCCGACATCATTTTGAAATCCAAGATGGCGGCCTGCAGATCAGTGAAATCATTGGAAACCCATGCAATATGGGTATTTTCGGAACGGGCACGACGAGGGGATGACGAAAACCGATGTCCGACGCCATTTTGGAATCCAAGATGGCGGCCTGCAGATTAGTGAAATCATTGGAAAACCATGCAATATGGGTATTTTCGGAACGGGCGCGACGAGGGGATGACGAAAATCGATGTCCGACGCCATTTTGAAATACAAGATGGCGGCCTGCAGATTAGTGAAATCATTGGAAACTCATGCAATATGGGTATTTTCGGAACGGGCACGACGAGGGGATGACGAAAATCGATGTCCGACGCCATTTTGAAATCCAAGATGGCGGCCTGCGGATTAGTGAAATCATTGGAAACCCATGCAATATGGGTATTTTCGGAACGGGCACGACGAGGGGATAACGAAAACCGATGTCCGACGCCATTTTGAAATCCAAGATGGCGGCCTGCGGATTAGTGAAATCATTGGAAAACCATGCAATATGGGTATTTTCGGAACGGGCACGACGAGGGGATGACGAAAACCGATGTCCGACGCCATTTTGGAATCCAAGATGGCGGCCTGCAGATTAGTGAAATCATTGGAAACCAATGCAATATGGGTATTTTCGGAACGGGCGCGACGAGGGGATGACGAAAATCGATGTCCGACGCCATTTTGAAATCCAAGATGGCGGCCTCCGGATTAGTGAAATCATTGGAAACCCATGCAATATGGGTATTTTCGGAACGGGCACGACGAGGGGATGACGAAAACCGATGTCCGACGCCATTTTGAAATCCATGATGGCGGCCTCCGGATTAGTGAAATCATTGCAAACCCATGCAATATGGGTATTTTCGGAACGGGCACGACGAGGGGATGACGAAAATCGATGTCCGACGCCATTTTGAAATCCAAGATGGTGGCCTCTGGATAAGTGAAATCATTGGAAACCCATGCAATATGAGTACAGTGGGATTCCGTTTTTGGCATGCTCCATTTTATGCTCCCCCCGATTTGTGCAACAAAATGGATCCGTTTTTGGCAACATTTTTAAATACCACTGAAATTTGTATTTTTTTTGTAAATATCATTGTGTCTGTTGCTTTAGTCATTTGAAAAGCAAGTCAACTACTCACTGACTACATTCCAGAGCTCAATTTTCTCGATATTCCCCCAAATCTTACTAACCACTGAGGGCTCTCGTACGCGCCTATTTACTTCGGGATGGTCATTGGTCATGTATTCGCAGCGTTTTATGAGGCCATAAATCTCCACAAGTATCTCAACTAGAGAACAGTTATTTTTTCTTAGGCATTTATACTGAGTGACCAGCCTACTTGAGTCTGCCAGTAAGTCATACACTTATTAAAACCGCTTTGCTTGAACAAAGCACAAGCACTGACAAAAGAGCCACAGAAAGTCTATGACTCATACAGAGCTATAAATTTCGTCTCACCTTCCTAGTTCACTATTGTTATTATTATGGAATTGCATACATTGCGTATATAAAAACACCACTGTAAGAGAAACAAATAAAACATAATGTCGTGTATCATAAGTTTCAAGGAATTTCATGAAATAAATTGCGTTATTCTAAAGAATTGCAAAAGTGTCAACATAAAATCCAAAAAACCGTCTACATATTTTACTAAATTGTATTTCATTTTTCAAGAATTACAATGTGCCTTTTAATATTGCTGTGTGCGTTTGAAATGCAAATATCAAATGCGGGAACACCAAATGCGGTAAGATTTTTCACAAGAAATGCGATGTCAAAGATATATTTTTCTTGCTTGGGCGGTGGTGATTTATACAATCGTTGCTGGGTGTCCTTTGATTGTTTCGTGTTACCGCATTTGGAGGACGTTTAGTCAGGATTTGCATCTCAAATTCAAACAGCAATACCATTGCCATGATGACAAATGCGACCACAGTGCAAACAACACTTTATTCTGAATACAGTGAAACCTCCATGAGTCGATGCTCCATGACTCGATATCGACTCATGGAACCATACTGAAAACAAAATTTCATGGTTACTATGATGGTCCCCTCAATCAGCTTTCCAAAGCATTTGTTTCTACTTCTCGATATTTCCATGAGTCGATAGTCCCTACAGATATCGAATCATGGAGGTTTCACTGTATTATCACTAAACCGTGCGATAAATACGCTTGAGATTGTTTAAACTTTGTCTGTGGTATTAGTGTGTAAATTGATCTTTCTGCGTCAGCTATCTAGAACTACTTTCCCGCTTTGTTAGGAATTCTGTAAGACGTTAGATTGGTTAAAAGACGATCCAACATTGTATACAAGTTTTTTTGAACAAGGATATGGGCCTCATAAGATAATCATTATGTTTTAACGAGCTGGGTCAATAAGTTTCGTAACTATACTCCGAAGAATCCGGAGATTCGTGGTTTTAGGGGACTTCTCAGATATTTCAACGTATTCTTGAGGATTTCTGCAAATTCTTATCGGAAACTGAGGGTTTCTTGCAGGATCTTGAGATTGTATAAATGATTATTGGATATAATGTCCAAAATATGGTGATTCCTAACAAACTCTTAAGATTTCTAAAGCTTCCTGTGAATTCCTAGTACGATAATGTGGATTTCTAGTGGCATTTTGAGTATTTATTGCGAAATTTTGAGGATTTTTAAAAGGTTTCCAGAGAAATTTGGACAGTGCAATTGCTAAAATTATAAGCTTTCAAAATTTTCAATCAGAGAATTTAAGAATTTTCAGCAATATAGCATTAAAATCTTAAGCGAGATCCTGAGAATTCTAGGCGGAATCATGCGGATTCCTCGCAAGATGCTTCAGAGTTCAAACGTGATCCTGTAGATTCCTTACGAGCACCCGAAGATTCTTATCAGGCTCTTCAGGTTTCATAGCAGGATTCTGTGGATTCTCGTTGATTTCATACGTTAGTTTTATAACATATATCATGCTCAATCAAAACTTATATCAAATAAACATGATAATATGCTTGTTTGTGTATTCTGCAAAATTACATGCCTTATTTTGTTAAATTTTACGCTAGGGCCTAAAAAATGAACAGTTTTTCAAAGTTCATTAAATAATAAAATCATTCAGTTTTGAAATAGTCAGCGCCATTGTTTTATAAGTACGTCTCTGTAAAAATATTAAAATACATTTCATTTATAGTATTCTTACACAGTTTTAAGGAAATGTACAGTTAATGAATAAAGGTCATTTATGCGATTATTGATTTTACATGACCCTCACATACAAATAGTGTGCACAAAGCTACTAAAATAATAATTGAAGAAATTTACGTGGTAAAAAGTATGTAGGACGTTTGTCACATTTAACATTACAGGGATTCATTACATAGTCCTTCTCAACGGAAATATGCTTCGAAGTGAACCGTTCCGAAGTCTCGATGCCGTATGGTTCCATAAGGATGATGTAATAACACTTTAATGATGTTTTCAAAACTAAGAACTAAAAACTAAAATAAAAAAAATGGGTTCCGATTTTGGAACGGTTTCCTTTTAGGCAACTAAAAATTTCGACTTCGTTGCCAAAAACGGAATCCCACTGTACTTTCGGAACGGGCGCGACGAAGGGATGACGAAAATCGTCGGACATCGATTTTCGTCATTCCCTCGTCGCGCGTTCCGAAAATACCCATATTGCATGGGTATCTTATGATTTTACTAACCCGGAGGCCGCCATCTTGGATTTCAAAATGGCGTAGGGCATCGATTTTCGTCATCCCCTCGTTGTGCCCGTTCCGAAAATACCCATATTGCATGGGTTTGCAATGATTTCACTAATCCGGAGGCCGCCATCTTGGATTTCAAAATGGCGCCGGACATCGATTTTCGTCATCCCTCGTCGCGCCCGTTCCGAAAATACCCATATTGCATTGGTTTCCAATGATTTCACTTATCCGGAGGCCGCCATCTTGGATTTCAAAATGGCGTCGGACATCGATTTTCGTCATCTTCTCGTCGCGCCCGTTCCGAAAATACCCATATTGCATGGGTTTCCAATGATTTCACTAATCCGGAGGCCGCCATCTTGGATTTCAAAATGGCGCCGGACATCGATTTTCGTCATCCCCTCATCGTGCCCGTTCCGAAAATACCCATATTGCATGGGTTTCCAATGATTTCACTAATCCGGAGGCCGCCATCTTGGATTTCAAAATGGCGCCGGACATCGATTTTCGTCATCCCCTCATCGTGCCCGTTCCGAAAATACCCATATTGCATGGGTTTCCAATGATTTCACTAATCCGGAGGCCGCCATCTTGGATTTCAAAATGGCGCCGGACATCGATTTTCGTCATCCCTCGTCGCGCCCGTTCCGAAAATACACATATTGCATTGGTTTCTAATGATTTCACTAATCCGGAGGCCGCCATCTTGGATTTCAAAATGGCGTCGGACATCGATTTTCGTCATCTTCTCGTCGCGCCCGTTCCGAAAATACCCATATTGCATGGGTTTCCAATGATTTCACTAATCCGGAGGCCGCCATCTTGGATTTCAAAATGGCACCGGACATCGATTCTCGTCATCCCCTCATCGTGCCCGTTCCGAAAATACCCATATTGCATGGGTTTCCAATGATTTCACTAATCCGGAGGCCGCCATCTTGGATTTCAAAATGGCGCCGGACATCGATTTTCGTCATCCCCTCATCGTGCCCGTTCCGAAAATACCCATATTGCATGGGTTTCCAATGATTTCACTAATCCGGAGGCCGCCATCTTGGATTTCAAAATGGCGCCGGACATCGATTTTCGTCATCCCCTCATCGTGCCCGTTCCGAAAATACCCATATTGCATGGGTTTCCAATGATTTCACTAATCCGGAGGCCGCCATCTTGGATTTCAAAATGGCGCCGGACATCGATTTTCGTCATCCCTCGTCGCGCCCGTTCCGAAAATACACATATTGCATTGGTTTCTAATGATTTCACTAATCCGGAGGCCGCCATCTTGGATTTCAAAATGGCGTCGGACATCGATTTTCGTCATCTTCTCGTCGCGCCCGTTCCGAAAATACCCATATTGCATGGGTTTCCAATGATTTCACTAATCCGGAGGCCGCCATCTTGGATTTCAAAATGGCGCCGGACATCGATTTTCGTCATCCCCTCGTCGTGCCCGTTCCGAAAATACCCATATTGCATGGGTTTCCAATGATTTCACTAATCCGGAGGCCGCCATCTTGGATTTCAAAATGGCGTCGGACATAGATTTTCGTCATCTTCTCGTCGCTCGTTCCGAAAATACCCATATTGCATTGGTTTCCGATGATTTTACTTATCCGGAAGCCGCCATCTTGGATTTCAAAATGGCGCCGGACATCGATTTTCGTCATCCCCTCATCGTGCCCGTTCCGAAAATACCCATATTGCATGGGTTTCCAATGATTTCACTAATCCGGAGGCCGCCATCTTGGATTTCAAAATGGCGTCGGACATCGATTTTCGTCATCCCCTCAAAGTGCCCGTTCCGAAAATACCCATATTGCATGGGTTTCCAATGATTTCACTAATCCGGAGGCCGCCATCTTGGATTTCAAAATGGCGTCGGACATCGATTTTCGTCATCCCCTCAAAGTGCCCGTTCCGAAAATACCCATATTGCATGGGTTTCCAATGATTTCACTAATCCGGAGGCCGCCATCTTGGATTTCAAAATGGCGCCGGACATCGATTTTCGTCATCCCCTCATCGTGCCCGTTCCGAAAATACCCATATTGCATGGGTTTCCAATGATTTCACTAATCCGGAGGCCGCCATCTTGGATTTCAAAATGGCGTCGGACATAGATTTTCGTCATCTTCTCGTCGCTCGTTCCGAAAATACCCATATTGCATTGGTTTCCGATGATTTTACTTATCCGGAAGCCGCCATCTTGGATTTCAAAATGGCGCCGGACATCGATTTTCGTCATCCCCTCATCGTGCCCGTTCCGAAAATACCCATATTGCATGGGTTTCCAATGATTTCACTAATCCGGAGGCCGCCATCTTGGATTTCAAAATGGCGTCGGACATCGATTTTCGTCATCCCCTCAAAGTGCCCGTTCCGAAAATACCCATATTGCATGGGTTTCCAATGATTTCACTAATCCGGAGGCCGCCATCTTGGATTTCAAAATGGCGTCGGACATCGATTTTCGTCATCCCCTCAAAGTGCCCGTTCCGAAAATACCCATATTGCATGGGTTTCCAATGATTTCACTAATCCGGAGGCCGCCATCTTGGATTTCAAAATGGCGCCGGACATCGATTTTCGTCATCCCCTCGTCGTGCCCGTTCCGAAAATACCCATATTGCATGGGTTTCCAATGATTTCACTAATCCGGAGGCCGCCATCTTGGATTTCAAAATGGCGTCGGACATAGATTTTCGTCATCTTCTCGTCGCTCGTTCCGAAAATACCCATATTGCATTGGTTTCCGATGATTTTACTTATCCGGAAGCCGCCATCTTGGATTTCAAAATGGCGCCGGACATCGATTTTCGTCATCCCCTCATCGTGCCCGTTCCGAAAATACCCATATTGCATGGGTTTCCAATGATTTCACTAATCCGGAGGCCGCCATCTTGGATTTCAAAATGGCGTCGGACATCGATTTTCGTCATCCCCTCAAAGTGCCCGTTCCGAAAATACCCATATTGCATGGGTTTCCAATGATTTCACTAATCCGGAGGCCGCCATCTTGGATTTCAAAATGGCGTCGGACATCGATTTTCGTCATCCCCTCAAAGTGCCCGTTCCGAAAATACCCATATTGCATGGGTTTCCAATGATTTCACTAATCCGGAGGCCGCCATCTTGGATTTCAAAATGGCGCCGGACATCGATTTTCGTCATCCCCTCATCGTGCCCGTTCCGAAAATACCCATATTGCATGGGTTTCCAATGATTTCACTAATCCGGAGGCCGCCATCTTGGATTTCAAAATGGCGTCGGACATCGATTTTCGTCATCCCCTCAAAGTGCCCGTTCCGAAAATACCCATATTGCATGGGTTTGCAATGATTTCACTAATCCGGAGGCCGCCATCTTGGATTTCAAAATGGCGTCGGACATCGATTTTCGTCATCTTCTCGTCGCGCCCGTTCCGAAAATACCCATATTGCATGGGTTTTCAATGATTTTACTTATCCGGAGGCCGCCATCTTGGATTTCAAAATGGCGCCGGACATCGATTTCCGTCATCCCCTCATCGTGCCCGTTCCGAAAATACCCATATTGCATGGGTTTGCAATGATTTCACTAATCCGGAGGCCGCCATCTTGGATTTCAAAATGGCGTCGGACATCGATTTCCGTCATCCCCTCGTCGTGCCCGTTCCGAAAATACCCATGAGAACATACTTTGAGTTATTTCTTTTAGCTTTTTCCCATTATGCGCAAGATTTTGGTTTCGCTGTTTGTTTCAATGATAGGATAGATAGGGATAGCTATGGAAATTTGCTGATAAGATCTTTTTCCCCAAAGATAGATGATAAAGATATGCTTGATCCATCAGTGATGGAAAAATGCTGATAGTATCTCCATCCGTCTATCAATTGATAGAGATAATATAGACTATCTTCTATCCATCATTTTTCAAGAAGTGATAGTATCCCTATCACTACCCATAGGGATAGTATCATTTGATAGTATCAAAAGATAGACGTGATAATGATAAATGATAGGGATAAATTTGAAGCCTGAGTGCACTATAGTGAAGCTCTATTGTTTTGCGGTGCGCTTCCGTCGTAGACGCTGATTCGATACGAGATGAAAGCGATTTTGGCCGCGAGTGTTTGAAGTGATTTAGCCGAAGGTGGAAACATTAGCCCTCTTATCTTGTCAACAGAATACGACAAGCGTTGCGTATGTTGTATGAGGGGGGCGATAAAACCGTGGCGGATTCTGTGTTTGACGTCAACCAGAGGGTTGATGATTTGAAGATGAAAACGCTACTCGATAATTTATGTGAATTTTTTACCATGTAAAAGTTCAGGAATATTCGAATCGCTGCCGCAATGTTCCACGTGATGTAATTCGAGCTGTTTGAGGTAGAAGAATCGGAACGGAAATTTAATCTTCTGTTACGTGCTGCAATCGTTTCAAATGAGTGGGTGCATTGATTCGAAGGTGATGTGGTTGTGTTAAGGTGAAAACAATGGAAGTCTACGATGCATGGAGAAGAGAATTAATCTTCCAGATGGTGGTGAACAAAGTGAAATCTCCCACTGGAGTCGTTTATGGCTGTACAGAATGAATTTAATTTGTGGAGTTTTGGGTCGTAAAAACCTAATCGTTGGTGGTTGTGTGAATATGTGCTGGCAAAGTTAAGACTAGGAAATTTTCACGTAACCCGCATTGAGCCAGTGAAGGTGGAAAGGTGCGTATCAAATTTATTGCATTTGCTTATTCTTGACTTGTGATACGGTGTTCATGTTTGGCAAAGCGAGGTGGTCTCCCCCTCTGGGAGATTTATGATTTGACACGGGAAACGAGCGTGCGCGTAATGTGGCAGTTTGTAACCGGAGGATACTGAGGAAGGACGGCTCTGTTGAATATGGAACCGTTACGGCTTGTAATCAAGCCGGTAAGGGAAAATTTCTTACAGCGCGCAGTGGCCCATAGCTGGTCAAAAGTTAAAAATATCTAGCAAATTCTCTAACTAATATAGTTTATTTGATTCCTTAGTACTGAATAGCAAATTTCAGGAGTTTCAAATCAAAAGATTCTTCACATCATATGAACTGTATGATTACAACCGGAATTAACCTTTTTGAATTTTTCTGATTTTTTGTTTGTTCTCTAGAAACCGCTGTTTCTGTAGTTATCATCCAAATCCAGCTCGACAGGTGTTATTCAGGAGAATATACTATGTTCTACGTTATGGAAATGTTATGAATCGTATTTGCAATGTTTATTTTTGGAGAATATCAACAAGTGTATAAAACAGAACTCCTTTAACAAAATTTGAAATTTTCCAAAGCTTGTTTGCAACATCAAGGAAACGGTCTGAAATGATTACTACCCTTACAATTTGTTACAAATATTCCATAGTATTAGATGCATGATATAAAATCATTTCTTTCAAATTGATTCTAAAACTCATATTTCATCAATGAGAGATTTTTGAACGATTTTAGTGACATTTGTACTTTTGACCAACATTTGTATGGAGTGTGACCGCTGTGCTGCGGCCCGTATGTTAATGCAGGTAAATGAGAACTCCAAAGGCATCCGAGAAAAACAAAGTGTCTTCATGCATGCGGAAGTATTACGCAAATTTTCTTCCGGTCTACAGTTGTCATTACGTATTCACGGGTCGTAGATGCTGTTGCAGAAGAATGTGTATGGAAATGTTGATTATTCTGGTTCTGACTGTGGCGAAGAATTTTAGCAGTGCTAAGCAAAACCAGGCTTAAATGTCTTCCAGACCAACATCTTCTTGGAAAAATGAAAACTGATAAATTTACCAAGTGAAAATAAAACAAGAGAATGTGAAATTATTTTTAGATATGTTGAGCAAAGAAGCTGCAGTGGTGATGCAATGTAGGAGAAGAGTTATGCTTGTTTTCTCATAGCTTCACTAATAAGCTTTCTAAATGCTTGTGAATGTATCTTTGAAAAAAAAAAAAAAATGATTTGAATTGAATTGAATGCCTTTTTGTTGGTGATTCTTTACCGGAGGTAGCAGGTTTATCTTTTTTTCTGTTTCTGTTCAGGATGAACCACTACGACCAGTTTTCTTTGATCTTTTGTGGTATACCCGTGCCCTTTGTTTAGTGCATGCCGCTCTACTCCACTGCTATTGAGAAATTATGAAGTGATCGTTTTTAATACAATTATCATTCTTTACCATTTTGCATAAAGCCTCTTTAGATAAAGATATCGCTATTTATACCTTTTGGAGAAAACAGTTTGTCACCATTAAACTAACAAAAGCGCGCCCCTCAATCAGGTTCGGCCACTAAGCTGGTTAAAAGATATTGTTTTGTTTTTGACCATGCATCGGTACTCTAGCGTATCAAATTATTGCTTCTACTTATAAGTTTCAAAATCATTTTTTGTAACTGTGAACAGGTTTCATCGCATTAGACATTTAGATTCCTTGTAACAACAAGCTTATTTTAAAAAGTAGGAGGTCTGCTACTCCACTGATTCGGAATCAGCAATTCAACAGGCAGCTTATAGGTTTTACGCCTATATAGCGAAAAGGGAGTCGTAAGTTCCATCTCCAACGAGGTTTGTTTTCGCAGTTTCAATTTCAATTTGTACATTTGGCGCGTATTTCGTCGTGTACATGTAAGCTTCAAAACGGCAAAACCTTATAACAGAAATAAATTATGCCAAACAAGCAGTAATTGAGTATAAATTAGCTATCAAAAGTTGCAAAACAGCTTTGAAAAAAAAATACCGGAAATATCTCGGAAAACAGAAAACAATTTGAAAACATGCTAGTTTTCAGTTCAGTTTCAGCTTAAGGTGAAGATGAACATCCGTTTAAGCTGAAAACTCAATCGATTGGTCACTAGCTGGTGATAACCAATCAATTAGGTTTTCAACTCAAACGGGTGTTCGGTTCTCCAGATTTGTGCTCTTGAAAATTTAAAGTTTGGCTTCGATTGATCTTCACCTTAAGAGTTGAATTTTTTCCAAGAAAAAACTCATGAAAAACTGCACTCGGAAAAATGAGCCATACAAAAATTATCAACAAAAATTCATTTAAAATTGGGTAATTTTCAAATTTTCGGAGATTAACCCATGTAACATTGGTAGCTGAACAACAGCTTGTTCAGTTAAAATGTAGATTATGCAGCTTCTTTTCAGCTGAATAAACTGTTATTCAGCTACCAATGTTACCTGAGAAATAACTATATATTAGCTTTGATTTGGCATAACTCATCTATTGAATTTCCTCCTCCAAGTTGAATTCTCGTTCATTTTTTTTAACACTGTCCATTAGATCTTAGGCTAGGCTTTGTCCATCTTTCTTATACAATTTCTCCCAGTTTTTCTTCAAAGCTTCATCGGTTTTGTTTTTCCGCTTTTCTTCAACGTCTTCTTCATTTTTGTCCAGAACTTTTCAATCGAACAAAGTTCTGGTGTATTTGACGGGTTTGCCTCCTTCGGGACCACATTAACGCCCTTCACTTCGTACCAATCCATTACAGGCTTGGCGTAATGGCACGAAGCGAGATCCGGCCAGAGCAAGCACTTCTTCTCGATAAATCAGCCCGTTTATGGTGCCGGTTGTAACGATCGGCTTGCTGTACCATCCGCACTCGCAGATCGCCTGCCACAACAGATACTTCTTCGCGAATTTGTACATCTTTCCCATCCGGAACCATCATGCAGGACGTACCGACAAAAAACTTGAGGCTAGGAATTTGTTTGGTGTATGTCTCGTCGTCCAAGACGAAACAGCCTGACTTGGCCAGCCACTCACGATACAGCTTCCGCGCATGCAATTTGGCCACCGTGTTTTGCTTGTCAGTATGGTTTGGCACTTTTCTGACCTTAAAAACACGTAGCCCAGCCCGCTTCATGGTCTGCTTCGACAAATTGACCTTTTTGGCCACGTCGTTATTATTAAATTACTGCCTTATCTTTCGCGTCTTCTCTGGTTTTCGGTTTTCGGTTGCTTCCAGCGCGCCGCTCGATGGTCTTTGTCTCCTGGGACATGGTGGAATGGTCGATTCCAAGTCTTTTGCCGATCCATCTGTGTGCTTGACCAGGATTATTGATCAACGCGCTCAAGATTTGCAGGCGTAGCTCTTCTTGTTTCGAATGAATCTTGAAAACTACTTGACAGATTGCACACATAAACATAACACTTTAAACTAGTATAACCCAAAATTTCATTAATTTTTACCCACGCGATAAAAAATTACACCCAAAACAAAGTGTCGCATTTTTTCTGAGACCAATCTTCAAACACTACAATATTGAAAGTTTTACAAAGAAAAATAAAAAAATGCACTTCAATCTTAAAGAAATCAATAGATTTTACATTTTTTTAGGAACCTTTTGATATTATTCGGTGCTGTTTTTTTTTCTTCCTTATAACATCTTAAATTTTAAGTGCTTTGTTAAGAATTTTAGGGATTATTTTGAATTTTTAATGCTTACTCAAAAATCTTCATAGCAATATTGATTGATTTATTTCGCTGGTTTGCATTGAACCACCAAAATAAAATTCTGGACATTTTTGACAACCAGCATTTAGTACTTTAGAATGAAACATTAGAAGAAAACTGCACTCTGCAAAGTTGTTTGTATTAGTTGAGCCCTTTTTTGAAGTTATTTAAGATAATGATGGTCTTTAGTTTCATAGAAATGGTAAAACAAACTTTCTTATTCTTAGAAATCATGGTATACATGCCTCAGCCATTTAATTTTAACTAACTTTGACAACCAATACGAAGAAATATTGCAGAATAAAATTCAACATGGACCTTACCGTATACAACGAACAAATCTTCTTCTAGAAATGGTAGGGCGTGTTGACAAAGCGTTAAAGGAAGCAAAACCGGTTTTGGGTAATGTTGTAAACTCTCTGAAAGAATATTCCCCTTTCATAACCAAAAATTAAAGGACTTCCTAAAGGTCATAAACCTGGTCATGAAATGCGTGATATTGTTTCAGCTATTGGATCACTCACCCACAAGATTGCAAAGTATTCAGTCCAGAATTTTAAAATCTTCCAAAAAAGTTTCATAGTAAAACAGTTAAAAATTACAAACATTTTACAGAAGTAATTGAAAATCTAAAAATAGCCGATGATGAAGATTTGGTTTCTTTTGATGTCAATTCTTTATTCCCTAATATTCCTGCTAAAGAGGCCATAAGCCTATAAGAAGATTGGCAACTTAGTCAAAATGAAGGCACAGATTGGATAAAACAAGTACGTACATACACTCCAACCTCTTTTTACGACCGTTTTTTTTACCGACGGTTCGTTTTACGACCACTTTTTTACGACCGAAATTCAGATTAACGACCGTTTTTATAAATGATCTATATCTTAAAAAGTATTCAAAATAGAATTCAAAATGTTCAGTAGTTCAAGGGCTAACATATGGTGGTCATGGAATTGCGGAATTCTGCCACTAGGTGGCGCTAGTGAGCATCGAAATTTTGTTTTGCGGATATCTCAGAATCCTGACCACTTAGAAAGATGGCGTCTTCGGCAAAGTTGCTCATTAGTTCAAGGACTATCATTATAAAGGGATGAGATTCAAAATTTTGCCACCAGGTGGCGCTAGTGAGCATTGAACAACTTTGCCGAAGACGCCATCTTTCTAAGTGGTCAGGATCCTGAGCTATCTGCAAAACTAAAGTTTTATGCGCACAAGCGCCGCCTGGTGGCAAAATCCCGAATCTCATAGCTTTTATAATGGTAGTCCTTGAGCTAATCAGTAACTTTGCCGAAGACGCCATCTCTATATGTGGCCAGGATCCTGAGATAACCGCTAAACAAAATTTGGATGCTCACTAGCGCCGCCTGGTGGCAAAATCTTGAATCTCTTGGCTAGAATAATGATAGTCCTTGAGCAACTGAACAACTTTGTCAAAGACGCCATCTTTCTAAGTGGTCAGGATCCTGAGATATCCGCAAAACAAAAGTTGCATGCACACTTGTACTGCCTGGTGGCGCAATTTCACTTAAGCAGTGTTGCCAGCTACGTCCTTCAACTTTGGTGAACATTCGGTATCGTTATCCTTAATTTTTGATGGTATTTGCACATCACACCCCCATAAAATTGGCTCTTTTGATAACAATCGAGCAGTGTTGCCATCTATTACCAAAATATGAAAACTTGAGCGGCCAGTTTGGAAAGTTCTCAACCCATGCTTCAACTTTGCCGAATATCGCGAATCAGTATTTTCACATCTAGACGTTGCATTTTTCGAAAACATTATTATAATCCTGATTTTTTTTTCGACCCCCGATTACGGTCGTAAAAAGAGGTTGGGGTGTATAAATAATAGATCTATGCTATGTTTTCTTCAAGTCGAGCAATCGACACTGGAGAAGTCTGTAAGTCGCAGGCGAAATAGGCCTATCTGTCAAGATAAGTAACATATTAGAGTTTAAAGGTATTTTCTCGCCTCTCTAGTGATTTTAGTATTTTATTTTTTGCAAAAAGTGTTAGTAGTTTTAGTCAATAAACCATTTTTACAGCATTGATAATGCGTAATTAGATGAGCGAAGGAACTCGTTATCTCTTTCTGTACGGAAGTTATTTTTACGACCCTTATCGGGGGTTATCATTATCAGGGTTTTTCAGAAATGCAACGCCTAGATGTGAAAAAACTGATCCTAGATATTCGCAAAGTTGAAGCATGGATTGAGAAATTTCCAAAATAGCCATTCAAGTAATCATATTTTAATAATAGATGGCAACATCACTCGATTTGAATCAAAAGAGTTAATTATATGGGAGTGTTAAGGACATTATAAAGCGGAGCCAAATATGGCGTCTGATATGGCACTTTCCGCACCTCTTCCCACTTTCACCCCCTTTGCCACGCAACTGACAAGGGTGATTGAATGCAAACAAATTATGCGAATTAAATTCTGCTAACCTACCTGGTTGCGGCATAAAACTACTACAGCTGGCTCGTGCATATACAATGTATCTGTTGAAGCACCGTTTTTCACCTAATTAAATTAGAAACACTAAATTCGTGCATTTTTATCACTATGCTAAAATATGTTTCTTCCAACTTCTAGTTTTATTCTTCTTCCCATCACTAGCCGTACATATTTTTATATGGCATTTTCACACTTTTTCACAAAAGATTCATCGATAAAAATATAATCACTTGAATCGTTTTTTTATTGATTTTCCATAACTCCAGTTAAATGCACTGTTTAAAGCTTAAAATCGCGAGGAAGTGCTTAAAAATTTTCACTTCCAATTTCACTCCTACAAAATGTAAACATTTACGAAGGCGACTGCTTGCTATCGTGTTGTTTCGTAGTATTGGTGGCTTTCTTGAAGCGACAGTTTGAATTTACAATTGTGTTAATGAGATGCTTCATCCCTCACAAACATTATCACTGTTTGGAAAAAGTGGTTGTTAAACAAATACTAATGCAGTAGTCTACGTGGCTTCCATTTATAATGTCCTTAATGCAGAGACCAAATCATAAAGATAACGATACCGAATGTTCACCAGCGTTGAAGGCAGTGTGACTGGCAACACTGTTTAAGAAGAATTACGAAAAGATTAGTACAATCGTAAAAAAATAAGAAAAATAAAGATCATAAAACTTGAGCGGAATAGCTAGAAAGAATGCTCAGCAACACAGAAATACTCTTAAACTGTAGTCCAGTTTAATTTTGTTTCAGGTTCAAAATTTTGTCGTACCTGGTAACACTGCTCAAGTGAAATTCCGCCACCAGGCAATACTAGTGTACCATCAAAGTACTAGTGTGCATGTTTGCAGTTATCTCAGAATCCTTAGAAGGATGGCGTCTTCGGAAAAAAATGTTTATTCTAGCCAAGAGGTTCGAGATTTTTCCTAAATGTAGCTAAAGCGAGAATTTTTTTTTTTTTTTTTTTTTTAATTTCTTTATTAGTATCATTCAAACATTACATTCATTACTTCTTATATCTAGGTGTTCTGTGTTATTAGACAACACTATCATCCTAATTTGGTAAAACAAATCTAAAATTTTATTACCATTTTGTTAATAACATATTACATTTCATTTGCCGTAGCAGTTCAGATTTTTTACAGGTGAGTTGATTTCACCTGCTTATAAGAGAAAAAAAAACGCTTTGAATATACTTATCCTAACTTAACCTAAACAAATAACGCATTAATCGTGGCAATAAAAGATTGTAACGATTTTTGCCTGAAATTATTGATTATTTTATTTGACATTTGTTCCAATGTTTCAACATTGGATATTCTATGTAACTCATTGGTACTATACCAGGGAGGAAGCCTCAGAATCATTTTCAAAATTTTATTTTGAATTCTCTGCAGAGCTTTCTTCCTGGTATTACAGCAGCTAGTCCATATTGGTACAGCATACAACATGGCTGGCCTGAAAATTTGTTTGAATATCAAAAATGTTGAAGATTAATCAAGTAGGCTAGACTGGAGGAGCACTATCGAGTAGGCGAGAAACCATCACAGAGCTGTCATCAATTTAGTATAAATATAGCCGTAGAAAATAAATGTATTCATTCGTTGTTTGACCACCAAGCTGATAACAAGTCTTATTACTTGTTTGCGATCTACGACAACTCTCCCTTTCAAGAAAAAGCTTGTTCTTAAGACAAAGTTTTGATTTTCTATTAATAAGGGGATAGAAACATTTTACATATTTATTACATTTGGCTTGAATGCCCTCAATGTGATTTTTGAAAGTTAAATTCTTATCTAGCATGAGCCCTAAATACTTAACTTCATCTGACCAATTTATTGGAACCCCTCTCATCGTAACAACATGTCTACTTGAAGGTTTCAAATAAAGAGCTTTTGGTTTATGTGGGAATATTATTAGTTGAGTTTTGGAAGCATTAGGAGAAATCTTCCATTTTTGCAAGTATGAAGAAAAAATATCCAAACTTCTTTGCAATCGACTACAGATGACACGCAGGCTTCGTCCTTTGGCGGAGAGGCCTGTGTCATCCACAAACAAAGATTTTTGACATCCCTGAGATAACACAGGTAAGTCAGATGTGAAAATATTGTATAACATTGGTCCCAAAATGCTGCCTTGAGGAACACCATCTCTTACAGGAAGTCTTTCAGATCTGGAGTTCTGATAATTAACCTGAAGTGTACGATTTGACAGATAGCTTTGAATTATTCTAACAATGTATGTTGGAAAATTAAAGTTTTTTAATTTTACAATCAAACCTTCATGCCAAACACTGTCGAATGCTTTTTCTATGTCTAGAAGAGCAAGACCAGTAGAATAGCCTTCAGATTTGTTGGCACGGATCAAATTTATTACACGTAAAAGTTGATGAGTGGTCGAATGTTCATGGCGGAATCCGAACTGTTCATTGGCAAAAATTGAATTCTCGTTGATGTGGGCCATCATTCTGTTCAAAATAACCTTTTCAAAAAGTTTACTGATGGAGGAAAGCAAACTGATTGGACGATAGCTAGAAGCTTCTGCAGGATTTTTGTCTGGTTTTAAAATTGGAACAACCTTAGCATTTTTCCATTTGTCAGGAAAATATGCTAATTGAAAACATTTGTTAAATATATCAACTAAAAATGATAAGCTACTTTCTGGAAGTTTCTTGATGAGGATGTAGAAAATTCCATCATCGCCAGGAGCTTTCATATTTTTGATTTTTTTAAATAATAGTTCTCACTTCTTCCAGATCAGTCTCACAGGCATTTTCGAAAACGTTCTCTTGATTGAGAATATTTTCGAAGACCTGAGTAACTTGATTTTCAATTGGACTAGTAAGTCCTAAATTAAAATTGTGCGCACTTTCAAACTGCATAGCAAGTTTTTGAGCTTTTTCGCAATTAGTAATAATTTGTTTTCCTCTTTCAATGCCGGTATTGGCTTCTGAGGTTTTTTCAAGATTTTAGATAATTTCCAAAAGGGCTTAGAGCCAGGGTCCAATTGAGAAATCTTATTTTCAAATTTTTTGTTTCTTAATTGAGCAAAACGTTTCTTGATTTCTTTCTGCAAATCCTGCCATATAATTTTCATAGCAGGATCACGAGTGCGCTGAAATTGCCTTCTCCTCACGTTTTTAAGACGGATCAAGAGTTTAAGATCATCGTCTATAATCACGGATTCAAATTTTACTTCACATTTTGGAATTGCAATGTTCCTGGCTTCAACAATGGAATTTGTTAAAGTTTCAAGAGCATTGTCAATATCAATTTTAGTTTCTAAAGAAATATTAACATCAAGATTAGAGTCAACATACGTTTTATATATATTCCAGTCGGCTTGTAAATAATTGAAAGTGGAGCTAATAGGATTTAGAATCGCTTCTTGGGATATTTGAAATGTAACAGGGACATGATCAGAATCAAAATCACCATGAGTAACTAATTGGCTACAAAGATGACTAGAGTCGGTTAAGACCAAGTCAATCGTAGATGGATTTCTTGAAGAGGAAAAACATGTAGGGCTATCAGGGTATTGAATTGAGAAATATCCTGAAGAGCACTCATCAAATAAAATTCTGCCGTTGGAATTACTTTGAGAATTATTACATGACCGATGTTTGGCATTAAAGTCACCAATGACAAAAAAATTTGACTTATTGCGAGTCAATTTACGCAAGTCAGTTTGGAGCAAATTAACTTGCTGCCCAGAGCATTGAAAAGGCAAATAGGCAGCTATGAAAGTATGTATACCAAACTGTGTTTCAACAGAAACACCTAAAGTTTCAAAATCTTTAGTTTCAAATGACGAAAACAATTGATGTTTTATACGCCTATGAATGATGATTGCAACTCCCCCACATGCCCCATCAAGTCGATCATTACGATAAACAAAAAAGTTAGGATCTTTTTTTAGTTTGGATCCAGGTTTTAAATAAGTTTCGGTAATAACTGCTATATGCACGTTATTAGCTGTAAGAAAATTAAACAGCTCGTCCTCTTTACCATTCAGGGAACGAGCATTCCAATTTAAAATATTCAAATTATTATTTGGATCCATTAGAAAAACTTAATCCAATAACAATTTGATTTGTCAATTTTACACCTACTTGAACTGCTTCAGTCATAGTGGTGGCTTTGAACATTGCATCAATCATTAGATTCAATTGTTCAGTTAGAAAATTAAAATCAGAGGCAGACAAATCTGATGATATCCCATTGGAATTTTCGGTAGACGAAGAAGCGGGGTAGGAGTTACCTGTGGTGGTAGGGTTTTTTTTCCATTTGATTTGAAACAAGTAGAATGGGTACTCATGGAACGAATAGGGGAAGAGTTCAAATTACCTGCTACGATATCGGCAAAGGATTTACCGTGGGTAGATACATTCGAAATTGAAAGATTCAAACGGCTTGTGAATGAGCATGATTATGATATTCCTGGTGGGTATGATTCCTAATCAAGCGATCGTTAACTGAAAAATGAGCATTGTTCGATACTCTACCAGGCAAATTCCGGAAACGACCGTTATCGTAACGGATATTATCCTTCATCTGCTTGGCACGAGCCTCAACGACTCTTATGCGTGAAAGCATTTCCAAAAGTTAGCTTTGTGAGGGCCCTTGCAATTGGCGCATTCAAACTTTCTAGTAGGGTAACTCGGTGTAATACGCCCCAACGGGGCAATACGCCCCTCTGAATTTTCACGGGATTGAGGCTTCTTATACACGTAAATATGATTACATTTCTTAACTATTCGCGAAAAAATGATGTTGCGCATATATGTTCTTTGAGAAGTATAAACAATCAATACAAATTCTAAAAATATCGAAAATCAGGTTTTTGGCGTAACATTATGCGTCCGATAAGCAAGCCTTGCCGTAAATGAAGCCCTTCCTTTACTATTGTACTTATTACAAAAACTTTTACCGGAAGACGACCGCTAATGGACCCCTTTAAGCTAAGCAAGTGGTGGAATTCTCCTTAGAAACATTTCTACAACGCTGTGGACCTTTTTTCTATGGGAGGGGCATATTGCCCGGGTTGTTTTGAAATGTAAACATTGGGACGGTTTACAAAAAAATATCTTGTACACTTTTTAGAAGCAACCTGGAAAGAGAAAGTTGCTTGCAGAGCATGACCAACTGTATAAGCAACACCTTGACGTAAAAAACTTTAGGAGTGATGCATTTGCTACTGCGATAGAGCAGTTTTTCCTTAAGGGGGGGCGTATTACACCTTTTTACCTTATCTTCTTTCACAGGACTTTTTTTTGTACCATGACCCCACTTTTGGCATCGACGGCACTGAGTGGGGTTCTGGTAATTTCCTCCAGGTTTCTGGAAATGTTTACACGTCACACGGACATCAAACATAAGTTTAGCTTTTTCTAAAGCTTTAATATTATTTAGTTCTTTTTTGTTAAAGTGAACTAAATAATATTCTTGAGAAAGTCCTTTCCGAACAATGCCAGATTGGGTTCTCTTTTTCATAATAATTACTTGGACTGGGGAAAATCCAAGTAAATCATTTATTCCATTTTTGATCTCTTCAGGTGACTTATAGTCACTTGAGAGACCTTTCAAGACAACTTTGAATAAACGTTCAGTTTTGTCGTCATAAGTAAAAAACTTGTGCTTCTTCTCTTCAAGATATCTGAGAAGAAGTTCACGATCTTTAATAGTTTCCGGCAAAACGCGACAGTCTTCTTTCTTTGCGATTTTGAAGGAAATCTTGATTCACCTAATGGAGTTCAAGATCTCCTGCCTAAATCCCCCAAATTCGGAACAACTGACCACGATAGGTGGCACTCTTTGTTTCCTCACTTGAATCAAAGAGCCTGGGCTAGAGGCTGCTTCGATTTGGTGTTCGGAAAATTTGTCAAGAGCATCGAACTGATTGCTCATTTCGATACAATTATTCATTTCACCCTTGGAAGAAACTTCGCATTCCGGGGAAGTGTCCTTTCTTCCATTCTTGCCACGTGTAGTGACAGTTTTAAAACCCACTTTTTTGGAAGGAAGTAGTGAATTCAGAGATTCACCCTTCCTTTTGTTAGTTGTTGATACCATGTTTAGTTAATAAACGAGAAAGACGTGACCTTCGAGAGGTTTTTCCCCTAGACGGTGTCCAAGAAGGATTACCACCGCTAGCTTTCGCCAACGGGTCCAACGAAAAATCGAAGGCACGGGTCCAAACAAGGATCGTAAAGGGATCAATAGTAGAAAAAATAGTACTGAAAAGTACTGTTTAAGTAGCACTGAAAAGTTCCGTTTTTAATTTTAGCACTGAAAAGTACTGTTTGTGTAGCACTGAAAAGTACTGTTTATTTGCTTTAAGTAGTTTTTAAGAAAACTTCCAAGAGCAGAGAGAATTCGTGTATGCACAGCACGAAGATACGATGCGCACTGAGAAGAAATCTTTTATTTTGCAAATATATTAGGTTCCTGATTATTCATAACAATTAAGCCTTCGGCAAACTTGTTCAGTAAGTCTAGGATTATTGTTGTTCGAGCCATTTAATTTAATATGTTGCCCCACAGACGGCGCAAGTGAGTATGATTTATTAACAAAATTCACGAACCTATTGAATCAAGAATGAACCATTTTTACGAAGACGCCATTTTTCTAAGTGGTCAGGATCACGAGATACAGTGAGAGGCAAAATAAAGTGCCCACCTTACCAGTTTTCGAATTTCTCTCATTGATTTGGTTCAAATTAAAGTTAACACACCTAAATCTTTTGTGATATTTTATTTTTGATGTTCTTTTAAAGTTGCACTTACGAAATTTTGATAAAAAAAAGAATTTTACTTAAAGAAAAAGAAAATCAATTTGTATTGAAAAAAAAGTAGTGACAAAAATAAGTGCCCACTTCCTTCTTGGCCCCAGAAAAGATGATTTAAGAAAAATAAAAAGCAATTTAATAGTTAATGTGTCCTCCTTTGGCCTTAAGGACTTGCTGGAGGCTCTTCGGCATGCTTTTCACCAGGTTTTGTAGGTGTTGTGGATCTAGTTCTTCCCAGGCGCGCTCCAAGGCTTCAAAATAATTATTTTTGTTGGTAACACCAGTTTTTTCAACCCTGGCATCGAGAATCGCCCACAAATTCTCGATGGGGTTGAGGTCTGGGCTTTGTGGAGGCCATTCCAGCGGTTTAATCCGACAAGACCGGAAAAAAGACTTGGTCTTCTTTCCAGTATGCTTCGGGTCGTTGTTCTAGAGAAATATGAATTTCTCTTCAAGGCCCGTCTGGATCAGCGAAACCTCCAGATTTTCCAGCAAGATGTTAATGTAGGAATCTGCCATCATTATTCCGTCGATTTTCACGAGGTTTTCTACTCCACTCCATGAAAAACACCCCCAGACCAACTTTAAAAGAACATCAAAAATAAAATATCACAAAAGATTTAGGTGTGTTAACTTTAATTTGAACCAAATCAATGAGAGAAATTCGAAAACTGGTAAGGTGGGCACTTTATTTTGCCTCTCACTGTATCCTTGAAATAAAAGTTTCATGTTCACTAGTACCACCTGTTGGTAAAATTCTCAACTTTAAGATAGAGTTGCCAAAGACAGTACATTTCTAAGTAGTCAGGATACGGAGATATTTGCAAAACAAATTTTTCATTCGCCGCCTGTTGGTAAAATCTCGAATCTTTTGGCACAAATAATGATAGCCCTGGAGCTACAGAGCAATTTCCAGAATACGACATCATTTCAAGTGGCCAGACTCCAGTGATATCCGCAAAACAAGATTCATGTTCACTACCAGCACCTGGTAGCAAAATTTCGAATTTCTTGGCTTGAACAAAGATAGCGGTTGGCCTACTGACCAAAATTTTCAACGGTGCAGAAAATCGAACTTCGAAGATCGGCTTCGCACGTTGTATCTGGACTTCTGCCCTGAATGACAGCATGAATTCTACCAAGATTTCTATATTGAAAGTAATAGGGCATTCAATTTTAAGCAACTTTGCCAAAACATGATTTTTTGTAGCTCTTAAATTGACCGATGTAGAGTTTTTTCCCTATGTTGTCATAGGGTTGTCCTTCAGAAACATTTTGTTTATTCCAGCTTTTTTAATTCTAGTATCTCATCAAAGTACTCTATGAGCCACTTTTACAGCATTAAGGCAAAGTAGCTCATCATTCGTTTTGACAACAATGATAACTTTTCAGCTTGCATTTCAAAGTGATAAAACTCAGTCTTGATAGTTTATATTGACTTGAAAAAGTATCACTGTACGCGCTAACATGCATAAAGTATGCTGACACTTTTTCAGCTGTGTCAGTGCAAAACCAACTGATTTTGTTTTATTTCAAATTGTTAGATGAATTAGCAACAATCATCAACGACGCTTAAAAATTTCAATGACGGCCTACTTCGCCTTAATAATGCGTAACTTGATGAGTAATGAAACTCAAAATCTCTTTCCGTTTAAGAATTATTGTTGTTTTTCTTGCAAAACACGCCTACTTCGATTATGAATATCTCTTATTGGGGAAAACATTGAAAATATCTGTTGATGGCATTGACAATTTTATCTTTTGTTGGTTGTTTCGCTATTAATCATCGCACAATATTTTTTGACATGAAGGTTTGGGGCTATTTATCTAAGTACCATTGTTTAAAGCTCGATTCTATCAAAAAAAAATCAAAATAAATAGTTTTGAACTTTGTGCCTTCTTCTTCTTCTTATTGGCGTTAACGTCCTCACTGGAACAGCCTGCCTCTCAGCTTAGTGTTCTTATGAGCACTTTCTAAGTGATTAACTGAGAGCTTTCTTCGCATAAGATGCCATTTTCGCATTGGTATATCGTGTGGCAGGTACGATGACTCTATGCCCAGGGAAGTCAAGGAAATTTCCTTTACGAAAAGATCCTGGACCGACCGGGAATCGAACCCAGACACCTTCAGCATGGCTTTGCTTTGTAGCCGCGGACTCTAACCACACGACTAAGAAAGACCTCCTTGCACCTATAGTAGCACTTCTAAGGGAAACCATTTGTTGAGAACTGGGTATTTTATTGCAGAATCCACTTCTTACGAGTTCGACTAATGCCAAACTCTAGTTACGTCAGTATTAGGTAGAGTTATGTCACCAATACACTTAACTCGAGTCAACTGTAGATTTCAATTAAATCGCCAATCCTGATAATAAAGTTAGTATTCTCCAACACGTCAAACGAAAAGCATCGAAGTCTAAGTGGTCCAAAGTTAGTTTCGCCAATAAAGTTCGGTTGAGAAAGTGAAGTTGGTTTCGAAGCTCTGCGTGAACTCCTTGTGCCTCCGTAGTGATCCGGATCACAGTTCGACCGTCGTTGGTGAGTCGGAACTCAAAAGTAGGGTCCCATCATAACCACATCCTGCCACTTCCGAGCCGTTGTCCCAACATAAAACTGGTGCCGTGACCAGGGTTGTGGCAATTCCTTCCGGTGAAGACATCTCTGACCGTATTCGCCTTCCATCTGCGGGACAACGAAGCCCGCCTGACTCGCCATCTTTGACGCCAAGGACTGGACAATACCGATTGTTCCACCTGTATTGTGGAACATTCTCGACGCCATACTAGCCATCCGGCTATTGAGTATTCCGCCATCAAAACATACCCTGAATAGGAACAAAGAAGACCTATTGTGACCCGAAACGACGCCAACCGCCATTGTGGTACCATCCGACCTGGTGCTGCGAATTCCTGAAGTGTTCCTGCTTTTCCCAAAAATACAAGGCCTTTTTTTTTTTAATATCTTTATTAGTATCATTCCAAACATTACATTCATTTCTTATATCTAGGTGTTCTGTGTTATTTGACAACACTATCATCCTAATTTGGTAAAACAAATTTAAGATTTTATTAACATTTTGTTAACAACATATTACATTTCATTTGCCGTAGCAGTTCAGTTTTTTTACAGGTGAGTTGATTTCACCTGCTTATAAGAGAAAAAAAAAACGTTTTTAATATACTTAACCTAACTTAACCTAAACATATAACGAAAATACAAGGCCTGTTGAAGACAGGCAAAAGGTAATTGCCTGTCCAACCTGTTTTTCCCGTGTTTGCTGGTGCTTTTTAGATCTCTTTTGCTTTGCATGTGCATGCCGATTGATGCCGATCTACCCTATCGGTGAAAGTGAAAGCCTGACAACCTCGAGTTAATTTTGTACGCTGTGCTACAAACGAGATCCGTGCTTTACGCTTCCGAGTGCTGCGATTCCTACCCACACCGTGGTGATTCACATCACCGTATGCAGCAGTGAAGCCAGCGACTCACTACGGTACGAAATCCGTGCAAGATTTGCTGCATTTGTGGACCATCCGTGACTACGCCGCAAGTACCCACCTACAGTACCCCCGCAGTCCATCTGCTTGTTCTTCGCTGTGTTCCAGTTTTGTTGAAATTATACAAGGCATATTAACTGCCTTGGTCAGGTGAGAACCTCTCCAAGAGATTATTTTCTTTTGCGCCAGTGCTCCCTGGTCTTTCGTTCGATAGATTCCCGAGTTTGGCAAAATCATGGACGACGAACGCCGTAAGCAGATCTTGACATCCCGTCGCACCACCCTGCTAGCCTCGCTGGGACGTGCGGAACAGTTTATGTCGCAATACCAGGAGGAACGGGACAAGCTCGAGGTCGAATTGCGGCTGGAAAACCTAGATGTAATCTGGCAGGGGTTGGAGGACGTGCAGGCCGAATTGGAGGAAAATGGAGGAAGGTAGCGAAGGCATGGTGAGAAATTTATCCTATCGCTCTAACTTTGAAACTCTGTTCTTCAAAATAAAAGCCTTTCTACGTTCTAAACTTCCTGCTCCTATCACTGTGCACGGAAATCTCCCTCAAACCGCTACCACTGGGACTTCTTCCACTCTAAAGGGTTTGAAACTGCCTACTATCTCAATGCCTGAATTCTCTGGGGACTACAAAGACTGGTTAGCTTTTCACAACACATTTCTGACACTAATACACGCGAATCCGGATGTGGCGGACATCCAAAAATTCCACTATTTAAGACTGCTATTAAGGGTGAGGCTGCTCAATTAATTGAGTCGATTGGGATCAGCGCTGCTAATTACCAATTGGCGTGGGACGCTCTCGTCTCCCGTTATGCAAACGAGTATCTTCTTAGGAAGCGTCATCTACAAGCCTTGTTGGACTGTCCAAAGATGAAGAGAGAGTCTGCGTCCGCCTTGCATGCCATAGTTGATGATTTCGAGCGACATGTTAAGATTTAAGGTCAACTGGGTGAGCCTGTCTAGTCATGGAGTACCATCCTAGAACATATCCTGTGTACACGATTGCATGATGACACTCTGAAAGCCTGGGAGGACTACGCGTCTACTTTGAATGCTGTAACGTACAAGAGCCTCGTCGAATTCCTCCAGCGTCGTATGCGGGTCCTCGAATCGATTTCCGTTAATCAATACCACCAATCAACCCCAGTGCAATCACATGCCTCGTTCCCCAAAAAGCCATTCCCTATGAAAGTTTCCTCCCATGCAGCCATTGAAGGTTCGTCGATGAAATGCTACTCTTGCGATCAACGTCATCCTCTGATAAGGTGCTTCAAATTCGAGAAATTGTCAATCGCCGAGAAGATGAATCTGCTCAACTCCAAGCGTCTCTGTCTCAACTGCTTCCGTAATGATCATCTGGCTCAAAACTGTAATTCGAGGTATAGTTGCAAGGTTTGCCAAAAACGTCACCATTCGTTGATTCACTCTGCCTACACAGAGAACTCCACCCGTGCTAATGGTGTTCCATCTCCTTCCAAGTCCACCGTCAAACCAACGTGGCCACCTCTGAACCAGTTCCACTGCAGTCAGCGTCCACACTCCGAGCCAGAAGAAAGCGTATGTAGCATCCCGATGCAAGGTTGTGGAAAAAACGTTTTTATGTTGACTGTGGTTCTCAAAGTCGTCGACTGCTACGGTCAAGAGCATATGGCAAGAGCTCTCTTGGATTGTGCATCCCAGCCAAATATAATCTCGGAGAACATGGCCCAGATTCTGCGTTTGCAACGCAGCAGAGTAAATGTTTTGATTCACGGTGTTGGTGAAAAGCCACAGCAGGCAAGAAACTCTGTCCGAACCCAGATCCGCTCACGAAAGGAAGATTTTGCTCTCGATGTTGACTTTTTGGTCCTAAAAACCGTCATTCCCAGACTCCCTGCATACGAGGTGTCCACCGACGACTGGAATCTTCCCAAGGACCTTTTCTACGCCGATCCAAACTTTAATAAGAGCTCTGGTATAGACATGATCATTGGCAACGAACATTTCTTCTCATGTTTCACATCAGCTGCCAGAATTCACTTGTCAGAATCGTTACCTCTACTGGTAGATAGCACCTTTGGTTGGATAGTCTCTGGTGCGGCCAACATTCCTAAGAACATTCCTGAAGCATCCGCTTGTTCCATCACTACCATGTCCTTGGTCTCACTCGAAGAAAGTTTGGAACGTTTTTGGGAGATTGAAGAGCTTCCAACTCGATCTGCCTACTCATTAGACGAGAAAACCTGCGAGGAACTTTATGCATCCACTGTCAGTCGGAACTCCGAAGGGCGGTATATAGTGCGATTACCACGTAAATCCAATTTCGAGGAACTTGTTGGGGAATCCAAAGCCACTGCGTTGCGTCGCTTTGAGCTGCTCGAACGGAGACTTGATCGTGACTCCCATCTTAAAGAAGAATACCATAAATTCATGCGTGAGTATTTGGAATTAGGCCACATGCGATTGGTCTCCGATGGTGAACTAGACGGCGCAATGCAATGTTTCCTACCCCATCACCCCGTGATTAAAGACTCCAGCCCAACGACAAAGGTACGGGTCGTTTTTGATGCCTCCGCCAAGACGTCTTCAGGTCACTCACTGAATGAAGCGTTACTTGTAGGACCTGTAGTGCAGGACGATCTTCATGCGATTTGTCTCCGTTTCCGAACCTTTCCTGTAGCTGTGGTGAGTGATGTTGCAAAAATGTATCGCCAAATTTTGCATCACCCCGACGATACCCCCTTCCAACAAATTTTGTTCCGATTCGACAAAACTGATCCAGTTCAAACCTACCGCCTTCTTACCGTGACGTACGGTATGGCACCGTCTGCTTTCCTTGCAACACGCACCTTAATTCAACTAGCCGACGATGAAGGAAATACTTACCCATTGGGAGGACCAGCAATCAGGAAAGGGTTTAATGTAGACGACTTTATCGGTGGTGCGCAATCGATCCCGGAAGCAATCCAACTGAGGACTGAGCTAGGGAAACTGATGGCAAAAGGAGGATTCTGTTTAAGGAAGTGGACATCCAACAAACTTGAAGTTATTCTGGGACTGGAATCTGACCAAATCGGTACCCAGTCCGCAATTCAATTCGATAAAGACGAGACAATCAAGGCTCTAGGGATAAGTTGGGAACCCGAGGCGGACATCTTCCGATTTGAGGCCACCATACGACCAACCAATGGACCCATCACAAAGAGAGTCATCCTATCCGGAATACCGCAGCTTTTTGATCCTTTGGGGATCGTTTCGCCAGTTGTCATCCGAGCGAAAATGTTGATGCAGCTCCTATGGTTACAGCCATGCGGCTGGGATGATCCAGTTTCGGAATTGATCGCTAACAAATGGAAAAGCTACGCAGAACAGTTGCCTAATCTTTCCAACTTTCACGTGCCACGTTATGCTTTCCTTCCGAAGGCGACGATCCAACTACATTCTTTTTCCGACGCATCAGAATCGGCCTACGGTGCATGCACATACGCCCGATCCATAGATTCCCAGGGTAACATAACCGTCCACCTACTTGCATCAAAATCACGAGTTTCTCCATTAAAACGTATCAGCCTCCCTCGACTAGAACTGTGTGCATCCGATCTCGCAACGAAGTTACATGCCAAAATTAGCGAAGCGCTCCAAATCGACGTTTCCGCTTCCTATTTCTGGTGTGACTCCACCGTGACACTCCAATGGATTCGAGCTCTTCCCAACACCTGGAAGACGTTTGTGGCCAATCGTGTTTCAGCTATTCAATCAGCTAGTCATGGAGCGCACTGGAACCACGTAGCTGGCAAACAAAATCCCGCCGACTACGTTTCGCGTGGCATGGAAATCGGCGATTTCATCCAATGCACAGTGGTCCAGGAATCAGTTTTACGCGGAAAGATGAATTTTGAGCTTTAGAATGAAACATTAGACAAAAACGGTCTTCTACAAAGTTGTTTGTATTAGTAAGGTCCTTAGTTTGGTGTTATTGAACATTAGGGTGGACCACATTTTCATAGAAATTGTGTAACTAACTTTCTTATTTGTAGAAATTATACTATACATGCTTCAGCAAAGTTGTAGACCATTAAATTTTAAGCAACTTTGCCAAAAAAAGTTTTTTTATATCTCTTAAATTGACCGATTTAGAGCTATTTTCCTACGGTGACATAGGGTGGTCCGAACAAAATTGGTTTTCTGACTCTAGAGTTTTCAATTCAAATTTCTCATCAAAGTAGTCTATGAAACACTTTTAGAACTTTGAAAAATGCGTAGTTTGGTGAGTGAAGAAACTCGTTATCTCTTTCCGTTTGGGAGTTATTGTTGTTTTTCTCTCAAAAACATGCCTACTTTGATCGTAAATATTTTTGATTGGGGCAAACATAAAAAATATCTTTTGACGGCATTCAAAAGACAAAATAAAATTGTATATTATATCAAAAAATTACAAATGTGTTATTTTTGTAACTCTAATAAAAGGCCCTTAAAAACAAATGATTTTAAGCAGAAAAACTTCAATAACTTTTGAACTAAAAAAGATATCATCAATCTTTTTGCATGAAAATTTGCGTTTTGTTAAGTTCTAAAAGTCGTTCATAGACCGCTTTGACGAGAAATCTGAAATAAGAAAGATAGGGCTTTAAAACTATTTTGAAGATTTTCATAGTATGTATTTCTTTATTATTTTGCATTTTGAGCATGAAAATAAAATTTTAGACAAAAATGATCTTCTACAAAATTGTTTATAAAAATGTAGGCTTTCATACTGAGTCATTCAAAACTAGGGTGGTCCACAATTTCACACAAGTCATATAATCAACTTTTTTATTTGCAAAAATACTGGTATATACTCTTAGGCAAAGCGGTAGAACTTGGAATTTTGACCAACTTTGCCAAAAAAAGTTTTTCTGTAGCTCAAAATTTGACCAATCTAGAGCATTTTTTCCTAATCATCAAAGGGTGGTCCAACAAAAATCAGTTTTTCAATTCTAGTGTTTTTAATATTAGTTTCTCGTCAAAGTCGTCTATGAACGACTTTTAGAACTTAACAAAACGCAAATTTTCATGCAAAAAGATTGATGATATCTTTTTTAGTTCAAAAGTTATTAAAGTTTTTCTGCTTAAAAGCATTTGTTTTTAAGGGCATTTTATTAGAGTTACAAAAATAACACATTTGTAATTTTTTGATATAATATACAATTTTATTTTGTCTTTTGAATGCCGTCAAAAGATATTTTTTATGTTTGCCCCAATCAGAAATATTCACAATCGAAGTAGGCATGTTTTTGAGAGAAAAACAATAATAACTCCCAATCGGAAAGAGATAGCGAGTTTCTTCACTCACCAAACTACGCATTTTTCAAAGCTCTAAAAGTGTTTCATAGACTACTTTGATGAGAAATTTGAATTGAAAACTCTAGAGCCAGAAAACCAATTTTGTTCGGACCACCCTATGTCACTGTAGTAAAATAGCTCTAAATCGGTCAATTTAAGAGATATAAAAAAACTTTTTTTGGCAAAGTTGCTTGAAATTTAATGGTCTACAACTTTGCCGAAGCATGTATAGTATAATTTCTACAAATAAGAAAGTTAGTTACACAATTTCTATGAAAATGTGGTCCACCCTAATTTTAAATAACACCAAACAAAGGACCTTACTAATACAAACAACTTTGTAGAAGACCGTTTTTGTCTAATGTTTCATTCTAAAGCTCAAAATGCATCTTTCCGCGTAAAACTGATTCCTGGACCATAGTGCAATGCACAGAGTGGAAGCACGGCCCCGAATGGCTTTCGCTACCCGAACAGCAATGGCCGTGTGAAAGAGTGCCAGATTATCCAACGGATGGAAAAGAACGCCGAAAGCTCATCATAGCAGCAGCCAGAAGCGAACCCATCGACTCGAATCCTTATTTCGTTCGGTTCTCCTCGCATACATCAATGGTCCGCATCACTGCATACTGCTTGCGATTCATCCACCGCTGTCGTGAAAAATGTCGCACACTTTCCTTCAATAGTAGTCCACTACCCAGACGAATTCTTTCACAAGCCGAGCTCACAGCGGCCCAACTAGTACTGGTGAAGTTGGTTCAGGCTGATGGTTTCAAGGAAGAGCTAAAATGCCTCCACAACGGCAATGCAGTTTCGAGAAAGTCGCCAATTCGACGAGTAAGCCCTATAATCGACTCTGATGGTATAATTAGAGTTGGAGGGAGATTGAATCTGTTAGAGCAACCATACATTACTAAGCACCCTATCCTCCTACCAAATCCTCACCCTTATACCACTGACAAACATGTGATATCAGTACAATGATTTTCATACCATGCTGTACACGTACAGTAGGAGGGTGACACACGTATTTTGCTCTCGTACATTGTATTGCGTTTGACAGCTCTGACCTTAACAAACTGTATAGTTCTGTTATTTGAGATAAACAAGTCAGATTATTTTTCAAAATGCTACTCAGAAATATCAAGATACTGAATATCATTCAGGAAAATAATCTAAAATTACAAATCAGAAATCAGAGAAAATCAGATTTCTATGCTCAAATGGCAGCCTGTGGAGCACCAACAAAAACACGTAGAATTTGGTCAATGGTAAGTGTTTTTTTTATTATTTAAATTCATTCATCTACAGCGATGATTGGCATTTTCTTGATGTTCCAGGTTGAGAAATCGTCATATTGGGAGGAGGGAGTACCCAAATATGCCGGAGAGTGATAGAAAACGTCTTCGGTCATCTTAACCTTCCAGTCGTCGCGCGGTTTGCCATCGTCAGAACCACCGCACTGCTGTTGTGAACGAAAAGCGAGATTTTTTCAGCAGTGTTGTACAAAATACAACAGCGCGACGACTGAAGTGTTAAAGCACGCTTCCGAAAGATTGGGCGTGGACCCGAAGTAGATGTTAAAAATGTTAATCGGATCATAAAAGCATGCTGCATCCTGCATAACCTGTGCAACGACCGAAATGATAAGTCATGGATTGCAGAACAGCTGTTAGGATTGGCTTTGACCAAATAAGAAATGAAATATTATTGTGATATCTTTCCAACCATAAAAAAACCCATCGGATTGTTAGACGGAGTTGATTTTCTCATAAGCGGTTTGATGCGAGATCAATTGTATTTGATTAAAAAAAATCGGTTTAACTCCGTTTGATTTCTTTTAACTACTCCCAATAAAACAAATATAATCTATTTCGTGATTGAAACTCATTTATCACTTGAAAATATGGTCATACACTGAAACAAGCGTTGCAGTAATGAGAACCATGAACGTGTTTTTAAATTGACTATTCCAACCACGATTGAGCTATCATGAACGCTTTTTATTTGCGTTATGTTCCCTCTCAATCCAACCGCGTCGATAGCCGAGCGGCTAGCGTTCGCGCTTGGCAATCGCCAGATCCTCGGTTCGATTCTGGTCTGCTACAAGTTTTTAACCATGATATAGTAATTTTTACTTTACAAATGGTGCCATGGTAAAATTGAATGCACAAAATAAAATATTCTAAATAAATGCGAATTTAGTCTGCACAAATCAAGTGGCGTTGTGTATTTAATTTAACCCTCTGATATAGTATTTTCAACCGCAACGCTGTTCTCAGTGTAGAGTAAGGTGGGGCAAAAGTTCGACCTTAGTGGAATAATCAAAGTTTCCAGGAAAACAATAGCAGTTAAAACAAAACAAATACCATACAGTGAACCTTCAACATATTGGCTATAATTTTGCTGAACAAAATTGTGTCAAAATATTTACCCATTTTTAGTTATAACAGTTTCAAAATTGATTGTCTTAAACGAACTTTTGCCCCACCGGTGGGGCAAGAGTTCGAATCTAGTGTGGGGCAAAAGTTCACAGACTAAAACACAAAATATCGATCCTTTTATGACAGGCGTACTTTACACCAGCCGTAAACTTGGTTAAGTTTGCCGAAAAATACACACTAAATTTTCATCAAAAAATTGTCCAAAACCGGGTTAATGTTATTATACTCAAAAATAGCAGTTTTTTGCAAAACTAAGTGGAAATGTGGTGACAGTTTTCACACGATCAGACAAATTTAACTGAATTTGAAGATAATATGTGAATTTTAGGCATTTTTCAATTTTTTCCGTGATTTTATACATGGGTCGAACTTTTGCCCCGCTGATTCGAACTTTTGCCCCACTATGGGCCAAAAATTATTTTCAAGCATTTATGCAAAATCTAATACACCTCAAAGCAACCTTATGACAGGCCTAGAAACGCCCTTACATAAAATATTGAAAAAGATTTTATCTTCAATTGGTTCCATGGAACGAAAGTTTGACCAAAAATTACAATATACACGTCGAAAAACAACAAATAGACATAACTTTTCCAAATCTCAATCGATTTTTATGATATTAGAAGTAAAAGTCTCTTACTTGAATAGCATTTGAACCACAATGACATTTATAAGATTTGTTTTGAATTGATCTAGAAATCTTAAAAAGAAACTCTTACCCCACTCGAACTTTTGCCCCACTTTACTCTACTAGGCTATTTAAAGCGAAATAAAAAAAATAATAAAACTTTTTGCTTACGGATGATCAAAATCTGAAATGGCCGTTTTTTTTTTAAATCGGCTTTAAAGTTTTAAATCATATATTTTTTAAGTGTAGAAAATGATTTTTTTATTTTTTAAATATTTTTTCTTAAACTTCGGGAAATTTCACGACAATCCCCCATACAACATTTTTTTTGTAGGTCTTACCGATTTCGAGTAATACGGGTTTATAAAAAAAAGTTAAAAAACTTTGACCCTTTCCAAATGTTAGTCTAGATTGATTTTGAAAAAACAAAATAGGCCTTTTCATGTGACAGGACCGTCTATGCATTTGTTTACATCGGTGAAGGACCGGTGCATACACGAGGCTGTCATTTTCATAGAAGAACTGTCAAAGACCTTCCCGATCAGCTGTTTTCGAACGTCATGTGAATAGGCCTATATGCAAAGTATCTTAGTTTGGTGGTAGGTCATTTGGCATAAAGTCGTTTGGCATAATAGTCATTTGGCATAAAGTCGTTTGGCATAATGGTTGTTTGGCATAATGGTCGCTTGGCATAATAGTTGTTTGGCATAATGAGTCTGAAACCAAGAATTTATTAGAATTTTTTTACGTTTCTATTGAATCTTTCTGATGAAGTTAATTGATACAAAAATACACTTTATTCAACAATCATGTGCTCTTGGCTAGTGCTGGTGATTTTGATATATTTAGCACAAATTAACCCTTCTTTCAAACATTCTACTTTTTTATAAATATGATATGGCCATAATTATAAGTAAAAGGACTGTTGTTTGAAAATTAAAATAAATTTCACCTTCTTTTAAAAGGTACCCCGGGGCAAGTGAGAATCCGGGGTAAGAGGGGCGTTTCGTCATAGCTCAACTAGGAAAAATTTTCATGGGGGTATTCTTCTAGGAAGTTGAAGATACAATGACAAGGAATGTATTTAGTACTAAACATATTGTTATTTTTATTACCATGTGGTTCATGTAACAGTTGTCAATTCAGCGCTATTTTCAACTTGCATGACAAATTTTGACACGTTTCGCGTCTTGCATTGACTCGCAAAAAAAATGTGTTTTAAATCGAATTTCCATCAGTAAGCTATAATTTTTAGTATTATTACAAGCTGCTAACGATAAACCAGTATTTTGTTTTCATTTCATAGGAAATTTTCGATGGTCTATCTTACCCCAAAATATATTTGTACCTGGGGTAAGTGGGACCTATCAAAACAAAAACCAGAATCAAAACTTTTCGTACACGTTTCATACATTTTGCTAGAGAGTAGCACTAAAACATTCAAACAAATGATTTTTATCAAAACAGATCAACCTCAAATTACGTAATTGCATAAGAGGGAGAAGAAAAATGTTATTATTCTTTATTTTTTAATTATTTTTTATTTTTTTAAATACGACTTCAAAATTGAACAGCTGAAATTTGAAATGCATCATGAGAACGATTACTTTTCTATGTTATTTGAACTTTATTTGTTATTTCTACCAAATTAAGTAGTGACGGAAAACAATTCCATCCCATAAGGTGGTTTGCTGCCATGCATATAAATAATAACAAAACATATTTATAATTTCGTCAATTATTGATTGTTTATGTGCTACATCTTAATTAACAACTTATAAATGATATATTTTGAACATGTTTAATTCCTCTTTACGCTTTTATCGAGGAATTTTCAGTTAATATTAAATGTGAGGTGACATACTATTAAATAAAGGGTTTCTTCCTAAAACGTAACGTATTTTATGGTTGATCCCTTATGTACATCAAATATGTACTTAAAATTAAAAATCTATGACTTATCAATCCTATTATTGTAATGGTTGACTTATTGATGTGCATTGACGCATGAAACTGGATGTGTCCCATTTGCCCCGCTTAGCGAGGTAACTGCGTCCATTGGCTCATTCTAAAACTTTCTTCCAAGGTTTTCACAATTTCGAAATTATTCGATTAGTTTCATGCACACACCAGTAAATATGTTGCCAAAACGTGATTGCGTTGTTGGATTTGAAAAATATTGACATTTGAAAATTTTATTGAACAATTTGTTTGAACTATCGTTTTTTTTGTTCCCACTTGCCCCGCGGTACCTTACATGGGTTGTTCTTTGGGGCTATATTTTTTTTAGATATTTTTTTGTTTCCATCTGACAAAGAGGTGGCAATCGGTAACATTGATCTACTTAAGTTACTGGCGAAAAGAGAAATCGATTACTGCAGTTACTTCGATGGATTGTGCTACTTTTCCCCGAATGTCGTTTCCCTGATCGCCAGTTCCCCGATTGCCAGTTCCCTGAATAACCCGTTTCCCCGATTAGCCAACTTCCCCGAAAAGTTTTTGGAATCCATAATTGTCGTAACTTAATACATTTCAGGATGGTGAACGAACTGGCCATCTGTTATGCATCCTTCTTTATTTAATTGGCGGTTCTTCGAGTTTTACCGTCCTCAGCATTTTTGCCAACATGTGTATAGCCGAGAATGTCAGAATACCTCCTTCTTTTGATTGCTTATCATTCTTTCTCGTTCACTATCCTGTCACTGAAGACTAATAACACCTATTTAATCTGCACCACTTTTCGGAGAAACCGGTCATTCGGGGAACTGGCATTCGGAAACCGACATTCGGAGAAACAACATTCGGGAAAAGTAGCACAATCACTTCGATGATTATGAATGCAATTTTTGATGTTCTTTTTGTTTTATTATGCCGCGTCCAATCTTCTATTGGTTTAATCATAAATTTTGCCTTCTTTTAATAATAGGCTGTTCTTTATATTTATACTGTTTTTAATTTTGTTATTAAGTAAATCTAAATGTTAGCCATTTTTATATTTTACTGTTTTAGCAATTCTGGCAATACATGCTGTTAGAATGATAATTACTTTAGAACCTGCCAATAATCAACATATTTTTTGCAAACACATGATCTCCTTTCGAAATATGCTGGAAAAAAAATTCAATCACAAATTTTCCCTTCTTTCGATAATAGACGGCTTGTTTTTGACGTACACTTCCAAAATCAAAATTTATATTGAATCGTCCAAAAGTTTTGCCACACATATTTTTTTTAAACATGTGTTGTTCATTTGAGTTATGTTGTGGGAAGATTTTTTTGCATTAGAGCTTTAAACATTTTGAACGAAATAAAATCTGCTCTATTTTTGCATTATGCATCAATAAAAGATTTTTGGATTAGAGCTTTTAATTTTTGCAAATAAATTTCCCCTTTCTTATCAAGTAATTTTCATCAAGTGTTACGTCCATACTGGGACAGAGCTTGATCTGCAACGAAATATTCTATGAGCGTTCCCTTTATTAATAACTGCGAACTTTCTTTGCCAATTTACTGTTACTTCTGAACAATCCCTGGACTGAATGGCGTGGCCAGAGGGGCACGATCACACGCTATCCCCTAGCTTCTGGTCTAAGCCACGGAAGCTGTCTGGGGTGGGCTACACCCGCCTCTTTTCTCGGGGTCGGCTAATTGACAATAGGGGGTACTGGGGAAAGCTGATCAGGTCGCAAAATAACTTAACACGGTCTTTTCACTTTTTAACGTTTATTCTACTCACGCTGTGTTGGGTGTATGTGTGTGGGAGTGTGTTACGTTGGGCCGGCCTTGACTGGAACTGATGGGATGAACGGGCAATGCTGTTAGGGTACCGTCGGCGGGGGAGGGCACAACCATGTGGTTCTCTTGGGGCACAAGGCGATGAATCTCCTCTTCAGGAACTAGCACGCAGAACTTGATGATGGCTCCCGGTGAATATTTTAGCGGAACACTGTTGTCCGTGAGGCGGACAATGAGAGTAGCCTACGGTTGATTTCCGCGCTGGGGCTTAGTGGTTAGGCCAAAACGTGGCACAAACCAAATGGGTCCTGAATCTTCTTGATAACAAGTGCAGAACTTGGAAGATGCCTTAGCTTATTTTTAAGCTTAACCGAACTTATCACTTGTATTAGGGATAACTGAGGGATAACTTTAGGATTTGAAGATGTTGACTGCTTGAGCTCACGTTTGATAAAAGAATTGCTTCCTAGCTTTTTGATCTCCATGAACCCACTCTAGACCCCTTCATACACCCACTACTATACCCAAATCTTATATCCAGTTTCAATGTATTTTGTATGTGGTGTATAAATGTAAGTGTTATACAAAATTCGTTTCCTGTTCTTCAAAACGACCGTTTAATTGCAGAGTACTAGAAGCCTCCTATTCATTGATTGAATCCATTCAGAGTCTTGAGAAAATATATAATTAACTACATATAATACGGTATTGTGAAATTCTTATTGGATTTATGCTTATGGCTACTATTGGACATCACAAACAATAAGTTTGGTTCGTAATGTGCTAAAATAAAACTATTGCTCATATCGTTCATTGCGAACAGTAGTATAGTGAGTTACCCTACCTCTCACTCTCCTTGCTTCGTTAGGCCATATAGGGTAAACTACCTAAATGGTAACACAAGTATGTATATCGCAACAAGCTCAAAGATACTCTATGTTCTGGGATGTAGAGAAAATTATTGTTCCGAAAAGATCTTCCAGACCCGTCACGAGTTTTATTCAGTTATGCTCTTTAATGTCACAACAATTTTTGACATTCATAGCTTTGAAAACCTCTAAACGAACACCACGCTTATTGAGAACCTACCAAAAATTGTTGGTGGTGTTGATATCGGTAAAAACTTCAAAAATGCCAATATTCATTCTAAGTCAATCATTATGCCAAACGGTCATTATGCCAAATGACCATTATGCCAAACGGCTTTATGCCAAACGACCTTATGTCAAACGGGATACAATCTCTTAGTTTTACATAGTCTTCACACCCAGAAAGTTTCATCGAATTCTGGAGGGGTGCTGCCAATCCCTTTGTCGAGTTGGCGTGAAATCCGTCATTTACCATCTCGCTAGTGCTAGATTGTTTTGTATTTTTGTTTATGTTTACTTTTCATAAACGTCAAGCGAATGGAAATTGTTAGTTCACGGTTTCGCTACTGGTTGGAAAAAGCGCTGATGGCACTTCCATTTGCTGTACGTTGGTACAGTACAACGCCCGCAGACCATGATACGGTACTAAGATGCTTGCGTGATACCACCGTGATACTGAGTGACAGACATATGATATCACGGTGTACAGTGGTTTTGGTATCACATGTCTGTCATAAGTATTACACACGCCTTCTCGCTAAATACTATCACCTACGGCTAATCCATGGTGGCGGCCGACTCACATTAGCCGCAATGCGCGAAAACTTTTGGCCTATCCGCGGGCGAAGGTTAGTCCAAAGCATCATTCATGCCTGCTTCCGCTGTAGGGGAACTGGGGGTATTATGCCCATAGGGGGCAAAACGCGCCACCATCGATTTGGCCGAACGATGTGTTTTAGAATGCTTTTTTTCACCCTAGATCATAGAAAATGGATAGAAATGCTTTTCCTAATGTTTTTATGTGGTTTTCTCACCCAAATCGATAAAATCGTATAAAAACGTTTTTCGCTGTTTTCGTTGCAATTTTGTGCGATTTTCAATGTCATTTTTCAGGTCGATAAACAACCAAATTTCTGAAACTATTGCCGAAAGCCAACTTGTGCACTGTCATAGTTTGTATTACGTGCAAAACATATGTTAAATTTGCCCTCAAAAAGCTTATTGAAGGACCTAAACTTTAATCAACTCTGGGGGCAAAACGCCCACCCCTATTTCATAACACCAAAACAGCCGTTTGAATTCAAATTCTACCAAACGTAATGGCACGTTGAAGTTACGCGCAATTTGGAACCTTACAAATGTACATTTTTCGCATTAGCATGTATACTATTACTGAACAATAACATCTGAACAAACGCCCGGATGTATGCAACTCATATACAAGCATGATTGTGTGCGTTCTTTTACAGCATGGCTAACGCCGAACTCAAGCGGGGCGTTTTACCCCGCAAAACAATACATATGCAGTTAAGCAAGCATTTTTTAAAAATTAATTTATAAACCCCAGAAAAGTTAAAATTAATAGCTGTTTCTACTATTTGATAGAAAACATGTTTGTCTATCCGACCATAATTAAAAAAGGACATAAAATAACGTTTTTCACATCTAAAATCGCTGTTCTCCTTAACGTGGGCAAACTACCCCCAGTCCCCCTACCCGAGCAAGTCCCGTTCCAGCAACGCAACAACTTTACCAGCTTCCTGTTCATCGCATACGTCCGAGCCGACCCTTCAGCATCACTGGCGTTGACTTCGCTGGGCCTGTGTACCTGAAAGCGATCCACAAAAGAGCACAACCAGCGAAGGCATACATCTGCATCTTTGTGTTTCAGCACTAAAGCTGTCCACATCGAGCTCGTTGGGGACCTATCGACCTCAGCTTTCCTGGCAGCATTCCGCAGGTTCGTGTCCCGTCGTGGTCGGCCGTCCGATGTCCACTCCGACAACGGGAAAAACTTTGAGGGAGCAAAAAATGCGTTGGAGGAAGTATATCGCCTGCTGCAGGACAACACCGAAAATATCCACTCCTTTTGCGCATCCGAATCCATCAACTGGCACCTGTGTCCACCAAAGGCCCCACATTTCGGTGGATTATGGGAGGCAGCTGTTAAGGTTGCCAAAACACATTTGTATCGCCAACTCGGAAACTCTCGTCTAACATTCGAGGAGATGGCGACTCTATTGACCCAATGAACAGCCAGCCGCTAGTGCCACTCTTTTTTTTTTTTTTTCTTCTAAGCAATGGGGGGATAATCTGCTCAACAGACTCCGGACCGAGGTCCGGGAGTGTGGGGTTGGGGACCATTTACTACGTACAAGCAGTAAACAGGACTACACCCCCGACCCACTAAACCATTTCCATTGCCGCCGAACCCTTCGTCTCTCCGGGACCACCAAGAAGGCATTGCTTCGGAGAGGGGCTATTGCACATCGCATCCTCCAGGTTAGCTGCGTAGCCATGCAGCAACGAACATCGATGACACGCTTATGGGGGTCCACCAAGGTAGCATGCTGGCGCATTGCCAGCTTCCCGGGTGGTCCTCACCTCCCGTTGTCCGCTGAAGGCGGGCAGGGTCGACCACTAAGCCCGCGCCCAGCTGCACCGCAGGTATCAAGAACTGATACTGCGGGCTTCGCAATTTGACCTACTGAAGGCTCAGGCCCTATCAGCTAGCACCAGCTGGGATTGCTGACGAAGGGGCCTCCACCTGCCCCGAACAACCAGAGGCTCGTATCCACCCAGTAGGCCGGCGCCACGACAGCAGCGCTACCAGGATGTTCTCCCCGCGGCCATTTAATCGCTGTAAGGGTCGATTTCGACCGTAGGGCACCGGTATGACCTACGTAGCCGACTGCGAACCCTTGGACCACCTGTTGATTAGCGTCTGCACTAGTCACTCCTCGAGTCCACACGCCACCTCCTTTGGAGTTTCGAGACGATGTGGGTGATAGCCGATGAAACGGCACACAGTGCTTCGTCCCTTGGACAAAAGTCAAAAAATCAACTTTCATATTCGAAAGAATCAAGTAGGCCATGATGTTGACATATGTTTTGAGCGTGTAATACAGATACTAGAAAGCTCGTGCGCTTATCAAAACAAACCAAAACACCACGTGTTGACAAGTTGTTTCATCGTTATATATAATTTATTGTTTTTGTGTCAATCAAATCCCTTTTTAATTCGCTTTATTCCAATACTAATCACATTTTTAAAGTGAAAGCTGATAAGGATCGTGTTGAAACTAGTAAGTAGGAGTCATTCCGTTTAATTTTCTGTGATACATTTTAAAAATTGTAGAAAAAGATGCTTCTGAACAATAAGCTCTTTAATACAGAAGAAAATTAAAACTCCTATCTTCTTCTAGCCGATACAAAAAAGTACCTCAAAGTACCTTTCTGAAATCCACTTTAAAATAAAATTTGAAGTATTTTTCAAATTCTGAAAGTGATTCCAGCTGCATATGTTTGCCGATTGTATGTCATTTTATGATTTTTAGGTTATGCTGCCACAATCATCAATAAAGATTGTTTCAAGCAATGGTATTCTGCCAATCCACGTATTCGAAAAAATCATGTTGTGGATTTCATGTAGGGTTGTTATAGTACTGATTCTTTCTCCCAGATATTTGAAAACAAGCTAATTACGTTTAGCAAATTTTATTGCTGCAAAATACACCAAAAATGGGGTAAATATAGAAGATCATACGATATTTTTGTGAAGCAAAACTCCGACTGATTAGCAAAGCTAGTTTTGCTTTCGCACAAACAGAAAATTGACAATGCAGAGTTTTCCAATTCGGCTGTAAAGGCTGGCATGGGAAGGCTTTTTATACTGTTCAATGAATGTTCATGAAAAACCTATATATATCTTATCAACAATAATGAACCTGAAGAGCTCGCGTTCTTAGCCTATGTTTTAAATTGTTTCTAATAATCATCAAACAGAAACCCACGACATTTCAACTTTCTTTGTAGAAAAGAAGATAATGATTCGATTGTTATGTTTTTGGTTGATTAATAGCTGGTAAATGAATTGTATAGCTAATAAAAATAAATTTTATATAACCTTTTTTATTGGGTTTGATTTTAGTCGTTGGAATAATCCGGGCTTTAATATGTTTATAAAAATTTGGTTATTGAGACACTTTCACATTTACGCATACCACATACATCGTTTATGCAAACGACTCAAGTACTTTTTCATGCATTTTTATTTTAAACATTTATTCAAAATCGAGCACTGTTCTATGGTGTCAAATGTAAAACGTGGCGTATAAGCCACTTATGCCATTACTGATGTAATATGTGTCATTCATGTCAATAATGAGATCTTCTGTGTATAACGACTTTCTCCTCAACTTCGTAGGGCAAAACAGCATAAAACATCCAGTTCTGACTTTTGTCCCCAAGTGCCATA